>NW_023604295.1:136385687-137736932 GCF_014898055.3 Talpa occidentalis | reverse complement strand
TGATGGAAACTGCCGCCTGGATTCTGCTGTGGCTACGAGGTGCCCTAGTGGCATCAGTGGGAAGGTGACAGTGGGGTGACATGCAGAGGACAAACAAGCAGCCAGGAAATGCAGGCTCGACAGATGCCATATGACCTTTACAATAGAATCTGAATAGTGAAGGTCACAAAGCTCTACAACTTAAGCCAAAATTGACAGAGCCTTAGCCCAGATTTCTTGACACAAAGTCACTCGTCTACCACCAGGGTCAACACAATTAAAAAAAAAAAATAACTTCTAGAAAAGTCTTATTAAATAACTCATTTTGATCGAGGCAGTTTCACACTGGATATTCCAAGTGGCTTTCATGGAAGGCATGATTATCAGAGAAATGAAAATGAAATAATACCTTCATTTCAAATCACTGAAAAATAAAGAATCAATGTTCAAGCTAGGAAGGGCTTGGAAGACTACTTGGTATCAATACATTGCTGGTAAAACCTAGAAAATAAGTTACAATTTTTTTTTTAAATTAAAATGTGCAAACCTTTTGAATATTGACTCAGACAATGAAGGTATACAGCCGAAGGTAATAAGAAAACTATACTGATACATTGATGAATGTACAAAGAAATTTCTTTTTTTTTTTAAAGATTTATTTATTTATTATTTATACAAGCACTGGGTACAGTCAGAAGCGCGGGAGGGTGAGAGAATTCGCCAGAGCCAGAGCGGGGAGCAGAGCAGGCAGAAGGACCAAAGTACACTGCTGAGGGGAGCAGCGGGCGGCAGGAGAGGTCTGCGCACCATGCGGGACCCTCCTCCGGTGGCCGGGGAGCAGCTGGGGATTGAACCAGCGCTGCAGAGGCTGCGGGCAGCTTCGCAACCCAGCTCTCAACCGCTGCGCCACCGGGGAGGCCCAAGAAATTTCTTGATATGCTTATTAAAACAAAACTGGGTAACCATATAAACACTCAATAAGTAAGTGATAAAATACATATATTATTACTACACGATAGACTTTTTTTCTTCAACTATTAAAATATATTGCCATGGAATATTGTTATATAGAATAATATGTACCATTAAATGACTATTACTATAAGTATCTGTTACAAAGATATGCAGTATTAAATTTAAAAGTAGGATAAATTGCAGATTCACAATAGGGTATCACTAATAGGAACAAAATTTGCACTGTGAAAGTAGAAACTAAAAAATGTCAAAATTTAAAATCCTTAGTTTTCTAAATTCTTATTGATTTCAAACTCCTTACTATGTATTTTATAGTTTTCAATTTACTGCAATTTACCTGTTTCCTATTATAATTAAATCTATGTTAAGTGTTATGTTAAGTGTTAAGTGTTATTGCAAATACTTTGTTAAGTGTATGCTAAGTGTTATTGCAAATACTTTTGAAATGACATTTTGACACTGCTCAAGAATGAGTGTTTGGATTGTATAGAAACCTTGGCTTACTATTTCTTTATCTCACTGAAAAGGCAAATGATGAAACACCCACATAAATATGGTGATATAAACAGAGAGGGAAGATCTTCAAACATGAAGAATATAAGAAAGAACACTACAGCTCACACTCAACTGACATCCTTTATGTTAGTAACACAAATAACAATGCTTTCATTGCTATTTCATTAAGTTTCAAATATATTTTGGTTAATGTGCAACCTATCAGATCATTCTATTATGCACGGAATTCAGTTTTGTTATACACATGCAACATAATTTTGTTGGTGAACTCTTAGCTGACCCTGCAGAGCAGAGACTAAAGGATATCAAGAACTCATACAGCCTTAGAAGTTCCAGCATCTATGTCAAACTTACTAATAGGATATGCTTTTAAAAAAACTTTAATTCATTATTATCTCAATCATATATAAAAAAAGGCTTGACAAAATTTGGAAACAATCTAAGTGCCCACAGAGAGATGTTTGGATTAAGAAGATGTTATATACATGTATGTTGATTTATAAATGATGCACACCTAGAAATGCAATAATTTTATAATGCAATATTACTTAAATAATAAGAAAAAATAATATAAAAATAAATGAAAAAAGTGGCTTGAAAAATTGACAGAGAGCAAAGCAGGTTGTCTTTTCCAGAGAAAAAATTTTCAGCATAAGGCCATCTCCTAGATGCTTCCCTGGTTTGTATAAGGGGATCTGAGCTTGTACCATCCTGAAAAGGAGTTATACAAAGTAATTTCTGGAATTAATTTAGGAAAAGCCTGCATGCAGTGGCTGCCAGAAGCCAAGGGCTGAGATCATTGTCCAAAGAGACAGCTGAGTTATATATCCCCACAGCACAGAATTGCTGACGAAGCTTCCCAACAGGAGAACTTCAAAAACATACGAGACGACTCACGAGATGAACCATTAGCGTTTGAGTCTGCCACACCCGAGCACAGCATGATGGATTGTAACTGCACAGTCAGGAAGTAACTTTTGTGCCCTTTATCATGCCTCCCTTACCTGATCCTGTTTCTCACGCCCAACACATGCAGAGTCAAGTCACATGGTGAAAGGGGGAAGGAGCTAAAGAAAAAGGTGGGGTACTAGTGCAAAGACCAATTGAATCCCCTTTCTCACTACAGGTTATTCAGTGACGGGGGAAGAAGATCACAATGGGGAAGAAGAGATTTAGATCTGATGGCAGTTTGATGATTTTACACCGATCTGAAAAAAATGACACCACTCATTCCTGAGAGTGGCTGGAAAAGCTGTTGAATCTTTTTCCAAGGAGAGAAGAGAAAAATTTGACAAATTAAGTCAAAAAAGTATATTTAGGCAAAAAGAACAAAGTTACTTTATGTTTGCAACTATGCACATCCTGCTTACGCTGGCTACATAAGCATTGTCAACCGCCACTAAACATTTCACATATTGCAAATGATAAAACAGAGAGAAAAACGTCTATACTACAAAATACTAGACAATTTATTCCAGAGACATATTTTGGTTAAAAAAAAAAAGGAAAATGACATCAAGGGAGATATTTTGAGACAATCTTGTACTCTGCATTCAGAAATATTTGTTTATGACACCACAGGCTTATTGAATTTATACTGATATAAATGTGATCGAAAATGAGACTCAGCTATAAAAAAAAAACCTTAAGTTTCAGCAACAACCTACAACCTATTCACACGAAATAAACCGCACTGATTTAAATAGCCCAGGGAAATTTTACATTGGATGACTGAGTAGGTCTGCCAATGTTTCTTATTTTCATCTATTATTTGAAGGGTATATAGATTAGGTGCAGTAAAATTCATTATTCCAGGGACACAGGTATGGAATATAAAGGAGCTGCAGTTTATTCTGGTTCTCCAGAGAAGACTGATGTAACCACACCACCCTGAAGACGGCGGAGAGGAGACCAGCCCTGGCTCCAAGGCCGGTCCTGTTGGAAAAGGGGAGGGCCCAAGATTCTCCCTCTGATGAGCAGCTTAGAGTCCTCTGGAGCCCACATCTGGGATCTCTGATCCCTTTAAGCAGAAGAGGAATGGATCTGTGTTTGCCTGTGACACTTGAAATAGACTTTCCAAGGCCTCCCTGGTGGTGCAGGGGTTAAAGACACAGCGCTATCTAGCTATCTGCAGCCACTGCAGCAGGAGTTCGACCCCCAGCCAGGGAGCTACCCACATGGTACAGCAGACCTCTCCTGACTTGCCTGCTGCTCCCCACAGCAGTGTATTTTAATCAGTTCACCTGTTCTGCTCCTCATTCTGTCTCTGGTGAATCTTCTCACCCCCACACCTCTGGCCTGTACCCCAGTTCTTGTATGCATAAATAAGTAAATCTTAAAAAAAAAAAAAGACTTCCTAAATGAAACCACTTTAGTTGTAAAGTGGAGGTAATACTAGTAGTAATCATGGTGGTATTAGTAATAAACATTATCAAGCAATGTGCTAAAGACCATAAACACTGTCTAAATCCTTTCCATGGTCCTAACAGTTAGACATTCTCTCTTTTGCGCATTTTAGGAAATTGAGACACACTGAATATAAGGAATTAAATTTTCCAACAGCACATAGCTAATAAGGGGTGGATAATGGATTTAGCCCTGTTTTTTTCTTATATCAAAATTCATGCTCCTTAGTCACCAACCATTATTGCATTCATTTATTTTACTCATTCGATAAAATATCTATTATGTATCTGTTACTTTTTCATTTCTGTCATAGAGAGGGAGCAAAGATGAACATTGGGGGAAAGTGAAGCTACAGTTAAAGAAGTTTATCTACACTGTACTATATTTCACAAGAAAAAAATGGCAAGAAATATGCTGGTTTACCCTATAGACATTACCCTCTTATGACCTCTTATGACTTAAACTGGTCTTTCTTCTCTTTCCAACCCTCTCTCCCCCACTGCCCTTAAATACCCAGGTGATTTATCTATCTTTCAACCACATCTTCCATCACTTTATTCATTTGCAGATGGTTGGGGTTTCATCCGTGGAAATGAACAGAGATATTCCAAAATCATCATTCAAAAATATTCCTAAAAGGAATTGATGTTTGAGTAGTTACAGACATAACAATTTTGTTATGAATACATAACTGTCACATCTCGGGGTCCTTGATCAACTAATTTAGGATTGGCCTGCTAAGTGATGAGTCCAGCAGTAAGGAATAGAGAGAAAGGATTATGATCAAGAGCTTGCATTTATTTGAAAGACTGTGGTACTCAAAGTGATAAGCACCTTACACTCCATTTCATCAAAACATAACACTGTGCTCTAGATTGAAGATTGAAACCCAAGATTGAAATCCACCCTCACCAGACATCCTCTCCAGGATTTACCACTGGGAACACTAAAAACACCAGCAATTAAAAGAGAATTCTAATAGCTTAAGGGCACTTTACAGCAGGTAACCACTCAAATAGAATAGAAGAAATACCTGAATAATATCAACTGATTTTTTTTCTACCAGTAACACTGGATGTTAGAAGAAAGACCTTAAGGGAGAGTCCTCAACAATCCAGGAGATAGTGATTTTGAATGATAAATGTACAGTCAAACTATAAATCCATGTGAGGATGTAATAAAGATAATTTTAGATAAGCAAGCTTTAAAGATTGGAAAGTCTTAGACAGCAAAATTAATGAGTAAACCAAGAATGAGGAAAGCAGTAGATAAAAAAAAAAAAGAAAGCAGATTCAAAACAGAAAATGAAAAGTAAATCCTACAATGTCAGCTGTTTAGTAGGCCTGAAAACTGGCTGGGACTGGACAAGAGAAGGTGGTGGAGGGAAAAGTCCTGGATGAGGAATGTAACTAACAGATAATTTGATGAGTTCAGATTCTGGTAAACTTATTGACAGGTGTGTCATGTTTCACATGGAACATTAGGAAAATTCTTCAATTACTGACAACTGGGCACCAGATAAAGTGAGGCAACTAAGTTCAAAGAAAACAAATAGTAAGAATTTTGTAATAGATCTAAATTCTAAGTGGAAGTCTAGATATGGCTGACTGGCTGCATAGATGACAAATCATGTAATAGCAGTGGTAGTAAAATATGTAGGAATAAAGAAAAATATGCTCTAAAAATAGCTAAATAGTTGACAGTATTTTTCTGAAGGATAGACTTATGTGCACAGAATATTTGGGATGAAACTTATTATTCAGGACTTATTTTTCATTTTTTTATTTATACATGTGTCACTTTGACTAAAACAGATTAAGCTGACATTTAAAAATAGAAAATCCTGGTGATTTCTTTCTGCATAGCATATCTTAGCAAAAAATTTAAAACTAAATATAACCTTATTGTTTAACTTGTCCTCAAAGTCCATTGCACAACATTTTGTCTTGTTCACCTTGATGAAATAAAACATTTTCCCCTAGGTTTCCAATTAAATATCTTGGGAGAGTATTCCATCTGCTCCTATATTTTGATTAAATAATACCTATGTTCCTCAAAAATATGTCAGAAGAGTAAGAGGTAGGAGGAAGTTAGAAGGGAATCTGTGATGATTATCCTAGAACTCAATTGTTTTCAATTCACAGTGGCTTATATTGAGAAAATTAATAAAATGAAAGGTAATATCTGAAAATCTCAGGTGAATAGAAGGAAATTGTTAAATCTTTTTAACATAAGTGCCTAAGAGGGGAAAATAAATGACTATTGAGATCAAAGAGTGAACCAGTCGAGGCAGAAACTCTAATACCCTTTGCCTTAAATAGTTTGGCATGACACCTTTTTCAACATTTCCCCAGTTATTTTAAAGAGATTGTTAATTGTTCCTCAAAGTATATTTGAAAAATATTTTTAAAAACAGGCATTTTGACCTTGTAAGAACATAAAGGCAATATAAATCAAACCGTTGCTGTGTAATGCCAAGTAGCACTCAGTGGCCTAGGGAGTTATTTTCACTTATCTTTGGCTCACACTCACATTGGTTGACTTGGCTTGGTTTCTAGAATTCCTTGGGTTTATGTAGAGGCGCCACAAATCTATTTCCATTAATTGAGCCATACCCTTGAACTCTTTGTAGCAAAATGTCATCTGTGGTTAGTTCAATTAGCTACAATTCAATAAGCCTAAGCTAGTAGACAGTCCACCAGACGAGAAAACATTAAGATATGATCAAATTTATAACAGATCTCCAAGAAGTATTGCAGCCCCAGGTTTGTATTCAGAGACAGGGAACCCACAAATAGCAGTGAGTACACTTGAACTGTACAGAGCATTTCCTGCCTGATGTATCCCAACATTCTCCTTCCTTTGACCAGAAATGCCCATTGCTTCCTTAGTTTTGGGAAGACCAAGTGTGTGGTTTTCTGAATCAAAGCTGGTGTGTCTTGTAAAGAGCAATTCCACCATCTTCACCCTATTGCTGTTAGCACCTCTCTCTTGCCCCTAGAGAACACCCACCATCCACTTGACCTCCAGACACTGATCAGTTGTTTCTAATCCTAAATGTCTGGTAATTTACTTTTGTTCCAAACATTGCCAGTACATTGAATAAATAGCATAATTTTCAAGTATTTACATATGTGTCTGACCCCCTTAAATGTACTAGAATACTGATGATTTGTTAAACTGATTCATGTTAAATGCTTTTTGGATTCATTGTAGAAAATTGCCATGATTTGTTTATTTTTAAGCAGTTGATACTAAAATGTTTTGCATACTTCAAAAGAGTCTGAAACTTATATTACTACTGTGGTTAGCCTGTGTGACTATAACAATAATTTATCTGTTTAAATATAATGGGGGAATGTCCAAAGTAATAGTTGGAAGCATAAAATCCAGAGGAAAAGGCTTATTAATATTTGCAATGGTTGTATTAGGCCCAGGTAGAATTATATTTGATTCTGTATTTTAGTCTGTTTCAGTTGAAAGTTTCCACAAATATCCTATTACAGTGATTATGAACACATGATAAACTAAGCAACCTAGCTTGATTTTTATCCAAAATAACACACACACACAAAAGTAACTTAACAACTCTTACCTTCACACACCTCTCCATATATCTCAATCTCATACAACCATTTATAATGCAAACACAAATGTTCTTAGAAACAAATCATCCCAAAAGTCATGTTAGAAAATCAAGTAGATTGGAGTTTTTATCAAGTAGATAGTGCTTCATGTGAACTATGCCTCAAATATACATAGGAATGCAAGTTTAAAATAAAACATTCCAATAATCAAGATGCAGTTTGGTGATACATGAAGTAAATCCAAACTTGTATATTTGAAAGGAAAAATAGCGCTTAAGAGAAAATAGGAGTATACTAGTCTAGGCATGAAGATACATCAGTCAAAAGACTGAAGTCAACAATATTTAGAAGATTAAGGAGGGCAAGCAATATGTCTGCAAGGAAGATGTGGAATTTGGCAAATGACGCAATTTCTAAGAGAAATATTGCATTTGAAAGTACAAGGGTGAGGCCCAACCAGAAATACCCATTCACTTCTCCAGCTAATCAATCACACCACGGGTTTTGTTTATAAAACCTTAAGAAATATTCAAAATATTCAGACAAGAGCAAGAAAAGTCACAGTAAAAAAAAAAAGTATCAATAATATATGTTCTTCCTTAATCACCTAAAACGATACTTGCATGAATTAGTTTGTAAGTATATGAGAAATATACCAAAAAAAAGATTGTATCATCAAAAGTTCATGCAGCAATAAGAGGCTCTGCCATTAATATTATATATGGCAAAGAACAGAATGTAAAAGTTGTCTTGATTCCTTGATGAATAAAGGATATATTTGAACATACATTAGGGATAAAGAATGCATGAAGGAAGTAATTAAATTATTACATGTATAAGGGAGTTTATAACAGAGCATAATAAAAATAACAACAATAACAAAAGAAAAGCAATGAAAATTGTTGTGTAGTTAAATGAAAATAAGACTGTACTGAAATAGAACTGAAACCATCAAAAATATGGATATCATTAGTATCAGATGCAGGATTAGTGTTAAACTTGCTCACCAGCGTCCAATCTAAACAAAGCTAAGATGTATTATGCAATGCTGAAATGAGATAAGTTAAAGTCAAACAAAAATAAATAATATTTACACAGTACACATGATATTCCACAAATATGGACTTTCCCCTCAGGGGTTTATACAGGTTAAAATATGAACATCTTTTACAGTGTTATAACAAATCATTCAGCCTTCAGAATGATCTTTTAAACATGCATGTTACTCCTCTGCTCACACTATTTACAGGATTAAAAAAACAAAAACAAAAACAATGAAGTCCCTGGAGCACTAAGACAAAGATCTAGCCACACATCCATCTTCTAATTCCCCGTGGGCACCTGTAATTACTAACATGTCATAATGTTACAGTAGACTGGGGTCATCAGCCAAAATTCAAGAGACTGGAGTTGGTGGAAGGATATGGGTTTAATCAGGAGTAGGCAACCCAAGGGCATGGCAGAAGACTGTCACAGAGAAGTAGGGGCATATATGGGCTAGAGGCTAAAGGATCTGGGTTAGCAGGATTTCAGAGAAATAGTCATGATTTTCCAGGAAATGCATTCACATCCTATTTTCTTTCAAGTTTGGTCTCAATTTGATCTGTCATGCTTTTCAAAATCACTATTAAAATGAAAAATCAGAGGCCTCCCTGGTGGCACAAGGGCATAAGTCTCTGCACTATGAAGCTATTAGCAGCCACTGTAGCCCAAGTTCAATCCCTGGCCAAGGAGCTGACACGCATGGCACAGCAGACCTCTCCTGTCTCGCCCGCTGCTCCCCTCAGCAGTGCATTTTAGTAGATCTACCTGTTCTGCTCCCCGCTGTCTCCGGTGAATCCTTTCACCCCTCTGCACATCTGGCCTGCACCCCAGTTCTTGTATGCATAAATAAATTAAAAAATTCAAGCCACAGGCTAGAATAAACTCTTATAAAATATATATCTGGTAAAGGATTTGTATCAGACTATATAAAGAGCTCACAAAATCAATGAAAAGAAAACAAACAACCCAGTTAAAAATAAGGGAATATAAAAATAAAATTTATTAATTAAAAAAAAAAAGGACCTAAAAAAAAAAAAGAAAAAAAAAAGAAATATGAGTAAAGGATGAACATTAAAAAAAATAATAATAAATAAATAAATAAATAAAAATGGCCAAAAAAATTGAGCAGACACTTCGCCAAAGGTAGATGGGGGCTGCCCTGGAGGAAAAAATTTCCCTCCATTCTCTTGGGTGCTTAACCTTTGGCCTGTGAATGAAAGTGACAAAAGGCCCAGTAACGAGAGAGAAAGCATAATTGTGTTGATGATCTTATTCTATGTGCACAGAAGCTCTGTAGAAAGACGCAAACCTGGAGTTGGTTAGAATCAGGGGTCAATATATTATTGTGGCAAAGGGCAGTAGCTGTGGAGAGGTGACCACACAAAAGAAAAGTATGTGGGCTCCCAGATCTGGAAAAGAGTAACTAGAAAATATTATATGTTAGATAAGGACTGTTTAGTAAGGTGTGTTATGTGGATAAAGGTTGTTCACCTCTTCCTGGTACAGGAAATGTATGTCACCTTTACAAAGGGAAGTTGATGGCTGCTTTGAGCAGAATGAGGGGGGCATAGAGTTTTTCCCATGTCTACTATTTCTCAATGGCCTTCAGTTCAAAGGAATTCTTTTACCAAGTTGGCATATTGTGATAGCCTTCGATGGTAAGTAAGCACGTGACACATGTTCAATACCATTGTAAAAAGGAAAATGCTAATTAAAACCACAATGAGATACTACTGTACACTTACTAGATTAGTTAAAATTTAAAAAGAAAAATTTGAATGGACTATCCCAAGTGTGGGAAAGGGTGTCATACATTGCTAGTAGTATTTAAAATGACACAATCATTCCAGGAAAAAATATATTTTAGCAGTTTATTTAAGAGCATATGCACACTAGAGGGGAAGAAAAATAATTTTTCTCTACTGTTCTAAATTTTTGGCTAAGACTAATGAATGGTAGATTAACAAGAGGGAAACAGACACAATTTTATTAATATACATACCTCATGAATAGAAGGGAAGATTAGTAACTCTGAGGAGGCTTAGAACTCCAGGTTAAATACCATGTTCAGCAAAAATAAATGAATGAGGGCCTCCCCGGTGACGCAGCGGTTGAGCGCTGGGTTGAGAAGCTGCCCGCGGCCTCTGTGGCTCCAGTTCGATCCCTGGCTGCTCCCAGGCCACCGGAGGAGGGTCCCACATGGCGCACAGACCTCTCCTGCCGCCGGCTGCTCCCCTCAGCAGTGTACTTCGGTCCTCCTGCCTGCTCTGCTCCCCGCTCTGGCTCTGGTGAATTCTCTCACCCTCCCGCACTTCTGACTGTACCCAGTGCATGTATAAACAAACAAACAAATAAATAAATAAAAACATGCCTCTATAAAAAAAATAAATAAATGAAAGAAAGGCAGGGGAGAGCAGTTATACAAGAAACTACCAGGAAAAGTATGGTAAACAGGGTCAAGTTTTATTATGCAGATTTAAGTCAGTGCTTCCTCCATTGATAAGATTCTCTGTGATTTCCTGTCATCCATTACTTTCTGAGGAGAAGACATCCTTCCAAATGGAAATCGTCTTTATGAATGTACATTTTCCCTACCAAAGAGTAATTTCCAAACAACTTTCATAGCTTCCACCGTCTATTGCTTCTCAAAATAATCCTTATGCCACAGAGACAAATTTGGGAGTGGTGTATTCTGCTACTCTTCACTGACATATAATATACCCAAGGAGGAAAAAAAGTAGATGTCTACCCAAAGTCTGATATACATCACTGTTCATTGCAGTTTTACTAGTAATGATCAAAAACTGGAACTTTTATCAATAAAAAGAAAGATCTAACATTACCTGTAACAGCATAGATGAGCATCAGAATAATGCTGAATATAAAGCCAGACATTAAAAAGTATATACTTAACAATTCCACTTATACCACACTCTAGAAAATGAAACTAATCAGTAGTGACAGAAAAGATCAGATAAGCCTGTGCCTGGGAAAGAGAGTGGCAGGAATTGCGGAAGGAAGGAATTATTATGAGACTGGAGAACACAATGTGGGTGACGAATAGTTTCACTATCTTGATTGCGGCAATAGTTTCACAGGTGTATATGGTTGGCAAAACAGCAAATTGCATACTTGAGTGTGTGCACTGTATTGCAGGTTGACTATGCCTCAATAAAGCTATTTTGAAAAATAGCACCTCAGGAAAGTTCTACAAATGATTTTTTAAAATGGCCAGTCATACATAATGAAATAATATTATTTCTATTTTTTGAGAATGGTATGAGTTAATATAAATTAAAAATTGAAAGTTTCATTCTCCTGTTGGGGAAACAAAAGGAAGACACATTTCCTCTCTTTTGTTTCAAAAATAAATTCTTTGTCCTTTTCAAATGTCTGTATATCATTATAATAACTAAATAAGTCTTTGCTAGACTCAAACTAGGGAACG
Source organism: Talpa occidentalis (assembly GCF_014898055.3). Classification (NCBI taxonomy): domain Eukaryota; kingdom Metazoa; phylum Chordata; class Mammalia; order Eulipotyphla; family Talpidae; genus Talpa; species Talpa occidentalis. Next base: position 137,724,977 of record NW_023604295.1, on the reverse strand, counting down.
ATATCTTAGGGTTCTTCAAGCCATCCTTTTGAAATATCAAGGGAGATAAGGCTCCATCTTCTCCTTCCTGGGAAAGGATGAATCTAGCTTCCTAGAGAGGTTTGCTCAAACTTATAATAAAAATGTTTGTTATTCCACTAGATTAGATAAAGCCCACTCAGAGGGTTTCTCCAAGGCTATGATAAAGTTAGGATGAATTCTGATGCCTAAAGGTACTATCAAATCCTCCTGAGGACTAATTGATCTGGAAAACTTATATAGAATGGGTTGTAGCTACTTGGGTGAGGTTCCTTACTGTTTTTACATCTCTTAACAAATGACTTGTGATGTGTATCACATTCTGGTTTAATATTTATTCAAGAATAAAACTAATTTATTTTCTACTACCTTTGTGGAAAGGTTTTCTGGCTTAGATAAGATTCTGCTTTTAGTTCTATTTCCCTAACAGGAGACACATTCACTCTTTTAAGTTTGAATTTTTAGGTTTAACATTTAACTAGAATGAAAGCAAAGTAAATCATTATATGGAACTTGATCAGTTGCCAAACGCGAATCATGACTGTTTTAAAAAGCATGGAAATAGTCTGAAACAAGTATAAGCACATCCCCTTTATCACATATATAACTCTGATCTGATTTCAGCAGTTTTCCCCACTAATGCTAAATCTTGATATATAAACATTTTATAAAAGAAAATACAAGAGAAGTTGAGTAGTTGAGGTTATTTTAGTTTATTTAACCTTTCTGCTTTATTTTCTGTAGAATATATCAGGTTCTGCATAGAACAGTTTTTTTTTTTAACAATGATTATTAGAATGATTGATGTTATACATTAGACACGATGAATTTGCTTGATTTCACACAAAGGCTGTATGTATTTGTATTCCAATTAAATTTTGCCTTAGACTGAGGCCATTGGGAAGTAACTAAACTCATTAAAGTTTGAAATTAATTATTAAAACAAACAATCCCTGTAGCAAATACATGTCAATTTATTTTTAAGCAATCATAATAATAAAGTGGAAGTATAGTCATTTACCTACATATTCAGAAAATAATCTCACCATTCACAGTAATCATCTTCTTGGTTTTCTAGTGGAGATCTGTATCAAGTTCCCACATGATTAAATTCTCTGATAAGATTAGAACCAGGTTGAAAACAGATCACATAAAATAGAATCAATACCAACTCTCTCCTAGTTAGATACAATAGCTAATATCTATGCCAAACAAACAACTGAAAGAGCAATTTTAAAATACAGATTACATGATTCAGAATCAATAGCAACATTTCACAATTAAATAACACAGCTAATACCTGTGCATAAACAACCACCTGAGAAAACAAAACTTCCATTAAACAGTAAGAAAATATCCAGTCTCAATTTTGATGACATTTGAATTTCCTTTAAAATCTAAGAGTCTGATTATTATTATTAATGATATATATACCTAAGAAGTAAAGCATAGAAAAAGTTAAAATCATGTTCCACTATGACAGATTTCATCACAGTTATATTTATTTAACCATGAACTTCCAAAGATTGTCTTGATTATTTACCTTGCATTTTTATTAAATTGGAAATATTTTTCAAAATTCCAGTCAAGAATAATTGGATCATATTTAGAAAAAAAATCATATTTAAACCTTTATCTTCTCTTTGGGCAACAAGCTTAGATTTCATCCATTCCAGTTCTGTTCGCACATAGCCAGTGCTTGACAGATAGGAATGAGCTCCATACTCAGCAGCTCATACTGTCCAAATAAACTAGATCTAAATTAATGATCTTGTTTTCATTAGTTATCATTTCACCATAATGTTTCTTTTCACAAATTTACTTATGATACCTTTGAGTTATTTCTACCAACTAGTATAATAACTTTATGACTTTGCCCTTTCCATTTTCTAGGTTATTATGATGAAAAAGGAAATGTGGGTAGATATCAATGTGGACTAAAGATATTGTCTAAAGAAAAGGCTCAAACACCATTGAGCTTCTCCACTGTCGAAATATATAGTCTATTTTTCATTTTGCACATCTTGAGTCCTGAATCCCAGAACTTTTATTCCCATGGTAAATCTTTATTTAACAAAGTATTAGCAACTTACTGCTATTAATAATTAGATAAACAATAGGAAATGATGTAATTATTGTTAGATAGATCAGCTCAGAACCCACTTAAAATAAAAATGTAATATGAGATAAACTAATTTTTTCCCAAGACTGATTAGGGAATTTTTATTAGATTATCTGCTGCTTTGAGCAGCCATAGAGTGAATTCCTCCTGGAACAGTTGTCCTCCATCAGCAGATGCAATGATTCACATCTTATGTAGGTGGCATCCTCTGCAATTAACCTAGAGACAGAAGTCTCGCACACTGAAAATGACTGAGAATATTCTTCATGGCTCATGAAGTACAATGAACTGTATAAAAATGCCAAAAAGAAGTAGTATACATACACTAAAATATGGAAACTACTAAGTTAGACTAAAGAAGAAAGCTCAAGGAACATCTATAGTGTGTCTATCCATCCTGTTTATTTAACCACTCCTTTTTTTAGATAGCAAGCAAATTCTTAGCAGTGAATTGGAGACAAAGGGGTATAATTTACTCCATTCTGTCTTCACAGTAAACATCATTCATTCCAATAGCTTTGGGGAATTACAAGAGCTGTTGAGGTCACATATATAATTTAGATGAGACACCAGTCAGATTCTAAAGTCAGGGAATCATGAATTGGATAATGTTACAATTTCACTATAATTCTCCTTCGAATGTCACTATTTTATTTACATCTTCTATATGATTTAGTATCGTCTCCCATTTGGTTAATAACATGTGTCCCTACTGTAAATGTGAGAAAGACCCAACATAACTGAGTAACTTACCCACACTGCTTCAGACGCTGTCTTACATAGTTTATCTAAAATAAGATAGTCGGGGGGAAGCAAGGGAAAATCAGTAGGGAATTCACCAAAGAAGGTATAGCAAACATAGGCATAGATTCAAGATCTGCCTTTTCCACTGTAGAGAGGAGACAAAATGTTCTCAGGATATACCTTTCTATATAAAACCTTCAGAATCCTTCTTATGAAACATTTTTTTCAAAAAAAGGGTCATATTTGGGGGTAGTATATTTTTGCTCCCCTATCGTCTTACAAAAAGCCACAATTCAGAAGTTCAGCAGTTTAATATTTTATGTAATCAGATTTTAGTCGTGAGACTAGATCAGTGCAATTTAACAGTTGTGTTCAATTTTTGGAGGCAGTTATATAAGTGAGTCCCAAAGTTAAGCTTAAATTGTTTATGGAAAATAAGAGACATTTCTTTAGAAACAAAATACCAACAAAAGTTAAAGATTGGAGAAGACCAAAGATCCATTTGGGATATTTGAGAGCAGACAGTACATAAGATTTCTAGATGTCTGCTGGGGTCAAAGCATCTTCACATGGGGTGAGGGCAGGAAATGGTGTCTCCATTTTCAGTTGGATGTTCTCAGGTCTTTAGAAAAATAGCAACAGTCCTGAGGATTACACGTGATCTTTTTGAGTCACCTCTGAATAGGCTGGTATCAAGTTGATAGCCACATGTTGCTGTTCAGTGACACACATCTGACTTATATGTAATAATACTATGCTACACCAATGAAAAAATTGAACTAATCAAGGTAACTAGGAAATACAGGTAATCAATGATGTCATGATAACTAACCCTAGTATTTGTTTTTTTGTGTTTTTTTCTTTTTTTTTCTTTTATTTTTATATTCCCCATACAATTGCAACCCCCTTATTTTGACCCCAATCCCCCCTTCCCCGCCCATAGTGTGTCTCTGGTTTATAGTTGTTTGTTGATTTTGATTTTTTTCTTTCTTATAGTTATTCTTTTTCCTGGTCCCTTATTTAGGTTTTCTAGATTACTGCTATGAGTGAGACCATCCGGTATTTTTCTTTTTCTTTCTGACTTATTTCGCTGAGCATGATCCCTTCCAGCTCCATCCATGTTGCTGCAAATTGCATGAGTTTATCTTTTTTGATTGCTGAGTAATATTCCAATGTGTACATGTACCACATCTTCTTGACCCAGTCATCTATTTTTGGGCATTTGGGCTGTTTCCAAAGCTTAGCTATTGTAAATAGTGCTGCTATAAACATAGGGGTGCAGGTGCTCTTTGGAATTAATGTTTCTGTGTCCTTTGACTAATCTTAGTATTTGAAAGCCACAGAGAACTCTGAAAAGGCATAGAAGGAAATATTCTTGGTGATTAAAGATTTGATAAAAAAGAAATAAATGATCTGTTCAATTACAATTTTTCCCCTAGAGGCAAAAAGAGAAGAACCAGCCATATTAGTCAAAAAAAAAATATTGGGTTTCCCTGGTGGTGCAAGGGGTTAAGCATCAGCACTATGAAGCAATCCAAAGCTACTGCAGCATGAGTTTAATCCCCAGCAAGGGAGGTGACCCACATGGCGCAACAGACCTCTCCTGTCTCACCCGCTGCTCCCCTCAGCAGTGTATTTCAGTCATTCTGCCAGTTCTGCTCCCCACTCTGTCTCTGGTGAATCCTCTTATCCCCTGCATCTCTGGCCTGTACCCCAGCTCTTGTATGCATAAATAAATAAATCTTTTTTTTAAAAAATCTGAATATATCAGTAGTGGACTAACGTAACTGAAACCTGAGGACAAATGAGGAAGCAATAATAACTTGCTTGAACGCAGAGTAAAAGGAACACAACTAAAAAGTTAGGATGAATGCCCTGAAGTAACAGTGAGCTTGACAGGAACAGTGTTTGAGGGAATGTGTAAAATCCTTTCCCCTAAGTTCTTCCACTTTCTCTCCCCTTCACTTTGTTTCAGATGTGGTTCTTCCTGAAGGAATGAAGATGAAGCTTCCAGAGCTATCATTCTTTAATGATACTTATCATACATATTAATCCAACTGAGTAAGTTTTCAATGCATATTTGAGATGAAGATAAAAAATTAGTTTTTTGAGAATTTATTCAATGTTTGTTTGCTTTTTGCTTTGCTTTTATCATAATATTTGATACCAAGCAACTTCCTTTACCTTTTTGAGTTCCAAGATTTTGAGCTACTTTAAGCTATGTTCTTCTGGAATTGCTGTCCATTCAGGTTCCATCAGAACCTGAAACAATTTCTCAGTAAATAAGAACTGGGAAGTAGGCCACAGATGCAAGATGAGAGGGTTCACCAGAGGCAGAATGGGGGGCAGAAAAGAAGGATCTACTGAAATACATTGCTGAGTGGGCAGGATGAGAGAGGTCTGCTGTGTGCCATGTGGGTAAGTTCCCTAGCCAGTGTTCGAACGCAAGTTGCAGTGGCTGCAGATAGCTTCCTAGTCCTGAGACTTAACCCCTTGCTCCACCAGGAGATCCTAATACAACTTATTGCAAAACAAAAACCAATGCCTCTCCAAACAAGAAAATCATTTACCAAGCATGACAAATCTCAAGGTCATGGGTCAATTTCAAGAAACTGCAATTAAACACTGGACAACCTCCTGTTATTATTTAAAGGAAATATGAGGTGTCCCACACATGGCACTGAATCCATAACATTTATCTTTCAGTTGTTTCACTGTGATTTAAATGTTTATTTCCTCTTTAAACTATATCATTCATATTTGCAAACAGTGATTAAATTGATATACTAATTTTGCTTATTTTTAAGTAATTATGTTGACTGGATATAGTCATGTTGGTAGTTTTACTGCACTATTTTTATATTAGAATGTTTAATGTACTATAAAATGTTCTGGGAAAAAATATCAATAACTGACCTATAAATACTCACCCTGTAAAATGAAAAAGTACTAATGGAATTTGCCTCTTAACAGTGTAAAAAATACCCAGCTGACACAAATAAAGGCCACTATCATAACATGCTGGACTCAAAAGAAAAGGCTGGTATAAAAAGGATGTGTTTGTTTATTCTCTTAAGAATTTCGATGTTCACTGTAATTGGTCAATCTGAATAGAAAACTAAAATGCATTTATTTCCTTCATAGTGAAAAAGTAGAAGTTAAAGAATCAGGTAATAAAAATCAGGTAATAAAAATCTTACCTGTCTACTATTGACTAAAATATCACTATCAGTTGAGAAGTTAGATTAATAAACATATTATTAAATGACTTATAAACTTGATGTCATTTTGTGGACATGTTATGATTTAGTCTCCATTTTTACTCTTTGTGCACCAAAGTGTCTCAAGTTATTTGTATCTTAGCTTTTTTTCCCCAAGATTGATTGATTGATTGATCGATTGATTGATTGATTGATTTATACAAGCACTGGGTACAGACAGAAGCGCAGGAGGGTGAGAGAATTCACCAGAGCCAGAGCAGGGAGCAGAACAGGTAGAGTGACGAAGTACACTGCTGAGGGGAGCAGCGGGCACAGCAGGAGAGGTCTGCGTGCCATGTGGGACCCTCGCCCGGTGGCCGGGGATCGAACCAGCACTACAGAGGCTGCGGGCAGCTTCTCAGCCCAGCACTCAACCACTGCGCCACCAGGGGAGGCTCTGTATCTTAGCTTTTGTACAGTAAGAGTCTTTGGGTAATTAATCCTGGGGGACTTTGCATAATGGTTTAACATCATCATTCCTGCTTTCATAATTTTTCCACACATCTTTCACACTGTCAGTACCCATCTTATAAGCCTATAGTGAAGGGATTTTTCCAACTGAACCTGAAAAGATTTCTCAATAAATAAGAAAATATGGGGCCTCCCTGGTGGCGCAGTTGTTAAAGACAGCACTGTCAAGCTGTCACCAGCCCTAGCAAGGGGGCCAGGGAGGTGACCCACATGGCGAGGCAGACCTCTCCTTTATCACCTGCTGCTCCCCTCAGCAGTGTATTATGGTAGATCTGCCTGTTCTGCTCCCCTCTCTCTCTGGTGAATCCTCTCGCCCCCTACCCCCTATCTCTGGCTTACTCCCTAGTTCTTGCAATATTACATGTATCATGGCCAGAATGAGATGTATTTATAGGAAATATATATATATAATATTTGGTATGTTAAATATTAACATTTACTAGAAAATGTTATTCATTATGTCATTTTAATAATTGCTATTTCTCTTCTTTTTGTAGTTAAATACTCCAAACTATTTGTATTTGCAAAATGTAAAATGTTTTAAGGTTTGCTAATAGTATGTGAGGTCTAAGTTTATTCTTAAGCTTAAATCACAATATTTCAAGAATATAAAGCAAATTGTCTTTAACTAAAAATCCTATTACGATAAATTTCAAATTCTTAGATGTAACTGTACATCTGTACAATTTTACAGACTTAATATATGTAAAACTTTTATTTTACATGTAAAACATTTTTTACCAATCTCTTCTTTGATAATTTTCATCTAAATTCAGCTATTATTACAATACTGTCTTTATTTGTTATTGGATTTATAATGATATGCTGCTACTAAATATGCATATACATGACAATCCTAATTTATAAAATATAGGGAGAAAAATTCAGAATTATTATTGCATTTTAACATCTTTCTTTCCAATGTCTTTAATATATTTGGTACAATATAAAATTTAACTCAAGCTGTCATCATAGGGTGATTCAAGATTCATTTTAAACTCCCCGAACAGGAAGGCTAAAGTAGAATAAATGAGGAAATCCTCCTTTTTAAGAATATTTATGTAACTCCAAACAAATAGAGTGGCCCTCTCTTCTATCTTTTTGTTAAATAAACAATCTGCCTGGGAAAACCACATCTTAGAGATTGCAGATAAAGCACCTTCTCTCTGTGGAGCTCTGAAGGCAACAGGAAATGAGAACAAATGAGCAATAAGCAGTAACTTCTGGCAGGAAAATGATGTATCCGGATTCAAATTTGCAAGAAGGACAAAGATTAAAAGAAGATAGTCACAGAGCTCCATGTAGCTGAGAACAATACATTATTTTTAATTTAAACCAAACTACAAAGGGGACTCAACATTCAAATAATACCTTTTTCTTAGAAGACATTAACTTTTTAATCTCAGTAAGAAGATATATTCCTGAAGGTTTGTTGCCATTTGACTTTTGTAACTATCTCATTTCAAAAATGCAGAAATTGCCTAGTTAAGAAAATTTTTCCAAACCTTTGTTGTGTATAATATGAGTATAACTTGTATAAGTTTATCTTCACTATCATTTAGAGACAAGCATATGAGAACCATACTTATGTTTTATAGTTAATCATCTACCCCTTGATCTATATTCAGCTCCCTGGCACATATTTAAAAAGCAAGAGTGGGTGATATTCAAAATATTTAAGAACTGGTTTGGCATGGATGTAAGCAAATCAGAACAGACACCAGCCTTAAGCCTACAGCATAGCTTTACCTGTGCATGGTGGGGTAGAGGATACTGAGGTATCCTTTTCAAATGCAAAGGAAAAACATTCCTGTGAGCTGGTCAAGATGGGCTTTTTTATGAAAAATTTGAGGTCTGTAAGTATACTTGGATTGTCAGATTGTATCAACTGTTAGGTTTTATAGGGGTAAAAATAAAATTCAAATATTGACTAAAGAAAAATGCTAAAAAAAATACAACATAAAGAGGTAAGAGAACAATGTACTTGAAAAAATACTAAAAAAATTTATTTAAATGTAAGCATCATAAGAATTCACAATCTGATGGGACTGTCCAGTACTAAAAACACCCAGCACTGGTGTGATTGGAATGCTGTCATCAGTCTGGGACACTGTTTAATTCAAAATGTACCCAGAAAAAAATAATGAGGATTATAAGGAGACTTGAAACCTTGTGATGAACAAACTGCAAATAAATACCTGTGGTGAACACAAGACTATTTAGGTAAAATATCATGGATGCTTGCAAGTATTTGAAAAAATAACATGAAAAGGAGGGAGGAGAGTTGTCTTATTCCTCTCAGAGGATAGAATTAGAACAAAAGATCTTTTTGCGTTTCGTTACCGCTCAGCAAACATAACCTAACAAATAACTTCATAACCGTTAGAGTTATTCAGTAATTAGAACAGACTATCTGGAGTAGGTGGTGAGCTCACATTTGGAAAGGTGTGAAAAGTGAGCTCCTTAGTCTATTGAGGGTCGCTGCCTCAAGGATCAGGCATTGGGCAGATGCCTGCAAGATGGGCGGGTGTGTGAGCCACCATGTCCTTCCACACAAAGACCTTTTGATTCAATCCCAACAAGTCAGACTGAGCTGAGAGCAGATTTGACACTGCAGCTAGTTGACTGGCCTGGAAGTGCTTGTCACCTAATGAAGGTCTCATAAGCCAGGGCTGCCCTGAGTAACCAGCAGGCCCTGTCAGTTCCTTCCTCTGAGGTCCTGCCCAGCCTGTAGCTACACCCATGAAACCATTTTCTGAGCATCTTGCAAAGCCTGTTTAAGGGATTACTAAACAAGAAGCAATGAGACCATAAGAAAGTCACATACACAACAGTTCACAACAACTTGCCCTCGTTCAGAAATAGGTTCTTACACTGAAACTTACCTATACATTCCTCAGAACCACCTTGATAGATTCTAGAAGAAAAGACTATTATTTTGCATTTGGATTTTGTAGTCTTGAGGCGAGCCTCACTCATATCACCTACTTGGAGTTCTCAAAAGTCAAATTTTGGTAGAAAGTCATAGAGGAAGTTTTTTAAACTTTATATTCATTTCTTCATTTTAGAAAGTGTATGTGGGTGTTTCTGTGGTGATCTCGACCCCAAAGAAGTCATGAGTTTGCACTTGGACCAGTGCATAAGAGAAGCCAGAGTTGAACATACCATTAAATTAGTAAGACGGAATCTGACCTCTGTGTTACAGATATAACCCATACAAACAAAAGCTTTTTGGGATGCTCCCTATTTTTAAGAAGGTAAAATTTTGAGACTAGTCATTTTAATAGCTGCATACTATTCTATAGTGTGGGTATGTGATAATTTAGTAAACACATTTTCTGTTATTGGATATTTAGTTACTTCTATTATTTTATAATAAGCCATACTGAAAATTATTTCTTTATTCAGACACCTTTGCACACATTTCTGATATTTTTAAGGTACGTGTATAAAAGTAGAACTACAGAAACAAAAGGTATCCTTATTTTAAGATGAATATACATTTATATAGTTGTTTGTTACAGAAAGCACCCCCACCAGGGGAGGATGAGAATTGCAACCCAGCACAGTGACATTTTTCCACTTACATGCAGTCACTTTGGATTAAAATTCCCAGCATGCCTTGAGCTGAACTGCCTGAATGGGGAGGCAGCTGATATCTAAATAGAGGTAAAACAAGGGAAAAAGAGAGATGTAGAAGAGAGACACTTGGAAAAGAGACACATGGGTGAGATGAGAGCTTTGGCACAAAATACTTAAGAGATAAAAACATAAACTATCAATATTTCTTCTCCCCCCCATAAGAAGGAAAAATATCACATGGCAAACAAGGACTTGGGCTCCCTTTCCATACATCAGATTCAACAAAATATATACTGCGCCCCTCTCTTTAATTTTCTCATCTATTAACCATTTTGTATCTTTTCAGACACATTCCAAACTATGCAGGACTTAAGATTTGCACTACACAGGATGCCACAATAGTCTTAATTTAAGAATGATGCAAACGACAAAAAAAAATACTATTGTCTGCAGAAATTACTTCTTTTTAAACTTTACATATTTCCCAAATCATGTTTCTTTTACATTGCTATTGCATATGTTATCTCCAAACCACTTGCCAATAACTGATTTTCGAGCACATGATTTTTTAAAAAATACAAAGAAACAAATTTTCTCTTTATTTCCATACACTCAACACTCCTGTCTCCCCTACCAAGCATGGTATCTTGTAAGAACTATTTCTAATGCTAGACTGCAATAACTGATTTTCAAATCTATCAAAATGCATAATAAAGAGTAAATAAACTAATTCTTGAAATTCATAAATAATTAAAACTAAATTCCCCGTTGAAAAGCTTCTGCGGCGCCGGTTCGATAAATCCCACATGGCGCGCAGACCTACCCGCTGCTCCCCTCAGCAGTGTACTAATTCTCTCACCCTCCCGTGCTTCTGACTGTACCCAGTGCCTGTATAAATAAATAAATAAAGCATGCCTCTATAAAAAAAAAAAATTAAAAAAAAAACCTAAATGACATGGTAAAATATAATTTTTAACTGTATGCAAAGATATACAATTCTTTAATTTTGCATTTTTTTTAATCAATGGATTGTTTATCGAGCCCTTGGGATGTCAATATGGATGCAAGTTATTTGTCAAAACTATGGCAACTTTTGGAAAAATTTTGATATTGAAATTTGCAGAATTAAAAAAAAAAGACTTAGAGACAAAAAAAAATGAAAAGAAAAAGAATGCAATATCACATAACAGGTAACTTTTGTTCCCAACCTAATGATTTGTGCTGGTGCCTACAAAGAATTGCACTCATGCATTTAAGGCCATAACCTGGGTACAAAGCTAACTTTCTATTAGTATTGACTTCTTTCGCTTACTTCCATTTTCACTTGCAGTTTAAAAATATTTACTTTCTAGTCCAACTCATTTATAATGCAAAGTCAATTTAATGTGTTTCCTTTAAGATTTGATCTTAAGGATTTGCTAGTAGACTCAAGAAATAGAGAGCAGAATAGAGATGTGACAATGGCTCAAGAATTAAGTCATCAGTGCTACAGACGGAAAATGGGGGTTCAATGAATAGTCTCCTAGATGGACAAACACACACACCCCATTTCCTCTTACTGGCTACAATGCAATGTTTCAATCAGGCATTTTGATCATATGAGAAGAAGCTGGAACAGCCATGCTCCAGACTCAGAATAGCACCTGATGACACCTGAATGCCACCTTCTCAAATGCCCAAGAATATCTGTATCACCATTTAACTCATCTCAGAGGAAACTTCATGGATTACAAGGCTATTTGCCTAAAAATGTATTTTAACAAGAGGACCCCAACAAAAGTGAGAACTACAGCAGGGGTCCTGGAAAGATACCCAGTCTTGTATACCAAGGACACTGGACAGTACCGACACCAGGGATTACCGTGCTTTTCCTATGTTGGCCCTGAAGCCTGCAGCAGAGGCATTTCCACCCACAAGGAGTTGTCAGCATCACCCTCTGAGCTAGTCACCTTCTTCCCCAGGCACAGTGAGTCTGTGATGTCCGGAGCCTGTGGATGTCAGCAAACATCTCCTCCTGGCTGATGAGGTAGATAATAATGACTGGCGGGGTTGGGAGAAGTGTTTTGTAGCAAGTGTTTTGTAGTCCCAGGGCATTGGGGTGAGCTCAAAACAGGGGCAAGGAAATCTGGCAAAAAAGGCCAAGAAGTTACTTTTTAACCCCCTATGACTTTTTAGTTAGCTAGTGGACAGCATGTGATTTCTCTTCAACATATAGTTCATTGAGACCAGGAGAGCCATAGGTTTTGTAATCACAGAAACAGCGACAGCTGGGCTTGTTCTGTCTCTCTGGACCTTATCCTGCTCATCTTCCTCAGCCAGAGACAGCAAGAGACGCAGATTTGGGAAGCAATGTGAGAAGAACTGTTACTCTGGGCATGTTTTGTGAGTTCAGATTGTAGGGGAGGAAAAAATAATCTTTTCCCAGGGCCTCCCTGGTAGCACAAGGAGTTAAGTCTCAGCAGCATGAAACTATCCGCAGCCCCTGCAACATAAATTTGATCCCCAGTCAGCCAGGGAGGTGACCCACATGGCGCAGCAGACCTCTCCTGTCTCCCCGCTGGTCCCCTCCACCGTGTATTTCAGTACATCTGCCTGTTCTGCTCCCCACTCTGTCTCTGGTGTGTCCTCTTCCACCCCACACACACCTCTGGCCTGTACCCCAGCTTTTATATGCATAAATAAATATTAAAAAAAAATCTTTTCCCTCTGTCCATGTCCAGATCATTGGCTGGAGTCCTCTAAATTAGACTGACAAATTAGACTTTGCTTTGAGAAAAAAGCAACACAACTGCCAAACATGATCATCGTGCATACACGGGAGAACTCTTGAGACAAGGAACTCAAAGCCATGGATGGAACTGGGGTGGATGTTGCACCTCAACAAAAAGCAAAGCTGTGTAGAGAAGTGGCAAGACAAAGGGAAGAGACTGAGTTTCGATGGCCAGTAAGTTGTGCCAAGGCAGTCTATGGGAAAGTGGTAGATGAGGGTTATTTGTAGTTTTATTATACTTATGCATTGTGCTGGGGCTGTCTCCGGGCCAATAAGGGTCTCCGGGCCAATAAGATTATATCAGATGATCAGCTTGTAGTCTTCCTAGAGAAGCTGGAGAGGGAAATCTTTAAAAGTTTTTGTCCTGTTATAAGGTAAATAGGGGGATGGCAGACAGCTCTTCTCGTATCCACCTTCAGCTCAAAATAATCCTTATGCCAAAGGAGCATTTTTGGGGGTGGTTTACTTCTGTGACACTTTGAGGTAATCACAAGTCTTCTGTATGATGCAATTTGGTACATTTTATTAAGGACTTTGCATGGAGAAAACACAAATTTTATGCTGTAGGTGTTCAGCCCACGTGTTTGGATTTTTCTTTAAGATTTATTTATTATTTATATAAGAACTGGGGTACAGGCCAGATGAGGGTGAGCACCAGAGACAGAGCACGGAGTACAACAGGCAGACTGATGAAATACACTGCTGAGGGGAGCAGCGGACAAGACAGTGAGGTCTGCCGCCCCATGTGGGACCCTTGCCGGCCGGCAGGGATCGAACCGGCGCTGCAGAGGCTGCGGACAGCTTCACAGCGTGGCTCTCAACCTCCTGCGCCACCAGGTGAGGACCTCTACGTGTTTGGATTTGAAGAGAAAAATATGTTTTTCCCAAAGGTGGACACAAAAATAACCTTGCAATGTCATTCAAGTTAAATGGTAAATTCATTTTTCATATATATCTAAGAATTGAAAAATAATAATAATAAACAAGACATCTTGTGGTTAGCATAGGCACCAAGGAAGAGCAGGCGTTGCAAAGCACACTAAGGACCAAAAAAGTGGCAAAGTTGAACACATCAGTTTCAACAACCCTGGAATTCATTTTTGCCAATGATTTTAAGTACAGGAAATGAACCACCCTGTATTTTTTGTAATTTTTATTTAAGGCATGACTAAAGGTTGAGTGTTTATGAAGATGAGGCAAATCATCAATTACAACTCTGGGCTCATCTGCTGGTTTCTCTCTGAGATTACTGTACACAATCCCAAAGAATTATTACTTCAGTCATCTAGAGTAATAGGCTGATGATAAAATCCTCTCATGTTTTCAAAGTTATTTGCCCTGATCCGGAGTAAATGATCTAGATGAGAGGATAAAAATATGTTATTAGGAACAAGAAATTAGAGGAAATACCAAAACATTTTTCAAAAAATACTTACTTTCATATCTTTCATTCTCTGGATTATAAATCATGCAAGTATGCTTGCCCTAACAAATACTTACGAGTGTTTTCATCCAAATACACATTCATAATTATAAATACTCAAAACATACTAAGGGGGTGAGCACAGATAACTTTTAAATAACTTTAAACAAACTATAGTCATTTTAATGTACTCATTTTGCCAGCATAGAAATTTGTCTAAAATTCTGGGCCCCCCCACCCCCGGGTGGTGCAGTGGGTTGAGCGCAGCGCTGTGAAGCTGTCCGCAGCCTCTGCAGTGAGGGTTCGATTCCCAGCTGTCCAGGGAGAGTCCATGTGGGACAATGTGGGTGCAGCAGACCTCTCCTGTCATACCCGCTGCTCTCCTCCACAGTGTATTTCATCAGTCTGCCTGTTCTGCTCCCTGCTCTGTCTCTGGTGAATCCTCTCACCCTCCCCTGCCTCTGGCCTGTACCCTAGCTCTTGTGTAAAAATAAATAAATCTTTAAAAAAAAGAAATTTGTCTAAAATTCAGCAATATTTTTGGACATATCTTGTATATATGTGTATATATAAATATGTAAAAATACTTATATTTGAGCAAATATCCATTAGATCATTCTGGCAGTTTATTCTGGCATAGACCTCAAGATGATATATTTAATTTCAGTATGCCACAGATGACTCTCTTTTACAATCTCTGACACCTTTAATTCCTATTATATGGGTCACAAATTTATCATTTGTGATAAAATTGAAAGAACAAGAAGTGCCACTACCAGCAGATTGGCCCACTACCATCATTTTTTTGCATATAAATAGCCATTGTTTTCAATTATGCTGGCTTATTTCTAATTGTCAAGTGCCCAGGTAGTGTTGCCAATATAATCCTAGGTTGTACCAGGACTATATGGAAGGCGGGTTGGTTTTCAAATGGTCTTAATGTAAGAATGTACTAGTGCAAAATAACCACTAGAATTGTCAAAATAAAGAAACCAGAGAAAGATGGCTCCTTTGTTCTGGCAAAACCTTACATATCTCTCAGAATCCAGCTTAGAAATCATGTAGATAACTGGCTTCTTCTATTATGCTTCCTCTCTATATGCTTTACTAAGACAATTGTACTTCACCCAACCTATTGTAATTTATTTATCTCCATCTTTGCTTGTCCTGTTAGATCCTCAGCTCATGATAGAGATGAATTCTTTTTTCTACATTTTCTAGTTCAGCAATTTTGTACATTGTATTATCAACTGAAAGTATGTTGATACATACTCCTAAGTGAAAGTAACAAGTCTGAAACAGCTACATACTTTATGATGGCAAATATCTGACATTCTGGAAAAGGCAAAACTATACACAATAAACGTTAATAGACTGTTATCAAGGTTTGGGTAGAGGGATGGAGGAATAAATAGGCAGAGCAAAGGGGATTTTTAGAGCAGGAAACTATTCTGAGTGATACTGTCATGGGGACATGATACTCATTTATCAGAACACATAGGATTGTGCAACACAAAAACTGTGTCCCAGTGTAAACTTTACTTTACTTGATGACACTCGATCAATTTTGTATTGTCAAATGCAACAAATGCCATGTTCATGCAAGATAATAGGGGAAAAGAGTAAGAGGGGGTTGGAAGAACAGATGGGGAAGTGAGGAGCCTGCATGGAACTTTATTTTCTGCTCAATTTTTCTATAAACCTAACACTGTTCTTGAAAATAAAATTTATTCACTTAAAAATGTTTTGACTGGGCCTCCCTGGTGGAGCAGGGGGTTAAGCGCAGTGCTGTGAAGCTGTCCACAGCCTCTGCAGTGTCTGTTTGATCCCTGCCAGCCACAGAGATACACACGTGGAGGGGCAGACCTCTCCTGCCTTGCCCGCTGCTCCCCTCAGCAGTGTATTTCAGTCAGTCTGCGTGTTCTGTTCCCCGCTCTGTTTCGGATGAATCCTCTTACCCTCCCACACATCTGGCCTGTACCCTGGTTCTTGCATAAAATTAAAAATAAATCTTTAAAAAAAATGCATTGACTAATAAGATACATTTGGGGTCATGATTTTGTTTCAAGTTACTAATAAGCAGAGTTTAGTTTTCTTCTCACATTTTGCAACTGCCATTAGAATAATTTAAAAACTCTAAAATAAGCATATTATGATTAATTTGCCAAAGTGTAGCTGGGATTTCTCAGATTTTTTACACTTCTGACACATTGCCAATAATAATTACTTGACAAGGCAAGCACCCTCCCCTTAGGGAATCTTCTCTACTTCTAAATACACTTCTGTACTTGTCAGCAGTCATATTCTCTCTCCGCTAATATTTAAGGAATATGTCCATGGAAAGGGTTTCACTTCTAGTGGTGGTCCTGTATTTCCTTGAGGATTCTATGTGGAACTTGTACAGCATGAATTTCTTGCACTAATAGATTATTCCTAGCCTCTATCTACTATCAAGGTAAAAATATAAAATATCACCTTGGTATATGCTTTCAGTTACCATACATGCAACCCTATTAAACTCAAAGATACTGAAATAATTAAACCTTTTAAAATTCCAGCTTCTCTAGAATCTCTTAGCCGTCTAACAATTTTTTTTTAATTACATACTAACTGCCAGACCACACATGAGAAGCTGGGAATAGAAAGAAAAAACTATAAAATAATTCCTACTATTAAGGGGGAACTCTTTCTTGAGTAAAAGGACAAATCAACAATTATATGGCAGTTTTCTTGACAATAACGGGTAAGCTGAAGGTTATTGTAGAGTGAAAAATGTTCACAAAGCTTTTGCTTTTACTCTCAGTCTGGAGATATTGCATAGTAAAAATAGACTAGATAAGAAAAGTGATTTGAAAAGGAAAACAAAGCATAAGGAAATCACCAGGGACTCTGATATGGGAAAGTGGAGAGAAGGTGCCAGAATTTAGAGACATAGAACACTGGAGGAGGATCTGACGCTTGGGCACTTTGTGGGGAGGGGGGTGGGGGCGGGGTGGGGGTGGGAGAGGAAAGTGAGAACTGCAGATGAAATTTCATGTGCAAGATCCAGGCTTTAGGTTTAAAAATAATCTGCATTTAGAAAAAGGTTATGCCACTAGCAAACCTGTGTAACTTGAAACAATAAGAGGGGTCATTTGATTAATAGTTGATGTCAAAAGATTAGCAAATGAGGATGCAGAGAACTCTGGAAAGAATGGAAAAATTCAAAGACAAAAAGCAGAGTGTAAGATTATGAAACTCAAGGCAAGAAAATATTTCAAGAAGCAGGGCCTCCTTGGTGGCCTAGGGGTTAAGTCTCAGTGCTAACACCACTACAGCCTGAGTTCGATCCCCGGCCAGGGAGCTCACCCACATGGTGAGGCAGACCTCTCCTGTCTCACCCGCTGCTCCCCTCAGCAGTGTATTTCAGTAGACCCACCTGTTCTGTTCCCCGCTCTGTCTCTGGTGAATCCTCTCAACCCCCACCTCTGGCCTGTACCCCAGTTCTTCTACACATACATAAAAAAAAAAAGAAAATATTTCAAGAAGAAATAAGATGGTGCAAAAGGTGGTGAAGACCATGTGCCCTGTGTCCTTGGGCCGAACAGAGCTAAGATGGGTCCCTTTCCTCTCCTGCTCCCAGTGCCCCCCCCTTGGTGTCCAGCTTCCATTCACACATTCCAAAAACATTGATTGAGGGTGTGTTCTGTACCAGGAAATTGAGTTCATTAGAAAGAGAAAGTGAATCCTTGCAGGTGCTTGGGACACATCAAAAACAAAATAGACCAAAGTTTAGAACTTGTTCTTATGCATGGTATTAATCTTTCTCTCTCTCTCTCTCTCTCTCTCTCTCTCTCTCTCTCTCTCTCTCTCTCTCTCTCAATTAGGAGTATGGATTTTCAAACTTGAAATTAACTTGATTTTCAAAAGCAACAAAATTATGGTCAATGATTACTTTGTACTAAAGTAGACATTGTATTTAGAAATAGGCATTTCCAAGTATAACGCCTATCACAGAACCAGCCCTTAATGAGTGTTAACTATCATTATCATCGCATTTGTTGGAAACATAAGCAGGGAAGTAATGCACATCTTCTTACCCATGTCAAGTCACTGTGACCTTGAACACCAGAAGACATTATCACTTCCAAATCTAATGTGATGTTTCTGGGTAGCTTTCATTATCTGTAAGCTCCGCTATTGTTCTCTTCAGAAAGATAACCACGTAGCACAGAATGCACTCCCTGAGAACAGTGGATCTAGCTTGGAGTTGTGATCCAATAACAAGAACTATGTGATCTAAGAAAGACACTGAACCTACTCATTTATAAAGGAATCTACTAATCTAATCTACTCATATATAAAGGAATTAGGATAGATAATAAATAGCAAAGACTCTAGTCAAACTAAAGTTCTGAGATTCTTTTTTTTTTTAAGAATTGATGAAGTCTTTTTTTTTTTTAAGATTTATTTATTTATTATTTATACAAGCACTGGGAACAGTCAGAAGCGCGGGAGGGCGAGAGAATTCACCAGAGCCAGAGCGGGGAGCAGAGCAGGCAGAAGGACCGAAGTACACTGCTGAGGGGAGCAGCGGGCGGCAGGAGAGGTCTGCGCGCCAGAGGGTCTGTGGGACCCTCCTCCGGTGGCCGGGGAGCAGCCGGGGAACGAACCGGCGCTGCAGAGGATGCGGGCAGCTTTGCAACCCAGTGCTCAACCGCTGCGTCACTGGGGAGGCCCTGAGATTATTTCTTGATCACTCCATTCTTTGGTAAATAATTAACATCTATGTTAGCAAATAGTAAATTATTATCCAGTTCCAGTTCCCTAAAATGACTTCTACCTCTTTAAGAGAATTATAACATGATTCTAACTAAAAATAACCAGGCACAATGCACTGCTATTCTGCATTCTGGTTAAAAACTAATGACACTCAAATCAATGTAGTGTCCAATAGACATACTAGTGCATCCCTGGAATAAGTAAAGCCACCTGCCATGATCTATTACCTCATTGACCCTGACAGATTGCCTATAAGTTATCTATGTAGAATGTTTGCAGAAGAACAAAAACATTATAGAAAATAAGGATTTTACCTAAAATAACCAATTACATTTAGGGCAGGTCTTGAAGAATAACCTGGATTTCTAAGCTTCCATTCCAGAGTACCTAAAGAGGATGAGACACAGGTAGATAAAGAGATAAGTAATATAGGGAAAGATGGGCCTCTCCTGGTGGCGCAGCGGTTGAGCGCTGGGTTGCAAAGCTGCCTGCAGCCTCTGCAGTGCCGGTTCGATCCCCAGCCACCAGCGAGGGTCCCACATGGTGCGGCAGACCTCTCCTGTCTTGCCAGCTGCTCCCCTCAGCAGTGTGTTTCATCAGTCTGCCTGTTCTGTTCCCCACTCTGGCTCTGGTGAATTCTCTCACCCTCCCGAACTTCTGACTACACCCAGTGCTTGTATAAATAAATAAATAAATCTTTACCCAAAAAAAAAAAAATATATATATGGAAATATGTCATTTTCTGCCCTATTTATTTCTTCACTGCCAGCACTGAACAGGTTAGGTAAAGTACAAGGTGTCTGTCTAGCCTTATGCAAGTGTAGTGATGGTGCTGTTCCCTCTACATAATGAAACTACAAAATGAATTCTTCCTCTGCAGTGGATCACTGAGAAGATCCCAGATCTGATCTGACTGTCAAGCACTTGTCACTGGCCACTGCTCTCTCTACTCAGAGCTGCCCTTCCCAGACTGTCACTATTACAGAGCGGAGGCCCTGAGATTCACAAGCAAGATGCTGGGACTCCCATTCAGGGAAGACTGCTAATCAGTGTTTCCCTCCCTCACTCCCATAAACCTTCCTTTCCGATCTTTTCCTCTCCCAGAATTAGTCTCTGGCTCTATTTCTGGATCTTTTCCTCTTCTCTCTCATACTCTTCCTCAGCCAAACGACTATACCTAACTCCATAAGGTATTTTTTTTAGATTTATGTTATTTATTGATGCATATAGGGCCGGGTGCATACCAGGGGTGCAGGGGGTGGGGGCTGGAAGGGAGAGGAATCAGAGACAGAATGGGGAGCAGAACAGGTGGGTTGACTGAAATACACTGCTGAGGGGAGCAGCAGGCAAGACAGGAGAGGTCTGCTGTGCCATGTGGGTAGCCCCCTGGCTGTGAATTGAAGTCGTGCTGCAGTGACTGCTGATAGCTTCAAAGTGCTGAGACTTAACCTCTTGCACGCCAGGGAGGCCCTCCACAAGTATTTAGATCATTTCTCTAATTACATTGCAAATCCACATAGCCTATCTGCAGGATTTTTCTATCTTTAGCTTGTACCTTATTTCACAGTGCAATATAATTTCTCACCTTTCAAAGGACGACAGCAATTAGGAAAACAAAACTCGAAAGTAGAAAGCAAGCAAGACAGCACACATATACACAAAAGTTAGTCTTTAAAAGACAATTTTAAAATTTGATAGCTTGAGTTACCTAGATTATATCCAAATATATATATAGTGTGTGTGTTTGTGTGTGTGTGTGTGTGTGTGTGTGTGTGTGAGACCCTCGCCGGTGGCCGGGAAACGAACCAGTGCTGCAGAGGCTGGGGGCAGACTCGCAGCCCAGCACTAACCACTGCACCACCAGGGGAGGCCACAAATATATTTTAAATCTAAATAAGATAAAAACCAACATTTTCTAAGGGGATACCTAGAAAAATACACTTGCTTTTAAGGTCTCTGGTTATTTGTGGCTTTTTGTGAATCCAGGAGCAAATGACAAGTTGAAAGATTGCTGTGATCGGATGAAGTTCCAGATGCTTCAGAATGTTCCCTAAACAATGTTAGATGTGCATGAAATGTACTCAACAAATCGTAAAGCACTTAAGAAAAGTTACCTATTAGTTTTAGGTCATCTTGAGGAAGCCAGGTCTTAATAAACACAAGACAGTTCCAGGTCCACGACAACAGCTTGATTACAGTTTTTCAAACTAAAAGTTAAACTAGTTGCCTCTATTTAAAATAAATGTGTCTATTCGTAGATTTTTGACATAAAGATGGCCAGTTCAGGAAGACACACACTGACTTCATTCATATGGTACACAAAGAAACAAAATAAAACAAAACGAACTAAATAAAACAAAATTCAATTTTTAGATCAAATTAGTGGTGCCCAGAAGAGAAAAGGGGAGGAAAGTGGATAGACTGTGACAAAGGGGGTTTACTGTTTGGTAAAGGATTAGATTGGTCTTTCAGTGGTGAACTTGATGCAGCAGATACAGATGTTGATTTTCGGCAATACATCCCTGGTTCTAAAGCAATGTTGCTTTCATAAACATTTTTTAAAAATAGTAATAATAAACATCAATTCCAAAGAGCACCTGCACCCCTATGTTTATAGCAGCACTGTTTACAATAGCTAAGCTTTGGAAACAACCCAAATGCCCAAAAATAGATGACTGGATCAAGAAGATGTGGTACATATACACCATGGAATATTACTCAGCATTCAAAAAAGATAAACACATGCAATTTGCAGCAACATGGATGGCACTGGAAGGGATCATGCTCAGCGAAATAAGCCAAAAAGAAAAAGAAAAATACCGGATGGTCTCACTCATAGCAGGAATCTAGAAAACCTAAATAAGGGACCAGGAAAATGAATAACTATAAGAAAGTGAAAATCAAAATCAACAAAAAACTATGAACCAGAGACACTTTTTGGGGGTGGGGGGCGGGAGGGGAGGGATTGGGGTCAGAATGGGGGGATTGCAATTGTATGGGGAATATAAAAATAAAATTTATTATTTAAAAATAAACTTCAAAATCTTCCAAAAAAATAGTAATAATAAAATGTCTTCATAGTCTGAGAAGTGATTGTCTGAAGCTGTCCTCTGTTATTATTAGGTGTCAAAGAACAAGGGCTCCTTTGTCATCAACAGGAAAATTTCTCCTATCACCAAGGGCACATCAGCCACATATTCATAATCTAGATTCTTTTGATCTTCCCTCCACAGAGGACTTTGGTTGTGTATTTGAGAGCATCGAGACTTATCTAAGTTGTGCTGGGACCCTCTGGACATCTCCTGTCTGATAAGACTAATTGTATAACCAAGAAAGAAGATCATTATTCTCTCCACTGCACGCAAGGATCTAAATATACACAGAATCCCTTAAGTACAAGAAGCTTGCATTTCATTCTTCCCATCATACTGTGAAATTCAAAAAGCTAATCTGATTACTTTTCTCTGACCAAGATAGTTAAATCACCAAACAGAAAAGCAAGTCAATCCTAAAAGATTTTCTAGGACATTATCCAAAAGTTTGGAAAGAATAAATAACCTCCCAAAGATGAAACAGCTCAGCCAAGTACAAAGAAGTTTCCCTCCCCAAATTTAAAAACCAAATACACAGGCTCTAACATTTAGTATTATAAACATTTTTTTTCATCTTTGCGTAGAATACTATAAAGCCAAAACCAGAAAATAAACCAATGAAATGGAAAAGGTGATGATCAGCAGAAATTTCACTGAGATTCTTCCCCTTGATTCTATGCTGTCAAGTCAATTCTTGTGGTTGCATCACGATGGAATCTTCCACCCAGTGCCGCTTGGATCCCTTTGCTGGGCCCACAGCAAGATAAATAGAGTTGATCTGCTCTCCTTGCCCTTGGCTGCAAGTCATTCTTCCAGCACAGCCAAGATAATTTTTCAAATACCCAAATCTAAGAGGTTTCTCTGATGTTTAAAGTCATTCCGTGTCTTGCTATATCTGAGAGTGAAATCTCAAGTTTCTAGCTTAAAAAGTTCTCAGTTGTCTGGCTCTTCCCTTTTCTTACAGTCTTATCTTTGCCACCCCATTATTCCCCCACTGCCATGCCAATCTAATTTTCCTTTTCATCTTTCAAACACACAGTGCTTTCCCTTTCTTCAAGGATCTAGAATCTTCTGATCATTGTTGCACTGTCCTTTCTCCACTTGTCTGAACTACTCCTAAACATGTCAGGCTTCAGAACAAATAGCATGTCCTACATATTTGTTTCTTCCCACCCTCACCCTATGGCATAATTCCCTTTAACGTGTGTCCCATACATCCACCCTTGCTGTCCTCATTATCAAGTCCTTTTCCAGCCAGATTAGGTAGGTTTCTTTTATTTATTGCATGTCCTTATGCCCTAGTGTGAGACATATCTTTTGTACCCAAGAAGTATTTGTTGAAAAAAATCATACACATTATATAAGCATGAGATATTAAGCAGAAGTCAACGTTCGAGCAGTTGATTACAAATGGCGCCAACCAATGTTTGAACTCAGGGTGTAGCAATTATTCAGAGATTCCTCTTCTTTAATTCTCAGGTCATCAGCAAGAGAGGACTTTTTGTCCTTCCCTCCCATCAGAGAGTACAGCCATCTGAACAATGGGTAGTCATAACCTTGACCATTCAATTTTACCCTCATTTCCCTTTGCCCTTCAGTTCATGCCATTCACAGACAAATGTGATGTTTTGTCAATTGTAAGTCACCAGCCTGGCTCAATCCTAAATGCATCTGTAAGGCTCTCCAATACAGTGTGATCAATAAAGAGGGTTCCTTTTCAAAATTACTGTAGAATACCTATCTGAATTGTGCCTCTCCCACACCCACTCCAACCCTATCAAATTTATCTTTGGAGCCACAACCCAGTTCTCCAGAATGTGACTGCATATGGAAATAGGGGCTTTAAAGTGATTGTTAAACTAAAATGAGGCCCTAAATTAAAGTTAGAGGGACTGCAATCTAATCTGACTAGTATCCTTAAAAGAAGAGGAAATTTAATCAGGGAGGGAGATACCGGGGGTTCATGCACGGTGTGAACACCATGTGAAGATACAGCTAGTAGGTGGCCATCTGCAAGCCAAGGAGAGAGATAACAGAAGAAGCCAAACTTGCTGATCTTGGACTTCCAGCCTCCAGAACTGCGAAAAATAAATTTCTATCATTTTAAGCCAGAGTCTGTAGTATTTTGTTAGGGCAAACTTAGCAGACTAATATACTATGAAAAGTTATAAATCCCTCAGCTGTATTCTAAAGATGAAAATCTACTCCTAGCATCATGCATTTCCATTTTAAGTCTTTTTTAAAATCGAGAAATAGATATGGACACTAAATATCTTAGTAATAATCCATCGGCAACCCAATATATGCTGGGAACTATCCTGGGAGCTTCGTGGTAGATGTCATTTTATTCCTTATTCCTGGCTCAAGAAACTTAGGATCACAGAGGTTGAGTACCTAACTCAAGATCATACAATGAACAAAGAGAAAGAGACTCACTTGAACACACATCTGTCTGGGACAACCAGGAGTGGTAGGAAGGCAAAGGCTTTGGAGCTACCTGACTTGGGTGCCAGCCAGGTTTGTTGCTAAATTTCGAGTGTGACTATGGGACAAAACACTTGTCTTTTATGAGACTTCAGCTGTAAAGTGAGAATAATAGTATTTACCTTGAAAGATTGGTAAGAGGATTAAATGAGGTAACATATAGAGGAAGAAAGAGATAGTAGGTATTAAAAAAATAATAGTCCCTGTATGTACCTTGTGGTTGAAAGCCAAGATGAGAATCCTTGAACCTGTTATGTAACAGGATGTATCCCAGGAAAAGGTGAGGTTCCAGGTTCCCTGTCCCACCCAAGGGAGAGACAACAGCAACACAGGTATCAAAACCTGACAGTTACCTCATGCACCATATAGAGTATTTTTCACAACAGACCTTCCTCAGTAGGAAGTAGAATCTTAGAATCATATTGTACACCAGTAATCAAGGAAATCCAGAATCCATATGGCAAACATGCCCAGAACAAATGATGTAGACAAAAATTTCCAGCCGCACATCCCTTCAGACTTAAACAAAATCTCTAATTTTTCTGATCCAGACCTTGCAAAAACCCAAGTTATTGCCAAGAATCCATTAAGGCTACCAATAATTTACCTGTTAGAGCTCAAGGCTTCTTTTTCCTTAGCACTCAGGCATATATTTGCTAATTTAAACCAACACTGCTCCATTGTTGGCTTGCAAAACCCCTCAGGTAGAGATCTGGAGGTGGTTACAATCAAAACCCTTGTAGTAGCAACATATCACTGAAGAACCATCATTGCCTTTAGAAATGTTAATGTGACCTGTAAGAGAGCAGAGATCACTTAGGAAGGTCAAAGTCCACATTCCAGCAACCTAACTTTAGCTAATAAAGGATGACACAAACAGAAAGCAAAAATCTTGGTAGGAAACCAAAAGAATAAAAACTTCCGAGTTTCAGAGCAACCTGCCAAGTGACCTCAGACGCCATCTTTGACCTGGCCACGTGGTCCAACGTACTGCCATCTTTTGAGTAAAACTGCTACACAGAACAATTTCCACAAAATCAAACCTCTCAGCAAGTGGCTACAAGCAAATTGCACACATACACACAGAGTTTCCACAAGGCCCAAGCCAGTTTTTCAACAGCAAATCTACACATATTTGAAACAAATATACTAGAGAAAACAAAAACCACATTTGTGTTATCATAGCCAGTGCCAGGGGGATGCCACTTTTCCCCATAGGGCTGCCTAACCATGGATGGCTCCATCCCACCACAGTCACCAAATATGTTACAGGGAGAGAGAAGCAACCTCAAACCCCCAAACCTGCCGGATCTAAATAGGTTCTGCCATCTGCTGCATCAATACAAAACATATTCTGGTGCACAAGGTCTTCAATGCAAAGGAACTTAATACCATTAGTGTGCAATACAGAAAAGGGAAAGAATATAGTTTCCAAATCAAGTCCCCAAAGTTACCCACCCCCTTGTAAGTAAATGCCCAGCCAAACAGGGCTGGCCGGAAGCAGGGCCTCTGAGGCCTGATAGCCTGCCACGAGCCTAAAGCACCTTCTGGTGGGGACCCATAGAAAAGGGTCCGAAATAACCAGACAAGTCTTGGAGGAAACACGCAAAATCAAAATCAAGTTAACGCTGCTATTGTTCACCTCCCCAGGGGTCACTCACCAGTCCAGGACCAAGAATCAAGTGCAGCTTCTTCACGCATCTCTCTGCTCCATGTGCCTCCTCCAGGTCTCCTTCTGGCTTCCCATTCTGCTTTCTTCCTTCCTCAGTCCCTTCTGCAGCTTCCTCACCTCCTAGAACAGCTCCACCCTCCCTTGGGTGGGGCAAGGAGCCTGGAAACGCCCCTTTCCCTGGGGACCACCCTGTTACAAACCCAGTACTAACAGAAACTTATTACAGTAGGGTTTTTAATTACTGTTTTTTTTAAATATTTATTTCTACATAGAAGAACTGGGGTGTAGGTTAGAGGGGCGGGGGATGAGAGGTTTCGCCAGAGACAGAGTGGGGAGCAGAATGGGCCAATCTACTGAAATACACTGCTGAGGGGAGCAGTGGGGCCAGGCAGGAGAGGTCTGCGGTGCCATGTGGGTCAGCTCCCTGGCCGGGGATAGAACTCAGGACTTGGGGAGCACTCATGGTGATAGCGCTGAGATTTAACCTCTACGCCACTAGGGACACCCAGGTTTTTAGTTTCAATAAAGAAAAAGCCTACTTTGGGATTGATTTATATAAGACTATTTAAAAATTTAACTTAGATAAATAAACCTTTAAAAATCTTTAAAAATATAAAAATTTAACAAGTTCATATCTGTCAGGTGACTGATCTGCCTCTGAGGAGAGCTTGTGACCAGATACATCTTGGGGTATCTGTGCTCATCCCAGAACAGATGAAAGAAAGGCGAGCTAGGCTGGCCTGTCCTAACAGGTCAGGACTGAGCCAGCCAAGACTAGTGCCCATTTGAAAATATATACTTGACTAAGAAATTCTGACTTGAATTTAAGTGTATTTTTTAAGTTTGTGTTTCTTAAAGAAATTTATATTTGATCGTGGCTAAAAGTACTGCACAGCTACAGTTACAATAAATACAATGTTTAGATTAAAAAAAAAACAAAACTGGGGCCTCCCTGGTGGCGCAGGTGGTTGAATGCTACACGGTGAAGCTGTCCGCAGCCTCTGCAGCGCGGGTTCGATCCCGACCAGCAGGAGAGAATCCCACATGGTGAGGGGCAGACCTCTCCTGTCTTGCCCACTGCTCCCCTCATCAGTGTATTTCGCCAGTCTGCCTGTTCTGTTCCCCGCTCTGTCTCTGGAGAATCCTCTCACCCTCCCGCACATCTGGCCTGTACCCGGGTTCTTGTATAAATAAATAAATCTTAAAAAAAAATCACTCAGAAATCAGCCACACCTTGAGTCAAAGCCACCTCCTTCAATTTTCTAGATAAATAACCTTGGCTAAATTCCCTAACCTCCCCAAACCTGTTTTCCTCATCCATAAAATGACCACAATCATAACTACCTCACAGTTTGGTTGTAAATAATAAATGCAATTAAATATGTATAGTGTTTAGTGATAATAACATTTACATAACATTTGTTCTGTGCCAGTCACTGATCTAAACACTTGATTTCTATTTAATTCAGCAGACTTTTCACAAGAACTTTATCAATTAGTTACTATTATCATCCTCACCAGGGAACTGAGATTCAGAGAAGAGAAGTAACTTGCCCAAGGTCACACAGCTAATAGGTAGTAGAGAATTAGATTCAAATCCAGGCAGGCAGTCTGATTCCAGAACTGTTTTTAGCCTTGATGGGATACCTGTCCCCTGAGTAAATGTTCAACACTCAAAATCTTCAATTGCATTTAGAAAAGTATTATTTTAAATTTCACTGTTACTTAATTTTGTATCATTTTCTTTTTCATTTTAAGGGTACTTTACTCAAAAAACTAAGATATAGCTTGTAAATAGAAATGCTATATAATACAGCAAGGCAAATAAGCTGTAAATATTAATGATGTCTTGTTGAAGATTTAACTTAGTTTTAGCAAAGAATTGTGTTTGCTTGTTTGTTTGTTTTGGTAATTTTTTTTTTTTTTACTGTGGTAACATTGGTTTACAACATTGTATACACTTCAGGAATACAGGATCCCACCTCTTTAGGTGTATGTTACCACACCATAAGGAACAATGATTTTAATAATGCAAATCACAATAACAATAGAAATAAAAGCTAACAAAAGAGAAACTGAATAACTTCTATGAATACAGAAGTGAGAAATGTCTATCAAAACCACAGGGTTGTGGGGGGATCTGTTTCCTGGGTAGAAGACATGATTTGGTTTTAGAACAAACTGTTTATAATTCTGGCTACTTTTAAATCAAAATGCATTCTTCACAAAACATGATAAAATAGCAAACCATCCTTCTTCAAAATATCAAACCACTGTATTTTCTTTCAATTTTATTTTAAGTAAGGTATTCATAATATGCGAGAAATTGCACCATCTAGTTCAAATTTTCTTTCTTCTCTTGAACACAGAACTCATATTTATTTGTATTTGTCTTCACAAAGCCTATGTGCAGTACACACTTAGGGCGGCCCAGGGCTGGATGCTGAACTATCTGGAAAAAAACACAGCTCTCCTGGAAGACACTCAGAGTAAGGAAATTATAATAATGCAATTGTAGTTCACTGGTAGAATTTCCATAGCTGGCTGGGAAGACATGTGAGGAAAGAGGGAGGAGAGAGGAAGGATACTAATGACCAATAAGCCCATGGCAAAGGCAGGAGGGCTTGGAGAGGGTGGAGGTTTTAACTGATAGTTTCCAAGCGTGTCAAGGGGGGTTCCAGGAGCGGTATGGGGCATGGGACACCTCCAAACCAATGTCTGAAATTTCAATCGTGTAAGGATATTAGACCTGAGAATATCTAAATATGATCAGAGCTACATTTTAGAACATGTGCTGGGTTTCAGTGTCCAATGCAAAACCACACTTAATTGGATTTAGAAATCTGGGGAAATAAATCAGGATGCCAACTGCTGTTGCTGCCACAGGCGAAGGTATAAGCCTCTGAAAAAAAAGCAATGACAATGGAAACTGAGAGCAAGGAAAGGGAACACATTTTTCTCTGTCTCAGATGTATTATTTATTATTAAACCAGAAATGATCAGTACTAATACAATGCTGTTAGTTTGTGCCAGACACTGAAATAGTGCTTTATATGCATTTAATTAAATCACCATATTCTTACAGAAATCGTTATTTTACTATTAGGGATCTAGAGACACACAGTCACACAACTGCTAGGGTGCAGAGTCAAGACCAAAACCCATTTTATCTGCATCCAAAGTTCTTGATTTATTTTTTTGCAAGGGCGTGGGAAGGGACTAAGCACAGCACTGTGAAGGTATCTGCATCTGCTGCAGCAGGAGTTCGATCCCCAGCCAGGGAGATACAAACATGGTGCAGCAGACCTCTCCTGTCTCACCCCTTTCTCCCCCAAGCAGTGCATTTCAGTAGATCTGCCTGTTCTGCTCCCCACTCTTTCTGGTGAACCTGCTCACCCCCTCCCACACCTCTGGTCTGCACCCCCATTTGTGTATGCATAAATAAATAAATCTTAAAAAAAAGTTATTGCTTTTTTGTGCTGTCTGCCCACCCCCTACAGCTTCCAAGTCTTCTCAATTTCATTGACTCCTGAACTTGTAACTTGAATCAGTCCTCCTGTTCTTTCTTTTATATTATTTATTTTTTAAATGAATAGATTTTATTTTTAAGGCAGTTCTAGAATTCCTCCTCTATCTTCTCCTATTCTGAACATCTTGCATTGAAATGGCTCCATTGTGATGACTGATGAGCTGATACTGATACTTTATGACTAGCTAAGGCACAGTTTACCTTAGAGTTCACGCTGCTGAGCTCTATGATTTTAACAAATGTCTGATAACAGCTGTCCACCATCACCACAGTACCATGCAAAGTAGCATCACTGCCTTAAAAATCCCCTGTCCTCGGGCCTCCCCGGTGGCACAGCGGTTGAGCGCTGGGTTGCGAAGCTGCCCGCCTGCGGCCTCTGTGGCGCCTGTTCGATCCCCAGCTGCTCCGGAGGAGGGTCCCACGTGGCGTGCAGACCTCTCCTGCTGCCCGCTGCTCCCCTCAGCAGTGTACTTCGGTCCTTCTGCCTGCTCTGCTCCCCGCTCTGGCTCTGGTGAATTCTCTCACCCTCCCGCACTTCTGACTGTACCCAGTGCATGTATAAACAAACAAACAAATAAATAAATAAAAACATGCCTCTATTAAAAAAAAAATCCCCTGTCCTCTCCGTATTTGCCCATTCCCGACAATGCCCAATCCCCTCTCCTTTCTTAAAAACAAAACCAATGCCCTCTAATCTTTCCAAACTTTCTCTTTCCATGGAATGTAAGTCTTGAACCCACCAACACCTGTCTTTTCACCAGCTATTTTAACCTTCAATTTCAACCACTGGTTTCTGTGCCTTTGGCGCATTTGCGCCTTTGACATTTATGCACACCAATTATCTCTGGGAAAAATGCAAAGTATCTCTCCATCTTCTTTGACCTTATGCTCATCAGAGTGCTTTGCATTCCTAACCACCCCTTCTTTTTTTTTTTTAAAGATTTATTTATTTATGCATACAAGAGCCAGGGTGCAGGCCAGAGGTGCAGCAGGGGGAGGGAGGGGTGAAAGGATTCACCAGAGACAGAGTGGGGAGCAGAACAGGCAGATCTACTGAAATACACTGCTGAGGGGAGCAGCGGGCAAGACAGGAGAGGTCTGCTGTGCCATGTGGGTCACCTCCCCGGCCTGGGATGGAACTCGTGCTGCAGTAGCTGTGGATAGCTTCACAGAGTTGCGACTTAACCCCTTGCACCACAAGGAATGCTCCTAACCACCCTTTATACAGGCTTCCCCATGTGTGGTACAACTTTGCTCTCTGCAGCTCCTTCTCTGTCTATTTAGTTAGTTATTTTCTGATAAAGAAACTGTTGCTGGGCCTCTCTGACGGCGCAGGAGGTTGAGCGCAGTGCTGTGAAGCTGTCCGCAGCCTCTGCAGCATGGATTTGATCCCGACCAGCAGGGGAGCTACCCATATGGCACAGCAGACCTCTCCTGTCTTGCCTGCTGATCCCCTCAGCAGTGTATTTCAGTCAGTCTGCCTGTTCTGCTCCCTGCTCTGTCTCTGGTGAACCCTCTCCCCCTCCCACACCTCTCGCCTACACCCTAGCTCTTGTATGCATACACAAATAAATTGTTAAAAAAAAAAAAAAGACTTCTGCTTCAATGGCTGACTCACAGGTCTGTTTTACCCAGTCTCCCGAAAAATGCCTTCCCTGTTGAGCCTGTGTCCTTCCCAGGGGAGCAGCTCCTTCTGCAGGCAGCGAGGAAATGCACCAAGGGCTCATTCTGCTGTGAGCTTTGCTCTTTCGCCTGACTTCCATGTCCCCAAGTGCTGCGATTGCTTTGTTCATGAAAATAAATACCAGCTAGGTATTAAATTTACAGAATTAAAACTGAAGCCTGCAAGTGATAATGCAAAAAGAGAGACAGGCAGACAGACAGACAGAAAGACACTAGACAAGACACCAAGCCAGAGGACTATCCCTGGCTGAGTGCATCTGAGCACACAGCTCTTACTCAAGTTCCTGGAGGGCAGGGAGCCTCCAGAGCCTCCAGAGCTCCTATGATTCAACAAATAAGCATTTCATTGAGCCAACAATTCACCAGGCTCCCAGCAACTCCATTAATCCTGTGGAGTCCTTGCTGACAGCTCTCGTCGGGCACTCTCCAGTTGACAAACAACCCATCCTGATAGGAAAGATAAGCGCCAGCAAAGTTCCTACGTCCCAGCCTTGAAATGACAGGCTGCAGAGGGCTCCGGGCAGGGTTCCCTTCTGGTCTCCAGTATCTGCACAAGGTTGTGAAAACCACCACAAAGTGAAAATCACTGGTGTGCCATGCCCCTGCTCCAACCCCCGCTCCGTCCTCAATAGCCAAGACATGGGGATTCAGTTCAAAACTTAGATGCAGAGGAAAAAGCAGCATCCCGTGTGAGTGTGTGTGTGCGTGTGTGTGTGTGTAGGGGAGCCACTGGGAAGGAAGGGGCCATCTGATCTGGAAACAGTCACCTCCCCGCCTGTCACGCCGCCAGAGGTGCTGGAGCAAAGGCTGGACCTGCGCTCGGCTGCTGGCCAGGAAGGCAAAGATCGATCGCGCAGCCGGCGCGCAGCGCGCCCAGCCAGGTGACACAGTCGTGGGTTCCTGGCGCGGCCCTGACAGCCTCATCCCCGCCCACTCGCAGGGCGCCCGCGCGCGCTGGGGGCCATAAAAGCGGCGGCGAGGCCCGGACGCCGACTGCCCACCGCGGAGCGCGGCGACCATGCACGTGAACGGCAAAGTGGCGCTGGTGACCGGCGCGGCGCAGGGCATCGGCAGAGCCTTCGCCGAGGCGCTGCTCAACAAGGGCGCCAAGGTAAGCGCGGCGCCGGGCCGCCCCAACTTGTCTGCCACCCCCCAACCCGACCCCCGAGATGCGCCCCACCGGCGGGGGGGCTCCCGGGGAGAGGGACACGCTGCGCCCCAAGTGCCCACCTTGCCGCTTGCAAAAGCTGCCAGGCAGACGCTCCTGAGCAGACCTGGAAAGCGGCCGGGAGGGAACCCGAACTTTAATTGCGGGATTTCGGGTCCCAGCGAGGAGCGTCGGGTGGGTTATCGTCCGTCTGTCTGTCGGTCTGCTTGTCTGCGTCCCCAGCTGCGCAGGACCTCGATTCCTCTCCTCTTTTGTGTCCAGGTAGCGCTGGTCGACTGGAACTTTGAGGCAGGTGTAAAGTGTAAAGCTAGCCTGGATGAGATGTTTGAGCCTCAGAAAAGTATATTCATCCAGTGCGATGTGGCTGACCAGCAACAGCTGAGAGGTAAGAGAGGGAGGGGGTCGGCCCTGCGGCGCAGAGCGCGCCCCTGGACAGGCGGGGTCCTGGAGGCAGCCCCAGGGCAGGCAGCGGCTGCCCCGCGGGAGCAGCTACCTCTCAGCTCCAAAAGAGAGCTCAGGCTGTTGTTGCTGCTGACATAGAAACTAGGAGATGGGGGAAAGCCAAGGCAGCTTGAGAAATCCTCTTATTTAAGTCTTTTGGCAGCACATAATGTAATCAAAATTCCTTTGTGTGCTCAGAGGCAGCGCTGCTGCAATAATTGTTAAGTGATTGAAAAGGCAGATGGGACTTGCAAAGTTAAGCTGGGTTAAGAGACAGTGACAATTTCTCCCAGAGAACTGGAAGACACGGAGTCAAGGGAAAATCAGCTGGGGCAGGGCTTGACTTTTAAACATACTTGAATGCAAGATCAAGGACCATCATCCCAGACGTGCTGGATGCTTTTAACCAGATGTTCTCTTGACTTGTCCCCTGTGAACTGGTGCTTTAAAAATAATAGCTGTACCGCAGTGTTAGAATAGCAGAAGAAAAGTTTCTATCAGATTTTCCTCCATGCTTTCCTGTTTCCGCCCACTCACTGAAAATAGAGCAACCTACCGGGTGAAATATCAGGGACAATATTGGCAAGGGCAATAGACAGATTTGATTATCTAGAGACCCAGTAGCTTTGAATCAAAAAAATACTTTTTCTGGGAAAAGAGTAGAAAAATAAAATATTTGTATTTCACACAGTTTTGTTGAAAGACTGAGTAAATAATGAGTGTGCACATCTTTAATTAAGGACCACAGGACTTCCATAAAAGTGTCTCTAGTACTTCTGCTCTTAAAAGAACACTGACATGGGAATTTCTTTAAATATTTTGGGACATTCTGTTCAAGAGGGAGAATGGAGCAGTATGTTAGGAAGGAGTGTCCCCCTACAGTGAAGGGAGATTGTTTTAAAGGAAGTTATGTAATTAAAATCTGAAAATGCTAATAAAGACCTGACATGGATTACCAGCATGCGTAGAAGACATGTGTAATCACAGTGCTAATGGAAGATATTTTGCCAGAGGAAAAAGTTGCATGGATGGCACCTGATTTTTTAGATCAAGGATAAAACCATGTCAACCCCCAGCACCCAAGCTGATGAAAGAAGCAGTAGTACAGATCATCTGAAAGATATTTCTGCCTGAATTTATGTCACTTCATATGTGACATTTAACCTTCATTGTTTTGCTTCCCAGTATTTAAAATTAGTACCTTGGCTGTAAACACATTCCTTAAGGATAAGTGATTGTGGAGGAGGAAGCTCAGACACATAATGAGTGACCAGGAGAACGCATGTTGGTCATGAGAAATCCACATGTTGTCTGAACATCAGCAGTTCTTTGCAGGGAAGGAAAACGTGGCATTGATTCTTACAATTTCAGGATGTAATGCTGCCTCCAACTTTTGAAACTGTTTAGACGTGTAGCCAAGGGATGCTTTATTGAAATCATAAAAATACAGAGGTATAAAGGTTCTTGGAGATGACCTAGACATAAGTCACTTTACAAAATGCAACACAGAGAATTTAGGTACAAAGTACCATAGCATATAAATGTTGGTGAGAGCGAGATTTTAAGTCCCTTGAGCCCATAATTCAGTGGTATGTCAGAAAGAAGATGTGTTTTACACAGTGGTGAGGGCAGAGCATAAGGAATGCAGTGGAGACCAGAATGAGGAAAGAAAATTAAAGAAGCAATTAGACATGTTTATTTAACAACCTAATTTCCTATGAGGAACACATTGAAGAGTAGAACATACTTAGGATTGAATGTGAACAAAAAAATAGTAATCCTCAGATGTTTTCTCCTGGAGGACCTTTTCTGGAGTCAATTTGAGATTTTAAGAAGCAGTTTTAAAATCCCATGAAAAACTAAACCATTTTTATTTGTTGTTACTGTTTTCCATTCCATTCCAGTGTGATAAAGTATACTATAAAGAATGCACAATTTTTGACAATTGACTTTCATGCCAGTTCATCCATTTGGGAACTGATTCATCCATGCCCTGCTCAATATGCCTGGGCATTTTTAATAATTACATGACTTTTTTTCCAATCAAAATAAAGGTAGTATGGATCTGCTTTTTTCAAGGGACTCTTTTGTTGACCCTAAGACTTGAGAACATATCTCTGTCATTTGGAAGAAGAACCACTACTGTTGTCTAGAGTCTCAAGTAATAGAATTAGAACCCAGTAAAAAGCCAGGAAAGCATTTTAAATCAATGGAACCATGTAAAAAAGCAGCTTTGAGAAATACTGAGTTTCTCAATACAAAAGTGGTGAAGCCCGGTTTCGGCTGGCGGAAGAGCCTAGGACAGTGGGGGTGGGACAGAGTAATGAGTCACCTGCCAACCTCAGAAGCTATGCAAAGCAGACCCTGGTTGGCACAGCTTTTATACAAACTAAAATACAAAGTAGCAGTAATAATAGAAAGAATGAAATAACAAATATAGACATGACCCTAAGCAAATAAAATCAACTGACTGAAGAGTAGGATCTCAAAGCTCCCTGACATGATCAGAATAGACCTGAATATACAAGGAGTCTTCTGTTTAATATCACACTTGATGAAGACAATATGTTGGTTTTTTTTTACTTTAAGATTTATTTATTTATGCATACAAGAACTGAGCTGTAAGCCAGAGATGGGGGGGGTGAGAGGATTCATCAGAGAGAGCAGAACAGGTGGAGCTACTGAAATGCACTGCTGAAGGGAGTAGTGGGCGAATCATGTGGGTAGCTCCCTGGCTGGCCGGGGATTGAACTCGTGCTGCAGAGGCTGCGGACAGCTTCAGAGTGCTGTGCTTAACCCCTTGAGCCACGAGGGAGGCCCCACTGGTTTATTTAGAAGGGTATTTGTCATCATTTAAGCCTCAGAACTTCTCAGACATCTGCTGACTGCGGAAATTAGTTTCCAAGAGCTCTTAGCTTAGAATGCACAGTTCTTTAAAATTGACGCCTGAAGTTGGGTGTATAGAACTTTAACTGTGTACAAGGCATCTATGGGCCCTACTGAAGTTCAAATTCAGGCTCAGTAGGTCTGTGCTGGCCACAGGTTCTGCATTTCCAACAAGGTCCCAGGTGGGCTACTTGTTTCTCTGGGTCCTCAGACCACACACAGTTTGAGAAGCAAAGCATGAAGTCCCCGTCAAAGAGTGTAATTTGCACTAAGCAGGTGGATAAATGAAAATTCACTTCAGCTTGTTGGATATGATTTACGTGTATATAAAAAGTAAAACTGTATCTGTAATGTCTTTTTTTTTTTAACTAGAAACCTTTAGAAAAGTTGTAGACCACTTTGGAAAATTGGATATTTTGGTCAATAATGCTGGAGTGAATAATGAGAAAAACTGGGAAAAAACTCTGCAAATTAATTTGGTAAGCTCTCTTAGCCATGTTTTTTTTTTTTTTGCCTACAATTATTTAATAAAATGATATTTTTAAAGGAAATAGTGGTTCTTACATTCTTAGTCCCCATGACCTACAATATAGAGAAAAGAAAGCTACAGAGACTGGAAAAAGGAAGAAGCATCTCCTTTAAGCAGTAAGACACTTGAAACTTAATTATCAGAATAAATCTGGCTTAAAATATTAAAAGTAAATGTGAAGGAAAAAAAACATATGATATATTGCTTAACTCTGGACGTGGCAAACTATGACCCATGGGCCTGACTTGCCTGGCACCTACTTTTGAATGACCCACAATCTAAAAATGGGTTTCACATTTTTTCAATGACTGGAAAAAATATAAAAGAATACAAAATATTGAATTTACTCATTCAAATTTCAGGGTGTAAAACCTTATTGGATTATTGTTATTCCTTTACATACTGAGTCTAGGGACTTGCACATTTCAATGGCAGAGGTGAATCTGAGGGAGACACCATGGTGAGCAGTGCCTGAAAGATTTACTACCTCTACCTATATAGAAAAAAATTGCCAACCCTCATTTGCTTTATTTAAAAAATAAATCTTAGTTTTATTTCAGGAATATAGGAGAAATAACTGTCAGTAATTAGTAAGATTCTTATCCTCAAAGTCAGTATGTGTATGTAATTTCCATCGTGTTAGGTGATTATGTAACTCTTGTGTAGATTATAAAAATGCAAAATTAGGAAATAAAGTTGATCTTATACATTGTATCACAGAGTTTAGGGTTATCCCATTTTGTAGACACACTTGACATAAGATTCTGGGGCTCAGTAAAATTCAAATCTCACTAAAGTAAAAGGTCAGGACTGGACTGTGCCTGAGGTCACCCTCAGGCCATCCCCACTAGTCTTGCTAAGCAAGTTTGTGTAAATACAGAGGGGACACTGTGTGTGTGTGTTCTTCCAGGGAGTGACCTCTTACTTCGTGATATCCTCCCAGAAGCTTATAAACTCCTTAAAAACAGGAACCATGCTATGTTCTTTCTTCCTCTCTCAGTAATCAATGCCATATCTTGAAGATAGTGCAGTCAATAAATGATTGACTTTAATCGGCAGTCCCATGAGTCATACCTGTATAAATAACTTGATGTGAATAATGAGAATTATTCTGTCTCATAAAGGAGCAGAATCTGTAAGTGCCACTTTAATAAGGGTACAAAGTTGCTCCCCAAACTTGACAGATGCCTAAAATCCTTTGATCGAGAACAAAAGGTACTATTTTAAAAGTACCTTCTTTGCAGTTCTTTTTGAAATTCATCTCAGCTTTTCCTGGATATCATTATATTTCAAAATAACTCTAAAACCTGTTTGTCAAGCTTCCTTTGAAATCTTCCTGGAGTGTGTGTGTGTGTTTGTGTGTATGTTAGAAAGACCTGCCAAATGCTTTTCCTGAGTTGAGTCAATTCTATGATATTCCTTTACTTTAGACTAGTAATATAGTAAAATATGAATGTAATATATCTGACTGTGAACAACATTTATATCTCTTGGTTGAATGTAAGTTTGCCACTCTATAAAAAAATCTACATTTTCTTCTATCTCCTTTTTTACTATCTACATTTCTACCATCTTGTTTCATTACAAGGTAGGTTCCTCTGCCCTGGTCTACCTACAATGAGGAGTGGAGGAAATGGAAACATTGGTGTCAAATATATTTATAATTTTAACAGCAAAAATTTCATACTATGTTTTTCTAACATTTCTTTTTATATATAATCTGGGATAAGGAAGAGATTGTTACAGTAAAGAGGAAGATGTCATGTATGTAAGGCCAATGCATGAGAGCTTGTCTTGTAGATTTATCCCAAGAATATTTTCATTTGAAAAGTTATTCAGTTTTAATCTGATAATGGATTGGAAAATAATCCTTTGCATTCCTCCAACAAAGACCTGGAAACAAATCTTGCTTTAAAAATAAACGTTCACGTTCCCAAATTTTCTATCTGATTGCATCTTATAGATTTTGAAAACACAAAAATGGGATGTCAGCAAAGTTGTAATACCTG
This sequence comes from Talpa occidentalis, assembly GCF_014898055.3. Classification (NCBI taxonomy): domain Eukaryota; kingdom Metazoa; phylum Chordata; class Mammalia; order Eulipotyphla; family Talpidae; genus Talpa; species Talpa occidentalis. The sequence goes on along the minus strand of NW_023604295.1, from coordinate 137,686,333 downwards.
AGAATAAAGCATTGAGCCAATGTGCATGAACAGAAATTCTGTTCAGACACGCTGGAGACTTGGACAGAAACTAAGACTTCAGTAATTTCAGCCATCTACATTTTTTCCTTCTTATATAAACCATTCATGTTTTGTTTTTTTTTTTTTCTTTTTAAAGGAAATCATGTGAAGGTTTTATTCATTTTCCCTAAGCTTACTTAATAACAAATTGGCACTCGCTTAAGCGAATATAATCTCCACTTTTTTTGTTCTAGAACTGCTATTAGGTAGAGAGGCAACTTTGAGAGCTTGTCAAGAAAACTCGAGGAGAATTTTTCTTAAATAAAAATGAGGTAAACACCAACATGTGCCCCAGTGTCAGTCTCATTAATTATCTAGGGTGTCGTTAACTTTGTGGTCTTGTAAAGAATCAAAAAAGTGGGTTTGAAGATGTCCAAAGGAAATTTTCACCTCTTAAAAGTCTGTATTGGAAAGGAAAGGAGTTTCTAAATCAAAAGGAGGAAACAGGGTTTCCAATACAAGTTTCATATCGCCAGTTGGTTTTGGCTGTGGTGAATCCTGAAATGTCAGAATAAAGCAGGAAAACAGTCAACACTTAGAATTGGGTAGTAAAAGAATAAACTAACAAAACTATTCATCACTAGAGTGAGCAATGAGGAACAAATTTCATTGTTTGACATTACTGAAGACCCTGTGTCCAGAAATCTCCCACAGAAAACCCACCATCAAGCTAGGTAAAACAGTTATGTGATCACACACAGCACAGAGTTCAGGATAACTAGATAGGGCAGCTCCATGATATTAGAGCCCAGTTTCTTTTCATTCTCCCACCTGCTATCCTTAAGGGTAGCTTCATCTGAAGATGTTCTGTTAAACCCATGCAAAGCAATATAAAGGGAGGAATCATTTCTTCTCAGCAGCAACTTCTTTCATGAGTCCTCCCGGATACAGACCCCCATCCTCCAGCTGACTGCTCCTCAGGTCTGTGTGGGGAGAAAGGGAACACTTGCTGGCTCCTAACCCTGTTAGTAGGAGAATGAGATTTCTATGACTGAACTAGATGAATCAGTGTCTACACTAAAACTAGGGAGATCAGCTCCCTCTGTATTAATTACATGGGGAAGAGATAATTAAGCAGGCTAAATGCATGTAGAATCATATGCTAAGAAGGGTAAATAAATTTTACCTCCATCTTTTTTAAGAAAACATATAGAGTTCCTGAAGATGCTGGAACTGAGTTACAGCAGTAAAACATATTGACAATTGGAATATCCCCTTTTTCATAAACTCTCTTACTGGTCAACTAAATGAAGTCAAGTTTTGCTGAAATGTGATAAAATCTGCAACTATTACCTAACAAGAGAGAATTTGGGTCAATGACTAGCTTTAAAAAGAATTTCAAAATCTTTTTTATTAATATTTGTAAATGTTGGTAATAGCGCGAAAATCTCCTACAGTGTCTGAAATAACAATGACAGCTTTAGTGTGCGATTATATGATATAGTATAATGTCTAAGTTGCTTTTCCCATTTGTGCCTTTGGATTAGGTGTCTGTTATCAGTGGAACCTATCTTGGTTTGGATTACATGAGTAAACAAAATGGAGGTGAAGGCGGCATCATTATCAATATGTCCTCTCTAGCAGGTGAGAACAATTGTTATGCTATTAATTTCTGGTTGGTAACTTGAGCCACAATAGTCAATCTTCAAAATACTGTTTATTCTCATCTCAGGTTTGAAACTGAAACCGAGTTTAATTTTATTTTTTTTATTTTTGTTTAGTGGTCCTATGGAATGTCCTATTGCATAATATCAAAAAGTTGAACGACACAATTATTTCTATCATTTTAAATTGTGATTTTTAAAACAATCTTGCTGCAGGACAATTTTCAAAAAGTGTTTACATGTTTTCCTAGTGTTTCTGTTTTTCAAAGGTGGTTGTAACATTCCTAAGCAGCAATGTGTGTAAAAGCTGTTTTGACCAAGTAAAAAGTACTAAAACAAAGTAAAGGTATTTCTATTCCCATGTGATTATGATAAGCACCTGTACTTTTAAGATAAGTTGGGATGTGCTGCAAGGAAGCCAAACTTCACCTCTACTCTCTTTCTCCAATGTAAGCTCCTGTGTTTAAAATTGTTATCCTTGTGTGTGGTTTCATGCTGAATTCTGTGTAGTTGATCTATGTGTAGTTTTCATTCCAATGCCAGGCTTTTTATTTTTTTATTTTTTATGAATTATTTTATTTTATATAATTCTTACATCATTTTTCATTTTTGCACAATGTATGCATTTTCATTTTGGTTATAGTCCCTATGCAATTCCCACCCCCTTTTTCTTTTTTTTTTTTTAAAGATTTATTTATTTATTTATTTGTTTCTACAAGATTGATTGATTGATTTATACAAGCACTGGGTACAGTCAGAAGCACGGGAGGGTGAGAGAATTCACCAGAGCCAGAGCAGGGAGCAGAGCAGGCAGAAGGACTGAAGTACACTGCTGAGGGGAGCAGCGGGCGGCAGGAGAGGTCTGCGCGCCATGTGGGACCCTCCTCTGGTGGCCGGGGAGCAGCCAGGGATCGAACCGGCGCCGCAGAGGCCGCGGGCAGCTTTGCAACCGAGCGCTCAACCGCTGCGCCACTGGGGAGGCCCCCACCCCCTTTTTCTGACCCTAATCCCTCTTCTCCTCCCCCTGCACCCCACTGTAGTGTGTCTCTGGCCTATAGTTGCTTGTCGATTTTGATTTTTACTTTGTATTGATTAGTCTTTTTCCTGGTCCCTTATTTAGGTTTTCTAAATTCCTGCTATGAGTGAGACCATCTGGTATTATTCTTTTCCTTTCTGCAATGCCAAGCTTTTTATATTAGTATCACTTTATAGTGTAGTTTGAAGTCATGGAGCATGATACGTCCATTTTTGTTTGTTTTCTCAGGCCTGCTTTTGCTATTTGTGGTCTTTATAGTTCCAAATAAATGCCATGACTTTTGTTCTACTACTCTGAAGAATGTGTAGGGATTTTAATAGGAATTGCATTGAAATTATATGTTGCTTTAGGTGATATAGCCATTTCAATGATGCTAATTCTTCTAATTCATAGATGAAGTACTTTAACAAGACCTATTTGTAGAGTTTTCTCTAGCTTTAACTTGCTGCCTCCAGTGATAAGAATGTTTCCTCCTCGGTTAGAGATGGCACGTTTTACATAGGGGTTTTAGCTCTCCAAGTCAGACTGTGCTTCTTACCTCATCTGTTTTTCTAGTACTGTGGCTCAAAATGATTTCTATGCTGAAGTGATCTATTTTGGTGTGGCCTCTTCTGCTGCTCTTCAAGAGCAAACTGCTAATAGAACCAAACATAATGGCTTAAATAGAGTATTAGCTTACTTGTGATTCATATATTAGCCCCGGGCAAGATTCTTACAGCAGGGAACCTCTTCTGTATGTAGTCACTTGGAAAACCAGACTGGCGGAAGCTCTGTTATCTTCAACATGGTTGAAGATTACCATGACACCAGGTTACCAGGTTACTCTGGCACTGGTGGACTTCTTTCCCTCCAATAGAAAGAGAACATGGAAGAGACATAGCTACTCTTTCAGAGTCCTCAACCCCACAATGACAAACCTCACAGCTTCTCACATTTGATCATGTGGCTCACCTAACTGCTAGGAATTCTGGGAAATGAAATTGAGCTATGTGCTGAAGGAGAGACTTGACTCCAGTGGGCAGTTCATCATCTTTACCAGTTCTTCATCCAACTATGCTTTATACAGGGCAGTAGAACTTAATATCAGATGATAATATATTGCTCAAAAGTAGCTACAAATCTTTGGCAGAAACCTTTGGAGAAATTTAAATGGATTCTTTTTTTTTTTTAAAGATTTATTTATTTATTCATACAAGCACTGGGTACAGTCAGAAGCATGGGAGGGTGAGAGAATTCACCAGAGCCAGGGCGGGGAACAGAACAGGCAGAAGGACCGAAGTACACTGCTGAGGGAAGCAGTGGGTGGCAGGAGAGGTCTGCGTGCCATGTGGGACCCTTGCCGGTGGCCGGGGATCAAACCGGTGCTGCAGAGGCTGCGGGCAGCTTCGCAACCCAGCGCTCAACTGCTGCGCCACCGGGGAGGCCCAAAGAATTTAATCTTTAAATTCTAGAAAAGAAATTGTCAATGGCTCTTGTGAAGTGGCTCAAGTGAAATGATGAAGTTTTAAAAGTCTGATAAACACTGGTAGCAAATCAAAACTATTCGTATCCAAAAATAGTGAGACTTTCTTAAATGATCTGTTGGTGTGATTATTTCAGAATAGGTGTTCTCCATTTCTCACTCTGTCCTCCACCTCCCTGCTCCAGCAGCATTTGAGGAGTCACGATTGGAGGTAACTGTCTCCACACCAATGTCTGATTCTCAGCATTTTTCTTTCTCTTTTGGGAATCATTGTCAGGTCATCCTTAAACCACTGTAAACCTGCCACCAGTGGAGACTTAAAAATCTCCTTCTTTAGAAGTTCTCAAAAATTGACTAGCATCTCGTTTTCTGGACTACTTAAAGATAAAATGACATCCCTGAAAGTATACGAATCTAATCTAATAAGTCATTCAGGGTAATCTGGCTATTTTTCCTAATGTGACATGTGCTTATAAATGATAACATATCATTACCACAAATCATACACTGAAAGATAAAAGTGTAGACAGAAGTTGGAAAACATATTTACCTCCAGAGAGGGTCAAATTATAGATTCTATCAGGCTAAAACCCTGAAAGCAAGTTGTCAGGGCTAAATCTATACTATTTGGAAATAAAAACAGTCAGGAAAAGATGTCTAAATTATTGGCGAATTAAGAAGAAATAGCTAACATTATATCAAAATATAACTTCAAAGAAAATCTAGGGTGGTGATCAAGAGATAATGCCATGGATCCTCTGCTAGTTCTAAAAAACAAGCAAAGTTTTGAGAACCATGTACACTATGTAAATGTCTTGCCTTTCTGCTACTAATGGCACTGAGCCCATTTCATTCTTAAGAAGTCCATGAAATCTGAAGACCTCAGGGTTGGTTGGATTTAGGAGAGAAATTTTGTACTACAAGAGTAGGCTTTCTAGGGCTTCCCTGGTGGCTCAGGGGCTTAGGACACAACCTATGAACCTGACTGCAGCCACTGCAGCAGGAGTTCGCTCCCCGGCCAGGGAGCAACGCACAATGTGCAGCAGACCTCTCCTGGCTTGCCTGCTGCTCCCCTCAGCAGTGTATTTTGTCAGTCTGCCTGTTCTGTTCCCCACTCTCTCTCTCTGGTGAATCCTCTCAACCCCCACACCTCTGGCCTGTACTCCAGCTCTTGTATGCATAAATAAATAAATCTTTAAAAACAAAAAGAGAGAGTAAGATTTCTAGTCTCAAAGATCTTGGGTAGAGAAATGCAATAAAGTATTGATTTTTCTTCAATTGTTTTTAATCGGTAAGGACAAGGAACATTATTGAGCACTCACTATTTTAAGCACTGTATATGCAATAACTCATTGAGTCCTCAAAGCAACCCAGTGAAGCAGATTCTGTTATTTCCATTTTGCAGATGAGGAACCAAGATAGGAAATTTAAGTACTTACACTTATTTTATCTTGCACTTAAACTTACAGCAAGTACGCAACAGAGCTGCAATTTACAAGCTGGCCTCCTGACCCCTTACACCTTAACCACTAGTTATCTAAGAGTTTGTTCTAACCGTGTCTATCTTAAACCTAACTATAAAGTAGAAGAAACTGATTCCCCAGAACTTGATTTAGCAAGTGTAATATGCTAGTATCTTCAGTTCTCATTCCTGGACACTGTTTTAATCTCAAGACAACCTACTAAATTTTCAGTGAAATAAACTTATGCCCCATTTGATTCATGACTAAAGTCCAGAAAACATCTGGGGAGCTTACCAAAGTTACATGTCAAAGATGCTATTGTGAAGAGCAGTTTAGGGATTATAATTAGATGCCCATTTTGCTCTCTTGACAAAGAGTTTCCTTTAGCAGACTCCCCACTCTTAGGTGTTAAGTCTCTTCTTACCTATCTCAAAGCCATGTGCAGCCATATTTGGAAACATGTGCAGCCATATTTGGAACCGTCATGTATATAAAACAATGATTAGATATTAATTTAATGAGATAATCACTTTGGTTTTAAATTATCTTTGCACACTGTTAGTTCAATAATTATGGTAATATCCACTGCTCCTCCACCTGCTGTACCTCCCACAGAATGGGTAACTCTATCATGGCACGTAATTTATATTTGGCATCATTTTCATTATGAAAGGAGGCAGTTCCCCTTCAAAACACCTGATCTTCATATCTGGTCACTTATACTGCCTCCTTGTTACCCCTGGAGCATCTAGACAGATCCTACTACCTCTTCTTGTACCCAAGACTTTGCCACTAAGGTGCCTTCATCTCAGAGAGAATATTAAAATATATTGTCTTATTTTTCATCCACTGATAAAGACTTTTAATTCTTCACATAGTGATATTAGTTAGATAAACAATCAGGATTTTGTAATACAAGAAGATAAATGAGGATCTCTCAGTCTTAACACTTTTCTCAGAATTTTGAACAGTTTCATTCTCCATAGGTCATAGCCTGTTGGTAGAAGACACCAAAAAGTCTTTTTAAACCAGAGTTAAAATGTTCCCTTTTCCCCCAGCTTCATTGAGGTATAATTGACAAGATTGCAGGAAAAGTATTTCCATTGTTTTTTACCTCTATATTTTCTAAGTTTTCCTTCCTCACAAATTACTCTTGTCTGTCCCCCATCTCCATTATTCACTTTATTAAAGGAATACCCATGGTCATATCCAATTGAACCAGAGTTTATTTTTATGCTGTCTCCCATAGATTCAGTTGAGTCCTTCGCTGTCATAGTAAAACCTTAAGTTGACACACTGGTTTGGGCAGAGAAGTTAGTGAGTAATGACCACTGACGCAGTGCAAATATCAAATGCAATTAATGAGTTTAACAACCACAGTAGTTACAGTAGAGTGTGATTCCTCAGCATATTGAGGGAAGGGTGTGTTCGAATCTGGAGCCTCAGAAGCTGTTCTGATCATCATTAACCATTTGGACTCTCCCCTACGAGTGTTTGTTTGTAAACATAACATAAAAACCTGAATTCATTTTGTCACATCCACCCTTAATTATTAAAAAATTAAAAATTAAAAAGAATGGCAGAGATGAGTGAAGTCTAGCTTTATTCAGATAATGAAATAGCTGTCCTCCCATTATATCCCCAAAGAATTGTATGCTTCTTACATGTTTAATTGCTTCAAACAGTGGCAAATGAAAAATAGGTGTCACAGGAAAATGATCTGTCTGCCAGTCCTGCTTCTACCTGGCTGCATACTCGGCTTTTAGTTCTTGGTGTGCATGGGGGACATTCTCTGTGCCTCAAAAACAAGTCCTTCAGTGACTATTTCTGAGACATATCATCAAGGTCTTATTTTTTCTGAGTTGAAAGAGAACCTCAAGAAAGTAAGGGAAAATCGTAGACTTTTTAAGGCATGTTAAATACCCACCCAAAGACATACTAATTTTACATATATACTAAATTTTATCTAAAATAATGTAATTATCTTGAAGTTTCTGTTAAAGCAGAAGGTGCTAAAATTGCCACTTTAACTAGCAAATGCAAGTGAATCAAACTCAAGTTGAAAATTTACAGAAAGGAAATAGAAATGTGAACAAGTAGCTAGGCAAAGTTTCCACCCCAAGGGCTATGTATGTGTATCTCTTATCAACATCTCAAAACTAAGTAAGTAGCATGGACTATTTAAACAGAAATATGACATGGACTTGCAAGGTTCTGGGTCGCCAGGGTCTGACGTATCACACCAGAGCAGAAGTTTTAATCAAGTTAAAATCTTGACCCCCTTTCGACATCTACAGACCACAAGTAAGAAAATCACATGGTGCCACCCTCTGTAAGTCTTCTTGGTATAAAGAATGGAACTGACACATATTGAATGACTGCCCAGCCCAGACATTGTGATAAACAGATCTTTACATAATATCACATTTAACTTTTACAAGTCCCAACAATAGAGATTAATTTAGTTCAGTTTATAGATGAACTAAAATGCAGATGACATAACTTGAAAAACATGTTGAGAATGAGCGGTGACAATGAAAGCAATTTTATTTTGCTATATTTTAGCATATGTCAGAGAATGGAGAAACTACATTATCTGGATCTTCATTCATCAATGCTAACTGTTATGAAAATGTGAACCACCTCTTCTTGTCATCTATTTTTTAAATATTTATTTTATTTATTTATGCATACAAGAACTGGGGTGCAGGCCAGAGGTGTGGGGGGAGGGGGGTGAGAGGATTTACCAGAGGCAGAGTGGGAAGCAGAACAGTTGGACTGTCTTTGTCATCTCTTTTAAAAAGATTAGGAAAACACATCCTAGAAGGAATCCATAGGAAAGATTTAATATTTCTAAATTGGCCTCTTGCTGAATGGCTGAAAGATTGAGTTCCCTAGCTATGGGAAAGAAAGGACTGTTAGAAAATGAATATCTTCTAGAATTTAATGTGCATAGACATTACCTACAGACCAGGTTCACAAGCACACTCCTATTGCAGAGGTCTGGAGTGGGTCCTGATATTCTGTGCCTGAGATTCTGACGCTGGTTCTTGGACCACATACTATGAGGAGTCAGGCTCCCATTTGCAGCGGGAGTCTTTGAATAGCTAAAATGCTCATCATCAAAGTTTGGACTCCTCACATCACAGGCAGTGCCTGAACTTTTAGGAAGGAGGATTTCAGTGGAATATTAGGAGCAGCTTTCTGAAAATTAGCCATCACTGGAAAGTGCCTTTGGAGTTCCCCTTCAGAATAGACTTTTTCTAGAAGTTGCAGTAATTTGATGAAAGCTTATGTCACTTTTATTTTTGTCTTGGCACACTTTAAAACATCACTTACTGATGGCAACATGAGAGTGAGGGGGGAACACAGCATCAGATAAGTTGTTCTATCATGTGGAAAATCCCATAAGAGGAATTTCAGCACTTTCTTCAGTCAGCTTTAACCATGAGCATAGATAAATAGATTTTTACTAGTTCTCCTTTTTCCTCCTGTTAGAGAAGTGATGGTTAAAAACAGAAAGATCAGTTCTTTTTTTAGGGTAAAGAAAACCTGATGGATTCATAGTCCTGCTTTTTGACACAGCGGCTGAGCTTAAGTTTACCATGCCAAGATTAGCATCCTTAGATACTCAATTTATCTTCCTAAATGGAACTTCCTTACCGCTTCAGTACAACTTGCTTTACATGGTTTCTATTCATTTAAAAGAAAATATGGTTGAGGATTCAGTAGAATAACCCCCTCAGAGAACCTTTCATTTTTTTTGCACAAAATCTTTTTTTTTAATTTTTTATACTTATTTTGTTACACTGCTGTTGATTTTTGGACAGTATTTGATTTCTCCCCTCAGGTATAGCCCCCACAGTTCTCCCACCACCACAGCACCCGTGATCCATCACCACATCCCTTGTGCTCTTCCCTCCCCTCTTTTCCCTCCATCCCCCTCCCCTGCTATATGCCTCAGATCTATGGTCAGCTTGCAAATTTTATCTTTTTCCCAATCTTTTGTTTGGTTTCTCAATATTCTGCAAATAAGTGAAACCCTTTAATATTCTTCTTTTTCCTTCTGGCTTATTTTGCTTAGCATAATCCCTTCCAGCTCCATCCATGTTGCTGCAGATTGGATGGATTTGTCTTTTTTGATTGCTGAGTATTCCGTTGTATATAAAATATACCACAGGACCTCCCTGATGGTGGAGGGGTTAAAAACAGAGCTATCAGGCTATAGCCAGCCACTGCAACACGAGTTCAATCCCAATATAAGAAAATTCATGAAGTTTAAGGGGCCTCCCTGGTGGTACAAGGGTTAAGTCTCAGCACTATGAAGCTGTCTATAGCCACTGCAGCATCAGTTCCATCCCCAGCCAGGGAGCTGATCCACATGGCGCAGCAGACCTCCCCTGTCTCACCTACTGCTCCCCTCAGCAGTGTATTTTCAGTAGATCTGACTGTTCTGTTCCCCACTTTGTCTCTGGCAAAACCTCTCACCTCCCGCACCTCTGGCCTGTACCCCAGTTCTTGTATGCATAAATAAATAAATCTTAAACAAAAACAAATAATATATATCACATCATCTCCATCCATTCATGTGTTTTGGGGCATTTAGGTTGTTTCCATATCTTACTGTTATAAATAGTGCTGCAGTCAACATAGGAGTACAGGTTTCCTCTCAAATTAGTGTTTTTGTGTCCTTTAGGTAGATTCCCTTTTGAGCTTTTTACTTCCTGTGAAATATAGAGGTCAAAATTTGCTGTTGTAAATATGGATGGAAAGAATATTAACAATAGAAGAACTAATGTCGTGAGTTCCTTATTTATCTTATAATTACAAATATAATTTTCATGTATTTAAAATATATTTTTCAGACATTTCAATAGAGTACATTTAATGTGCTACTTCATTATACTTTGTACTTGAAAAGTACTAAACAACTAGATTTTAAATGAATGCATTTCTTTAAATCATTTTGAATTAGGATTTGGAAAGTCCAAAGTACCAACATTCAGAAACCAAACCAAATAAGAGACTGTGCCAGATTTGCACATTTTAGCGCAAAAGGTACATTTTCATAAAAGGGAATAATGTTCATAAACAGGTAAGCAAGCTAATAAAACATAACATGAGGTTCCTTCTCTTAAGGGAAATTGCTTATCTTTAGTGTATGTAAAAGTAATAACAAATAGTACTTATTGCATGACACACTGTGTTACGTATTTTATGTAAATTAGTTCTTTCAACAGTCACAGTAGCTAATATTACCACCTGAGTTCACAGAAGAAAAACACTGGCAAACAGCAGCCACCTGCATAAAGGTAACACAGCTGCTCACTGTGCTGAATTCGGGATTTCAGTTCAGCCAGTCCAGCAGCCAAGGTCCAAACCACTATACTATAATCCTGCTCAACAAATTTGATTAAAATTATTTTTTAAGTAGTCAAATATTATAAGAAATGACATTCTGGTAAAACAGTGGCCCTCCCCTTGGTTTTCTATATCCCCACTGATCATATTTAAAACATGTTTTCATTATACTTAACACTTAATTTCCAAAACATGCATTTCTAAACTGAATTCATTTCTTTAAAAACTTTTGAATTGGCATGTACTACCTTTTAAAGAGAAAAAAAAAAAACAGCAATGGAAATATGGCAATAAATGCCCCAAAGAGAAAGAGAGAGAGAATGGAGAGAATGACAATGAAAGGCTGAATTTTCATCTGCAGGAGTGGATAAGGTCACCTAGGGAAAGAAGGCGTATGGAAAAAGACAGAGTGCTGGGAACTCTCTAGAATTCTCCAGGGTATTTAAGGGTCTGGTCATGGAGAAGGTGCTGCTAGTAAGCTTGAGGTAGGACACCAGGATAAAGAGTGTTTCAAAGAGACATGATTAACTGTTGGTTTCTGCTGAGAAATATATAAAGCAAGAAGATGACGGAGATTTAGCCTTTCCAAGAGGTTGGTCACTGGGAGCCTCCATAAGGTCTGTTTGACCGGACTGGTCAATAAGGACCTAAGCAGAGTGCATGGTGGAGCAAATGGAGGAGACCAGAGATCATGTATGTCATAATCCTTTGGAGTCCATTTTGTTGTGAAGAGAAGTGGAGTGGCAGCGAGGAGAGATGGGCGAGAGGCACTATTTTTTAGACACATGATATGGAGACTGGTTCATATCTCATCAAAGAGAATAATTCTCAGAGTTTGTTGACTAGAATCATTCTCTTTGATGAGATGTGAACCAGTCTCCATATCACGTGTCTAAAAAATAGTATAAGGGACCAGGAAAAAGACTAATAAAGTAAAAATCAAAGTCAACAAGCAACTATAAACCAGAGACACACTATGGGAGGGGGGGATTAGGGCCAAAATAAGGGGAGGTGGGAATTATATGGGGACTATAACCAAGATGAAAATGCATACATTGTGGAAAAATGAAAAATGATGTAAAAAATATATAAAATGAAATTAAGGAAAAAGAGAGAGAATGATTCTCATGTGGTGTGACAGTTGATAACAGTAGCTACTCTATAGGCTTCTTAAAAAGGTCTATCTTTGGGCCTCCCTTGTGGTGCAGCGGTTGAGCGCTGGGCTGCAAAGCTGCCCACAGCCTCTGCAGTGCTGGTTCCATCCCTGGCCACTGGGCGAGGATCCCACATGGCATGCAGACCTCTCCTGTTGCCCGCTGCTCCCCTCAGCAGTGTACTTCATCAGTCTGCCTGTTCTGTTCCCCAGTCTGGCTCTGGTGAATTCTCTCACCCTCCTGCACTGAATAAAATAACTGAAAAATAGAATTCTCTTTATTTGTAATACTATGAAACTAAAACAACCCAACTATCTGTCAACAAATGAAGGTGTATACTCTTGATAGGTATTTCCTTACAATAGTGTACTATTCAACAAAACAAAACAAAAAAGGACAGATAAGAAAAGGAAGGAGGGAGGAAGTAAAATGAATTATTGATACATACTACAATATGGTTGAATCTCAAAATGTGGATGAATCTCAAAATAATCATCCTGAGTGAAAGAAGTCAGACAGAGTTTTTACTGTATGGTTACATTTGTAGAAAATTCTAAAAAAAGCAAACTACTCTCTAGTGACACAAAGCAAATGAGCGGTTACCTAGAGAGAATGGAGAAGCAGAAGGAAGGAATGACAGGGGCACAAGGAAATGTTTAGGGTAATGTGTACGCTCTTATCTTGGTTGTGGATATGGTGTGATGGGTGGATTCATATGTCAAAACTTATCAAATCAAACACTTTATATTTATATAATATACTTACTTATATACACTATATACTATATATACTACATATTATAGCATATATATCATATATGTAATATGTATAATATATATACATGTATGCAGTTTACTACCTGTCATGAAGCTATAAAAAAATTAAAGATACTTAATTTCTGAATGTCTGAAATTCTTTATGTGGACTTCCATCTCCTATTAAAATGGGAAAGCTGTATAGACTAGCCATGAAAATGTTGCTAGAATGTTACAAGATTCCTAAAACCTAGTGCCACTTTCAAATGCATATTCTCTCACATTCTGATTGCAATTATAATTTTGCCTTTAAAGGAAAGTATATGTTGTGTGCTGTCTTCTTTAAAACAAAAAAAAAAAGAAAACATAACAGCATTTGATTTATTTCAGTTCTGTGACACTTTGAACTGGCTCAGGTTCAGAAGTTCAGACTGCCACATAGGCAACAAAAATTCATTCCAAATTCATCTTTGACAACATTTATAAACTTGTGCTTTATGTGGCTGTGTCAACTAGCTTATCTCTGGTTAAGGTTCACGCTGCATTTCCTGCAATTTGTGAACACCCTGCTCCAGCCGCTGCCTTTGTGACATAAACATTTAAGGAGCTGGTAAAACAGTCACCAGTTTACAAGAACGAGAAAAGAAGCAGCAGCATTTAGTGGAATCAACTCATTCCCTTTATCCCAAACTCTTGATACGCCTGAGTACCCTGCGGAGGGACTGTAACTGCTTGCTGCCTGGCACTGACAAACTTAATTAACTGTTGCATTTTACTTAACCTAAAAAAAAAAAAAGAAAAGAAAAGAAAAAACCGGCAAAAAGAGAAAACCATGTTACAGGATTTAAGATCACTGGGTGGAAGTCGGCCACGTGATCTACCATCCTTGGGGATTTAAAGTGATTTTTTAAAATTTATTTTTTAGCTTCCAGCTATGGGGAAATTCCCCATAGAATTTCCTCCACCAATTCACCCATGCACCATCGCCACAGTGCGCCCTGCTCCTCCCTCCCTCCTTGCCTTCTGCCAACCCCTCCCCCCAACCCCCCCCCACAGGATGTCTCTGGTTTATAATTGTCTGTTTGCTTTTGCTTTGCTGTGTTGTGTTTTGTATTGTTATTATTTGAAGTGATCTTGAGGGGTCTCCCTGGTGGCACAAGGAGTTAAGTCTCAGCACTATGAAGCCATCCTGCAGCCCCTGCAGCAAAAGTTCAGTCCCCAGCCAGGGCCATAACCCACATGCCACAGCAGACCTCTCCTGTCTTGCCCTCTCACACTCCCGCACCTCTGGCCTGCACCCCAGCTCTTGCATGCATAAATAAATCTTTAAAAAATAATAAAGTGATCTGAGCAAACATACTTCATACACTGAGATGTAGCAGGCACTCAGGGAGTGGGCAAGGTCTGCATTTATTGCTGGACTTTGGCACGACATGTTTGTGCCCTGGGACTAGTTAGCTGGGTAGAGATGAAGTGGGTCCCTCTGCTTTATAGTAATCAGGAGTCCCAGCTTCTTGACTCAGAAATCACAGATTTAAAAAACGTTAAAAATGGAATGATTCAGAAATTGCTCAAAAAAAAAAAAAAGTGGTTTCAGTTACAAATTCCGGTGTTGGTTAGATAGAGAACTGATAATTATGCAAAATAAACTTGATAGGAATAGTTGCTATGGTAAAACCATTTTTCTTGTTTTATTTCCTTTCGGGGAGAGGATGGGAGGCGGTGGTAGGTGGTGGAGATGTTATCACTGAGGTGTTGCACTTTTCCTTCAGACCATGCATGTGATCATATTTTGAACAGTTATATATGTGGAATTAAGCCAGTTCTAAAATTGCTTGAAATTGTTGTTGAGTACATAATTATGAAAGGAAATAAAATAGAGCCATACATTTTTATTTCTGATTTTTCTCTCCCTAAGTCATGGGCCAAGGATATCTAGGCATCTACATCAGAACAACAACAAAAAAGTTACTTTTAATTCTCTTGAACACTTAGCAGCATCTTCACTACATTCAGTGACAGAAAACCGCATGCTAATTTAGAGCAAAGACAATCTCCAAATCCCACTTAAGCAATTTAAACTCCTCTGGCCGTTTGAAAGCCTTCTAAAAAAACATGTAGAAGATACTTTATAAAATTCAAGGCTTAAAAACTGAAAATTAGATGGTAATTTACTGGCTTTAAAGATGATTTCTTTTTCTGTTTTTGACAACATTTCTTCTCAATGGAAGAGGGGAGGCAGAAAATCTTCCCCATCACTGCTGGCTGCGTTACCCCCCAGGCTAGAACGTACCTACCATCAATTCTGGACAGTAACAGAGGTGCTGGGAGGAATAAGCTTTGCTAGCACTAGGGAGTTTCAGAGTTGTCTGGTGCCCGTCATAGTGCATTTGCTAGATTAATCTTAAATTGGAAGTGGTATGAATGATTCCTTTGCAAAGCAACTATTGAGTCCTGTCTGCTTATTTTTTTAGTGACGTGGTTTACATTTTTCTTTGTTCCAGGCCTCATGCCTGTGGCCCAGCAGCCTGTCTACTGCGCTTCAAAGCATGGCATCATCGGATTCACACGCTCAGCGGCGGTGAGGATATGACAGCACCTCTCCTTTTCTCTCTCTCTACAACTAGAAAGCATGAGTCCTAAAACATAGATGGGAATGAATTCTGAAGGCAGGATTTCAGCATAAAAAAAATGGAAGAAGAATAGTATCCATCAATCTTTATTATAAAAATAATTTTCTGATCACATAAAGGACCAGATAAAGAATAGATCATCTTTAAATGAAGTAGATGCTAAATAAAGATGTATTATTAAGAAATACCCTAAGGAAGGGCCTCCCCTGGTGGTGCAGCCGTTGAGCACTGGGCTGCGAGGCTGCCCACAGCCTCTGCAGCGCTGGTTCGATCCCCGGCCACCAGCGAGGGTCCCACCAAAAAAAAAAAAAATAAATACCCTAAGGATAAGTCATGGGAAGATTTTTATATTTAAAATTGACTCCATATTTCAAAAGTTTAACTTCAGGGTTTCTTGATTACACTGTGCAGTATGCTCCAGACATTGCTTGTCACTGGAGAGATGATAAAAGTGAGAGAGAGCAGGGGGCTGCAGGGGAGTGGGCAGGCACTTCCTTTATGCAGTGAGCGGTCAAGGTGGAGGTCTCCATGGAGGCCGAGCGCCAAGTTGTATGGAGCTTAGGAAAGTAGTTTACACCTAACCGACCACTTGCATTGATGGTGTGAAATGAAAGCACTGCCTTTTCATAAAACTGGAAAAAGGCAGCTCACAGGCACGTGACAGCAAGGGAGAGTGTGTGAGGTGTGTCACAAGAGGGAAGCAGAGCCAGACCAGAGTGACTTATGGCCATGGTGATGAGCTGTGTTTTACTGTTAGCACAGCCTTTACACTCACTCCATGGAGTGACAAGATCAGATTTCCAGTGTAAGACCATCTGGCTGCTCTTTCAGAGGACAGGTGCAGAAGAGGGAAGTTCAAAGGTCTCTGCAGTGGTTAGTCTAGGTGAGACAAAGGAAGGGGCTAGTGTAGGAGAGACAAAGGAAGGGGTGTCCTCAGGATAGAGAAAACAGATGTCTGTTCCAAGTTCAATCATAAAAGGAGATTAGCAACCCACGCTCTTAAATCGATTGGAAATTTTTATTTAATTTGCAAAGCCGTAATTTTTAATTCAATGTTCAGTGAGTACCTAAAGCAAATCCAAAGCAAAGTAAATCTGCAAGGCCAGAAATTTCATCTTTAAAATGATAAGACTGGAAAGTCAGATAGTCAGTTCTCATTTTTCGTGGTGTTTTGTCCTGTAAAATCACTGGCAAAGAACCTTTGCTCTTGGGGGTGAAGCAGAGCTGAGTTCCCAAGAATTTCTGGTCACTATGTTTTGATCAACCAGTCCATAAATAGCTTTGTTTTATGTGTCTTTCTGTTTAAAGATACTTTATTTAGTATGTGTTGTGTTAATCGTATTGTATTAACGTTGTCAAAACAAGTACCCTTTGTGCCTAAATGTAGCTTATTATCTAATGCCACTGTTTTTCTGTAAGACCCATCACAGCACAGAAACACTACACCACACTTCAACTCTGAAGACATCTTCAACAGCAAAATCACTGACAAAAAATGACACTAAATCCACCAGACAAAAAAGGGACACTTGTTTATAGTGTAAGAGTTGCATCCAGAAAGCAAAGCGAGGTCTTGTGTGATCTTAGCTGGAACATGCCTTGGGCAACTCAAATTTCTCACATGACCCCAGAAGCTCCAGCAGTATTGATTTCTGGGGTTACACATAGATTTTAGCAAGTATGCAAAAGGAATTCGCAAACCGTGAGGGTTGGCTACATTTTGTTTTACAAATAGGTTCAAATAAATAGATTGAAAATTAAGCCAAAGAATGTGAGTTGGAAATCACTTGAATTATCTTCCAGCTAATGCAGATTACTAAGAAAATCTTTAGGATCACTCAAAGCCCTAAAAATATTTATTTTTTAAGCAGAATTTTTTAAGGAAGTACTTCTGTGTATAGAACACCTATCTCTGGAAGAAAACTTGTTATATTTATTGTAAGTTTCCACTTCTTACCCTTCAGATTCCTACAGATTTAGTAGATCAGAGCAGCTTATGTGATTAAGTATTTTCAGGAGTCTTGCGTCATATAGATTTAAAAAAAAACTTGAGGCTTTCAGGAATTCAATACCTTTGTTAGGTTTTATTTTACTTCCTGCCACCAGTTAACCTTACCATTGTGACTGTTATATAGCTAGAAGGATATCTGACTGGTATTTTTCATGTTAAAGTCTCTTCCATCATTTAAACTATCAGGTTGTCCAATGTGGTACATTTACAAAACTACCAAAACCCACAACCTTCTACTTCTCATTGGCAGATGGCTGCTAATCTTATGAGCAACGGAGTGAGACTGAATGCCATTTGCCCAGGATTTGTGAACACACCCATTCTTGAATCCATTGACAAAGAAGAAAATATGGGACAATATATAGAATATATGGATCAAATCAAGGCTATGATTAAATACTATGGAATTTTGGAGTAAGTAAAACCATTCCTATCTATCGCCTTTTATATCTTGGAGCAAAGTACAATCTAGACATAATAAAAGGGGGAAAAATAAACTTTTAAGTCTTGGAAACTAACGTAAGCTTCAAAGCTTTGGTTTGGCAAACTCTCTAAAGGAAATTTTTTCTGAGTTTCTGAATAGAATGTGTTTATACATGATGAATCCTGCCCTGAGATACAGTGTGTTATTAATATCTTCAGTCATAATCAAAAACTGTTTTTTAAAAAGGTGGTATTTCACTACCTTTGGAAGCAATGATACCTTATCTACCTAAATTCCAAGCAATATTCATATATATACCCTTTGTGAAATTCATATGGCCCCATTTCACCATTGATTTTTCCTAAGAAATAATTGATCAGTTCAGATGGTGAATGACAACTTAAAACAATTGAGTTTTCACAGTAGAGACACAGCTGTCGTGTTGAAGGACTCAGACCTTCCGAGATCAAACCCCACCTCAATCAGTGACCATCAACTTGTCCCCTAGATATATGGAAGGTAGTTAAAACAGCAAGATCTGAACAATAGATGTTCAATTAACGTTAGCTGTAATCATATTTCTACTCTAAAAATACTGTTATCTGATACATTTGAAATCTGCAGATAGGATAGTTAGAAAATAATCTTTTTCTCAATATAAATTAATATAAATTCACAAATCCTGCCTCTCAAAATGACAGGTTAGACAAAGAAATCTACAATAAAATGTCATGTAGTTTCGTTAATATCTAATTGCATAAAAAAATAACATTGTGGTATTTAATTCCCCATTACACATTAAAGGTAGCAGGGTCCTCAGAATTACTCAAGATGAAGTGATAATCATGTCTCATATTTTTAATTGTAAAATGCCAATGTTGCTTTTATTTTTAGCCCATCCGTGATTGCCAATGGATTAATAACACTTATTGAAGATGATACTTTAAATGGCGCTATTATGAAGATCACAACTTCCAAGGGAATTCATTTTCAAGACTATGATACAACTCCATCTCAGGCAAAAGCCCAGTGAACATCTCATACATCAGCCATAACGAAACTAAGCACGGATGGCTTCTATTCAGACCATATCTTCATTTGAATACAGCTTTTGAAATGAAATGCTATTGTTTGAAGCTTTCCTTCATGCACTTGATGTTAAATGTTTCCTAAATGATTTGTTTACTATATGGAAAAAAAAATTATGAACTCTCAGACACGTGATGTGGACCAAAGCTAGATTTTGATCTTTAGAGTCGTGCTAATGATTAAAACAAAGGATATTCAAGGAGTATTCTGCCTTTCAGAAAATGTATTTAAAATTATGGTTCATAAATATTAATGTTTTTCAAAACATCCTTTTAAAGGAGATACTTGAAATATTTAATTCAAACCAGATGTAAAAAGCTCATTTTACTTCCATGTTCGCACTTTAAAAGAGGGAGCTACCTACACTGGCAAATTTTTTGTTACCAATAACTTTCACTCATGTACCATCTTCAGCTGAACATTTCAGTTCTTCAAAGATGTGGCATAGTAGGGGGCCAGTAGTTGAGAAATAAATTATAGAGTGAATATATCAAATGAAAAATCTCATATACAGAATAATGACTACTGGATCCACAGTTCAGCTTCCCATCTAGGAAAGATATTTCCTCATTCTTTGCTTATTTTTAACTTTAATTGACTCCAAAAAAATCTCAGGAATAAAACTTTTCACAGTTATAGTAAAAAAGACAGTGCTCCTGCAATGTTTTATTTACAATATGCTCATTAAGAAAAATTACATGTGTATTTTTTTTTCAGATTGCATCTTTGTTGATTTGTTCCAATTTCACAAGTACATACTTTTCAATAACTCATTTTTTCCCTAATCTCCAGAAGTTACTTGATGTTCTATGCATGACTATTGGGGAAACCAATTTTGTCACAATCTCAACTATAAATATTTTTTGTATACTCAAAGCCATAACAAGAAATAAAATATGATGTTTTGTAGTTTTTTCCTGTCAGCTATTTTAAGGTATTATCATTAAAAGCCCGATTTGCAAGCAATAATTAATGCTAACAGTCAAAGCCCAAGGTTCCCAAATCAATCATTTCCTCATTAAAATGTTGTGTAAGGATTTAGTCTGCCTGCTAAGTCTGCAGTACTCCCAATTTGGGGCAAAGGATTTCCTAGCAATACTGGAATGGTATAATGTCATGTCTTGCTCTGTTTTAATTCTGTCATGGAAGTATTGCCTTCACTTTTAAGGAGTAATTTGAATATGAATAATTGTTGTCTTGTGTTTCACATACTGTGTTTGGAAAACTCCAGAAAATGGACATCAGTGAACACCTAATAGAGATCAGTTATAACTATGCATAAGTTGCTTTTAGCTTGTGGCAGTAACAAAGCAGAAAATAATATAGGTATGTGGAATATCATTTATTTTACATATTTCCCCATGGTAATGCTCAAAGCTGTAGCTTAAACTTTACATATATGGGTAAATTTTTTGTACTGGCAGCCTTTAATATACTTTATGCTTTAAATGAAATTTTTTCGAATTCAGGAACTCTGCAAATATTTAACATCAAAACTGAATGTAACTGAGAAAAAAAATGTGTTATAGTGTTATATATTTTAAAAACTAATTTTACATTAAAGTTGTCTTATAAGTAACTTTAAATAAATCTACTATGTTATGTGACATCTCTATATAATGGGTGAGAAAAAAAATCTTGTATCGGGGGATAGTCATTTCTGTATTTTTCAGTGATAATCAATGTAAATATGTATTTTTTAAATGTATATTTCTTAATAAATGAAATAGCACTTCCAAAACAGCACAACTAAAGATATGTGGACACTGAAAAAGGATGAATAGATTTGGTGATGACACTGACATACCCAATAAATGTAGTTTTCCCATATAAAAATAATTTTAGACACTTGTCTCATTTCAGGTATGTCCTTGTACAATGATTTCTGTTTACTTTCGCTCTCTCTATTCAAAAATGTAGAATACAGAGGCGGTCTGAAAATGTAAATAGTTAATAAAATCCAAGTGACTTCACACACACAATATCTGCCCCTTTTTTTAAAGTTAGAATCTCAGAAAACAGATTTATTGGTGTGCAAGAACAGGTCCCTGGGTCAGGGTCACAAATGAAGTCATTATCTCCCGGGCTCTTCTCTCTTGCTAGTTTCCCTGCTATGCATTTCTCTCCATATGACTTCTCCCAGAATCTACTACACAGCCGGATTCTTGCTAGTTTCCAGGTTGGCAAAACAAGAACTTGTTCTAGAATGACATTCACTGGCCATGCTTCAGTTGTATATCTCTGTGGTCAGAGAGACCTATCACCTCCCCCAGAGCTGATAGAATTACAACTCACTGGAACAGATGAGATGGGCAGGAAATAGATCTGAGTTCTATGGACTAAGATAAGAAGAATGGTTTCCACAAGGAAAAATATGCTGCCATTACCAGAAAGTAGGTTAATCCATACTGAGCTAAAGCAATAAAAGTCACTTATAGTGGAAGTCAAAGAGTGAAGAAGCTATGCCTTCATCCTTTGGAAACATTTGTAAAATGATCATGGTTTCTGTAGCATGCCTCGATCTATGTCTTCAGGCTGTATATGTCACATTGAATAGGATATGATAAAGCAAAAGGGAAGAAAATAAATGGGAAAAACAGCAAGTAGCTCATGCATATATGATTGCGCTCATTCTCAATATAAAATATGTGATTTATTGTGAATCACAGTAAGACAGTTTCCAAATCTGCTTACTTCTATGGTTGCTTCTAGACTTCCTTAATTTTTGAATTTCTGACCATATCACCATGTTAATCCTATGGTTCCATTCACCTTATTAGCACCACTTCCAATTCCAATTTTAAAATCCCATCTTCGGCATATAATGGCACTAAATTTAAATAGGAATTTCCATGTTTAACCATTAAAAAATATGTCCTCCCAATTTTCAAGCAACATTTCCACACATATGTTCACTCATTCAACAAATAAATACTTAAGAGTTATTTGTTGGTAAATTTATATAAACATTTCAATACATCAGGTTCCATGTAGATACTGGTGCAGATATGCATAGATTTTGGTCTGGTCTGAAAAACAGCATTCAAGACCCAAGGAATCTAATATGAGGAACCGGTACAAAGATAATGGAAGAGCTGACGAATCCAAATTGGGATGAGGAAGCAACACAGCAATAGCTGGGAGGCACTCTCACATGTAAACTGGTGGGACTCAGGTAATTACCACACCCAGGAACCAGTTGGGGTGTTGCCAAGCAAAGCTGGGACTCCAGAGACTATAGAGCAGAAGCGAGCTGGTGGGCACCGGAACCCTGGGGAAGGCAGTCACTGCCAGAGATGACATCTTAAAATGGAGGAGGAAGAGAGCTGCTCTGAAATTTCCCACCTGCCTGCCCTTCATTAACCTGTGAGCATGTCAGCGTCTCCTGGCTGGGTAGGAGTCTGGGAAAATGTGATTTGTGGGGTCAGTCCCTTATGATAGCAAGCTGGGCAATATAATGGAAAGGAAACTATATGAGAATAAATAGTGAGTGACAGGCATGACCTGCCTTTGGTGTTTTCTCTGCTACTATCATAGATTTTTTTTAATATTCATTTTTATTTATGCATATAAGAACTGGGGTACAGGCCAGAGTTGCGGGGGGTGAGAGGATTCACCAGAGACAGAGTAGGGAGCAGAATAAGCAGGCCCACTAAAATACACTGCTGAGGGGAGCAGTGGGCAAGACAGGGAAGGTCTGTTGTGCCATGTGGGGTACATGCCAAAAAATGGTCTCTGGGCTTGGTGTTACTAAAATTATTAATATACAGTTGGTCAAAATAACAACTATATTAAAACTTTGTAAATAGTTATTTTTAAATTGACAGCTAAATGTGTCAGAAGTGCATCTTTACTAGCATCAATGGAGTTTTTTTTCCAGTTAATTCATGTATGCAATGATACATAGCTTACTATTTTTCGATACAATGATAAATATCAGTGTCAAATCTATTTGCATAATAGCAAGTTTTGAGAACTTTTGTTTACATGAGTAAGTATCTAGGAATGAAGGTTTCTTTGCAATAGTGTCATTTGGTTCTTTGAATTCCCACTAAACATAAAGACAAATTCATATAGCTTACAAATCACATTCAAAGAAATATAAGCAAGGAGTTTTTCAGGGACCAAATCAAATCTCCAGATAGAGAAAGAGAAATGTAGGAAGGAAAGAATGGTAATGGAAAAAGAAAAAGTGTAAGGAAATAAAAATAAATATTTATATTATTAAGCAATAAAGTAATGATTTCTAGGATTTAAAATATATGAAGCCAAAAAAGCAAAAGTGAGTAAATAGACAAAGTATTTCCGGTTTATATTTCCTGAAATTTGTGGAAAAACCACTAATATGACAAATTTATTTATTTATTTGTTTGTTTGTTTGTTTATTTATTTATTTATAAATCAAAAATGCATGGTGTAATATGTAAGATAACTAATAGGAAAACTCAGAAGAAATTGGGATGATAAAAATTAGTTAATAATTCCCAAGGAAGGAAAGAAGAAAAAAACAGTTCACAGAATCATGGACCCAATATGAAAAAGGCGTGGGGGTGATCGTGGTCAAGTCATGAATTAAATCATCCAACCTTCACTTTACAAACTACAGTGATTTTTCATTGCAGTTAGGAGATAATTTTTACTCTGATCTCACCTGTTTTTTCCCCTTTCTTTTTGATTTCTCTCTAGACTCAGCTGGCTTCTCTGATCCCTGATTTTGTCAAATTGTCTTCCCCCTCAGTGCCCTCAAATTCTTCTGCTAGGTCCCCTCTTCCCATGTATTCTGAAGGTTGACTAGACCCTAATATTACCTCCACCCTATGGCATCCATAACCACTCAGCTATAGCCTGCCACATCACCCTTGATTTTGTTTTTACTTTCATAACCTGTGCATTTATCTTGATCATTTATTCTTATACTTCATTGTACGATTTCTACTATAGCATAACATATACTATAGAAAAAAGGCTGTTATCTGTTTCTGTTCTCCATGTAACCGCAGCATATAAAACAGTGCATGGAACATGGTAAGCATGGTAAGCATTAAGTAAATTTTGTTGGACGGCTGGATGGATGGAATCTCTACTAAATTCCTAAAGCACCTTAGGCTGTCTTAAAAGAAATATACATTCCCAGAAGACACTAAGATAATATTACTCCTTGTCTTTGTATTGATCAAATGACTTCTAGGATATTGTGTCTAAGTACTAAATTTTAAGAGTATTTTGAAAACCTGGAAATTGAAATTTAACTTAAACACAGTGGGAGAAGTACACAAATCTTCAAATTCTTGGAGTTGTCATAAGGAAGATAGAAGAGACATGGTTTTCTCCAGGGAACAGAACTATGACTAAGTGGAGGTAGACGATAAAGTACCATCAAAATTAGAATACTCCAAATGAAATAATCTGCCCTGGCAGCAGGAAATTCATTGATTGTTGATATGGTTGAGGTTGATGCTAGCTAGCCACGTCTTAGAGAGCTTGCACAGCATGTCTGCAGAAGTGGTAAGGTGGATGAAAAATTCTGTCTCTATTCTATAGTACTATATAATGGTCTTTGAAGTTAAGTTTATTTTTTTTAAATATTTATTTATGCATACAAGAGCTGGGGTATAGGCTAGAGTTGTAGGAGACTAGAGGATTCACCAGAGACAGAGTGGGGAGCAGAACAGGCAGATTGACTGAAATCCACTGCTGAGGGGAGTAGCAGGGGGGGACAGGAGAGGTCTGCTGTGCCATGTGGGTAGCTCCCTGGCTGGGGATAGAACTTGTGCTGCAGTAGCTGCGGATTGCTTCATAGTGCTGAGATCTTAACCCCTGCACCACCAGGGAGGCCCCTGCAGTTAAGTTTCTACAAAGTAAGTATTACCACCCATGGCAATACTTCATTATAAGAGGTCTTGTGGTGTTTGCACACTCTTTTGTTTTCTTTTCAACTTTTTGCAATGTCCCTTATTTAATATCTGAGGGTACTAAGACCATACTTGCTGCTTCTGTGGCTGCTACTTATGATCTCTGGCAAGGACTCTTTTCAATGAGTCATGATGGACAACTCATTTTGGATAAACTTATTTTATTTGGATTTTGTGGTAAATGCTTATTATTTGGATTTTGCTTATTTTATTTGGATTTTGTAGTAAAAGGCTTATAAAACACTAAATCAATCACCTACTCCAACTTTTCTGTCCAGGGGGGCTGGAATGGGAGGTTTCCTTGACACAGAAGCTTATTCTAAGCATCAGTTTCTTTAAGTGTTACCAACCTTATGTGATGACTACTAAATTGCTATCACAAGATTTATCCCTCCCACCCCTATCCTATATCCTATCAGTGAGGGATGGTGCAAAGTCATGGGAACACCCACAAACACCTAGGGTTTAGTGGGAATGAACACACTGTCCTCATGTCCTGAATATGAGTCAGAAAGTTGACCTTCCTTTCTAGCCAAGCGAGGATCCTTTCTTTCCCCATCCCTTTCACTCTGACCCATTTCCACAGACCAAAGTCAAGTTCTTATAACATCTTACATGTGCTAACATATTTCCAGTTTTCTTATAACCACTGTGGAACCTCCAGTGTCTGTCCTGGTCAATTAACTGGAAATACTGTGTTGGTGTAATCTAACACCCACGGTAATCAGTCTCTCCCCAGCTCAAAAATTTTAGCTTGTATTTCCAGAGGGATGAAGTGAAGACCTCCAGCCAGACTTCACGTTCTTTCACAATTCACCACCCCTGCCTTATCGGGGCTAACTCCTATCAAGCAACAGCTCCCCTAATCCCACCCCTAGCTTTTCACTTCCTATTCTCATCTATAAATAGTTCTCATATTGAAGAGAGTAGGAGAATGTGCAAAGAGGGAATGGTAGAATAAAACTCCCGCAAATGGAAGAAAATTGAAATGCAGGATGAGAAGGGAAAGGTGGGGGGAGTCTTATGGGGTGAAGATACTAGGAAGACAATTGGATATATTTCAGAGAAACATGTTTTTCATATTTAGCCCAGGACCAAAGCATAAGGAATAGATTTCTGAATTGAATTGTCTGCATACAGATGTTTGTAATCATTGCTGATTCAGATTCAATTGAACAATGAAAAGCTTTTCCTATTATAACCATAACACCTAAGATGGAAAGACAGGCTTTCCACGGCTCCCGCCATCCTGCTGGTACACACTCAGCGCTGCTGCGTGTTGGTTGATTTGACCTGTTTAGCCATGGGGTCATCGGCCATCGCTCATAAGCCAGAGCTGTTCCGCCCATCGCAGGCTTCATCCCAGGCCATTCTTTTCCCTTGTGTTCTAAAACCTCACCAGCCAGGCCCCAGACTGCAGGGTTCTTTGTCTCTCAATTTCGTTTCACACACAGAACACCAGAGAAACGCCTGAGCTCTGCTTTCCATTTTCCTTTTTCATCATCTTACAAGTTACGGTGAGTGACTAATGAGGAATGCTGAAGGCCAAGCAATGCTGTTTTTTGTCATTGCTGTAAAATATTTAAAACGTTAAAAAAAAAACACTAAGCAGAATAACACTGTCTATAGATTCTTCTCACACAAACACACACACACACACACACACACACTCAAATACAGCTTGATAAGAAGAAAGCCAGAAAAGTATAGAAATGGCACTCTCTAGCAAAACTTTCTTTTGCTATCTATCTTCTAGCTAGCTAGCGAGTAGTACTAGGGCTGCTAGTTAGCTAGCTATCCATCTAAATTGATTTTGCATTGAGAGAGTCTGGGTTTACCATCTTAGGAGCACAGGTTGGCACCGCTCCAAATGTTATAGGACAGGGAGAGGGGCAGCCCAAACCCCGCAAACCTGCCTATTCTAAATGGGTTCTGCCATCCGCCGCATCAACACAAAACATAGGAGACTTTAATGGGAAGGAACTTTAATTAAACTAGGAAACAATACAGGTAAGGCAAAGAGTCTAGTTTCTAAATGAAGCACCCAAAGTTACCCATCCCCTCGTGGGTAAAACTCCATCCATATGGGATCGGTCCAGAGCAAGGCCCCAAAGCCTGCCACAAGTCTAAAGCATCTTCCAGTGGGGACCCACAGAAAAGGGTCACAAACAACCGGACAAGCCCGGAAGGAAAAGAGCAAAATCAACATCCAGATAAAAGCTGCCATTGTCACCTCCCCACGGGTCTCACCCACATCTGTGTCACCCAGTCCACGACCAAAAAACAAGCGCAGTTTCTTCACGTGTCTCTAGGCTCCATGTGCCTCCTCCAGGTCTCCTGGCTCCATCCTGCTTCCTTCCTCAGTCTCTTCTTCTGCTTCTCCTCTTCCTGCTCTGCTCCACCCTTCCTTGGGTGGGGCAGGGAAGCTGGAACCTCCCCCTTTCCTGGGGACCACCCTGTTACACAAATGTATGTGACCCCCACCACGATTGCCACCAAAATATCAATAACTATTCAACACAATGTTTTGGATGGCTTCCACCCTTTTCTCCCAGCCCCACCCCACACTCCCACCTCAACCTGCCTCTGATAATCTCAGTTCTGCCCTCAGATTCCAAGTTTGCTCTGGTTTGTTTTGTCTGTTCCTTTGTCTTCCACATATGATTGAATTTAGCTAGCATTTGTCTCTCTCCTTCTGACTTATTTCACATAGCATAATCCCCTCCATGCAAAGGACAAAATTTCACAAAATTTTCCTTTTAAAAAACTAATCATTTTATAGAGCTTTGAAGGCAAATGTCTTTTTTCATTTACTTCTCGTCATGGCTACTTAGCACTTTATGTTAGCGAGGAGGCTGATTCATCCCGGAGTAATTCTCAATCATAAACTTCCCTGAATGCATCCTTATTACTAAGCGCTCTTTAAACACCCCCTTGCTAATTTAAATATCATCCACCAACTCTGTCATTTCTCAGCTTTTCTGTGACAAATCTTACTTTAATGATGTTTTAATCTACATGAAAGAAAGTAACAAAAACTTTTCTATTCTTTCACTCCCTCTTAACCTCAAGTCCCTGGAAATGTTCATTAATGTCCACTAGTTTTTTTAAAGTGTTTTACCTCATCAAATTATTTCTTTTGTAAAAGTCCAGTATTTGTTTTTATCAGTCTGACTTACTTGGCTGCACATAATTCTCTCAAAGTCCCTCTGTCTCAAAGGATGCATTTCATCTTTTCTTAGGGCTGCATATTACTTCGTGGTGTGTATTTACTACATCTTCCTGATCCAGTCATCCATCGATGGCACTTAAACCTTGAGAGATCTTTAAGAGTTCCATAGAAAATGTTCCAGGGAGGGCCTCCCTGGTGGCGCAGCGGTTGAGCGCTGGGTTGCAAAGCTGCCCGCAGACTCTGCAGCGCCAGTTCGATCCCCGGCCACCTGGCGAGGGTCCCACATGGCACACAGACCTCTCCTGCCGCCCACTGCTCCCCTCAGCAGTGTACTTTGGTCCTTCTGCCTGTGCTGCTCCCTGCTCTGCTTCTGGTGAATTCTCTCACCCTCCCACACTTCTGACTGTACCCAGTGCTTGTATAAATAAATAAATCTTTTAAAAAAAAAAAAAGAAAGAAAATGTTCCAGGGAGAGGGAAACAGCATGATCAACTTAACAAACCATCGTCAGTTCCCTATGAGTTTAGCAGAGAACTTGCTGTTGAAAGCAAGTTGAGTCATCTTGTGCATTCTAAGAGGTTTGCACTTTATCTTGCAATAGGTTGCTTTTTGTGGATGTTAATAAGAAGTAAAATGAACAGGTTCGTGCTTGAAATAACGATCCTGAGCTGCAGCATGGAATAGATAAGGTCTGGCCTGAAAGTCTGGATAACGAAGTAGGAAAATATTGCAAAATTCCGTAGAAGGGATGGCAGAGGCCTTAATAAAGATGATACAGGCCTTAATAAGTGCGATAACAAAGGAGGCGAAGAAATAAACACAGACAGGCGCACAACTAGGAATCAGAATCAGCAGTGTCACCTGGGAAGGAGCTGGGAAAAAGAAGAAGACAATTCAGGTTTTCTAGATGCCAAAGTGTAAGAGCAGTATCAGCAGCTTCCCCAGGACTGGTCCAGCATTGACTCTGCTCCTAACATCGTATCAAGCCCTTCCTTTCAAATCTTGTCACAATTCGAAAAAGACATACAGGGCATTATTATCCCAATCAAGTATTATCCCAATAATCCCCAAAGACATCCCAATATAAGAAAATTTATTAAGCTTAAGGGGCCTTCCTGGTGGGACAAGGGGTTAAGTCTCAGCACTTTGAAGCAACTGGCAGCCACTGCCACACGAGTTCAATCCTGGCCAGGAAGCTACCCACATGGCACAGAAGACCTCTCTTGTCTCGCCCGCTATGCCCCTCAGTAGTGCATTTCAGTAGATCTGCCAATTTGTCCCTGGCGATTCCTCTCACCCCCTTCTTCACACCTCTGGCCTGTACTCCAGTTCTTGTATGCATAAATAAATAAAATAAATCTTCAAAAAAATTCATGATGTTTAAACTACACTGGCAAGGTTACTCAACTAGAACTGTAACACTAGCAACCTTGAACTAGAATCATTCTTTTCAACGTATTTTGAAGATTATTATTTATTTTTTCTATATCCACGTGAGGCAGAGGTCCAAAGGTTAAATCCACTTTATTTAAATCTGTGAAGAAATGGACTGATCTGGGGGGAAAAAAGTGATGGCAGTGCAGGAATGAAGCCCTGGGTCTCCTTCTGCTGGAGAGCTTCCTGGTTCTCGGAGATTTACAGTTATTAGAGGAGATGCTATCTCCAGTTTGTATTTTATAAATGACATTTTTGCAGAAGAGTCTTGGAAAATGAGTTCAAGTTCTTGGTTTCAAATAAACCAAAATGTCTTTTTGAACTCAAAGTTAGGACTGCAACGGATGGCAGAAATAACTTGTGAGCCTCCCCAGTGGCTCAGCGGGTTGAGCGCAGCGTTGTGAAGCTGTCCGCAGCCTCTGCAGCACAGGTTCGATTCCCAGCCGGCCAGGGAGATTTCCAGATGGCACAGCAGACCTCTCCTGTCTCGCCCGCTGCTCCCCTTAGCAGTGTCTTTGGTCTGTCTGCCTGTTCGGCTCCCCGCTCTGACTCTGGTGAATTCTCTCACCCTCCCACACCTCTGGCCTGTAACCCCATGCTTGTATAAATAAATAAATCTTTAAAAAAGAAAAAGAAAGAACTTGAATCAGTTTCTCCAAATGAATCAATGCTGTTTCTGTTCTCTAACATGCTTGAAACCCCTCTCTCTCCCTCTGTCTCTCCCCAGCTCTCAACTGTCTTTTGTCAGTGTAAGATTTTATTTTCTCTGATTGCAGTAATGATAGTTATTGAGATTTTCTTACATTAGTATTCAACTTATTCAAGTAAAAATACTACAATTCAGTTTCCTTAAGTTAGCTCTCAATTTTATTTTCTATACGTCATATAATAATATCTATAAATTCAATAAAACTTAACAAGCATTTTGAAATTGGTTTTTAGTTGTGGTTGAGTAACTCACAAAACAACCAGTTTTCTTACAAATTAGTTGATTTAATTGCCTTCAACATTTTAGACAGCATTTATAAAATCAATGTAAAATTATTACCTTATCTGACAAGTGAAATTTTTCTAAGTATTTAAACTACTCTAATAAACCTAACAAACTAAATGCATACAGACAGTAAATCTCAAGTTCTTTTAAGCATTTCAATAAATTTTACAGTCTTAAAAAATATTTCTTCTCTTTTTCTTTTTTTTTTTTTTAAAGATTTATTTATTTATACAAGCACCGGGTACAGTCAGAAGCGCGGGAGGGTGAGAGAATTCACCAGAGCCAGAGCAGGGAACAGAACAGGCAGACTGACGAAATACACTGCTGAGGGGAGCAGCGGGCGGCAGGAGAGGTCTGCGTGCCTTGTGGGACCCTTGCCGGTGGCCAGGGATCGAACCTGCGCTGCAAAGGCTGCGGGCAGCTTCGCCATCCAGCATTCAACCTCTGCGCCACCGGGGAGGCCCTCTTTTTCTTTTTTTTTTTTAAATATTTATTTATTTATGCATACAAGAACTGAGATACAGGCCAAAGGCGTGGGGGGTGAGAGGATCCATCAGAGACAGAGTGGGAAACAGGACGGGCAGATTGACTGAGGTACACTGCTGAGGGGAGCAGCAGGAGAGACAGGAAAGGTCTGCTGCGCCATGTGTGTTGCTCCCTGGCCAAGTATCTAACTTGTGCTACAGTGGCTGTGGATCGTTTCATAAGTTGCATCTTAACCCCTTGGCCACCAGGGAGGTCGCTGTCACCCTCCCCTTGGAGAGCTGGTATTTAGTGACTTCCAGTGATGAGAATGCGTAAGAGGTGATGCTGTTACTTCCAAGATTAGATTATAAAAAGCACTGACTTCTTTCTCTAATGATTTCTCTTCCCTTTTTTAATAGCTGGCTGTTGTGTTGTGAGATCCCCTATGGGAAAATGTGGCCAGAAATTGAGGGGGACATTTGGTGAATAGTGCAGACCTGGGACAGTTGGATCAGCAAACCACAAGGGGCTGAATCTTGCCAATAACCAGGTCCTTTATTCCTGTTAGTGGGAGGTATAATAAGGACATCCATTAAATGTCTAAATTTTTAGCTATTTAAATCAATTATATTTTTAAAGATTTATTTATTTATGCGTACAAGAACTGGGATGTAAGCCAGAGGTGTGGGGGGTGAGAGGATTCACCGGAGACAGAGTGGAGAGCAGAACAGGTGGTCTACTGAAATACACTGCTGAGGGTTGCAGTGAGAGGGACAGGAGAGGTCTGCTGCACCAAGTGGGTCAGTTCCCTGGCCGGGGATTGAACTTGTTCTGCAGTGGTTCCCAGTAGCTTCAGAGTGCTGAGACTTAACCCCTTGTGCCACCGGGGAGGCCCATAAATCAGTTATATTTCTAATCCATTAAAATTTCCAACCATTAATGCTAAAAGATGAGACAGCAGTAGAATCAAGAAGAGGGATGATATTAAAGGAAACTGATTTTCAGATAACTCTTCAGGTATGAATTGGTTCCTTTCCCAGAACTTTATTTATAAAATTGTATAGTTATACATGCAATGCTTTCAGTCTCAGGAAGGGTATTGTAAACTTTATGCCAAACCACATGGGTAAATTTTGGCTGGGCAAATTTTGCTGGCTATCATCTCTTCTTCCTAAATTAATTATATGTCTCAGAACTTACCCACATGATGGTAGCCTAGTAGTGCCATTTACTTATATGGTTATTAGACTCTCCCATATGGTTAAGTGTGTATACCTAATTTCCAGAAATGAATAAAGATTTGGTTACTATAAAATACAAAGGAAATTTCTTTGCCACACTAGCTATGAGTCACATCAATTTTCCTACTTGGCAAAGAGTGAGTGCCATACATCTGTCTCCCTGTATAGTTTTCAAACTTTGAAAGAATAGAGCCCACATACAGGAAGTTGGTAAATAATATTTGGCCATGCTCTTTGAAGTTACTCCACCTTTCCTAACAGTATGCAGGTTTTCCTTAGGAAATTCCCTTCCCCCATTGTGCCTTGGCCATGAACTTTGGAAGGACTGACTCCATTCCAGCTCCAAGCCATGCTATTTTACCCCCACTTAAAACAAATATTGGTTCAATGGGAGCCTTGATTCAAGCCTAGAGCAGTTAACATTGGGTTTCATCTTGGCCACAGTGATTGACCCAATCAGAGTAAATCTCAAGACTTTTGCTACATGATTACAGAAAGTGATAGCCACAGGCCTGCCGTGGTGGCGCAGGCGGTTGAGCGCAGTGCTGTGAAGCTGTCCACAGTCTCTGCAGCACCAGTTCAATCCCTGCTGGCCAGCAAGGGTCCCACATGGCGCAGCAGACATCTCCTGTCCTCCCTGCTACTCCCCTCAGCAGTGTAGTTTAGTCCGTCTGCCTGTTCTGTTCCCCACTCTGTCTCTGGTGAATCCTCTCACCCTCCTGTGTATCTGGCCTGTACCCCAGTTCTTGTATAAATAAATAAATTAATTTTAAAAAAAGTGATAGCCACTTTCCCCTTGGACCTAAAGCAAGGATGTGCCCTGGTTGCTATTGGCAGCCATTTTGTAAACCTAATGGAAGCCAATCCAAGGATGACGCCAGAATAAAGAGGAGGGTAAAGCCAAGAGACTCGCAGAAAACTGAGAGGCTGCCTTAGTCAGAACATGCTTGGACTTTCCAGATATGAGAATCCAAAAAATCTGGTTTATTAAGTGTGCTAATTTAAGTTGGAGGTCTGCTACTCACAATAAAAGTCATCGCATGGGCCTCCCTGGTGGTGCAGGTGATTGAGCGCCGCACTGTGAAGCTGTCGCAGCCTCTGCAGCGCGGGTTCGATCCTGGCCAGCCGGCCAGCAAGAATCCCACATAGCGCAGCAGACCTCTCCTGTCTCACCCACTGCTCCTCTCAGCAGTTTATTTTGTCAGTCTGCCTGTTCTATTCCCCGCTCTGTCTCTGGTGAATCCTCTCACTCTCCCATACATCTGGCCTGTACCCCGGTTCTTGTATAAATAAATAAATCTTTAAAAAAAGTAAAATAAAATAAAAGTCATCCCAACTAATACATAAAGCAGCAAGGAAGGTGGACTTAGCCAAGGTAATGAATACTAAAATATAGCGCAGTTTACATGAATTACTACTGTTTATTTTCATTCACTGTAGCATTTCATGGATTCAAGAATATAAGATAGGAAAAAAAAAGAGAGAGTTAATCCGAACGCAGCATTCCTTTGATATTATATCTGTATAATCATCAACTCAATTGCTTTTTTTTTTAATGATTGATCCCAAATTTGCTGGCTTAGAAAAAGGTGCCCAGAGAGCAGACCTATTTGGGGTTGCTTGATCTAAACTTTTCTTTCTACTAACCAGCTGTTCTAGTATGTAAAATAACCAACACTTATCATTTTTTCAAGAAAAGACCGAAAAATCTCAATATTGAGAATTACGATCTTGGATGAGCAAGGTGGGAGCAATTATTCATTATTAAACAACTCAGCAGGCCTGAGTTTATCAGATTAGCTCCAGCAGAGATAAGAATCTTCAGGAAATGGAACACAAATTTTATTAAGTGAAGGAAAGTCACAGGAGAGTGTTCTGGTCACCTGCAGAAGGCAGACCTGAATGGAGACCTGGTGACCACCCCAGGTGGGGTGAAGAAAGAGCCGTAAAGGGACAAAATTATTCAAACAACTAGCCTCACTTTCATTTCCTCCTGACATCATCTTGGTAGAGAATGTTGACAAATTATATCCTAAAATTTGGATGACTTACTTATACGCATATGAACCACAAAACCAGCAATGGGCAAAGATAACAGGCACTTATCTGAGAACTAGAAGAAGGTCCAAGCCAGAAGCCTGCTGCAAACAAACTGAAGGGATGCCACATATAAACCCTTAAAATTCACCTTTCAACTTCTCTCCCACACTCCTTGCCACCCGATCTAGCCAATCAATGATTTTCTGAGCAATCTATCTTTAGAAGATATTTACATGATTTCTCTGCTGAACCTTTCATCCAATCCGGAAATGAACCAAGTTTGTGAAAAACTTCCACTTGTCTCACTGGAAAGAGCAGTGATTAAACACTAGAATCACATCCAGACATAACTGAAGCTGTTTTGCTTATTTAAAAAACTTCACTTTTCCAAAAGAAATGGGTCCTTCTTTTTACTTCCATTCTGCTGTCTACCAACTGCAACTTGAACTGTCTTCATTCCACCACATCAAATAAAAGTAGTTGATTTAAGGGAGGTTTCCAAATGTTTATCAGGTGCCCTGAAAGAAGATCTTTATAAAATAAAACTTTTGGAAATTTTGTTTCTTTCTACAGAGAAAAGATCTTAAAAAAGGTTTTCACTTCCTACAGAAAGAAGAAATATACTGTGCTTAAGGTACAAAACTACTGCTCAGTCTTGTCTTCATGTTTACTAAAATTATGACAATGTTAAGAATGCTCTTCAGTGTGTAAAATTACTATGTTAAAAAAACTAATGTTTTATATAGTTTTGGAGGGAAAAAATCTTGTTTTTTATATATACTTTTGTAAGTCTATGGCTATTCAAAAATATTTTTTTTATTTTATATATTTTTGCAATTTTTCATTTTTGTACAATGTATGCAATTTTATCTTGGTTATAAAAATCTTGGTTTTTGGGCCTCCCCTGGTGGTGTAGCGCTCGAGCGCTGGGCTGCGAAGCTGCCCGCAGCCTCTGCAGTGCCAGTTCGATCCCTGGCTACCTGCGAGGGTCCCACATGGCACGACAGACCTCTCCTGCTGTGCCCGCTGCTCCCCTCAGCAGTGTATTTCGTCAGTCTGCCTGTTCTGTTCCCCGGTTTGGCTCTGGTGAATTCTCTCACCCTCCCGTGCTTCTGACTGTACCCAGTGCTTGTATAAATAAATAAATGGATCTTTAAAAAAAAAATCTTGTTTTTTATGTCTAGTTTATGGTTTGATTTCAAAAAAAAAAAGAGACAGCATTTGAGTCCCATTTGAACCTGGCACCCATTTACAGCAGATGAATGTCAAATTCTCCAATTTGAGATTCTGACCTTTTAATTTTATTTTATTTTATTGGGAAATATTTAAAATAACATCCCTTGGGCTTCTAGGTTTCACATTGGCTCATCTGCCAGCAATGTGTCCTCCTCCATAGGGTTCTGGCAGAGGCAGATTGAGTCTGGTAGAGTATCAAAGTGGATCAAGCCTCAGGATCGACAAAGTCTGTTTTCCTCTTACTTCCCATACAACACACTCACTCCCACCCCAGAAATTAGTAATGCAATCCAGCAGAGACCTTAGCATTACTAAATCAAATAGAGTATGGCAGAGCTCTAGACACAAAAGATCAATGTACGTTTGTGTATAAACCTCTAATAAAATATTTCTAAGTGTGCTGCCAAAAAATTAAAATACAGAAAGTCCACTTGCACAACATTCTCACCATGGTCTGAGTGACCAATTGATTATTATGCTTAATTCTTAGAGTCAAAGAATCTGAATCCAATTTCTAGAAAATACATGAAGTATTATCAGAAAGAATTTGAAAAAATGGCATGAGGCAAACTCAGGACCTAACTGTTTTAATTTTCTTCTGAAAATTTCTACCTCAAAGACGTTCTTGTTGCCTGATGACAGCCTTAGAATATAGCTTTTGCTAAAATCTTAAGGGAATAAATTCTACAGTATGACTTTTAATATTCTGCACACTAGCATCTTTTCAAGAGGGAAAATAAACACAGAAGCCATGAGATTCTATATAGAAAAAAACACTGAATATGTTTTTTAAAAACAACTCTTTCCATAGTAAAGGATCTATCAAATTTATTATTTTTAACTTTCTAATTTCCCAAACATTAGTAAATTGTTCTTAATATAAAAAAATTATAAATTGCCAGCTTCAAGTTTTGAATATAAAGTAGAGGGAAAGCAAAGTAGGCCCACGAACATTCATGTTCCTGCTTTGCATGCTCTGGGATACCCAGGGGCCTACCTCCTCCTACTTCTATTTTCAAAGAAATGCACCAAAACTTTAAAGTAAGAAAATTAAGCTCCAGAGGAAATATTTTAGGACTATAAACTGGGTTTTATTTTTTGTACTCTATAATAAAGAAAATTTCTTAAGTGTGAATGCCTCACTTAGAAACCACTTGAGCATATTGGTTTTGTTTTTATTATAATAAATTGCCAGTGCTCAGTGCATGCTTAAAGCCGCTTGACTCACTAGTAAAGCTAAGACCAAAACTGAGGCTTCCCACAGCAATGTCTAGAGTTCATTCCACTAAGGTTGTTTATTGACTGATTCATAATGTAGCCAACCACCTCGGTGACAGAATCCACAAGCCCTAAAATAATAGCACAAGGTCATATCAGTTAAGGTAACTTTCCTTCTAGGTATGAATTCTATCCCCTTGTGGTAGAGCTAATTCTGGTTTTGAAAAGCTTGCTTTTCCCTATATAATTATTATCTAAGGAAGAACTGACTGAGTTGGGTCTAACTTTAAGTCCAGTCAATGACCTTCAGCCTGCCTGAATCTTAAGCATTCGTTCAGCACAGATTAGAAAAAGGACCACATCATGTGTTTATCTTTTTTGAATGCTGAGTAATATTCCATGGTATATATGCTGGAAGGGATCATGCTCAGTGAAATAAGCCAAAAAGAAAAAGAAAAATACCGGATGGTCTCACTCATAGCAGGAATCTAGAAAACTTAAATAAGGGACCAGGAAAATGAATAACTATAAGAAAGTGAAAATCAAAATCAACAAAAACTATGAACCAGAGACACTTTTTGGGGGGTGGGGGGGGGAGGGGAGGGATTGGGATCAGAATGGGGGGATTGCAATTGTATGGGGAATATAAAAATAAAATTTATTAATTAAAAAAAAAAAAGAAAAAGGACCACATCAAAACCTTGGTCAGGAAGCCCAATCTAAGCAGCAAAAAATTTAAAGGAATTGAATGAATTTCCATTTATTATAAATAATAGACTTCCCTCTACCTCAATTTTTTAAATATAGAAAACTGTAAGAATAAGACTCATACTCTCTCATGGGATTTTTGTGTTTTAAGTTTATAAATCTATATGCCAATGAATATATAAAATATATTGCACACACCTACATATGAACTGCATATGATTTAAATACTCAAGAAGTTTCTTTTACTCCTGTTTTTTAATTTGTATTTTTAATTTTATTTTTATGTGTACATTTTAGCAATTATTCCAGCAGATCTAATGTTGAACTCAGAACACTAATCAGCCACCAGCACCTACAAGGCCCTTGTAGAGTCTGCATAGGCTTTTGCCCCTATTTCTACCCCATGCTCCCCCCAAATGGATTAGGAAAACTCAGCAGAATTGCTTTGATGATCCTAGCACATTTAGTCAAATTATTAGAACAATCTGGCTATTTCTTAATCTAAAAACATATAGAAGCTAGTGGAACTCATTCATGAATTTTAATTGAATTTTCATACTATTCCCTAATGTGTAGAGTTTATACATATGTATACATATGAAAGAAATCTTCACATCTTCCTGTGTTAAATTGTAGAGTGTTAAGAGTTTTCAATAACAATAAATTTGTTTAAACTGCTCCAAGTGTACCAGATGGTTTCTCTCATATATGACATGTAAATAATCAATGCTAAGGAGCTAAAAAATACCACAGCAAACATAACCCACAGGTCCTGTGAAAAATATGGTGGTTAGTGTGGGGAAAGGGATGGGAGGAGAGAAGAAGGTAGAGGGGTCAATTTGATGGTGGAACTGGCACTAAAATTCTGGTGAGCAGTGTGGCGAGGCTGTGTACATACTCCCAAAACTTATATGGCAAATCAATAAAATTTTATTAAAAAATAAATTAAAATTTAAAAAAAAGGTAAACTGGGCCTCCCTGGTGGTGCAAGGGGTTAAGTGCCGCACTGTGAAGCAATCTGCAGCCTCTGCAGCACAAGTTCAATCAACCCACATGGCGCAGCAGACCTCTACTTTCTCACCCGCTGCTCCCCTCAGCAGTGGATTTCAGTCAATCTGCCTGTTCTGTTTCCCACTCTGTCTCTGGTGGATCCTCTCACCCCCCGCATCTCTGGCCTGTACCCCAGCTCTTGTATGCAGAAATAAATAAATCTTAAAAAAAAAAAAAAGTAAACTGTTGCACACAGATGGTTACAGAAGGAAGGACAGTGAAATGAATTTCCTTTCAATACTTGAGTTTTAAACATGGCTTCTCGGAGATGCACTGAAATTTATAGTTCTCCATCTGAAATGTATATCTTTAATACCTTTCCATTCCATTTTTTTCTCAAAGCACTAGTTTGCTATTGTTTAAATGTTCACACAGCTAAGACGGAATTGCAAATTTTTAACAAAGGACTCTTCAGTCTTCCAGTTTAAAGAGGTTACTCAACAACAAAAGAGCAAGTCTATGATCTACATACACAAACTTTTGTTAAAAGATAAAGTCAAGTGGAAAATACTAAACTTCACACTGGAAAGGAAAATTTTAATTTGGGGTTTATAGAATTTTACATAAATGTGAATTAAGCTTGGGCCTCCCCGGTGGCGCAGCGGTTGAGCGCTGGGTTGCGAAGCTGCCCGCAGCCTCTGAGGCGCCGGTTCGATCCCCGGCTGCTCCCCGGCCACCAGAGGAGGGTCCCACATGGCGCGCAGACCTCTCCTGCCGCCCGCTGCTCCCCTCAGCAGTGTACTTCGGTCCTTCTGCCTGCCTGCTCTGCTCCCCACTCTGGCTCTGGTGAATTCTCTCACCCTCCCGCGCTTCTGACTGTACCCAGTGCATGTATAAACAAAAACAAACAATCAAACAAATAAATAAACAAACAAACAAACATGCCTCTATTAAAAAAAAAAAAAAAAATGTGAATTAAGCTTCCTCTAAATAGTGTCTGGACAACGGTGAACATCTGCCTTAGCAAAGTCTTTATAGTCTCAACCTCCTTCTTCATACTCTGAGCTTTAATGTTACACATGGTCTTTTTATTGTCTTGTATAGCAAAGACTAGAATACTAGCTGTTTGCAAACACATTGGATTTGTGATTACCTCAGACTAGAACTCCATAAAACTCAACCTGTGATAAATCATATAAACATCTCAGTCTTTGTTTAAAAGAACTCATTTTATGATATGCCTTTTTCTCTGGGCAGAGTGCCTTTACCACTCTGTTTTCCTCTATTTTATCAGACTTTTTTATTTACATAGCAGTTTCCTTCAACTCACAAGCTGACTTGACATGAAGCTGTTTCTTTCTGGATCAGAAAAAGAAATCTGTCATGTATTGTTATTATTTTTTTATTATTATTATTAAACCATCTGGACATCTGGAAGCAGAGCTCCAACCTGTCAGCCTCCTGTGATATAAAGCAAATATACATTATTCTATGGAGGAAACTAAAACAGAGGCATTCTTTCCTCATCTCTCCACCTCATGGAAAGTTTAATTTATGGGAATTTCTGTGAAGGGCAGTCTGTCCCAGAGAGGGAAGACATAGTA
Source organism: Talpa occidentalis (assembly GCF_014898055.3). Taxonomy (NCBI): domain Eukaryota; kingdom Metazoa; phylum Chordata; class Mammalia; order Eulipotyphla; family Talpidae; genus Talpa; species Talpa occidentalis. The sequence continues at coordinate 137,646,267 of NW_023604295.1, read as the reverse complement.
ATTACCTCAAAAACAAAAAACAAGAAACAAAAAACCCAAGGTTTCCTCTAGCACCTCCCATATCTTTGGAAGTTTGCTCAAATTCCATTTTATTTTTGACAGAGACTTTAGATATATTGGAAAGGGAGGAAAAGCTTCTGGGCCAAACTGTTGCTAATAGATGCAATTGCGAGAGAAGAGAGTCATGTGTTGTTCACTCCTTTGGTCAAGTTCATATTGTAAGACTTAACAAACAAGGAGTGTTTACAAATGAAACAAAGTGCTCACAGTGGCTGCGAAATGTGCCGGGGGGCGTGGTAAGTGCTTTCATGTATAGCTGAGATGTCCCATCTCCTAATTCACCCTGTCAAAAGAACAGGGTTGCACTCTGGCATAGAGCTTCTGTGCAATCAGGAGCAAAAGCAAGACCACTGAGGCTACCAAAGGGGGGGACTGGAGCATGAAGAGTGGGAAGAGACCAGTGGATTGTTGTGGAGCACTATGGGCGTCTTGGTGGAGAATGTGGTGTGGTGACATACATTACCAGAAGGGTAATCCTCTACCACTGAATCATACACAGTGTTGTAAACTAATGTTTCCTTGATTTAAAAAAAAAAAAGGATAAATACTGTGAAATTAATAAATTCAACAAATTTCAGTGTTTTCAGTCAGCTGCTATTATATAACTGAAAAAAAATATGCATTCTTGATAATTTGAGACTTCCAGGGACATAATACACATTAATTGTTTACACCACTAAATCCACAGCTCAATTATCAAAGTATCAAAAAGTTAATAATAGGAACTGAATTAGCAAGTGCCTTTCCTTCTCTATTCTCACAGAATTACTCTCTGCTATATAATCATATGCAACAGTAATTACACAGCATTTTTGATATAAAGTTAACACCTCTAGTTCACCAACACCATTTTTATAATAGTTTTACTTTGTGCAAAGTAACAGATCTGTAAATCATTCTTATCCACAATAATATAGACATAGAGACAATTAGTTGACTACATAACAGTCATCTTAAGATGCTATCAAACCCAGTTTTGTTGGACAATCCTGTTTCTCAGAGTTGATCCAGAATTTTTCTAGCCCATTCCCTGTTATTCATTCAGAATGACAAGACACAACAAAACAGTCCTTTGAGATGCTCTCTTACCTTTATTCATCTCTGTGGACTGATGTTCTCTTTTTCCCCACCTTTCACCTTCATAGAGACTGGCCTTTACACCTGTACTCACAAGCATTTCTAGAATGGAAGATGTCTTTGGGATTCTCTGTGGCCCATTGTGTAGATTTGTCTACTACAGGTCACTCTTCCTTTATGACAGCCCCCCAGACTACAGTTCTAGAAAACCAAGACTCCGGTTTAGAGCTCTTGTACCTGCTACACTTCCTCTTCCCCACATTCACAAAGTCCTCTCATTGTCTGTAGGTTTTCTTGATAGCTGGGCCTTAAGCTTAATAGCAGGCTAATCTTGTAGATCTCTGACATTTTTAGACACCCTCAGGCTGGATTTCTAGAACTTGGAAGCAATTTTGAAAGAGTCATTTCAAACCTTTACTCAGGAGAAGATTAACAGAATTTCCCATTATAACTATTCCAATGTGGATCTTTAAAGAACCAAAGCCAATGGATTTTTCATCAGGCCCAAAGAAAATACTGGTGCTTTTCAAAATCCATCCCAGTTCCTCTACAACCCAACTCATTTTATTGGCAAAATTCTCTGGATTATATTTGGAAATTCTGTAGAGGATTTTTAAATCACAGGTTGGTGTATTTTCATTTAAATGAAGACTTCTCACAAATGCAATAGAACAAGATTTACCATCATCATTGGATCTTTGCACCTGAAAATAAACTCTAATTCACACCTTTCTGAGAGGTTTGACAAAAGAAAGCAGCCAGATTTGAAAGGTTATGAATTCTGCTGAGGCTTTTGATTCATGGGTTCTAATAAAGACATGTTAATGCACTTGCCAAGTTCAGCAATAAGACTTAGAATCTCAAGTAACATAGAGTCTCAAGTAAGCCTACCCCTTAATCTTGTGTGAGAAGAAAAAACAGTTCCAACAGTAACAAAGACTGGATATGAGAGTCTGTCTCTGTATTACCTTCCCCTATAAAGGTCAGTTGTACTATCAAGAAACAACACATTAGACCTCCCTGGTTGTGCAAGGGGTTAAGCACAGCACTGTGAAGCTGTCCACAGCCTCTGCAGCACGGGTTCAATCCTCGGCCATCCAGGGCGCAACCCACATGGTGCAACAGACCTCTCCTGTCTCACCCACTGCTTCCCTCAGCAGTGTATTTCAGTCAATCCGCATGTTCTATTCTCTACTCTGTCTCTGGTGTATCCTCTCTCCACCCCCAACACCTCTGGCCTGTACCCCAGTTCTTGTATGCATAAATAAATAAATCTTAAGAAAGAAAGAAAGAAAGAACACATCAATACTTCCTGCTAGTGCTCAGACCATCCCCACGAGGTGGGCTGCTCATCGACTGTGCACCTGTCTATACCGGAAGTTCATTGTTCATTGTTCATTCATTTACCTTTTCAATGTATTTGTTTTTCCTGTTAAACAGAGACAGCTTTTGACTGTTCAAGTTAATTGGGGTGACAAGGATGGGAGAGGAGACACAAGTAATCAAAGTGACAGGCAATAAAAACTCAACTGTGTTTGGCTTTCAATTTTGTTTTTCTACTTGCATTGGAATATGGGTGTGTCTGGCCTTTGGGAATTTGCATTTCAAACAAAGTAATAAATGTAGACCATAGAGACCTGACTCAGAAAACTGGAAAATCATTTCAGCTCTCCATCTGCTCAACTCCTGTTCACTTCATTCCCTGCTGGGTGTGGATTTCTTCACTTCTTCAATTCTTACCTGACTTAATTAAGTGGAATGAAGTATTTCTTGTTTCTCAACTAGAAAATGAAAGCACAATTTTACAGGGAATGATGATGTAAAACTTGAGCAATAGAGATGTGTGTTTCCTAAGAAACTCAGCAGAATAAAATCAATTTGCTTCTTCAGAATTTGTAACTTGTCACACATTTCAGTGATATTTAGCCTAATGCACTTGATAATTGCATACATTTTGCAAAACAAGATAGCTTCTGGAACTTTTATCCCCTCCCCCAACACACACCCACACACAAACATCTCATATCCCTGAGATGGAGACATGAGACCAACTTCCAGATAATAATGCTGCAGAATGGAAATCCAGAAAGCACCAGCAGAAGCTCTGTTGTCTAGTGTGACTGAGTGATGGACAACCCAAGGACATCTTTCCCCTAGAAAAGAAACTCTCCCAAAGGCTGAGTCAGTGACATCACAAGACCAAGAATATTTTTAAATGTGTTTATCCTACACATTTTTCCACTTTCAGAGAGGTAAAATTTTATGTATTTGGCAGGTGGGATACTTGCTGGATACTTCCATTTCTGTGACCACTCAAGGAAACGGTTTATTACATGATTTTGATGTTTTACGATCATAACCCTAATGCCAGCTCCTTTGACTTACTGTTTGTGATGAACTTAACAGAGTGCGTAGATGCCTTAAAGCTTGGAAAATTTTTCACCAGAAAACATTTCGTTTAAATCAGAGTTGTCTCAGGAGGACAGCTATCTCTAAACAATGTTAAATCGGGGACTTGGCTAACATATTGGATATGGAAAGTAACACTTTATCGCCAAGTTTTCCAGATGTTTGCACAATATTACATGATTGAAATATATACCTGGCAATTCAAAGTGACAAATAACAGTTGCATGAATAAAATTTATAAAAACATCTAATGATAGACATTCTAAATTAAAAATTTATCCTTTTTCTAAAATGAAAGTGAAAAGTTAACATCATTTCTTTTTTTATTGATCTACACAAAAGCAAAGAATATAAAATATTGTCAAATGGAAACCCTATTAATTTTATAATTGATTCTTTCAACTAACAACTTTACTGTAGAAAGGGATAATATATGTAATTTAAGAACTCACAAGATTATCAGTAAAATCCAGCTAATTCAACCTGGCATTTTTACCCAATGTGAAAAATTTTGTTCTTAAAAAAAAAAGGTGAAAACAAATAATAGAAGATAGAAAATGCAACTGCCTATTCATAAGCCAAACTTTGGATAAGATATAAGTAAAAAGAAATCTAAATATTCTTTGACATAGTTGGCATCAATGTTGTCTGAAAGAATGAGTCATGAGGACAAAGTCAAAAACAGATGGGACAGTTTATACAGAAAAGACCGATATTTCTTTTAAAATCATCTGGAAATTACCACAGCCCATTAAATAATATATAATATATAATATATATTCCAATACACATATAAATATATAATGACATGTTTACATTAAATAGTACAAAGGAACTATTGACTATTTTTCAAAGGATATGATCACAGTCATACAGTTTCATGCCAAAACTAGAGAATCTCTTACCATGTATTTTTTTAGAAGATGCCAATTTAAATGATCCATCAGTATCATTATATTGGAATAGTAGCACTTAAACTACAAATGTATACAGTAATAGGGCAATCAAAACTATACATAAAGTCAACTTACTTACTCTGGACTTTGGTAAGTTGAGGGGTTTTAGAAGACTGACAATCGCCATTAAACTTTCCACATACAGAAAAGAAGATTGTAGGAAGAAGAAATTACAGATGATAAATACAAGAATTCCAATGTTCCATTTCTGGCTTGAAGGTGGAGAGGCCATGTGTCAAGGAATGCAGGCAGAGTCTAGATGCACAGAGCAGTCCTGACAAGAAATCAGGGACCTTCGTCCTATAACCACAAAGGACTAAATTCTACAAACAATAAGAATCAACCTGGGAGGTGGATTGTCCTCAGAACCTTCACATGACAACTCAGCACAGCTGACACCTTGACTTTAGCCTCATAATGCCCTGAAACAGAGAACTTACGCCATGCCAGATGGTTGCCTTACAGAACCGTGCTGGGGATGCTCCTTCTATTCCATTACTACCCACTGTAATCATCTGTTCATTTAAGCGTCTTGTTAATTACAAACATGAGCAATCAACTCCTTCATGTTAATGGCAGAGGAAGCACTGAGAGATTGAAGTGTCTCTGAGGTCACAAAATTTCTTATCTATGTGGTGATGAAATACTGACACAAGTTCATTAGTTCACAAGCTGATTTTGTATATCAAATATTTAAAATGATGTGGAAGAAATAAAATGGAGTAAGATTTATATAATAAAGCTAAGAAAATTAATAGAAATATGAACAGGAAACAGACTATGCGTGAGCATGACTAAAAGAATCTGCAGATGAATTATATTTTTATAGTCTCCAGAAATCAATGGTGCTATTTATTTTTAACAATGAAGGTGCTATATTATACTCTTAAAAGTTTTATATTTTATATAGTTTCACATACAAACTGCAATTCTTCACTCATTAACACTCATACTCCAACTCTAATGCTAATATTTCAGAGTCAGAGAAATGAAATTAGAAATATTACTTTGAAGAATAAGTAATTTGTGACCTGCACACTGGCAGTTTCTTATGCTTCAAACTAATTGTGAAGAGACTATTGAAAATAAGACATGGGTATAGTCGCATATATACACTTAGTTAAGAGAATGCTGAGTAGCAACTTGACAATTGGTGATCTTCTCCATTAAGGACATTAAAGGAAAACTTGGATTTGACCTTAAAGAGAAAGTACCTTTATGATTTATACTTACAGAAGGGAATAATGCAGAAATAAGGAAAATGAATTATAACTGGAAATTGTCTGAGAGTGAAAGACAGAAGTCTGCTGTGCCATGTGGGTAGCTCCTAGGCCAGCCGGGGATCAACCTCATGCTGCAGTGGCTGGTGATAGCTTCATAGTGCTGAGACTTAACCCCTTGTGCCACCAGGGAGGCCCCCATTATAAGTGTTTTTTTAAGTGCAGAGGTGAGGACCCACTCTTAGGCCAACCCATTTCACCTTGGGATTGCCCTGTCACAGGACTTGAAAGTCTGTCGCCCCTATGTGATTTCTGGAAATTTATCAGCTCCCTGGTAGATCATCTGTCTGGTCTAGGGGTGCTCCCCCTATCCCTGCACAACTTAAGATTCAGCAGCAGACTCCAAGGGCCTTGACTACAAATCACTGTAGCTGTTTTTCTTTCTGCATAACTATTTCCTCTTTGGTGCTTTGCCACAAAATCAAAACTCCATATCCTACATGAATTGGGATTCTGTCTCTTCAGCAGCATCTGTGAAACCACTACCTCTTCCTGTGAGACAATTCCGAAAAGGCCTCCCGGCAGAAAGCTAAGAGCACGGCTGGGTTTGCCTTATTTGCTCCCTTTCTCTATAGGATCCTCACCCCAAATTGCCTGTTTCCAAACTGTAAAAGCAAATGCTTCATATCTCTTTCCAGCAGGAGACCAAGATCGAGACCAGTCACTCAATCAAGCAGAAATAGAATTACTTTAACTTGGAGTGTCTGGATATGCTTATCCCATCACTTATGGCCTCCTAGCCTGGCCTTGCTGCCATATTAATATCCCCCATTGTCAAAAGCAGCTACAATTGAGCCCTGGGCCTCCTGTATCGATAGGGTGTCTTTGAAAAATAGTATATGGAGGGCCTCCCAGGTGGCGCCAGTGGTTGAGCACAGCACTGTGAAGCTGTCCACAACCTCTGCAGCACAAGTTTGATCCCTGGCCAGCCAGGGAGCTACCCACATGGCACAGCAGACCTCTCTTGTCTCTCCTGCTGCTCCCCTCAGCAGTGTTTTCAGTCAATCTGCCTGTTCTGCTCCCTGCTCTGTCTCTGGTGAATCCTCTCCCCGCTCCCACACCTCTGGCCTGTACCCAGGTTCTTGTATGCATAAATAAATAAATCTAAGAAAGAAAGAAAGAAGGAAGGAAGGAAATAGTATATGGAATAGGACTCAGCGTTCTTTCTTAACAGCCACAGATTCAATGAAATATCCTGGATTGGAAGGTGTAACGGTGATTTGAGTACTTATTTTTCACAGTTTCCCACTCCCCCAGAACAATAGTAGAATGGAATATTCAGGTTCTTCCTTACAAAGGGGAACTTCTCCAGCAGAAGAATACATGCCTTCACTGGATTGTGAAAGAGGTGGCCAAACTCTTTCCCTCCCACAGAGGGGGGCAGGAAAGGCCCACAGAAACGGGAGGTGAAGACTGAGAACCTCACACTCCAAAGCTAGTTTCTCGGGAGTTTTGTCGCAGAAACAAGCCAGTTTTGTCCCCTCTTACTCGTCACTTTCGAGTAAGCCATGCAGGGCTAAGGAGGATTTTCATCCCCTTTGGAGAAACATTTTGTAAAAAACAAAGTGCGTGAAGTGAAAAAATCAGGCACCCAACGTCAAGTGAAGGTATCAGAGGAATCTCTTCAAGAACGAGGAATGAATATCCCTTTAAGACACTTAACTGTATTATAAGGAAGACTTTTCTCTAAGGAGAGAATGCCAAGCTTCCTGCCCAAGGCCTTCTGTGGGTCAGTTATGTGCATTTGAGATTTTATTGTATCATTAAATAACACAATTTTTCTAATTTCTTCTAAAAATGGCTACTCAATTATAATACAAATATAATTTTACTAACATATGTTTGCTCAATTATAATATGTTTACCCACGTGTTATACAGAGATAATTTTATAATACAGTGGGGGAAGAAAAATAGTTTAATGCATTGTGCATGTAATAGACATAATTCAACATGAAATAATGACGAGCAGTTCGGTTTCTTTCTCTATACTGATACTCAGCCTAATAGCATGACAGACATATGCCTGCTCTTCTAAGAGCTTGAGATGGGAAGCTACCTGCCATGTCTCTTAAATTTCTAGGGAAATAAATAAGAAATCAAATGGCAAGAAATAGAAAGCAAACAGTGTGATAATAATTGGGTCCTATTCTCTATCCTTTTCACTCGTCCTTTCTACGGTTGATGGCTCTATTTCTAGAATTCGTAGAGTGGCTGGAATTACAAAGTTATTCAATATAACATTGAGATTAATGAAGAGAAGGAGAAGAGAAGGAAATTAAAGCAGGAAAGAGAAGGAGCAGAGGAAAAGAGAAGAGGAAGAGCAGAAGTGAGAAGAAGCAATGTGGAGGGGGAGGGAGCATGAGGAAGATATTGAAGCGTGAAGAGCTATAACTGAGGCTAACAGGGAGGGAGGGAGGGTGGGGGTTGGGCACAAGCTGGGGGAGGGACCCAGTGGCTTAGGGTAAAGACCTTGGGTGCTTCGGCATGGGTGTGGTGTGGTGACCCGCCCTAAATCATGTACAGAGTTATAAACCAATGTGACCTCAATAAAAAAATAAAATAAAATTTCAAAACAAAAACATAATCAAGTTTCTTTTATTTATTTATTTTTGGGAGGGAGCACACATCCTGAGGGTCCAAGGGTCAGATGACAAATCACAGAGTAAGAACCAGCCCTTTGCTCTAGCTAAGCATTAGAGAGAATCAGGATTCTTTTCCAGGTGCTGCCAAACTCTTCCATTATATTGGCTTTTTGCTCTGGTTAACAAGTTATGTAAGCTGGAGTTATGAATTCTAAAGTTGTGCATTACCTCTTTTTTTTATTCACTGGTTTCTTAAGTTAGAAATGTAGTATTTCTGGGAGCAGACGCTCTGTAATGGGAGCTCTGTGATAGGCATTGTGAGAACACAGTCTGCTCTGTGACAGTGTGATTTATTATCAGAGGTAACAGACACAAATATAAGCTTACACGTACATTGTGTTGACAACTGCGTAGATCCAATAAAAGTGGCATGGTACGGATGAATAAACAAATAAGCTGGCAAGTGGAATATTACACGGTTAGGAACTGGAAAAGGCTGAAATAGCAAAACCATAGATCTCCAAGCAATAGACAAATATCCGACAATAAATATAATCAATATAAAAACTTCCTGGAATATGTGTGGCTCAAACAGAAATTTGAAAAGGTAAAATAGAGTTTGGAGAGTAATTATTCCAGTGACAATAAATTACTGGGGAAAAAAAATAAAAGACTTGCTCTTAGTTGCTTGTGTGTATCCACAGATAAGTACTAAAGGATACTAGAATATATATACTGTAAGTTCAAGAATGCATAAAGGAGATAATTCTTAGCTCAGTGTCGGTTAACTTATTGGACAAAAATTAGGGGAGGAAAAAGTAGGGAATTAGCAGACATCACAGTAGTAGAGGAGATGGAATTACAACTAGAGATGGGATTACAGAAATGAAGAGAAAGAAGTCTAGAAAATATCCGCAAGAAAATGAGTTGAACATGGTGATGGCGCAGATGTTAGGAACAGAAATGATGGAGACAGAGCTACCACTGAGGGTCTAGACTGTCCTGACCTTAGAGTAATGTTTTTGTCTTTGCATTAATACAATCGCTGGGATTGGTCATCACTTGCATTAGAATGTGAATGTCAGATATTCTGGAGCTGAAAGAAAAATTGACTTGGGAATCATTCACCTGTCCCTGACCACCAACCAGGTAGGCCACCATTCATTTCACTGCATCCTCCAAACAGCAAGTTGCTCTATTTTCCCATGTACATGATGAGAATTCCCCAGCTTTCCAAAAACAGATAAGTCCCAAGTGCCTTGTTGGCAAGCTCCCACTGAGAATAATATAAGCATTCAGAAACTTTGAGGAAACTCCCTTATTAGCTGCCAAAATCTTTTTTTTCTTTCCAAAAGCCATATACAGCTCCTGGAATGATTTCATGATTTCAACATGATGCACATAATGAGTCTGTAACTGAAAACATGAGCTTTGCATGTTGAGATTGCAACCAGCTATTTCTTCTTATGAACATTTTTATTTAAAACATTATCATATGTGAGAAGTCAGAGCACCCACACATCTGCAAAATAAATGATTCAACAATTTGTCAGGCGTTCTCACAGAGGAAATGTAGATGTATAACCTGAAATAATGACAAATAAAGAAACAAGCACTGGCACTGCAGACACAGACATAATGATGTCATAGATTGCCCTCTCATATTTATTCATATTCCTCTGAAATGTTTTGAAATCTTATAACCATGAGTACTTGTAAATTACTCTGGGAAGGGGGTTTTCTTACTACATATCACACTGAATCTTAAAATACATGAAATAAGTGTCAATCGGGGCCTTTGAAGCTGTATATTCTAATTTTGTTGATTTGCTTGTCAGAGATTTTTCATCACAGAATTCTCTGGCAGTTGCTTTGGAAACATTTATTCCATGTGTTGCACAGAAGTTTAATTTGTCAACACCCTGAAGCCCATGGATGGTGCAGCTATTAGGGTGCAGACAACACTTTGGAGTCCTGAGAACTAGTCAACCATCTTTGATTTGGCTCAAGCACTTTATCTGTAAAAGAAGAAATGAAACCCGAAATGTCAAAGGTCACACAACAAAGAAGTAGAAGAGGCACCAGTGGAAACAACTTTATTGCCAACTCACAGTCCTGTATGTTTCTACCACCTGCTGGGAATTTAAATGAGCACAGCAATCATGACAGATGTCTGTCTGTCCCCCACCCCAAGTATCATCCTGTGAGTGATAATAAGATTGGAGAGACTTGACTTTATTCTTGATTGATTAACCGTTGCATCTATTGCACGACTGGATAAAAAGACTCTCATCCTTCTACCTGTGAAGTATAAAAAATCATTTCTGGGCAATTCTAATTGCTTAGGACAATTATGAAAATAAAATCAAATGCATGTACCTTCAGGGGAAAACTTCCCAAAATGAACATAATAATAATAACCTGTGTTTTCCAAAGCATTATAATCTAGGAATAAATGTGAAGTCACCAATCTGGTTCCATATATGTTTGCCCTGATTCTCAAGTTCATTGACAGATGAACGGAACCCACACTCATGACTGAAAGTCAGCTCAGTCACAAGCTGTGTCCCCTGTGTCCCCATATGAAAGTCACCTCAGCTGCTCTTTGAGATCTACCTTTCTCCCATTCCTGTGGTCCCAGCCTCTCATGGAGAACCTGTTGAAGGTTTCCAAGGAACCAACCAGTTTCAGACACCCGCCACTAGTAAGCCAACCCCGGAGACAAGAGCTGGGGTTAGACTAGCTGGGTTTAGTCAGAAAACTGGTCTTCTGAGGAGACGACAGACCCAGAGCTAAAAGAAACCATCCCCCATCTTGGGCTCTTACAAGGGTGTCTTGAGTCTGAAGGTGAGTTTTGACAGGTCAGCATGACCACTCAGGTTCTCATTATCTTTAGTTTTTTTTCTCATCTTCACATTTTGCAAGCTCTCTCCTCCTGCACTGGCCTGGCGCCGCGCAGCTATGGGTGGTCCGCTCCATCTCTGTGATTCATCTGTCAATAGAAACTCAGCAGGAATGTGGGTTAGTGCTTGGAGATTTGCTTAAGGCTTTTTAGGGATGTTAATATGTTAGTGATTTAAAGGGCACTACTAAGTATTCTGAAGGTTACAGTAATGACTAACGGAGGCAGAGGCCGCTGTTTTCCCTGTTTGTGGGGTGTGTTTGTTCTCCTGTGAAGACTGCTAGCTGCCTTCCCATTGCTGCTCAGGCTGGTTCTGCTTGCTACTTACCATTCCCACACCAGAGTGGCTGGCAAAGTTCCTGCCCCTTCCTATGGGGATGCCACCTGCAGGAACTTTACTGATACACAAGCAAGCAGCCCGGAGCCCTGTTACCTGCTCCAAAAGTATCCCATGAAACAGCAGATCACGCTCTGTTATATTTGTCCCAAGTGATGCCAACTGGCATTCTTGGTGTCCAGCAGAAAATTTTCTCTTTCTAATGGTTGGAGCAAATTTGATACCAAATGCACGCAGATGGTAACAAATTATGAAGGACATGTGTTTGCAATATTATTATTTCAATGTGTTACTATAATCCCTATGTTGCTGGAAAGCACATAAGTTCTGGTCTCATAGTGGCGAAATAAATACAAGAACATCAAAGATATCAAAATAGACTTACTTTAAATGATAATTAAATGTGTCTACTTGTAAAGATGTGGCCTATATACACAATGGAATATTATTCAGCAATCAAAAAAGATAAACTCATGCCATTCGCAGCAACGTGGATGGAGCTAGAAGGGATCTGCTCAGTGAAATAAACCAGAAGGAAAAAGAAAAATCTCGGATGGTTTCACTTATAGCAGGAATATAGGGGAACCCAATAAAGACATCAGTGTAAAAAAGTAATAACAGTACAAAACACAACAAAGCAAAAACAGACAATTATCAATCAGAGACATCCTACAGGGGAGGAAGAGGGAGAGGGATCAGAGGGAGGGAGGGAGGCACACAGGGGACAGAGGTGATGGTGCACAGGTGCCTTGGGGAAGGAAACTCTATGGGGACTCCACCTGAGGGGGTGGGGGGAAGCAAATATTGTTTGAAAATGAACAACGATGTAAAAAAATTAAGAATATATAAATAAATGAATAAAATAAATTCATTTATTTTATTCCTGATAAAACTAATTGAGAAAGTTTTTAGAATACATATAATTATTAAATTGCAAACTTGACTTCATGCTGCTAAGTACAGAAATAAATATTGTGCATCTGTGGGGCCAAGACATTAAACTAAAAACTATAGTAGCTATTTCAAGCATGAATGTTAGGTATGAGCTTAAGAAAGATAAGGAGAATGTCATTTGCAAAGGGATTTAAAGCCAGTATTCACATTTAGAGTTTCCTTTCCTGAGGCAAACACTTTTTTTTTTTTTTAATTGAAGTAAACACATTTAACCCAGGGAAAGAAAGAACTGGGAGTAATTACTGCTGGAAATTATTTCTTCAGAGTCTTATTAAATGCTTTACTTATTCATGTAACAAATACAAGCAGTGCTAGGTATTAGACAAAGCAGTATATAGAGTATATAAATATAAACCTGACTTCCAGACAATTTACAGGCACACGGGACCTGCAGACAAATGAAGAGGCAGATGCCTGGTGACAGATGACAGAACTGAGGCCTGATTCTCGCAGGAGGAAGATCCACTAGGGTTGAAAAATGACATGAGGCAAGGGACAAAGATGTTTAAAGTCAAGAGAAGAACCTCTGTGCAATGATGCAGAAATGAGAGGGAAAATTTGGAGAGGTTCTGGCAGAATGTCAGAAGGGGTTCTGCTAGGAATGAAGCTGGAGAGGTAATCAATCATGGAACATATTAAGATGAATCTTAAGGTCCATGTTTAAGTTCAATTTTATCCAGAAAAATGGGGACAAGTAGAAGGGTTACTTACTTGCTAGAATAGAACTATAATCACATTTTAAAATATTCTTACTGTAGCCTGAAAACTGTCTCTGTGGAAAATACAGACAGCCAAGCTAAGGGTGAGGTACTGGGTAAGAAAGTTTTCACAGTGATTTCATAATCTCTCACCCCCTTCCCCCTCCTGCCCCTCCTCCTCTTGAGAAGAGAGAAGTATATACACACCAGGATCATCAGATGGTGTAGTGTGATGGAATAGATATCAATGGTTTAAAAATACAGAGTGAGGACACTATATAAATGTGTCTTTATGCCCCGTGTGGATTAAGGAAGGTGCAGCTACTGGGTAAGAAGAGATAAAATGGGGCCTCCCTGGTGGTGCAAGGGGTTAAGCACCGCCCTATGAAGCAATCCACAGCCACTGCAGCACGAGTTCGATCCCCCGCCAGCCAGGGAGAAACCACATGGCACAGCAGACCTCTCCTGTCTCACCTGCTGCAACCCTCAGCAGTGTATTTCTGTAGATCTGCCTGTTCTGCTCCCCACTCTGTCTCTGGTGAATCCTCTTACCCCCACATCTCTGGCCTGTACCCCAGCTCTTATATGCATAAATAAATAAATCTTTTAAAAAAAAAGAAGAAGAAATAAAATGGGACATTATGAGCAAGGTGTCGCCTATGAGCCTTCCAGATGGAGCTGGGCAGTGAGAAGTTGCTTAGGTCAGTGCAAATTAGCTAGTAAAGTCATTGATATACCTAAAGCCAGACCTCAGTGACTGCTGAGAATACAAAAAGTATAGTTATCAGACAAGGATGTGATGCAGAAAATTTTCCTTTTCTCAGCAATCACTGAGGCCTGGCTTTAGGAACATCAGTTACGTGGCTAGTCTGGCGGCGACATGCCTTTTCTGGACTGCAGGTCCAAAGCAAATCGAGTGACAAAGACTCGGCGTGCCCAGTGGAAAAGTCTTGACAATCTGGCAGGAGAACTTTTGCACCGATGGCTTAAACACCACCTAGAGGACAGCTGTTATTACAGCCTGAAGAGACTTAAGCACAGACTCTCAAAGAGGGACTTTAAAACTGTTTCAGGGAACTTTAAGAAGTTCCAGGCCCTACCCTAGACAAATTAAATCGGAACTTGTACTTATGGTGCAACTTCTCACTGGCCATCTTTGTGAATTCCAATCAAATATTAGCAGTATTTTTTTCCATCTTTTTTGCAGGTGCAGCTTAAATCATAGATGGCAGAACTGGTAAGTGTCCACGATCGTTCAAGACATAGGTGATCATTCAAGATATAGGCATTCGATGTACCTTCAAGAGTATTGAGCTATGGACTCTGGGCTGAAAGGTCCTAGTCTTTCTGCACACACATCAGTCCCAGGAGACGGCAGGCAAAGGCAGGTGTTCAAGGGGAGCTTTTAAAATAATTTTAAAATTTTGTTACTAAACGTGGTGAGTAGAGAACAGAAATGACTAAAATTGCTATTTCAGGTCTACAGTCGTCATCTACAAAAATGATATAACATTTGAGACAGAAACAAGAGGGAATAAATCATGAGCTTCTGGTGTTTGAGAGAGAAAAGGAGAGATTAGGAGGGAAGGAAAGAAGGAGACGAAAGATGAGAAGTAATAGGAGAGAAACAGATGATGAAGAGGGAACACGCATTCCTGAGCCAGGTCTTCCTGGCTCGGGGTCATAGACAGACCACTGTGATTTAGACTCAGCAGGGAAGCTCAGTTTTCATGGCCAGCATCGTCATCATCGCCCTCTCCCTCCCTCAGAGTGGTGATGTTGCTCCGGGACACGCACCCCAGGGCGAGCAAAGTTGTGCTCAGTTCACCCAGCCTGTGGCCCACCCCTCGGCCACCAGAGAGCTTGTGGGCTGCACTTATTTAGGGAAAAGCAGTGTCCTAATTTCTGGGAATTGAAACACCACTTTCACCTAATATGTTTTAAATAACTACAAGCATCCCAGAAAATGTCTTTTCAAACAACACCAAAGTTCTCTTGATACATAATTCCAAAGTTAACAGTAATATCCACTATTTATCAAATACCGATGATGGACTAGTTTTTATTTGTTGAGTTGCTAGGCAACCCAGTGATTTAAGTACGATCAGTTCATTTTCTAAATAATGAAACCAAAGACCAAGTTGCTTTCCCAAGATCATCAAGTTGTCTGAACCCAAAACTTGAATTCTCAACCATCCAGCTGAAATGCCTCCCACATAGGGCTTTCTCAAAAGCAGCAAAGCAACAGCTTTTTCCTATTTTTATAATAATAAGGATAAATATAAAAAAAGATCACTTATGCATCAGTAAAGGGCACCTGGAATAAAAATAAGTACATATCTATATTAATACAAGTTAGGAAAAAAGTAGTGTTTCTCTAAAATAGGTAAAGTAAAAAAATAAAATGGGTAATGCATTTCCCCTTTTGACTTACATGCACACAAACTTAAAATTAGATAGAAAACCTGTATTCGTATAGCTTTTCTATAACTATGAGACCAAAAGAAACTTATAAACTTATATAAAATGTTGTAACAACAACATTCATTTAACATGGCAGAGGACGCCATTTTTCTGAAATGGAATCATACTGATATTCTAGACTTTGTTCACTCAGAGATATCCCGTTACTTAGCTTTCCCCTGGAATAAGGACTGCATCATTTAAACATTAAACCCCATCTTTTATTTTCTTATTAGCCTAGACAATTGAAATAACTGTCCACATATTAGCAATCCTGCTAACGCAATTCACTCAGCTACCCCTGCACAGTGTCTGATATGAAGCTACCTTCTCCTCATTTAGTATATGCTGCTACTTTACAGTTCAATTTTCCCCTTGAAAATGGTCTCCCCTGAGACTTATTTCCTCAGAATTGGATTTTTTTTATAACATTTAAGATAAATGCAACTATAGGGGCCATGTGTTTTCTATTGGATTTCCAACACAATTCTCCCTTCTTCTTCTGGGAGCATCCATAGGTACAATACAGAAGGGATATGCATCCCACCTCCCGCTACAGAATCCAAAGGAATTGGACCCCATTGGTCAGAACCTAGACAAAGACCCAAGTTGTGTCAACTAGGTTGTTTCACCCACTATTTTTAATTTGGACCAAATGATTCAAAGGTCAGATGATTAGGATTGATGACACGAAAATCAGACATCAAGGCACCAGCACTGACCAAACAAAGGTCGTAATGCCCAGCAACTTTGGGCTTTAATTCCAGGACAGGCTTACCCTGCAACTTCAATCCCTGCTTCCAGGTTCCATCAATTCTGTGAACCCCTTATCTTATTCATGTGAACCTCCCACTCTCAAATCCAACTGAGCCACCATTTTCCTTTTCTAAGCTAGACAGATTCAGAGGAAAATTCTGGTTGTGCTCTGATAGCCAGTCTTGGTCTCCCTTATTATGTGAGCAAACATTCTGGTTAATACAAATATTAATAGGAAGAGGGTTGTGAGAAAAGAAATATGGACTACCTGAGGCTTATTATCTAGTTTAGGTAGATTATAGGCAGTTTCCTTAATATTCCTGAAAGGGACTCGAGTTGCCCATGGGAAACACTAGCAACACAGCTGAACACCTCCACCTTGATTTTCTTGATTTTAATTTTAATTTTAATCTTGACTTTAATTCATTCCTGAAAGTTTTGCTACTAAATTAAAGACCATTCTTTTATTTTAAATTTTATTCATTGTGATGGAAAAAATTATGATTCATTTCACCCCAATGCATGATACCCAATTATTCAAATGATAAAAGATTTGTCAGTGAAACAATAAAAATTAGTTTATATAATAAATTTTAACAGCAGTTGAAAATAAAACACTTATACAAAAATTTCACTGCCATGAAATTTAAGGTCCTCACCAAAAAAGCAAGAGGAGACTGGAATGCAGATGAAAGCAGAAAAAGAATGCAAATTATTCTCTGGAATCTACACTCTTCTTTTTCACCATCTTACTCACCAACTGTTTAATCTCAAGTGGCATTTTAAAAATGTTATAACATCGCAACCACTTTTATAGCAAAAATATTGATTACAAGCATGCTGTAAAAGATAGAAACAGTGCATGCACAAAAAATAAATAAACACAAATCATCCCTTTCACTTCATATGTGTAGATACAGCATAATTTGCATTAATTCAAACATTGCTCTAGATAACAGCCTCAGATTATAAACTATTATGTCCAGTCTATTAATGATTATACCTTAACCTGAAAACAATGCTGAAATATCACACCTTGTAGTATCTTTAGTACATTTTGGCATGAAAAATAGTTGTTCCACTGAAAAATAAAGAAGTCATACACAAAGAAGCAAACTCTTCAAGAGATAATATGACAAAAAATAATATGAATAAGCAGTCATAAGTAAGACGGAAATGTGCTTGCAAATGGTCTCCTCAGATGAAGTGTCTTTCGTGGTAAGATGTGGGAGACCGTATTGCATTGAAGTACATGGAGAGTACATAGACTGGGGTGTGAGAAGGGTTGGTCTGTTGTTACTAGGAACTTTATTAAAGAGAATAAGAATTCCTAAAAGGGGGCATTGATGTGAACCCTCAAACCCAACCCAACTGCCATTTTCCTTTTCTTAGCAAGGAAGATTTGGAAGTCAGCTCAGTGCAAACATGGTCTCTGCTCTTCTAATATCTTTTGTTTTTAAATATTTGTTTATCTGTGCATACAAGAGATGGGGTACAGGCCAGAGGTGTGGGGGTGAGAGGATTCACCAGAGACAGAGTGGGGAACAGAATAGGCAGATTGACTGAAATTCACACTGCTGAGGGGAGCATCAGGCAAGACAGGAGAGGTCTGCTGCACCATGTGGGTTGCTCCCTGGAGCAACTCATGCTGCAGAGGCCGTGGATAGCTTCATAGGTGTCCCATCCCCTTGTGCCACCGGGGAGGCCCCTTTTGATGAAGAAAATGAATTCTAGACTTAGGTCACCTTGGACCAGAGAAGAACTTTGAGACCTGAAACTAAGAGTTATGGGGCCTCTAGTCCTTCAGGTTCCTGAAAATGGCAGCTCACAGAGCTTCATAGATACACACAGAGAGGCAGAAAGGAATACTTAACAAAATGCTGTCACATCGGGGTAAAATGTTTTCATTTTATTTCAAATTGCTCTCTTCATGTACCTGTAGTCGTGATGTTTTGCAATGGGCTATATTACTTCTACAAAGAAAAAAATCATAATTTTATTCCATTACAGAAAAAAAAAACTCATGAAAAAGTTTAAAAGCCTAAATTCTTGGCTCAACTCAAAGACATTTAGAAATCCAGGGACTTTCTAAAATTATTCAGAATGATTCCTTCACTCAAACAGCTGCATGGCTGAAGTGGCCAAAGAAGTATCCTGTGAGCTGTGAAAAAATAATATCAGTTGAATTCTCAGCTTCAGTAAGTCTCACGATGGTCACAGCTAACACAGAAAATGCCTTGTTTCAGCATTGCTCTGAGTGTTGTATTTGGATTTCATATTGAATATTCAAAGAACCCTTTTAAGTAAGTGTTATTGTCCCCTTTATTTCACAGGTTAAGAAACCAAGTCCCAGGGAGGCTAAGAAAACTTCCATTAGGTCAAAGAACTTGTCAGGCTGTTTTTACACCTGTATTCTCAACCAGACATAACACATCACATTGGTCAGGATTAAATTAACCCTAGAGACTCAAAATGGAGATAAATGGGAGGATTTAGACCCCTTTCTGTACAATTCCAACCACTCAATGAACTGCCCTAGTCCTTGGACTCAGATTGTAGACCTTGGTATTGCAAGGAAGTTCTTCTCTTATTAGAAAGCATTGCTACATCCTGATCTGAAGGGGTCACTGCAAGAAGATCCAGTTCTCATGACAAATTCCACCATCTCCCCTAGTCAATGTTGTAACTAGTATCAAGCAAAACGACTTTCCCTTGACTCTCAAATACTACGATACTATGATACTCTCAAATACTATGATGGTCCTTCTCATCGCCTCAAGCTTAACTGTAAAGGGTCTGACAGTTCTCTAGTCCTGTTCCTTTTTCTATCTCCATCTACTCTCTAAGTGACTTTATCCAGTCCCCTGCTTTTAAATACCACCCTCACACTGAACCACAAAGCCATAGGCACAGACTTAAACCTAACTTCCATCTTGACATTTCCTCAAAATGTCCAGCAGGCATCTCAAACCTAACATGTCTCTGAGTTCCTAGTAATCCCTCCCAAACTAGCCCTTCATCAGTCCCCCCTATTTCAAAAGAGGAAGTTAACATTTTTTCAGTTGCTCATCCATATTCTTGAGGTCATCTGCAACTCCTCTCCATTATACCCCATGCGTGGTGTTTGGTCTGTCTTTCATGTAGCATATTTAGACTCTGACACTGTTAACCACCCACATGGCCACCACACTCTTCAAGGCACCACAAACTCTTTACTGAATTGTTACAATAAACTCTTCACAGCTCCCATAGTCCTGCACATTGCCAAACACAAATCAGCCTCATAAGAGCAGCCAGAATAATGACAGATATTAAAGATATCACACCATTGCTATGTTCACAGTCTTCCCGATTGTGGATTTCCATCTCAAGCAGAATATAAGCCAAACTTAGTAGGACATATAAGACCTTACATGACGTGGCCCCGATTACCATTCTGACTACATGTCCTATTTCATTCCTCTCATTCTTTCTGGTTAAGCCATATTAGCCTATTTAGTGCCCCCCTAATTTATTAGGTATATTCCTACCTCAGGGCCTTTATACTTGACATTACCTCTGTCATCTATGTCTCAGATGTATTCATGGCTAACTGCCTCATTTTTTTCTTTTTTCTACTCAAAACACATTCTCTCAGTCTGAGCTTTCCTGGTGACCACATTATTGACAATCACACATCTCTCCCTCCCGTTTCTTCAGTGTGATACTTCTCAGTCCTTAGAGTCATCCAATATAACATGATATGTATTTTATTTATTTATCTTGTTTTATGTGTCCCCCCTACAAAATAAAGTTCCAGGTGAACAAGCATTTGGACTCACTCTGCATTTTATTGTCTCTCCAGTTCTGAGTACCTGGCATATGTACACTTCATAGAAACCTGTTGAATATATAAAAGGATGCCCCAGAATGCCAATTACAGAACCAACTGTGGGAAGGGAAAGGTTATACACCAAGACCTCACTTTACTAATTTACATATGCATAAATATTCAAAAGAAGTGAAGAATTTGGCTCTGAGAATGTTGACCAAATACCAGTCAACTTAATAGAGAATCCGGATTTTGTCTGCTCGTTCTGACAACTGGGAATGGTTTTAATTTGGCTTGGCTGTAAAAATTAAAGCCATATAAGCCAAGGTGTGACACTAAAAATTTTTATTACGTAAATTAGAGGAACATAGTTAAAAAGTTGTTGAAATGAAAAATGCGGAAGATTTATGGTGTGGGTTACTCATCCACCCACCCAACCACTCTTACTTCCAAGGAAGCCTAAAAGACACACCCTTAACCAGATGTTTTGAGGCAAACATAGGTGAGTAAAATACATACATCTTTGAAGAAAGGAGCATTCTAATTCAAAAATACCAGGGAAGTTGATGGAAGAATCTACTATTGAAATTAGAGCCATTATTTCAAAAGGGAGTGAAGAAAACGCAAAGTGGCAAAAGCCAGTTAGTGACCATTTAATGAACAGAGACAAAATGTGCCCAACTGCTTTTTAGGACATCAGGACTAATACAGTAGCCAGAAGAGAGAACTACGACATTTTGATCTAAATGATCACGATGTTTCTGAAAATAAAACAGATGGGCAACCCACAATCATCTACTTGATTTGTAGAACTACAACTTGAATATGATAACAGATTGAAAGTAAAGAAATATGGATTATCTAATGATAACTTATTATGTGTCCAGTATTGTAGTAGATGTTTTAGAAACTTTGTCTTGTAATCACCTGCCAAATCCCTTAGGGTGTGTTATTATCTTTCCTTTTAAGATTTTGCATAAGAAAACTAAGGTTTATAGAGAGTCAGTGATTTGTCCAAGTTAGGAAAACTCATGAGTGGAAAAGCTGGGATATGATTTTTTTGATTCACTGTCCTACAGCATAACAGGGTGGTTCTTCCTGAAGGTGATGGCTTGCTCTTCAATCTATTGGAATGAAAGAACTCAGAATCTTTGTGACCTGAAACAGGAAGTGATCTTTGAAAGCATGTATTTTATCCCATCTAATTTAATAGGTGAGGACACTTGGCAAAATTTGATCAATATTTCCAAAAGAAAAAAAAATGAAAATCTGTAAATGGCATCATTTCCATAAAACTAAGCTGCTATCGGGGAAGAGGTCAGAGTGAGTCACTGAGGGTTAACATAGGTGGGTCCTAACAGCTCTCATGAGGGATGTTTAACCCTTTACAAACAATGCATGAGCCCTTTATGTATTTGGCTGATTCAACATATGATAGTGTTAAGACTTGTCACCCTGTAGGAATATGTATCTTTGCAAATATTGTTGGATCCTACTGCAGAATAGCTCCTGGAATAATTAGTATATATACTATTTCAAATCTCCCCAGCCTATCTGCTTATTCTGACTATATCTTTCACATCTTGCAAAGGAAAAGAGAACCAGGTACTGGATTTTATAAAGAAACAACAGGCCCCAAATGGAGCCACTCATGCCAGACCCACCAGGACATAGGATCCAGCTTAACTGCAGATTCCATGCTCTCCCAAAACCAATAATTGGAGTTTCTTGGTCAGCATCTTGAGGTGCTCTGCAGGGAAGGTGGCTTTGCCTAAAATAATCTTTCCTTTTTTTCACTAATAACCTTGTCCCATGCTCTTTCTGACTTAAAAAACTCCATTTTATCCAACCCCTTGTTAGGTCTTTCTACTCAGTGAGACGCTGCTGCCTGATTCATGAGTGTTTACTAAAGTGAATTAGATCTCCAAATTTATTTGGATGGATTTTGTTTTTTAACAGTACTGTAAGCATCAGATAGTGGAAAACATAGACTGAACTAATCACTCATAATTTTATTCCCCCGTCCTTTATGGAGCAGGCACACCTTGGCAGTCACTGTTCTTTCCTCCTCAAAACTGCCCACATTATGAGAGAAAAGAGAGGACTAGGGCATTATTCTATAGATTCAAGGACAGTCAAAAGACATGACAACTGAGTGCAACTCATAATCCCTAGAACTCTTAGAGCAGGATAGAGCAGTTAGCTGTAAAGGATAAAATTTGAGTATGGATAAGGATAAAATTTGAATATGGATTCTGGACAATGTTTGTTATATTTTCAATTTTGCTAATTTCACTGACTGTACAAGAGTGTCTGTTGTTTATTTTTTTAAAAGATTTCTTTTTATTTATACAGGAGCTGGGGTACAGGCAGAGTCGCAGGAGGGTGAGAGGATTCACCAGAGACAGAGTGGGGAGCAGGACAGACAGAAGGACCGAGGGCACTGCTGAGGGGAGCAGCAGGCGAGAAAGGAGAGGTCTGCCTCACCATGTGGGATTCTCCCTGGCAGGCCAGGAATTGAACCGGTGCTGTGGAGGCTGCGGACAGCTTCATAGCGCGGCACTCAGCACATTGCGCCACCGGGGAGGCCCAAGAGTGTCTGTTCTTAAGAAATACATATTCAAGTATTTAGGAGTAAGACGTCATGATGTCTATGACTACTTCCAAAATATAACAAATATATTTATAAAGGAAGTGAATGGTGCAGTAACTGGAACAAAAACATTAGCCACTGGTGAATCTGGGTAAAGACAATATGGGAGTTCTTTGCATTATTCTGCCAATATTCCTGAAACTTGAAGTTATATTGAAAGAAAATGTTAAATAAAAATTTTCACCCTAGAGATTAACAAAAGAAACTTCTGAAATTTTGTTTTTTAAAAAAAATATCAATCCCCAAATTTGAAGAACTGGAAACAGTTCTTTAAAAGAATCAATCTATCACTATGTAATTTGATCCCTTGCTTTCAAGCCAAAATAAGCAAAAAAACACACATATATATATTTCTTAAAATGTTGTGTGGATTTTATATTAAGTTGTTCCATTATTACCAAAAAGTTTACAATACTAATGCAACAAAATTACCAACTAGTTTGAGGCTTTGCATGACCTTCCTTGCTGAAGCTTTTGATTTGCTGACATATCTGTTCTTTATTGACCTGCCTAATGCAATAGGTGCACCTGAATCATAATCTCTATTACTTTTTTTGGGGGGGAAGGCTGTCCTGAACAAACTCCACAAATAGGTTTTATGGACCCCACCCCCACCCAAGACCAAAGACATCCAAGACACCAAGGACTACAAATCCCATAACATCATCACCACCAAAGGGAGGATGGCTGGGAACTGAGGGTGGGGTAACGCAGTCAGGTGTGGTATATAACCAGGCATTGGGGGTCCTTGGTTTTTCACTGACTTTCAGTGTGCTATTGGGGTTCAGCTCAATGGAACTGGTAGGACACATTCACCAATTTATCTCCCTCTCTTTCTTCCTGAGTTATTCATTTCTTCATTTTCCCTTTTGGTAAATAAACCCTTTAATAGCCTTTTTGTGTGTGCCTGCAGTTGAGTCTCATTATAAATCCCTTTTAAATATGTGGGTGAGCACCCACAGTCAGGCCAACCCGTTTCATACTGGGGTTGCCCTGGAGCACTTTCATTAGTCTAAAATACAGTTACCCCTACCATTAATTGAACATCTATCTATGTCAAACATGGAGCTAGGAAAATTACATATAGCCTCTCATTTTTTATCTTAAAAAGTTCTGCAAGTTGATTAGTTCCTTGTCCATTTATAAATGAAAAATTGGCATGCAGGGAAAATGACAAGTTGTCTAAGTCCACAAAGTTTGTAGTTGGCTGAGATAAGATTTAAACCTGGTCAGCAAAACTAAAACTCAGTACCTGTCTAATGGTCCATGGTTCGCTAATACAAATAATAACTATGATGAATTTTAATTTGCCAAATTCTTCAAGGGAAATTATTCAGAATCATCAGTTATTAAATATACTTTTCTAGACTGAGTTCTTGAAATAGAGAAGATAATCTATATATCAGGTTGGAATACAGCCTGGCAATAGTACTGCCCTTTGTTAAAAATAATAATAATAATAATAACTTTCAAATATACTTTCAGGATCCAAGAGGGATTTATAGTGTAGAAAATCTAGAAATAAATCAAAATAATTAGCCTTAAAAAATTAAAAGGATAGGTTGGGCAGAGGAATTAAAAACCCCAAATACTCCATTCTTTGACTCTGATGTTTTGGTTTTCATTATATGTCAATGAAAAGTATAGTAACAAAATTCAAAGGTACAGAAATCAACCCCTTGCAAATATTCTTTGTTAGGAAATTCTTTGAAGTTAATTTTCATATTCAGCTGTCAAAGGTACAAGCTACCCATTACTCTCAGACACAGTAGTTCTGTTTACAAGACAAAGCCAACACATGAGTCACTACCTCAGATCACAACATGCCCACAAAGGATCTTACTATTTAACCTGTTCCTCCAGCAGGCACACAAGGAAAAATATACTTCCTACAAATCATCTCACAAGTTATGCTTTACACAAATCCCAGGATACATGCATGATTTAGCAAGTTATTTTCAAGCATGCAAGGAAATACAGATTAAATATTTACTTAGTCATATAATTGAGGGAAATTATAATTTTTTTTTGAATTTACATCTGCAGATGTCAGACTCAACAGCTAACAGATATGTAGTATTGTTTAATAATCCTCCGCCAGCTTTCAAACCTAATTTTACATAATGAAAAAAGTAACATTTCTCAAGTAGTCTGAATAGCAAATTCAATGGCTTTGTACATGTCTGGATCATGTTTTTGAAAGAAACGGTACTTTTGCAGAAATTTTATTTCCCCTTTCTCCTAGCCTGAAAATGCTGGCAGGTTGCCAAACCTGAAATGCCAAAAATTGAAAATGCAATTTGTTATTTGTACTGTAATTCTTAGCATATGTGCAAATGGTCATCCTAGTGATTCTCAGATAATCACATGAATCACAATTAAACTTAAGAAACAGATTTTGAAAACATATAATTTAAAACAGATTTTGAAAACGTACAATTTAATCAAATGTAAATTCACATTTTAGCAAAGTAGAATTGGTTTCTATTTGATACAACATTTCCTCCTTCCCTCCTCCTGTCTCTCTTCCTCCGGCAACTTTTTATTTTGTCTCAAAATTCACATTGGTTTC
Source organism: Talpa occidentalis (assembly GCF_014898055.3). NCBI lineage: Eukaryota > Metazoa > Chordata > Mammalia > Eulipotyphla > Talpidae > Talpa > Talpa occidentalis. Next base: position 137,620,755 of record NW_023604295.1, on the reverse strand, counting down.
AGGTTTCAGCCAAAGTTTGAGAGTACCGCATTGCACCTTGAAAAACACTTTTGCCAAATTTCCACTTGCTTTAGGGCAATTTTAAATAAGAATCCAAAATTAAATATGATTTATGGGTATTGTTACATTAATCTGGAAAAAAATGCAAATCTAGAAATGTTTTGAGAAGACTTAACACATTATGGAAATCTAGACCCTTCTAATTTGTCAAAGAGATGGGGGACTATTAAAAGTGTTTGTCTAAATTGTGGAAAGGACCAATTTACTGATTTTGTCAAAATAGAAATGAAAATAATTGCTATAATAAAAGTAAAAATCTTTGATCACTTTTTTTTTTAATTAACATGTCTTAAAATGTAATGATTGTTTTCCATTTTGTCTCTTAAAGATTGGATTAGATGAGGTTCTGGAAAGAAGTAGAGGCTTTACTTTAAATTAAATAAGCTTATGGGGGGGCAGGGAGGGGAGGGATTGGGGTCAAAATAAGGGGATTGCAATTGTATGGGGAATATAAAAATAAAATTTATTTTAAAAAAATAAAAAAATAAATTAAATATGCTTAAAATTCACTAAATATCAACATAAAATCTTTTAACAAAACATTCTGCTTAGGGAGATCATTTTAATCTCCTTAAATCTAATCTACTGAAATTTAAAAGCAAGCATATATATATATATATATATATGTATGTATGTTTGTGTTTACCAATGATTATAAAGAAAACTTCAAGCAATCAATTTGTTTTCTTGAGCCTCTAAAGTATGGCATGTCTGCACAGTGCAATGGAAAGCCCTTTATATCCACATCTGAAAAACACATATAATTAGCAACTATTAGGACTTTCATTTTGATAACATGAAAATATGGCCAACTAAATGTAAAATATGTAAGTGAATTCAACCTATCGTGTATATAAGACAAGTTAAACACAAGAAAACAATCTTTGTAAGTGGAAGGTAAGTGCAGAAAGAATGAAATATAATTACATGCTCAGATGAAATGAACATAGGGTGATAAATATAAAAAGAAAACAAAATAGAAGAGAAATACTTCATTACTCAAAGATTTCCTTCAGGTAATACCATAAAAAATTTCCCCTACTAAGGCCTCCCTGGTGGTACAGGCAGTTGAGTGCAGGGCTGTGAAGCTGTCTGCAGCCTCTGCAGTGTGGGTTTGATCCTGACCGGCTGGGGAGATAGCCACATGGCGCAGCAGACCTCTCTTGTTGCATCCGCTGCTCCCCTCAGCAGTATATTTCAGTCAGTCTGCCTGTTCTGTTTCCTGCTCTGTCTCTGGTGAATCCTCTCACCCTCCCATACATCAGGCCTGAACCCCATTCTTGTATAAATAAATAAATCTTAAAAAAAAAATTCTCCTCCACTAAACTTAACAAGAAGCCTGAAGAAAATGAAATATTACTGGCCCAATTCTTATGTGTAGGTTCAACAAGCCTTTATTAAATTCTACATAATATTTAAAGCAACTTCTTAAGAAGTCCATGAAGTCAGAAGACCTCAGGGTTTTGTTGGATTTAGGAGAGAGATTTTATGCTATAAGAGCAGGCTTTCTAGGGCCTCCCTGGTGGCACAGAGGGTTAGGACACAACTTTGAACCTGACCACTGCCACTGCAGCATGAGTTCGATCCCCAGCAGGGAGCAACCCACACGGCTCAGCAGACCTCTCCTGACTCGCCCATTGCTCCCCTCAGCAGTGTATTTACTAGATCCACCTGTTCTGCTCCCCACTCTGTCTCTGGTGGATCCTCTCATCACTCCCCCACCACCACACTTCTGGCTTGCACCCCAACTGTTGTAGGCATAAATAAATAAATCTTTTAAAAAATTAAATAAAAATAAAAGCATGACAGGTGCTTATTGCCGGGAGTATGATGGTGGTTCTAAAAGTTCATACATATGTCAAAATATATTTAAAATTGCTAAATATGTGCAGTTTGTTGCATGAAACTGATACTCAGCAGGGGAAGGGGAGGGTTCTACCTTAATAAATATTTAAAAATAGCAATAGTCAAGGATAAAAGCAAATAATTATGTCCCAGTGTTTTGGAAAACAAGTGTGACAACTTGACCCTTCCCCCCCGCCCCCCAACCCATCCTTACCTCTATTTCTCTCTTCATGCCTAAGGGGTCATTCTACCTCAGTGACAGCCAAACATGGATGAGCAATAAAGGGCATTTGCACCCAAAGTGACAGGAACACCTCCCAGCCAGAAGCCACAGTGGTGCCTGCAGACCCCCCTTTATCTTTTTGACCTGCCTGTTCAATGATGCTCTTGAGGGGAACATCACCAGGGGCCACAGGAACCCACAGCACTTTTGATTATTTTCTCTGACAATGACTCAACTCTACAAGATCAACACGCTGGGAGGTCCCGAAATGTGTGCAGGAGCAGATCCTGCACAGTTGCTGTCACAGAGCATTTCTGGCACATTCCATATAGTTGACTGCATCTTCTCCAATTCTCAGTGGACATTTTTTTGAAATGTTTGTACATATTTTTACTTTATTTTCCTTCCAAATTATGTTGATTGAGGTCAACAAGATCTACATCAGTGTATCTGTACTGGGGGTTATAGGCTGAAACCTCTATGAATGTCTATTCTCACACCCTGTCTCCCCACCAGCACCCAACAATCCTCCACCAGGTTCCATTGGACCCCTTCCCTTCCCCCTCCTGCTCTAATACTCTCCCCCTTTGGTTGTCTCAGTTTTGCAGTCAGATGTTAAGAGTTTGTTATCATTTTACTATTAACTGACCCTTTGTTTTCTCTATGTTCTGCAGATAAATGAAGCCATTAAGTCCTGAGTTATTTCACTTAGCATTATCCTGTCCAGCTGCTTTCAAATGGGGAAAACAAAGATGAGAAGCTGACTTTCAATCCTATCAGTAAATAATCTTATGAGTTTACCACACGGTTTATATCACTGTCCTGCTTCTAATAGCCTGGCAAGGCCACTGGTCCAAGGCAATGGATAGTAAAATTGTCCCCAGTTCTGAAATCAACCACAAGTCACCCACTTATCACTAGAGTTTTCTCCACTTGCTTTCCACAGTAATGAATTCTGTCAATCTTGTTTCCTTTAGGTTAAGTCTTTTTTTTTTAACATTTATTTATTCGTGCATACAAGAGCTGAGGTACAGGCCAGAAGTATGGGGGATGAGAGGATCACCAGAGACTGAGTGGGGACAGAACAGGCAGATTAACTGAAATACAGTGCTAAGGGGAGCAGCGGGTGAGTCAGGAGAGGTCTGCTGTGCCATGTGGGTAGCTCCCTGGCTGGGGATCAAACTCATGCTGCAGAAGCTATGGATAGCTTCATGGTGCTGATGTCTACACCCCTTGTTCCACCAGGGAAGCCCAGGGTTGATTAAGTCTTTCCTAGACATGACAGACATTTCTTCCATTTTGTGATATGTGCTTGTTATTTTCTGCTTCTGGCACTGATAGACATGGTTTTCTTTTCCATTATTAATATTTCTGATTCTTGTTTTTCTTTAACATATTGCTCAATGATTGAGAAGGGTTTTAGAAGTCTGTTCATCCAAGCTTTGCCAGAAACCGAGAGCCTGTTTTCTTGTCTTCAATCAGAAGTGCAAGTATAAGACAATATGTGCCAAGAGGACCATCTAAAGCTGTGTGGTCCATGGAGCAATTGCTTCCTGGAAACATACCATTTCTGTCCCCTTTAGTATATATGAGATGCTATTTTCTGGCTTGTTTATGTATGCTGGGTGTTATTTTTTAACTTTGCAAACAATTGAAGGATTTTAAAGGGTCATGGCAATAAAACCAGGGTTGCAATTCATAACTCTCACTCCTGCCTCACTATGGAGGATAGTTGGGGGTGGATGTTGTAGTCAGGGAGACAGGTGGCTAGTGAGAAAATGTAGGTGAGAAATTAACAGAGAAAGTGGGAGGATGAAGAAATAAGAAAACAAATTTGAAAGATAAGAAGAAAATCTAAACACTGTAACCAATTACATGTTGCTAAGGGAGAGATGAAAAATAATTTGACAATAAGTGCTAGATACAAAATGCCCTGCACATGCTAGCTCATACAGATTTCACAGCAAATTTAGAAAATAAGTTTTTTATTATTCTTATTTTTCAGACTTGTAAAATAGATTAAATTACACAATTGCTTTCTAAGGAATTCATCTGATCCTTGAGTATGACATACTTTCCCCAACATCACATGGTGCTATGTTAGCTTCTCAATTGACACCTAGTCACCTCACTTGAGAGTTTTGGTAATGATTCCATTAACCAACTGAGCTAAAGAACCAACATAGAGAGGAGGAGGAAGTGATTCATTGAGTGTGAAATGTATGTGAAACCTACTCTTGTAGAATTAAGTAGATACAGGGAAATGTGTATTTGGATTTAAGATGGATAGTTTAATCAAATTTTAAAATTTTGGTAGTCATTTGGATATCTTTTCCTCCCCAAAAGTCTAAATCATAAATCAAGCCAAACCTCAGTTATGATTTGATATATCAAATATTTTATATGCTAAAATATGTTGTATGAACATAGTGTGCATTTATCAATATGATTATTTCCTTAAAGAAATAAATATATTATAAATATCATTTATTTCCTCAAAGAAATAAACTGACTGAGCAACACTGTTCAGGGTGAGAAAAAAAAATAGAAAGAACAGAACTTAAAAAGGACAAGTGTTAGCAATAAGTAAACTGGGCAAATGTTCTTGAAAAAATGAGGTTTAAAAATATGTAAGTGGGCATCATTATGTGACTCTTTGTCTTGGCTTTAATAGAAATCTTTCTGAATGAAATAAATTGGTGTGATTTAGAATGCTGACAGTTAAATTCATAATCTAAGGAGTGACTATCAGTATGCTTTCTTCTACATGATGCTTTCATCTACACTAAAAAATCTACCTTCTTATTTATTTTTCCAAAGTTTTTCAAATGTAACTAGCAACTCGGACATATGATTTGCCTTTTTTAATTAAAAAAACACTTTTCGTATATATAATGAGATAATGTAAAATTAAACCCAAACAAGTGAATGTATGCTCCTTTTAATAAAAATTTATTTCAAGTTGGGTCAACTCTATTAGACTGCATGAAAATAGGCCCCAATGCATCTCAAAATGGTAACTCCATGTGCCTACTACCCCTTGATAAGTGATAATTTTCTGAAAAATATAAATATTAAGTGCATGTATTTATATTCCCAGAGTAACAGTTATTTCATTATAAGAATTTCCAAAGTAAATCGCCAAATATAGTTTTAGGGAAGATAAAATATTTTTAACATTATTTTTAAGTAGGAAAGATGAAATTGAGATATGCTTGCCACCACCCCTTACAAGTACCACATTTCTCAAGTTTACCAAAGCCACTGAGAGCTAAGTCTCTCTCATCCTATGTTTAATCAGGACTCCAAACTTAAACTACTTAATTAGAAAAACAATTTAAGTTGTTTTAAAAGTTATTTAGTTAAAAGTGCATTACAATTTAAATCTTGACTATGTATACTAATGAATAAATGATCAGATAATTCCTAATAAAAAGATCATTGTTACATAGATTTGATCCTTTCAAAAGGAAGCCATTGATTCTTGCCTATGACTCATGCTTTAATGGAAACACTGAACTAAACCAGAGGATGATTTTTTTTTAAGATTTATTTTTTATTTATACAATAGCTGGGGTACAGGCCAGAGGCACGGGAGGGTGAAAGGATTCACCAGAGACAGAGGAGGGAGCAGAACAGGCAGACAGACCGAAAGCAGTGGGCATGACAGGACAGGTCTGCTGTGCCATGTGGGTATCTCCCTGGCTGGCCAGGAATTGAACCTGTGCTGCAGAGGCTGTGGACAGCTTCACAGTGCTGTGCTCAACCTGCTGCGCCACTGGGGAGGACCAACCAGAGGATGATTTTTATTGAACTAACCTAATTTACTTTTCTGTCTCTAATGAGTATTGACAAATGATCACTTTTAAATATGATTCTTGAGTTTATGGGATTGAATTTTTTAACCACCATATTTTACTCATATTAGAACCTACAGACACCTAAAAGCAGAAGTTCTATGTGAAGTAAATTAGGACCCACATCTTCAGGCATTTTCAATGAATTAGGAGACAGAAATGAACTTCAAAGTCCATCTACTTCAATGCCCTTGGTCATTCCATAATCAAGCCTGTTAAGATCAAAAGAGAATTACATCTAACTTTATACTCAAGAAATCTAATTCAAACTTAGTATCTCTTTCGTTTCAGAAACTTTTTACAGTTACTCCATAAATATTTTAAGTGAAATTTTAAATAATGAACAAAACTATCCAGTTTATCTTGAGATGTACTCTAATCTTACTTTTACATTTAATTATTGGACAATAAAATTTAACATGTTATGTCAAATAACCTTTGTCTGGGATAAATGAAGGCATGCTTATTTTTAACATTTCAAATATGTATAATTCTGTTATTAAAATAATCACTTTGAAAAACCTGATGCGTACATTTAAAGATTTGACCATATTAAAAATACGTGAACTTCCAATAAATGGTGCTGGGAAAACTGGGTCGCTACATGCAAAAGAATGAAGCTTGACTACTACCTAACACGATGCACAAAAACCAACTCAAAATGGATTAAAGAACTAGATATAAGATCTGAAACCATAAAATACATAGAAAGAAATACAGACGAAATACTACATGATATGCACATCAAAGACATCTTTACAGACACATCACCCAAAGCAGTGATAGTGAAGGCAAAGATCAACAGCTGGGACTACATCAAATTAAAGAGCTTCTGCACAGCAAAAGAGACAATAACAAAAACAAAGAGAAACCCCACCGACTGGGAGAACATTTTTGCACACAACACTAATGATAAAGGACTGATGACAAAAATCTACAAAGAGCTGATGAGACTCAACAAAAACAAAGAAAATAATCCAGTCAAAAAATGGGCAGAAGAGCTAAAAAGAAACTTCTCTGAAGAGGAAATGCAAATGGCCAACAGGCATATGAAAAAATGTTCAACATCACTCGTAATCAGGGAAATGCAGATCAAAACTACCATGAGATACCATCTTACACCAGTGAGAATGGCACATATTAAAAAAACTAGCAACAACAAATGTTGGCGAGGGTGTGGAGAAAAAGGAACTCTCCTGCACTGCTGGTGGGAGTGCAGACTGGTCCAACCACTATGGAAAGCTGTGTGGAGATTTCTTGACCTACTAAACATAGAGCTTCCATATGATCCAGCAATTCCACTCCTAGGTATTTACCCAGAGGACACAGAAACATCAATTCCAAAGAGCACCTGCACCCCTATGTTTATAGCAGCACTATTTACAATAGCTAAGCTTTGGAAACAACCCAAATGCCCAAAAATAGATGACTGGATCAAGAAGATGTGGTACATATACACCATGGAATATTACTCAGCATTCAAAAAAGATAAACACATGCAATTTGCAGCAACATGGATGGCACTGGAAGGGATCATGCTTAGCGAAAAAAGCCAGAAAGAAAAGGAAAAATACCGGATGGTCTCACTCATAGCAGGAATCTAGAAAACTTAAATAAGGGGCCAGGAAAAAGAGTAACTATAAGAAAGAAAATATCAAAATCAACAAATAACTATGAACAAGAGACACTCTATGGGGGGTGGGGGGCGGGGAAAGGAGGGCTTGGGGTAAAAATAAGGGGGTTGTAATTGTATGGGGTATATAAAAATAAAATTTAAATTTAAAAAAAATTTAGCAGGAAAAAAAATTGTTACCAAAAGGAAAAAAAAAAAAACGTGAACTTCAAGATTAAAAACAGGTGTAGGTGTGAAGACAGAGTTTCAAATAAGATTTAGACCAAAATGTACACACCATGTTGCAAACTATTTTCATTCATTGCTATGAGATTATGAAGTTTCTGTGTTAAGAAATATTTACTCATAATATCATTCAAATTCTTTAAGTAGGAGATTTAATGAATACACCATAATTTACTTAACCAATATCATTTAAATATTTTTATGTTTTTCTATTGTAAAGAATTTTGTTTGGCATATTTTATATCTAAATATTTTGCTATATTCCTACTTTATTTTGGATGAGTTTGAATGAAGGGAATTTCTGGGTCAAAGAGTATGCATTTTTTCAGCATGTGATATCTATTTTTGCTCAGGATCAGATAATAGAAGTTACTCAGACCTCACTTATCAAATTCTATGATGATTTACCACAGAAAAAATTTCTGAGAAGTGTGGAAATGACCTAGTTTCACTCATGGGCAAATCATAAGAAACGGCATTCAAGCTTTTGTTTGTGGAGTTGTCACTTAATTTAACTACCACAGAGTAGAGAAAAGTCATTTTAGCACTCACCACATTTTCTTCTCCTATTTTTCCCTTCTTTATCAAAATTGAACTCTTGATAAGGCCACGAGAACAAACAAGAATGAAATCCATTGGTTTTATTGTTTTCAAGCCCTTTATTTTTTTATTTTTTAAATATTTATTTATTTATTTATACAAGAATCAGGGTATAGGCCAGAGGCGCAGGAGGGTGAAAGGATTCACCAGAGACAGAGCGAGGAACAGAACAGGCAGACTGATGAAATACACTGCTGAGGGGAGCAGCGGGCGAAACAGGAGAGGTCTGCTGTGCCATGTGGGACCCTCGCCGGCCAGCCGGGATCGAACCGGCGCTGCAGATGCTGTGGACAGCTTCACAGCGCTGTGCCCAACCCCCTGTGCCACCAGGGGAGGCCCTGTTTTCAAGCCCTTTACCACATCAATTCTTTGAGTTATCTGGACAAGGATTGAAATGATATTTAAATAGGAAGCATTTCCTTTGAAGGTCCATTTGGCCTTATGAGTCCCTGCTGCCATAGCTATTTTATTTTTGCTTTTTTACCTTTACGTACCTTGCTTTTATTACTTCCCATCAGTTTCCAAGTAAGGAAAAGCTGGTTGAGAGGTAATTAAGCCTTGACTCATATATATCCAAACTCTAACTTAAATCTTTTGCACTTGCTATTAGTTTCAGTATATTTTCATTGGCAGGATGAAAACAAGGAACCTACGGAAAGAATTTTTTTTTAAATTAAACTGATCCATTAAACTAAGAGGCTGGGAAACTTATTCCTAAAGAACCAAATAGCTTTAGCTTTGCAAGCTGTAAGTCTCCAGCACGACTTCTAAGCTCTGCTCAGGTTATAGAAGAGGCATAAACAAATGAGTGAGTCTATATTCTAATAAAACTATATTAACAAAAGCAGGTGGTAGATCAATTTGGCCCTTGGGCACTGAACTCTCCATTTCAAACTTTCCAAAAACTTAATCACAGCAGTTTCTGTTATTGGACTAACAACCAACATTTGCATTTTCCATTTTATTTTCTGGAATGATTCCCAACTTCATAGGAAAAGAAAAGAAAGCATAGACCATATGAAAGTAACATTCAGTCTTGTCTTTCTAATAATCCCCATAAGAGTTCTCTGTGTTTTCTACTCACCTTGTATTAGAGCTGATTTGTGTTTACTCACATGGCTGGTCTTCACCAAACACACTCCTTGTGGAATTTGTCACCTCCTGAGTTCTGCAGAGGAGGCCCATGGCTTTCCAGTCTGAATTTCTACATAGATCCAAAATTTCTGAATTGGTTCAACTTAGAGAGTCACTGAGGTTTTATTCTGGTCCCCCTGGGAGACAGGGTCTGTCCAAGTGCAACATAGCCCAATCCTTCTTAGGCTCAACAATGGTATCCTTTGTTACTCTGACGCAACTCTTCTTGTGTGGTAGAATGTATCTTATATTTTTCTAGACCTGCCAGCAATATGTCAAGACTAATTTTGGTCTCATTAGTGTTACATATCTGACACGTTTCCACCACAAACTACTTGACCCAGAAGCAGACATTTGCATATATTTGCTCTCTTTGGCTGTTTAACCTCATGCTCTGTGCTGTGACTCAAAAGCTCAAAAAGACTTTGCCATGACACATGTAACAAGTGGATGGAGGTGCTCCCAAAAGTCTGATTTCCAATGTCTTGTAAACAATAAACTCCAAACTAAGTTTATGTTAAGGAAATGATGAGTTAAGATAAATTTCATCTCTAGCTTAAACCTTCTACAATATTTGGCAATCAATGGAAACTGCGTGAAAATAGAAGACCGTCGTCATAGTAAAATTTCCTGATATTTTATTTTACCCACATATTATAGGGTTATATGTATCTATAGAAGATTTGAGCATTTTCTTCAGTCCTTTGCTGCCTTCAGTCATTTTCCATAAGCATTTAGCATGTTTAAGTATCTCTTATGTTCAAATAAAAATCGCTAACTGCATACACTTCCAGTTAACCCTCTACCTCTTTTCCTTTTCAACGAAACAGCTTGAGAAAGTTATCTATTTCAATCCCTATTCCCTGGTATCCCACTGCAATCCAGCTTTCTCCCTTGTCATGCTTTTGAAACTCCTGCTGTCAAATGACTGACAGATTTCTACTTGATCTACTAACTGGAGAATATTCACCACTTGATCACTCTTCCCTTGAAGCACACTTTCTTCCACTCACTTGCATATTTGAATCCTTATTCAGATTTTTTTTAAGTTCTGTTTTTCTGCATGCCCTTTAAATATGAAGTATTTCCCAAAGACTTGCATCGGTCACCTTTTCTTCCTGCTCTACATTTGCATCACTGGTGATTTTATCATTGCTCATGGTTCTATATTCCAAATCTGAGATTGTTTGGTGATATTTCCAACTTGTGTGCCTGCCTGCCTACTGGATACTGTTACTTTGACAGATCCAAAACCTCTCCCCCAGCCAGCTTCAACCTGGGTGTTCTGCTTGGGTTGTCCAAGCCAGAAACTTCTGAATTTCCCCTCTTTCCTCTCCTTCACTTCCATACTTGGTCAAAATTCAAATCTTAACAAAAAATGAACAATCTGATTAAAGAACAGGCACAAGATCTGAATGGACACATCTCCAAAGAAGGCATACAGTTAACAAAAGAGAAGCATGAAGCAAAAAAGAGCACAGAGCACACTGCTTTTATTTGTGCCATATACTCTGTCTGCTGGCTATCAAAAGGGGAATGACAGACACGGTACTGAATACAGGCTACCTGGAGGACAGGCACCTGCAGCTTTCACATCAGGCATTACAATATCGGCCTTCTACAACCATAGTTCCCTAACACCTTTTATATAATAGAATAAAACACAAGCTAGTTCTGTATACAGAAGAATGGCTACTAAAGAAAATCATGCCTATTATTACACAACCCCCTATCCTAACTATTTAAGATGTGCGATATACAAATTGCCAGTTTCTAATTAACTTGCACAATGCTGAGGTCAGTGAATCCCCAAAAAACTATTTTCCTGAGGCATATTTTCTGCCTGACTATGTGGTATGACTAAAGTCACTCCATGACCTGGAGTTATAGTACGGTTGAAAACACTTGAGGAGTTGGAGGATTAACTGTCTTTGGCTTCACTATTCGCTTAAAGCAAACCATGGGATTGCATAACTCCTTCACCAAGGTGGTGGCCCAGAATTGTTGCTTGGGTGTAGCAGCTGATGACTAACGGGCCAGATCACTTAAAGATGGTATTTCATCAGGAAATGCATTCCCAACATCAGAGCACAATTGTAATTAAAGCATTCTAGACATACTCCTCGTACTTCCTTGGAAGTTCAAGTTCACTTATGTATGAATCCTTCCTATTTCTCCCCTGAGAGCTCTTTAGGTACATGAATGAACTCACCTTTCGACAACCCCTATACTGTCCACCTGCTCATCAGCACCATCACCACAGTCCAATTTCCAGGCACGGGTAGTAATGAATAAATTCCTTCTGCCCTGATTTAATGGTTGGCAAGGGCTCTTGCATCTATATGGTCTGGAACGTTTTCGTCCTCCATGTGCTGGAGTCAAAGTGGCTGGTGCTTCATTTTTTGGTTTTCTCACTTTAATGAGGTTGTTTAGCTTCAGATATTTATTTCTCTTTCATTTCTCTCCTCTCTCTCCTCTCGGAATCCATAGGAAGCTGGCAACACATTGGACATCTAAGCTGTCATCCCACTTAGTATAGTGAATGGCTGAGATTTTCTTTTAGAGATGTTTCTTTTAGGAGTTGAGAGCACTTAGGTACCCAGGCACACACTGTCCATTCTTTGTAAATTCCTGGGTATGAAGTCACTGGTTAGTAGAAATGTTAAAGTTCTAACTTCACTTGCAATATAGCTTGGAAAATGATGTGCATTTCTAACGAGGTTTGGGCAGAAGCTCATCTCAGACAGTGTGGTCTTTCTGTTGTTTATAAGAGCACCTAGGAAAGATAACTTAGTTTTGATAAATTAAACATTCCTTACTGTTTGTAGTTTGTGGAAACAAACTACAGAAATAATACTGGCGAGTTTTATCAAATAATATTGTCACTCATATCCTGGCTTCTGGGCTTTGTCTTTGTCTTTGATTATAAATTTCCTCAAAACTCTATTTCAAATTGTGTATTTGTTACAATGTTAAAGTAAATGGGCCTTCCTGTAATGAATATAATTTTACAACTTGTTCCTGGGGTGAATTGTTGACTACAAACCTTGTTGTGATCTTTATGTCCTTTTTTGTTTCATTATTATAAATACTTGGGAAACAGTTATCAGAGTTCTTATGCTTTAGGGATAGTTTCATGTCAGGTTTGAATATGTCAACACTGCTTAATAGAATGTGTGCAATTTCATAACTACAAAAACCAGTGTGAATAGTATTCTTTCTGCCTTTAACTTTGTCCATTACCCACATCCAAGTTAAGGTCACCTTGACTCCTGAAGAAATGAACATTCTTAACTCAAACTAATGATTTTATAACCTCACTGTCCAAAGTCTTCATCAAATCTACTTATCCAGCCAGGCATTTTAGCAAGAAAACTGATTTCTCCCTTCAAAGAAATCTTCTATTAGCAAATAAGGACATTTCCTCTCACTGAAATGTTAGGATGATTCAATTAATCACAAGTCCCTACTTGGCCGCTTTTAACTATTCCCCCCCAAAATGAAAATTCTAGTGAAACATAGGAAACCTCCTAAATATTCAGAACCAAGGGAATGAAATAGTTTCATTTGCTTGCTTTCTAAGTTGTCCCTCTAACTTAGAATCAAATTGGATAGAAATTCTTTTTTCTACAACTCAGTACTTGAATAGCTAATGCCTGTAATTAATGTCTGCAACTTAATGGTTGGTGATAGCACCTGCATTTTTAAAGTAATGCACAAAAATGAAGTGGATATTGTCACTGTGTAGAGGAGAAGAACCCAGAGCAGACTGTGGGTCATCCTTATCTCTGGCAGTGACATAAAGACTGAGCTTCCCGGGCCTCCCCTGTGGCGCAGCGGTTGAACGCTGGCTTGCGAAGCTGCGCGCAGCCACTGCAGCGCCGGTTCAATTCCCGGCTGCTCCCCGGCCACCGGAGGAGGGTCCCACATGGCGCGCAGACCTCTCCTGCTGCCTGCTGCTCCCCTCAGCAGTGTACTTCGGTCCTTCTGCCTGCTCTGCTCCCCGCTCTGGCTCTGGTGAATTCTCTCACCCACCCTGCGCTTCTGACTGTACCCAGTGCTTGTATAAATAAATAAATCTAAAAAAAAAAAAAAGGCAATGGAATGTTTAAGAAACCTTAAAAAAAAAAAACTGAGCTTCCCATCTCTCTAGCTCCAAAAACTCAACACAGGTACAATGCACAAGACGGCAAAAAGTGGTTGGAGAGCCTTCTTGCCGTTCCTCATGCAGTTCCATGCTCCTACTGAGAGACTTTGTTTTAACTGATCCCTCTTTCTAGGATGTTCTTCACCTGGATCTCCTCAAGATTTACTCTTTCACTTCCACACATCTTAATTCAAACCATACCTTCTCAATAGACTCACCCTAACCTCAAGGTGAAAATTTACGTCTTATCCTACCTCCCCTGAAAGTCCCAATTTCGTTTTCTCTGTTGTCTTCTTTTCTTTTTTCTATATACTAAGTAATTTAGTCACTCATGTCCCAAAGCCCCCATCTGCTCTTTCCTCACCTCCAACCTTCTTTGTGTCCGTAGAGCTCCAACTCTAAACCTTTGTGTCTTCAGGTGCGTAATTTCTTCATTTCTTTTTTCAGGAGGAGATATGTGAAAATCAGCTTTTCTATCTACTTGTAGGATATTCACCGACTCTAACCTTTTTTGGAATTTCATTCTTTCTGATAAATTCTCCTTTTTGGATCTTCAATGTCTTCGTCTTCTTCTCTGCCTGTAAACATGCTTATACCACCCAAGTCCTGTAAACTTTCTCTCTTCCTCTGATATATCTTTGAACCACTCACATTCAATATTTTTTCACCTTTTGTACCTATTTGTTTATAAATAATTTGCTCCTCAAGCTTATATGAAAAAATAAGTTTTTCATATATGAAGATTCTTTTTGTCAGATTTGATGATCTTTCTTCAATCTCCACTTGATATCTGTGGCACTTGTCTTAGTTAGTCAGTTCCTTCATTTTCTCCTTTTGCTTCCTCCCTATTCATTTCCAACTTCAAAACCACTTCTCTGTGGGTTTCTTTTTTGGTTTCTCTTCTTCCTCCCATGCCATAAATGAGACAGCCCATGAAGCTTAATCATTGACCTGTTGCACGTCTGATTCTCCTGGGGATTTTCTTGTCCTGGTCAATGGTACCATTATTGTCTCAGAAACTATTTCAAAAAGAATTTTGCACTTTTCCAGATTCACCATTGTTTGAGTTCCTTCCAGATGAGAGCCTGGCATCAGCATGTTTTTGTAACCACAAAAATGAGGCTTGGCTCCCTGGACAGAAGCTGATTGAGTGCTATTATTTCATAGCATAAGCCTGTCCTTGGTGTCCCATCTGCTCAGCCAGTCACTCCCTGTCCCTGGCTCACCTGAGAGGCTCTCCTGACACACCTGTCCAAAGCCTCTCACAGCACAGCTCTAGCCTCCCTTCTGGGGCTTCCTGGTAGCGCTCAAGCACGAGAAGATACAGACTACAGGAAGTCGAAGAGTTTCCATTTTCTCTCTGGCACAAACCCCGAGGAACGTGCGCCAGCAAGGAGAGGATTCTGAGATGCTCTGACTGGCTCATCCTGAGCCCTAGACACTTCAGCTGTTCTGGGATCTGACTTCTCTAAGGGCCACGAATGACCTGTGGGATGAAATTTTATCAGTAAGAGATGACAGAGAACAACCACCTAGCAGATAAAATCAGCTCCATTCTCTCCTCCCCCATCAGACACTTACATGTCAAAATGATTCCAATCTTTCACGAAAAGTCTCACATGACTGACTTTTTTTATACAGTTGTAACCATGTGATATTTGATCTCCATTTCTCCTTATCTATCTTTTATTTCCTTTCATTTTTGCTTCCCTGAGAATTCACCCACAAAACAGTGTTACCAAGTCAGCTTTGCCCCAGATCTGTACTTTCCAGGAAAACAAGGTTACAACAGACCCTCAGAAATCCTTCATCCCTCTTTTGCCCTCCACCCAGTCAGCTGATTATTTACTCACTAAATTCTAGTTCATTTCCTTATCATGTCATTCTCATAATTCCCCCTTTACCTCTTCAGAGTTACCATCTTGTTCCCCCCATTACTGCCTTACACCTGGAATATTACAAATAGTCTTTTATCCGATCGTAATAATCAGCATCTTAGAGAAACAGTATCAATAGGATTTATAGGGCCTCCCTGGGGGCACAAGGGGTTAAGACACAACCTATGAAGCAATCTGCAGCCACTGAAGCACGAGTTTGATCCCCCAACCGGCCAGGGAGCTACCCACATGGCTCAGCTGACCTCTCCTGTCTCGCCCACTGCTCCCCTCAGCAGTGTATTTCAGTCAGTCTGCCTGTTCTGCTCCCCACTCTGTCTCTGGTGAATCCTCTCACCATCCACACCTCTGGCCTGTACCCCAGCTCTTGTGTGCATACATAAATAAATCTTAAAAAAAAAAAAAGGATTTGTAGTTCCTGGCTGAAGGCTGGCAGACTGCAGACACAGGAAAAACTGATGTAGTGCTGGAGGACGAAGGCAGGGAAAGATGATGTCCCTGCTGTCAGCTCATAGGAAATTCCCTCTTATTCACAGGCAGCTCAGCTTTTGGTTTTAGTGGACTTGTCACTGACTGAGTGGTGTCCACCACATGACAGAGAGTAGCTGCTTTAGTCTGCCAACTGAAATGCACATCTGTGCCAGAAACACCCTCACAGGCACACCCTGCTAATGTTTGCCCAAATGTCTGTGAACCCATTTGGTGCACAGGTGGACGCATACAATTAACCGTCACACTCCTTTTTTCCCCTTCGACCACTGATCCTCAGATCCACTGCACAGCACAACTGGGTTAATGGACTCAAAAATGCCACCTCTATCTTTTCAACAGACATTGAAAATTCCTCTTTATTTTTATTTTAATTTCCAAATAACTTTTCCCTGTATAAAAGATTCTTCATTTGCTTTTCCCACTAATTGGCATAACCCCATCATTCCTGAACATTTACTATGTGTGCTAGACACTCAAAGAGACTCATGTTTATCTCATGAACAAGCTAACAACTAACAAGCTATGCCTCTGCTTCACTGTGCTCATCAACCTCTGCATCATCCTCTGTCTCTCTGTCACTCTGATTCTGTCTGTCTCTCTGTGTCTGTCTCTCTCTCTCTCTCTCTCTCTCTCTCTCTCTCTCTCTCTCTCTCTCTCCACATAGTCCTCTGGAGGTTAGGAATACTGGAGAGTTGATGATTATTTAATCTCCATATCTGAACTCAGATAAGCCAGGCAAAGTTGGTTAGTTATTATTTTAAGTATCTGCAGAACTGAATATAAGACTTTTAAGTAAGTTGATAAATAAGATTGGTTGAATTATGAATGATGAATAAATTCAGGATGTGAAAAAACGCTGATTCCTTTCCCTATCATTCAAGAAGAGATTATTACTAACTAAAGAGAAACATAAAAATCTTTAAGTAGTCAAGGAAGTTATGGATGATTGTAATTCTTTGCATTTCATAATTGCGTTGAAATGTCTTCAATTTAATTAGTATTTCCTTTATAGCCAAAAGAACATTAAAATGTCATTAAAAAAGAAGACACTCATTTGGTATTTCTAATATGTGATTTCAATCATAATAGGCCTTTTGAGTAGAGGCTACTGTTCATATCTGCTTTAAAACTATCAAAGAATCATAGAAGTATTTTGGCTTCTACTCTCAGCATTAGTACAACTGAAGACAGCACCTTGAGGCTGTGATTTTTTTCTTACTTGAAAAGCACTAAGTGGCCTCATGTCCAACTCCCTAACATTTCAATTCTATTTTTCTTTTCCAGGATGATGTGTGAAAGCCCTTGAAGTCTCCCATAACAGTATTTTTACCCTCAGTCTCTTTAGTCCTAAAATATTAGATTTGATGTTGAAAGTAAGAAGCTGGGAGAATAATTTAGAAATTTCCTGAATATGAATCACCGTCCTAAAGCAATATGGAATAATTCATAGTCATCATTTCTTTGCATTTTTAACAATCTTTAACAATTTCAATTTCATAATTGCTAACAATTACATTTAATATTGACATGTGTAAATGAGTTAACTGCAATATTGACGTGAAAAAGAAGATATCTCAGTGTTCTTTCATGATGTCATCAAAGACCTGTGAATTTGTGTTATAGTATCTAAAGCCTTAGTGTGCTGGGAGCCAATTGATGATTCATGGTCTGTAATACAGATGGTACTAATCACCTTAGAATTTTACATACTAAAGCCACAGAATGAACTAGAATTAAAACATACAGAATGAACTAGAATTAAAAATTAAAATATTTGGGCTTCCCTGGTGGCATAAGGGGCTAAGACGCAACCTATGAAGCTATCCGCAGCCACTGCAGCACGAGTTAGGACCCTGGCCCACCAGGGAGCTGACACACATGTCACAGCAGACCTCTCCTGTCTCACCCACTGCTCCCCTCAGCAGTGTATTTCAGTAGATTTGCCTGCTCTGCTCCCCATTCTGTCTCTGGTGAGTCCTTTCACCCTCCACACCTCTGGCCTCTTCCCCAGTTCTTCTATGTAAAAATAAATAAAACCTTTTTTAAAAATTAAAAGATTGTTCAAGAGTAAATATCTATAAATGGAAAGGCTAAAATGATCATATATAATTTTGTCATATTTATATATGTATGTATGTGTCTGCACACGTGTATACAGATATATAAAATAAATCATCTTCCAGGTGATTTGGTTTAAAAATATTTCTTTCAAAACTAAACCATTGTCTACTTTTCCTGATTTAATCCCAAAGATATAGAAAAAGTGACATTATCTTCAAATATCTGGTTGCTTGCCAGCAAAATATTTGAAAAGACAGCAGGCTGTCTAAATTCACCATCAAAAGCTGCCTTCAAGGTAAAGTGTGTTTTGTCATAGTAAGCATTAAATAGAATTTTCCTACATTGGATATTTGTAATCAAAATGGATTCAATCTTCTGTTCCTGGGTTAGATTAGAAAGAACAAAACACATTCACTATGTTTCATGAGGTCAAAGATTCTTTTTGTTTTGTCTTATTTTTTAAATTTTTACCTTTTTAAAAAATCTATTTATTTGTGTATATTTTACAATCATTGTTCATTTTAAATAATGTTCACCCGTGCACCATCACCACAGTCCCCTGTGCTCCTCCCTCTCTCCCTCTGATCCCTCTCCCTCCTCCAACCCTGCAGGATGTCTCGGGTTTATAATCGTCTGTTTGTTTTGTAGTGTTGTGTTGTGTTTCGTATTGTTATTATTTTTTCCCCTGATGTCTTATTTGGTTCCCCTATATCCCTCCTATAAGTGAAACCATCTGATATTTTTAAATAAAAGCTGGTAACTGGTCTTAGAATGCTATCATTAACTTGAAATTTTCTTTCTTTCTCAACTTCTTAAATTCTTTCTCTTCTCTAATGGCTGCCTCTGCCTCTTCTTTCATCACTTTATCCTTTTTTTTTATTACTGACAAAGTATGAAAAGGGTTGAACTGACAAATATTGTACCTTTAATAGTTAACAAATTCAAAAAACCCAATTTGATCCTGAAATATTGTCTCATGGAACATGATAGAAGTTTGAGAAGTTGTTTTTGTTTTGATGGACGGAGAAAGACTGGTTTTGTTTGTTTGTTTGTTAATTAAATGACTAGAGATTTTTTTTCCCTCTACATCCTCATCATCAGAATTTCTTAATGTATGCATATCAAAGTAGTTACTTTAAATAACTTGTTTTATCATTATTGTGCTTGTATCTTCACATAATCATTCATTGGCACCTAGTACTGACAACTCCTTTTTTTGAATGTAGTGGACAATATTTCACCACAATATTTGAATTATATCTGTTCGTGGCAATTTTTCAGTTACCTTAGAAGCAAAACAAATCCCCCAAAATTTCAGATAGGCAGCCAATATACAAGTTACATTAAAAAATGAAGACATCCTGAATTCATTCGGTGGGGGCACCCCTCACCAAGTGAAAATAAGAACATCATGCTGTGGAGTTGCTGCTGGTCATCCAGGTCAGCCAGCCAAACTGCACTGCTTTGTCGTCTGAAGCCCATAAAATTTAAATGAGGAAATTTAGCTACAAAATTAGTTGTAGGCAAAAATGAGATTGAACTCTGTCCCCCTTATTCTCAGACCAGTGGAATGTTAATCAGGAAATATTTTACCATGCTCTTTGCTGCCCTGAAGCAGAAACAAGTTTTCTTCTTTTCACAGAGCCATGGGAATAGGAAGAATTCCAGTCTTCCAGAATGTAGCACCAGAGCACCAGACACCATGTGTCACAGTGTGAGAGTTTGACTTAACTTTGGGGGCCTCCCTGGTGTGCGAGGGGTTAAGCCCCGCACTGTGAAGCAATCCACAGCCTCTGCTGCCCAGGCCGGCCAGGGAGAAACCCACATGGCGAGGTAGACCCTTCCTGTCTTTCCCGCTGCTCCCCTCAGCAGTGTATTTCAGTTAATATGCCTGTTCTGTTCCCCACTCTGTCCCTGGTGGATCCTCACACCAAACCCCCCCACCCACCGCATATCACTGACCTGTACCCCAGCTCTTGCATGCATAAATAAATAAATCTTTAAAAAAAAAACTTTGGGTTGTGGTCTGGTGACATCCCTTTAAAGAATCTTAAGGGAATACAGATTCCACCCTAATTGACATAAGCAGCCAAAAAAAAAAAAAAAGGTATGTATATGGCTGCAGAACATTCCAAATATCACCTGGCTTTGTGAGAGATATAAAAATTTAAAGGGTAGGAGGCAAGAATATCATGGCACTGTAATTCTACACACAGCAAAATTCAGGTTGAAATTTTATCATTTTGTTGCTCAGAACCCAAACTCAGCTGCCCACCAGTTTTAAGCCAAACATGAGAGACAAGCACTGGGGTTAGGAAAGATAAGTTTAGTCAGAAAGCTGGTGTTTCTGAGGACATGGTGGATTCAAGCCCATCCTGAATGCTGGGGCTCTAGGTTGGGATATTATAAAAGTATCTTTTTTTAAAAAAAGATTTATTTTATTTATTTATGCATACAAGAACTGGTGTGTAGGTCAGAGGTGCAGGAGGTGAGAGGCTTCACCAGAGACAGAGTGGGGAGCAGAACAGGCGGCTCTACTGAAATACACTGCTGAGGGGAGCAGAGGGTGATACAGGAGGGGTCCGCTGCACCATGTGGGTCAGCTCCTTGGCCAGGGATCAAACTCATGCCACAGTGGCTGGTGATAGCTTGATAGTGCTGAGACTTGAACCCCTGTGCCACCAGGGAGGCCCTTTATAAGAGTATCTTGAGAAGAAATTGAGTGTCGGCTGGTCACCTTGGCTGTTCACTTCCTGTTATTATCTCTGGTCATTGATTTTTGGTTTTTGTTTTGCTAGCTTGAATCATTGCTGGCACTATTGGGAAGGAGTGTGCTCTGTTTTATATTTTGTTTCATTTCTGTGATGGCAGAACGTAGGGTCACACAGGGAATGGGTTTCTATATTCTTCAGTCCATATAAGTACAAGTGTTCAAACACATACAGATTGACTACATTTAAGATTCTTCTCATTTAAAATTCTTCTCATCTAAAATATTAAAGACCCCTATACATGTTTATTCAATGTATGCTCTTGGCCTAATAGAAGCCTGAGGAGAGACCTTTCACAGGCCTTGGAGTATATGTAAAAGAACAAGTGTAGCCACAGCTGGCACTGACCCACAGCGACCTTTCACAGGAGTCTGTCTGACAATGACACAAAACAGGACAATCAAAACTATATCTCTGCTGACGTGGGGTAAAAACAACCATAGATAATAAGTAAATGGATGAGTGTGGCTGAGTTCCAACTGAACTTTATGTATGGACCCAAAACTTCAATTTCAAATAATGTCATCTACCAGTAAATATTGTTCTTCTCTTTATTTTTTCAAACATTTAAAAAATATATAAAAACTAATTCTTAGCTCTAAGGCTATTGCGCAACAAGCAGCAGTCATATTTGGCTCACAGGTCATTGTT
Organism: Talpa occidentalis; assembly: GCF_014898055.3. NCBI lineage: Eukaryota > Metazoa > Chordata > Mammalia > Eulipotyphla > Talpidae > Talpa > Talpa occidentalis. The sequence continues at coordinate 137,599,161 of NW_023604295.1, read as the reverse complement.
TGCCAAAGCCTGACACAAAGGGACATCTTGTAAAATATTGGGCAATTATTCTCTGTGATATAACCCAAGTATCTGCTGTGCTTCGACAATTCCAAATCATTCTAGACCCTTTGTGTCTTGAATAGGCATAGCTGTTTGAGTGAGATCCACATACTTGTTTTTTGTGTGATTGTCAGAATTAAGAAGTAACTCCCGTGTCCTTATATCTGAGTTTTTGTGGATAAATTCCACTCAGACTTTGGAGGTTGTTTATATATGGTGACAAAAATACACAGCTGGCATTTTCAGAGCAGACATCCGCAAGAATCACCCCACTGATGCATTTTCTGGCTCTAACCAATCCCCCCCCAAAATCCACTATTTTAGTAAGGCTTAATCCTATATAATGTGTGGAAGATGAGAGGGGCTATAAATGGGTATTTAGCAATTCTAAAGTTAACATATTATCACTTAAAAGCTTCTGAGTAGGTCCTCAAACCAGAAGTTAATCATTTCTAAGTTCTATTTTTGAAATAAAGAATTATCCATAGAACTTAAATAGCAATCCCAAAAATTCCCTTTGAGATGAATAGAAAGCACACTCATCTCAAACAGAATATAGATTCTTATTTTTTATCACAAATGGAAAAATGACAAGAAAATATGACTTCCAATATCTATTTGTCAACCTTCTGAAGTATGGGCCATAAATGTTTCTTTCAACTCAGATTTGCTTGAAAATCTATCTGACAGGCACCTACTCACTGCAAATGCAGGTAAATAAAGTGAGATTCCACACTTCAAGCTGCTCAGACTCTGCAAGGAGGGCGGCGTACACTGCTCCGGTCACAGCAATATGAACTGAGGTGAGTCACTTCTCACACACCTTCATTTCTCCAGCGTGCCCCAGTCCCTGTATCGTCAATGTTTCTTCAGTTCTCTGCAAATACTTTTCTTCCATGTCTCTGGGTCTTTTCTGAATTTCCAAAGCCCACATCCCAAAAAGGAAGGATCCCAGGGTACCAAGGGCAGGATCTAAGCTAGTGATGAACACACAAGTCCATCTCCATCCTACCACCAAAGTAGCAGCCTGAGGAGAGAACAGGAGGAGGAGTAAAGATGTCAAATAAAATATTATTAGAGAATTACTACTATCTGCAATTGCTTATTAAAACAAGAAGGGGATGGGTTTGGCAGATTTATGTAATTTCAAGGCAGGAAAACCTTTATTACAGTCTAATAAGATTCCCATTGAAATTATACCCTAAGCAAAATGCATAAAGAACAAGCTCCAAGGGAACTAGCCATCTAGAATTTTTTGAGCAAAGAGTCTCTTGTAACTTCACTGTCATAGCAGCTACCAAACTGGCCCCCATCAGGACACCAAGGATTCAAGAACTTTACCTTTGAAGTGTCACAAAACAAATTTTCTTTGCTCTAAAGAAGCACAGAGCTTTCCAGCAGCTACAGAAGGGAGGCTTTCCCATCTCACTCTCTCTGGAGAATATCTGCCCAGAAAACGCTGGACTCAAAAGGGAAAAAATGACCCATTATTTTCCAAGTGTGTTGGCTTCTTGCAAGGACAGCAACAGTCTTTAGGAGAAATAAATGTTACTTTATTTTATTCAAACTGTGGGGAATGTCAGGTGTAGGTAGAATTGCGAAGTGCGAATATAACATTTTAGCGTTTAGTACAATATTGCCCCCAATAAACTCTCTTGCCTGCCATCCATTTTGGTAACCCCATTCCTCGATGGCATTTAGCACATCCTGTACTTCATCACAGCAATGCTCTCCCTTATGGGTAGAGGAGAGGGGGGGATCATTGAGAATTGATATTGAAAGTCAAGTTGATCTTGTCTCTAACAGTACTGCACTTAACCTATCCTGTTACCAGTATATAAAAAAGTTACATTTTATTTTTAAAATGTAAGTTACATTTTATTCTTAAGAATAAAATTATTCTTTATTTAATTATTTAATTATTCTTTAATAAATTATTCTTTGTTCTTAAAAATAAAATGTAACAATCTCTGAAATGCAAAACTAACCTATGAGAATAATCAAGGCATATCATCAGCAGCCAAAAATAAGGAAGGAAAAGAACCAAGAATGATAAATGAGTTGGGCCTTGACTCCAAATTTCTTGTTTTATTTAGTGATGAAGTTTAAATTGTGTTCAGACAACTATGTTGCAATGTTGAAAGGAATCACCAAAAAGTTGAGATAAAATATGTATCCTCTAATGGGGAAATTGAATTTCAAAAATTTCATTATTCCATAAGCTACAAGGAAAGAAAATAAAGGCATCGTTTTAAAAGTACACATTTAAAGAAGAAAATTCACCATATATGTAAAATCACCTTCTTTTAAAGTATGCTGCTCATTTTCTCCATCTTTCTGACTTGTAATCAGAGACAAAGCTGGAGTCTTTGTTTTCCACTGTGTACTTATAATTTCTACCCAACCAATTCTGCTCTCTGATGGGCTCTAACTCCACTGCCTAAAGCTTATTGCTTCCTGGGTTTGTTTTCTAAATTGTTTACTCCAGTTGATCCTCTTAGAGTCAAGAACACACAAATCTAAGAAATGAAATAACCGGAAATTTGGTATAAACACTTTCAGGGCCAAGCCAATCTTTCTAATTCTTCCATATTTCTCTCATTTTTCCCCTACCCCTTCTCCCATCTCCTGCCCCTACCCAGTCTTTCTCGCTCTCTCCCTTTCTTCTTCTAGAGATTGGAGATAATCCTCACAAAGATCTTTCTTTAAATAATAGGAGAAGGGGAGAAGATGGACTATGAAAGAAAAAGGAATGAAGAATCCATCTTGGTCTCCATGTTTCCCCACAATCTCAGTCATTAACTTTCCCAGCTTCTCTTTGACAGCACCTGTCTAGAAGTAAAGGGATTCCTAGATGCAACCTGATTGTTCAACCCAGGAGCTCGCCCTAGATACTCATCACAATTCACTGCATCAGGATAATGTACAGGAATTAAAGCTGTTATTTTTCCTATAAGATGTCCTATAAATGATAATCTCTTTTTCCAATAAAGTTATACAAGTTTAGGTTTATCATTGTTTCTCTAATTGTTCACTCATCTAAAATTTCAATGCATTCTTAGCAGTGTATACTTTCTGAACTGATCTCTCTGGCAAGAAAGGCCCTTCAAACATAGTGAGGGCTCCTTGGAGTGTAAGGGTGCTCACCTGCCCACTGTAGCTTTATGTCATTTTTTTTGTCCCGGGGATAGGAAATTAACTTATGTATTTTATTCTTTCCCGTGACCAGGAAGACAGTAATACTTTGATTAAGACACCTGAATTCATTACAAATGTCCCAATTAATCTTAAAGAAGCAGTTACAATACATGCAAACATTGATTTTTGCAACCATGTTTATGCAACTGTGTAGCTGTGTTAGCAACATTTTAAAAATATAAAAGAATTTGAATATTCAAAAAATAGGGACTTGATGAAATAATGACCATTTGTATAATGGGATTTTAGTCATCTATTTAAAATAATGTTTGAAAATGCTCAGGTAACTTTTATGGGTATGGAAACATAGTCACAATATATTGTAAAATGAAAGAAATAGCTCTCAAAGCTACATAGATAGCATAAACTCTATGTATAAAAATAACAATAATATGAAATCAAAAGATATACAACAAGACAAAAACAGAGATTATTACCCTTGTACTGTTGTAATTATGAATCACTTCTTCAGGGCCTCCCTGGTGGTGCAGGAGGTTGAGCACAGCACTGTGAAGCCATCTTGCAGCCTCTGCAGCACCGGTTTGATCCCAGCCGGCCAGCTAGAGTCCCACATGGCACAGCAGACCTCTCCTGTCTCACCCTCTGCCCCCCTCACCAGTGTATTTCACCAGTCTGCCTGTTCTGCTCCCTGCTCTGTCTCTGGTGAAACTTCTCACCCTCCCATGCATCTGGCCTGTACCCTGGCTCTTGTATAAATAAAATAAATCTTAAAAAAAAAAAAGAAAAAGAAAGAAATTATCTTAAAAAAAATCACTTCTTCCAAATTTTTGTTTTTCTGTTTCTTTCAATTATTTTGTAACAATCCTACATTACCTGTGGAAGGAAAGGGGAGGAAGAAATGAGGAAAGGAGGTAGGGAGGAAGCGGGGAGAGAGGGACAGGGTAGAAAAAAAAAGAAAACTATTAGATTTAAATCCATTTAGATTAAAATATGGAGTGACAGAGTCAAGGAAAAAATCAAATTTTGGTTTTTAAATATGGAAAAGTACTTCAAAAATGTGAAACGTCCATTTTCTTTCTGTATTGAACATGTGGAAAAAATGATTACTGGTAACTAAAAGCAAAACTACAAGACATGTTTATGTCAGCTTTTTGCAAAGGAAAGATTTATAGCATAAACCAGCTACTGAAATAGTAGAATAAAGTAGCCACCTAAAGCAGCTACTCACTGATTAAGAAAACATTCCTCCTTATCAGTGCAAATTACCAACCACCCAGGAAAAGGGGTATCCAAAGGATTCCATTCCTTGCTCAGTTGTTTACAATGGAATTAAACATTGGGCCATGCCTGAGGGGAGGGTGGAGCCCCAGGCCTGAAGAAAAATGTCCCCTGTCTCCAGGTGCAGAATTAGTTTAATGGATTTTCACTCCCTTAAGAGTGCGTGACCTTATGCAATGTATTCTAATGTTTGTGGTAAAAATATTCGTTATTATAATTTTTTCAAGGCCTGCAGTTAGAGGATTCTCTCACTGAGAAGAAATGAGGAAATTTTTTAAATGGTGGTTTGATGTCAAAACTACTTAACATTTATGGAAAATGAGATTTCCATAAATCTCTAATGTTATTTTATTAGTAGCACAGTCATCTAATTACTTTAGAAAAGTGGTAAAATCACTAGATATAAATATAATGGAAATTATCATTAAAATCTTTATTTTATTGAATCTGATTATTCTTTCACTTTTGTAGTTAGTGCTGTAATACTCTCTCAAAGGGCTCTGTGTTCTGGTCTCATACTTTAGCTGAAGTCAACTTTTGAAACATAAAACACCAATATGATCTTATGCCTTCCACTTACTGCTTTAGAAGTTTCTTTGGAGGAATGTAGGGGAACTGAATAAGGGACGAGGAAAAAAAAATAGTTATAAGAAATCAAAAAACAAAATGAACAGGCAACTATCAATCAGAGACACTTTGCAGGGGAGCGTGAGGGGGAGGGATCACAACAGGGGAGGGAGTGTGTCCTTGCACGAGGGACTGCGGTGATGGTGCACCGTGAATTGGTGATGGGGATTTTGCAGGGACTACACGTGAGAGGAGAAAGCATGCATTGTACAAACGGAAGAAAGATGTAAAATATATATAAAATAAAATAAAAAATATGTTTCATCAGTTTCCCCATTCTTGAAACAGAGATTCTTCGCCTTGTAACAGAGTTGAGATTTGCTTTTAATACATTCAAATCACACACACACACACACCATCTTTGTTTTCTAGTAACTGTTCTGAACTTACTTAACAGAGCTCCCTCAGAGAGGTGGCAAAGAACTTGAAAAGGCAAGTGACGGGGAAACTTTGGCACAGGCCAATTTGGACAGTTTCTAGCATCTGAGGTATTTTAGCAGAGTCAGCCAAATGCTAAGGAGTTCTATCTCCTCGCTATTTCCTTCCTTCCAGGTGGCAAGTGGGGAGACTGACCTGTCCGGGAGACCGACCTTTTGGGGAGTGGGTGTAAGAGTTAGAGGTTAATGATGCTAGGGGATGATAAGATGTTTGAAACCCCTCAGGGTTCTGTAGATCCGGGTTCAGCAGTGCTGGGAAGTAGCTGTTCTAGGACCTTCTAACTCTGGGACCATTTCTTTGCTAACCAGAACCATATTCAGGCTCCACACACTGTGCCCTCCTGGCTAGGTTTTCAGATCTCCCAGCTCACTTAGCACTGTTCTATACACTTAACAGCCTATGGCTGCTTCTACACCTTCATGCCACATCCCACCCTCAGGAAGATGGACACTGTAAGCTGACAGACATCATGTGCTCAAAATGGCAAAAGAGAGGGTCTCCCTGGTAGTGGGGTTAAGCACAGCACTGTGAAGCTATCTGCAACCTCTGCAGCAAGAGTTCAATCCCCAATCAGGGAGCTACCCACATGATGCAGCAGACCTCTCCAGACTTGCCCACTGCTCCCCTCAGCAGTGTATTTCAGTCTGTATGCCTGTTCTGCTCCCCGTTCTGTCTCTGGTGAACCCCCCTCCCGCACCTCTGGCCTGTACCCCAGTTCTTGTATGCATAAATAAATAAATCTTTTTTAAAAAGAAAGAGGTGCATTAATATTTTTCAAATTGGGCCAATATGTAGCCTCTTCCCATTCTGATTCTCTGACTTCATCTGACAATCCCTGTACCCAGGGATCCTGACCATTTAGAGGTAGTTGCTTTAAAAGGGGTCTGGCCATTACATGAACAAAGTCAAAGGAAGCAGACACTTAGTGTGGAAGATTTTTTAATAGAATTGATATGGAGAGAAAGAAGAAAGAATTTCAAATAATAGTTTTCTAATAAAACTCAAAAACATTCTTATCCTCCATGGGTAAATGCCCAGCCACACAGACCCAGCCAGTGTGGGGCCACTGAGACCAGAAATCTTGCCACGTGACTACCCTTCTGGTAGGGAGCCACAAGAAAGGGGTCAGGCAGGTCCCAGAAAGCTGGGACTGAAGGAGAAACTCAAAATACACCGGATAATCCCCCGTGAGCTCAAGATAGCTAGGGCTATTTTCTCTGCCACACAGCCTCCCCAAGTGTCTCTCACCCACGTCTCTCCCAAGTATCTTTTCCAAGTGTCTCTATCTTTCCTCCATGCATCTCCTTGCCCCTTTGTCCTGGCTCCTTCCCAGCTGCCCCCAGTCATGAAGTCTGGGTCATGACCTGCTGGGAGTTGCAGGCTAACCCACCGTGTGGAGGGGGTGGTGGGAAAATGGTGGCTGCTCAACGCGCCTCCTCTTTTCACAGAGATGCATCTGGAACAGCGCTGGCCACACAGATACTTTACTGGGGTCATTTGAACTTCCACTTCCTGCCAAGATGGAATAATATGGGCCAGATCTACCCTCCTCCCTGAAACACAACAAAAATGGCCAAGCTATAAAACAATGCTTTCATTCATTGAACAACCAGGAGCACCAGACTGTACCCGTGAGAGGACAGAAACAAATAAGGTGAGCCCCACAACTGGGCAGGCCTACTGCCGGGACAGTTTCCAGACTGCAGCACCATGTGGGGTTGAGGTTGTGGGGAGCACAATTTATAAATTCATGGACCTCTGGTCTTTCATGAGTACATTAAACATTGTGGGGAAGGATTAATGGTGCTAAATGCCCTTTGTCCTCTCATATCCATGATTTGTGCTGGAGTTTTCTAAAATGTTAGGTGCACTTGCCACAGTTGATAGCAGATGACATGCAAGTGTTGCAGAAAGAGAAATTTCTGTGTAATAGTTTTAAAAAACGAAAACTCCAGCTGGTTTAGCTCAAGTATAAGTATTGAAAGGAATGTTTTACAACATCAATAGGATCCTTGCAAATGGTAGAGCTTCATTGGCTGCCTTGATTTTAATTGGTACCTCAGATGGTAGAGTAGAAAGCTGGCAGGGCCTCTAAAATGCACTGTCTGCATGATGAAAATTGTGTCAGCTTTATCAGTAATTATTGAGTGTTATGGAGTCTGTGGTCTCAGAACATGAAGCCCAGAGAGTAGGGTGCTTTGTCCTGGTGATAAAGGTAGGATCAGTTCCTTCATTTTGACTTGCCCCTTCAGACAATTGCTTTCTTGAAAGCTAATTTTAGTAGGCCTGATTATTGTCAAAAATTGGTTTTCAAGAAATTATTTAAATGTCAAATTATTATAAGTTGATTATTCAAATGTGATGTGTGTGATTTTTTTTCTCTCTTTTTTTTTTTTCTTTTATTTTATGCAAGCACTGGGTACAGTCAGAAGTGCGGGAGGGTGAGAGGATTCACCAGAGCCAGAGCAGGGAACAGAACAGGCAGACTGGCAAAACACACTGCTGAGGGAAGCAGCGGGAGAGACAGGAGAGGTCTGCTGTGTGACCCTCGCCGGCGGCCAGGGACTGAACTGGCACTGCAGAGGCTGTGGGCAGCTTTGCAGCCCACTGCTCAACCACTGTGCCACCAGGGGAGACCCTGTGTAAGTAATTTTAAAGTGTTGACTCTGCTGCTTAAAATGTGGATTAACATAAGGATTAAATTGATTAAATATTTAAACATTTGAATTGGAAGTTAAAACTGTGTTTGAATTATGCAGAGACCGTTAATGTCCTATGTAACTCTGGTGTCCCCTAAGTGAAATGGCATCAGTCAGCACCGTAAAATTTTACCTAAAAGTCACTTTGTCCTCGGAAGATGGGACTGTCACTTGGATCAGTCCCTCATCTGAAAAATTACAGACCCCCATAGCTAGAGAGATGGGTTTGCTTCCTTCTATTCCCAACTAGAAAGATGACAACACACTGGGAACTGATGTCTGTGCTTATCTACCTTCTAGATCTTTCTCACACTAGGAAGATAAAATTGTTTATATCTGAAAAGTGTTCTGTGATGTATGTTGGGCAAAACTTTTGTATTTGCTGGCAAATGTTGTTATGCTAAGATAAGAAACATTACCCATTACACTGACCACGACCACTAATGAAAACTGATACAAAGATCCTGCTTCATTACAAAAAGACTGAAAAACACGAGCACCAATGGAATGTGTAGTGGGTTCCACTCTCTCTGGCACATCCTCAACACTTTCTTTAAGGAAATGAGACTTTGAACCATGGTGGATCCTTTGAACCATGCTCTCAGCCTGAGAGCTACAGGGGTCCTGGTTTTATGGGTTGGTCACAGGGGACAGGACAGGGGAGGCAGAGAGCCATGTCATAGCATGTTGCAGGCTGGGCCACACTGGGGCGTGCACAGACAGGTTCTATGGAACATCTCATTAGCATCTTGAGTCTCCACCCAGGGGTGTGCACTTTAGCAAACTAATGAGACCAGGTCACTGCCCAGTCTTCTGCCCTCTGCATCTGCACAGCCATCGAGTTTCAGGTGGGTCCAGAGCCATTTACTGAGAGAAGGAGGCCTCTGTGGGGTGGAGGGCTGTTTCTCACTGGTGATTGGCTGAATTTTTATGAACCCAGGGGCTCAATAACAGGAAGATCAGGCAAGTGAGATGTGTGTCTAAGGGATCCTGTAACAGCTGGAGCCCTGTGTCAGCTCACCCTCTTTCACCCTTACCAGCTTACCTTGGTGCCTGACTCTTCCTTCACATATATAGCTTTTTCCATTCAAAGGAGCTCAGAACAAGTCTTCCCAAAATTTTTTCACTTTGGTATAAGGATTATTTTGCATCATAAAATCTAGCAGATTCAGGAAAAGCTCTTTTCTTCCTCACAATTGCCTAAATTTGCATTGGAAATGTTTAAAATCAAAAAAGAAAGCGCAAAATAAAATCATTCCTACCAACCCCCACCAAGATTTAATACCTAATCTAATTGCAGTTTCAGCTTCTCCCAAAGGTAGAAATTTAAACTAACTATAACCAACCTGGAGGTAAATGCAAATAACTAGCACCAGGTTGAGACCCTATTCCTTCCCAGAATGGAAGGTGGCGTGGCCAAAATAATTTTCATTTTTTTTCTTTTGCTAATAACCTTGTCCCACCCTCTTTCTGACCTGAAATTCCTTCCATTTTGTGCAACTTTTTTGCAATGTCTTCTGCTTGCTGGATGGGATGTTGCCCAATTCGTGAATCATTTAATAAAACCAATTAGATCTTTAAAATGAACTCAGTAGGATTTTTGTTACTTAACAGGAATGGGGCCTAGTCCAAGAAGAAAGCTACCACCAGAGATATTTACAAGGAATATGAGCTAGGTGTGAAAACTGGGAGAGAGAACTCTGCAGAGCCTGTTTGTTCAGATTCCTCTCTGTATTCCATTGTCTTTGCATGGCATGGCAAATATTTATTTACCAGTCACTTGGCATTTCCATTTTCAAGTAATAGCCTTCCTTCCCTATGAAGTGGCAGACCTGTACCTCCTTCTTTTAGTCCAGAATGGCTTCATTTTACCTGAAAGCCTCAGGCCACTCATGTCTATGTGGGTCCCCATATGCATGAAATTATTATTTTTTTCTCCTGTTAATCTGTCTTATGGCAATTTAATGATTTTCCAACTGAAAACTCCCTGTCCTATAACAAAAAGACCTAGAAGGGTAAAGGGGAAAATTTCTACCCCAACATATTTGAACACTCTTGATCGTATTTGTTTGGGTAACTTGGAACTTATACTTTGTTAATTAAAGTTCTTTAAGTTCATGGTATTATTCATTAAAAATATCCATCCAATCCCTTCCAGCGTCAGTGAAATAAGCCAAAAAGAAAAAGAAAAATACCGGATGGTCTCACTCATAGCAGGGATCTAGAAAACTTAAATAAGGGACCAGGAAAATGAATAACTATAAGAAAGTGAAAATCAAAATCAACAAAAACTATGAACCAGAGACACTTTTTGGGGGGGGGGGGCGGGAGGGGAGGGATTGGGGTCAGAATGGGGGGATTGCAATTGTATGGGGAATATAAAAATAAAATTTATTAATTAAAAAAATAAATAAATAAATAAAATAAAAAGTTAAAAAAAAAAAAAATATCCATCCAAGAAAGAACACCCAACCTGAATGACAATTTTCTTATAACAGTATATTGAGTTAAATTTTCCTATATTGACACGGTTTAGCCTTGAGTCTGGTCTCTTCTCTATTTTATATGTTGAAATCATTACTCCCAGTACCTCAGAATGTGACCTACTTAAACATAGAGTCATTGTAGTTGTAACTAATTAGGGGGAGAAAAAACACCCTGTAAAGATAACGGCAGAGATTAGAGCAATCCTTCCACCTGCCAAGGAATGCCAAAGATTGCCAGAAGCCACCAGAAACTAGGAGAAAGGTCTGGAAGAGATCCTTCCTCACATTTTTCAGAAAGAACTAACTCTGCTGACACCTTGATCTTGGAATTGTCACCTTCAGAACATTGACACCACAAATTTCTGTCGCCCAGCCTGTGGTATTTTGTTATGGCAGCCCAAGCAGATTAATGTAGGCACTGAGAACAAATGTGTTGCTTGACTGCTTTTATCTTTTGTTATCCACAATGCAATGTACGTCATAGAGTGTGACACAGGAGCTAACAGCTGATAAGAAACATAACCCACTGGCCCTCGCAATGTATCTTACTTAATATGTCTACCTCTTTCGGCATTACATCCTAGACATACAAGAGAGTAGTTTGTGAGCAAAAATGGATTCCTAGAATATAAGCAGGTTAAAACAAAGCTATTTTTCTGAGAGCTTATGATCAAAAACAAAAATGTTTAAGGAAAGAAAAGCTGAGATTCTTAAGAGAAAATTCTTAAAAGAAAAAAAAATCTGTGTCCCTGGTTACTTAACTACATATTTTTACTCTTCTACACATTTTCCTCCATCACTTACCCCTTAGCTCAGAACAAATCCCTCCCTTTGCCTATTGATACATTCAGTTTTACTCTGTCATATATAACTTACCCCAACCTTGTATATACTTCTTTCTTCTCATTCTCCTTTCATCTTCTGTACTCCTTGTGTACTTTTTAAGTAATTTCATCTCTAAATTTGCAGAAATAGCCACTAATTTCAGCAGAAGTAAAGTGTTTGTAAGCTGGCTGCCAGGTTACTTTTGCTGCCTCTGTGTAGATACTGGACTTCTAGTGAGTCAAGGGAGTGACCGAGATTCAGCCTTGATTTCTAGTAACACACTCCAACACGTCATCTCTTGCTGGACTTAGGGGAGTAAGGGCAACATGAGTTTGTAGCCAGCTTGCATCAAGGTTGAGGAAGACTGGATTAGACCAAGAGGGAAGTGGATAATGGTGGAGACTTCAGTTTATTAAATATTGATAGTCATGATGGTAATTACAAAACCTTACACACTCTTGTGTTAAGGGCATCATCTCCATTAGAACCTAAGGTATTAATAAATATTTACAAAACAATGATAATATATTTAAAAATACATACCTGCAATTCTCAGATAATAGTTTGAATTATTTTGACAGATTATTTTAATTTCCTGATTGTTCAATAAGCATTTGTTAAACAATTTTTTAAGGTACTGCATTTCCCTGGAGAGATCTCCTCTAAAAAATTATTCTACTAAGCAGACCAAGTGGTTTAAGATTCCAGGCATTATCACAAACCATCATTTTTTTTTTCTTTTTGCATGTGATACTTTGATTATGTGCTTCCTCATGATAATACAAAAGGAAGGATACCGGCTGAAGTCACGGCCTCACACTCAAAACATTTCAAAAATATTTAGTTGGAGGAAGCCAAACTTAGTGGTTTCTGGAAGTTACTATGTTACCAACCTCTGCCTCTTCCAGGCACATCTTTTTATGTAGAATTCTCCCACCACAGTAACTTTGTGGTCCTTTTGCCCTAGCCGTGGGCATCTAGACTAACTAGGAATGTCTGGGAGAAGAGGCGTTTGACCAAATGGTGCATTCCAGGAAAATTAGCAAGAAAAAGGATGTAGTGAATGTTCATTAATTCAACCAACCTTTAATAGACACCAACTTTCTGTCAGATTCTCAGTTATGTTCTGAATATAAAAATGAGTAAACTATGTTCCTGACCCTTGATAATCTGATTGGAAACACAGCCTAGAGCAAAAGAACTCTGAGCCTGGGGTACACACTAAGTCAGCCCTTGAAAATACTTCTAAAAACCAAAATGCTGACGTTTTAAAATATTTACTTTAGTTATTTATGCATACAAGAATGGGGCATAGGCCAGAAGTGCAGGGGTGAGAAGATTCACCAGAGACAGAGTGGGGAGCAGAACAAGCGGATTGACTGAAATAAACTACTGAGGGGAACAGCAGGCAAGACAGGAGAGGGCTGTCGCAGTGGCTGGCGATAGCTTCACAGCACTGAGACTTTAACCCCTATGCCACCAGGGATGCCCCAAAATACTGATTTTCTACTGAAGGGCCGTTGTTTTATATTCCAATTTCTCCATTGAAAGAAAATTCATTAGACGTTATCTTCAAAATAAACTTATTTCACTTCATCCCTGTGAGTATGACTATTCCACAAAAGACAAAAAACTAGTGTTGGAGAAGATATGGAGAGAAGGGAAGCCTTATACACTGCTAGTGGGCTTGTAAATAGGTGCAGCCTTAATAGATGGAAAGTTGGGTAGAGATTCCTCACATATTTAAAAATACAAAGTCCGTAAGATTCAATTATCCCACTTTCATGGTTTTAACCAAAAAATGCAAAGACATTAATTAGAAGCGATATATGTACTCCTGTGTTAATTGCAGTGTTATTGACAGTAACTGAGAGCTACAAGTGTCCATGCACAGATAAGTGAAAAAAGAAGATGTTATAAATATACACAATGGAATACCATGCAGCTGTTAAAAAACAACATGCATATTAACTTAGTATTTTGCTTATCAAAATAAGCCAAATGGAATGAGAAAAAAACTATGATTTCACTCCAGATAGTATTTTTTTAAAAAAAAGATGAACAAATAAAACAAAAATAAATCTTAGATTATAAGACTAAATTAGTTGTCACCAGAAGGAAGGGAAAGGCATGTGGGCAAACTGGATAAAGGGGTCAATTGCCTGGTGTAAGATAGAATTGGACATTTAGTGATAAACTTAATGTAGCATACACACGTGTTGGTTTACAGCAATGCACACCTGAAACCTATATAGTGTTATCATACAATGTTACAACAATAAAAATTTAAAAAATAAAAGTTTCTTTCTCTAGACATATCTGTTTCATTTTTACTTAGCACACACAGCTCTTACTATAAGCCAAGCCTTGTAGCCACTTTTTAAAAATTAACTCCTTATTTATTACAACAATTCTAGCAATTGTGCATTTCCCATTTTATAGATGAGTAAATTGAGGCCCAAACTATAAACCCTTTGGGTTCATATAGCCAACAAGTAGATGATCTTAAAGTAAGATGTTAATAAGTTAAAATAAACTATATCAAAATAAAAAGGGAAATAAATTTCATATTCAGAACAGGATCTTTAAAATTTAATATCATACTAATTCAGACAAAAGTTCTATTCATGATCTCTAAAGGCAAGTGTGGGAGAATAAAATGTGAAAAAATGTATTTCCCAAGAGAACAACATAGCCTATTGTCCTGTTCGGACTGGATAAAGAGCAATTAAGTAATCTACAGGATACTTTCCTTGATCTAAACAAATATTTGACCTCTGCATCCTCTTTTGGATAAAAACATTTAATCACAAAAGATCAAGTGATAAATACCTTTGAGCTTTAGTTTACTCACTTGAAAAATAGGGATAAAAACGGTACCTCCATCCTAGGATGATGAAAAGATTTTCCTTTCACAACATGATGGCAAGAATCCAGGTTTCTGCTCTATCTTATTTCCTAGTTCAAAAGGCAGCACTCATCCCAAGAGAACTAGGCCTTTTTTTTCCCCCTTTTACTATAAATGATTTTATTTTTTTAAATAAAAAGTGTATCTATTTAATGCATCCCACACTGATTCAGGTCTAATGATTAAGTCTAATGATTACTGCAGTGAGGCAGTGATCTCCACCTTCTCGCCATTTCCGTGTAAGCTGAGAACACCTGCTCTCTACACTCTTAGTAGATTTCCAGTGCTCAGCGTGGTATTATTTTGTTTTTGAGGTAACGCCGGTGGACATTGCTATTTGTATTTTGGAAGATGAGGCTCCCCCACTTATCTCTTACCATCGCTCCCACTTCAGCTCCGGATTATCACTGCAGGTATGTGCTGGACATATGCTCTCTAGACTTGTTCACACCCCACAACGTCAACCTTGTGCCCTTTGACCCACATTCCTCCACCACGCCCCCACCGCACAGCTCCTGCCAACCACCACTCTGCTCTTTGTTTCTGTAAGATCAACTTTTTTAGGGCCTCCCTGGTGGTGCAAGGGGTAAAGCCTCAGCACTATGAAGCTATCAGCAACCTCTGCAGCAAGAGTTTGATCCCCGGCTGGCCAGGGAGATACCCACATGGCACAGCAGACCTCTCCTGTCTCGCCTACTGCTCCCCTCAGCAGTGTACTTCAGCCACTCCACCTTCTGCTCCCTATTCTGTCTCTGTTGAATCCTCTCACCCTCCCCCCATCTCTGGCCTGAACCCCAGTCCTTGTATGCATCAATAAACCTTTTTTAAAAAAGATCAACTTATTTATATTCCACATATAAGTGATTTTATGCATTTTTTTTCTTTTGTTTGGCATCTTTCACTCAGTATCATGCCCTCTGGGTTCATCCAACCATGTTGTTGCCAATGGTAAGATCTTTTTCTTTTCTAAGACTGGAGGAAATGTATTTTTATTATTTATATACATATATAGAAGTACATGTGTACATGACATGTATGTATGTGTGTAGATGCATGTGTATCTCCAGGGACTGCAGGATCATATGATAGTTCCATCTTTAGTTTTTTGAGGAATTGCCACACTCTCTCCCATAATGGTGCCACCAGTTTGCACTCCACAGGGTTTGAAAAGGGCTACCTGGTGAGTCAGACAAATTAGGCTTCACCTGTTCTGCCTGCTCCATGCTCTGTGTATACAGACCCCTTACCTTGCTGAACTCCAGTTTTCTTGTGTGTAAAAATAAAAACTTTCATCATAATCTTGTGAGGATTTATGAATAAAACCAGTTCACAGTGTGTATCACATCATCAGTCATGTAGTACTTTTTAATACAATTTTGAGTCTATTTTTCTGGCTACCTCAGCTGATTTCCACTTGGCTGTGAATCTGATAGCACAATTCATCATGGGCTCATGAAAGTAAATAGCACTTACTTGGTATGTATAGCCAAACCTCTACTAGAGTTTGGGAGCATTCTGCGCCAGCAAATTCTAAGCCTCTGCTTTACTATTGCCATTAATAAAAATGCATCAACTATCTCTTGTTATTCTGCTGGGAGGGCAGAGATGAGAATAAATGTGATGCTTTTAAGACCTTATCTGAATATTTAAAGATAACTCCCATATAGGTGACCATTCATGATAATCAGGCCACTTCTGTGAGCATGCTTGGAGGAGAATTCTCCAACTTATCTATTAATATTTTAAAATACAAAAGATTGAAATGTGCAGCGATATTACTGCCACAGAACCCCATCTTTATGATGCAGAAGGCAATTTCTTTCATGCAAAGATTCAGGCAATTTCTCAAGAATGTGCTGCTTTGGGGTTCAGGTGCTGAGCCCATGAATCACATTAACTTAACATTAATCTGTTCCCCTGGTGCTTTTCCTAAAAGTATTAAGAAAGAAGTCCCTAAAGTATTGTTGCTAGGATATTCTAGAGACGACATTGAGAAACAAAATGCAATTTCAACCATTTGGGGAAAGCCAGGGTTTTATTTAACTATGGTACTTAACCCTGAAAAGTTTAGTATATATTCATCTTCCTGAAAAATAACACCTAGATTCCAAACTCCCTCCAGCATCAAATTCTCTGAATGCCTGTCAGGGACTGTGTATATTACATACAGCTTCTGAAAGATTTACTTGAATCAAGGATAGATTTTCAAGTGAAAAAAATCACAAAGAAAAAAAATTTAAAAATTCAGGGCAAGGCACTGGAAGCTGTAAAGTGGAACAAAGCATATTTTTACGCAAGATTATCAAGTATGGGGCCTCCCTGGTGGCACAGTGGTTGAGCGCTGGGTCGCGAAGCTGCCCGCAGCCTCTTCAGCACCGGTTCGATCCCCGGCCTCCCCGGCCGCTGGGCGAGGGTCCCACATGGCGCGCAGACCTCTCCTGTCTCGCCCGCTGCTCCCCTCAACAGTGTATTTCGTCGGTCTGGCTGTTCTGTTCCCCACTCTGACTCTGGTGAATTCTCTCACCCTCCCACGCTTCTGACTGTACCTTGTATAAATAAATAAATAAATCTTAAAAAAGAAATATTATCAAGTCCCTTGACATTTGTCAAGTTTTTAAGAGAAATAAAGCTGAAGGAAGCCATCACTAAAAAGTATATACCCCAATGGATTTTTAAGAATCACTACCAATTATTGATCTCCCTTCATTAGACTTGCTGGCCCCAGAGGATTTTCTTTAGGAAACATTTCAAGTTCAAGACCCTATCTGTTATCAAATCCAAGGAAGATGTAAAAAGCTGATAAAAATTGAAGGGGGGAAGAGATAGCAGTTGCTACCTGACTCATGGAAGTTCCTACTATGAACATTTAACCAAAATTTAAGTGTGTCACAGAGTCACAGACCTAATACCCATGGTTTTATTCCATCTGACATTAGGACAACATGAAAAAAAAGTAATGTATTCAAATAAATATTCCAGAAATACTCTTGAAGATAATATAAATTTAGAATGAGATGCATGAATCAGTTAACCTCACTAATTAACCTCCATGAAGAAAAGCTCAGGTTCTCTTGAACTTTGATATTAAAGTCAATGTTTCTATTTGCCCCTAGCAAGTAGATTTTATAAAAAATTCAGCAAGTGTATAGAGCTTTTTCTCTAAGCTTTATCAAGATGGAGTATTTTGAAATGTGATATCACAATAAGAGCAGAATTTTGTTCTTCTGCCTGCCTCTAATGCTGGGTTGCTTTACTTTATAAATCTAAAAGAGGAAGGCTTTTTACCAGATGAGAAATGAGAAGCAGCTGAACTTTTATGTAATTATTAGTGAGAGGAGGCAGAAATAAAGGAGTTACTTAGAATTTCTAAAAGCCATTAAGATTTTGAGTCACAAATTCTAAATCCCATCACAGAGGGGATTTAGAAAAAGCTAAACTTTTTCCTCCTAAAATCGTTCATTTTTATCTCAAACTGTTAGCCCCAGATTTATTTTACAAAGTTTTACTCTGCGTGCAATTTTTCAGTGTGGGCTATTTTTTGTAGGTTTCATTTAACTTATATCAAAAGTGATTTTTTTTTAATTATTAATTAGCTTTACATCGTAAACCTTGCTAATCACCAATTAACCCTGCCTTCACAGGTTTTTATTTGTTAAGTGTAGGATCAAATGTGGCCCCAATTTGCTTAATTTTTCCCTTCAAAAAAAAAAAAAAACAAACCCCACAAAAACGCCAAGTTGACAAAATCCTAAGCCTCTACTGCCATCTAGTGGTTTTACTAAATTTTTTCAAATGAAACCCCTTCAGCAACCCATGATTCGCATTTTAAAAGGATTTTTTTTCCTTAACTTGCTAGAATGTTTTAGAGATTTTAATCTGAAACAACTAGCGATAAACCAAAGTATAAACTATACATTTCTAATATATATATATCAGAAATAATGTTGTTTGTATCATTGCAACGAGAAAAACCTGACTGCAACAGCCCATTCCCAGCTTACTCTGATGAATGATTTCTTTAACTTTTTAATTATGAAATAAGAGACTCGCATGAAGTTATAAAAAGAGTTTATAGATTCCCATAAGAAACTGCCAGAGTCTTTTAAGTGTCGCCGATATCACATTCTACAGGGTAAATGAGTTACTCGGGCATTTTATGCCACTAGCCTCTGTGGCTATCACCTGTGGCCTTGATCGTGTTAGCGGGGAAGATGCTTGTGTGGGGGCATGCGTGCCTGATTGTGAACACCTGGAGCATAGGTGTGTGCGCATGTGTAAGTGTGCACACCTGTGCCTTGATGGGCAGGGATAAGAAGGTCGAGTCATCCTGGGGGATGGGGCTCAAGTGCTGTCTCCCTGCTGGCTTGTTTCCCTGCCTATACTCAAACCTGTGAAGATGATGCCAAGATGGGCCTCCCTGGTGGTGCAAGGGTTAAGTCTCAGCACTATGAAGCCGTCTGCAGCCACTGCAGCAGGAGCTCCATCCCCTGGCCAGGGGGCTGACCTACATGATGCAGCAGACCTCTCCTGTCTCCCTGCTGCTCTCCTCAGCAGTGTATTTTAGTAGATCCACCTGTTCTGTCTCTGGTGAAGGCTCTCACCCCGACTCCCCCACACACACACCTGTGGCCTATACCCCCAGTTCTGTATGCATAAATAAATAAAACATATCTTTAAAAAAAAAAAAGATGATGTCCAGGGCTCCAAAATTCTCTTTTAAACTGTCAGAACTTATGGTGAGCCTAACTGGCCCGGGATGGTTGCAAAGCAATGTTCCCATCAGCAATGGATGAGAAATTCAGCTTCTCAGCAAGTTTGCCAGCACTTAGTACCATCACCGGCTTTTATTTTAGCCATCCTGATAGGTGTACCTCAAGCACTCGCTGTGGTTTTAATGTGAATTTCCCAAGTGGCTGGTTATATCGAACAGCTGTTCCTGTGCTTACTTGCTTTCCACTTCGCTTTGTCAAATCTTTTGCCAATTTTTGTTTATATCTTTAGCCAATTTTCTAGTTTTTTTATATTGACCTTTGAGATTTCATTTTTTTTTTTCTGGATATAATGCCTTTGTTGGATGTGGGGCTTGAAAATATCGCCTACCAGTGTGAAGCTTTGCTTTTTATCCTCTTAATGGGGTTGCACACACGGCAAAAGTTTGTTTTAATGAGATCAATTTATCAAAAAAAAGTTTGTATCATGCCTTTGATGCAATGCCCAAGAGCTCTGCCTAACCACAAGTCCTGAAGACAGTCCCATGTGTTTTTGTTCTGAATGTTTTACAATCTTACATTTTATATTGAAATCTGTGATCTTTTTGGAATCAATTTTGAATAAGGTGTGAGATTTAGGGTGAGGTTTGTTTTTTTAGGAAGTCCAAGAGTTCCAGCCCCATTTGGGGAAATGCTATCCTTCCTCCGTTGAATCATTCCTGCACCTTTGGCAAAAGTCAGTTGGGTGGGTTTGTGTATAATGCATGATTTTTAAATCTTTCATTCTAGTTAAACACACTACATGATGAATCCCAATAACTATCTTTTGCTGAAATTAATATAAAATATCAATAGGAGATAATTTTGTAATAATGAAAAAGAAAGCTTAATAACATTAAACATTGTATCTAGAAAATAAAGAAAATAATTCAAAATGAGGAGCAAGTCTTATATAATCTTAATTTCACCAGCTAGGTTAATACCTAATTTTAAAGAAAAGCTATAGAGCAAATTAGCAGAAAGCTGGATCTCTGAAATGTATTGTTATGGTTTAAATCCTGATTAGGCAATTTACCAGCTACAGGACTCATGTCCCTAGCTGCTAAACATTTTGATATCTGCATTTTTCGTCTCCAAACTGTATGTAATAATCCACCTATCTCCTTGTATTACTGAGAGATTAAGTTAATAAATGCAAACACTTAGAATAATGCTTGACATATTATGAATGTACTTAATGTCATCTATTGTTCATCAAATGTGATATAAAAAGTCAGATCATTCCAGTGACAGCTTGAATAAAATCTATGCTAGAATTAAATACATTCCTCTTAAACTTTGGGTAAGTTCCCTGATTTGACTCTACTTCCTCTTCTACGCAATAGGATGGTAATGAAGAAAAAAAAACGAGCTAGTTAGGAGTGTATATCTCTGTACTCAGTTACATAGTAAACATTTCTTTAATAAATGCCTCTAAAATTTTAAATACTGGGCCTCCCTGGTGGCTCACGGGGTTAAGACGCAACCTATGAAGCTATCAGCAGCCACTGCAGCATGAGTTCGATCCCCAGCCAGGGAGCAGCCTCACATGGTGCAGCAGACCTCTTCTGACTCACCTGCTACTCCCCTCAACAGTGTATTTCACTCAATCTGCCTGTTCTGCTCCCTACTCTGTCTCTGGTGAATCCTCTCACCACCCACACCTCTGGCCTGTACCCCAGTTCTTGTATGAATAAATAAATACATTTATAAAGTTAAAAAAACTTGAAATACTGTCTATTATATGTCCCCATGATCAATAATATCAAATGTTTTTGGAGCCCTGTGTTAGCTACTAAATAAAGCAATAAAGGCAGTCCTTATGCTAATTGCATCTTATTGTATGTAAGCAAAATTAGCATATACAAAACAGAAAAAGGAGGGTAGCTATTATTCCTAGAGGCTTGGGAGGCTAACTAGATTCAATATCCATCATACCCAAATGGAGTTTGCTTGTGGGAACGTTTCAACACCAACACTGTTCACCTAGTTTTTAAAGATAGGGTTGACATTTAGCAAACCAGAGAAAATTAAGTTTCTCTGATATTCTAAGTGAAAGGAGCACACAGAAAGGAAATTTTCTTCTCGAGAAGAAGAGCAGCATTTGGTCAACTTAACATATATGGGAATTGATTGTCAACAAAGAATATTCCATAGGGGATGTTAAAGCACTGTGGCTGCTTAATTATTAAGAGGATGATCTAATTCATATTATTTATATCTAATTCATATTTATATAATATATATGCATATATTATATATATGAATGACATGAAGGGGGAAAGGAGATAGACAGGCATTTATCTACGAAGTTCTTGGAGTCTCTATGAACTCCGCAGACTGAGTCAAGTCACTGGTGCCCACACCACTGCTGCCTCCTGACAACTTACCAAATTGCAGCATCTAGGGAGCTGATGCAGTGAAACTTTGCTTCACTGACAACAAATACCTCACTTTTCCAGAGAAGCAAGATGACTCAGAGAAGCCCAGTGCAATTCATTGTAAAGCAAATCCTAAGGGTTACACAGTTACATTAGTTACTTCAACAATTAGTGCCTTAGCAACGGAAGCATTTTTGTTACGTTGTTCATACTTATCAATAGTAAATAGATTCAACTTGAAAACAAAGTCTTCTTTTCATGACATCCATCCTCCAGCTTAATCTAATTACCTTCTTTTTAAAGTTATAACACTGTACTCATTTTCCTGTAGATTACCTTATTGTAGGTTTACTATTTTAAAGACAATAAATTAGCCTGTGAAATCTCGTATCTTTCCGGGATCATGTCCTTGTCTTTTTTTCAAAAGAGAGTCCTAATGATGCAGCCAGGACCTGAATGGCTCACTGAAGCTGAACCTGACCCGGGTGGGAGCAGGAATGACACTTGCGCGCATCAGAGCAGACGTGACCCCCTCCCAGAGGCCTCTGGAGTGAGCCGGCACCCTCTGCCTCTATTTCATTCCACCAGGGAGAGCCTGTGTCTCTTTTTGATTCACACCTAACTATAGTTTGTGAGCCTGAGAAAACGTGATCACAGCCAACTTGGAGGGAGAAAGGATGATGAGACTGGGTCCAAGTTGCTGCGACCCTGTGGAGACGAAGGATGTGGCTTATTTGGGGCATTTGGAAATAGCTTCTAAAATGAGTCTTTACAAAGTTTTATGGTGACAAAGTATTCTCAGGTGTATTAGGCAATTTTAGCCCTCACACCTAAATAGGAGAAGCAAGAATATACATACACCAGTACAATAAAAACTATAGTGGGATTTGTGGTTTTGTTTGGTTTTCTAGGACCTTCTGAATAATCTTTGAAGCAGATTTGTCAATTCCCTCAGATAACACCAGAGATCGTTTGATGCATGCCAAGAAAAGAGAAAAGGTGGAGAATTGTATTGACATTAATTGAACAGATGCACTTATAAGCAAGTAACAATCAACAGAACAGAATAACCCTCCCTTTAAAATCTTTCAACTCAGGGTTATCACTAAAAT
This sequence comes from Talpa occidentalis, assembly GCF_014898055.3. Lineage (NCBI taxonomy): Eukaryota > Metazoa > Chordata > Mammalia > Eulipotyphla > Talpidae > Talpa > Talpa occidentalis. Next base: position 137,576,458 of record NW_023604295.1, on the reverse strand, counting down.
TCTAGACCAATGATATATCAATCTATGTTATTGATCTTCTAAAAATAGATTATTCGGTCTTCCTGAAGAAAATCACAATGCAAGAAAAAAATAGCTATTATTAGTAACTCTTTTCTCTAGGGGAAACAATAATATCATATATCCCTGGGATAAAATTAACAAGTGGTATCAAGTCTATGAGAAATAGTTCCTTAGAAGTCTTAAGAAGATAAAAAGAGCAAGAAAAATCAGCAAAATTAAGCAGATTCAGGAGGACTCTATTGAGAAATGGCTAGAATTTGGATACAGTGAGGAAAATAAGCAAGAGGATTCAAGTAAAGAAAGAATGTATGAGACACTGCTGGTGAGTAATGTGAATGCTGTGGAATAGTTATATTATGGACAAACAGACATTTCATTGAGGGTAGACATGCCAGACAGCTCCTAGACAAAAGGTGAGGTCGTTAATTTTCTTTCTTTTTTTTTTTAAATAGAGGCATGTTTTATTTATTTGTTTGTTTGTTTGTTTGTTTGTTTTGTTTATACAGGCACTGGGTACAGTCAGAAGTGCGGGAGGGTGAGAGAATTCACCAGAGCCAGAGCCAGAGCCAGAGCGAGGAGCAGAGCAGGCAGAGGGACCGAAGTACACTGCTGAGGAGAGCAGCAGGCGGCAGGAGAGGTCTGCTCGCCATGTGGGACCCTCTGGGGAGCAGCCGGGGATCGAACCGGCGCCGCAGAGGCCGCGGGCAGCTTCAAAACCCAGCGCTCAACCGCTGCGCCACTGGGGAGGCCCGAGGTCGTTAATTTTCATTCAGGCTTTCAAAAATGGGAAATCGTTGATGGACTTTAATAGAAAAGAAATCTATTTAGAAGTTATTTTGGGGAAATTAAGCACTGAAATGCAGCCTGAATTGGAGAAAGGCAAAGCTGGAGATAGGAAGACCAAGTGGGAGGCTCTAGCAGGTCTCCCAGGTAGAGATCGTGTTGTGACCTTCAGCCTTGGGAGTGGAAATACAAAGGTACCAGGATGATCATGATTAGTACATATTGAGCACTCATAATGTGCTGGGAACTAGCTAGGGTTTTATGTCATCCTTATAACACAGCAGTGTAGAGAGCACTAAATAAACTAAGAACTTGCAGTACTTACTTGATAAGTATATGGCATTGCACATAACGTACAGAAGTATATACATTGAATACATTGCACACAACTGACTCCGCTGGAGAAACTTGAAAGAAAAATCAAGGAGGGGGCCTCCCCAGTGGCGCAGCGGGTTGAGCACCACACTGTGAAGCTGTCCATAGCCTCTACAGAGCGGGTTCGATTCCCAGTCAGCCAGGGAGCTACCCATGGCGCAGCTGACTTCTGTCTCACCCGCTGCTCCCCTCAGCAGTGTATTTCATCAGTCTGCCTGTTCTGCTCCCTGCTCTGTCTCTGGTGAATCCTCTCAACCTCCCGAGCCTCTGGCCTATACCCCAGCTCTTGTATAAAAATAAATTAAAAAAAAATTCTTTCATTTAAAAAAAATCAAGGAGGAAATAAATAGGTTTTCTTTTACCACCAAGACATTGGGCTTAGCTTTCAACCAAATTCCCAGTGAACTCAGATTCCTGGGAAAGACATGCTCTCTGAACTCCTGCTGCCAAGTCTGGAATTCGCTAACTTACTCAAAGAAAGGATACTTAGAAAGTTTACCAAAATAGTGTAGTGAACATTTTGTTGCAAATACATTGAAAAAAGAACTTCCATGGAAAATTCTAGGTGTTTTTCCATTTCAGTATTCAGACCTTGCCTCTCAAATTATGTACCTGCTTTGTGCATCAGCTTCATTGATTTGTTCTTTTGCACTAATAAGAAAGTGAAATCTCAGGAATGCAAGCAGGGCCACGCCAGTAGTTGATAGCAATTTAAATAGAACCATCTTGTCAATGAAATCCTTGCTGTTTCCAATATGCAACACCATCTCACACTACCTAGAGATGCATCTATTTTTATTTACTGAAAATTTTAAAAATCAATTGTTCCTTGTGCTAATGAATTGGTCTACTATCTTATTTTGCTAGAAGCCCTTTTGAATACTAAAAGTCTTCTGTGAATTTTTCACTAAACATTTTACTTTGGCATTATCTGAAAGAGCAGTCTGCTATTACCCTCTCCATATATCAACAAGGTGGTTTTTCTAAATGTGATTTTCATAAAGACACCAAGGCCTCTGTTAAAGTCAGTGCTATTGACCTCATTGTCCAGCCTGGATTCTTCAAGATGTAAAGATGGAAATACTTAAATGCATTTCATCCTCAAGTAAGCTAAAACCACAAACACACACACACCCCACACCACACCACACCATAGACACATGTACACATATGTGTATATGTGTGTAACAATTAAATATCAATTGAATGTATGTGTGTATGTATGGACACACACACACACATTCAATTGAATGCTGATGTTGAATCATTCAATTGTGTAAGTAGTTTGGCCCTTGATTGTGCTAAAGAAAAAAGAATCCACTGCTGAGGAGAGCAGTGGACGAGGCAGGAGACGTCTGCCTTGCCATGTGGGTTGCTCCCTCTTCTGCTGCCCACTCTCTCTGGTGAGTCCTCTCACCCCCCACACCTCTGGCTTACACCCCAGTTCTTGTATGCATAAATAAATAAATAAATCTTTTTAAAAAATAGAACCAAGGCATTTGTAAGCACACGGGATTGTACTGATCTGGGGAGGTGAGGGCAAAAACACACCACTGACGACACCGTTCTGTTCTTCAGGTCTGTTTTCACCATCCACCATCTGAGGTTACTTTCCCGGCTCATTTTCTTCATGGCGTCTTGCGCTTGTTTTTGTTGGCTTGTCTTTGCTCTTCTCCCCACCACCTTTACTCCACAATTCCCTTGTTTCCAGTAACAAAACAAGATGTCCCTCCTCTGTCTCATACACAGCAGATTCTTATTCCTCTGAAGTCACCAACTGATACACCCCCAACATTTATGAATGCGAGTTCTGACAGAAACGACTCAGAGAAAATATTCTATGTCAGATATTCAGGGTTATTATCTAACTGAATTATATTTTTACCTGTCTTTCAATGAGGTTGGTCTGTTGTGGTCATGCTGAAAATCATTAGGATGAAACGCATAAATTCCCTGAAGTTCATCTCATCTAATCCTTAGTAAGTATAGCAGAGGAAAATTCTTCTTCTACCCTCCTAGGCTCAGTAACTGGCATCCTTCAAATTAAACTAACAAAAACAGATTAAAGTGAAAAAAGGCAGACAATTTTTACTGGTGTATTTTTACACACACACAGGGGCTTCACAGAAAAGAAGTGAAAAAGCTAAAAATGTAGACTCAGAGACTTATATGCCATGTTAACAAGGGGTTATAAATAGCCGAGCAGTACAAGATGAAGGACAGAGTTTGGGCTTCTAAGGTTGATGAGTTGTGAGAGGGATGCTAGAAGGTTATGAGGGATCCAGTGGAGACATGGGTTATTTTAATGAGGTTTATTTGTATAAACTCACATGGTGTCAGCTTCCTATCTCTGATGGCAAAAGTTGATCTCATCTTGGTATAAAAGGGGGAAATTTGATGCCCTGTTTTTAGGTAGAAAGGCCAAGGCAGAGAGCTCTTCTTGCATTAGCTGTTTCTCAATAACCTTTAGCTCAATTGGCAACATAGCATATTTTCCGGGGGCATTTCCTGATCCTATTCACAAGCAAGTGAGTATCTTTATTCCCACTCTCAGCTGGGGATTCTAGGCAACAAAACCTTAGGAAATTTCCTCAAGATAACTCAGGAATAGGGGGTAAAACTTCTAAAAAAATCACTCATGTTTCATGAGGTTTTCCATGACCACACAATTCTCTAAGCATCGACACGATTCTCTGAACAAGTATGCTTTTCAAGCTTGATTGTATATGTTCTATATTATTTTCTTGTGAATCTTTTCTTCTTGACAAGACAATAAATTCTTCCAGTACCAACACTAGTGTTAATGAACTTCTCTCCTATCCAAGATTAATAACCAGTCACCATATTTAATAAACACTCTTGGGCTTAATTTAATAATAACTTTATACTAACTTTACACTTTTGAGATTAACAGGATAAAGGGATCTTATACAGATCTTTGAATAAAGGTGGTTTTATTGGTATCTCTAAACTATTAAAAACCAAGTTTAAAACAAGATGAATAAACACTGGAACAAATTATTTGGAAGTATCATCACTCAGGATCAACCTTTCACTAAATGCTTTGAAATGCAGTTTTACACACATAAAATAGAAAATTCCACTTACCTCTTGCTGTTGTTTTGGCTCTCCAGAGAATTCTTTTTCCCAAGGCTACTTACTTTGATCCTTTTCTCTGGTACCAAAAAGCATGTTAAAGCCCCCTCTACCCCCCCAACCTAGCCTACAAAGATGATAGTCAAGTAAAGTCATTTAGTTAAACAGGATTTTTTTTAAAGATTTATTTTTTTTATATAAGAACTGGGGTACTGGCCAAAGGTGTAGGATGGTGAGAGGATTCCCCAGAGTCAGAGCAGGGAGCAGAACCGTCAGAAGGACCGAAACACACTGCTGAGGGGAGAAGTGGGCGAGCCAGTAGAGGTCTGCTGCATCACGTGGGTGTCTCCCTGGCCGGCTGGTAATGGAACCCACCCTGCAGAGGCTGCGGACAGCTCCACAGCATTGTGCTCAACCTGCTGCGCCACCAGGGAGGCACTAAACAGGATTTTTTTAAAGAAGAAAAAAAAGGAAATTGGCTATAAGGTGGCATCTATAAATAACCATTTGTGGTGGTATCTGATGCTGTTTCTTAATTTTTCTCTTTTAGGCTGGGAAAAGAAGATTGAGTGTTTAAGAAATGCTGGAAATATTCTATCACCAGTTAGCTAGAACATTCTTTGGCTTTTAATACACCCCTGTGGCCTAACTCACTACATTCTGTTTCATAATGTACACAAATTATAGTGTACTTCTTGATTTATATCTCTTTCTCTACTAGACTGTAATCTAGTACAACTATTTGACTCTTCAAATAATAATTATGTAAAATACTGCATTATATCACTTATTTGTGAAATCTAACAAAAGACTAAAAAACTAGAGAGTAAAGGGGTAGATACCAGGGCAAATGGGGAGAGGTAACTCAAGGATATAACTTCCTGTTAAAAAATTAACAATTTAAGGGATCTAATGTACAACATGGTGTTTATATCCAAGAGTACTGTATCCAGACTCACATGTTGCTAAGAGTGTTGATCTCTAATCTTCTCAGCACACACATACACAAAAAAAGAAATGGTAACTATGTGGCAGAGATGGTAATTAAATCTAGGATGTAACCACTTTACTCTCTGTAATAGTCTTAAATCAACACATTGTACATTTTAGATTTACACAATGTTTGTGTGAATTATAATCTCCATAGAGCTGAAAAATGTGGAATAATGAATAAATAGGTATCAATCCAATTTTAATAAAATTACTGAAGGAACTTCCTCAGTTTTCCTCTATAATTTGTTCTCATACTCAGACAAAACTACTGGTTGCACAAACTAGAATGAGTTGATCTTGAATCATAGTTATTAACATCTAGCTCCAAATGGAGATTTCCATCTGACAGTACATTCATGTTTCATTAAGTTTCATCAAGTTATCCCCAAGAATGTGCACTCTCCTTCCTTGGTAATGGTTTTGCTCTGGTATTCTGGTATATGTTCCCATAACCAGCTTCTCTCTGCATTGATGAGGTTAGAGCAACTTTCTGATTTTGCTTGATTTTTTCATATATTTTACATCTTCCTTCCTTTTGTACAATGCATGCTTTCTCCTCTCAGGAGTAGTCCCCGCAAAATCCCCACCACCAGTTCACCTGTGCACCATCACCACAGTCCCTTGTGGAAGGACACACTCCCTCCCCTGTTGTGATCCCTCTCCCTCCCCCACCCCTGCAGAGTGTCTCTGATTAATAGTTTAGAGCAACTTATTTGAACAACAATTTCTTTGACATCTAGTCCAGAGAACTCAAGTGACTTGCCCCGATCTTGACACTGTGATGATCAAATCATGCTGAGGTTTTCAGGGAAGCATAGCTCCGTGACAGCCAGAGTGCCCAGAACATGGTGGACACTTAGTAAGAAATGTGTTTTGTACTGTTATTATTTTACACCGATGTCTTATTTGGTTCCCCTATATTCCTGCAATAAGTAAAACCATCTGCTCTTTTTCTTTTTCCTTCTGACTTGTTTCACTGAGCATAATTTCTAGCTCCATCCACATTGCTGCGAATGGCATGAGTTTATCAGAGACATCCTGCAGGGGAGGAGGAGGGAGAGGGATCCGAGGGAGGGAGGGAGGAGCACAGGGGACTGAGGTGATGGTGCACGGGTGCCTTGGGGAAGGAAACTATGAGGACTACACCTGGGGGGAGGAGGGAGCAAATATTCTTTAAAAATGAGCAATGGGGCCTCCCCGGTGGCACAGCGGTTGAGCGCTGGGTTGTGAAGCTGCCCGCAGCCTCTGCAGCGCCGGTTCGATCCCCAGCTGCTCCCCGGCCACCAGAGGAGGGTCCCACATGGCGCACAGACCTCTTCTGCCGCCCGCTGCTCCCCTCAGCAGTGTACTTCGGTCCTTCTGCCTGCTCTGCTCTCCGCTCTGGCTCTGGTGAATTCTCTCACCCTCCCGGGTTTCTGACTGTACCCAGTGCTTGTATAAATAAATAAATAAATAAATAAATAAATAAATAAATAAATAAATAAATATCTTTTTAAAAAATTAAAAAATAAATAAAAATGAGCAATGGAGGCCTCCCTGGTGGCACAAGGGGTTAAGTACCCACTATGAAGCAATCCACAGCCTCTGAAGCATGAGTTCGATCCCTGGCTAGCCAGGGAGAAATCCACAAGGCGCAGACCTCTCCTGACTCACCCGCTGCTCCCCTCAGCAGTGTATTTCAGTCAATCTGCTTGTTCTGCTGGTGAATCTGTCTCTGTCTCTGGTGAATCCTCTCACCCCCTGTACCTCTGGCCTGTACCCCAGCTCTTGTATGCATACATAAATAAATTTAAAAAAAATAAAAACGAGCAATGATGTAAAAAAATAAATAAATAAAAATTTTTAAATTGTGTTGAATGAATAAATAAACCCATAACTGTCTGTAAACACTAAACCACACACTTTTCCACTTATTTAATCCACCAGCCTTGTTAGCCCTGAAATAGTGATAAGATTTAGTCTTGATTAGCAGAATCAACCCCAAACCTTTGACCAGCTATGCAGGAGAGGAGCAGGTGTTTCTCTGAGTAACTTTCTTTCCTAAAGCAGAGTCCAAAACAGAAAGACCCAGTCTATGGGTCTTATTTTTTCCAGATAATTTTACTACTTTGTCATCTTTAATTGCACCCGGGTCCTTAATTTTTCAACTCCAACCTCCTTTATTTTCTTTTCTAAGTAAGGTTTTACTGGAACGCAGCCATGTAGTCATGATGCTGGTGGTAGTTTCACACGACAGCAGCAGAGTGAGGAGGGGGAACGGAGACCATCGGGTCACAAAGCCATGTAGAAAAATTATAGAAATATTCAGCCAGCCCCTCGCTTTGCAGACAAGCATCCAGGCTTCATATCAGCGCTCAACGTCTTTGTCTAGAGACTCCCTCAACAGTGCTGGGGGGGGGGGGCATGTGAGGAATACTCCCCTGTGAGAAGACACCTGGAAAGAAAAAATGCAGGGAGAAATTCTGATATCGATTGTGTTTATCACTGAGTTTTATTTCCTCTTCCCTGACGCTACAAAAGACAGCCTGACATAAGGCTGAATCCCCACCCCAGAGTCCTCCAGGAGAAGACAAGCCACTACACAGACAACATGGCAGCCAGTCTAATCCCTGCCTCTCTTTCTCTAGGCGCTGAATAAGGCTGATTATTCTCCTGCCTCAGAGAAATCATCATAGATACACCAGCATCACAGACAACATTCGGGGCAAACATTTGGGTTTGTTGCTCAGAGAAGGCAAATTTATGGTAACTGGTTCCCAAGTTGTGGTCATTGGGAGAGGCTGGGAGGTGGACAGAGTGAGCACGGCTGTAGGGGAGGTTCCGTCTGCCTTTGATACAGAAAGAAAGAGGATTCTTCAAGTCTGCTGGGAAAGAAAGTGTCAGTGATATGCCCTCTGTGGCCCCTATGGGCTGAGATATACGGGCAGCATATCACCACCTCAAACAACTGGTCCCCAAATGTATCGTCTCCGTAGATGCTCTGATTCAAAAATCTTTAGTTTTTTGTCCTTCTTTAAGAATAGACCCATTGTTATTATCTTGAAAGGGAACATCAGAAACACATCAATTTTACATCTCTCACTTACATGGAGTTCAAAATATTGTACATTTTTGAGGGTTTTTTTTTTTTTCCTATAAGAAACTGCTACACGTTGACCCTGAGGTTTCCTTATGAAGTTAGGGATTTAGGAGATTAAGTTCACAGACTTAATGTTTACGTTAACTATTGTATCGAGTAGAAATTATTGCTGTTGGAAAATAATCTGCTAGGATAGTTCAGAGTGAACACTGAGTTTTGTCAAAAATCTGTCACTTTCAATGACAATGAAAATTACACTTAAGAAGTCACTGTTTCTGGCTTTGCAGATGTGGTTTTCTACATCTGAAAAGAGTGGAATGTTAAATACTCACTGATGACATCAAAAGGTCATTCAAAACATTTCAGTTGGTTTGACTTTGTTAACTATTAATTAAAAGAAGTCCCCAACTGTCTTATTAGTAATTAATCTGATTTCACCTAACTTTTTCATTTCATTTCTCTGAAACAAGGCATGAATCTCTCTGTGAAAGTAGTCACTTGTTGAAATTTCACTGCATTTTTAAGCTCCTGAATTAAACTTGGTGCTTTGTGGCCGTTATTTTCTAAACAGTTTAACAAGGAGTTTTGGGAACAAGATCCTTGCAAGGAGTGAACACCAAAGCTACCCCCAACTGATCTGCAAACCACAAATAATTCCCATTCTTTTGTAAACTAATCTATTTTCACACCTGGAGTAAAGTTGCTTCTTCTTTTGCAATGTCTATTTTAATGAATTAAATACAAGAAAGGGGGCTGAGATTGTTCTGGTGAAAGGAAGTATCCATCTGAGTCCAAATCCTAAGGTAGAAGCAATTAATTCTCCTTGGCTCAATTTTGTCTTCGCCCACACAGTGCTCCTTCACCTGAAATGGCAATCAGAGTTTAACAAACAAAAAGTAAGAGAGGGGATTGAAATAACTTCACCTAAAACAACAGGTTTTTTGAACAGTAGAGAGAAGTCACCTGGGAAATATTATATCCTTGTTGTCAGAATCTTGGGGTCACATAGGAAGTTGTATTGAGGGGTCTTCTGGGACACATGGATAAAGTAAGGATGGAAATAACATATGGTAGGAATGTGAGCGGAATCTGTCTGCCTCTCAGATAATTACTGTCATTTTATGTACGCAGCTGGACAAAATAGGAAACTGAGTACTCTGGTAGGTGATCAAGACCTTTACAAAGTTGTAATAGTTGCCAAGTTTCTTGATTACCAAGATGGTGTTGAGTACAAGTATTTTATTTCAAAAATATTTTTCCAACTGTCTTAAATCATGTATCTAAAAGGGGAGCAACAAAAGACGAGAAAAACAGTAAAGAAACAAGCGAGGCCATGGGGGACAAAGATGAACAAAGCATAGTCTGTCTGCATAAGGAGGACTCCATGTCTTCTGAGGAAAAGAATTCAGAGAGAGAAGTTAAAATGTAACATGGTAAAGGTATTACAGAGAGGGGGCCAGGAATGCTGACAGAGGACAGCACAATTTTGTTTCTTGATGCAGATGGGAATTTCATAGCATTAGGGGTGGATATTGAGGAAATAACAGCAACTCATCAAGAAGAAAAAGAAAAATGTGAGTGTGGTGTTCCAGGAAGGAAGAACAGTTCTGAAGTCTGGCATTAGCAGGAGGAGTAGGTCAACGAGAAAGAAGCACAAAATGCACAAGGTATCCAAATGCAAGGAGGCTGCAGAATTCAGGAACCTCAAGACAAAGCCACTTGAGGCAAAGGTTCTGGAACTTTACTGGATTTGAAATTACCTGGAGGGATTGCTTTCAGTAGGTCTGGGAAAAGACCCAAGGTTCTGTTTTGCTAACAAGGTCCCAGGAGAATTGATTTTGCTGATCCAGGGAACACCCAGTGAGAATCGCTGAGATTAACACTGGAATTTCACCCCCAGGACAACAGAGAAAAATGAGAGACAGAGAAAGTGACGAGAGACATATCCCTATCATGGGTGTACTGAGTGAAATATCACTAGAGCCTGGGAGGCTCCTAATAGGAAATGGAACCATGATTAAACATTCTGCCTGAGAAATAACTGAGAGCTTCCCATCTTAGTAGAAACTGAAAGGAAGTGGAAGGAATAGCTAAGAAGTATTTCTTAGGCTGAAGCAATAGGATTGGCATCCTCTTGAATTTGAGTGTTGGGGGTGGGTGGGGGGGTGGGAAGAAAACAATGAGGATTGACAGTGTGAGTCTTAGCCCAGGAGGACAGGGACATAAAAGGGCATTAACTGAAGTTTAGAATATAAAGCAGGGGAGCAGTTCTCAAGAAGGAGGGATAGTGTGACTGCCATTGCACAAAAATTGCTTTACAGATTGTTTTAAAAGCATCCCTGGTCAGTACTTCATTGATAAACAAATGCTTTGTAGGGTGACGAAAATACTCCATACAATGTTATAATGGTGGTTGTATATCAGTAGGCATCAGTGCTGCCCACAGAATGTACAACACCAGGAATGAACCCTAAGGCGAACTATGAACTTTAGGTGATTCTGGTAAGTTCATGTGAGTTCATCTTTTGTAAACCAACCAACCAACCAACCAACCAACAAACCCATTCTGGTGTTAATGCTGATAACCAGGCTGGGCATGCATGTTTGGTGGTAAGGAGTATGTGGGCAATCTCTGCACTTCCCTCTGACTCTTGCCTGCAAACCTTAAAGTGCTGGGGGAAAAATGCATTAAAAAAATCCTTTTGGCATAGGAGTGTGCCTAGAGAAATTCTGTTCCTTTAGGTCTTTTCGAGGCATTCTTTTGCTGTCTTCAAATCTCACCCTACTTCCCTTTCCTACTTCCTTCAAGATCTAAATTCTCTGGAATTTGCAATTACAAGCCAGTTTCACTGGCTCTGTTGCTCCTAAATTGCTTGAATCATTGGCAAGAGGGATGAGGGCATAGAAAGAAAGTTTAAATAATGGAGAGAGGGCCTCCCTGGTGGCGCAGCGGTTGAGCGCTGGGTTGAGAAGCTGCCCGCAGCCTCCACGGCGCCGGTTCGATACCTGGATGCTCCCCGGCCACCAGAGGAGGGTCCCACATGGCGCGCAGACCTCTCCTGCCGCCCGCTGCTCCCCTCAGCAGTGTACTTCAGTCCTTCTGCCTGCTCTGCTCCCCGCTCTGGCTCTGGTGAATTCTCTCACCCTCCCGTGCTTCTGACTGTACCCAGTGCTTGTATGAATAAATAAATATTTTTTAAAAAAAATAATGGAGAGAAGAACACACACACACACACACACACCCCAAGTGCCAGCATGTAGACCACAGATTTTACTTGATTTGGCTTATTTGATCCTCATACAACTATTCAAGAAAAATGATATTATCTGCAATTTGTAAATGAGAAACTGAGGGATTAAGAGAAATGAGAAACTAGAGACATTAAGATATCTGTTCAAGTGTAAAAATAAATAGTACATAACAGAATTAAGAATTTGACTAAAAAATCTCATCACTAAATCAGCTAATCAATTCATTAATCTCTGCCTAATGCTAAGTTTTCTTAAGATAATGTAATATGAAACTTTACAAGAACTACTAAAATAAGAAGAGGTTTCAGAAACATCTGCCTTTTATTTATAGTTATGTAGATTTTAAAGCCATGGATTAGCCCTGCTTCCCAGAGAAATATATAAACATTAATTTTAATATGAATATAGTATCAAATGGTTGTTTGAAAATTATTCCTCATGTTAGATTTTTTCACACTAGGATTAACACTTTTATCTCCTTCCAAAATGCCCAAAACATTGTGTGTAAAAGTAAATAATAAATAGGCTATATTCCCACCTATAAATAGATTTTTTTTCTATACATAGAAATAAGTGAGGCTCATATAGTTCTTGGGGGACTAGATCTTGACATGAAGAGGGCAGACAAACCATCCTGGGAAAGCTGGGTCCTTAAATATTTACTGCCAGGAAATGCTATGCTTATCTTGAGACACCAGTGAGGGGGGGTGGGGGGACCGGCATTCTCAATTATGTGACTGGTTTGTAACACAGGGGGATAGATAGCCTGGTCCAGACCCCCAGGAAAGAGACAACCAGAGTCTGGAAAGCACAGACAACTGCCACAACCTTTTAGAAAAGGAATTTGAATTTATGTCCCGGATTTGTCTTTCATTTCATTTCACTGCCTTTTTTTTTTTTTTTTTAACCTGGTACACTTCATCTTTTTCCTCAGATTTTATCAATCTGTCAGTTACATAACTATATCATTTTGGGGGTCAAGCATAGGAAAAATAATTCTTAGACTCTAAAATAATACACACTGGCTACCCAAGGAAAAGTGGGTGGGAGATAAGGAGGGGGCACATCATCCCATCCCCTTTTGACTCAGAAATTCTACTTCTGAAAATTTATCCCTGAAGGTCTTTTGATGGGTCACTTGGTTAATTAAGTTCCTCATAAACACTTCTCTGGGTGTTGCTGTGTCAGTATCTTGTGGATGTGATTACAGTGCATAATCAGTTGACTTGAAGTAAAGGAGATTGTCCTGGACAATCTGAATGGGTCTTATTCAGTCAGTTAAGAAGACTGAAGATTTCTCAGAAGAAATTCTGCTTGTGGACACAATGTGGGTTCTGTCCCCGGGGCTCTAGCCTGCCGTCCTCCCTGAGAGCTGGCTCTCTGCACACTGCAGTCTCACTGCAATCCCAAGTCCGTTCTTGGTGATAAATCTCTTAATGTCTACTTCCTCCTGGTCCTGCTTCCCTGGTTGAACACTGACCGACAATCTAAGAAAATACTCTGAAGTTTGTGTAAGTTTCATGTAATAAGATGTTCACCTGAGTATTTTCAAAATAACAAACTGGAAGTACAGTATTATGGGATTTCTGAAGTAATTATGGCAGTCACTTGATGGATTTTAAGTTATATGTATGCAAGTTTGGTTAATATTATAGGGGGGAGTGTCCATTTAATTTTCATTTTAAAATTTGGGATACAAACTGTATATAGTGTATGATCAAGTAATGGAAAATGCACCCAAGAAGGCTTAGAAGAAAACTGATATTTAAAAGGTTGTCTTTAAGAAGTGGAATTGACAGTAAAAAACTAAAATAGGGGCCTCCCTGGTGGCACAAGGGGTTAAGACATAACCTATGAAGCTATTCACAGCCGCTGCAGCACAAGTTTGATCCCCAGCCAGGAGCTACCCACATGGCACAGCAGACCTCTCCTGCTTCATCCGCTGCTCCCCTCAGCAGTGTATTTCAGTCAGTCTGCCTGTAATTGTTTTTTTACATCATTGGTCTCCCCATAGGCATAGTCCTCATATTCCCCCACCACCACAGCACCCAAAAGCCATCGCCATAATCCCTGTGCTCCTTCCTGCCCTTTTTTGATCCCTCTCCTTCCTCCCTCCCTAGCTCTTTGCCTCAAATCTATGGTCAGGTTGCAAGTTTTGTCTTTTAATAAATTTTAATCTTTGAAAAATAGCAGCTTAATGTTAATGTATGTTCTTTCAGAATTAAGGTCATTTCCAAAATATACATAATTTTTAAATTACTGCTTTTAAATTCATTGGCGATTTTCCAAAGAAATCTTTGCTTCACATTTTTGTGCATTGATAACATATTCCTGCACCACATATAAACTGGAATAATGTTATTACAAGTTGAGTGAGCTACTTGATTCTAGAACTAATGGCATAAATGAGACAATGCCCAAGATCATTGTAAAGGAAGAGATAGGAGATGAGTTCTCTGAAATTTCAAAAACTTTCAGTAATAAACTCCAGCAATTTGTTTTTATTTTATTTGTTTTTATTCGAGTCATGAGATGTGTGAGACATTACACTGAGTGCTATACATTGCATAGATTGATTGTGGCTAGTACAATCAATCAGAAAAGTAAGTGAAGCCTGATAAAGGGAGTTATCATGGCTCTGCTTTGTGAACAGTTGCTTGAAAATAGATTTTAATCATGATATTTCCTATTAAAGTTTATGAAAATAATAACAATTACTGATGCTTCTCACAACTCATCCCTACCCCTCTATTGATCTGGTGTTTGGCAATCTGTGTGTGTGAATGTGAGTATAACTTTGAAAATCAGTAGCTTTGTCAAAAAGGACTCAGAAAAAGAGATAAAGAAGGAATCAGGGCTACAGACCCAGGAGGTTGTCCTTAAGTCAGCCTGAGGTGTGTGCAGACACAAGGTCCAATATAGATTTTATGTCTTCTAGGATTTGTCCAAGGCAGATAAAAACTGGGGACAATACCTTACCCCTAATTGCCTCATGCCATTTAACCTATGAGTTACTATCTAACCTAAGATCATTTCTGACATATTTTATACATTTAAACAGGCATTTAATCTAGAACAAATACCTTTAAAGCAGAAACCATATTTTATGTTATTTCATGTTGTGCAAGACTCGATTTTTTCTTATATATCGTGAATACATTCACTGTTCAAGTCTGTGTGTATAGTCAGTCATAGGCAAACTGATATTTCAATAGGTCAAATTTTTAAAAACCTATTTGAAAGGCAAAAAAATTTGGACACAAAATCCAGGGTCATGGGGATCCTTTTCTGCTTGTTTTGTGTCTCTGGAGCATGGAGTGACTCCAGATCCTCAGATCTGAAAGAAGCCAAGCTCGGGAAGACTCGGAGATCAGACAGGGGGTTTCAGTTAGTGTTGTCCTCACATTGCATGTGGGCCCCCCTCCCCCAGCACTCCTGGGGGTACCAGCTCCTTTGAATAAACACCCCAGGGAAGTGTGCTCTTTAGTGAGCCGTCCTGAACTCTATGAGATCATAATCATAATTTCATACAGAAATTTTGGAAGAAGTCAATAAACTTTGGCAATGTGCTGTGGGCACGAGCTTGTTAGAGAAAACATGTAGTGATGGTGAGGAGCTGTTGACAATTCTGGATCCTCTTTTTGGAGGCATCTGTTTCCATTTATATTCAGCTGTTCATCGGCTATTCATTGAGGAAGGTTTGTTAGTAACTTAGACTTACTTCAGCTATTGAATATTTGAACCTACAGAGAAAGTTAACAATATATACAAGGGGCAAGCAAAATGAAGGCTGACTTCATCATGTATCTATAAACCACAGCCGCAATCCCCCTTTAAATTGTAGACTTATCACCTTTATTTGTACTGAAACTCACTGTGAGGAAAAATATCATTTGGAAGGCAAGTGACTTACATGCTGTGATTCTCAACCTACAGTTCTTATGGGTTGAAGGTGTGCTGTCCTGGCCCACCGGAGAAACGTGGACAGTCAGAAAGACTCACTCACATGGAAAACATTGCCTTTTCTCCTTAAAAATACAACTTACAGGGCCTCCCCGGTGGCGCAGCGGTTGAGCGCTGGGTTGAGAAGCTGCCCACGGCCTCTGTGGCGCCGGTTCGATCCCCGGCTGCTCCCCGGCCCCGGAGGAGGGTCCCACATGGCGCGCAGACCTCTCCTGCCGCCCGCTGCTCCTCTCAGCAGTGTACTTCGTCAGTCTGCCTGTTCTGCTCCCCGCTCTGGCTCTGGTGAATTCTCTTACCCTCCCGCGCTTCTGACTGTACCCACTGCTTGTATAAACAAAACAAACAAACAAATAAATAAATAAACATGCCTCTATTAAAAAAAAATACAACTTACATGTTCAGATTAGGTAATACACACAGTACAAAATTCAAAAGGTACAAAAATGTACCTAGCAACTACTAAATCTCCACCCCTTCTCTATTCCCTGGCTACTCATTTCTGCTCAGAAGCAACAAGTTATCTATTCTGTTTCCTTCCAGAGATATTCTTTGTATATATAGACATTTCACCCACTTTTTAAAAAGATAATGTTGATTTACATTATTTTGTATTTTGGAAGCATAGGATCCATCCCTTCAGATGTTATTACCACCATGAACCCAGCAAGCACCCCGAGTCCACCACCATAGTCCACTGTGTTCTCATCCTTCTCTCTCCCTGGATTCCTCACTTCTAAGGTCAGTTTTCAAAGGTTTGTTTTTTATTTGGCTTTATCTGCCCATTGTTTGGTTTCTCTGTATTCTACCTATAAGTGGCACCATCCAGGATTTGTCTCTCTCCTTCTGACTTATTTGGCTAAGCATTGCTTTGCTTAGTTTTCCAGCTCATCCATGTAAAAAATTATTTTTGTGTTAACATGAGTGCAGGTTTTTTTTTTATGACATAGAATGTAAACTTTGTTTTTAAACAATATACTTGGGTCACTCCTCTTAGACCTCTTAGATCTTTTCAACCACTTTTTACTCACTTATTCATTCTTTTTTTTTAAAATAAATTTTATTTTTATATTCCCCATACAATTGCAACCCCCTTATTTTGACCCCAATCCCTCCCCTCCCCGCCCCCCACCTCCCATAGAGTGTCTCTGGTTCATAGTTTCCGTTGATTTTGATTTTCACTTTCTTATAGTTATTCATTTTCCTGGTCCCTTATTTAAGTTTTCTAGATTCCTGCTATCACTCATTCATTCTTTAACAGAACACCAAAAACACAAGTTATGAAGATGTTGAGTACATTGGACTTCATTAAAATGAAACACTTTTTTTTTGGCTCTTTGAAAAACTCCATTAAGAAAATAAAAAGCAAGCCAAAAACTGGGGAAAAAAGTATTTCAACATATGTCAGACAAGACTAGAATCTACACTGTAAAAAAAAATGCTCACAATTTAAAAATCAGACAACTCATAAAGTTGTTTCTGTCCCCTGGCTGTACAATTTCTGCAAGTACCAGATGAGAGGCTTCTTATTCACTGGGTGGTCTTTGGAAAGTCAGGCTACCTCTCTCGGACTCAGAAGCAATGGTAGAACGCAAAATTAGTCACAATGAAGAGATCGAAGTCTGCTTCTCACCCTTTGGATCCTGGCAGAAGGCACTAGACATGAGAGATCGTTCTGATTCTAACCGGGCCTCAAGAAGCCTTGCAGTTTCCACACTGGAGCTTTGGGGGCTCGTCCACAACCACAAGAACCAGCCTGGGCTGGTTGGCTGGGAGTGAGCGACTTTGTGGTCCCTGCTGCCTCCCTCAGGCCTTTATGACGGTCTCGCTCCAGCTGGCCACAGCTCTTGGTGCTCAACCTTCCACCACCTTCTGATGAAGACCTTCCACTCAGTCTGATGAAGACCTAGCACCCATCGGCCGGGCCCCACCCAAATCACTAAACTACAGATTCCTGAATTAAATTTGGGGTTGGTATTTTAAGTCACTACTTCAGAGGTCATTTGTTAATGACAATAGCTAATTGATAAAGATATCTTGTCAGGAAGATGGGGCAACACAAGCAACTACCTAGTGGGATTGTTGGGAGATTTAAATGAGAAAGTAAATGTGAGTGGTCCATGCCCCCCCCAACTCACCCCCTCAGAGTAGATGCTCAAACATGTTGGTAATGATTCATGTCCTAACGATTGACAAGGATTATCTTGAAGGGGAGGTGTCTTTTGCAAATTTGGTTTTTCTGTGGCTAATGTAGACAGGTAATCGCAAGAGCTACCCAGGTATGTGGCAGCAGTGGAGGAAAGTCACTCTTCCTGATAAGAAAGATGGAGAAGCTTCTCCAGATGCTGCTATTCAATGTAAATATGTCGCTGGTGAAGAGAAGACACTTGATTGTTCTTCTCTCTACTTACCGATTGACTCATATTCTTCTATCAAATTCAGCAAACTTTTGGTCTTGTGTGCCATTGAAGCGGATCAAATAGATATAAGGAGGGTGGGAGAAGAGCATAGAGATTACATCCTGGAGAAGAAAGCTGGGTTCTGGGAATACCACCCACAGCAAGCTTAAGCAGACTATCTTGATTAGCTAAGACTAGTAGCTACATGTCATGATGTTACAGGAACAATGATGCTCATTTGCATATAATGCTTAGAACTCTACACCAGAAAAAAAATAGAACTGTATTCCAATGTAATCTTTTCTCATGCCCCCAATTCCCAAAATGTAAAAGATTTATTTTTAAAAACATAATCCTAAACCCACAAAGGTTGATCAAACATCAATCCTTTTTAATCTTTTGTTGCATAATTTTCTAATGTTTTACAAAGTCTGTCTCAGCAGTGCATTAACTATTACACTAACAAGTGTTAATGTAGTTCCTGCCTTTCCCCAGAAGGACTGTAAAACTGCAAGGCTTTTAGGATTTAAGGCATGGATATAAATATTCAACCCAGGTGTTTCTAAATCACCTTCCACAATCTCAAACGATGGTATAGTTGAAGAGTTCTGGCAAAATGTCTCAGAGTGTCGTCTGTGTTTGTATCCAGTTATGTTACATTCAGAATAAATGCATAAAATAAAGCAAAGCCTGCTGACATATTTATTTTCAGGACAGTTCTGTCATGTGAACTTTCTAATCATATTTGAAAATCCAGCTGTGGAAAGGTATGCATTATAGAGAAATGGCTGTTGGGTCTTTGCCAGACCACAGAATTGAACCGTATATGGCAAAGAAAAATTCTCAACCGCTGTTAGAGCAATTCATTCTTTTAAGTTAAAATCTCCAATTAACCACTTAATTTCTGTCAATATCAATATAACAATCCTTTTATGCCTATGAAAAATGAATAAGATTACAACACTTGTCTGAATTGCCCCTAAAGTGATGCCTTTTTTGGCTTTTAAAAGTCTTATCTAAAGTGTGCCTATAAATATAAATGTCCTGTGCCCGCTGTAATCAATTCTCGGCTTTCAGTAAATTCCAAAGGACTCTGCGCTCTGCAAGAAGTATTGGCTCAACGTCCTGGGGGGTTGTTTCTATTAGGAAATCCGTTCCTTAGGAATGTCTCCCGTGTCCCGGACTTCAATTCCAGGAAGGCATCAGGTTCGATCCTGAACATGATTTCCCTCCTATTAGGAACAAATTTGTGTTTATTATTCCAAAAATACAGTGCTTGAGCCAGAATTTATGGAGATGCTCAAATGGAATCATTTTCTCTTTTGATTACAGCGCACGTTGATGCGAGCCTCGTGTGTGGAGCCGCATCTGACCCCAAAGAGCTGAGTGATTCATGCCGCGTTGCTGAGATTTTTGGCAGTTCAGGCAGGAAGCTTAAACACGCCCTGCCACTTGGAGATCTGGAGCATTTGGAGCTATATTTTCCATTTTAAATATGGTCATGGAAATTAAAGTACTTTTCCTTCGTGAAAATAATCTGAAAAAAAAAAAAAAGAAATTAGCAATTGGAGGAGTCAATACGTGCAGTGAATGGAGCAGAGGCCTGTCACAGGTGAGGCTGGAAGTGTGCTTAGACGATGTGGTGGTGCGCGTGCAAAGAACCAGCAAGTGTTGTCCCCAACATCACCCCTCTTCTCATTGCCTTTGCTTTCTCCTCATCCCCTGGAATGAATGGCATGGTTCAGCTTGGTTGGTTTTTTTTTTTTTTTTTAAAGATTTATTTATTTATAAAAGAGCTGGAATACAGGCCTGAGGCATGAGAGGGTAAGAGGATTCACCAGAGACGGAGCAGGGAGCAGAACAGGCAGACTGATGAAATACACTGCTGAGGGGAGCAGCAGGCGAGACAGAAGAGGTCTGCCGCGCTATGTGGGTATCTCCCTGGCTGGCTGGGAATCGAACCCGCACTGCAGAGGCTACGGACAGACAGCTTCACAGCACTGCACTCAACCTGCTGCACAACTGCTGCGGAGGACCTTGAGTTGGTTGTAATAACTAACAAGGGAGCAGGAACCTTAGATGCAAGGGATCTAAGTTATTTTCTCTTCGTTGCCCCAGCTTATATGAAACACTGCCTGTTAGAGACTATCGAGTCTGCAAAAACTATCTCATGGGCCCTGCTCAGCTCTTGCCCTCCTGCTTTCATTATTGAACTGCCTTAATTTCTGCTGTCCTTAGATGGTGTTTGCCGCTTTCACTGTTCGGGGTATACACCCTTTATCTTTGTGTGGATTAAGAGCAGCAGACAATGGGAGGAAGGTAAGGATGTGTTACTTTATGGACTTCTGTAATAGCTTAACTTTTCTCTAACGATCTTCATTAAGTTAATGAAGTCTACTTTAAGAAAGCAAATATTTTCTTACCTTCCAAAGGCCATTTACCATGACAGTAAAGGAATATGAAAACTATAAATGCATACTTACTCTTGTAAGAGTGAGCGGCTATCAGCAGAGGTTTGCAAAAGTTTCCGGAAAATGGAAATCAGATTTGTAGGTGCCGATTTTGTAGCAAAAAGGGAAAAACCATAGGTTCGGATATACCCACTGAAAGATCTGGAGCTGAGCAGGGAGCCAGCTTTCTTTTTTTTCTTTCTTTCTTTTCTTTTTTGTTTTGTTTTAGCAATATTATTTTATTTTATTTTTTTTTTTTTAGACAGAATCCTAGAGAGCCTCTGGACTTAGTGAATGAGCCCCACTAAAATGTCAGGGTACAGCAAGATAAGGAAGACTCGGGGGCCTCCCTGGTGATCACAGGTTAAAGTCTCAGCGCTATCAAGCCACTGTGGCATGAGTTCGATCCCCGGCCAGGATGCTGACCCACATGGTGCAGCAGACCGCTCATCTCTCTCCCTTGCTCCCTTCAGCAGTGTATTTCAGTGGGACTGTCTGTTCTGCTCCCCACTCTGTCTCTGGTGAGTCCTCTCACCCCCCCTGCATCTCTGGTCTACACCCCAGCTCTTATATGCATGAATAAATAAATAAATAAATAAATAAATAAATAAATAAATAAAATAGGAAGACTCGGGGAGCAAGAAATACAAATGAAACGTAAGAGAGAAACCAAAGTTCTATCCTGAGCAGGATGGAGGCGGCCCAGAGAGCCAGGCCAGGTTGGAACAGGAGGATTGAGTTTTCCACGTGGCAAGATTCTAGGAAGAAAATGTAAAATGACAGATTAAAATAGGGTAGTAACATCTCAGTAGAAGGGTAAGTATGAATCGGACTGCTAGTTCTTTCTCTCACATAACAGGCAGTCCAAAAGATAACACTGTAAACCGAATCACAAACAAAAAACTATAACCCTATTATTTAGAAACACATAGAAACGGAAAGAAACAGTTCAATCGTTCAAGGTTTTTTCCATTGGAGAGGAAGGCTGGATGCTACGTGTTAAGGTACAGCTGCAATTCTCCAGTGTAATAAACAAAACGACTTAATAATATAATGATGAAATAATGTAATTTATGGACTAACTAGTAGCTATTTAAAAATTAAGATATTCAGGGCCTCCCCGGTGGCGCAGCGGGTTGAGCGCAGTGCTGTGAAGCTGTCCACAGCCTCTGCAGCACGGGTTCGATCCTGGCCAGCCGTGGAGATTCCCACATGGGGTGGCAGACCTCTCCTGTCTCACCCGCGGCTCCCCTCAGCAGTGTATTTCAGTCAGTCTGCCTGTTCTGTTCCCCGCTCTGTTTCTGGTGAATCCTCTCACCCTCCCACACATCTGGCCTTTACCTTGGTTCTTGTATGCATAAGTAAATAAATCTTTAAAAAAAGAGAGAAAATATTCAATTGTGGTGAGTCTACACTTAAACAAAAACTTGTATAGAAGAGTATAACTTTTATAAACATGAAGTATGAAGTGGATGCCAATTGCCTTAATCATTGCCTATCCTGGAATGATGATCTAGGGGTATAGTAATATAGATCAGCAAAGATTCATATGTAGAAATGCATAACATGGTGCTCTTTATATTTGGGGACTTATAAAATATACAACTAGAGAAATATACAATAAACAAAGTAGAAAGATTGTTTAAAAGATCATGGTATTACATCTGGCATATTGATGGTCAAATGTCAAACTTGTAGAAGAGGATATTTTGTAACTATTAACTTCCAGATTTTGCATTTGAGAATATATTTAATGATGTTGAAAATGCTCATGAATTCCATGAAAAACACTAAAATTACATCTAAAGTGGAATTACCATCTTTCAATAACCCACACCATCCACATAAATACAGAGACAGGATAAAAATAAAATGAACTTGTGTTATATATTCAGAATAAAAACAAAAATGATTGTATATTAGTATACACAATCTTATAGTCATTTTAATAGGAAGTCTGAAAGCTGAGACTATAATAAGTATTCTTATCCAAAAAATTCCAGTTTACATATTCCTTTTGACCTAAGGGTAGAGGATGTTATTTGTAATTCATCCAAACTCATCTTTTAAAATTTAACAAGACAGTTCAGTAGTCAAATTTCACCATAAATCTATCTTGAGCAAGCATGTTGATAACCTAGAGGTTAAAATATTCATTAGCAATTTTTTCCCTAAATCGGAGAACAGCATAATCCAAACAGTCTTATCCTTCCTTTTTCTAGAACTGAAAAAAAACCAAAGCCACTGACTACCTTTTGAACTTTTCCCCTTCAGTTTCTCATCACATAATTTTTAGTTCCCATGAGTAAAAAGTACATTCTTAAAGCTATAAAGTGTGAGAAAATTATTCAGGAAGCAAAAGGTTATTGCTAAAACTACCAAATGTATTTAACATCGGCTATTTTATGACTTTCACAGATTTGAGGCTATACCAACACAATTTGAAAGTCTATGACTCTTTTAAATTTTGCTTTTACAATTTAAAATCAAATCAAGATGTGCTAAGATGGGGAGGGCTAGCAAGTTTTCTTAACTTTATTAACTCTTATGAAAATGTGTAATTTTTTGCTGGAGAAAGGTGCTTTCCTACTGGAGAAAGGTATATTTTCCTACTCAACCTGATCCGCCTTGCTAATAATGAAGTGGGAAGGTGTAGCTGTCACTTACTCTGTCACATCCTAACCTTAAGTACTAATGATCTGTCACAATTTTTCTGTTATCAGGTGTGAAAAACCATTTTTAGAATTGTGCTTTATTAAACTTAAAGAAGTGTATTATAAAATTAACTTGTTACACATCCACAGTGTTACTGCTGCAGAGTAGACAGAATTGAAAACAATGTTTATAAAGGTGTTGGTTTAAGCAATAGAATTTGGGGACCTCCCCTTCCAAAGGTAGGGTAAAGTAGATCGCACCAAATCAACACTCCTGCCATAAACAACCAAGAAATCCAGACACAATATTAAGTAGCCACCATTTTCAAGGCACTTTAGAGTTGCAGAAGTAATGAGGGTCGGAGGAGTTAAAATCACCAAAATAAGAATAACCTTAGAGAAATTGTCTCAGAGTAATTTTTCCCTATGAGCATTTACCAGTTCTGAAAATGGGCCAGCTCAGTGGAGATTCCTTAAAACGTTAAAAACAGGAATTCCTGGGCCTCCGTGGTGGCACAAAGGGTTGAGCGCAGCACTGTGAAGCTGTCCTCAGCCTCTGAGTTCGATCCCCGGCCAGGGAGCTGCCCACATGGCGCAGCAGACCTCTCCTGACTCGCCCACTGCTCCCCTCAGCAGTGTATCTCAGTCGGTCCTCCTGTTCTGTTCGCCACTCTGGTGAATCTTCTCCCCTCCCACACCACTGGCCTGTATCCCAATTCTTTTTTTTTAATTTTAATTTTTTTTAAAGATTTATTTATTTATTTGTACAAGCACTGGGTACAGTCAGAAGCACGGGAGGGTGAGAGAATTCACCAGAGCCAGAGTGGGGAACAGAACAGGCAGACCAACGAAATACACTGCTGAGGGGAGCAGCTGGCGAGACAGGAGAGGTCTGTCGCGCCATGTGGGACCCTCGCCGGTGGCCGGGGATCGAACTGGCATTGCAGAGGCTGCGGGCAGCTTCACAGCCCAGCGTTCAACCGCTGTGCTACCAGGGGAGACCCTGTACCCCAATTCTTGTAATCATAAATCTTTAAAAAAATAGGAATTCCATACAATTTAATTATCCCACTTCTGCGTATTTACCCTGAAAAATACAAAAACAGTAACTCAAAGATATATGTGTGTGTGTGTGTATGCATCCCCCATATATATGTATACAATGTGTGTGTGTGTATCCCCATATTCACTGCAACACTATTTACAACAGGCAAGAACTGGAAACAGCCAGGGCCCATCAATTGACAAAGGGATAAAGAAGACTACACAGCTTTAAATAAGATGAAACCCTGCCATATACAACATGGATGAACCTGGAGGGAATTACGCTTAGTGAGGTAAATCCGACAGAAAACACCATATAATTTCTCTTATGTGGTATAGCGATAAAACAAACATGAACTAAAAAGAGAAAAAAAATAAGCTTTCATAAGCCAAGAAGAAAAAGAAAAATACCGGATGGTCTCACTCATAGCAGGAATCTAGAAAACTTAAATAAGGGACCAGGAAAATGAATAACTATAAGAAAGTGAAAATCAGAATCAACAAAAAACTATGAAACAGAGACACTTTTGGGCGGCTGGGGTGCGGGAGGGGAGGGAATGGGATCAGAATGGGGGGGTTGCAATTGTATGGGGAATATAAAAATAAAATTTATTATTTAAAGAGAAAAAAAATAAGCTTTCAGACTATTTAAAACAATTCAAAGACCATTTTAATGTATACTGTTAATTCATAGTTTGGGTGTAGGAAGAACAATTGACACCTATTTTGTAGAATTTACCTAGCTCGAGTTGATATATTATGGTTAAACAATCAAATGTATTGAATAGTTTTTCTTTGCCATGAGAAAAGAATTGCTGAAATAAGTCTGATGTTATTTAAAAGTTAGATGCAATTTTCTAGGTACCTCATTATATGCCTTAGGTCTTGAATAATGACAATATATTGGTTCATGCAGTAGAAAATGCCATAGGGAGTGTGGCTTTGCAAGACATGTCCTCCAGCGTTTCAGACAACTGTATCACCATGGTAACTTCAGAGATCTTAGCTTCCTCTTTAGGTTTCTTGTGGCAGAAACCAAGGCACAAATAACTGTGACATCCTCAATCAGGAAAGTCGTTTCTTATAGCTACTGTGGAAGAAAAGGAAATTTCCTTTTCCCTAAAAGACCAAGCTTCTTATACATTTGGGTTTTCTGCACTTCTGTCAAATCAGTTATTTGGGAATAAGTAGAATGAGTTATAAAAGGTAAATCAACTCACATCTGAATTCACTTCACTTCAAATTACTGACTCAGGGAAGACTTTGCTGCCCATTAAAAAATTTTGGGGGGCCTCCCCAGTGGCGCAGCGGTTGAGCGCTGGGTTGCGAAGCTGCCCACAGCCTCTGCAGCGCTGGTTCGAACCCCGGCTGCTCCCCAGCCACCGGGTGAGGGTCCCAATGGCGCGCAGACCTCTCCTGCCGCCCGCTGCTCCCCTCAGCAGTGTACTTCGGTCCTTCTGCCTGCTCTGCTCCCCGCTCTGGTTCTGGTGAATTCTCTCACCCTCTCATGCTTCCGACTGTACCCAGTGCTTGTATAAATAAATAATCTTTAAAAAAAAAATGGGGGGAAATTCGCCTCCCTAGTAGCACAGGGGTTAAAGACACAGCACTATCAAGCTATTGGCAGCCACTGCAACAAGAGTTCTATCCCTGGCCAGGGGCTACCCACGTGGAGCAGCAGACCTCTCCTGTCTCGCCTGCTGCTCCCCTCAACAGTGTATTTGAGTAGATCTGCCTGGTCTGCTCCCTACTCTGTCTCTGGTGAATCCTCTCAACCCCCGCCCCGCACCCCTGGCCTGTGCCCCAGCTATTGTATGCATAAATAAGTAAATCTTTAAAAAAAAAAAAAAATCAGCATTCCCACCCCTCTAATTTCCACTGTTCAAATTTCCTGGGTAATTAAGATTGTGATCCTCACTTTTTCTTAAGATAAAGTTTAAAAAAATCACACCTTTGGGATACTTATTGAATAAGTCTTCTTAATTTTAAAATGTTGAGTTGAACATTTTATATTTAAAAAATTAAATAAAAAATGTATTAGTGATTTGGTGCACTTCAAAGAGAAAAATAAGATACACTAATAGTCCCTGTTCCTACAAGTATTCGATATAAATAAAACCATGATAATACGAAAATGGGTTTCAAAAATCCCCTACCCCCAAATAAATCTGCACGTTCTCAGTGCTGCTGCTGCTGTCAGTGCTGCCTTCCAAAGGTTTTTTTCACTCTGAATAGTTAAGAAACCTGCGGTTTTCACTAGAAACATTAAGAGTCACTCAACACAATAATTAAGTTTTAATTTTGTAGTTTAATTTTCGTTTCCCAGTACCACCACCTCTTCACCTTCTCTACAAACGTAGTTAAAAAGTAAAAATAAAATCTATGATGTTTTTTGAGTTCAAAAAGTGTTGTAGTTTATAAAACCAACAAGGTCCTTTTACTTTTATTACCTCCCTGAGCGCCTGTCAATTACATAAAGCTGTGAGTAATGAGTGGCAAAAACACAGTTCCAAAGTCGTAAGTTTTATTTTTCAAGGAATATGTCACATGTTAAAACATTAAAAATGCGAGAGTAAAACACACACACACACACAAAACAAATGATATACAGGTAGATAAAACTACTTTTTCTGACATAATAATTCTTAAATTTGGCTAGAATTCTCATGGCGTTGACGTGACGTCTTCATTCTGTCTGGCGAGGACGGGACACGCACACTCCCCCTGGTCCCCAAGTCCTAGGGCCAGACTTTTCCCGGGGAACAGCAGACAGCTGCACAAGCTCTGATGCCTTTGTTGGTAGTAAAAGAAATACCTTGTAATGGCTTATGGGAGAATTAAGGGGTTCAACTTAGTGCAAACTCCAGTTAACAAAGGGTTTAATTATGTAGCTGGAAATAATCTGGCCAAGACTTGATGTCCCTCCTCATTTTCTCAAGACTTCCAAGGTCACCACCAGGGGCTGGCTGATTGCTACAGGCCACTTACCAAAGTGTGTAAGAGAGAAAACTTTTCTATTTCTAAAAGTGCTAGAATATTAAATCATTTGGCTTTCCCTTCCATGACTTCAACAAAGTCAAATCTGCTTGCTTTCTTTCCAAATATTAGATTGCTAAAGGAGTACGATATAGCAGTATACTATTATATTTCTGAAGAATGAGATTCTAAGTGGATGGTATTATGAACTGATTATTAGTTGCTGTTTTTCCACTTAAGACATCTTTTACTATATTTTCAACGTATATTTCTACTTTGCACACTATATGTATCAGAAATGTTTCAAGGCATCTAAAAGATTATAAAGAAAAAAGGAGAAGGATAAAAGAGACAAAGGAAAAATACCAAGTTTTTATTCTTTTCCACAGAAAATTTCAAATTGTTTTCTTTCTATAACAGAAATGGAGATTTTCAAAAGGAAAAATATATAATTGTATTTTTGGGGAAATCATGTTTTAATAAATGGCAAAATACTGGCATATGAGCCACAAGGTGGGGCTGTAACTCCATGCTAGTACTGATATTTCAGACGTTAATTGGTTTTTCACTTATAACTGTTCTCTTGATTTTTTAATTTTTGTAATTGAAAAAAATAAAGTTAATTGTATTCATTAGTGCTAAAAACAATGAAACGACTAAATTCAAGGTTCTATGCTAATTTCAAATGTTCATAATTTTTAAAGCCAAATGACTAAATATGTATTAGAATACTAAAAATGCTTTTTTAAAAGTTACTTCTACTCAGAATTATAACTTAATATTAATATTTTATATGTGACAAATGTAAAATTATACATATAACATAAATAGACGAATAAATAAAATATAGTCAGAAGAGCCATATAATAATTTAAAAAAAAACTACTTCTCCTTTTTCCTTCCAAATAAAGGAATCAAGATTGAAGTTACCCATGATTACTATTATTACATGTTTGGAACGTTTAAAAAAAATAATAATTTACCTAAACATTTAAAAACAAATTCCATTTTATCCCTTGATTTAACTGTATCTAAAACTTTGTCTCTCTCCAGAAAAAAATGTAACTTCACATCATTTAGTGAAAAAACCTCCCTGTGACTTGTAATACTGGACGGCCACCATCTGTGTCCGAGCTGCTGGTCTTAAAAGGTGTTACCGGATGGAGCACTAAAATACTCAACACATTCTTCACACTGAACTTTCTGACCTGCTTCCAAACACAAAAGGAGAATCATACCCTTCCTTCCTCGGTGGTAACTGAAAACGTGTTGCTGCTTTTTGACTAAGCAGGAAATAGCTGTATTTTGTTTTATTTAATTTTCAACTTTTCACTGCAACATGTTCGTCAGGACAGGTGGCAGGAGGGTATGTCCGCGAGCCTCCTGGGGACAATACGCAAGCCCCACTTGGAACGGTTCCAACGGGACATAAACCTCGCTCCTCCAGCCTGTACTTTAAAAACATATTCCTCAGCACACTGCCAGCAAATGTCAACACAGAAATACAGTGCTCTAATGACTTCACTCTGTAAAAGAAATGTCGTTTTCCTAAGAAAGGAAAGCAGAGTAAAGTAGTATAATCATAGCACAAAAATACTTAAGAATTTATTCAATCCTGAAGGAAAGGGTTCATATACCAAGTGGAATTGAAACTCTTAATAAAAATATTGTGGTCAATTAAATTATATCAAGAATCCTTAAAATATACATATACAGAAGCCAAAGTCCTAGAGAAGTTCATGCAGACAATTATAATTGGTAATTTGGACATTTCAGTAACTCTGCAGTTTCTTCAAACCTGCAATGTAACAAATAATATTAATAATTCATGAGGCATAGGATTATTGAAATTGTGCTTATGAATCTTAAAGAAGTTTCAATTTTTTCTTATTTATAGGGACAGTTGATGTTAATAAATTAAGAATAATATAGCCAGAGGTGGGGAAAAACAACTAGAGTCAACTGTGAGTCTTTTTCATTCTTGGAGTTTAAGTTATTTCAGTTACTTTTCAAACTTCAAAAAAATATATAGTTTTTTAAAGTAGTAGGCTACATAATAATCTTATACAATTTCATTGCGTTTTGCTTTTTTTCATTGCTCTTTAAAAATCATTTCATATTTGCATAGATGAAAAGTGTGATTTGTAATATTACCATACTAATAACTATCTGAAAAAGACTAGTGATACTTTAACAATACTTAAAATGTCTCCAAACCATGAATCTACACATATTATTTAATATTTTGATAAATCAGTTATCAAAAATAGATGATATACTCTTGATTAACTATATTAACCCAAAAGTATCTTTGCGCTCTTTAATTCATAATTAATTCCATCAACAATGTTTTACCATCACTTACTGGAAACCAAAACAGTGACTCATCTTACAAACACATAACTATAAGTGGATTTATTATCCACCGGAGTCCTGAAGGAAATTCCACACCTGATTGTGAGACCTTTAAGGTTTGAAACACACATGCACATTCTACATGTCCTGTAATCCAATACAGTTCCCCACAGAGAAATGAATTTCTGTTGCCCCTTTGTGTTACTTACATTTTTTTCATCCTTTCCATTCTCTGGATTGTTGTTTCCTTGAATTTAAAAAGCAACAAATTCAGGAGAGTTTTCAAAGTAAACCATTACCAAAGAGGGACTGTGAACACATAAAACACAATCTAAAACACTGCAGTAAGCACTGTTTACTTATCACAAAGAATTTTTAGAGAGATTAAGATTTGCAGTTTCACTATTTTTCTTGCCAATGGCATCTACAACTGAATCTAATGTGGTCTTGTTCTCCTGACCTAGAAAGAGAATTATCTAAGCAGCTGCCAGGTTTCCTTACCTCTGAAATATCTCTCAAGCCACAGTAAGTAAGAGCCGAGTTTCGGGCAGTTGACGCTGATGAGCGTGTACCGTAACCAGGGGGCAGAGGCATGTCTGTTTGTCTTCCCTCGTAGTTTTTGTCTGTAGAGAAATTAATTTTTAGGTTAATTTTTCCTTTCACAGAGAAGGCAATTTATCTAAGAAGTATTATGAAAAGATGGTAGAAAAACAAATGGATTATTTTAATATAAAATGACTACTAGTACAGATACAGATGAATCTTTAAGTCAATGCCTCACATATGGAGAGCCAGATGTTAAAAATCAGCCAATAAAAATGATAAAAGGTAATATCTTTATCATGCTAGCAATCAACAGAATAAATGGACAAGTTAATAATATATTTAAATATAAGGTACTGCCTCATGTATATTCTTTTCATAAAAGGGTGGCAATATATTCCTAAAACTGATAATACATGCTTTTTTAAAATCAAGAAACATTCTATTTGAAATGAGTTGATGCATATGGGGAAAGATGCTTAAAATTCATGGTACACAGATTTCCTTTTTTAAAGAATTGAACAACTTTCCATTTCCAGTATCCTGATACGATTCATTCCACAAAATGATGGCAAAGCTTTCCTACAACTGAATAACATACAGGCATGCACCTGCTGAACTACCCCTAAGTCCTTTTACTCACAGTACACTTGGCTGCAAAAAACAAAAACAAAAACAAAAAAAACACAAAAAGGTAGAAAAAGAAAATCATACACCCATTTAGGCAGGTTAGCATAAAGACAGTTGTATTGTGTGAAGTCTACCCAGACAGCCTCAATTAGGGAACAAAGTATTACCACATGAGGACTAAAACCACTCGAAAGGCTTTTGTTTTCATGGCTAGTGGAGCCAGTCTCTTTTGTCTACTCTTGCCTCTTTGCTCCCTGTTCCCTTCCTTTGTAACACATCAATGTCACCTCGGCCAAAACGGCCAGCCAAGTGCAGGCTCAACATCATTTGACTGACTCACACTTGATGTCCTAATTCCAAATTTCTAAAGGAGAGAAAACGATTTGGCTCTTCTCTCTCCATTAGAGTTCCCTACATTAGGTGATCCATTAGCTGAGCTCGAGGGTCAAAATCACCTGGCACAACTTGAGGACTAGCTATACCCAGTTCTTTCATCCATGGGTTTTGTGCAATGATAATTTTAAGAAATAATTTGAAAGTAGGCAGCAACTAGAGCCACTATGCCCAATCTTGGGTTATTCTTTACAGAGATGGGTGTCTCCTGGAGATAATGAACATCTTCGGGTGTTCAGAGAAAAACAGGAACTGGGAAGACAGGATGGAAGGTGAAGCAATGGCTCTCCCTGCCCTGCCTTGGGAACTCAGACTCTGAGGTGTCCATTAGCCTGCTGGAGGGGGAACTTCATGGTGGGAGAAAGCTGGTGTCTTGCAGGCTGGGGGTGGTGGGGGGGACATTCGTTCAGCATGGATCATGGAAAGAACACCAGCCACATTCAACAGCAGGTTCAGTTAAATGCATATTACTTTCTGTGGACAATTTTTCCAATTGCTTTCCTGAGACTTTAGTACAGACTAATTTTAGATGCTTCTCATTTTATCATTAGTGAATTGCTCAAATGCAAGAGTTTTGTAATATCTTACACTATTGACAAGTGTGTTTGTCTTTTCTTACATATATTACTTACATAAGTGAAAGCTACCAAACTTTGGAAATCATTTTTATTATTCTAGAGCACTTAGCAATTAAAAGAGAAACAGTGGGGCCTCCCTGGTGGCAGAGGGATTAAAGTCTGAGCACTAACAAGCTATTGCCAGCCACTGCAGCATGAGTTCGATCCCCGGCCAGGGAGCTGACCCAAATGGTGCAGCAGACCTCTCCTGCCTTACCCACTGCTCCCCTCAGCAGTGTATTTCACCTGTTCTGCTTCCCACTGTCTCTCACCATCGCACCACCCCCCAACACCTCTGGCCTACACCCCAGATCTTTCATGCATTAAAAAAAAGAGTAAAAG
This sequence comes from Talpa occidentalis, assembly GCF_014898055.3. Lineage (NCBI taxonomy): Eukaryota > Metazoa > Chordata > Mammalia > Eulipotyphla > Talpidae > Talpa > Talpa occidentalis. The sequence goes on along the minus strand of NW_023604295.1, from coordinate 137,544,496 downwards.
CACTCCAAAAATATGTAACTTTGTATACTGGAATTTATTCAACCACTGTATCATGTAAGATATGTAGGCTGGTGTCCTTAGCAATCCTTGGCTTCATTAGTCTAGAAGTCAACATTTTCTTTGTTCCGAGATGTTTTTCAGTTTCTAAAAAAATAAGGCTTGGGAATATCAGAATACTAATAAAAATCACTTCTCTGAAAACTCCTTACCAAACAACCAACAGCATAAAAACTTACCAGGATTCAGATTTTTGATGTCACAACTGAAAACATAGTCTCCACTCGTCTCATTAAGTTCTATAGATTTATCATTCTGAAATAATATAATTTAAAAGTTAGAATGAAATGAAATGAAAATTGTTCTCGTTTTATACTCTTACTGCTAAACATAAAATATAAAAATAGTATGATAAATGTTTAAATATTTTTCACTATTTTATTTATAAAATCAATACAGAAATATCCCTGTATGTATGAGAAATAATCTTTTCAATGTGGGAGAAGACATGAGCTTTTTAGATCTACTAACTTTACTTCTAGGAAGGAAAGAAAGAGCAGGACCAGAAATTGAAACCCTAACAAATCAAGAAACACATTTTTCAGATTTGACAAGGTAATGATAAATTTGGTAACTGTTCCCATGAAATTTGTAATCTGATTGAAGTAAATGAATGAAAAAAATTAAAATTTTTTCCCTCTTGCCAACTTTTCCTTATAGAAACACATCATTTGTGTTTTTGAAGACTATAAAATAATTTCAAGCTTTTCATAAACAAGTACTTCAAGTATTAACAGCTTTTAAGCTCAATTTACAGTTTTGTCAGATGATCTTATCTGCTGAAGAGACCAACAGTTACAACAATAAAAAGGGGTGTTACCTATATAGGACTTCATTCCAACAAAACATTTCCCTATGACCTAAATATTCTCTTATTTAGTGTTTAGAAAACAGATAATAATGAATAAAAGAAATACTACATTGTATTTATAGATATCTATGAGCTATCTATAAATGTAAAGAAAGAAAATACCTTTTTAGACAAAAGCAATTCTGTTTCAAGAAGAGTAATACGACTCAGAAGATTAGTCCAGGATTTTTCATTTACCATCACTTTCCCTTTCATTTTCTCCTCCAAAGAATCTAATCTACTTTCTAGCCAACTCAGTCTCTTAAGCTTCTCTTGGCATTCTGCAAGCACAGTCTGGAGTGCAGCAATCTCAGGATTAACTTTTATGTCCTAAAATTAGAAGGATTACAAATAATAACATGCAGGCTGAAATTTCTTTACAAATCAATGTATTCCCATTTCCTTTGTTTTACTGCAGTAGTTACAAAAGACAGCACAACATGAGAGGTAAGTTTTGCTGGAGGCAGTTAGGTTTCGTTGTCTCTGGAGACAGAAATGCTTTGACACTCTCACTACTTGCTTATCTGAAACGTTAAGACCCCATTGTTTCAATTTCTGCATCTAAGAGAACCATAAGGTACCAACAGTACCTACTCCATATGGTTCGTGTTCTAGCATAAAGCTCTTAGGACAATACCAGGTAATATGAGGAAACTATCACTAACTTCTGGGAACAGCCCCTCAAGCAAAACTAAGAAGAAATGACCAAGAAAAATGGCAATGGATTGAGATTATGCAATTTCCTAGAAACAGGAAATAAGGTTCATGATATCTGACAGGTTTTATGAATGCCAAGTGTATAAACATGTATAGAAGTCACACAACCCAGAAGACAGAAAAAGGAGTCAGAGCAGAAGCTGCAGAGACTAACCTCTAGTGGGATCGGTGGCAATAAAGTAATAGCAAAGGTATTCTGAGAGGGAAAGAAAAGGATAGCGTGGGCTCAAAAAAGGAAATGAAAAGGCAATGGGGAACCAATTTTCCATTCAACAATAGAGGGAGTAGGTGACAGAGAACCCTCAATGTACCGAGTATTATATCTCCATCACTCTCACTAAATTGTAAATTCCCTGAAGCCAAACACTATGATATACATCTTTGAAGTACCCATAACGTTGAACTAGGACCCTAAACATAAGCAGCAAATAATGTCCGTTGAATTACAGTCAGTAAAACTTCTTGATTCTTAAGTTCTTGTAACAAAGATAATATGTCATGATTTAATACTTCAAAAGGCTAGCAATAGTCCAAATTTTAAATACTGAAATAATCATGTCCATAAAAGTAAGAAATACTGTTATCTGTTAAGAAATCCTTTAACTTGTTGCTTATTTGCTACTCAGACTTACTTGTTGCTCAGTCTCAATTTCAGGGACCTTTATTTCAGGAATCTTTATTTCAGCAGGCTTTACGTCGCACACCTCAAACCCTTCATTAACATCTGTTATCGTACTTGATGTGTCCTCAGGGATGTTAACACCATCTTCGTTATACAGGTGACGGATCACCACAGCTTTCGTCTAGACAAGAGAAAAGTTTGTCAGAGTTGCTTCAATGTCTCCTCACACAACTATTTTCAATGTACACATACTATGTTTGCAAAAGGAACATCTTGAAATCATCACATACATTGTATACATCAAACACTATGCACTATTATTAATATTTTGTGTGATAATGAAAGTGTGGTTATGATTTTTAAGAGCGTGACTATAGAAAAATTTTGAAATATCTATTTAGTGATGTCTGTTTCAACATGTTTTCAGATTTGCAGGGAAAGATGCTGAAAATTGTTTCAATAATGACGAAACAAGATTAGCAAAGCAAGCGTTGATAAATCGCTAGAATTGTAATGTGTACTTCTGTGTTTGAAATGTTCCATAATAAAGTTATTTTTAAAGGTAACCAAATAAGTCTCCTAGCACAAGCTGGCTCTAGGAGCAGGACTTATCACAATTTTTGTCTATTAAACAAATCACATAGCATAAGACCTTCGGCTAACAAACTTAACACTGACAACGAGAAAATCCTGAGCATAAGGTCAAACCAAGCATTTATGCAGGACTCTTCCATCCACTTGCTTTTCTGTAGAGAGTTTGTGCATGTGGTATAAGGACTCAACATGTATGACGGGCAAGTCACAAGTAGCACTGGGAAAGCAAACAATTTTTTTGCCAAGAGACTCCAACTTTTCTAAACTGAAATACTTTTAATGTTTAATCAAATTTCTGATATTTAGAAATTAGATGTAATAGATTAAATTTTGTTTTAAGGGAAAAGAGCAAGAGTAATGTCTTGAAATTTAGCTTCTTTCTTTGTTAGTACAATTTAGAATATCCCTCAACCCCCATACTGAAAAAGATGACTGAAAAATACATGTAGTTGTATCAACTGAGGTTTAATAAATGCTTACAGTGTGCCTAGTTCTGTGCTAAGAACAATGAAAGCAGAAAAAAAACAATATAGGAAACTTCCTTATTATACGTATTAGAGGTAAGGAAGGATGCAAAATATAATATAAATGACCTAACAATTAGAAAATAAAATTGTTCAAAATAAGAATTAGATAAGTCAGATGTGCAAGTGTTAGATAACTCTGGGCATTTGAACAAATGTCCCTTATAATCAATCCTTTCCTTATTCTCGTTACTTGAAGCAAAACAGGCTTCAAGTAATTCTTAAATAAGAGTTATTGACATAAATCATTCCATACAGTAAAATGTCACTATTTTTTCATAAAGGCATAAACGTCTATCTTTCTAACAGATTCTGATTATTTACACATGTATTCTGGATTGGGGAGAAATAACTCGCTAGAGTTCACTTCAGTCAGAAACCATTACATCCTTTATCTAACTACACTCTGATTATTTCTCTAGCATTATAACCTTAAATCTCAGAAGGGTTTTACCCCAGATGGAAGACAGTAGAAAGCACAGTATCATCATAAAATAATATTTTAGAACCAATTTTCTTTGAAGATAGAGAAAGTATTTCTAACGTACTGGATTCAGAGGTGCAGGTGCTGGAAGCAGATAATGGGGAGAAGATCTCTATCAACAAAGAGGAAATATTCAAAATATAAACTCAAACCCAGATTGTAGATTTAGAGACTATCAAGCATTATAATTCACACTGATAATGGAAATACAAATGTACGTAAATGAATCAATAAAACCTATCACTACAACTAATGATAGAATCTTCATATGTTCCCATGTTTTAGGACGTTGGGTGTCTAGTTAAGAATATTCATGATTGCATATTAAAACCTTCATAAATCATCACTATTTTTGAGAAATGAGGAGCAATCAGAAATAAAAAGAGAAAGCTCATTCAATTTCATACTTCTATCATTTGAACTTTTAAGAATGTTCTCCAGACAATATGTGGTATGATGTTTTACCAGATGCCAGTCAGAAAAGCGGACTCTGTATACTCAGGTAGAGAACTCTTGAAACTGTATGACATTGTGCTTTCCTACCTTTCCCGAAGTCAAAAACCTCCCAGTGATGTCAATGCCAACAGGTTCTGTAGATATTTTCTCACTGCTTGAAGAAGGTTCTGGTTTATTGAAATTGATTTTCTTTCTTTGTTGTAGTGGAGTCTTAAAAAAAAAAAAAAAGCATTAAGAAGTAATACAATTTGTCTTCAAGTTTGATTCTATTATCATTAAAATTTTCATGTGAAAAACTAAAATTTTCTTATGTGAAATATAACTGCCAAATAACGAGAACCTAGTGAACTACATGTCTTGAAACTAAGAAGTAATAAACATGTATCATGTTTTAATTGTCTAGGAGAAGTAAGTCCAAATCAAAAATGTGCAAAAACAAGTTTAAGCACATTTAAAACAAATATCAGGCATTATAAGGTTACCCATACCTGTGAAGAAGCAGCAAGTGTACTACATGTTAATTGTTGTCTAGGGTATTGATGTTGTACATTAAAATGCTGGGCTACCTATTAGCAAGAGCTGCCAGTAAGATCTATTCATAAAATTACCTTCTCCAGACCACACAACTCCTTGTGCTTTTTCATCACACAATTCAGAATGTCACAAACAATTTGGATTTTCCATTCTGCAAATCCACACTGGAGAAACTGCTTTTTTGTCAAGATTGGTTTATAATTAAATTGATCACGAAGAAGCTGTAAAGAGGGAACAGATCAATATAAAAAGAAGCAATGTTTTCCCTAAATTCCAAAGCAGCCATGTGGTCAGGGGTACAATGCCGTCTTTAAGAGGAGAGGAGGATCAATTCACTAACCAAAGGGCATTAAAGAGATCGTCAGGAATGGTGTGGGTCATGAACACGTAGGAAAGGCGACCAGGCAGAAACAGGCACGAGGCATGTACCACAGCACGGAGGATTGTTCAGAGGGTAGGGAAAAGCAGCTCATCAAACAGCTCAAATATCCTCAGAGGTACTCCTTAGCACCCTTCAGATGAAAGGATCCCAGAATACCATACCAGCTGTCATAGCCACAGTGGTTTATAAATTTTTTATAATTCTTCATCACCTGATTTTTAGATAAATCAGTAGGCCTCTGTGTTTCAATTTCTCATTTGTATAATGAGAGAACTAGACTACACTAGTAATTCTCAAAACCTACTCTGTGGAGTTCTAAGATTTCTTAGAAGTGCCTCTTAGCTTCCATGGAAGCTTTCTAAGGTGAGAGACAAAGAAAGGGAAGATTAAGCAGAGACTCTGTATATAAAAACTCTTATTCTGTCAAATGCAACTCTCAACAACAACAACAAAAAAGATCTGATTTGATAAATGGGCTTTATTATTTAAAAAATTATTAAAAAAATATTATCCAAAATATTTGAACAAAAATTAATGACAGCAAGTAGGGTTTTTCAAAATAAAATAAAATTAATCAATATACAGATAGTATATAGATGTTGATACTACAGTAGATATAAATATGGTGTTAGGCCCCAAGGAACAGAATATCTCAGTCAAAGCTGCTGTTCCTCCTTATACACAGCTAAAGTAATTCATAATTTTATGGATAACAAACTCTAATCGTTATAATCATATTTCTTTCCAACTTTTTCCAGTAGACTAAATTTTACGAAAATTTAATCTAAAAGGGCAAATAACTAGTAACAAAATCTACCAGTTGTCACATTTATTAAAATATGAATAACATCTTGATTGCAATAGGGACTGAGTTAAATGGCATAAATGCGTAAGAAAGTACTTGTCATGTGCTACACATATTTAAGGAATTATTATTTACACAACCTTAAAATACCATCAGACTTTTAAAATAATTATTGTTTCATAAACTCAAAATACCTTATAGACAGTATCGATAAAGCGCAAGTCATTCTTTGCTATCAGCTCCACATTGGATTCCACAAGAAGTTCTGCTATATAAGGTGAATATGAGGTAAGAGAGTAGCTGATGATGGGCAAAGACGCTGCTGTGTCTCCTTTAACCAAGCTGTTAGAAAAAAAAAGAAAAAGATTTCTAATGAGCATAATTCTATAGTTAGACAATCAAGGACATGTAAGAACTCTTGTTGATACTTTATAAATTAACATTAGAGCCGTAATTATTAGCTGATGCACAAGACTAAATTCCATCCCTTACAGTACATCAGCCTAGCCAAATTACTATGAAATACTATTGTCCAAGCTCAAAAACTTACAATAGCTATTTATTATTTTTATTTTTTTTGGTTTCATTGATTTTTTTTTTAAATTATTTTTATATTTCCCCATACAATTGCAACCCCCTGATTTTGATCCCAATCCCTCCTTTCCCTGCCCCCCCCCCACCAAAGTGTGTCTCTGGTTCATAGTTGTTTATTGATTTTGATTTTTTTCTTTCTTAGAGTTATTCTTTTTCCTGGTCCCTTATTTAGGTTTTCTAGATTCCTGCTATGAGTGAGACCATCCAGTATTTTTCTTTTTCTTTTTGGTTTATTTCGCTGAACATGATCTCTTCCAGCTCCATCCATGTTGCTGCAAATTGCATGTGTTTATCTTTTTTGATTGCTGAGTAATATTCCATTGTGTATATGTGCCACGTCGTCTTCTTTTTTTTTTTTAAAGATTTATTTATACAAGCCCTGGGTACAGTCAGAAGCAGGGGAGGGCAAGAGAATTCACCAGAGCCAGAGTAGGGAGCAGAGCAGGCAGAAGGACCGAAGTACACTGCTGAGGGGAGCAGCGGGCGGCAGGAGAGGTCTGTGCGTCATGTGGGACCCTCCTCTGATGGCCGGGGAGCAGCTGGGGATCGAACCGGCACTGCAGAGGCTGCGGGCAGCTTCGCAACCCAGCGCTCAACCGCCTGCGCCACTGGGGAGGCCCTGTACCACATCTTCTTGATCTAGTCATCTATTTTTGGGCATTTGGGTTCTTTCCAAAGCTTAGCTTACAATAGCTGTTTAATACGGACCGTCACTTCATTGCAGTATTTACTGATTTTCCAAAGTCTAGTCTTACTCAATTTAGTCCATATTTTCCTACTCACGAAACAAATGTACCACCTCACAGTACTCAGGTACATGGTTTTGAAAACACTTGCTACATTACCTCATCTGCTTTTTATCACAAATCCACAAAGATAAAGCATTATGAAATTTAAGTTACTGATGAGGAAGATGGGACTGAAAAAGGTATTGACTGTGACCAGCCTGATCGGTTTACCATCGTCCACTACATCTGGCCCTTAGTAGCTTATGCTAATTCCTCCGGTCCAGTAAGGCATCCAGTGCTTTGTTATCTAACTATTACTCATTCTTTATGAATAATTTGTCACATCCCATGCCTTCATGGAAATGAAGCCACCCTCACCCTCAACTTTCAGATCCATACTGATCTCACCTGAAATGATGCCCAGCATCTTCAGAATCTGCTGTCTCATACTCTTATACTGTTTTCTTTCTTTTTTTTTTTTTTAAGATTTATTTATTAATACAAGAACTGGGGTACAGGCCAGAGGCGTGAGAGGGTGAGAGAATTCACCAGAGACAGAGCAGGGAGCAGAATAGGCAGATGACCGAAAACACTGCTGAGGGGAGCAGTGCCCAAGACAGGAGAGGTCTGCTGTGTCATGTGGATATCTCCCTGGCTGGCGGGGAATTGAACCGGTGCTGCAAAGGCTGCGGACAACTTCACAGTGCTGCCCTCAACCTGTTGCACCACCGGGGAGGTCCTACACTGTTTTCTAATTGTTTATACACATGTATCTTATTTCTGAATGTGAAGTACCTTCAGAGTCCCCCACAGCAAAGTACAGAGGTATTTGTAGAAATAACCAGTTGTATTTGTTCAACTGAAGTAAAAATGTTCCTATGTGAAAGATTCGTTTTCCCCAAAATTCAAGACATGTACATAACCTCTGCCCAAGTTTTTCTTAATAAGTCAAAGAACAAATTTAAGATGATAGCACGTTTTATTTTTCAGAACAAATACAAATTGTTTCTTTCATGTTTATGAATACGATTACCTGATGAGAAAACCACACTAGCAACCTTATCTATTTGCATGACACTTCAAAAATAGAAAATGAAAAAAAAAAAAACAAAAAACCCTTTTGAATAGCAAAATCTATTCATTTTATGTACATTATAAATAGAAGACAATCAGATCTGCATTGCACCTCAAAAATCCCAAACAATTTTGATAATCTAGTTTCTAAGCACTTTGATTAGAAATTATAAGAAAAACATATTACAAACAGGCAAACCAACACAAAAAATGGCAGATAGCAAGAAAAAATTTTAAAATGGGAAAAAGTAGCAAGAACCAAAATATGTGGGGTCTGTGTATGTGAGGGTGGAGGGAAAGCAATTTGAAGGACCAACAGCAAGGAATGTTACCTACCTCAATGGATACTGCAGATATTACTGCTAAGGAGTCATCGAAAAATTGCTGATTTTAATGATATGCTTGACTCAGGAAGAAAATCTGTGTTAAACACTATACTTGGAAGACAAGAGAATTATCTCTTGAACAGACATCTAAGATACTTAAAGTAGTAAGAGGAATATTTGGCTACTTAAGCTGGTTAAGAACTGGCAAAACTGAGTGGTAGAGATTTTCCTGTTTGAGGATTCAAGATATGACTGGTACATACTATTGAACCATACTATGGAATACCTTCTGCTTGTCACATGTAATACCTGTAATAACAGTCATTAGAGCTCCACTTTCTCCTTGTCTGCCTCACATTGGTTCTTATACGGAAAGCCAATTACTCCAGGGTTCTACACAGCCGTTAGTTTAACCAAGTTTCACTCCACTTACTGGAATATATGCCTAATCAGACTTGTCCCTTGATACTCCTTAAATGTCTGATTGCTCCTAAGTATGCCAGGCACAATTCTAGGCATGGTATACAATAGTGAACAAAACAAAGTTCTAGAATTCAGCTTACATTCTAGTGGGGAACTATTTACTCAATCAATAATTCCAGGTAAGAAGAAGAGAGGTAATGAGAGACAGAGGATGGCAGGAGTCCACATTCAATTGGCATGAATTCAGGAGAAATGTACGCTGCCACACTCACAAAGCAAGTAAATCATCTCAGAAAGTGAAGTGAAAGGGCCAGAGAGGGCCCTTTAACTGAGATAACTTAATACCTGTCTTCAAACATGGTATAAATTGTAATAAAAGAGCTATTATCTACAGTCTTTCAAATCAAAAAGAAATGCCATCGACAGAACATAGAGGGTAGCAAATTATATACTTAATAAAGTTACACTTCTATGAGTTCAAAAGCTTTACAGAGACCAAGTTGTGTACTGATATACACTGTGCTTCTGTTACTAAACACAGTTGAAAACTCGGGATGCAATTTTCCATTAACTCATACTTGGAAGCAAACTCATCAATTTCCTGCTTTCTCAAATATTTTAATCATTTCAATGAAAACCTTTAAAAAAACCAATAAAAGCCATATATCTCTTTAGACATTCCATGTCAAATGTTATCTCAAACCATTACCAAAAAGAAAACAAATAAATTCGGTATTATAGCTTACCCTACACAATCTACTTCTTTAGGATAATTCAGCAAGCGAAGCACTTGTTCCAGGTTTCTTAAGCTTCTTTTTAAGTCACCTGTTGCCATCATTTCACATTACATACAGCATCAGCTTTTAAAATAATCTTTTCACCTAAACATAAAAATCCATGAAACACTGAGTAAGTCTACACAGTTTTGCTGTGTCTCCTACAGGCACTTACCTTATTTATCTTACCCCAGCTTTCCCCCCCTGGCTTATCTCTTCCTTTTCCAACTAATACTATCTTGCATCTACTCTATGTTCTTGAATGTCAGGTGTGCTTTTTCCCCCAATGTCTTTTCCACAGCAAAAAACAGACTTGCCTTGTTTATATTCTTACAAGTGACACCTGCTCCAATACATTATTTTGAACAACAAAGTACCATTTGGGAAGTCACATCACTCCAACCCCAAATAATCTCCCTCAATGACTATTTTGGATGTTTATATAGGTTATACTAAAATTAGTTTAAAAAAGGAGACAAAGTACAAACTTATTCATTATTCTGAGGACTCTGACCTCACGTAGTTTACCAATCAGATATTTTGCTTAAAAAATAAAAATTGGCAAGTTAAAAGAAATTCAGGTTCAGCTACTTAAATATGGCTGGTATTTAATACATGATGCTTTCATGTCCTTTTCTAAACACCACTAATATGAAACTAATTGATTAACAAGCATATATATAATGACCAGGGAACTAAAATGAACTCCAAATGACAGAAGAGGTATCAACAAAATTTAGAATATAGAAAGCAGATAGGTGGGTGGTAATAAGCAAACTAGTAGAGCAGAAAAGGCAGTCAATTCCATCTGTCTGTTCAGGAAGAAAGAGCTGGATATAGGTTCAGAAATGAGGATGTCCAATACTTTTGATAAGGCTATAGCGTTAGGCCAAGAGGTTGAAATAAGAATGATTATTTGAAAATCCATACATGGAGGTCCTAAACCGTAGATTTTTCACTTTCTCCACCCCACCCCTACCCCACGCAAACATAAGTCCCTCAGCTAAGCAACTACCTCTCTGCTTCCCTGGGTTTCTGCATGTACATTTTTTACATGCAATAAAAAAATAAGTTGGATTTTATTAAAATCCTCTGTTCCTCAAAAGACACTGTTAAGAGACTAAAAAGACAGGCCACAGACTAGGAAAGAATATTTACAAAACACATGCTGGATAAAAGACTGTTGCCAAAATACACAAGAACTTAAATTTAAGAGTAAGAAAACAAACAAGCCAATTAAGAAATTTGCAAAATATCTGAACATCCATCTCATCAAAGAGATACAGATGGCAAATAAGCATATAATAAAAGATGTTCCACAATATGCCATTAGGTAATTGCAAATTAAAAAAGAGCAAACAACAATAATAATACTACTACACACCGATAGTGGCTAGAGCCAAATGGCCAGAATCCAAAAAAAAAAAAAACCAAAAAAAAAAACAACAAAAAACAATGCTACCAAATGCTTATGAGGACTATGAACAACAGGAATTCTCATTTATTGATCGTGGGAATGCAAATGGTTTAGCCATTTCGGAAGACAGTTTGGTAAATTCTTACAAAGCCAGACATAGTCTTAAGAGATAATCAGCAATTGTGCTGGTAAGTATTTACCCAGTTGACTTAAAAACTTATATACATACAAGATATTACAGGGATGTTTACAGCAGCTCTATTCATAACCATCAAAAACTAAAATCAATCAAGATGTCCCTGAAAAAGTGAATGAGTGAAATCTGTGGTACATCCATACAATGGAATATTATTCAGTAATAAAACAAGTAAGTGCTGTAAGGCCATATAAAGACATGGAGGGAAGGTAATGCATATTGCTAAATGAAAAAAAAAAAGTTTATAAGTGCTACACATACATATGATTTTACTTACATGACATTCTGGAAAAGGCAAAACTGTAGAGACAATAAAAATTATAAAGATCAGTGGCTGTTAAGGTTTCTGAGAAGGAAAAGAGACGGTTTGAACAGGTAGTACAGGGGAAGTTCTTAGAGAGGTGAAATAATCTAATACTGTAATGGCAGAGTATGAAATTATGCATTTGTCAAAACATACAGAATTGTACAGTATAGAGAGTGAACCTTAATGCATGCAAATTTAAAATAATCATTTAGGAAGCTGGGCAATCTCCAGGAGGAATGCAGACTGTGACGAAGAATCTAAGTGTGAAGCAGTCTCATAAAAGGGAATAGGTTGAAAAGATGATGACTAAGTAACTTGGGAAATGAGCGGAGCCTGTGACATGAAAGGTAAAATCAACTGCATGGTATGAACTAGACATTGTCATTCTGCATCTCACTTGCAAACGAGTTAATTCTGATACTTCTATACATCTATACTGAAATTAAACAAATACAGAGATGGCTGAATAGTAGGAGCCAAGTTTCTCACTGCTGGAATGAGAGTTTACAGACAAGAAAGGGCAGGAGAGCACAATGACCCATGTCTAATTGGTTAGTTAGAGACATCAGCATGAACTCATGTGTAGTTTAATATATGTCATATTGAAATATTTATACGTATGTCTGTATATGCAGATATCTTAGAATACAGACTCGTATTTTCTGTCAGCTGAAAATAACTAAAAGCAATTACACCTCAGCAGTAAAGAGCATGCTAGCATTCAGATCTTGGTGTGTAATGTTATTCTCTAATTAAAAAAACAACAACAGGGCTCCTTGGAGCTATGGACAATTCTAAGACCAAAGCAGGCAATACGCAAGATTAATCTGAAGCACTGTGTAGTTCAAGAAGGCAAGCAAGTACACGCACAAAAACAAACAAACCTATCCCACAGTGATTCCACAAGTGTCAAAGGGACACAGGAGTCAAATGAAACATCTCCCCACAGTCAAAGCCAAAAAATTTAAACAAAACTAATAAAGTAATATTGGATTATAACACAACATCTAAGACAAAAAAAATCAATCAATATAATTTAATAGATTGAAAAAGGAGAAAAAAATCTTAGTCATTTGAATACATGCAGAAAGCACTTGATAAAATTCCACATTCATTCATAATATATTTCTCAGGGTATCAGGAAGAGAAGGGAGCTGCTTGCACTGACAAAGGCTATCTGTAAAAAATCTGATGCAAACACCATATTTAATGGTGAAAAACAGCAACTTTTCTTATTACGATGAGAATGAGGTAAAATTACCTACTCTCATCATTTCTAGTCAACATTGTACTTGGGGTCCGAGGTAGCACAAAAACACAAGAAAAAGATATAAGAGGAATGAAAGCCAAAAAGGAAGAAAATAATGTCATTTTTCACAGATGACATAACTGTTTATGAAAATATCCAAAAGAAAGTTAGCAAGGCTGCTCTGGATAGAAGCCAATATACAAAAATTGTTTTCTCTGTATTTCCAAATCATTAGAAAATGTTTTAAAATTATGCATGTATAAATAATTCACTATAGCATCAATACATATTATAAACATGTGAATAAACATAGAAAAAAGTGTAAAAGGCCTCAAACAGAAAACTGTAAACTTTTATCAATTATTAAAGTAGTCCTAAATTGAAGGAGGTATACATCTTGATCAAGGCATAGATGACTAAATAAATTGATTGAGAGATTTAATCCATCCCCTTCACCCCCTAAAAAAAAAAAATCCCTGCAGGAGAATTTTTAGGAGAAAACTAACAACCTGATTGTAAAATTTATATAGAAATGAAAGAGATAAAGGATAACTAACACTATCTTCAAGATAAAAATTGAAGGACTTAACTATTAAGGCATAAAGACACATTACCAAGCTAAATTTGGAATTAGTGAAAAGACATACAAATAGAACACTGGAATAGAATAGAGTCTAGATACAGACCATGCACATAATGACACTAGACTCATGACAAAGTTGTTGCTGAGTAGCTGTGAAGAATGGATGGTCTTTTCCTAGTGGTACTGTGGCAATCAAATATCCAGATGTAATAAATAAATCTTGACACCTTGATCTAAAGGAGACATCACAGCCTTCGCAAAATTAATTCCAGGTTTGTTGAGGAACTATATGTGAAATGTAAAGTAATCAGGCTTTCTGGAGATCCCAGAGGAGAATCTCTTTATGATCTTCAGGTAAAGAAAAATATCTTAGGAGTGATAAATCACATTAAAATTAGGAACTTCTGTTCATCAAAAGAGAAGAGAATGATAAGCCAATGAGCAGATGCTGCTGCTGCAATACATATAACTCACAAAAATTCATATCTAAGTTACTTCCTACAAAGCCGTCAGAAAACAGAAGACAACAGAAAAACAGGAAAAAGATCTGAACAAGAGCTTTACAAAAAAGTAAACATGTGAAAAGATACTCAAATAGTGTAATTATTAGAAAGTTAAAAGTTGATAAAAAATGTGAGACTGCAGAGCACCTGAAACTCACCCAGGGCAATGAAAGGGTGAACTATTAACAATTGCTTGGGAAAATTTATTGGTTGTATGTTTTAAAGCTAATATACAAGGAGCTTGCGAAACAGGATTAGGACTCAAAAAAAAAAAAAATACATAATGCAAATATGCATACATAAATACATACCAAATTAATGAACACAACTTGAGATTTCAAATACAATGTTTAAATTATTTAAAATCTCAACATAATACCATGGAATTATATTTTAAATGACTCATGTTACAGCATGTAGGACTTTCATTAAATTCTCAGAGAATGCTATTCCCAAAGGAGGTTTATAAAATAAATAGAAAGGTAAATAGTTAAAATCATTTGCCAGATGGAGATAAAACGCTTCTGTGTTATAAATCTAATCGGCCAAAATGGCAAAGCTCAACAGTACATTTAAACATATCTCCTTTAACTGCCCATAGAAACTTCATAGAAGAAAATATATAACAATACCTTAAATAATGGACCCTCTGGGAATGAACCTTCTTTGAAATGAAGTCACTGTGATTAAAAAGACAACAGCACATTTTAGAAATCAGATGAGTTAGTCTGATCTTTTCCCACTACTAAAAATTCCAGCAGTTGCCCAGGACTCCTTACACCTCTGTGTTGACACATAACCTGAGATAAATCAGGCTAGCAATTTGCAAATTCCTAAACTTATTAAGCTTTCTATGTTAAGGCCCAAGCCATGGAATTCTATACACCTTTCACCTCCTTAGGAACACAGTACCTTCTTACTCCAAATCTCCTTTCCTTCATCAACATGATAAAGAAAATGTACACTCTCAGGCATAGTTTTAGTATTTTTCAGTCAACTCATTATGCCTACTAAACATTTACATTTTTTAGGCAGAGACAACTTTAGGTACTATTAAATGGGAGATAGTCAGAAAAAGAGAAAGATACCCTGAAATCACATTATACAAAATAGAGGGCAAGGTAACCTTCATTTAACATCTTTTTTTAGGACAACTTGGTGGTAAATGAGCAAACAGAAGCAATAAGAGAAATAACTTCCAAGAATAGCCTTCACTTTCCTGGGAAAGATGAAATAGTAACTAATTTGGCTGTAACTGAAAAAAACTTATTCTTGGATGCTGACATTGGTTAATACAACAAGTAGGTCTAAGCTTGTTCTACGTTCCAAACCCACAATTCTAGTGGCTCCCTCCCCACCCAGTCATTCTATAACTTTAAAACAAATTGTCTCTTTCCCCAGACTTTAATTCCCCCCAGATGGAGAGTCCATATTTTCAGCACATATAATTTTGTACCATTTAACGTTTTATGGTATCTTTCCACCTTCTTTTAAATCCTGAAATAGATATTATCAATATCTCATATCATTTCTACCTCTGATAATGGAATTTCTGACAACAAAGTATGTCCCTGGAACACATCCTCTTCAGTACCAGCAGAATAAATATTTTGAAGAAGAGTAAGAGACAAGTACAGCTTGGATCTGTAGGTGAAGGAGATAAGTGATAAAAAAAAGTATAGAAAATAAAGGAATTTTTAAAAAGTGAGAATTACAGAAAAAAATTACAGCTACCCCTCTACATTTTCATGCACAAGATACATATTTTAACATGGTATTTGGAGATGAAAAATTTGTTATTTTAAAAACTGGTTGACATTTTAATTTTACAATCCTTATCAAAGTAAATTAAGAGGTGGTTCATTACTCATCAAGGTAAATTAAAAGGAGTAACATATATTCCAACCATTAAGAAGTTCTCAGTATTGCTCGCAGGTTTCCTCCAGAGAGTGCTCTGTCCAACTTAATTTACTAGGGGAGGCGTGGCGAAAGCGGTGCACCATGGCGGCTTAAGGTTTTTCTCAATGCTGTTAGATGTCATGAAAAGATCCTCCCAACAGAATGCCACTGAATGCGGTTAAGAATATTGTTTGGAATGAAGCACCTAAACTCATCTACTATGGTAGATGACTAAATTTGTGACATAGTTCACAACAACAGATATTATCTAAACACCGTGCATCAAAAATAAAAAGGAAGTGGAGTGATTAGGAAAATCAAGTTTCCAAAAGTCCCTCCTCTCCTCTCAATTACAAATCAGAGACATCCTGCAGGGGAGGAGGAGGGAGATAACACGGAAACCCGCTCTAATAAATAAGGAGAATGGTATCGGAAAGGGAAAACTTGAGAAAATAGGAGGAGCGGAGGGGAGGGAGTAAGGAAAAAATACAGAACTCAGGGAAGCTGCTGTGTTCACATATAAATGTGGCTGATTTTAGAAAAAGAACCTAGTGTAGCCATAATTCCAGAATCAATTTCGGGGTTAATTTCTTCCCTAAGGAGGGAAAAATCTAGCCCTCTAGGACGGTGGTGAAATATTTGAAACATCAGAGAAATCAAACGTGATCTATTTTTCATTTCTTCCTTCTAGGCGATACTTCAGAAAAGCAGATGGTTCCTCGGATCCAATAGGAGGAATCAGCCGATAAACTTTGCAACCTAAAGACATAAGCGAATCAGAGAGGAAGAGCTGCCAGGACTCTTCCCTCTTCGTTGTTAGCAAAAGGATGTATTATTCCGCAATCAAAAAAGATAAACTCATGCCATTCACAGCAACGTGGGTGGATCTAGAAAGAATTATGCTCAGTGAAATAAGCCAGAAGGAAAAAGGAAAATAGCGGATTGTTTCACTTATAACAGGAATATAGGGGACCCAAATAAGACATCGGTGTAAAAAAATAAAAACAGCACAAAACACAACAAAGCAAAAACAGACAATTACAAATCAGAGACATCCTGCAGGGGAGGAGGAGGGAGAGGGATCAGAGGGAGGGAGGGAGGAGCATAGGGGACTGAGGTGATGGTGCACGGGTGCTTTGGGGAAGGAAACTCTATGGGGACTCCGCCTGAGGGGGTGGGGGCACGCAAATAGTGTTTAAAAAAATAAATAAAAATCTCCTAGGCTTATAGAACAATCATCTCTGCAAGCATTATGAATTAAGACTTTGAATGTGAAGATAAAAAAGTCACAGAGGCGGGGAAAGGAGGGATTGGGGTCAAAATAAGGGGGCTGCAATTGTATGGGGAACACAAAAATAAAATTAAAAAAAATTTAAAAAGTCATAACATTTTGAAAACTAAATAAACCCCTGAATAGTGCTTGCTATTTATAAAAGCTATTAAAAAGGCAATAAAAACATCTATATCTTCTCTGACTAAAATAAAATAAAATAAAATAAAATAAAATAAAATAAAATAAAAGGGTGTATGCCCTGGGCATGCAGGGAAGGTAATAAGGGCTCCTATCCCTGCACCGCCCTGGGGCGCAGCCCCCCGCTCTCCTGGGCGCACCCCGCAGCCGCCGAGCAAAGCAGCGGGTTCTGAAAGCCTCTGACCCCGCACGACCAAGGAAAAGGGGGGCCGCACCTGCAAGCCCCGGGGAGGCCCGCGATCCCGGCCCGCAGCCCCGAGTCCCAGCGGCCGCCGCCCGCGCCCCGCGCGCGTCCCGCGCCGACCGTTTGTATCCGCGACGAGGGTCGCAGCCCGCGACGCGCCGCGGCCGGCCCTGCAGAGCTGCCGGCGGCCCAGCGGCCGGCGATTCCTCGCAGCAGATTCTCCACACGGCTCGTCCGGGCCGCTGAGGAGTCCGACCCTGCCGGGAGCCGTTCTCAGCGGCTGGCCGCATCGCCAGCGGCAGGCTAGCAGCGGGGGTAGGGTTGATGCTCCGAGGGGCCCGGGCTGCTAAGGGAGAAAAGGAGCCTCTATGGCGAATCGAGAGCGACGGAGACAAAAATGCTTTTTCTTTAAGGCGCAGAACCCGAACGTCACTTCCGGCAACAATAGGAAACGTCAAAAGTCCGACGGTCGGCGGCCCGGGCTGCTGCGCTGGAGGTGCGGAGTGCGCCGGGGGCTGGGGCTGCGCCCGGGCGTCTCAGCTCCGTCCCCGCCCGCGGCGTGCACGAGTGGGTCGGAACCGGCTTCTCCATGGCCCGGGCGCCGGTTCCCGGCTGAGCCATTTTCCTATTGGCTGAAGCCCCCACCCAGAGGCCGATTCGTCGCGGCGGCGGTGGGGATCGCAGGTCGCGCAGGTACAGGCGTCGGCCGGGCTATTTCAGAGCTCTTGCCTCTTCTCCCTCTACACCCCCACTTTCCCTCTGCACCCCCACTTTTCCTCTCGGAAATAGAGCTAAGCGGTGCTCGCCAGTTGGCAGAAACTTGCCAACCAGCAAGACTTTAGGGCCAATGGCAGCGCGAAGCATGTTGAGTGAAAGCGGTGGCGGCTTATGAAATGGGGAGTCAGTGTCCGGAGGCGGGAGGGGGTGTGTTCCTGGGGTGTCTAGGCTATTGGGGTGTAGGTGAGCTCGGGACCCCGGTATGATCTGGCTACCTTCAGCCATGAAGCCGAGGAAAGGCAAGGATTGCTCTCTTTTGGCCAAGTGTTGCTTTTTAGGTAATTCGAGTGTTATTTTGGTGCATAGGCAAAGATTTCGGTTCTTTACATACTTTCCAGTAATAAAAATGCAAACACAGTTAAAGGTCACGATGAATCGCCAGGTGATTTAGCCGTCAGACTTTGGCTATAGAATTGGCAAGTTCTTCATCAGTTGTCTCTTGTCTCACTGTAACAGGATATTCTAGTTCTTTGCATGGTGGGTGCTCCATTAAATTTTACTGATTGGATAAAATCGCATAGTGAATTCCAACTCTTAATCTTTTTTTTTTTTTTAGGTTTGTTTTCAGATTTTGTATTTGTTTAAATAAGTTAGTAGTTGAGTCTGGTTTTTAACAAATGGAATTTTTTTTTTCAAGGAATCTGGTTGTTCCTGTCCAAAGCAATATGTCATCATTAGTCTGACAGCAAAGTGAAACTAATCTACTTAATACATTTCAGCTCTCCTTCCCTTCTTTTACTGTCTGGTGTTTGGTATCCCTATTTCTGAGAGAGGAGGGGTTTTTTCCTCCTCGGAAGATGTTTCACGAAATTGAGCAAATCTCAAAATGAAGAAATAATTCTTTCCTGTTTTTCGGTTTTGTATCAGAAACTTCCTAATTTTATCTAGTTAACGTCACAGTTTGATGAAATACTGTATTAGTTATATATTGTTGAGTAACACATTACCTCAAGATTTAGCAACTTAAAACAGCAAATATTTATTATTTCACATTTTCTGTGTCTCAGAAATTTGGGTACAGCTTAGCAGAGTGCCTTTGCCTCGGTGGGGTTGTTTCAGGGAGTTGTAGTCCAGCTGTACTTGGAGGCTCTGATCTCATCTGACAATTACACTGAAGCAGAAGAGGATCTACTTCAAGTGCACTTACATGGTTGTTGTCAGGCCTGGGTTCTCCAACAGATGAGCTTCTCAGTAGACCTACCTCACAGTGCGGTAGCTGACTTTGTGTAGGGTGAACAACCTGTCAGAGAACAACCAAGATATCTCAGAAGTGATATCCCATTACTGCTGCCATGTTTTATTTGTTTCATGTGATCAGTAAATCCAATCCCAAGTCTGGGGAGATGACTACACAGTCTCAAGACTTAAGGATCTTTGGAGGTCATCTTATAGGCAACTTAACACTAATAACCGTGACTGATAGCTTTTAGGAGTTAATACATAGGGATCAATGAGCAAAAAAATGTGTCCAAGAAAAATACAGGCAGACTGGAAAATAACAGATTGTAAAGAATTAAGCAAATTTATACAAGCATTCTTTCTTGGAAAATTATTTTTTGTCTTTTTTTTCCTATGATTTGAAGGGTGGCCTATTATTATATTATTGTATTTCTTGGGAAACTTTGCCTAAAACTGCGGATATGAGAGGTATGTATGTGGTTTAGGGTCTACATGAGGAAAGTGTATCACAACTGGAGATTGTACATGCCTTACCCATCACCATTTACCTGGTGGAAATGGAATCAGAAAAAACATAATTGCAAGAATGCAAATCAATGGCAGCATTTCTGAGAAGTGTGTCACAGAATAAATGTATCTGTTATGTCAGTTTTAAGCATCATTAGGTGTCAAGTACCAACTTTTAACATTGCCTTGCTGTACATCGCCAGCACAGCTTTCATCAGTGATCCATATAAGCTTATTGGACATTAAAGGTAGAGCCTTCAGGGTTTGTTCTAATACTGTTTTGGCTGTAGCCCATTTTACAGTTGCCTCTGCTTCTTCCAAGTTTGAAAGATGTTATACAATCTTTACTAATAAAATATTATTCACATTTATCTTTTATACCTCAGCTGCTTAACACTAGCCTGAATGTGTCAATTCTCAAATTGTAAATTTGACTTTAGAGTTGGGGCTCCTTATCTGATAAGCATACTTCATTTATAATAATTACTGTCAATTAACTAATGTAATTTCAAGACTTCAGATGTCTGCCACATTTTATATAGATGGATGCTTGAGGAAAGATCACAGTTGAAATACTTTCATCGATATCTTATGGTAATACCTGCTAGATAAGCCAAAACCTGCATTGTGATTTATAATATATGAGCAGTTTAATAAGGGAATGTTTTGTGTGTTTACTATGCTTTGTCATAGACATTTTAAAAAGTCATTTTCTTCTTTTCACAATATAAAAAACATTGAATTGAAATTATCTTTTCCTTGGTCAGATTGCATTGATATGAGTCATTCAGATTTATGATTTTATTGCTCATTATTTAACCAACTGCTATAAAGCAGCTCTTTTTTTTTTTCCCTCTCTGCATCTTGATTCATATTTGGAAATGGAGGCTAATCCCTTAGCTGGCCTGTGATACTGCATTGAATCCATTAACAGTGAAGATTATGACCCATTTCACTTTTTTTGTTGAATTATCTTATTATTTTTAAGCAATTTTAGTGAAATAATCCTTTAGGAATGTATATCCTCTTTGTTTTTTGGGGGGCAAATATATTGTCGTAGGTTCTACAGTAAAAAATTTAAATATCCCAAATTAAATAAGTTTACATCATATATGAGGCAAATGTTTAGTTGAGAGGATATTTCCTGTGCTTAAGCAGCAGGTTTAGAGAATGTGATAAGCAGTCACATAAGTTATTTGAGTCTATTTGTTTTAACAAGTGGAATTTTTGTTTTCAAGCATTCTAAGTCTTCCTCTCCAAATCTGTTCTTCAAGAATGGATTGTATAGAATTTCATAAGCTACTTGAATTAGATTGCAGCAAGTGAGTCATGCTGGGAGATCCTGTCTGCTCACACACTTGGAGGAGGGGAGAAGATAGACGGGAGGTTAGATGCAAAGTACACACACACACACACACACATACACATCCACCGCCACTGCCTCTTGCTTTTATTTAATTTTTTAGGATTTTTTCTCATTTTTGTTTTATTCTATTGAATCAAAAAAAATTATAGCTAAAAGAGAACTTATGGATCATCAGGTTCAAAATGCTTGTTTTCCAGGTGAGGAAACTGAGCATTTGAAATTTAAGTGGCTTCCTTGCCCAATACTCTTGATTAATATCATTTCATTCAACATCATTTCATTATAATGTTGATGAGGAAAAAATAATTGTTCCTGGACGGGGCCGCTGACTGTGTGAAGTTTGCACATTCTCTCCGTGTCTGTGTGGCTTCTCTCCAGGTGCTCCATTTTCTCCCCACATGAGGGTCACTGACTTGTCATTTGTCCCAGTCTGAGAGTGTGCTCTGCAACAGAAGGATGACTTGTCACGATGGGTCCCCACCTTCTGCCTGGGTTTCAGGGAAGCGTCACCAATGACGCTGATCTGGAATAACGGGTTGGAAAATGAATGAATGAATGAATGAATGAATGAATACAAATGATCGTTGAATATTGAAATTATTTGTGGCCTTTATTTAATAGTCTGGTGATGTTTTTGTGACCAGAAATGTTCCACAGAAACTTAACTTTTGTTTATATCGATTAGTCTGTATAGTAAAATAGGTTAGTTGTTGTTTAACATAAAATTGCTGTTTCCAGAACTAGCCATGATGTTAAGTGAGAACTTACTATACTCCCAACTAGTTAAAGAAGGCACTTGCATCAATCTTTTCATTATTAGGTGTTTTCTTGTATGTTTTCTAACTTACCTCCAATTTGGGGCTGTCCTCAGCATTTGTTGCTTATTTTAACACCTTGTTTTATTTGCATAAAAGCAGTTCACTGAGAATTATAGACAGACGTTTTGTTTTCTAATTTCACAGTTCTTCTGGGAGTGGCTGTTGTGGTTAGTGAGCATGGAGTGTGGTATGACCACAGGAGGTGGGTTGGGATAGGCTGAATTGGCAGCTGCTGAGTACAGTGGGGTTGAGTAAACAGTGCATTTAAGAACCAGTGTAGTTACTAACAATGCTGATGAGAAATTTGTTTGATTTAAAAGTCAAAATGATTAGACAGTAGAACATTTCTTACAAAATAACCCAAAGAAATTAAAATAAGCCTAAAATTCCCAGCTGTTTGGTCACATTTAAATGACACCTTAATTTTTACATTTGTTTAGATGTCTTTTGGTAACACTCACTGTAAAATCAAAGAACAGGAAAAAAACCTTCAGGAAACAAAGTAATATTGTAAATCTTCTTGAATTTAAAAAAAAAAACTATAAAAGGTATCCTTTCAGTAACAAAAACTGTTTTTGCAACCCCAGATCTTTAAATTTAATGAGTGGGGGTTTTTTGGTTGTGGGTTTTTTTTGTTTTGTTTTGTTTTTTAAGGTGCTAAATAAGCCTCATGACCTCCTTGTACTTCGCCATTCCCCTTTCTTCCTAGAAAGACCTCCTTGTGGACTCACCCTAACTTCATTTCTCTACATTTTTTTTGCCTTTCAATTTTAGGGGTGTGATTTGTTATCAGGTTCTTTTTTCTTTTTTTTCCCCCTCAGTCTCTTCAACTTAGGTGGTCTGTTCTTTTGGAAGTAGAGAAATAAATGCTGGGCTGTCACGTTGATTCTAAATGTCTCAGAAAATACCTGCTTACAGATTCTCCATGTTCTTGATGCCATTGAGTAATATTCCATGAAATCACTTACAGATTTTTAGAAATAAAATAATCAAAACTCTAGTTGTTATTCTTTCCTTAAAAAAAGTTGAAAACTTCTAAAAAATTAAAACAAGTGAACTTCCTCATCTTTCGGTATTAATGGATTAGCTTTTAGAGATTACACTTTTAATTTACATTTTAGACCTGTAGCTGAGATAGGAAAGTTCTTACATATAAATTTCACTCTATAGGTGCTAAAGAAATATTGAAGAGAAATTACCCATTTATAATGAGTATTTAAATGAGATTATCACATA
Organism: Talpa occidentalis; assembly: GCF_014898055.3. Lineage (NCBI taxonomy): Eukaryota > Metazoa > Chordata > Mammalia > Eulipotyphla > Talpidae > Talpa > Talpa occidentalis. Next base: position 137,520,858 of record NW_023604295.1, on the reverse strand, counting down.
GTGCCATCACCACATAATGATTTACCACTGTTTGATCAGAAAGACACTTACTTACAGAATTGATTTGCTTCAAAAAAAAAAAAAAAAGGTATTTTAAGCAGAATGCTGAGACCTCCAGAATCTTTTCTCTTCTTCTCATCTTCTACTGTCTATTCTTCACCTAAATGGTTTATAAACCAATATATGGTTGTCTCCACAGCATTTGTCATTTGAATGCATACTGCCCCAGAATCAAAGTTTAAAAATTTACCTTTTTCTTTAGTTGGTGTTTAACTTGTCATGCTGGGATGTTTTGATGAAAGTTGTCTGGAGTTTTTACAGGTAGGCTTTATATTAGATACCCCAATAGCTTGTTAATAATTTCTCTCTATTGTTTTGTGGAAATACTCTACTTTTTTAAAAAAAGAACACATTATATAGACAGTCCAGAATATCATCTTTTTTAAAAAAAAAAATGTCATCCACTGAAAGTACATAGAAACTATTTCTTATAAATTTTAACAGATTACTAACTGGTATAGTTATTGGGGATTAATTTATACTGCTGTCTGGGTAGAAGTTCCTTTATCCTGTGTTATAACAGGTTCATTTATTTTTTTTTAATTTTTTTAATTTTTTTTTGTTTTTTACATCATTATTCATTTTTAAACAATATTTGCATCTCCCCACCCCCTCAGGTGTAGTCCCCATAGAATTTCCTTCCCTGATGCACCCGTGCACCCTCACCTTAGTCCCCTGTGCACCTCCTTTCCTCCCGCTGATCCCTCTCCCTCCTCCTCCCCTGCAGGATGTCTCTGATTTATAATTGTCTATTTTTGCTTTGTTGTGTTTTGTACTGTTATTATTTTTTTACACTGATGTCTTATTTGGTTCCTGCTATAAGTGAAACCATCTGATATTTTTCTTTTTCCTTCTGGCTTATTTCACTGAGCATAATTCCTTCTAGTTCCATCCACGTTCCTGCGAATGGCATGAGTTTATCTTTTTTGATTGCTGAATAATATTCCATTGTGTATATATGCCACATCTTCTTGATCCAGTCTTCTATTTTGGGGTATTTGTGTGGTTTCCAGGTTTTGCCTATTGTAAATAGAATCCATGTTTTTGATCCATGTTTTTGTTTCCTTTGGGTAGATCCCTAAGAGTGGAATCGCCCAGTCATATGGTAGCTCCATTTTTAGTAGACTGAGGAACCGCCACACAGCTTTCCATGGTGGTTGAACCAGTTTGCACTCCCACCAGCAGTGCAGGAGAGTTCCTTTTTCACCACATCCTCGCCAACATTTGTTTCTTGTGTTTTTGATATGTGCCATTCTTACTAGTGTAAGGTGGTATCTCAGTGTGGTTTTGATTTGCATTTCCCTGATTATAAGGGATGTTGAGTATTTTTTCATATGCTTGTTGGCCATTTGTATTTCCTCTTTGGAGAAATGTCTTTTAAGTTCTTCTGCCCATTTCTTGACCGGATTGTTTATTTTGTTTTTGTTGAGCCTTGTGAGTTCTTTGTATATCTTTGTGATCAGTCCCTTATCAGTTGACTGGAGTGCAAAGATTTTTTCCCAATTAGTGGGGTGTCTCTCATAACAGGTTCATTTAAACTAAAACTGTACTATTTTTTAAAATGAGAAAACTACATCCAAAATCATGTCAGAAAAAGATTAGAGTATCTCCAATTTTTGCATTTAGAAAAAAAAGAAATGTAAGCAAAGCCTACATACTGCTTTACCAATTAAAAGATGCTTTTTTAAATATTATCTTAGTTAAAGTTCATAGACTCTTTTAAAATAGATAGGTTTGGGGCCTCCCTGGTGGCGCAGTGGTTAAGTGCTGGGTTGCGAAGCTACCCGCAGCGCTGGTTCGATCCCCGGCCACCGGGCGAGGGTCCTACATGGCACGGAGACCTCTCCTGCTGCCTCCTGCCCCTCAGCAGTATACTTCCTCACTCTGCCTGTTCTGCTCTCTGCTCTGGCTCTGGTGGATTCTCTCACCTTCCTGCACTTCTGACTGTACCCAGTGCTTATATAAATAAATAATAAATAAATCTTTTTAAAAAAATAAAATAGATAGGTTTGCTTGCCCCATTTATAGGAAACAGAAGCTTAGAAAGCTTACTTGAAATGTCTAAAGATCACATAATATATAGCATAATTGGAGTTTCAACATTTAAGTTCTTACTGCAGAGTAGAAATGTCAATAAAAAAAACCTATACATTTCTCTCAAGCAAACATTATGTATCCCATAATAAAACTAGAAATTAATTCTTAAAAGCTAGAAAGACCTTCAGTAGAATTTTTTTTTTTTATTAATGGGCAAATTTAATTTTGCGATACTACCAAAGGGACCTTTGACATGATGGGTCGTCCCATGAAATCCATGAAATCTTGAAATCTTCATCTCTAGAGACATATTGGTAGTAAAAAATATTTCTGTTATCACTGATCAGTGACTTGATCTTATTTGCCAAACTCTGTTTTTATATTTCATGTATCAGTCTAAGCGGAGTCCACTTTTAACTAACTTTATATATTTACTAGTTTTTTTTTTTCTTCCTAGCAAAGGTAAATGGCATCACTCCAAATTTCACTAATCATAAAAAATTTAGAATCAAAATAATGGCTACTCGGTCATACAAATACTATTTTTGTATTTAAATACAAAATAATCAGGGCTTCTCTGAAATGGAAGAACCAAAGTTAGAGTCCTCATTTAAAGGGGACTAGAAGGAATGAATGTAGAACTACTTTTATTGGAAATTACCTACTGTGGGCTAGGTTCTTAAATGTTATCCCCCCTAAATTTCATGGGAGAAGAATCATCCATTATTTTACTGATGAGAAAAGTGAGGACCACAGACTACAGGCAAATCAGATTGTGTTTTGGATTTTGAATCCAATTTTTTTTTTAATAAAGCCTATGTGCTTTCTGGAAGAACAGTAGCCTCAAAGAGAAGCTGCAGCTGAGAACAGCAGTGACGGTAATAAAGGGTGAGAGAGGTACAAGATGGGAGCCAGTGATGAAGAAACAGATGGTAGACGCCTTCGCCATCCGTGGACTCTGACAACCCTGGCATGAGGTTTGGTGGTTAAGAATAAAAGCTTTGAGAAAAAAGAAAGAATAAAAAAGCTTTGGACTTGCTTAGACCTGAATTTGAATCCCAGAGTTTCCATCTGCCAACTGTGAGAGATCACACACAGCTGCTTATCTCTCTGGCTCACCAGTCCTTGAATAAAAAATTAGTATAGTAATATTCATCAATTAGGGTGGTTGTGAGGATTAAAATGAAATCATATATATAAACTTAAATAGCCCTTGGCACAGTCAGTATTTATTAGCATTTTGAAGGGAAAAAAATCTATTGACACACTGCATTTGGTTTCTCCCATATCCCTCCTGATCAGATTCAGGTTTTACATTTTTGGCTGGAATACTGTATTTGATGCTGTGTCCTTGGCTGTCATATCAGAGGCACATGATATCCATGTGTCTCTTATAAATGTTAATTTTGATCATTTGGTTAAATGCTGTCTGATGTATTCATTTCTTTTTGTAATTAAAAAGTATGTTCTATGTGCTCTCCAGCTGCTAGCTTATAAATAACAATCATGATAATAAGATGGTACCCTACATTTATTTTTATCCAGATCCTGGCTTGAAACTTAGTCCCAAAACCATGTTGACATGGACTCAAATAATTTGCATTTAGAACATTAAAATTAAGCAATTTAATGCCAGGAGAGCTTTTCTTGGAAGGAAAAACACCATATGCATAACACCTGTTTTATCATGTCTGAAATACTGTCTCGTACAGGTAGTACAGATCATCTACAGGTGATACTGGCTGTTTGCTCCATAGGGGTATCTTTAGCTAAGCTAGAAGGCTAATGCATGCTTCTTGGTAAATAATCTCCAAGGACTTTGTTATATTTAAAGATTGTTGGAATCTTCCTAAAATTATGTTAGTTTCTATTTATGTCATCACAGCAGCCACCATGCCATGGCAGCGTGGGACTTTAGGAACAGAAAGTTACATTTGAACAGAAGTTAAGTAAAATATGACAGTAAGCACCAAAATGAAATTCTGTATGTGTGTGAAATTAAATGAATAAACTAACTCTCAGCTGATAGGGCACATTTATCCCCAGGACCAGTGAGTGTTCCAAACCATTCAGTTTGCTTACCAGTCTCTGTTGAATAGTCAGTGCCAGGCTCTGAGTCCGCTCCCATTAGCATGCCCCATGAGTGCATTTGCAAATAGTGCAGAGTTGAACATAAATATTTTGCCCTTAAAATAGTATGTGATATCTCTAAGATTCAAGGAGCATTACTTGACTACTGTATCAAAATGTTCAGGATTAATTAAATTGATACCTGTTTGCATAATTCTAGAAAAATAGAAAATCTTGAATAGTGTTCATTTGCCTATTTGACCGTTGCTTCTATTCTTTATCCAGTTTACAAAGGGATTCCAAGATGTATTTTGTACTAATCATTCTCTGTAAAGTGTAAATTTCCATTTACTAAGTTATATCTAAATCTGTGGTTGAGTAGCATTTTTATAGCATGGACAAATAAGGAGTAAATATCATCCTGTTTGCCTTGACTTCTCTGCCCTCCACCCAATATTTTTCTTCTGAAAAGAAGAATTTCAACATTTAAATCATCTGTAGAATCTATTGTTAGTATACTTTTTCCTTTGTGGTATAAATAATTATGAAAATTTTGTTTATTTCTCTCAGATGATAAATAATGAACTACAGTTTCTGCTTCTGGAGACCAGGAGAAAATATCTTTGATTTGACTTTGAAGCTACTTTAGAAAGAATTTTATAGATCCTCTGACCATGATAAAGAAGATAAACAAAATAAATCAAAGAGTGGAAGAAAAGGCATGGGGCATGTTAAATTGTATTAATTTATATTCAGGACTCATTATTTTTACATTTTGTATTTGTAAAATTAACTGCTCACTGAAATTCATCTGTATCCCCCAAGTCAATACCCTGGCACTTTTATGGTCATTTTCAGACTTGTGCAAAGCAAAAAAGTCTGTGGAGGCACAGTTTCCCTACTGGAGTGGAGCAAGTCCATTCTCTCCTTCTTGTCTTAGCTCTCATGTTATAAACAAGTGTCCTTTCATTGTCTATTTAGTTTATAAACGTTTTCCATACTTTTTATGATTATTGTTGGTGATTTTTCTGCTTAAATGGCCCCAAGCTTAGTGCTGAAGTGCTGTCTAGTAAGTGCAAGAAGACTGTGGGGTTCTTCACAGATACGCGACTAGGTGTGTACAGTAAGCATCATTCAGGATTGGTGAGGTCAGTGTCAGTGAACTAGCAGTATATATTAAATAAGGTGTCTTTAAGCAGAAGCACACATAAAACGTGATTATGTACTCATCAATTGGCAAAAATGTGACCAGAAGCTTACAGGGACCTAATCCTGTATTTCCCCTTGTGGCTCAGTACTCACTGATTCACTGTTTACTGTGACTTTATAGAACATCATTACTGTAAATCGCAAGAATTGATTGTATTTATTTTATTTTACATGAAGTAGATTAATTATTCTCTTAGGAGAATAAATGCTATTTCCAAGAAATAATGATTTTTCCTCTACTGATCAAATAGCAAATATCAGTAATACTTTTATCCCAAAATTCATATTTACATCAAAACTAGTTATTTCAAATGCAAAAACTTTTATATTTTGTTTTCAATTTGAAGCTACATATTCAGTGATTTCATCATGCAGCTTAATTTTTTTGCCCAAATGATGGAGCATGGTATGTTTTTATAGTATTGTTTTAGTGTTGGAAAACATACCAAGATCTTGTAAAACTTTAAGATTAAAAAGTTTGTATTTTGAAATCTGTTTTTGACGGGTTTGAATGCCCATTTGCAAGAATTTGAAACCATGCAAGAACCCATGATGAAACTGAATCATATTTAATATCTCCTTTAGAGCTAGATGTTGACAGATTGCGAATGATAACGCAAGAACTTATTTCATGCCTTGCTACTGGCACTATTACGAGGCATTCTGAGTTTTGAAATTTTTTGTGAAATATAGCATAGGCTTTTTTTTTGGCTTGGTTTGGTTTGGTCAGAACATGCATATAAAAGAACAGCATTTATGGAAAACAAATAATCATGAATGAAATACCAGATAACTAAATCTTAGGAAGCCATCATCCACAAGAAAGATGAGTTTCTTCAGCAGGCAGAACATCAGGACGATTGAAGTATCATTAAATAGGCTTTGCCAGGGTGCGCATCATTTCCACATTAGGAAAATATAATTTTGTCAAAATAAACTAATGGCTATCATTTTATTGATTATTAGCTTTGTAATAGATTTTATGTGCATTATTTAATACAACAGGCTGTTGAGCTAAAGGTATTTTCATTATTGTATTTTCATATTATATATGAAGAAACGAAAACTTAGAGTAGTCAAGCAAATCCCCCCTATAGAGCCCAGATGTAAACTCAAGTCCGTCTGATTTCAGAGTCCACAGCACTATGCTTCCAGGCCTCATGACTGACTTCACAGCTTCTGCAGTGGATGTTCTGAGAATTTTATCAATTTTCCGACAGTTCCGCCTACAATTTACCCCCCTGTTTCCCCAGGGAAGATTGGGAGTGGTGAGGGAACATTAAGGAGACCCTTGCTTTACTCCAAAGGATAAGCTTATGATATTAATCTTCCTCAAGTGATTTGTCATACTGGGTTCTTACCCATTATCAGTAACTGCTTCAAAGGGAAAAGGAAGTCTCCAAAGAGCAATTTGTACTATTATTTATCTGTAGGGAAATTTTAAAATGAGGCATAATCTTGTGGTTCTCTTTGTCTGAATTATGTGTACCTGAGCTTCAGCCTCTATCCTCCCCATCAAGTTTGGATTATTTGCTTTCTTTTTTTTTTTTCCTTAAGAACCAACTATTGGCTTTACCTCTTTCTGCCTTCTGGATGCCTTTTGAATCACATTAACCAGTGCTCTCAGTTTAAGTGATCCCCATTAAAGTCCAGAGCCAGAGAAATCACCCTGATTCCGGGTTCCCTAGCAACATCCTGGAGAGTAACAACAGATGCCTAACCATATGCCACTGGAAAGATGCAGTAGTGAAAATACAAAGAAATTGATAATAAATGCCATAAAAGTGTCAAGACATCAAATACCGTAGTTACCATTTTGATTATCTACCTTTAAGTTGCACAAAAACAAAAGAGAAGAATAATTTAATTGTCTAAAATGACAACAGTTAATGCAAAATGAGCTAAGTAATCAGTGTGATCCCTGGATATTTGCTTGCTAAGTTTAACAGAATTAGCCATGTGAAAATAAAATACCTTCCTTTCTGACTGTGAGTCTGAAAATGTTATACTTTGGTCAAAACTTGTACTTATAATGCAACATGGCACATTTAAACATTAATCAAACATAAAACTCCTTACAATTTTTTTTTTCCGTATTTTTTTTTCTGTTTTAATTATTTTTGGTCTCTGTAATTTTGCCTTTCCCAGAATGTCATATAGTTGGAGTTAGATACATTATGTGACCTTTTCAGATTGGCTGCTTTCTCTTAGTAATATGCATTAAAAGTTCCTCTGTGTCTTTATAGCTCATTTCTTTTTAAAACTAAATCTATTGTATGGATATACCACAGTTCATCTGTTCACCTACTAAAGAAAATATTGGTTATTTACAAATATTGATAATTATGATTAAAGCTACTATAAACTATGCATATAGGTTTTTAAGTTTTTGACTTATTTGGATAAATACCAGGGAGCATGAATGCTGGGTGATAGAACAAAAGTGTGTTTTGCTTTGTAATAGGAAACTCCCAAACTGTCTTGCAAAGTGGGTATCATTTTGTGTTCCCACACCCTTGCCAGAAGGGTGTTGTCAAAGTTTTGGATTTCAGCCATTTTGATAGAAGTGTAGTAGTATATCATTGTAATTTGTGATTCTCTAATGCCCTGATGTACAAAGCATCTTATCATATTCTTATTTTCTGTCTATATATCTTTTCTGGTGAGGTGTCTCTTCAGATCACCTGATTTTTTTTTTTTTTAAGTGGGTTGTTTGCTTATTGTTAAATTTTAAGAATTCTTTGTATATTTTGGCTAACTAGTCCTTTATCTGATGTGTTTTTTTTTTTTATTTTTTTAAATTTTTTTTATTTTTTTTTATTTTTATATAGGCATGCTTTTATTTTATTTTATTTATTTATTTGTTTGTTTTGTTAATACATGCACTGGGTACAGTCAGAAGCGCGGGAGGGTGAGAGAATTTACCAGAGCCAGAGCGGGGAGAAGAGCAGGCAGAAGGACAGAAGTACACTGCTGAGGGGAGCAGCGGGCGGCAGGAGAGGTCTGCGCGCCATGTGGGTCCCTCCTCCGGTGGCCAGGGAGCAGCCAGGAATTGAACCAGCGCTGCAGAGGCTGCGGGCAGCTTCGCAACCCAGCGCTCAACCGCTGCGCTGCACCACGGGGGAGGCCCTGATGTGTGTTTTTTAAAAAAAATTTTCCCCACTTATGACTTAACTTTTCCTTTTCTTAATACTCTATGACAAGAAATAATAAAATAATTAAATAGCTTAACCACTAGTCTAGGAACATACCATTAATTAGTTTGTGTTATAGGAAGAAAAGTTTATCTTCTGTGGCTTCTTTGCAAAAACAAATTTCCGTATTTAAGAATCATTAATACGTCCCTTCTTTTTGTGCCCTCTGCCCCTTTATAACTTGAGCTGCTGGGATCCGAGCAGTCTGTTTTCAGGAGGAAGAGTTACAAATTAGTTGGAATGTTTTGATAAAAAAGTGATCTGTTATATTCACCATTATCCTAACAACAGCGACTAACTTAGTAAACACATATGGATCATGCTTTCAATTTATTTCTGATAATTTTCATGTTTCTGGTAACCGTGATTTGTTTTTTACTTTGTTTTTTGTTAGTCCTTATTATAAATAGCACATTAAAACAAAATCTTACTTAAAGCTAGGTCATGCTATGCAATTTAATGATTGTAGCAGCTTTTTGCCAGTTTTTAAATACACACACACTAGTAGTCAACCTGGGTTTATAAAACAAAAAATTTTGTTTGTAAATCAAAGTAATTACTTGTATTAGTTTACAATTCTGTTACAAATTTTCTCAACGAATTTATTTGCTCAGGAAAAGTTACATATGTAAAATCAAGATCAAATAGGAAGTCTAGGTCAATTGTTTTCTTTTTTCTTTTTTTTTTTTAGATTTATTTATTTTCTACAAGCACTGGGTACAGTCAGAAGCGCGGGAGGGTGAGAGAATTCACCAGAGCCAGAGTGGGGAGCAGAACAGGCAGAAGGACAGAAGCACACTGCTGAGGGGAGCAGCGGGCGGCAGGAGAGGTCTGTGTGCCATGTGGGACCCTCCTCTGATGGCCGGGGAGCAGCCGGGGATCAAACCGGTGCTGCAGAGGCTGCGGGCAGCTTTGCAACCCAGTGCTCAACCGCTGCACTACCAGGGAGGCCCTAGGTCACTTGTTTTCTAAATATTTGTATGTGAAGAAGTCCAGTGTTTATAACAGACAAATGCAGACCTGTTCAGGTTGCGGGGCACCTGGAGGTGAAGAGACGGAGCAACACACACACTCTCTATCTGCCTTTTCCCAGGAACCTCTGTTCAGTCCATAGGGCTGTATGAGGAAGAATTGGAAAATTACTCTAAATATGTCTCTTAGTCAAAGCAACAAAACCAATGGTCATTACTGAGCTATTTATCATGGAGTTCTAGGTGTCTAATTTATAAGGTTTCCGAATTAGACTTCAGGGCCTATGTTACATTTTATTACAGTCTACAACATAAGTGTAGACTGGCAAGAATTAAACTAAAAGCCTGTTTAACAGCTGTTATGCATCTGGGAGTTTGGTTAAAAGGGTCTAGCTTAGCTTAGCCTGAGTTGTGATAAAAACCAGGGTCTAGAGGCCTTTTAACTAAAGTCTTGTGCTCTGATCAGAGCCGTATTTAATACTGGCCCATAAGTCCACATAATTATAATTTGTAAGAGTCTTTAGGACATGAGTAACTTTTAAATCTTTACCATGTGAAAAATGATTATGTCACCTGTGGACTTTAAAAGTAGCTAGCACACTGGAATAAAGGTGATGATCAAACTAATTAATTCTGAAACTTTGTCCAAGTTTTGCATTTAGGATGTTCCAACTATTCTGTTTAATGCACTGCTCCTTTTAATATGCTTCAAAGAGGAATTTTAATTCTGGGAAATGAATGTTTCTTGAGAGATTTGTTGTACCATTGGGAAAGATGGGTTGCTTTATTAATGTAACCTTATTGCTTTCTGGCTTTCTCCCAGGCTTGCAGATGGGTCAGGGGCTGTGGAGAGTGGCCAGAAACCAGCAGCTACAGCAAGAAGGTTATAGTGAGCAAGGCTACCTCAGCAGAGAGCAGAGCAGGAGAATGGCTGCCAGCAACATTTCCAACAGCAGTCATCGTAAACAAGTCCAAGGAGGCATTGATATATACCATCTTTTAAAGGCAAGGAAATCTAAAGAACAGGAAGGATTCATTAACTTAGAAATGTTGCCTCCCGAGCTAAGCTTTACCATCTTGTCCTACCTGAATGCAACTGACCTCTGCTTAGCTTCGTGTGTTTGGCAAGACCTTGCTAACGATGAACTTCTCTGGCAAGGGTAAGTTGAGCCTGACAGCATGGGTCAGGTATCTCTTAACATAATCATGCTTAAATAGTCTCTTTATAATAGATTTATATGTACTTTGAAATGTTTCTTTTTAACTTGTGCTTATACTTTGCGTTGTTTTGTGTAAAAAAATCTGGAAAAATATAGCTGCCACAGTCAAATTAGATGTTAGGAAAGGACAGTGTAAAAGAACATGACATCACCATCGGAGGAGAGCTTGCCAATCAAGATGTGTTTAGGGCCTCCCTTGTGGCCTAGGAGTTAAGTCTCAGTGTTAACACCTCTATGGCCGGAGTTCGATCCCCACCAGGGAGGTGACCCACATATGGCACAGCAGACCTCTCCTGTCTCGCTTGCTGCTCCCCTCAGCAGTGTATTTCAGTAGATCCACCTGTTCTGCTCCCTACCCTGTCTCTGGGAATCCTCTCACCCCCCATAGCTCTTGCCTGCACCCCAGTTTTTCTACGCAAAACAAAACAATGTTTATTATAAATTACAAATTGTTAGTCTATTCTGAAAATATAAGTTATGAAGTGAGAATTTTTGATTCCAGTTGTAAAGTGTCTACATCCCTGGTTTGGATTATGCTTCCCATATGAAATGGGAATTTTAAAAAATCAGTAAATATTCTCCAAATCACACTGTTTTCATTGGTTGCAAATGAAGTATGTCTCTGTGTTTACTTATTGACACATTTTAGCTATTTTTTAATATCAGAGAAAGTGAAAATACTTTAAAAATGATTCATTCTTTATGGTAATTGTTTCTCTGCATATTATAGTTCCAGAAAACTTAATTTGTATTTCTGTGTTTGAACTTAGAAAAGTTTATTTCTATGCTTATTGGAACACAATCACAATGTAATCTTCATTTGAGGTTTAAGTCTAGATTGTTATTTCTGAAAGAAGTGCTTCCTTTATTGTTTACCGTGCAATTATACCTATTTTTATGACACTTGGATTTTTTTTCATAGTGGTAAATTGCTTCTATTTTAAATTAAAGAATCATTTTTATTTTAACTTTGGCTGTGTTGATTTTTTTTTTTTAAAGATTTATTTATTTATGCATACAAGAGCTGGGGTACAGGCCAGAAATGTGGGGGGTGATAGGATTCTCCAGAGACAGAGTGGGGAACAGAACAGGCAGATTGACTGAAGTACACTGCTGAGGGGAGCAGTGGGCAAGTCAGGAAAGGTCGGCTGCGCCATGTGGGTTGCTCCCTGGCCAGCCGGGGATCCAACTCTTGCTGCAGAGGTTGCAGATTGCTTTATAGTGGGGTGCTTAACCCCTTGCTCCACCAGGAAGGCCTGGATATGTTGATTCATAATGTAGAGAGGTTCTGTTATTTTCACACTGCTTAGAAATAGAAGTTAAATGCTAAAGAGTGCTAAAATATTGGTAATTTTCTAAACAAGTTATTAAATTTGCTGTTTCAGAGTCAACTATTTTGTTTGGTTGGTAAAAATAATGGAAAGATATAAATTATTAAGATATTCTTGCATTAAATTAGATATTTTACCCTATCCTTTGATGTTATAGGCTGAGAAAGTAATATTTTCTTGTTTTTCTATACATTGTGTATGTGTGAGAAGAAGAGAAGTTTGAGGCAAAAATCAATCATGAATGTCAGAAAATAAAATGATTTTAGTGTTTGTCTCTGTAAGTAGTTGCTTTTTAATACACAAAAATCAGGCAATTTAGAGACAGGTTAGTTAAAGAATATCAAAATATAATTTCAGTATTCTCCATGCACTTATATTTAATGATTTCTGATACATGGGCTGAATTTCTAGGTATTGTAATAAGATAGAACTTTAGCTTTCAAATAATAACTAGCTAATACATCTGTACAGTGTTTGAACAGCTCTCCCAATCTATAGAAATTGCATGTTTTCACATATGAACTGACAGCATTTTAGATTTTATAGAATTTTTAAACAATCTTGTATCTCTGTGAGAGTGAAAAACCAGTGTTTTTGAAACAGTGCCTTAAAAATAGCTGTACTTCATATCACCTTTTGATGTATATATTGCAGTTAAAAGTTGTAACTATTTTTGTGCTTAATTTGCCTGTTGCTTAAATATGCATTATTTAAAAAAAAAATGAAGTTCCTCTTCTGCCCAGCAATCTCCCCCCCTCCATTTCCGTTCAGTTTTATTTCACATTAGTGCTCATAGGTTAATAGATCCTGGTTCACTTCTTGGTTCAGATTGCAAACTCTGAAGCAAGACTCGTTAGCTGCAAATCCTGTCTCTCCACAAATTAGCCATGTAACCTTGGGCAACTCTTTATTCATCATGTCTATATTTCTTTATTTGTTTGTCCAACATAGAATTGTTGTAAAGATTAAGTAAGTTAATCCTACTAAATGTTTTAATTAATGTCTTGTACTTAGTAAGCAATTGGTAAATGTTGCTGTTATTATTAATACCTTGTATTTAACTTCAGATAGCATTTACAAATACTATTCATCTTTGTAACTCACATTTATTACGGGCTATCAAAATTGCTAAATTGCAAAATGTTCTATCATGCTTTAGTTAATAAAAAACAATTACAGAATTTAAAAAAATTATATTTTAGAATAAGATCCAATTTTATTATTTCATTTTACTTTTTATGACATGTATATATGTTTAACTTAGGAAGTTAAATATAGTAATATTTTTGGTAATATTTTTCTCTTTTACAGCTTGTGTAAATCCACTTGGGGTCACTGTTCCATATACAATAAGAACCCACCTCTAGGATTTTCTTTTAGAAAATTGTATATGCAGCTGGATGAAGGCAGCCTCACCTTTAATGCTAATCCAGATGAGGTAAGTGAAGAACTTAAGTATTTGTAACAGTTATTTTATTACTCTCAGACTTTATTACTCTCTCACTGCACCTTTCTAATTTATAAACTTGTAAGTAATAACAGGTCACTGAACATGCCTTTTCAATCACCGTGAAGCCCAAGATTTGAAGTTATTGTATATGACAGGGTCATTCCTCTGACCTTACCATGTGACAAAGTGATCTTTTACCTGCTCACTTTGTATGTATGCCAGTTTCCATGACGTGTGCACTTAATTAAGGATATGTACTCCATTATAAGTGGCAAGCACAAAATATGTTCATCAAATTTTATCTGCAGTATTTTCTTCCTGTTCTATTGTTTCTACTTAATAAGGATGCTACTTTTGTCAGAGATGATCATAACAACACATCAAAATGTTCTTAAATATTGCTTTTAATAATGGAATTCCATGTTGACACAGAAATTGCTTATATAAAATTGATTCTGGGTAGCTTACGTTCAATGGGAAAAATTAACTGGCAAACTTTTAATTTTGTTGTAGAGATATTAAAGACTGTTTAACTCATGCAAAATATTTTTTAGAATTGGACTGGTGGTGAACCAGATATAAATATTTAAATTAAGGTATTTCTTTTCTCCTTTAACCAGAAAATAGAAGAATGGTACTTTAATGAAAGTTAAGTGATTTATAACAAGTTAAAGTTTAGTTATATATTTAAAGCCAATATAATATTAACTTCCGGAATCTAACAAACATTTTTTAGAAGGCAAATTAATGGATATGATAAATTTAAGTTTTGTAACTTGACCCTTTATTGAAAATTTTTTTCTGATGATTTTTGTCATAAAATACACTTGTTTTTATTTTAATTTGGGTCAAATCCTAGTTCATTCTAATTATGTAGGAACAGCAAGGATTGCCCCTTTTTTTACCTTGCACTAAGGCATCAGTGCTCTGTGAGAGATTCTGCTGCACTCAGTATGCAAAGAGTGGCCTGTATTCAGAGTTCATGATTCTTGTTTATTAGACTTAGACATTACTCGTTGCTAATTAAAATGATTCATGTAACAAACTTGATAACATGGTATATATTTTGTATTAGTCTCTTGGGTTAGTTGAGTGGTTATTATCAGAGAAGAACTGAAGCAGAATAGTTCAATGTTTTGCTCTAGATACAATAGGAATCAGGAAAGGTTAGTCTTGTTACAAGCCCCAGTCTTATTGTATCCAGTTTATTAAGGCACACTGGCTCCTGTCATGAATTATACTGATGATGAGTAAAATTGTCATCTTCAATTCATATCACTTGCAAATGTTACATTCTAAGGAAAATGTTACTTGGTAAGTACTGAGTTGTAGATTTACAAAGTCAGAAAGTTGGATGTAACTGCTGATACTGATTATGGTAAGTAATCATTCCTTACTGAGGAAATACCTTTCTTTAAATTATAAAGTCATCCATTTTATGCAAAGATGAAAATATAGATAGGCCCTCATATGCCAAAATATGATATTAGTAGTTTTAAATATCCAAATAGGAAAAGCTGGATGTCAAAATATGTTTCCATCTTTGCAACCACATATATCAGACTATAGAGTTCTTGTTAGTACCTCCTCTAGTGTTGGAGGGGGGGGCAGAGAACAGAGGTAAAATTAAAACCTTTTTTTTTTTTTCAATCTGGCAGATTTTTTTTTTTAATTTCAAGATACATATTTGCTAAGAGAGGAGATTGGAGTTATTAATTTAAAAATATTTTTAGATCTTCAGATTTTCTTATCCATCCTACCTCCTATTGTTATTGAGAGTTGGCTGTATTTTTCTTTTTCTTCACTCCCTGGCCTGATTTAAGAGACAAGCTGGAGTATTCCAGAAGCATCGAACTCACCATTCTGGGTTCA
Organism: Talpa occidentalis; assembly: GCF_014898055.3. Classification (NCBI taxonomy): domain Eukaryota; kingdom Metazoa; phylum Chordata; class Mammalia; order Eulipotyphla; family Talpidae; genus Talpa; species Talpa occidentalis. Next base: position 137,505,444 of record NW_023604295.1, on the reverse strand, counting down.
TACAGTGCTAAGAGGCCTAGAGCTGAACCATTCCAGGTGACTTGTGGCTCCAGAATTCTGCTTCTATGCTTTTATGACCATTAGTGACTTAGCAGGTGTCACCTAATAGCAAAATATCAGTCTACCTTTACCCTAATTCACTTAGAATATTAGTAGGCAAAGGAAGACACTGAAGTACGCTGTAGGTACAGCGAAATGAGGGAAAATATTTTAATGACTGTTCTATACTTTCTTTCTAATGTAGTCAATTACAAATAATGTCGATTTGGTTAATTTTTTATTCAACTCAAACCTTCAAACTTAAAATAATATGTGAGAGAATTATTTATCCTAAGAGTTATTTTTATTTAGAACTTACCTGTGTGAGCTATACATCATACACGTCTTAGAATGATTTTTGCCAAATTTTTAAAAGAAATCAGGTAATATTTTTTTGTTATTTTTTTCCCTACTCAGTGGAGCACTGTTACTATATGTATTATTTTGGTTTCATTTAAGCCTGGGAAGTAAATTTGTTTTGATGGTATATAAGTAGTGTTTATTGCAAGCACCTGAGATGAGATGTATATAATTGTTCAGTATTGTAAAAAGTCTACTTTTCCATAATTTCTAGTTCTGTACTTAACATTTTGATAGCAAAACATCACTAAAATATTATAAAAATAAGAATACTTACAGCCACAGGGAACAAGATTCTCCAAAGGACATCGTGCATATCACGGATATGGGTAACCAAACTCCACAGCAGCTGCTGGCAGTGGCTCATGGGGTGGGGGAGAACTTCCGCACACGCTGTGGTACGATGATCTGGCACGCTCTTGTTATCTGCATGAAACTGTGATCTCAGCTATATGTAAAGTCTTGATCTTGTGCATGAGCTTGTGTACTTGTGGCGGGTGACCACATTCTAGTAAAGGAATGTGCTACAACTGTTGACATTAGGCTGTATCTCCCCTGCATGTACCAGTTACGTGTGTTGGTTTTATTCCACTAGTAGTATTATAATGAAGTCATTTTACTTACCAGCCCGTAAACTATATTTCTTGTGCTCCATTTGGTATTGTTTTCTTGATATAGTTATTCTTACATTTAGAGTCTGATAAATTGGTAGTGAACATGGGTTAACTGTAATACAAGTTTAATTTGTCTGTGTAAATATATTTTTTAAGTATTTTTATTAATATGATCATTGGGATCAGGTAAAAAGTCTCTTTCTTAAATTATATAAGCACATTTTCCTGTGTTCTAGAGAAAGATATAGTGCATTTAATTTTTTGCACTTTATTAGATTGATCTGGTATAGAATGTGTTTTGAGAAACACTTTAAATATGATCTCCTGCTCGTGTTTTAGATGGAAATGCATAATAAGCAAGATATTTTCGGAATGACATTCTCTTGTTGAGCCAGTTAAAATATAATCCAGGGAATTTGTAGGAGTTCTTCATTATAGAAAGTATCTTCAGATACTTTCAAGAGTTTATATTAAAAATTAAAGAGTTTATATTTCAAGATCAAGAGTTTTTATTGATCTCATGAGTATCTTATTAAATCTTCCTGGCTTTTTGCTCCAATATACAGTTGCAAAATGTTCATTATTGTTACTTCATAGCATGGTAACAGTAATTAAAAGGTACTTTTACTTTTATTCTTAGAGGTAGAAAATACTGATTGGTGCCATCAGAGTGTAGAGATAAACATTTCCCAAATGTATTCTTTGGAATGATTTACTTCATAGGATAACAGACATAGTTAAAGGAGTTACTAGTCTAATATATTTGACCATAATAGGTTATAATTGGCAGATTTACAGAATAAGTTTTTAAAACCTTTAATACTTTGATGCACATTATGAATATCTAGGAGGAGGATGTTGTTCTGTGGTTTATTTAAGTTTATTTGATATGTTGTCCTTTTGTGGGAGGTGAAGTAACATTCTAGGAATCATATTCTGGAATATGCTAGTATCTATTATCTGTAACATAACTGTGTGAATAAATGGATAGACACTAGACTGAATGATTAGAATACCCTGTTGTTCACCAGCAGCTATATGATATTTACCTGTAACCTTCTGTCTTTGTGAAAGTCTATTGATCTACAATTACTTGTCCTCTTTCTTTGGTCTGATAGTATTAGTACAAAAAGAATAAAACTGAGAGTTGAGTTTTGACAGATTGAGAGATTTCACCGTGGTCTAGATTTTGACCATCACCTAACGTGTGAGGGAAAGTATTCAGAAAATAAGAGTAAAGTAACAAACCTAATAGCAATATTGAGCCCAGAAACTTGCTGGTAGACATTGATATAAGTATCCTTGTCAAATAATTTAGAACAGATCACCCATCAGTACATCCTTGATATCTCATTCTCTACACTAACACTTTAAATCTTAACAAAATAAGGGTATTCCCAGTGAAGACTGGCAGGCCACTAAGATGCTTTCTAGTCTGGAAATGTATTGCCTTTGGATATTTTATCCTTAGTTCTATAGACCTGGAAATTTGACTTTATCTCTCCACCAAATCAGTTACTCAAGGAAAAACTTAATTGTCAATAGTAGAATCTAAGCCAGGTAGACAGTAAGATGTGTATCCTTGCGCAATGCCTGATAGCAGAAAAAAAAAAAGATAACTAAATCCCAAACTCATCACTTACAAGCTAACTGGATCTGGGAATACTACTACTGTTCCACTCAGTTTGATGATCTGCTCTCTGCAGTGTCCACTTGTCCCTGCCAACTAGGGTGTTTTGACTTGAAGGAACAGAGAATGTAGCTAATAGTAGCTTCAGCCATAGACTTTTTTTTTTTTTTCCAAAAGGAATCTCAGAGGTGGTTATTCTAGAAACATTTCAGCGATATAGTGATCTCATCATGGGCCCTAGTGTGTTGACTTTATCCTTTCTTTGATAACAAGATGGCTCAAAATATCACATTATGATGTGAAAGTTGATATCATATTATCCTCAACACAAAGAAAAAGAGCAGACAAAGAAGCCCTTCCCTCAAATTCCTTAAGCTCATTAGAAGGAAAAAAAATATTTCCAGGATCCTCAATTTAAATTTCTGCTCATTTCTAATTGAACAGAACAGAATCACGTGAACCCCCCTAGACTAAGAGAGAACAGAACAGAAAGGATTACAAGACAGGCTTTGATGTGCCATGATTTAGCAACCTCAGCCGATATGCTAGAAGCTAATGAAAAGAGTGAAACATCTGCAGCAGTTTTTCCTGGTGAACCATTTACAAAGTTTGCGATTCCACTTTCCTTATTTCTAGGCTCTACTAGTATGGAGAGGCCTTAATACCCAACAGAATATTGCACCAGACACACAATTCAAATTGATTGCAGAGAGTACTTTTTTTTTTTTTTTTTGCCACTTTATAGCTCTTCCCATCCCTGAGTAAACAGGAAAAAAGGGTATGAAGATAGGCAATTATCCTGTGGTTGAGATGATGAAGCCCAGTTACCAGGAGGAGATAGTTACTACATTCAGTGGGGAAAACAGGGAACTATAAGTAGAAGCCAGGAGATGTCTTAGAGTTCTTTCTAATACTACCATAGTTCGTGTTAAAAGTAACTTTTTAAAAAAATCACAGTGATTCTAGATGGTCAGGGTTTAAATCCTGTCACCTTAGACTCCTCAGTCATCTGGAAAGGGTGACTCCATTCCCAGCTTCAAGAGTTGAAAATAGATTATTTCAAGCTAATTATGTTTAATGCCATTCCCCTTGGATCAGTGACATCCATGCAATCCAGTTCTGACCTAAGAAATTGGGGGAGAGGGATGTTTTAGGCTTTCAGTAGAGATAAAGGGATGTAACACTGTGTGTGTGTGTGTGTGTTCACATGTGCAAGTGTGTGCTTCTGGTCAGTAATATATGAGGATGTAATGGTAGAAGCACCTGCAGCCATCTTGCAGCCATGAGAGTTCTTAGCAACACACTGAGAATAGCACATTAGAAAGAAAGAATTGGGTCTATGATGACAGGTGTGAGCTTAACAGTTCTTGGGCCACATTAGTTTGGACCAAACTAATTTGGGGTTATATAATACTAAGCATGAATTATTTTTATAAAAAATAAGCATTGGTAATTTAATTAATTTTATCCTTATTTGCCAATGAGAATTCAATCAGAGTCAAGTGTAGATCTAGGAATTTGGACTAGAGGGAAGAGTAAGGGTACAGTATTTTAATGAAGATATTTTAGCACCACAGTGTCCATAGGACCAAAGCCAAATTGAAAAATGGGAAATGCTAACATGAACAAGATGTTTTCATCTTTGAATTTTGTTGCCAATATAGAAATACACCTAGAGACTTTGCAATTTTGTAATATTTCAAGTACATTTCAAAGAAAAATCTGTTTGCCTTTCATTTTCTTATCATACACGATCTGATCACCTTGACACACCGAGTGCGTCTTTGTCTTATGTGACCACAATATCAGTAAAACCTGACATCACTTTCTGGATTAAAGTTCTCAGCTTTGATGTCACAGGAGATGTCACTCCAAAATATGAGTACTTTATTAGACATCTGAAAGACAGTCTTTCTTCCATTCTTGGATGGCCTCAATTGTATGCCATCTATCAGTTTAATTGTACCTTTTGAAATATGGGAGTGTGAAGGAAGCAGTACACTAAAAGCATTTTTGTAAACCAACTAACTATAGCGCACATTTATCCATAAGATAATGTAATTTTTTTTTCTTTCATATCATAAAATGTTTAGAGGTGCCTTGTTTATAATCAAAGTCTTACGATCTTTGTGAACTACTTTTGGCTATTAGCAGTTAAATATATCATCTGATTGACATGCTGCCTTTTATTATTTGGACTGCTGACTCTGACCTTTGAGAGTTTATACTTTGAGGCATTTCGGAGTATATTGGAATTTTGGCCCATCTCAAGGTTTTGTTGTTGTTGTGTTATTGTCGCTTTTCTCCTTAGTTGAATTATAAAATCCTAAAAAGTTTATAGCTCGTCTTAAAGTCATCCGGAAGCTTTGTAAAGATAGATTCAAACATTTATTCAGTAAATATTAAGTATCTCTGCTTATTATATGACTTTGATCTTGGGCAGATTATTTAACCTCTCTATGCTTTACTTTCTCCATCTTAAAATGGGGCAATAAAAAAAATGGGGTAATAATGGTATACAATGGTAGTATTGTAAAGATTAAGTAAAATAATATGTTAAATGCACGGTACTGCTAAGTGCTCGCCAGCATGTAACTCTAGTTCAACTACAACAGCCTGTGTTCCTAAGAGCCAGGCACCGCTCTGTGTTTTGGGGTTCTTCTTCCTGGGATTGTTGGGAGCCTGGTAGGTAAATACTTGTTCTTCATGAATATGTATTAGTCACACCAACATCTCCTAGCTTAGCCTTTAATTGTATTTCCTTCTATCTGATGAGCAATGTCTTAACATATACAGTAACATTTTGCTTAAATGATACTGTTTAGTTTTACCTTTTTGAGGACATTTTAAGTAATAATTAGGGCTCCAAAGTTATGTTCAAACATGTGTCTTGGTTGAAATAATAGTATGATTAGCCAATACTTTACTGCATGAATAAGTATATACACAGGCTGGCCATGAAACTACCATTCAAATCCCAACTTGCTTCTCTGCTTGTCTATCAAGATTTTAGGGGTGTTTAAATGCTTAACTAAAAATTGTCAAAGCTGATAAAATATCTATAAATGTACCTAGAATCATATGATAAAAGTATAATTTGTATTTGTGAAGGTAAAGTTAGTTATTTAAATATACATTAAATATATATACACATTGAAAATACATTATTTGTAAAAAAAAAAAAGAAAATACATTATTTGTGTGACTTTTTTTTTAATAAAGCAGGATTCTAAATTAACTAGCACTGGCATTCAGATGTGTTATTTTCTCATTGTTTGAATTATTGATCATGCCTTCACCTAATAGTTTAGCTTCTTATTTTGATTAAAATGCTTTCTAATTTATAGACAGATTAAGATAAAAAGGCTTTTCCAAAAAGCTTATGCCTCATCTACCAGCAACTTTTGTCCTTAGTAATTGCAGGAATGATTGTTATGTTTAATTACTAGTAGGTATCATTTAGGAAGTATCTGCACATTCATCTTACCGATCTATGTCACAGTGTGTTTTGGGAACGGGGACTTGAGAACTCACAGTATGACTTTTTCTGTTTGAGTCTCTTAGAACTGACTGAGAAGGACTTTTTATTGTTATTAAAACCTTAAACAATGAAATTAATGTATTTTTGTCTGATGTCATTACTTTTTCTCCTTTGAAAAAGGAGAAAGATCTGACCTACACCTTTCCTCCATTTTCCGGGACTCCACTGGAGGAGATTTTCCATTTTCCTTTCGGTTTTCTCTTTCTTAAATCTTCCTCCATTATTTTGACTTTCCTGTTGACATCTTCCAGCTACAAATAATTTAGGGTATATGTATGACTCTTTTTAGCAACCCCTCTGCATTGTGTACTTTCAATATATCATAAGACCTCCATAAATTGTACTTAGAAGATGAAGTCCTTGCCAACTCAAACAAGGTTTATAAATAAGCAGATTTCACTTCATCTCCCATACTCAAAACTGAACAATATGACTCTTCACTGACCTCCAGATAAAATGCCCTGTTCTGACCATTTCCAGTAACTAACGGTACCAGAGAGAATTGGCTAATGGGATATCGGCGCTTTCTCTTCAGAATTGCCACCGCCCTCCAGTAAACACAGACGCTGTTTACTCTCTACTTCCTAGGGAAGAGACACAACTGAAATCTGCAGATCAGCTTTCAAATTGGCACCACAATAATTTTCACATTTCTTTCCCAATTTTCATTTGTCCCTTTCCTCGGAGTTATAAGGCAGAGAGCCTTCTAGAGCCAAGACACGGACATCTCAGTCAGGAGAAAATACTACTTAGACCTCTTAAGAAATAATCTTTCTACGTAGGATAACTCATCAAACCTGGACATAGTTATTAATGTTAGCATTTCATTCTAGTGACTGATAGGAATAACATTTTAATACTTGTGAGCATTTCACATTACCATGAATAAGAGCAATGTGGGACATTTCTGAAGCGTGCGTTGCAGGTCACTGTCATATGGCCTAGCACCTGACAGGGAGAAAGCTTTGCAAAGCTCAGTGGGTAGGATGATGTGAAATGATGAGCTAACAATCTAGATACTCCGCCTTAAACTTTCCCGTCAAGTATTCTGCATGTGTTTTGCTACAGGTAGAAAGCAAGGTGTTGACATTTTTTATTTGCAGAGTAAATATCCCCAGATGAATTTTACCCATTCATGCTCTGTGTAGGGTTTTTTTTTTTCCCATAACTATAGAACATATGTTCTTTAATGAAATAGGGAGAGTGAGAACTGCTGGGCTACACAAAAATGACTAGGTTTTATACTCTCCTTAGTAACTCTGCAAGCACAGGTTCAGAGCAGGCATGTCAACAGCTGCATTTTTCAAACAAGACAATGGGGGTACTCCCATCTGACCTCTAGAGGGCCGCCCTCGGCCGTACTAATTCTTTTTTACTACCTAGGGAATAAAGTTTCCTGACATATAATGGATCACCTAATCTTGGCATTTCTTGTAGTGTCAACATGTTGCATTTCACTATGGTTTGAAGAATTGTCCTCTTTCAACGACAATATGTAATTGCTTTGTATACCCTTTTCATTCACTTCCATGTAAGAGCCTCTGGGACATTCTTCTGCTGTCTTCATTACGTGCTCCCTCATTGATTCTTATTCACAACCCTTAATCTGTATCTTCAGCCATCATTTTTTTCTTTATATCTTATTATAATTGTCAGCTGCCTACTGTGCCCTTCAGTATATAAATCATCACCGGAAATGCAGTATGTCTAAGACCAAATGCATCACTGTTTCCTTCAAATCAGCTCTGTTTGTTGTTTTCAGTCATATCCTCCTTCATCTAAGCCAGAAGCATCAGTTATCTTCATTTTTCACTTTTCATTTTCTCTTGATTCATGAGCCAGTATTTTGACAAGTGTTGTCATTCTAATTTTGAAATATGTAGCTTATGGATTTTTGTATAATTTTTTTTATAACAGAATTTCCTCTGCATTTCAATTGCTTTTCCATGTTCAAGCCCGGATAGTTATAGTAACCTCCTGTCTACTTTCCCTTCCACTGTTTCTCTTCACATTGTCAAATTTACATTGCAGTCTATCACTTCACATTAAAAAGCCCTCAAATGTTTCCAGTTACATGTAAGGTAGGTAGTGAATGCTTATTTTTCATATCCCTTCATTTAGGTTTTGTTTTACTGTCTTATATCACTGATTTGTTGTATACGTATATTTTTCTTATTTGCCTCATTTTCCGAGATAAACGAAATTTTCTTAGAGTAAAACTCTGCTTTACTTCTCAGTGTCTGTCACTGAATACCTTGCATATAATACCTTGTATGAATATATTTTAAATGAAGATGTAGATGATTTGTTTGTTTATTTTTTAAAGATTTATAAGAGCTGGGGTATAGTACATCCAGAGGCGTGGGAGGGTGAGAGGATTCACCAGAGACAGAGCAGGGAGCAGTACGGGCAGATGGACTAAAAGCACTGCTGAGGGGAGCAGCAGGCAAGATGGGAGAGGTCTGCCATGCCATGTGGGTATCTCCCTGGCTGGCCAGGAATCAAACCAGTGCTGCAGAGGCTGCGGACAGCTTCTCAGTGCTGCATTCTACCTGCTGCACCACCAAGGAGGCCCTAAGTTTATTTATTTATTTTAAAGATTTATTTATTCACACATACAAGAACTGGGATAGAGGCCAGATGTGCAGGAGGATGAGAGGATTCACCAGAGAGAGAGTGGGGAACAGAATAGGCAGACTGACTGAAATACACTTTTGAGGGGAGCAGCGGGTAAGACAGGAGAGGTCTGCGCGCCATGTGGGTAGCTCCCTGGCTGGCCGGGATCACACGCACGCTGCAGAGGCTGTGGACAGCTTCAGAGTGCTGCGCTCAACCACCTGTGCCACCAGGGGAGACCCCCTAAATTTATTTTTGATTTGATATTTTAGAAATTTTTTAAAATAGTATATACATACCTATATGAATATACACACAGACTTACATATATCTAGTTTACCAGTCACTCGATGGGCATTTTCATAATAGGAATTTTTTATGTATCCCTCTGTAACTTTCCTTTAAAACTTTTTCAAAATCCATCTTTGTCCATCGCTCCCTTTCAGCTGACACGAATTTACCTTTATGTATGGAGTCAACTCATTATAATAAGTCTGACATCATCAAGATTTATCTCAAGGTTATATGACAGAAATGTCTCAGGATTATCCCCAAGTGGAGAAAAAAGGAACTATACTATAGTTGTTACAATTCTGTAATTTTAAAAGCTGAACAGAGTAAGTTTTGTATCATTGGGTTAAAATTTATATAATTAAGCAAAGTAGTAATAAATTTGAGGCTTAAGCTTGCTTTGAAACTGTAAAAAAGAATAATAAAAATTGAATCAGGCAAATAACAACAATGAGCAGGGGCACTGGGGAGGCAAACTTTCAAAATAAGTATGTTAAAAATTGTATATATACATGCTTCTAGGAAGAAGTTCTGTAGCTTTCATCAGCTTAAGAGCCTCACTAAAACTACACAGTGTCTGTTTTTACCATGACAAGCCTTTTGGATGCCTTAAAGTCATAATCTTTTTTTCTTTTCTAATTATCTTCTTCTTTGGGCCTAATATCCCTATATTCCTCAACTCTTCCTAGCATAACCAGAATTCTAGATTCTTCACAGTCTTATCATCTCCTGATTTCCTTTATCCAGATAGTTCTAGTTTGTCAACAAGGCATATAAAATGTAACATCCAGAACTGGACTAATTATTCTGTTAATCATGTAGATAATAGTGAGCTACAACCTTTTTCTGGAAACTATATTAATATATACATGATTTCCTTTGTGTGAGAGATTTCCCTGCCCCCCGCCCCCCGTTACACACACATACACACACACACACACAAACACACACTCTCTCTGTCTCTCTTTCTTTCTCTCTCTCTTTCTCTCTGTCACTCTGCTGGGAGTTCTAGTCCTGATTAATGACTAATGTGTTATGTGATCTATGGGCCTGTCCGTCCCATTCTCCAAAACCTTATTAAAAATCAGAAATACTTTTACCATTTATTAAATAAATGTATGCTTATTCAAAAGATCTCATGGCATGGTTTCTTCAGTATTTCACTGCTTGCATAACAAGATAGGAATTCAGAGGGTTGTCAGCTTGCTTACTGAACAATTTAATCTGGTCTGGTGCCTTTTATTTGTATGCCTTTACCCTTCACTTTGATAGCCTTTCCAGTTAACCTTCCCTTCCAGAGGAATTCCAGGTTAGAAACTGATGCCTCCCTTCCTCATAAAACCAATAGAGTTGACTGACTTCAAGCCGTGTGCCCGATTTAGCAGTGGGTTTAAAACTGTATGCGCTTACTCTGTATTTGATTGATTTTTAAGAATTCAAGTTAACTTAGATTTTAAATTCTCAAACCATATATTTCACTGAAAAAGAAATGGCCAACAGTACAGTTTTCCAGTGCCTGCCTGAGAGAAATAGCAATGTGCATTTTTAACTATCATCGAATGATATTAAAATGCCATATATCATGTAACTGGAGAAATATTTCCTCTTTAATGGACCATGGTAGTAGGGGGGTTTATTTTGTATAATTTTTAGAAGTAGATTACAGTGACTTCGACATCTCTTAAATATTGATTTGCACATAGGCATGACAAGCCTATTAAATAATGCTTAATTGACATTCCTTTGTGTTTGAATCACATGGACTGAAATTAAGCACCAGAAATACTTCTGAAATATTGTGATTCTTTTAAATATTATTCTTTTGGAAAAAATAAACCTGTTTAATTTTTTAAGTAGATCAACTAAATATACAGTCAACTCTCGATTATTCACGCGACTGGAGGAAAGGATGGAAGAAGCATTCCCATTTCTCTCGTTCCTGCCCCCTCAGACAACTGCTGATCTCATTCCAAACAAAATTTTTGGCTTTCCATCTTGATCACGTTACATTGTGTCCAGGATGCAGTTGAGTGGAGTGGACGAAAAAGTTTCATATTATCACATTCTGTTCTTTATTAATACATTTTTAAAATCAGTGCATGGCTATTGTACTATTAAAATTCACACAAGAATTTGATAGCATTGCTATTAGGCTATTGTGCTGGTGGCTCATACGATTAGTTTTATATAAAAAAACTTACCTTTGAATTACAATTTACAGACAATTACAACTTTTCAAAAGCATTACCGCATGGTACCAAATTGCTTTAAAAAATTTTAATATAAAAATTTTATGAGTTTTATCTTGAAGAGTTTTATAAAAATTCTTCCAACTTTTTGAATTCTTGATATATATATTTCTCAGTACTGTGTAAGTGTTTGTAAAGGGAAGAAATGCTGAAGGAATTTATGTGTAAAAACAATATGTTGCGTGTATATAATACGTCATTTTCTCTACCAATTAGCAGCACACACTGTGCTATTATCCAGACATGAGCATTCATGGGAATGCATGTATCTGGATAACAGTGAGTTGAAATAAATATACCTGCCTTTTATTTCAATAACTGCACATTCAAATCCACATAAGGCATTTATTTGAATGTGGCCTCCATATACATGAGGGAGCATTGGTTTCAGTGTTTTGATTTTTTTGTTGTTGTTGATGTTTTGTTGTTTTTGATTTAAATCTAAAGTAGGTACAAACTTATGGTAATGCTTCTCTGGAAAACTGTGCATGCAGAGAAAAGGAAATTCAAAGATAAATCCTATGAAAAACATTGAAATTGCTTTGTCTTATGATGCTTTGCCTCTGTGTGTATTGGAGCTAAATTCTTATAGAATGTAGCAATGCTTAAAGCCAAAGTGTATACAGCCCATAAATCAGCTTGGAACTGTGCCTACTTTATTTTAAATTAATAATTTAATTCTTTTTCTTTTTCAGAATGAAAGTATTAAGCTTTCATTTGGAGAATCTTTCTTTTTTTTTTTTTTCCAAGAAACCATTTCCTTGAAAAATGTATTAGAACATATAGCTAAACTTTAAGCAATCATTAGCAGTGGAAGTGTTTGTTTCAGGGCTTATTTTAAAATCGATGTAATAGTCTCTCCTCTTCTTCACCCCATTTAGACCATATTCCTGTATAGTTAGTTTTAACTGACGTGAGCCAGATAATTGAATTAGGATTTCTTTAGGAATCTAACTTTGAATTTCCTACTTTTCATTGCATGGAAACTATCAACCACAAATAATTTTCAGTGTAAGTTCTAGCTTGTATTTTGCATGGTTAAAGCTATTAAAAGTCTATTAATGCCAAAAAAAATTTATAGCTATTGTTCCACTGTTGCCTTCAACTTTCAGTGTTGAAGTTATAAATAAAGACTGGTTTTATTTATATGGATTTGTCTTCTTCTCTTAGGGAGTGAACTACTTTATGGCCAAGGGTATCCTCGATGATTCACCAAAGGAAATAGCAAAGTTTATCTTCTGTACAAGAACACTAAATTGGAAAAAACTGAGGATCTATCTTGATGAAAGGTAAAAAAAAAAATTAAGTTTTCATCAGAAATGAATTAAGTAATGCTTTTAATGAATATTTTATTTTGTTTTACTTTAAAAAACTGTATCACATAACAGTCACCTAGCTGCAAAATTGAGTAAAGACAGGGTAGAGATTTGTATATATTTCAAAGCATTTGTTTTGCAAGCTTTACTTACTGATGCGATAGTTGCCATTGTAGAAGTTAAAAAAAAGCCCATGCACACTTGCAAACTGGAAGCCCAGCATCTTTGTAATAGCAAGCCCAGATGTTTAAACAACTTAAAGTTCTGAATTCTGAAACTGTCCATGTAAAAATCATATAGAGGGGCCCTCCCTGGTGGCACAAGGGGTTAAGATGCAGCACTATGAAGCTATCCGCAGCCTCTGCAACACGAGTTTGATCCCTGTCCAGGGAGGTGACCCACATGACACAGCAGTCCTCTCCTGACTTATATGCTGCTCCCCTCAGCAGTGTATTTCAGTAGATCTGCCTATTCTGCTCCCCACTCTGTCTCTGGTGAATCTTCTCACCCCCCACACCTCTGGCCTATACCCCAGTTCTTATATGCATAAATAAATAAATCTTAAAAAAATATATAGAAAAACTGTACAAATCATAGACATACAAGGTATACATATATTGAATATTTGCATGTAGATGCTACACAAAAGTCATTTACAAGCTTATAGGATTAGCTGATGTGATAATAAATAAAGTATTTTTATCCAAAAAATGACTTTTTCTTAATCACTTCTTAAAAGAGAGAAAAGTTAACCAGATCTGTATTTTTTTTTTTTCTTTTTCTACTAGGAGAGACGTCTTGGATGACCTTGTAACCTTGCATAATTTTAGAAATCAATTCTTACCCAATGCACTGAGAGAATTTTTTCGTCACATCCATGCCCCTGAAGAGCGTGGGGAGTATCTTGAAACTCTAATAACAAAGTTCTCACATAGATTCTGTGCTTGTAACCCTGATTTAATGAGAGAACTTGGCCTTAGTCCTGGTAAGAAAATAATGAATTTTTTTCTACCTCCCTCCCCCTAACTTCACCCACCATCACCAGGTAAAACAGTATATGAGGGATTTTCCTCACTAAAGGGAAAAATGCTTCAAGTAACTGCAAATACTTATACTTGTTTTACTGCTTGTAGCAGTGATAGCTTTAGTTTGTCACAGATATTAGTTTTATATAGTAATATGAACTCAACTGTATAAATTCTTTAAAATTATTCTTGTTTGAGCACTGACCTATCTTACTAGCCTAATTTTGAAAGCTTTGAATAATCCACATATTGCATAGGTGACATACTGAATTTTTCTACTACAGTGTATTTTTAGTACAATTAGTTTTCACTGTGTGTGGATATATGATAGAGCCTGTGTGACCTATGAATTGCTTTCATGTGATAGTTTTATTTATCACTTCATATCAAAAGTTTTGTGTTTATCTTGTAAGCTATTGTGCTAAAAATTAATTAGAGAGTATAAAACATTCACTTATATGAAATTTTTGGGTATGCTTTTGTAAGACAATGTTTAATTTTGCTTTATTCAGGCTAGAATTTTGAAATATAAAAATATATAAATGAAAAATAAAACATCATAGTAACAGGCATTAAATAATCATATCAAGTAGCAGTGGCATCATTCAGTGTGTTACTCTTTTAATAGTAAACATCAACTATTGCCCTGAGCTTATATAAAAAAGAAAATGTTTTGTTGCCAAATGCTCAGATTCATCTATCTTTTCCTCTAAAGATATGACTTTGAGATTAATATGTAAATTCTAGACCTTTAAAATGTGTGTCTCAAATGAGAATATTAATTGAATAGTCTCATAAGTTATTTACATTTTATTTTCTATACCAAGTTAATGCATTTTCTTGTCATTAGAGATACTTTCAACTTAATGTTTTACAAAAGGATATGTAAATAAATATCACTTTTCTTTAGAGGCGGGAAATATATTAACAGTACAAATGCATTTTATGGGAGGGTGAATGGGAATATCATGTTTGAAAGCAAGGGTGAAAATAAAGCCAAATCTGAAATTTTTATATTTAGAGTTTTCACTGTAAACTACTAAATTATTCTCAAGTTCTGATTTGGAGAAAATGCTAACTGAATTAGTGTTTGGAATCATCAACTGTACTTGTTTTCCAGACTGAGGAGGTGCCCTAGACCCAGAACTTTCAGTGCTAAAAGTGGAGGAGGCCCAGGCAAAGTCAGATGAGCTGGTCATCTTATGTTTAGCTTATAACCTTGAGATCTTAAAATTATGAACACTTGGCACTATATCATGCCTGCGCGACCACAAAACTCCCCGTAACTTGAATTGTTTCTTTTTCCTTCCAGATGCTGTCTATGTGCTGTGCTACTCTTTAATTCTACTTTCCATTGACCTCACTAGCCCTCATGTGAAGAATAAAATGTCAAAAAGAGAATTTATTCGAAATACCCGACGTGCTGCTCAAAACATTAGTGAAGATTTTGTAGGACACCTTTATGACAACATCTACCTTATTGGCCACGTGGCTGCATAAGAGCACAATTGCTAGGACTTCAACTTTTAACTTCAAACTAAAGCTACCAAGGACTGACTTAGCAGATATGGGGGTTACATTAGTGCTGGGCATTCTAGCCTCTGTGTACAATCAAGCTGGAGTGTACAACTTTTTTCTCTTTCTCTGCTTTATTTTTTAATAATTTCCTTGGGGAACTAAAGAATTTTGTAGAATTTTTCTTCCATTTGCTCATCATGTTTTGCACAAAGCAGAGCCACTGTCTGACACAGCTATTTAAGAATGTTAAACTGACATTATGCTCTAAAAAATGGGATATGTGTGTGTTAGATTTGCCTGAAAAACTTTATTCATTTCTATTCTTTTTTAAAATACCATGTAATGTATACATATTTAACTAAAGAGATTTATAATCATAATTATTTTATTGTAAATATTTTGACTAAAGTCTTTCCTTTTTCTCTCAAACTGACTTCTGAAATTTATTTGATTCTGATCTGTGATTATTGTCTTTGGAAAAGCTGAACGTGACTTCACATGGAAGCCAATACCAGCTTCTCTTTCCTTTGAACTTTGAAAGGAGTATTAATTTGTTACTACTGACTATGCAAAACTTGCATTTATTTTTATATAATCACTTGAATTTTTCATTTTTAAAACTGTGTAGTTAAATCTCAGTAAGTTATTTAAACCACTTAAGATAGCAAACTTAAATCTAAGATTTACAAATATAATAATATAGTGTTATTAGAACTCTAGTAAACCTTTGGTTATATCTGAAATAGTCAAACTTCATTATCCTGCTAATCTTGATAATTTCTGTTCAGAATCTGTTGAGAAGAAAATACTGAGAATGATAGTATGCATTCACTCATTCATTCTTTCACTCATTCATTCAGTATTCTCCAGGGTTTTCCATGTGCTAAGCACTGTGCCAGATCCTAGTGATATGATACATGGACTCTGCCTTCATAGCTCTTCGGGCCATGAGCAGAAGCACTGCTTCATGGACAGCAAACCTATGCAGTATATCTTAATTAACATTTACATAATAAATAAAACACTTAGCATTGGAGTGGTAAGAATTACATTTACATGGTAATTCCAAAGTTGCCTGGAAATACCTCCAACTAAAAGCATCAATATTGGAATGAAAAGCTAGGTGATAGGTCGCTCAGCTAGCTTTGAAGGAAGGCCTTGGGGTAGAAGTTTTGCTAGCGGTGTGGAATCCTAGCTTCCTCCAGATTTGGCTGTAAGTCTAGTGTTTACTACAACTAGAATGATGTGCTACAGACTTCAAAGAAAACAAGGCAATCAAACAACTTTTGAAAGTTAAAGGGACTTTTGGACTAGTAGTAAACAATTTCTAAGTTTGTGAAATACATAATTTTGGCATGTTCATAATTTTGAATTCTATGGCAAAATAATTCTAATGATTTTCAAAACTAATTATTAAGTTTCAAAGGACAGTCTTTTAAATATTAATATATTAAACACTTAATATATTAAATTTTCCAATGAGTAGTATCTTTTCTTTGTTGTCTTTTCTTTGTTTTCTTTCATCTCCATCTCTCTATCATTTGGTTCTCTGTGCTTCTATATTTATCTTTAACTGTCTTTTTTCTTAGTATCCTAATTTTATTTCCCAATTTTTTTTCCTGTTTTTTTCTTACTTTTTTTTCGGTTCTATTTTTCCACCCTGACCAGATTATAAATGTAGTTTGGCAGTATTTTGTTTTTCAGTATTTTCTTAATGTAAATTCCTGAATATATAAAAAAATTAGTTTCCATATAATACTGTATACCCATCACCTAGATTCTACAATGAAAATTTTACTGCATACACTTTTCCTGCATTTATTCATCTGCTATCCATCAATCAACCCATCTTGGTGTTTAAATATAGGCCAAAATAAGTCTCATACATCATTATACTTCATTCCTAAAGACTTCAACTTGCACATCATTAGCTAGAGATTTTTTTTTTGCTTTTTTATTTTCAAATAAAATGTTCATTTAATGGAATGTGCAAATCTTAAGTGTCCTCATCTGTGGCTTTCACAAATGCATAGCCATGTGTAAACCAAACTCATATCTAGATTTGCAACTTCATATAGCCTATCAACAGCTAAGATTGTACTCCAAATAAAATATAAACCTTGTGACTATATTGGCGTGTTTATCCATTCACCATCTGTTACCCTATTAGTTGTCATATATATTATATATAGCATTTATATAAACTCTAATATGATTTGCTTTGAATAGTTATATACTGTTTATATTTCAAATAAATTCTAAAAAATACCCTTTCATATTTATCCACATTATCAATTCTTTTTTTTAATTTATTTATTATGCATGGAAGAACTGGAATGTAGGCTCAAGGAGCAGGGTGTGAGAAGATTCACCAGAGACAGAGTGGAGAGCAGAACAGGCAGATGTACTGAAATACACTGCTGAGGGGAGCAGAGGGTAAGACAGGAGAGGTCTTCGCCATGTGTGTTAGTTCACCGGCTGGGATAGAACTCAGGCCTTAGTGGTATCTCGCACTGAGACTTAACCCCTACACCACCAGGGAGGCCCCCACACTATCAATTCTAATGCTCTTACTACTTCCACAACATCCAAGTTTCATGTTAGCATCATTTATTTCAGCCTGAAAACACAGACATCTGTTAACTTCAGGTTTGCTGGCAATTACCACAGTTATATATGAAAAATATATTTTTTTTTCCTTTTTGAAGACTATTTTAGCTGAGTGTATAATTCGATGGTGATAGTTTCCCTCTCCCCACCATCCATCATGCTACTTTAAAGTTACTGTTCACTGTCTTCTGACCTTCATTTTTCTGATAAAAAAGTATTCACAATTTTTCCCCTATGTATAAAAATCTCATTTTCTGACACTTCCTCTATCTTGTTAAATATTTTCTCAGCTTTATTGCCTCTTCATTACAATATGCTAGACCTTTTGATGTTCCCTCACAGATTAATGAAGCTCTGTTGAGTGTTTTTCTAATCTTTTTTTCTTTATTTGGGTTATTTCTCTATAGTTCGGTTCACTGAGTCTTCGGTAGTCTTTCTCCTTTTAAGGTCATTCAATAGAGTGTTTTCTTTCAATTTCATACTGTATTTTTAGGTTCTAGAAATTCCATTTCATGCTTATAATTTTTATTTCTTTGCCTTTTCATTCATCACAAGCATATTTTCCTTTACAACTTGAACATAGTTGTTATAGCTGCTTTCAAATCATCTGCTCATTTCAATATTTAGATCATCTACAGTCTTTTGAGAATATATTTTCCTGTACCTTCATATGTTAGTAATTTAGATTTTGTCCTAGTCATAGTAAATAAAATGTAGAAGCCCAAGATTCTGATATGTTTCTCCAAAGACTTCTTTTCACACTGGTAGTTAACTTGACAACCCCAGTTGCAGAATCTGGCTCCCTACAGCTCAAATTTCAGTTGAGTTCTTTATGTGGCTGCTGAACTTGGAAACTTGCCCCCGCGCGTGCCTGCTTCATAAACCACCCAGAGTTTAGGGCACTCTCTGGTACTTTCCTTGCCATTATTCCCCTCTTCAAATGCCAGCCAGCTTGTCCCCAACTCTGTCCTGTGGTTCTCCAAGTCAGTAAAATTACAGGGCAGCCTGTCTCTTCTCCCAAGTGTTCCCTGTAGGGTCACCTGATTTTGGATCATTTGTCATTATTTTCAGATTGTCGGTATTTACATTTTGTCCAGAGTTTGTGGTTTTGTCTGTTGGAAGGTTGGTCTGACAGAGCTCCATCACCATGGCTCGAAGTGGAACCCACTCCAATTGGGCTATGTTGCTTCCTATACTTACTATATAAGGATTTATTCATGGTTATTTTGTAAACTAGGTGAGTAGAAATTTTAATATTTTCTATCTATGAAGAAACCTTAAACCTTAATGATAAATGTTTACCAAATTAGCAATTCAGTGTTTCCCAGTGGGGATCCTGGATTTTGCCCGTTAGACGTCAACACCATCCGTTAGTCATCATGACATACAAATAATGTCCCCACATAGTTCCAAGTGTCTGCTGGGGAGGAATTTCCCCTAACTTGGAGAACTAGTGGATTATTTTTTTTTTTTTCAGATATAACAAATTTGTTTTCCTAAAGCACAAATTCCTGATGATGAATCAGTTTCAGTTCTTTCAGTGTCTTCTTTCTGCAGAAGTAAGTATAGTCTCCTTAGCAAGGCATGTAAGACCCTTCACAACCTGACTTCAGCTTACCTTGAAAACCTTATTTCCAACATGGATCCTCAAATGTGGTCTGGTCTGTCTGCCTTTTGCAAGCTGTTCTTTCTTTCTGTGATAGTCTTCTCCCCTCTCTACCTAAAGTTCCCCTATTCATCATTTATGATCCACCTCAAATGTAATTTTTTCCTCAAAGCTTTCAAAGAATGTCTTTTCTACATGCCAACACCATTATCAGAATGGGATTTTGTTAAGGTCAAGGACTGTTCCCAGCCTGTCAGATTCCATTATGAAGCCTGAGGTAGGCGAGTGGCAGAGGATTTAGAGAAAAGGAATGAAAATTGATAGTGATTATAGAGAAATATTTCTAAAATGATTTCTATTGTAAAAGGTAGCTACTAGACAAAGCAACCAGTGGAGAGAAGCGGAAAAGATAATATTCTCAATGTTTGGGTATGCGTTTTTGAAAGTATCAGACTATTGATGAGCTACAGCGGAGAATGAGACAGCACTGAAAAAAAAAAAAAAAGCAGTGGATATGTATGTTTGAGGACATATTACTATTTAAAGTATATTATACAGTATATTATACAAAGTGAAAAATGAGGGAGGGGGGAAGCATCTAATGAGTATGTTGAGTAAAAAAAAAAAAAAGACAACATTTTAGGTTTTGAGAGAGAAAAAAGGCCAGAAAAAGAAGACTTATTAAATCTGTGAAAGGACCGGAGAAGAATGGTAACCCGAAACTAGGGGAGAAGTTTCCGGAGCTTTGCATTTGCTGCAGCTCACGTCAACAGCTTCTTCCCTTCTTGAGTCTACCTTTTCCATTTGGGGCTCAGTTCTCTGAAGTTAGAAAACCACAGTAGCGCTAATGGCTTTGATGTTGTCTCTCACCAAATACACCCTCACCGACTGTGGCATCTGAGCTCTGTGGAAACCTGCAGGAGGTGGATCCCCTGCAACCCCTCCTGTGCACACCTTCCTTCTCTACCTACCAGGCTGACTGCCGTTTTATTGCCCAAATACACCACAGCAGCCGGGAACTGCCAGTGAGTTCTTCGTACTCTCAATCACCAATTATGTTTCCTAAGCTACAGGTCATCCTTTTTAAGAAAAGAAAGGAAAGGGAGAAGATGCATGGAGCTTCCAAATTCATCAACAGGTTTATCCTAAGTACACTCTCTAATCTTAATGAACCCTGTAGTTTCATCCTTCTGATCATTTGCTTTATTCTTTCTTCTGGAAAGCTCATAGCCTTCTCCGTGTTTACAAGTTGAAAAGTTATTTAGCCTTTTAAATTCTCTCAGACTCTTTTTCCCTCCAGAACACCTTTCTCAGTTTTTTTCAGGTGGAAATTGTGTTCTTTTATCTCTCTTAGTAACTAACACAGGTGTTAGCTCAGAGCAGTTTCTCAGTAAATACAACTGAATTCTTTGAATCTCTAATTGGGTTTCTACATAAGAATGAAAGAGGATGGCCTTACTGTTTCTAAAAAATGTATCTAGGGCTTTCAGGCATACAAATTTTATCAGATGGAATATTTTAAAATGAACTTGTAAAAATTATTAATACAGTCCCAACCAGTAAATTCATCTCCCTGGAACTTTTCATTTTAAATATTTGGACCAATCACTGCTGCCTTAGGATTGTTTATCTTTTTGATTTTAAGGGTGTAAGTCATCGATTTTATTATTTCTCTATATTTTTGACATTGTTATTAACATGGTGCTTTGATGAGAGTAAGTTCATTCAGAAGGCTTAGTATTTAAAATAATAAACTGCTTATTCTAATTGGGGTCTGTTTTCCTGTATTTAAAATGAACATTTTCTTAAATATCACTCTAACATCTTCAGTTTCTTTACAAGCATTCGTAGGTGAATATGTGCACTCTGAGGCCACACTAATGGACTCATCCAAAATAGGGGAAAGTCAGTATGGACACCCTTAATCATGTCATTGTTTTTAATTGAAAAAAAGCTGAAAACCACTGGAATACACTGAACTTGAGGCTTTTCTAACACATAACCAATAAGCATTTGAGTATATGCTATATACCAGACACTGTACTAAGCACTAGTCAAGTAAACTAAAACACATCTTCATAATATATTACTATGAAATGATGTTTATGAATAACATGGAAAAGTTATAAGTAATAATATTAAAAAGGAAATGAAATTATGCATATATGTTTGTGTATACACACATTATAATAACTATGTAAGACAAAGCAAAAACCCATGAATGGAAAGAAAAGACTGGAATAAAATATAGCAAAAAATTATGGAGACTGCATTTTTTTTCATATTTTGTCTTCCCAATTATTAAAGATCAGGTGTATCAGATAGGACACAATTAATTCCACTCAGAATATTTCTAAGTATTTTTATTCCAAAGTTGTTTTATTTTCAAAAGACACTTGGTTGATCTGTTAAATCATACCTGGACAAATGTTTTGTTTTCAAGCTTAGAAAAGATGGTTGTTTTATTTTATTTTTGTCTCATTGAATTAAAGGCCAAAGAGAGAGAGATACCAAGTCTTTACTGAGGAAATTTTCATTTGTTTGGGGGCGGGGAGGGAAAGACTTTTTTCTTAGCCAAGTTGGACAGGCAAGGTTGGATTTAATTTAAAATGATTAATGAGATTATGTCAGGCTCCTTGACTTCACCACCACTGCAGTTTGTCAGCACAACAACCTGGGAAGCCGGGTCGCCACTCTGTCGCCCAGACCCCTCCCTGGGGAACATGTTAACTGGAGCACAAGTGGCAGGGACACATCAATGGCATCGTCTCTTGGTTACTGACAGTTTGAAACTTGGGATCAGAAATGTGTATGTTTTGGGAACCCCTATTCCTAAGATGCTGTTTTCAGTGTCTGCCAGTGGTTAATCACTTTTTACATATTTCAGTTGTTGACATTTTCTACAGAAAACTTTGAAGACAAAATCATTACTAGTGTCCCTCCTCCCGAATTTATTTTATCTTTATCCTTTGTCTCTAATTAATTTTAAAAATGAAAACAGACAAAGATCAAGGATTCCAGGACCCTGGGTTACTTTCTTTTTGTTTGTTTGTTTTTACTTAAAGAATCAGGTGAAGCTTTTTTTTTAGAGAAAATTTTTTTCCCTTTGAAAAACAGTTAACGATTAGCTTGACCTAATTTTACAATCAACTGTTTAGATTAAACTACAAGGTTATGTGTGATCTGAATTATTTGTGAATTTACTGCTTATTTGTGAATTTAAACTTAAAAATAGTCAATGATGTGATTTAACCAAATTGCTGTTATTAGGTGGTCAATGCAATAGGTACTTTCGATTTGGTGTTTGTTTAACCACATAAGAAAGCAATACCAACAATTACCATCTTATTTTAAAACCGGCCCAAGGCAGCTCAGACAAAAGGAATTGCTTTCAACAAAAGCATAGAGAAGGTCCTGAGGTGATGACTGACATCCAAGGAACAACTGTAGAGTTTAACATTCTTAATGGTTGTCGATTTTGATCACAACAAAAGAATAGAGTATTTTCAAGCCACACGATTTCAGAGTAGCCTCTGCTGAGCTGCTTGAACTGACCCTCCCTGAGAGTGACCTTCTGCCAGAGCTCGACTTCCAGCTTCCAGTGAGTCACCTGTGCTTGAGGGGGAGGTGGGGGGAAGACAGAGGAGGCCAAAGAAGTGGGTCAAAGCTGTTGCTCTTACTGAGAACAAGCAAGCAGCCACCTAGTCAGTCTCTTCCAAAGCCGGTGTCATTTCAATCCTGAGTCCCTCAGAGATGTGTATCAGTAGAAGCTGCCTGCTCTGCTCCCCACTCTGTCTCTGGTGAATCCTCTCACCCCCTGCGCCTCTGGCCTGTACCCCAGTTTTTGTATGCATAAATAAATAAACAAACAAACAAAATACATCTTTAAAAAAAAAGGCATCAAGAAAGGAACGCTCCCAGGTACATTCTGTATATTATTAACCTTAATATACACCAGAAGAAACTGTTTTAAAGGATCTTTCATTAAAAAAATAGTATTTTAGACAAAGAAGAGTGAGCGATTAATACTGACTGAATGTGGTTTCAATCGGTGTATTCCTGGGTGGTGGGAAATAGCATGATCAAAGGCATAGAGACATGAAAGTGCATGAGGGTCTTAAATAGTGGAACATTAGCTGGAATTGGAGAGTAAGGTGTACAAGAAATGATTTAATACAAGAAAGAACAGGAAAATATAAGTTGGAGAAAAAGTGTGCTACAAGAGTAACTTATTTCTGTAGGTATTTGGAGATTTTAATGAAGAAATGTGCCATTTCTGATTGGTGATTTAGGAAGATCTTTCCAAAGTCAATCTAAAATGTAAAATGCAACAGATTCCAGTATAAGGGAATCTGTGATGAGAATATGGAAATCATGCAAATGAAAAAATGAGGGAAATCTAAATATTATCAGTATTGTTACTGAAAGTGGAAATGACAAAGGAAAGATTTGAGACATTTTCCAAGTAAATCATCCTGGCAAACTGCTACTGGCTGTTGGACATAGAGGTCAAGGAGTTAAAAATCATTCCAAATAGTGGGAAGAAGATAAGCCACTATAGAGAAAGGAAACACAAGTGAAGGACAAGTTTCCTTGGCTTGGGTGTATGGTGGTAAGGAGAGAGAAGATATGAGCAACAGAGAATAAGTTGTTTGGGTCAGTTAAGTTTAAAGTACAAATGGCAGTGACTCGGGGAAGTTGAAACTGGGAATATTGTTTAATGAGAAAATAGTTTCTTTTGTGATAATGGAAAAATTAAGACATGGATAGTGCTTATGGCTGCACAACATTGTGAACGTGTTACAGGGCAGGGAGAGGGGCAGCCCAGACCCCGCAAACCTGCCTATTCTAAATGGGTTCTGCCATCAGCAGCATCAACACAAAACATATGAGACTTTAATGGGAAGAAACTTCAATACAACTAGGAAACAATACAGGAAAGGCAAAGAGTCTAGTTTCTAAATCAAGCACCCAAAGTTACCCGTCCCCTCGTGGGTTAAACATCATCCAAAGAGCACTGGCCCAGAGCAAGGCCCCAAAGCCTGCCACAAGTCCAAAGCACCTTCCAATGGGGACCCACAGAAAAGGGTCAGAAACAACCAGACAAGCCCAGAAGGAAAAGAGTAAAATCAACATCAAGATAAAAGCTGCCATGGTCACCTCCCCACGGGTCTCACCCACATCTGTGTCACCCCGTCCACGACCAAAAGACAAGCGCAGTTTCTTCACGTGTCTCTTGGCCCCATGTGCCTCCTCCAGGTCTCCTTCTGGCTCTGCATCCTGCTTCCTTCCTTCCTCAGTCTCCTCTGCAGCTTCCTCTCTACCTGCTCAGCTCCACCCTCCATTTGGGTGGGGCAGGGAACCTGGAACCTCCCCCTTTCCTGGGGACCACCCTGTTATAAACGGACTCAGTGTCACTGAATTGTACAACAATCCTTACGTGCTACTCCTCTGAGCCAGTGTTGTACACCTTACCTCAATAAAAAATAAAGCAATTTAAAAAAAATTAAGTGCTGAGAGAAATGCAAGAATGATTTGCTATGATAAAAATGCATCAAAATTGCAAATAAATATCTGTTGAATGAACATATTGATATTGGCAAGTTTTCTCACTCCGGATATCAAAAAATCCCAAAGTACTTTAATAACACGCTTTGGACTGACAAAGGTGTCAGCTGATTTCAATTTAAAGATTCTTTCACAATATAATTTAAAAAGCAGACAACCAAGGTATTGGTTATTTAGCAGTTTCCTCTTCTCAGTCCACATCCTTACCAGGACATGAGGTGCTTGCTTTCCTTATCAAATATTCTCCTTTTCCCACATACTCTTTTTTAACAGCTAAACTGTAATAAACCCCACAATTTCAGTACTCAAAAGTAAAATGGTATAAACCAAATAAAATCTTGTTTGATGAGTAAGGCCCATAAAAATTGGATCCCACCCCCACCTGAATATTTCTGAGTCCTCAGAAACTCAGATTTAGTTGTTTTCACAGGCCACTGAGGTAGAGGGTTCAGAGTAATCTTCAGGGTTCCATCTCACTGCCCTCAATTCCTTCTCATATATTAGCAACTGCAGACTCTCAAAGAGCCAAAATGGCGGTGTTCTCTGCATCCTCCTGAGAATATGGTGTATTCTTAGCAAAAAATGAGAAGACTGCTCTCCTCATAGGACTTAATGGAATTTGTAAGTTCCTCCTTAGTAGTAGCAGCAATGGAATGTGAGTTTCTTCTTCTGCCTTTAGCTTTCAGGTCCCACGGCCCCCCCACCCCCAAAGCCCAGCTCTGCACGCAAGTCAGCCAGACATCTCTGGGTCACCAGCCTCACCAATTTCTCAAACAGACCCACTCTCAGCTGAGGACCACCCTGGTGCGCCTCAGCCTCACAGCCAGGCACCTGCCTCATAACCTGGGGGGGTATAGACTTTATTGTCTAAACCAGGACACTTTTGAGAGTGCTAAAATGCGAAACCAGATGGTTCTTCAAGACAACAGGCGTAAAGTAGGAAGTGTGGTTACCCTGCCGTGACTCTAATACAATGTGATAAATGCAATAATAAAAGTTTAAACACTTTGCAGTGGAAACATTTTGAATGTAATGCACCAAAGGGTCAAAATTTGTTTCCAATCAAAAAAAATCTCTAAATTATTTTCCAGTTGGCATCATGATAAAAACCATATCATTAAGCCAGGAGTATCTGTATTTGCTGCACTGCAGACCTCTAGCTTAGGGAGGAAATCATCTTCCAGCATATTGGAAATGTATTTTGCTACTTAAGACACAGGTGGTGTCGATTTGTAATTTGGTCAACACCTGGACCTCTGAAAATATTTTGGAGATATTTAACCGAAAATAATAACATTAAAATCAGAATTGTAAATGACATTTATCTTAGTTTTCTTAAAGACTTTGTGTTCCTTAACTCAACTAATTTTCAAAAGTACACCTTGGGGAGGAAAATGGGACTTTACCTAGAGGTCACAGGCTATGGTTTATGTTTATGTACATCTCGATCTACCTAAATATATGCATCCCTAAGAAAAGCTGAATAAGACTGTTTCAGAGCAGGGAAGCAGCAAATGCAAATGTCCTGAGGCTAAAATGAGTTTGGTCCCATAGGGGTAGAGTATAAGCTTCCGGAAAGAAGATGCTTTCATGCATTCTTTATTCCAAGCACTAAAAGAGTCACTGAAACAAAAGATAAAGTCAGGAAATATTTGAAGAATGTCGTGTAGAGTTTGGGAAGTTGTAATAAGGAGTTTGGGTTCTATTTAAGCACAATGGAGTGTCATAAAAGAGGGGGGTTGAGTGATGCCTTGTGATTTGGGGGATTTTTTTTAGATTAATTTATTTATGCATACAAGAACTGGGGTACAGGCCAGTGGTGTGGGGGGGGGTGAGAGGATTCACCAGAGTGGGGAACAGAACAGGCAGATCTACTGAAATACACTGCTGAGGGGAGCAGCGGGGAGACAGGAAAGATCTGCTGCACTATGTGGGTAGCTCCCTGGCTGGGGATCGAACTCATGCTGTTGTGGCTGAGGATAGCTTGATAGATTGTATCTTAACCCCCTGCGCCACCAGGGAGGGCCTGATTTGTGTTTTTAAAACAATTAATCTGGCTGCTGTGTGAGGAGTGGATAAATAGCAGGAGAAGAATGCAAGTAGGGTGATCAATTACCAGGTTGAGGAGATTGTTCCCATGAAAGAAAGATCACAGAGCTTAGAAGGTTGTGCAGGAGAGAGGGAAAGACATGAACATGGGTAGATTTTTTTGTTTTGAAAGCTAGTTGTTGCTGGTACCATTTACTAAGATGAGGAATGTTCAAAGAAGTAAGTTTAGGGAAGAAATCTGAGTTTGGTCATTAACCTAGAGAAATAGAAAAACTTGTTAAGAATAGGGAGAACCACTTATGACAAAATATTCAGTAAAAAATCTAACTGGAATGTGTATCATAATTACAGTTATGAAGAGTCTATGTTCATATATGGAAAAAGATGAGTAAAAATATGGTTAAATAAAAACCAGTTTTTTTGAGTAGTATGTGATTTAAAAGTTCAATTTAAAATGCTAGTCTGGGGCCTCCCTGGTGACACGAGGGGTTAAGCACCGCGCTATGAAGCAATCCGCAGCCTCTGCAGCACGAGTTCGATCCCCGGCTAGCCAGGGAGCTACCCACATGGTGCTACAACCTCTCATGTCTCACCTGCTGCTCCCCTCAGCAGTGTATTTCAGTCAGTTTGTCTGTTCCGTTCCCCACTCTGTCTCTGGTGAATCCTCTCACCCCCTGCATCTCTGGCCTGTACCCCAGCTCTTGTATGCATAAATAAATAAATCTTTAAATTAAAAAATAAATAAAATGCTAGTCTGTTTATTATATTGTTGGTCATAAAAAAGTAAATTTTAGTTAAAATAGTCTGTGAGAAAAATCTGAAATGATTGCAATCCAGAATATATTTCATTATGAATAAATTCATTAAAGGCTTTTGTAGTGAAATTATTTTAAAGCCACTTAAAGTGGTATTCCAGGTATTAAAACCCAAAACAAAATTGATGGGGGTGGGGGTGGAGAAGAGGAAGAGACTAGAAAGAAAGAAGGAAAGAAGGACGGACGGAGGGAGGGAGAGAGGGAAAAAAACAGATTATTGATAGAGAATTCTACTGTTAAAGACCTCAAAAGAAGATTCTGCGAGCTATTGTTACAGGGCAGGGAGAGAGGCAGCCCAAACCCCGCACACCTGCCTATTCTGATGGGTTCTGCCATCAGCAGCATCAACACAAAACATATGAGACTTTAATGGGAAGAAACTTCAATACAACTAGGAAACAATACAGGAAAGGCAAAGAATCTAGTTTCTAAATCAAGCACCCAAAGTTACCCGTCCCCTCGTGGGTAAAACATCATCCAAAGAGCACTGGCCCAGAGCAAGGCCCCAAAGCCTGCCACAAGTCCAAAGCACCTTCCAGTGGGGACCCACAGAAAAGGGTCAGAAACAACCAGACAAGCCCGGAAGGAAAAGAGCAAATTCAAAATCAAGATAAACCCGCCATGGTCACCTCCCCCCGGGTCTTACCTACATCTGTGTCACCCCCATCCACGACCAAAAGGCAAGCGCAGTTTCTTCACGTGTCTCTGGGCTCCATGCGCCTCCTCCAGGTCTCCTTCTGGCTCTGCATCCTGCTTCCTTCCTTCCTCAGTCTCCTCTGCAGCTTCTTCTCTCCCTGCTCAGCTCCACCCTCCCTTGGGTGGGGCAGGAAACCTGGAACCTCCCCTTTCCTAGGGACCATCCTGTTAGAATATTACAGTACATTTCATTCCTTCAAACTTTTATCTCATCAAAATTCCTTCCCTTTTTTCTAACACAAAGTACTCAGGTCTCCGTATGCTTTACTTTGAGATGTTTTCTTGGTTTGCCATCTGTGGAATTGGATACCAGCTGGTTGCGGTTCCATTTAGAAGCATTTAATATACTTAAACACCTTTTAATTGTCCTTTCTTTTGTTCATGCAAGTAAGTCCTTTCACAATTAAAATCCCATCAAGAACAAATTGTTCACTAGTCATCACACCCTTGGCTGGACTATGTTAAAGGCTGCAAATAAATTTTATACAAATGAATTCTCCAGGAAATAATCATCCTATCCATCAGTAAAGCTATTACAATGCAACCACAAGTGTGACCATCAAGCTAAGCAAGGAGAGAAATTGATGCCCGATTGCATACTCAGAGCAGCAACAGCCACACAAGTGTTCTCCCTTGTCCATCAAAATAAGGTTAACCTAGATCTCTGATAACTCAAAAACAAGCACACTTGCCAGAAAACTTATCCACTTTTCAATGTATGTATAAAAGGAAGCTGCCTTTGTTTATTCACAAATAAACATCATTCCTGTTTATATTCAGGCCGAAGTCACCATCTCTGCTGTGGTCCATGGATTTCAAATATATTAAGAACTACCAAGGCCAAAGTGGAAGTGTGGAGGGAAAATTTTTAGTCACACTTGTTAAAATGTTAAAGTTTTCCTACATATGCTCTTCGAAAAAGAACACACAGATATCTTGGGGAGAGAGCATCTTCACTCAGACAAATATTTATCTCTAATATCTCATTTTTAGATATAAAGAGCACTCAACAGAAAAAAAATTCCTGATTATATAGCCAATTGGCACAAAAATCTCAAACTCTGCATTTAATCTACTCTATAAATATTTCTACATTCAGTTCAGACCATTTTTCAAAGAAGGAATTTTTTTTTAATCTCTTTGAGAGAACTAAAGATGAATAAAAATCTAGTTTTATTTGGGAATAATACCTT
Organism: Talpa occidentalis; assembly: GCF_014898055.3. NCBI lineage: Eukaryota > Metazoa > Chordata > Mammalia > Eulipotyphla > Talpidae > Talpa > Talpa occidentalis. Next base: position 137,475,708 of record NW_023604295.1, on the reverse strand, counting down.
AATTTTATCTCAAAAAAGGAGGTCTGATTAAAGGAAGTAATTTTATTTCTTCCCTTCTGTAATTGTGAGGTATCACTTAGGGGGCTCTGAACACAAAATAAATGACGTATGTGTTTGACTACTTGGCAGCAGGATAGATGATATTCTAAAGTGTCAGTGTTTTAGACAATATCAGCAAGTTGCAGTGTGACACCTAAATTTATCTATGTAAATTTGAGTATTATTGACCCAAGACTTTTTGAAACTCTATGTAAAACCAGGTGTTCTGCTCCTTAGACATATTTCTATAAACCTGGCAGGGAGGAAAAGAACAACTTTTCTTAAGAGAAGTTTAAGGATCTTGTAGACGAGCTTCTGGGGCATGCAGCTGCGTCTTTTCTTTCCTTGAAGGGATGAGTACTTGGCTCCAAATGCTTTGTAAAGCTGAACACAAGATATATTCCAACCACTAGCTATTAACTGTAGTGATCCAAAAGAGAGATTTATAACATAATACAGTAGAAATGTTTCTAGAAATACATTTTTCTTTGCACCAAATTTAGCTCCACATTGAGGTCAGTTTTGCACATTTTGCCACCTAGTGGATAATCTGTAATCTTCAGATTTTTTCCACCCTGAAGATTAATTTCCTTACTCTCCAGAAAGAATTGCGCTAAGCGCACTTCCCCCTGCAAGTATTTTGTTTGTTTTGTTACTTGAAGGTCTTAGAATGGTGTCTGGTTCTTAGAAGATCAATAAATAGCAGCTAAATGAATGATCATTGGAGTATACTCCATTTGAAGACTATTATTGTAGAGGATGTAGTTGAAAAGGTAAAGTTCACTGTAAGGTGTTGGGAAGATGTATTTCCTAAAAAAAAGGTCAAAACTATTTCAAAATTAAATGATGGAAGTTTATATACTTGGGTTAGTGATATCTACAAATTTCATGAGGAATGAGATGTCACCATTGCTCTGCCTAGATAAATAATCCAGATAACTTAATTTAGATAATGAGAGTCTATGTCTCCTTCACGCCAATTGCTGAAAATCAAATTAAATCTACCCTGTGAAATTCTCTTGTTTTTGTCTAAAAAAGTCACGTCTTGCTATAGGCTATCGTGCTAGTATTTCCATTTTCTTTAAAAAAAAGCATACATCTGCATATATATGAGTATACATTTTTCTTTTTCAAAATAGCAGTCCATGTTTCAACATCAATGGGTCTAAGGTGTTAATGACCCTTTAATGTGTTTCTTCTGGTATGAAGATTGCCCATTTTAAAAGGCCGAATAATGATTACAATTAAAAAAAGTGTATTTCTCTCATGTCTTTTTGATTCTTGAGACTTTCATTTGGAAATATTTTGAAATACATTCATAGGCTTTGATTTTTACAGTATTTTCAGCCTCCGTAAAATGAGGCTGGAGAAAAATCATTAGGCTCCACCCTAATGCAGGAGGATACTTTTTTAGGAGGATAGTTTTCCTTTCTAAAATCAGCAGAATAGTATACATAGAACATACAAGAGTATGCATGCCAGCAGTTCATTAAAATAACATTATGTTTCTTTTTAAATTGAGCTGATCTTAGACTGATAATACCCTAACTTTTTAATAATATATTGTTTACATACAAAACTGGTTTTTCAAAGAATAAATTGTGTATAGTCATTGTGTAAAACTCATTTATGCTACATAATTAAAACTCTCCTGACACCACTTTTTTTAAAAAATGCACATACCTCCAAATAAACATTAAATCCAAAATAAAAATTATTAACACTTTATTTTGAGTCAAACTTACATGTATAGCTTACCAAAAGAAGCCAGAAATTTTTACAATGCCAATTTTGAAGAAGCCTCAACATGTTTAAGATGAAAAAGACGTAAGTTATGGATTAAAATATTCAAGTTTCAAAGACTTTGGAAGTGGAAGTTGCAAAGCAATTGCTTTCTAAGGTTATTTTCATCCCTCACAAAGAAATGAGATATAAGTAATATTTTTATAATACCATCATTTCTTACATATATCTGTGTGGTTGAGAATAACATTCACAAGTACATTCAAAATAACATACACAATAAAAGCAAAGTATAGAATAACATTTTAATTATTTTCTAGTGTCTGTGAAATAATTTGTTTCTAACTGGATCCCTGGGTCAAGGTCTCTCCAATTTATTTAAACCAGCTAGCTATCTCATTTTCAAAAACATCCCTGGAGGCAATAGTCATACATTGTTACTTCAACCTTCACAGAAGCAAAACAGCACAGAACCCTGTACTGTAATAGACAATGTGGAAAAGTCACAATTTCAACTCCTGTTACATTGACAAGACTCCTTCAGGTAAGAGAGTAAAACATTCTTTTATCATTATAAGGTTAGTGACCATTTTAATGGGATAAAAGGATTATTTATGCTGCACTGGGGATAGGAAGTTAAGGATGTGAATATGTGGAGATGTCTTTTCCTTTTTATGCTTTGGGATGAAATTAACTGTATATTCTTAAAGTTAATGTTTACAATCAAAGCTATTGAGGATACAGATTACACAGAGCCTGACAAAGGAATTCAATGTACATTTATTTTAACCAGGTGGAGGTACTGAGGCAGTTTTCCTTTTAATATCAGCACATAGGACTAAGTATCTTTGCTCTGGCTTTGTGACAAAAAAATCTACATTTTATTCACTTACCTCACAGTGATGATATATAGTGCTCTTTAAAACAAATGGGGAGATTCAAATTATCTTTCCCTGCTTAATATTCACAGTTTATGTTGGAAAAGATAGTGAAGTTCACACATATGCATATTCACACACGTAAATGGAGATTAGAGAGAGAGGAGAAGAAAATCTAACAAATATAATCTCTAAAATTTTCAAACAACTTTCAAACAGCTAATTTCCTCAGTTTATATTTTGATATTAATGACCCTTCATTGGGGAAGGGGAGTCTTCTTAAAGAAAAATCAAGGTGATACTACAATATACACTTGGACTTAGCAATTAGGGTTCTGTTTTGCTTCTATCTATATGATCTACGTGAATTATTTCATCAAGTGTAAAATTTATAGATGACAATTTCATGTGGTTAGAGATCCAATGTAAGTAATGTTTACTAGCATGTTAATTTTGATTTTTAATTTTTTTGAAGGTATTCATTTATTGTTTTCCAATTCAAAAATTTAGAAAGTAAAGTTTTTAACCCAGAGTTAGTTGTCTTTTTAGGTTTAAATGGGGGTAACCATTTCTGATTTATGAGAGGTGAACGTATTATGATAATTTCTAAAATAGGAACTTTTTTTTTTTTAGTCTTTTGTGCATGAGCCAGGTAGTTAAAAGCATAGTTTTAAAATTATGGTGTATGTTAAAAGCCTAATCTACTATCGTCTGCCGTGTGTAGTAACTTGACAGGGGAGCAACATTTTTCCTGTAAAGTTTTATAGCCAAACCGCATCAATTTCAAAAAACTAAGAGTTGTGCAAACAACTAAGAGAACTTCATTTTATTAACTGAAAATGCAATTTCTTCATTAGAACTATTCCCATTAAATTATGTGAGCATTTTGTATATGGTTATCTTAGTGTTGAGTGTGTCCTTTAAGAAGCTCTTTCAGACTAACTATAATAAAGTAAAAATCAAAATCTACAAGCAACTATTAACCAGAGACACACTACAGGGGGAGATGGGAGGAGGGAGTAGAATCAAAACCAGGGGGGTGGGTGGGAATTGTATGGAGACTATAACCAAGATGAAAATGCATACATTGTGCAAAAATGAAAAATGATGTACAAATACATAAAATTAAAAAAATAAAAAATAATAAAAATAATTGCCTTAAGGGTCAGTTAGAAAAAATAAATAAAAATCTAAAAAGAGCATTAAAAAAAAGAAGCTCTTTCAATTTCTTTCCTCTCTCTAAGTGTCGTGGCACGTGACTAGCACTAGTCTTGCCAACCTCGGCACCTTCAGGTACCACCGGAGACGCCAAACAATAAAAACATTAGTCCTGAGCACATTTAGAGCAATCTATTAAAATAAGGAAGGGTTGTCTGCTTTTGAGTTTGCTGCTCGGGGACCACTGAGGGATTTCTCTTGCGCGCCCCGTGGCTTCCACCAGAACGAAGCAAATGGCGCGCCTTTAGGAGACCCGACCTCTGGGGGTTTGGGGGAACGGAGTGTCCTCTCTGACCACCCCTCTTTCATTTCCTCTGCCACCAGGTGCGCGTCCGGGTGTTGGGAGGGAGCAGGGGGCGCTATGATATAAACAAGACGCAAAGTAGAGAAGCAGGGCTAAGCTCCTCCAGGATCCCCGGGTCTTATCTCCGGGGGTACTTACGGCCTGGCGAGCGCACCCCCGCGCCGGGCGCCGGCGATTCGCGGCTTTGGCTGCGCCTCTTGCAACCTGGACTACTGGGGGGGCGGTGGCCTGGGTAGAGATGGGTTTTTGGGACTCAGCACTGCAGGGAGGGAGCGGATCAGCGTGTTTCCCCTACTCTGCTCAGGACCATCTCCGCGTCTGTCTCTGGGACCGAGTCGATCGCAGGATGGAAAGAAACAGCAAGAATCGTGCAGTGGGGAGCCGGCTCCCCAAGTCTCAAGGGAACATCTTTCCAAAACATTGGCTCCTGACTTGCGTTTAATTCTTTGCCAGCTTTCTAGTCATGTGTTTTGTCTGAGGATGGTTTTAAAACGGATTTGCAAACTGCTAGGCTGAGAAACCAACCGGGGAGGAACACGGTGGTGTCCAGTCTGCACCCACGCTCCGCACTGGGGGTCCCGCCGCCCCACCTGAGGCCCGGGGCGGAGGCCTGTGCCTGGCGGGGACCGTGGAGAGGGCTGCAAGCTCGGGGCAGGCCGCCTGCGGAGAACTCTGAAAGCAGAGAGGAGCATTTCAGGATCTGATTGCTTAAAAAAAAAAAGTATGAATTTGTAACCGGATGGAACAGGCTCAGTCCTGGGCAGAGAGCGCAGTGTGGCCGCTCTCCTGCCTCTGGGGCTTCCGCCAGCCCTGGAGGAGCGCAGGTCTTAAAACAAAAGATCAAGCATCTTTCTTCCTCCCACGCCCCCGGCAACCTTCCCCCTACCTCCGACTCCCCCATCAAGGCAATTCACCTTGAGCTCTAGCACTGCGCTTTGCCACGGTCCGCGCGCGGTTCCGGGGCGCGCTCGGGGTTCCAGCCTCCTGCACCCGGAGCTCTGCAAGGCGCGCGGCCGCCGGGACCCGCACTGCTCTGCTCAGCCCAGGGCCTCGGGGGTCTGCAGGCCGGACGGGCGTGGAGAGGCTGTCAGTTAACCGAAAGGTTTGAAGTTGAGACGAACCAAGCAGGAAAAGCTGCAATCTCTGCTCCCCGGAGTGCGCAGACCCGGCAGGCCAGTCTGGGAACGGCGCGCGCAGTGGAGGACCTGACTTCTGGGCTGGGCATCCTGCGTTACCTCCACCTCGGCTCCCCATACAGTCTCACAACTCAGGTTTACTGCCCGCTGCGTCGCCCGCGCATAAATCACTGTCAGCCCCGACAGCAGGAGCAGGGCCCCCGGCTTCGCGCAGGCCAAGCCCGCCCTAGGCAGGTAAATTGCCAAGGACTCCGCCCGCCCAAATGTACCCACCCGGAGTGCTTGGCATGATTCCCTCCACCGAGGCACCTTAGTTTCAAATGCGCGCTTGTGTTGTAACAGATACCCAAGGGCGCCGGTGGAGAAGGTTCTAGCAACCCCCTGCTCGCGCCGGCCTCATGCCCGTCCACCTCTCAGGGCGTTCAAGGGCACGACGTCGGATCTCGTTTTGTGCAGGAAGAAACCTGAGCCCATCAAGCTTAAATGACATTCTCAAGGTCACCCAAAGCCCTGCTGCATCCAGGGTCTCTCTGCCCAGCCCCTCCCCCGCCTGGCCGCTCAAATTCATTCTGTTTTAGAGGCCCGGGGATCTGAAGATGCCTGTCAAGATTCAGCACTTGTGGTCATTGCAATTTATTAGTATACTTCCCGGCGATCGCCTCGGGAATGGGCTTTAGATCTTGCTCATTCTGCCTCACAATTCAGATAAGAGGACTCTCAGGCAGATAGCAGGGGGCTGCAAGCTCGCGCGCCAGGCGCCCGGGCCCTGGGTGGAGCGTTAGCCCGACGGGTCCGGGCCGGGGGAGGAATCCCGCGCGGAGCCGGGGACTGGCGGGGGTGGGGACCAGGGGGTGGGCGCCGGCCTGGAGAAAGAGCCTGGGTGAGGGAGCCGGCAGCCAGTCAACTTTCACCTTCTCAGATGCTGTTGGAAAGGGCGCTGGTTTTCGTCCAGCAAACTCTCCCCTCGGGCGTTCAGGCCTGCACGTTGTCGCGATTGTTTCTCACTATTTATATTAATTAATTTTGGAACATACACACGCACACATGCATGCACGCGCACACACATGCATGCACACACATGCATGCACGCACACACGCATGCATGCACGCGCACACACATGCATGCACGCGCACACACGCATGCATGCGCACACACACATACATGCATGCACGCACACACACCCCTCTAAGTAAATACGAACTCGAGTCATTTCAGATTTTTGCCCTTTGGCCTTGCAGTATGTTTAAAATTCAGTTTACAAAGTTGGTAGCGCTCAAAGCATTTATTTCTGATGAGGCCATATAGTAACGAGCTCTCCGCTTTTAGACTCATTCCAATGCTCTCGCTCGCTCCCTGCTCGCTCTGCCTCTCGCCTCTCCCCCTGCCTCCTCCCTCCGCCCCTCGACTCTCTTAGTCCAAGAGAGAAACCCCAACCTTCAACTGTCAACTGTTTTCCAAACTCCAGATTAATGTTCCCCAGGACCCGGTAGTAACGTGACCTTTCTGTTTTCAGATGTGTTTTTCGACATGTAATCGTTTGTTTGTTATGTCTCTCAGTGTGCAACAAGGAGGCTGGGGGAAGGGATGAGGGTTGTCACAGGGGAAAAAATGGATTTGGAGACTTTTTGTTCTCCCTTCAACATAGGAGAGCTGAAAGCGTTTTATTTTTATTTTTCAGAATTTCATCTCCAGGCTCTCCCCCTCCTATCCCCAATCCTGGTACTGAAAAGAAGTCTGAACAATAGATGATCAACTATGCAAAAACAACACACCACTCAGTAAAAAAATAATAACTGCAATTTTTTTTAAAAAATGAGGGTGACTGCATGTTGGTGATATTATTTTCTTGATCCAGATAGGTGTGAAATACTACTTTTTAATAATTTGTCAGGCATTTAGGTTATGATTTGTGTCTCTTTTTTGGATGACTACATTTAAATTTAAAAGTTTTTAAAAGTCTAAGAAATAGGAAATCTCTGATGTGTGCATATATGTGTTACTATCTTTTATAACTTACTCCTAATAATTTCCAGACCAACATCTTATTACACTGCATTTAAGAAATTTATCAATCACTTGGTTTCTAAATAACAGGTTCTGAATCAAATTGACAACAATGCCCTTGAATTAGTTATTTGAAAACATGTGTGTGGTTGTACAAACATCAAATAGGCAATGTTTTAAGAAATACCTAAAGAGATAAAATAGCTATTTGGTTCAAGGACAACAGACTTCATATTTTAAAACAGTCGTTAATTATTTGAGATGAGCTCCTTTTAGAAAATACCTGTCCCCAATAAAAACTTTAGAAAAGCATCTCTGCCTTGCAAAAGTGGATTTCTGCTGCTTGAAAGATGTCAGTTTTAAACTTGTGTTTCCCTCCATAAATTATTATTAGGCGGCGGTCATGGTTAGTAACTAAGTGTTTCACCACAAAACCAAAGACTAAATCTCTCTCCTCGTTTAATCAATAGCTTTTATGGCTGGTATCAACTCCACTAATGACCCACTGCTCCCCCTACCCCTTATTTATTCCTCTCTCCTCTCCTTTCAACTCACCCCAATTTTCCCCCATCTCCTTCCAACTCACCCCAATTTTCCCCCCACCCCCGCACCCCAATTGCCACCCGCTTCCCACCTCCAGCTCCCGCCCGAATCCACCCTTTATCTGCGGGATCAATTGCTGCAGCCGCTTTGCCCCCACCCCGGGGCTTCGCTGCGCCTTTGCTTTACAGACCCTTGCGCAGTTTTATGATTGGTCGCTGTGGCTGGAATGTTTATAGATAATGAACAAGTAATGCATTTCTTGCCTAATGACTTGCCCCACCCGAGTACCAGGTTCCCACACGTGCGCAGCTCCGGGATCCCTCTGAGCCTGGGGGGAGCGGAGGAACCGAAACCGCCTGCTCAGCGGCCGCTCCATTCAGAGCCGCCGGCCCCGAGGTCTGCACCCCCGCACCTCCAGCTCCTCCCCGCGTGCAGCCCCCACCCCGGACTGCGCACCCCCGACCCTCTCCCAGCCGCTGCAAGGGGTGAATTTCAAAGGTGCTTTTCTGGGCGTCTAGTGAAGCGACTCGGGGGTCCCCGAGCCTGGGCGCACGCACCCGCCTCCGATCCCCACACTGGGGCTCGCAGCCACTCCTGATGTGTGGCCTTGCCGGCCTCTTCAGGACCGACGCCGCGCAGCCGAGGGCCAGTGCGCGCCGCCCCAGCTCTGCACGAAGTTCTGCGGATGGAAAAGCCGGAGGGGGCGGCCTGCAAGAGCTCGCGGGCGGCTGGGAAGGAAGCGCTCTGGGCTGGGAGCCGGATGGCTGATGCGAAGTGCGCGGTCTAGTTAACACCTTGGAATCTAGTCTGAAATAAAGAAAATGTATGTTCACACTCCCAAGAGACCTGGAAAACGTGGAGGATCGGCCAAAAGCATTCCAGAACAGAGGAAACCAACGCCTGGGGGAGGTTCTTTTATGCACGCTATGGCAGCTGACCATGGTGTCCTCCAGTAGCTGGGGCAGGGTTGGGATGAGGGTGACTAGGGGCCTGGAGGGGACCCTGGGCCCCAACGCGCGTCCCCCAGCTTGATATTGATGGCGTCCCCTGCCTGGTTTTCTCTTTGAGTGCCCAAGAGAACGTGGGTGTTCGCCTTGGGGGTATCCCTTTACCTCAAGCCCAGAAGGGAAGCCAGTCAGCCCTTGGAAAGTCCAAGGTCAGCAATTCTCTCAGGAGATCCCTGTGCAGAGCTCATTTTGCCCATCACTCTACTTTGAATGAAGATTGCCCTTCCTGACACAGTAGTTTGAGAGTTGTGCAGTTTTACGTTTTTATTTTTTTAAAGATTTATTTATCTATGCATACAAGAGCTGGGGCACAGGCCAGAGGTGTGTGAGGGGGTGGGGAGTGAGAGGATTCACCAGAGACAGAGTGGGGAACAGAACAGGCAGACTGACTGAAATACACTGCTGAGGGGAGCAAGGGGTTGAGATAGGAGAGGTCTGCCCGCCATGAAGGACCCTCCCTGGTGGCCTGGTATCGAACTGGCACTGCAGAGGCAGCAGCAGCCTCTCAGCTCAGCGCTCAACCGCTGCACCACCAGGGGAGGCCCCAGTTTTACCTTTTTAAATTGAACCCTGCAAAGCTAATGTTTATCCTGCTTTCTATCTGAGCCCACCTAGCCAGGCTCTCTTCTCTCCAAGAACCCAGGGAGGATCTGTAGAACTCAACCCCCTTGGCCCCCCATCCACAGAGAAGTTGCTTCCCTTTAATATAAAGAATAGGTGAAGATGACTACCGGGTAATACAAAGAATTAGGTGTGTCAGAAATAATTTTTCTGAGTGGCTGGTCCTGTGGGTAGAGACCTTTCACTAGGCCTTGGTTTGTAAAGCCCGTTGTTTCTTGGGGGATGGAGCCTTCTGATACTCTGTCATCCAATTCAAAATATATATTATGCCTACTGGTCTATACCTTGGGGGCACAACTATCAAAAACAAGCAAACATTTCCTAGAACTTCATGAACAGGAAGGATGGGGTCTCCATCAGGACTGGCGTGGGGCTGGGTGCTGGGAGGATGTGGTTTGTGATAGAAGTACCAGGGTAGCCGGGCCCTGGTTTGAAACCTCGCTCCTTGTGGCCTAAGAGCTTTCTTGATTAAGGATCTTTTTAATCCCAGTCTGTGCAGAGGACCCGAGGCACGAAATAGCAGGTAACGGCTCTCTGGCCTGCCTTCCTGCTACTCCCCACCAGGATGCAGGCCCTGGAGGCAACCGCTCAATCTGTTGCTCAATCTATTTCGTGTCTTCTGTGTGACCTTGGCCTTTTGTATCTCCACTGAAACCAGGCCAACTTCAAAACAAAAAGCAGGTCAAGTTCCTCAGCGACGGAGGGAATCTCTCCCTCCAGGCGCTGGGTTTGGCGCTGCGGCGGCCCTAGGCCCCGCGCCCCTGCTCTCGGGGGATCGAGGTGTTGCCAGGAGCAGAATTAACAACTCCTTAACCGCAGCCGGAACCCGCCAGGTTTCCCCAGGCATGGCCTGATTCTGCTGGAAGAAATTTTCAAACCCTCTTTCATTCTCGGCTGAAAGCCTCCCCCTCGGTGGGGAGGCAAGTTGCTCATTTAACACCCGAGCGAGCGAGGAGAGCGCGCAGGGCCTCGGGCTCCTCCAGCTACCGCCCGCGCCCCGAGGACACCGATTCAATCGCCCCGAGACGGAGAAGAGAGTCGAAAACTACCCTCCCCGGGAAGCTTGGAGGAATAACAAAAGCAAAAAGCCCCTGCGAGCTGTTTGATTATTTTCTCTGGCTCTGCTGTTGGAGTTGAACGTTCCTCATCAGAAATAAAAATAAATAAGGACGCAAAACGTGGACTGGTTCTGCAGCGCCGAAAGCGTGCATGGTTGACACAAAGAGAAAAGAAAATAAATTCTGGCTGGTTCACGAGAGGGAGATGTCAATTGCCGCAAAGCGAGTTTTAGAAAAAGACCCTTGGAGCGCGCAGGAAAAGGATGCGGGCACCGGGGAGCTCGGAGCGAGTGGGGTCTGGAGTCGTCGTGGAAACCACGGGCTCCTGCGCCCCCAGATCCTGCACTGAGCCGCACATCCAACGGCCCAGAGCGCGGCTGGGTTTTATTTCCCCGGCAAAGGAATGGATAACCAGTAAAGCGTTCGGTCCAGGTCTGCCTCGTAGGTAGCGCGGAGAACTTGGGAAAGGTGGGTGCCCATCGGGGTGCCGTCTGAACGTGAGAACAGTAGTCTGTGCAGAAGAGAAGGCTCCCTTGCAGGAGGGTGTTGCAGGGCAGGGAGAAGTGTTCCCGGGGACCACCCTGTTACAAAGGTACAGCTGCTTCTGTGTCTGGGCCGTGGTGCAGGCGGTAGGACCGCGTTTGGCACCGCAGAGCGCAGGGCGGGCGAGCTGGCGGGGTCTCCTCCTTGAGGCGTGCTCTGCAGCCGCCAGGTAGCCTTCTCCAGGACTCTCAGAGAGGTGCAGAGTGTTGAGGGGTCACAGGCTGCAGAAAAGGGACAATGCACGTGAAAGCATTTTCAGCTGTCCAGGATTAGATGACGCTTTTTCTCTGGGCATCTGAAATGTTCACATGAAATTCAAGGATACATTCTAGGTAAAGTTCTGACTTCATTTCATGAAAATTCCCTGCCACCTCTCCGTTAGCTCCCACTCTCATTCTGAACTTAACATTTATTGAACAGTTGCACAGTCCATAAATTACAGTCCTGTTGCCTTCTTCCTTTGTGAAGTCAAGCTGTCTGCAAACTTGATTTTAGAGTGAACTAGGGATCGCTTTCTATTCTGAAGCACAAAATTACTGCGTGTACAGAGGCATGCCTAAAGGAAACTTCCTCTAGTGCAAGCCTGGAAAAGGAACAATAATTTGCCCACAGTGACTCATAGTTTCAACTCAATTTTACTCATTTCTTAATAATGTAAAATTTTCCACCTCATAGGGTTCCTCCTTCCCTTCATATTAAAAATTGTGGAAGTCAATAAATACTCCTCCCATATCTTGCTTCAAGGAGAATGTAGTTAGGGGGTTTTTGGCATTGTGCTTTCTCTTTGCAGTCTGGATTGACCTTTATCAGTCCCTTTCTATAAAGAACAGGGTCATTAAATCTCAATTCGTAGAATGGATTTTATGCATATATTGAAAACCTTTCTTGCCAGAATTTGGGAAAGAATAAGCAATTTCTGGAAAGAGACAAAACTCTGGGTCAATATGTTGCACATTTTTATTGATATTGGTGACAACAGAAGCCTTTTAGAGTACTATTCAATTAAAGAAAAATATTTACAGTTGGTATGATCAGAAGAAAGTACTCATAAGTGAGGAAATCTTTGTTGATCTGAAAGGAGCTCTGCTGAGCAAGGGGAGCCTCAGATGAGGACTGGCCCCCACCTGTAACTAGGTATCAGCCCTCCTTTCACAGGTGGAGGTGAGCCTCCACCTTCAGAGCCTGCATTTGCTATCACTGGCCTGCTACTGCCCCAACCACTCCATCCCCAACCCCAAAGTAAACAGTTCCCTGCAGTGTCACCTAGGAAATATTTCTCTACCCCTCCCCCAATGACCCGTACTCTGGGTCCCACTAGAGGCCACAAGTTAATGAAGGTATTTATACGGAAGTGCTAATGGATGGATTAATGTGTTTTCTTGTCCAATCTATTATAACTGCTCCCAAACTGGTATTTTCTTTTGTAATTTAATTTTTTTTTCACTGATGTCACATTGCTTTATAAAACCATGTCAGTTTCAGGTCTCCATCAATGAGAATCAACATGTGAATATACTACATTAAATTCATGGCTTAACATCCAGATTTACCCTTCATCCTACCATTATCTGCTTTTTCTTGATTTATCCACCTCCTTTTCCTTTTCCCTTCCAGTAACCACTCCACGGTCTTATAGTCCAAAAGTTCAGCTTGTAAAATTGGTATTTTCAATGCCTTTTTAAAAGATGGGGCAAATGTGGAGTTTCTAGGTGACTTTGCCACAAGGGGATATTTGGGGGTAGGTTTCTGATAAAGGTTCTTTTAGCTACAAATATATCTGCTTCTGGGCTGGACTGAGATGTGGCATCACTAGTAGTAAGAGAATCCAGTTCTTCAAAGTTAACAGTGAAACCCTTTCTTCAAATGGAATTTCACTGGGACACTCAATACAGGAGGTGAATTGAAAAAGAACTGCCCTGTTTGAAAGGAGGGCACTGGACCTACCACCTGACCACTGTCCAGTGGCAGCCCACGACCCCTCCCTTTCCTGTCCTCCCCCTGGGCTCTTAGGAGTAGAGTCGGGGAAATTATTGCTTTCTATAAGTTCAATATGGAAGACATTGTAAATATAAGAAACAACTGGTTAGAAGCAGAACTTGTATAATTACAAGCATTATTGGTGACCATAAATGAGAACAATCCTGTATATGTATGTGATATGTAAAGAATTAATAGACCCCATAGTCACAGATTCATAAGTATATTTATAAACAATGATTACTAGAAAGGGTTCCCTGTTATACTTTCCTTGAACCAAGGGTCTAGTAATGTCACCATCTGTGTGGAAGAATGTACATTCTACATTCTATTACAAAAACACAGTTCGAGGTCTGGGAAGAGAGCCACGGGAATGAAATGCTATGAATTGTGGAGATGTGTTTCTGTTATCCCCATTCACAACGGGTCAGGCCGTACTGATAACAGCTGCAGAAACGATTGGGACCTCACTCATAAAACCGAAGGCACCATGCCAGATGGCAGCCAACCAAGCAACTTGAGGATGGAGAGTATTACAAAATGCTGGTGAAACAGGGAACAAGTCCTTTGGGAATAAACATCTCGATGTTTTTGTTGAAAATGTAGAAATCAACTGTTTTGTGTGCCAAATTGCAATCAATACGGTATAAAATAAAAGCAATAAGTGTTTGCTAACTAAAAAGTTTATCCATGGAGAAAAACAATTTTCTTAGTAGAAAGTTTGATGGGCTGTTTAGGTTATTCTGTCATTTTTCTTGTCTCTCTTCATAATTTCTATGTAATCCAGAAACAGCCAGTAAAAGGAGAGAATCTCTGCTTCTTTAATTACTTCCTGTAAATTTGACAACTACTACCTTAGTCTCCTTGACTATTCCAGTTTTAAATCGGTCATTTTTTTGAAGACAGAGTAATTATTTGGGTACACATACTTCCCCAGCTATATATCATGCCTATCAAAACTAAGTGCTTCCAACCTGCCTTAACAGCCTTACCATCTTCAGTGAGCAGTAAGTTTAACTGTGAAATGCTGTTTCATTTCTTAGCTGGTAAGTATTCAAACTATTGATAATAATATACACTCAAATTCTGGAATAAAACCTGAGACAAAATTCATGAAAATTGAGGATAAAAATTTAACTCAAACTTTGTGATGAATCAAAATGTTTGAATCCTACTTAATCTCACTCACACCTGAATATTTTGTAACTTCCTATGAATTTTATACGTGAGACACTCTTCTAGGTAAAAGACCCATAGGAATTAAAGGCAACTTAGGAAAATTGTATGCATGCTTAACTGAGAAGGAAATACCCCCTTATGAAAAACACAAGCCAGAACTAAGTTAAATTCTTGTGATTTAATGAGTTACCAAAATTCTTAAGCTTAAATTATAAATGTTTTTCACATTCTATGAAAAGTATTTTTCAAATTTTACAAGTGTTAGTATAGATAAAAATAACTAGATTGTTTTTTAAATTAGAATTTTATTTAATGCTTCAAGATACTTTTCCTAAGAAAAATTGTATCTCTTCATTAATATTTAAACCTTGGCCATGATTTCAGTATAGGATTAATCAGGAAAAAAATGCTAATTCAAGGGGCATTATGTGAAGTTAACATTAATGTTCTGTTTTTTATAGTGTGAAGTCAAGGGAATTAATTTGACCCATGAAAAGCAGTCACTCTGATAATTAAAGAGCCTTCAATGGATTTCATAATTATACAGTCTTTAATGGATTTTGAGAGATTTTAGTTTATCTGCTTGGGCTCTTTATTGGCGAAATAAACCATTTATTACAAACATCTACATTATTATGTTCTGTGCAATGCTTTGTAGTACTACGAGGGGCAATAGTTAGCTATGAATAAAACTTTGATCCCAATGCTTGACTCCTAAATATTATTTTTATAACTTTACCTAAGAAGTTGAGGCATTATCACTTCACAGTTTAGCAGATACATTTGAAATAACGATCAACTATCAATGCTATATAGGCCATTTAGGAAGCAGTAACGAGGTGGGTGGGCGCTCATGTCATGTCTAATATGTGCAACATGAAATGGAGTTGGACGCAATTATGAAGCAAAAACTTCAGTACAAACATACCTTCAGGGAACCTGGAATGTGGCAGGAATTGGAGATTTCTAAAATGAAACAGAATCAGCCATCACAAATCAGTGATTCTGTTAATCTTTGTATCAGGATATGGATCAGAACCAAAGGAAATATGGTGATGTGTGTGTATCTGGAAAGCCTTAAACTATCCAAGGAAAACAATGCACAATTTGCATTTGTGATTAGTCATGCTTTAAATTCCTTTTAATGACTGAGCATGTGGAGGAAGTGTTGGAATAAGCCTGCTGCTTGCTTACATTTTTACCCTTCTTAATGGAGGAGGAAGGAGTGAAGATTCAGTCTTATCTATCCCAAACTTGAAGAAAGAATCACACATCCATCAAGGAATGTTTATGTGACAGACATTTCCATAAAGAACCCCTGACAATCCTCATAAATTGGGAAGAAAAGATTTAAATATGCAAAATATTAAGTATTTACAAAGGAGATAAATAGTCACTTGCTATTTATTTACTTATTTATTTTTAAAAGGATTTATTTATTTATCCATACAAGAGCTGGGGCACAGGCCAGAGATGTGGGGGGGTTGAGAGTCTCCACCAGCGACAGAGTGGGGAACAGAACAAGCAGATAGAAATACACTGCTGAGGGGAGCAGCGGGTGAGACAGGCGAGGTCTTCCTTGTCATGTGGGTTTTTCCCTGGCCTGCAGGGGATCTTAACCCCTTGTGCCACCAGGGAAGCCCTCACTTGCTATTTATAAATAGTCACAAAATTGATAAATAGTCACAAACTGCTAGGCATATTAAAAGCAATAAATCTTATTTGCTTCTAATAAAATATCTCTAGAAGATGACCAGGAACTGATAATATTGGTTGCTTCTGGGTTGGGGGCAAGGTTGAAGCTGATTGAAGGGCGGAGTTGACAGATCTTTTTTTGTGTATATATATATTTTTAAATGTTATTTTATTTTATTTATTTTTCAAAGATTTATTTATTTATATAAGCACTGGGTATAGTCAGAGGTATGGGAGGGTGAAAGAATTCACCAGAGCCAGAGCGGAGAGTAGAATAGTCAGAGTGATGAAGTACACTGCTGAGGGGAGCAGCAGGTATGAGAGGGTGAAAGAATTCACCAGAGCCAGAGCGGAGAGTAGAATAGTCAGAGTGATGAAGTACACTGCTGAGGGGAGCAGCAGGTGGCAGGAGAGTTCTGCGCGCCATGTGGGACCCTTGCCAGCGGCCGGGGATCGAACCGGCGCTGCAGAGGCTGCGGGCAGCTTCGCAACCCAGCACTCAACCAAGCGCTCAACCGCTGCGCCACTGGGGAGGCCCCTTTTTTTGTATATATTTTTGTACCCCTTGAATTTTGAACAAAGCTTTCCCCAAGCCAACAAAATAAAAGAAAACAAATAATGGAAATCATAACTGATTTCCTGTATGATGATACAAGTGGGTACTATTCAATTTGGAATTCTTCATTGGGCCTTAGTGAAGACATAGCAACCTGGACTGATTACCAAAAGATGAATAATATTTGAAAAGACTGAAAGGACAGGAGGGATAAACATTCAGTGCAGGACAACTGGGGAAGAAAATATAAGGTAGTCTTAATAAGTGGATCAAGCTAAGTAAACTGAGAGCCATGGCTGCAGAGATTTAGGGACAGATTACAAAAGGCCTTGAATGCCAGGACCAGGGGAAATCTGTCACCTAATGATGCACAGTATGGATTGAGATGGGAGAGGCTGGAGTCTAACACAGCATTCTAAGCAAGAAGGTCAGTGTGTGGGAGGTAGAATAGACTGAGATACACTGATTGGAATATGACAACCAGTTCTGGAGGGTCCCCAAAGAGAGTGTCCTCATCAGCATTGAATTTTTTTTTTTAATTTAGATTTATTTATTTATTTATTTGTGTGTTGAAGAACTAGGGTAAAGGTCAGAGCTGCAGGAGTTGGGGTATTAAAGAATTTACCAGAGACAGAGTGGGGAGCAGAGCAGGCAGATCTATTGAAATGCACTGCTGAGGGGAGCAGCAGGGGAGGCAGGAGAGGTCTCTGCTGTGCTATGTGGGTCAGTCCCTGGCTGGATCGAACTCAGGGTGTAGCAGTGATAGCACTGAGACTTAACCCTTAGGCCCCAGCATCAAATTTTTAAAGGTTAAAAGGAGAGTCTCAGAAAATATTATTTTATCTGTTAATTTGTAAGTAGTTACTGAGAAAGTATAAACCACCTATTTTTGATAAGTGTACATTTTTATGAGAGTAGAGACATGAAAATTTAGAAATGGTAAGAAAAAAGAAGCCTTATTCCAAGTAAGTAACCCAATATAGTAAATGTTTTTGAATGACATGTGCCAGAACTGTATTAAGCATTAAGGATAGCATCCGGGTCAAGACAACTTCATTTTTGCCTTCATGGAATTTATGGATCATTTAAAACAAAAGACTATGGGCGCGTGGATTATGTGCCACAGAGAAGGGAGCGCGTGGGGAGGGTACAGCAATGCTGAGAAGGACAGAAGTGGGAATCTGCAGGAAACTGGGGGGGACACATAGTCGGGACAGTAGATCCATGAGTGTTTGAAGCCATACTGAAAGGAGTCTGTGGTGAGGACAAGAGCAGTTGATGTAAAGTCCCTGGGGAGGTAAGAGGAGCTGGAATTAAGCACACATGGAGAGAGTTCCCCGTGGCCACAGAAGGCCAGGGACTTTCAAGGCAAGAGGGAAGAAACGAACATGTTAGTGCAGAGTCAGTTCTACTTGCAGAAGGGACGCTGGGAGGGCTTCAGTCTAGGCTCTTCATGCTCAGAATAAAGTTGGGGCTCCAGGACTGTGGGTTTGGAATTGTCAGTGGAGGAGTATGTTGAGACTAATGGGCTTCCTTCTGCTTTAAGGCTGTAGACAGCACTTTAACCCCTCCTCAGCCCAAGGCCACGGGGAGGCAGATGCGTGGCCTGTTCCATACAGACGGGTGGTGACACTCATACACACGCACACACATCTCTTGGCACTCATGTGAAAACCGATTTCTAAATGGAGAGCCTTAACATCAAAAAGCGTGTGAAAAAGCATTCTATTTTTTTCATATTATATGAAAATAAGATATGTTACTTATGTGTGTAAAACTCTCACACAGTAAGCAGTCCTCGTATGGTTTAAAAAAAAAAGAACTTTAAGAAGGATTGATTGAGTCAGTAAAGAGATTTTCAGCTAGTTTGTGAATCTCTGGAAACATGTGATATAATCAGCAGATTATGGAGGCCACGGACCTCAGGATAAAAGGGTGTGGCTAAGAGTGCTTGACTCTCCTTCTGTCGGGATTTGGAAGGATAAGAAGAGCCCAGAAGACAGTAAATAGAGGCCTGAGTCACAGGCCTCTGAGTCCACTGAGTCCACTGAGCTTCTACTTCCAGCCCCAGATTGATGGGTCCGGAAGGGCAGCCCTGGGTTCTAGGTTGGGGAATTTGGAAGGAAAGGGCAGGTGATGGGCAGTTTCCCAAGCTGCCTGCAGGCCGCCTCTGCCCTGTACACCTCCTCACAGCTGCCACTCCAGGGCCGGAGCCCACCGTCCTCAGACCTCAGCTGAGGAGAAAGCCTGTGTTGTAACGGAATCAGAGGATGAAGGACACATTCCAAGCCGTGCAGCTGATAATCAGGATTTATACTAGTGCATTTAACACATTTAGTGGTTTTGAGAGTTTAATCTAGATCCGAGAATTCAGAAAAAGGAGCACGTCTGGTTAGAGACTGGGTGGTATAAATCACTCAGTTCGCTGGGAAGACAGTGTTGATAGGGCCACTGTAATTCCTGAGTAGATATTTTAATGAGAAAAAGCTACATATTATGTACTATGTTGTCATACACTCCCTGCAAAAATATCTCTTTGCCATTTACTTGTGATAGCATTTCCTTTTTATTAAGCCCCGTTGCCGATCATTTTATATCATGTGATAAATCACAGCAAAGTATAAAGAGTTACTACAATTTAAAAATAAATATAATCCCATGATTGCCACATTTTACAGGGCATCAGAAGTCAGTCTGTCCTCGTTATTATTATTTTTTAAATTAAATCTGTCTATCAGATAACCTAAGCCTTTAAAGCCATATATCCTATTTTAATTAAAAAAAAATTCTGGTTGTGATCATTGTATAGAATTAAAATCCCATGTAAAATATGGGAAGAAGGGAGGTAAGGGGAGGTCATATAGTGTTACCTGATAAAAGGAGACAGTAATATTTAAAATGAGGTAAGTGTTGCACCGATTTATGATGTATTTTATCTTCAGGAGAAACCATAGTTTATCGTAGTGTCATTCAGCTTGAATCGTCAGTTGTATATCTTTGACTTTTTGAATGTAACTGTTGAAAGGAAAAGACTTTCAGGGATGTGAGCTATGAGACAGATCAAAAGCTTAAAGCAATTTTGCTTTGCTAGTTCAAATATATTTTTATTGAAACATATTTTGTTGTCATGCATGCATAAATATTATATAGCAGTTAAAGAGGTGAGGGTCCCGGGACTGCTGGGGCTCTGATGTGAACAGAAAGACAAGAAAAAATGGAAATGTTCTTTTAAACTTCCATGATCGCAAGTTCTTTGCTCTATTTTTCTTTTTTAACACCTAATTTTGTAGCAGTCATTCTTGTCCGTAAATAATCTCTATTGTAGAAAATAAAAATTAATTCATGATGGTAAATTCACAGACTCAATTTAACAGTACATTTAAAGAGCATAATCCTTTATGAAATAATAGTAAACACCAATTAGAGTGTCTTGAGAAGTTGATTATCAGTCCACGTCCTAATATCTATATTATTGTTTGTATACTACAAATGCACATGTTAATCTGTAGCTATTGTTTAATTTTTTTTTTATCACACTTGTGTTTCTTGAGCTTTCAACCAATAGCACTGTAAATAGTCATAAAACCAAGTTTGTTAACAACCAATACTTTGATAATTGTTAAATTATTTGAGTGAGGTCCATTTTCTTGTTTTAGCTTTAGATTTTCCTCACCAATATTGCATTTCCTTCCCATTTGATATTTTTAGAAACCAAGAAAATATTTTTTTGTTCAGCTCTTAGAACAGATTTGTATAATCTTTAACATTTCCTTTTTTAAGGAGTTGATTTTGATTTCAAATTGATTAAAATAAGTTTTTGAGAGTCATTAGAATCACGAAGAATCAGCATGAAAGGAAGGAATTTAAGTCCTTTAACTGTCTTTGCAGAAATTAATCATAAAATGTTGAAATTATTTAATAATAAATATTCAATATAAGGGACAGGTGAATACCAGACAAGGGATTTTGCTGTTTGTTCTATACTTCTAAACACGATTGTCTTTTCATTTCATTTTTGGAAGTTATCAAAGATTAACTGGCTTTTCTGTTTCCCCTTAACCAAGCTTCCAAACATAAATGCCTAGAATGTGCCCTAGCTCATATCATCTTTGGTACCCTCAATTGAGATACTGAACTGAAGCTTTAAGAGGGAAAAAAAATTAGGGTTCATAAGTTAAATGTACTGACCCCTTTCTCCAAAATCCAGGACAGGATGTGTTTTCGCTCTCAGTAAAGTGGACAAATAACACAGGTTTTCTTAAAAGGATTTAAAAAAATAATAAAGCAGCCTAGTGTTTTGGGTTGGTGAAGCAATTTCTACCAGGAACTTAGAGACTCTCATATAATTTTTAGTATTATTTAGGGAACAGCGCCTTGAAGGGTTCTGATGCCTTGTATCTTACTCAGATTTTATTAGATTGTTTACAAAAGGACTCACTTCATAACTCACATCCTTTCTTAAAGCAGTCACTATAAAGCAGCAAACATATGACAGATGTGTGTCTTTGTGTCTTTTCTGCCTTATTTAGACTTTATAGAAAGTCTCTTTTTTAAAGAAAATCATTAGTGGAGGATCATGTCATATTAACATGCATTCTTTTGTTTGTATTTTTTTTAAAGCTGGCTTGAATGTTGTGTTTTCATTAGGCTCATCAGAGAAAATATTGTATGAGTTTCTGTATTTAATTTAGGCCACTCTATGCTAAATTCACATTTCCTACAGTTTATGGTAATAAAATGCCTTTCAACATTTTCACCATATTTTATACTTTGCTTTTTCAAAGACTTTTTCCCTCAAAGTCTCTTTGCCCTTCTTTTTTTGATTCTTCAGCAAGGTGAATGATTGATTAAGTAGAGTCTTAAAAACTAAAAAGCATCTTATAAAAACTTTTGAAAGAGACCCAGAATTTCATACATTTAAACAGAAAATTCTTATAACTGATGCCTATATCCAATAGATATACTGACTGAGAAGAGTCTGCGAAGGCAGAATAAGTTGTAAAACAAGTATTGCATTTCAGATCTTGTGAGCAAAGAAATAAAATCCATTTACTAAGATCATATTTATTTATTCAGGATAATATACTAATATCCATTGTGTGGCAGATATTGCCAATAAATATTTTAATTTTACAAACTAAACAACATTGTCAACTATTTTGATTTCTTGTTTTTCAAGAAAGAATTAAATGTACCACATATGGTAAGATAGCACAATTCTATTCCTCTCATTTATTCAAAGATTGTCAACCCTTGAAAACTAACCATAGACTTTCAAAGTCATAGACTTTCAAAGAAGGTGAGCGGAGAGCCAAGGGGGTGGGGGAGAGAGCACAATGGACAATAAAGGAAGACTACCGGTGCTTTGGTGTTGGGAGTGGTGACTATGGTGATTGCACCCCAAAAGGGAATCCTATACTGTCAAACATTAGCAGGGATGTAAGATAATGTACTTCAATAATAGAAAAAAAAATTATTTTATGTGACACTTAATTAGATCCATTCATTAATGCTAATAGTGGAATCAGTAATAGTTCAGAGCAAGCCTAAGTTTATTAAAATGATTCAAATAGTAAAATAAATTTTTATTTTGTGAAAATGTTTGATTCTGTAGTGCAAAGAGAGAGAGGTTTGAAATGAGAAGTCTCCATAGTGTTTTCTGTGTTGGGACAGACCACATATTCTCACCCCATAAAGGTGATTCTGTTAATTATTTTGGTTATGTGTTAAATTCTAATAAGGATTAAAGTGTTTCATTGTAGCATAATTATAATATAATATCATAACATCTCATGTATTTTGATATTTCTAATCTAGTTAGATTTATTAACAAATTCTTAACATAGTAAAAATATATCATTTATTTTGGAGACATTTATTTTAAGATTTACCATTTCTCAAAACATGACGCAGTATTGAGTAAGATAATTCAGCTGCATTTTTGTTTTACCTCCTTCTTCCCCAACCAATTTTTTCTTTTCTCTTTCTGCATTCTCTGTTTTCTAGAAAAGAATTTTTAAACATTGTTATCACTGTGGTTGCATTTATAAACTTTGCTCTTCAGATGTATTTTAAGGTTTTCTTTGAGCAAATTTTTTCTTGCTGTGACATAAAGTGTCAGCTTATATTCTGTTTTGATGAGCTTTTTGATGCTTTAGGAGGGAATTTTTCTAAATTGTTCTTAAGTTCATTATGTACCTTCCAATTAACTGAGCCCTCAAAGTGTTAATAACTTTAGTATAAGGGGGTAACATTTCCTGGATGAGCTCATTAAAAAAATTTTAAATAGTGAACTTTGTTAATAAAAATAAGATGGCTACAATGATTTTAATGCTAATGTTAATATATTTCATTCCTAAATTATAATCATCTTTTGAAGTAGTTGTCTTAGTGTAGTTATTTAAGAAGCATATAACTTGGTTATAGCATATATACTGATGCTATAATTACTCTGATAGCCTGTTTTCTGAGGACTTTTTGTGATTAAAGAAAAAATTTCTACCAACAAAGCGATTTTTCATCTTCCTTGGTAGATGCTTTGCAACAAAAGAAAAAAAAAATCATGATAATATGAAACTGAACCAAAATAATAAATCCTTTTAAAGAGTGTTTTAAACTTTGTACTCATTATATTCTAAAATAAGTAAAAACAATGAAACATTCCCATTTTCATCTGTATCTATCATTTATCTATGTCTATCTATCCATTCAACCATTCATCATCTATCAAAATCTCATTTTCTCAGATTCAAGACTTCCAAATGTCCTGAAACCTGACTTTCTAATTGCGTTTCACGTTAGTAATGTTACATTTGAGAGAAATATCACTCTATTTTCACAATTCAAAAGAACTGATAGACTAAAATACTTCTATTTTAAATCATATTAAAATTATCATTAAGTCCTTTAATACCCAGTATAAAAGTATTTGTATAAACTAAGTATGTTTCCAATTAAATTTTAAATAAATTTAATAATTTATTAATGGCTGATGTCAAAGTAAAATTTCAGGTGTAAATGGTGGAAAATGGAAGTTAACTGATGCTAATCAATCAGTTATTATGGACCTTATTGTCTTTTCTTAGAAACAAAAGCTCTTTGTTGACTGCCTTATTTTGTTATATATATTTTGCTGATCATTACACATAGATGCTTTATAAAGAAAGGCATTTTATGAATTAAAAGAAGTCTTTGGGAAAAGCTAAAAGACATTGTCAACTCTCAGCCTGTTAATAGTTGAAAGCAATTGTTAAAATATATTATCTTTTAGAATTCTGATCATGTGCCTTTTATTGTTGTAAAAAAAAAAAAACACAAGACTTTCTGCCTGTTACATTGCTACAATTCTTCCTTCGGAAGACAGGACTGTGAAAATCTGCAATAGCCTTCAATGTGACTTGATGAATAGCAAGAGAGCTTAGTGGAAATGTTGAACTCCTTCATGATTAAAAAGCAAACCTTTAATGTAGTTTTTGTTTACCATGTCATAAGTGCAGCGTTGGAAGTTACTGCCAAAGAGTCATTGGAACAGGCATCAGTAAGGCAATGTCAGCCAGGAGTGCTTTGAAAATGATTCAGTTCCTCTACCCTTATGACTAAAATAATATCCAGTGGCTCCAGCCCCAAGCCTGGTTAATGCATCTGTCCAGAACACATAATTACTCGGTCATAACATTCCCCCGGCCACCAGCCAACAAACCAATCAGCATTTCTTCCTAACTCACCAGAATTTTTGCTGTGTCAAACTGTTTGATCTCTAGGTAGTAAAAATGCAAAAAATGGAAGGACACTGCACTGGAAGGTTTTAATTTAGAATAGTTTCTCATGGAAATTAAATTTGAAGAGAAACATGTTTTTGTTGTCATGACTGAAGTTGAAATTTTAATTTGGTATCCCTTTGCTTAGCGTGTAGTTTATTTTTTCACCATAAACTAGCATTTTTAGTCGTTTTAGTGAGGAAATATTTTAACAACAAAATAGTGATGCCTGTCGCTCCAGTTATTATAAAAACATGATTTTGTTTTCAAAACATACAAATATAGTAGTGAAGGACTTTCGCTTTGGTTAATATAAATATCCTATGTGCATGTATTTATGTAATGTGTGTATACAAATGCCTTATGTAACCTTCACAGAGCAATGAAGAAAAAAAAATATATATATATCCTCGTGTGTTTGTATGTAGTCCAGCTTTCAATACATGGTCATAACATTGAAGGGAGCATTGTTAAGTGGCTCTAAATCAAATTACATTAATTTCTCACTTTTGCCACAGGTTCATCTAAAAATGCCTTTGAATGGATTTCAAAACCGTTTTTTCTAAGGGGAAATTTCACTGAGTATGGACGTTGATAAAGAATAAACAGATGTAAACTGCAGGAAGTGAGGAAGAACATCGCCTCTAGAAGGGAAGCCAAGTGGGCAGCCGTGCAAGCGCAAAAGAAAACACACGAGCAGGAATGTGGTCGCAAATAGTCTGTTAGGCGCAAAAGTGAAGCATGTGCATATATGTAAGTGTGAGGAGCTGCTCTCCCCAAATTACATAGTTATGTAAGTGACTAACAAATGAATAAAATCTGAAGATGAAGGAAGAAAGTTGGTTCTGGAGTGCAAATGTGAATGTGAGTGTGAATGTGTGCTGAGGCCTAGGTGGCCGGTGGGAGACGGTGTGAAGGACTTCGATAGGCAAAATAGAAACAAAGCTATTAGAACTGATAATAGGAAGACATGACCTTGGAACACTTCAAGGGACTACTCAGAGCACACGTGAAAATATTTTTTAATTCCTGATTTCTCGTCACCTTCTTCTTGTACCAGGTTCAGATGGATTGTCTACTTGGCTCCAGCGTTGGGATGCTGCCACGTGTGGACCTGCTTTGCTCCTGCAGGCAGCTGGTAATGTGTCTGTAGCTTTACTTCGTCATCTCACGACACACTGAACTGCAAAAGAACTGCACCTGGAATGAAGATGAAAGATAATGTCATGAAACAAATTTTGCTTTCCAAAGAGCTGGCTGAGCAACCCCTATTAATCGCTCAGTAACTGTCCTCTTGCATTGGAGGGAGAATTATCCATATGCATAACGTATGTATGTATACACCTATCCGTGTGCACATTATGCTTTCTGCCCTGTTTCTCTGTACTCTATTGTGTGTGATCTTCACACGGAGAGCTCACAGAATCATTTCCCATTTTCATTTTCCAGTGTTGTCCACATGTCAAAAATACCAAAAGTTTGATATTTACAAAAAGAATATAATCAATAAAAGGTGTGAATCATCTCTAAGACATAACTCATTTCTTTTTTTAGTGATTAAATGTTTTACAATTCCTAACTTGACCTTGGTTAGCTCCTACAAGACAGAGTGACTCTATGGAGAGACTGTGTGAAAGGCTGAGGCTGCTTTTGTAAGTGCAAATCTGCATATTTATGTTCCACTATATCCTTGTAAGTAGATCTAATTTGGAAAAGACTCTTGTTTGAAGGATGGATGCAACTCCTAAAGTGATAAAGTTAAGAAACTACTTTATCATAAAGATACTAGTGTTCATAAATTCCTATTGTCTCTGCTATGGATGGACTCTAATTAAAGGAAATTTCAGAGTGGATGTAAAATATGAAATTTTCTATTTTAAGGGATGAATTTCATGTTTTAAGGCACCACTGCCCAATGAAAATAGAATGAGAACCATATATGCAATTTTAAAATTTGCAATGGTTTAATAGCAACATTAAATCATGTAAAAAGAAACAGATGAGCTTAATTTTAATAAAATTTTACTTAATACAATGTATACATATTATGCCATTATCTAATCAATATAAAATATGTACAAGACGTTTATATTTAGAAGAAATTGAGTGTTTAAAATTCAGGGTGCATTTGATATTTGCAACATATTTCTATTTTGATTAACCATATAAAGTGGCCACCATATAAGTAGCAGGACTATTGCATGGGACAATTGAGCTCACAGTTATGGTGTGGTAACTTGGAAGTGCATTTGAAATTCATATTTGCCTCTGTATTGTAGTTCTTGGATAGCAACATACTTAGCTATTTGCCACAGAAATCTCTCAATATGTTCAGATTTATCCATTTGTTTATCATTATTTTTTCTTCTTATTTCTTCTTGAATTTCTGAATTTCCATTTTTCATTTTATTCATCTTGAAAAAATACTTTAAATGTAAGTCTGCTGGATATGAATTTTCCTAATTTTTTAAATCTGAATATGTCTTCATTTCATTTTTTATTTTTGGAGTGTATTTTGATAGGCACATAATTTTAATTTAGATCAGTATTCTATTTTAACACTTTATAGCTTTTTTGCTTATACTGTTTTGTTGAGGTATAGTTACTAACTTAATTATTGCATCTTCGAGGTAATCTTTTTTCTTTTTAGTGCTTTTAAGAGCTTCTCTGTGATTTTCAATGGTAGTTTTCACCACAATGCAAGTAAATGTTAGTTTCTTTTTAGTTTTCTTTCTGATTATGCTTTGCATATTTTCTTGAATCTATGGCTTGCTTTATTTCACCAATTTAGAGACATTCTCAGCCATTTTCTCTGTTTCATTCAGTTTTTGTTCTTCTTCTGGAACTCCCATTATACTTATATTAGGCTTTATACTATATCCCTTTATAATTCTTATTTTATTTTCTGTAGTTTTCATTCCTTACACATATAAGTTCCCATGGGTCTGTTTCTATTGCTTGTTTTTTTCTATTTTTCAGTAGTTTTGCTTTTCTGTGCCTACTTTATCTCCCTTCCACCCCAACAGTGTGTTTACCAAATTGCTCTTAAAATATTCGAGAATAAAAAAAGATAGTGTTATAATTTCCATAGAAGATTTACTTTTCCCTTCCACAAGGCATCTGGAAGCATAACTAGGTGGAGATCATAATATTCCAACTTTTTTATCCAGGATTATTTTAAGCTGAGCTGTAATTCCTCAAGTGCTATACACTACCAACTCAGGCTTATGCTCCATCCTTAGCACTTGAAGGTACCTTTTGTTTCGGAGTTCCAACTGAGAGTGGATTCAACTGGAAATTCCCTTTGGCAAGTTCTGGATGGTTTATGTTCTCTCTGCCACAGCACCATTCACTCTCTTACCCATTCCTCCCCAAATTAAGAAAAAAAAAAAAAAGGTGAAAAGTGATCACAAGGCTGAACTCACTTTTCTGGTTCTCTTTTGTACCTCAATATCCTGAATGAGTAACTTTTCCCTAAATGTTAATTTCTCCATGCCTGAAGCAGTATGCTTTATCCAGTTTGTCCAGTGCATACCAGGACTACTTCAAAATAACTTGTCTACCACTCTCCCATTACTTCTTGCTACTTCTTAAAATTGATGTCATTTTTTCCTATCTTATGAACAAACATAACTCACCGGAGAGGTGATTTGTCTACTTTTGGTTGAAATTTAGCTAATAGAATAAAGGGAATCCTTGTAACTGATCTTTTAAAATATCTTCATATTTTCTTGAGAGTGCCAGAGGGGAGAAAAAAAGGCAGAGGGCATAGTAGAGCGGGGCCCACTGGACTATGGTAGGAGATTTAGGTGCCATAGTGGTGGGTGTAGTGTGGTGACCTACATCTGGAAGATCCCTGTATCATATACAGTGTTGTAAACAAGTCACTCTCAATTTAAAAAAATCTTCATATTTTACCACTTTACTTTTCTTTCCATTCAATTTCAACCAGAAGATAATTCAAAAGTTTTCCTAATATTTTCCATTTTATTTCAGATAATAGATAATTTTCAGTTATGTGTTTTAACTCAAAATAACTCTGGTTTGCATCTTGGGTCATAGTTTGTCAGTAAAATAAATGTTAAATATGAACTTGTCAAGATGCCCTAAGATACTTTTTTCTAAATATTAACCAATGCAAGCAAAATTTAGCATAGCTTTTGAAAACAACAATTGAAAGACTTCTGTATGCGACACCAAGCTGCCAACCGCACTGTTGCAGATTGTTCCACTTAATTATGTTTTGTTTGGGTTTCACTTTTTGTTATTTTGTTCACTCACATGTCAGCGATTTAAACAATATTTGAAAAGACTGAAGATCCATCACAGCAGTAGATTTCTTGGGGTTAATGGAGGTGCTCATCTAGAGTCCATAAGTGGGTGCTTTAGATATGCAGAAAACTTGATAGGCCCCACGTCTCCCTAAGTTAGGAGAAAAGGAGGTTTGACTTGATTGGCCTAGGAATGCTCAGTTCTTTTTCCTGACTCTGACCTCCTCAGCCAAGTAAGCTTAAGCACCAATGCAGATTCACAGGCAGGAGTGCTCCCTGTTTCTATCGATGGATAGGCCTGCTGGCAGCTCTCCCTTCCTCATGTGTTGGTGGGCATTCCCTTCAGCTTCCTCTCACCCTCCTGACAGAGTGCCTCTTTCTCCCACGTTTCCCTGCTACAGAGAAGCAAGATACTATGGTGTCTGTGGGGAAGCCCTCTCAGAGCCACCCAAAGGTGGTAATACCCTCACAGCAAACTTTGAGTAGAGGGAGCACAAGTAGGAAAATACTTTATTTCTCCACCAAAAAAACCTACTTTGAGACTCAGAAGCTTCATAAATGGAAACATTTTTGTGAAAAAATTTCTTCTGAAGGTGAGCAATGAGCTCATCATGAAGCTCTGCCCACCATTACTTCGTCATCTCACCTTCCATTTCCTCCACCCTCTTGCACTTCTCAATAAAATTTAGCACATATGCCTCTGCCTGGAACTCTGTTTCTAGAGAATGAGGTTAAGATGACTGTATCGGCCTCTTAATAAATATTTACGACTGTGATATTGCTAACTTAGTAGATTCTTGGTAAACACGTGGAATATTGATGACTTATGCTTATCGGAAGATATTTTGATGAAGATATTTCATCTATTCAAGTTTAAAATGTAATAATAGCAAGACATACTGAGAATTTTTTGCCTGCCAGACACTAGTAAATGCTTGGCAAGTGTTCTCTCTTTTAGCCTTCCTAGCAGTTCCGTTAGTTGATAATGTAATTAATTCATTTTTTACATATGGAGAAAGGGAAGCGCCTAGTGGTTAAATAATACATCTAGAATTATAACTTCGTGTCAGAACTAAATACACTTTACAGAATTCCAGAATTTGTGTTCTGGAAAGAATGAAAAGTTAAAAAAAGAAAAATTTTATTTTATGTATTGAACAGCTGAGAAGTTACCAAATATTATAAATGTTGTTACTACAGCTAATAAATGACATCTGCTAATTCAGGTTATCAAAACTAACCAGTCGATATTTTTGTGAGGGAAGAAAATTAAGCAAATTAAAAATAATTTGAAGCAATGAAAACAGTACATATTGACTTTACTCTTTTTTATTTAACTTAGAAAATGATTTTAAATGACATTATCTTGAACAAAATGCCTCTTTTTTTTTTTTTAAGGATTTATTTATTTATGCATACAATAGTTGTGGTACAGGCCAGAGATGCGGGGGGGTGAGAGGATCCACCAGAGACAGAGTGGGGAACAGAACAGGCAGACTGACTGAAATACGCTGCTGAGGGGAGCAGCGGGCGAGACAGGAGAGGTCTGCTGCGCCATGTTGATTTCCCCCTGGCCTGCCGGGGATTGAACTCGTGCTGCAGAGGCTGTGGATTGCTTCATAGCATGGTGCTTAACCCCTTGCGCCACCAGGGAGGCCAGAACAAAACACTTCTAAATGAGAAAATCAATGGCGCTGAGGCCGTGGTGTAACAGTGTAATCCCCAGGGAGTGGGGAGACTCCAGGTTCCCTGCCCTGCCCTAGGAAAGGGTGGAGCTGAGCATGGAGGAGAAACTGGAGCAGACTGGGAGAAAAAAGGAAGGCGATCAAGGAGACCTGGAGGAGGCACATGGAACAGAGAGACCTGTGAAAAAACATTGCTTGCTTCTTGGTCTTGGACTTGAACCAGGGATTTGGGGGAATTGGAGGGAGATACTTGAAAAAGACATGGGTGAGAGATCCTGCGAAGCCTAACAATGGCAGCCTTTATTTTGACTTGTATTTGCTATTTGTATTTTGCTATTTTCCTTCCAGACTTGCCTGCCCTCTTTTACTGCTTTCCCTTGGGTCCCCACCAGCAGGTGCCTTAGATTAATGGCAAGCTTTTGAGCCTCAGTTGCTCCACATTTGGCCAGCCTTGTTTGGCTGGGCATTTACCTATGAGGGGATGGGTAACTTTGGGTGCTTCATTGGAAACTATTTTGATCTATATTAGTTCTCTTCTCTCTATCACACACTAATTGTATTAAAGTTCTTTTCCATTGATGGTCATACACACTAGAATATGCTTTGTCTTAATGTGGCAGATGAAAGAAATCATTAAGAGTGTGCACATTTAGGGGTCCTGGGGTACCCCTCCTCTGCCAGATAACAATATGTAGGAAATATTTTCCGATTCAAATGGATTCTGAGTAGGTAGGCACACATCACAGTAAGCAATCTGGCCAATCAAGACTTTCATAATTAAACAATAACACCCCACAGTTATCTATCTAGTGCCCACTATCTGTTAGGCATGGCTTTAGATGGTAGCAACACAGAAGTAGAAAAAGACACAAAATTCCTCCCTCTACAATGCCTACATTTTGCTGAAAAATACATTATAAAACATATAATAAAACATAACGTTTATTTTTAATTTGAGATAAGTACATTCTGTACATTCTGGGAGTGAGATATTCTGGATTATTTTTTTAAGAATGTTGGTATAGCAGAAAGTCCTGGAAGATAGAAATAGCTTTGCCTTGTAGAGCCAAGAGAGGCATGCTTAATTCTAATGATTAAAAAGAAAAAGCAGTGTTCGCTCTGAAATAAAGTTCAGGCAGTTTCCATCAAATAAAAGATATGAGTTCCCTAAGCTCAGAATTCTTCTCCTATAATGCAGCCATGTTCAGATACCATCAGCCCTTGTCCTCATCGCCCTGTGGGGATCCAGTCTTGGGAAATGGTGTTATCTGATAATCTGCTGCTTGCTGTGGGTAATAAAGTCCTTTATTTATTTTTTAAAAGATTTATTTTTATTTATGTATACAAGAACTGTGAAAGGATTTGCCAGAGATAGAGTGGGGAACACAACAGGTAAATTGACTGAAATATACTGTTGAGGGGAGCAGCAGGTGAGGCAGGAAAGGTCTGCACACCATGTGGGACCCTTACCGGTGGCCGGGGAGGGAACCGGCACTGCAGAGACTGCAGGTATCTTCGCAACCCAGCGCTCAACCTCTTTGCCACCAGGGAGGTCGTATTTGAGGCTAATTTTTAAGCTTACAAACTAGGTTGAATTCTCAAATCCTTTCTACTATTTTTGTTTGTTTGTTTTATTTTTCTTCTTGGCATACGTCATCATCCACAGTATCGTACATTTAGTTTATTTATCCCGGTCATTTTTTTCTCCTCTAGCAGGGAGTTTTGTCTGTTTCGTTCACTGCTGTGCTCCAGCCCCTAAAAGAGGGATGTCTATATAATGGTGAAATGCAAATATTTTTAAATGAAAGGATTTGCTATATTGTATTTTCTGCATCTGTGAAGGTAGAAAGTAGCCACATGGATTATTCTGTGTTCCTGCCTCATGCTTGACATTGTTGATCATATCCATGTATGGACAGAGAAGTATGAAAGTGGTATTTTGGAATACCAAGGCCAGTGAGCAGACATTTGGGACAGGAATCTCAAGAGTCTGTATATCTAAAACATAAGCTTCGATGAACTTAAGAGAGCAGGGAAAGAGGTTTATTATTCATTATTTATTATGATTTATTGTTATTAATTTTTTAAATTTAAATTTGTATTTATTTATTTGTTTTTACTTAAAAATTTAAAAGTCCAATTAGTTTTGTTAAATGTCATGAATACCATGACTTTTAAATTCCACCCCAGTTGAATATCACTTCTTCCTTCGACCCCAATTGAATAGCCCTTACATTTCCTGTTATCTCACTGAAGAAACACGTACTACAATGGGAGCCATCAGCATGCTCTCTCTACCAGATTAAATGGCACGTCTGTGACTTACCCGGGTCGGTTTCCACCAGGTGTACACACAGTGCTCACCTATGCAATCAAATGCTGCTGAGAAGTAGGCTAGTGAGCCACATGGAAATTGTGCTAGGAGGAAAAGAATCTTATTCAATGTATAAAGGATTCATGTTTAATATTAAGAATTCCCAGCAAAAGTTTTTCAAGTTTCCCTTCTTTCAGGTAATTCCGTTCCTCTTGTTCCATCATCACCGCCGCAGATCTGCTCTCTTTGCCCAATTCTCGCCTAGTCCAAAGGGTCCCCCTCTGCAACAGCCACTTCTGTGTAATCTGGCAACTGCAAATTGCCGGTTCAGTTTCTCTAGGGCAGAATAATGTCTGGGATAATTTGCATGGAAATTTCTGAGATTATATAGCTCTAGTTCAGTTGAGAATTCCCATGTCATGACATGGTTGTCATTATTCGTAGTGGCTGAACATGAAAGTAATTCCATGCTGGCTTTACAATCAGGAGAGAGACACAAGCATCTCATCCTAGAGAAAAATACTTAGTTGTGAAGAATTATTATTATTATATTTATTTTTATTTATTTATGCCTACAAAGAACTGTGGTGTCCGCCAGAGGCGTGGGGGATGAGAAGATTCACCAGAGACAGAGTGGGTAACAACAGGCAGCTCTACTGAAATACACTGCTGAGGGGAGCAGCAGGCAAGACAGGAGAGGTCTGCCACACCATGTGGGTAGCTCCCTGCCCAGCTGGGGATGGAACTTGTGCTGCTGTGGCTGGTGAGAGCTTCACAGCACTGTCTTTAGCCTCTGTGCCACCACAGAGGCCCAGATATATGAATCTTTACAAAGGTTAGAACCTTAGACATGGTGAAAGAAATATGGATATAACTATGTCATCTTTAAAATGAGGGATTCTAATTTTCACAAGTTATATTTCTCAACAGAATAATGATCAGATTTGTCTCTGCTACTTGGAATTTTTTCTCTTTTTCATTGAACAGAATATATCATTTTCATTACTTATCACAAAAAAATAAAGACCCTACCAGCATTTTTTTTTTCATGCTGTCATCATGAAGTCATTTCAAGTGAGTGAAAAAACTTAGGCAATTTCTGAAGGTTGACATGATAGTCACAAAATTTAAAACACCTGTGAAATTCCAAGCAAATGAATAACTCTTTATTTGCTTAATAAAAATAACTTCACAATCACGAGATGTTTTTGCAAAAATGATAACGACATCTCAACATGTTAACAGCAATATCTAAACTGATATCTCTGGGTTCAAATCCACCTTCCCTTGCATGCAGCTCCACGACCACACCCGTGTCCCAGCACTGCAGGAGGGTTTCAGTAGATCAGGCAGATTTTGTTCTTTTCCTCTTTCCTCTCCCGAGAATCCCCTAAATCCCGGCCACCACTGCTGAACAGCATGCTCCCTCTGCCCCCGTGGGATTTCCTGACACAGAGTCGATTTCTTATCGCTCAGATAAAAATTAAATGGTAAAACACATACTTCCTGCAGAATCTCACAAATTCTTTTTTGGCTATTTGCCTTTTTCCTCGCTGTCGGTAAGCTAAGCAAATCTCCAACACCCCATCCTCCGATGGTCCTGCTTCTTTCGGTGACTTCTGGAAATAATTACCTTTGCACTTCAGAGATGAAAGCTTAGTTAAATACGTGCGAGACGGAGCAGATGTGGCGGGCAGATTCCGCTGCACATTGTCTGGTGTCGCAGCCGCGCAGCTGACTCGCTCGCCAGCCAGGGCGTCGCCCAGAGAAGTTAGGAAGGAGGGTTGTTTGCAGGAAGGAAATTAACATCTCTGTTATCGTGGGATCTATTAGGGCGACCTAAGATACAAGCCTGCAAAGCATGTGGTTCTATTTTTACCTTCAGAAATTCATAATGGCTTCAGTTATATGTGGAATATAGAGAAACAAAGGATCAGACAAAACCAAATTAATTAAAAAAAAAATCAGACATCTGGGCCTCCCTGGTGGCGCAAGAGGATAAGATGCAACCTATGTAGCTTGCAGCAAGAGTTCGATCCCTGGCCAGGGAGGCACCCACATGGCCGCAGCAGAGCTCTCCTGTCTCGACCGCTGCTCCCCCCAGGAGTGTGTTTCAGTCAGTCTGCTTGTTCTGCTCCCTATTTGACTCTGGTGAATCCTCTCACCCCCTGCATCTCTGGCCTGTACCTGAGCTCTTGTATGCTAAAATAAATAAATCTTAAAAAAAAAAAATCAGACATCTGACTATGGAATTGAGGCTACTAGAAGGGGTAAGGGGAAGGGAGACAGTGCAGAGGGAGGTGCAAGGGCTAGGGTGGGTTAGGGGTGCCTTGGTGGTGGGTGTGGTGTGAGGACAGGCATCTGAGAAGGTGTGATCATGGGCCTCTGAGTCACATACAGTGTGGTAAGCCAGTGTTACCTCAAAACAAACAAACACCACCAACAAAAAGAATTAAAACATGATTATAAAATTAAGGAGAGTAGAATAGCATCTAAAAAACTCTCTTTGTTAACACCCAAAGTCATACACCAATTCATTATTTAATGAGAAGCAATTGTGGCACTTGTTTAATAATAAGTAATGTGTAGCTCTACTGTGCACTTTTTTTTCTCAACATCAGATTATTTTCTTTCTATCATGGAGCCTTTCATTCAGCATTTCTGTACCACTTTTTAAAAACTTCTTTAAAGAAATATTTTCTAATAGTTTAAAGAATTTTATAAACTAGATAGAAATAGCATGCAACTAGATAGCAATTTGCATTATTCAAATAATTTCATATCTCCTGTATTATAAGATCATTTTTAAAGAATTTTTTTAATGTGATGCATGGTAAGGGAGACCCCCAAGTGTGCCCCTTGTGTGATGTGACACGCCGATCCTCAACACTCATAAAGGATTGTGACTGAAACGAAACAGAGGGAAGCTTTTGTTTTCTGAAGGCTACGAGGAAGTAGTTGGAAACATGCAAAGTTCTTGAGATCTGGATGAGATGTCTTATACTTGTGCTGTGGGACTCAGTGGCCATGTTTTGGGGTCATCAAAACTTTGTCTAAAATGTCAACCCGGGTCCCTTGGAGAAGTTCATACTAGACCTCCCTCATGATGTGTGATGAAAGGGGACAAAGTGACATTGGCTTGAAGAACAATTAGGAAATTCCTGTAGCTGTGGGAAGACCTATTCCTTCAGCATATCCAGACACATGAATGCTCTCACTCTCATCTCAAAAAAAAAAAAAAAAAGAAAGAAAAAAATAAAATATCCTTTGTGTGTGTATGTATGGTTGAAAGTCTTACTTTTCAATATGGCGCATGGTACATGTTCATATATAAACTTGTTACCAAGTGATAAATTTTTACAAGTATTTTTTCCGGTTCCATTTTCTTTCTCCAACAGCCTTGGGATGAGGAAGGAATGACTTTGATTATCCCCATTC
Organism: Talpa occidentalis; assembly: GCF_014898055.3. Lineage (NCBI taxonomy): Eukaryota > Metazoa > Chordata > Mammalia > Eulipotyphla > Talpidae > Talpa > Talpa occidentalis. Next base: position 137,439,741 of record NW_023604295.1, on the reverse strand, counting down.
TCTAGGAGTCAGGTAACTTTCCTGGAGTGACTTAGCAACTGGATGGCAGGATTCAAGTTAGAAATGAGTCTGCAGCACATAGTCCTCTGAACTGTGTTCATATTAGAATGGACATTAATTACTTCTCATGCTTGGTAGCTGAGCCAGAAACTTAGAACAGGTTCATGTTTTACTGGTAGTTGTTCTTAATGATTTATGTTGAGTGCTCACATAAGGAATTTGCCTCCCTTGCCATAGTGTTTGCAGGATTTGTTAGCATTAGAGGATTTCACGATTTAGAGGCACTTTGTGTATTCTATCTAGATGAATAATTTCCCACTCACTCACCCTCCTTTTCAGTTCTCTGTGCTGGACATGGTCTGCTGTGCTCCACTTGACCACACCTTACCATCCTGGAGAGCAGCAGAATTCTCACAAGTGTATAAACTCATCTTAACACCCTTTAGGCAAAATTGTGTGTTTCTCTTTTGAGTAAATGGAAAGCTTTTTCTTTACTCTCCTTTATTTGGTTTCTCCTTTGTAATGATCATTTATAACTTATTTTCTTTGTGTGTTTTCTGACAACTGTACATTTTTACATCCTCCTACAGAATTTATTTTTATTTTAGTAGGTGATCAACAAGCATCTGAATTTATTGCCTGAGCATGCAGAGAGATAGTTATCAGTGTATCTTAAAGAACTACAGGAAGAATAATCTTGTCTCTGCTGCTGCTGTCAAAAATGTTAAAAGTATCTGTAATCATAAGAAAATTAATAACTAAATTATTTGTGGAGTTGAAAACATTTCTTGGAAGCATTTAATTACAAGACCCATCGTTATCTGCCATTAACAAGTGAGAGCTAAGCCAGACTCTCTCTGAAAGTTTCCTTATTGGAGGGTAAACTATAGCTGTTCTATAATAGTCAGCACTAAAACATTTAATATCTCCTACAAGTAAGCAATGGCATTTTTGGTCAATGTTTTGATGTTCTACCATGATGAATATCAGCTTTTCCCTTGTACTGGTGGCTTTTCAGAAGCTTGTAATGTCCTTGGCACTTTCTACCACCCCTTCTTTAAGAGAATGAAGAAACAAATCTATGGGCTGCTTAGGAGGGAGTGATGAATTTTTAAAATCAACTATAAAGAGTGATTGATCTTGATGAACTAATCTATCAAGAAACTCAAAAATATTTTTTAATTTTATTTTTAGTTGCTTTCCTTCCTTTTCCCTCTGCTCTTTTGCACACACATCCCATATTTTAAATGTGACACAGTGTGACGAATAAAGGTGCTGGGAAGAAGCATCTAAAGATGAGACTGCTGGGTAAGATTTAGAACTTGACATGTTATTTAACACATTCCTAAAATTTCATTCTATTCACTGATAATCAGATCAGTATATCTTACTAATGTAGATGTGTGATTCTGTATCAAAGCAAAAATTCTTATACATTTTTATATAATTGATGTTTCAGTGAACGAACGTTTATTGAAACAAGTTGGTTTTAGCTTACATTTAATTTGTTTGGATTTTCAATTAATTACCTTGTAAGGCATTTTATTGTATTGTAATATTTGTTGACATAATGTTGGTAATTACAAAATGGTTGAAAGACATAAAAAATTGAAATCCATCTGCATTTCTGTTCTGAGATAATCATATATTATATGATAAAAATTTCATTTCTTCTAGGAGTTTTCAGTAGTAATGATTTTCTGTAGAAATAAAATTGGATGAGTTAATTTTAATTACTTTGAACATTATGAAATGCTTTTATTTCTTTCTGAGTAAACTGCTGACACCATATCTATATTATTACCGAAGATGTAAAAACTTAGCTGCAAAATGTTAATAAGTCACAATTAGGAACCAAAACAAAACCAGGGAGCCACATACAGAGGGAAATTTTCACATCTTTCAATATTTTAAACATACTTATCACAGAAGTACCAAGAGGGCCTCCCTGGTGACGCAGTGGTTGAGCGCTGGGTTGCGAAGCTGCCCCCAGCCTCTGCAGCGCCAGTTCGATCCCCTGCTGCTCCCCGGCCACTGGAGGAGGGTCCCACATGGCGCGCAGACCTCTCCTGGCGCCCGCTGCTCCCCTCAGCAGTGTACTTCGGTCCTTCTGCCTGCGCTGTTCCCCGCTCTGGCTCTGGTGAATTCTCTCACCCTCCCGCGCTTCTGACTGTGCCCAGTGCTTGTATAAATAAATAAATTAATTAAAAAAAAAAGAAGTGCTAAGAGAAGAACTCATTCTTCTCCTTTTACATTTATTAATCATGATAGGGAGTTGTAGTAGGATAACAATTCTGAGATTTTTTTTTTTAAAGATTTATTTATTTATGTTTACAAGAGCTGGGGTACAGGGCCAAAGATGCAGGAGGGTGAGAGGATTCACCAGAGACAGTGTGTGGAGCAGAACAGGCAGATCCACTGAAACACACTGCTGAGGGGAGCAGTTGGCAAGTCAGGAGAGGTCTGCTGTGCCATGTGGGTAAGCACCCTGGCCAGGGATCGAACTTGTGCTGCAGAGGTTGCAGATTGCTTCATAGTGCAGTGCTTAACCCCTTGCGCCACTAGGGAGGCCCCAATTCTGAGATATTAACAGAGAATTTTTTCCAATATATTTACTGTATTTATGTCTTGTTTTGAACTTTTTTTTGGTGGGACCCTTGCCGGTGGCCGGGGAACAAACCCGCACTGCAGAGGCTGCGGGCAGCCTCGCAGCCAGGTGCTCAACCGCTGCGCCACCGGGGGAGGCCCTTGTTTTGAACTTTTTTTAAACTTGGGTTTAGGCATTAAAAAATAGAAGCTTTGAAGAAGTTGAATGTGAGCTGGTTTCTCTGCCCCTTCAGCTGTGTAGGGGCTGGGATGGGGAGCGGGGTCCAGAGAGGAGCTTAGCAAGTTACACGCAGTGTGGGCCTCTGTGCCCTCTGCCCACCCTGACCTTGGGCAGTGAGTCCCGGGCAGAATGTAATTCAACTCCCTTTCAGGTTTAAGGACTTGAGAGCAGAGAGGCTCTCTGTCCTCACTCTCCAGGCCAAGGTGGAAGACAGAGGGCCTCACTGAGAACAGTCTTAACTTTCTGTCACCTAATGGCTTATGCATAGAGGGTGGAGTTGCCTATTAGGTTGCCACAGCTCCAGAGTAATCTAGGAAAGCATCTGCCTGTCCTAGATTAGGGCATAAAATCAAGGAGAAGACAGGCCTTCCTGGTGGTGCAGGAGTTAAAATCTCAGCACCATGAAGCTATCAGCAGCTACTGCAGCACGAGTTCGATCCTTGGCCAGGGAGCTATCCACATGGTGCAGCAGACCTCTCCTGACTCTCCCGCTGCTCACTCCCTCAGCAGTGTATTTCAGTCCATCTGCCTGTTCTGTTCCCCACTGTCTCTGGTGAATCTTCTTACCTCCTGCCCTTCTGGTCTACACCCAGCTCTTGTATGCATAAATAAATAAATCTAAAAAAAAAAAAAAAGGATTGGCACTGACCCCTGGAAGAGAAAAAGGGAGGGAAGTCTTCTTTCTTTATAAGTTCAAAGTTAAACCTGAGATGATTGAAAAAAGTAACAAATTGAGCTGATTTAAGAGACTGCTAGATGAAATACAGAGTCAGTTTTGGTCAACAGCCTGGAAATAGACCTTCCTTCTCTGACTTTATTTCCATCAAAAATTTGGAAGTTCATCTGAACACTGGCAAGTTTTTTGTTGAAGGACGAGATAATACTTGTTTTTCAACAGAAGCACTGAAGTCAGGCTGTGTAACATCATGAGAGAAAATTGTAGCTACTTTTTTCATTAAGATGTATGTTTCTAATTACTGTAGTTAAACTGTGGATTGCCTCAGTCACGAATAATGGTTAGACATGGCATCAAGGCATAAAGCCCAGTAGAGCATAAAGCCAGTTACTAACAATGACCAAGACAAAAACGGGTCCTTCGGAACCTAAAAGACACAACGATGACAAAAATAAAAAAAAGCTAGTCAAGAGCTAAAGAAGTCATGTTATAGGCAAAATATAGTTAGTATACTAATATATGTATACTTATATGGGATGCATATTTATATATTACATGTATCTTTTTATACATATTTATATACACACAATTCCATATTACATATGGTAGCTATTTAGAATGTGGGAGATGTATCTGTCAATAGTGCTATAATTCTATGTTAAGGTTATAAAATTAATTCACAACTTTAATTGTTATGACAAATACAAATTTCTTGATGGCATTAAAGATTTCATCATCAGAGTAGAAAAACATTTCTGTGGTCCTTTGCAGAGAACAGTAAAAGCCTTGCTGATGTGTCCAAATAAAATTTTACACACTGAAACAATCAGTAAAGGAATATGAATGAAAATCACTTTTATGCCATCTCACCTCTATAATTTAGTTAAGTGTGGATGAAAAATAAAATTTATATTTTAATCCTAAAAAAATAATTGTAATGTGCAAAAAATAATTGTAATGAAACTACTTTTTCTCATGATCATTTAAACGATGATCATTCTGGCTTCAAGTTATTTTACAAAAGAAAGAAATTAGAATGGGAGAGTTAAAAGATTAGAGTTTTTCAGCAGTATATTTCCTCAGTCTGCCTGTTCTGTTCCCTGCTCTGTCTCTGGTGAATCCTCTCACCCTCCCACGTGTCTGGCCTGTACCTTGGTTCTTGTATAAATAAATAAATAAAACCTTAAAAAAATTAGAGTTTTTAAACATTTCTCTAGCTCATAACTTGCGCGATGGCACTGAAACCTGGAGATGAGTGTCTCATTTTTGCTGCTGTGCCAACTGAATATATTTGGAGCTGTATCTGAAGATGTAGGAGAGGCTTAACCATTTGATTTATGAACACTACAAGGAGAGTGTCTAGGACAGGGGCTTTTAGACTCTAGTGAAGCATTCACATTTATAAACATCTTGCAGAATCCTATTCACACACACAGAGAAAGTATTTAGTCAGCCTTGATTTGCAGAAAGGGGAGCAGAGCAAAAGCAGTTATTGAGTAGGTAGGACTCAAATACAACTGGGCAATGCTGTGAAGTTGTGATCGATGATGAGTATTTCTCCTCTGAACTTTCTTTTGATTCAATTTGCCTTTGATTTTAGACATAAAAGCCCACATTGAAGTTTATTGAAGAGTTTCTTGGGAAAGGAAATCTCATGGTCCTAATCATTTTTTTAAAGATTTATTTATTTATGCATACAAGAACTGGGGTACAGGCCAGAGGTTTGGGGGTGAGAGAATTCACCGGAGACAGAGTGGGTAACAGAACAGGTAGATTGCAGAAATACACTGCTGAGGGGAGCAGCAGGCAAGACAGGAGAGGTCTGCTGTGCCATGTGGGTTAGCTCCATGGCTAGGGATCAAACTCAGGCTGCAGTAGCTGGCAAGCCTGAAAGGGCTGAGACTTAACCCCTGCACCACCAGGGAGGCTGATCCTAATCATTCTTAAGCCAATTCCAGATCTTAACTCACTTATCTTTTTGTTTTGTAAAGGCGCATTTACCTGGTGGAAAGCGCCACAGCCACCAGGTGCCTCGGGCATGACTAGATGCCTGAGGTGTCATGAGATGCATCTGTGCTGGTGGATGTTATACTCTAGAGGACGTATCTATTTATTGTATGTGGCCAGCTGGGGGCTGGCTGATTAAAGGGCATATACTTGGGACTTGTTAAATACAAAGTGGGGTGAGGGGACAGTCATTAAGTGAAATCATTTAGTGACTGGAAACTCAGGCAAGGATGTTCACATGTGTGTGGAACCAGACCCAAGCTCTATGGGTGCAGAATGCAAGAATGTAGTGACCAAAGTTTCTACGGGGTCAGTTAGCATTTCAGTGTCAATTCCCTTGTCTTCTGCACCTCCCTCTAGACTCCATGCTCTATCCTGAATGGGTAGTCATGCCAGCCAAGGCTGTGGCTCCCCATCTTTAATAGTTAGGAATTTTGGGCCTCCCTGGTGGTGCAAGGGATTAAAGCACAGCCCTGTGAAGCTATCTGCAGTCTCTGCAGCAAGAGTTCCATCTCTGGTTGGCCAGAGAGCTACGAACATGGTGAGGCAGACCTCTCCTGTCTCCCTGCTGCTTCCTCAGCAGTGTATTTCAGTCAGTCTGCCTGTTCTGTTCCCCACTCTGTCTCTGGTGAATCCTCTCATCCACCGCACCTCTGGCCTGTACCCCAGTTCCTGTATGCATAAATAGATAAATCTTAAAAAAAAAGTAGTTAGGAATTTCACTGTCCTTAATTCATTGTCCTAGAACCTGGGAGTCTATAATGATAATGAGGCCAGAGTCTGGAGGGAGCTCGTGGACAGGCCAGTCCTTTTCTGGAAACCTATTTGACAGGGTTGATGCCAACACCTGTCCCCTACCCCCTGGCTCCCTAGGGGTGGTTGAACATCATAAAACAATGGAGCATTTGACTGAGTAGTTGGCACAGAGGATGGTGCAACTAATCACATCACTTCTTTCTTTTTTTTTCTCACTCTGGAGCTGACAATGACACACACACACACACACACACACACACACACACACACCCTACCAAGAGCCTTATATTCCATCCTTCTCTTCTGGGTGACCCTGTCCTGGCACCGCATCCTCCCACAGTCCCAGTCCTGGGTCACTTTCTGCCTCTTCTTGGTAACTGACCCTTGTTTGAGTTCAGGTTTTCTTGTCCATATGCATGTTAGAGAATCTTAGATGTTTTAGGCAGTTGCGGAGAGAAAGAGATTGACAGGCGCAAAGGAGAGCATACTTTAAAAGGGTGTCTGAGTTTGCTAGAGCTGTCCTTCCTCCCAGCTCTGCAGACCAGTAGTCCAAGGTCCTCGGTGGGCAGTCTGAGTCCCTCCTCCTCGATTATGGACAGCTGCCTCTCCGGGCATCTTCTGGTCTTGCCTCCTTGGGTGTGCCCCAAGCTCCTCTGTCTATAAGGGCATCAGGCATATTGCATCAAGGCCCACCCTAACGACTTCATTGAACCCTAATGAATTCTTCAAAGATCCTAACTTCAAATATGGTCACATGCTAAAGTACTAGGGCTAGGACTTCAATATATTGATTTTGAGAGGACACAATTCAGCCCCAAACTGAGGGTATAAAATGGGGAGAGGTGGGTCTGTGTGGAAGAGGCCAAGGTCTCTAGTGAAAGGTGGGTCAGGTGGACTTCACCTGAGGACAGTCTCTGCAGGTTGACTCAGCAGGCAACAGAAGTGAAAATCCAGCATCTCCAATCATTGCCAAAGTGGATTATGTACAGCAACATATTTTTAATTCTCTCTTTGATTGCACAACCCCCAACCTCCACCCCAAACACGCTATGTTATCTCTTTATTTCTCATCTTCCTGGCCACTCCTGCAGCTCTATTTTCTTTCTTGAGTAGCGATGGACCATTTCCAATGTAATCAAGGTGTTCTCCAGATCTCCCCCAGTTCTGTCCTGATTAGCATAATAGATGAGACCAGGAGCCAAATTTGCAAAATATGTAGGGGAAGAAATAGGACTGAAGGCTCCTGTCCCTTCTCCGGTTACAAGGGGCAGAGCAGATGTCCTTTGATATTGTTGATAAACAACTGTTTCAACAACTGTTTGTGAATATTTGTACTTGATGCTGACTTGGTTGATAAATCTTCCCTTGGGAGAGGCTGTCTCTGGATATAATCAAACTTATAACTACTGTAAAAGCTGTTCCCATGTTCAAAGAAAAAAACAGCTGTACTTGCTCTTCCTTTGACTTCTTGGAAGAGGAAAATCTTAACATTTAAGTGAAAACAATTTACGGAGGAAAATAATGCTTTGAGTTCAAATAACTGCTTTCCTCTAAAATTTCTAGTAAAGTACACATTGTTTTGCCATGAAATGTAAACTGGGGACTTTGAAAATTATTTTTCTCACCCTACTGATTATTTCCTTACCCTATTCCTCACCCATCTGGGTCCCTCTCCAGAAAAAAATAAGCCACCCAAATTCTGGATTTCCAACCACACCTACAGAGACGTCCAGCTGATATTTCTCCCTGAGTTACTAGATTATTACCTAATTTTCATATAGACACATTTAATATTCATTAAGAATATTTTCTGCAAAACCTGTACCTTTAATAGGTGCTTTGTTCAATGTCTATGTTATTGTCCAGGGGAGCCTTGTTCAAAAATAGAAAAGAATTTGAAAGAACAAAGCCACTGTTGGGTAGCCAGTGGATAATTCACTTATTGTTCGTATTTTTATCCTCACTGCAAACATCCTAGTATAATCATGTGATTAATGCAAATTATCATTATACATTTTGTTTTAAATTGTGTTCTGTTTTAAATCAATCTCCATTGATTAAATTTACATGGATTGTGTTTTAAAGTGAGCACATCAATTTTTGGTTGTTGCTCAGGATGGAAGAATGTAATGGATTGTTTATCAGGGCATACATAAACACATTTTTCTTTTTTTTTATTTAAATTTTATTTTTATATTCCCCATACAATTACAACCCCCTTATTTTGACCCCAAGCCCTCCTTTCCCCGCCCCCACCCCCCATAGAGTGTCTCTGGTTCATAGTTGTTTGTTGATTTTGATATTTTCTTTCTTATAGTTATTCTTTTTCATCTCACACCAGTAAGAATGGCACATATTAAAAAAACTAGCAACAACAAATGTTGGCGAGGTTGTGGAGAAAAAGGAACTGTCCTGCACTGTTGGTGGGAGTGCAAACTGGTCCAACCACTATGGAGAGCTGTGTGGAGATTTCTGGACCTACTAAACATAGAGCTTCCATATGATCCAGCAATTCCACTCCTAGGTATTTACCCAAAGGACAGAGAAACATCCATTCCAAAGAGCACCTGCACCCCTATGTTTATAGCAGCACTGTTTACAATAGCTAAGCTTTGGAAACACCCAAATGCCCAAAAATAGATGACTGGATCAAGAAGATGTGGTATACATATACCATGGAATATTACTCAGCATTCAAAAAAGATAAACACATGCAATTTGCAGCAACATGGATGGCGCTGGAAGGGATCATGCTCAGCGAAATAAGCCAGAAAGAAAAAGAAAAATACTGGATGGTCTCACTCATAGCAGGAATCAATAAATACTTTTGACTTGCAAATTATTTAGATCACTAAATCTCGGAGGTAATTTTAACTTTAATTTTTCCCAGGAGGCTTGTTTCTGTTTTCGGGGCGATTGTTTCCTTTCATCCTTTTACCCTTGGGGGAGCAAGAGGGAAGAACACACTAACGTAGATTACTGGGAACTGGTCCATCTGGGGGACCGTGGGACAGTGCAGCCCTAGCAGGGCTGGGGGAGACCATGTGCTGAGCTCCAGCAGTCTGTCCTCTGAGGTCCTTAACTCTCTCCTCCCTAGCTTAACTCACGTCTCCATTCGCTCTCCTGAGCTGTTTTGGTGTGCAAGGACCTGAACTATAGCTGGATTTTTGGGTCCCCTTCTCGGCCCAGCTTGCCACACTTTCCCCAGCTCTTTCTTCCATTGTTCAAAACCACATCTTCACATTTTCTGTCTCGACTTTTCTTCAAAACTTGGCCTTCAGAACACATTTTTTCCCCTCTAATTTACATCTATTGAATTGGAGCAAATGATAAAAAGGTTTGATTCCCCTTCGCTTCTCTCTTTTCATTTCCCCTCTTGTTTTAAAGTTGCCCCTCATTTGGGACAATGGAAACAATCCACTTTGGTCTAACAACTATAAGAAACTTTTCTCTCTGCAAGTGCCAACGAACTGTTCTGCCCCTTGTCTCTGTTGACTGCTGAGACTCCTAGTTCTGCTACTGAATGTGGAACACTATGGTGAAGAAAGAGTAAAAGTAATGAGGTAAAAATTGGCAGTTGAAATAGCCCCTCTACATCCATTCGATGAAGGCAATTCTCTGAGAATCATTCGCTGCACAGGCAACAGTCACGCATCTGGGTCTTGTGTAGCTTAAACACTACAAACAATTTAAAAACACAAAGGTATAAAGGTGATTAATACAGCACAGCTACTCTTCTAGGTGTGTGTGCACATGTGTGTGGATGCGCTCGTGTGTGTGTGTGTGTGTGTATGTGTGTAAAGGCATGTTTGACCTATGTGTCACTTTATTCCAAGACCCTGGAAGCATCAAGCGGCTTCACGGGGTGAAATCCCTCTCCCTTATGGCGGTTCCAGGCAGGACCAGAAATCCCGCCATCCAACTGCATTTTGACTGATGGATTTACAAAGAGGAGCAAAAATTCTTTCATATATTAAAAAAAATAAAAACAAAAACAAAACAAAACCAGGCTCCACCATATCTTAGTGTTTCTCCCAAGACCTCCCATGTGGCTCCTTTGACTAACAGGCCTGACATCCCTCAGCATTCCCAGAACATTCCAGCTAATGACTCTGAAACAGATAAATCCCCCAAAGCCAACCAGGAAGTAGGAATGTACGTGAGAAGTGATCTCATTCTAGGTTTCTCAAGGAGACAACGCAGACTTGGGAAAACAAGAAAAGCAAAATAGTGATTGATGGCTTTTACTCCAACCATCTTCCTTCCTCACTCCCTGCGCCTCTGTTTTGATCACCGTCAAGGCACATCCTACCGCTGATATTGGTGCTGGGTCATAGGTGTTTGGTTTCAGGAAGTCACTGAACTTTATCAGAAACTGAAGCATCACTAATTTAATAGGCATTATGCTGGAACGATATATATATACACTATTGGGAATGTCTCTGGAAAATTTAAAAATCCTAATCATAAGTAGTTGTCTAAGGAAAGATTTTCTGAAAGCAATGGATGGTGGATTTTTGAGACTTTTCAGCATAGGAGTTAAAAAATTATCCATCTTGCTCTTCTTTTTTTTGTGACTTGAGAAAGTCTTTCCTCTCTAGATGAGTCATAAAGTTATTCTTAAATTATCTTAAAATTTTGAGCTTTGTTTTTCACTTTTATGTTTTCATAATTTAGAATTGATTTTTGCCTGTGTTGTGAGATGAGTTTTTTTTTTTTTATCAGAAAGAAAATGGTCTTAAGGGCATCCCTGGTGGCACAGGGGTTAAAGGTTTAGTGCTATCAAGCTATCACCAGCCACTGTAGCGGAAGTTCGATCCTGGGCCAGGGAGCTACCCACATGGTGCAACAGACCTCTCCTGTCTCGCCCACTGCTCCCCTCAGCAGTGTATTTCAGTCAATCTGCCTGTTCTGTTCCCCACTCTGTCTCTGGTGAATCTTCTCACCCCCCCACCTCTGGTGTATACCCCAGTTCTTGTATGCATAAATAAATAAAATAAACCTTTAACTAAAAAGTAAGAAAATGGTCTCATCAGCATCATTAGTCTAACAAGTTGCTATGCCACAGCCTTAGGTCACGAGCGATGTCTTTACCTAAGTGGTGCTACTTCTGGGCTCTCCTGATTGGTTTTTTTCACCTGAAGTCAGACAGCCAGAATTCACATTTCAACACCACCTCCCAGGAGCATTTCCATCAGCTGAACTGTGGTCATTTTCAGGCTCCCCTAGAGGAGGAGATGAGGACTAGACTAGCTGTGTGGGCAGGTTGAGTGTTGCGGGCGGAGCCAACAGGAGGCTGACTTGGAGATTTCTGTCCTCTCAAAAAAGGCTCAGTGCTTTGAGCACCCCATAGGCTGCCTGCTGACACCAATCCTGAGAGATTGGTAGGGACCTCAGCTCTGCTGGACAGTGCCCCAGGGATGCTCCTGTCTCAAATTTATATTTAAATCTCCCCATTTGTTTCCTGAATGTCTCCTATAGCTGTTTTTTTTTTTAATAGAGGCATGTTTTATTTATTTATTCATTTATTTGTTTGTTTGTTTTGTTTATACGTGCACTGGGTACAGTCAGAAGCTCGGGAGGGTGAGAGAATTCACCAGAGCCAGAGCGGGGAGCAGAGCAGGCAGGAGGACCGAAGTACACTGCTGAGGGGAGCAGCAGGCGGCAGGGGAGGTCTGCGCACCATGTGGGACCCTCCTCTGATGGCCGGGGAGCAGCCGGGGATCGAACCGGTGCCGCAGAGGCCGCGGGCAGCTTCGCAACCCAGTGCTCAAGGGCTGAGCCACTGGGGAGGCCCTATAGCTGTTTTTTTTTTAAAGATTTATTTATTTCTTTATTTATTTATACAAGCACTGGGTACAGTCAGAAGCGCGGGAGGGTGAGAGAATTCACCAGAGCCAGAGCGGAGAGCAGAACAGGCAGAAGGACCGAAGTACACAGCTGAGGGGAGCAGTTGGTGGCAGGAGGGGTCTGAGCGACATGTGGGACCCTCGCCCGGCAACCGGGGATTGAACCTGTGCTGCAGAGGCTGCAGGCAGCTTTGCAACCCAGTGCTCAAGGGCTGAGCCACTGGGGAGGCCCTGTTTTTGTTTTTAAAATTTATTTTATTTGCTTATGCATACAAGAGCTGGGGCCGTGGTGGGGGGTGGGTGGACCAGCGGGGTGTGTGTGTGTGTGTGTGTGTGTGTGTGTGTGTGTGTATTCACCAGAGACAAAGTGGGGATCAGAACAGGTGGATCTACTGAAATGCACTGCTAAGGGGAGCAGCGGGCGAGACAGGATAAGGTCTGCTGCCCATGTGGGTAGCTCCCTGGCTGGGCATTGAACTCGTGCTGCTGTGGCTACTGATAGCATCATAGTGCTGAGACTTAAACCCTTGCACCACCAGGAAGGCCCTCCTATAGCTGTTCTTATGTTCATATTTTGATGTCTTGCATTTCTTTATGTCTTTGCATGATGTTTTGATGTCTTTGCATGTCTTGCATGTCTTGCAAATACTAGTCTCTCTATTGGAAATCAAGTGGACTGGCTATATTCTTACTTGTCAGAACTTATATTTAGAACTACATCTCTCATTTTAAGGTTGCCATCTTCTGTCCAGTTTCTTCAGAGCTGCCTTTGCCATTTACAATTATTCAATTAGCAGTTCATTCAGCATGAGGAATGCTATCTTTCTGTGGCCTTCTCCAAGGAATGGGGCTGTGAATAGGCTACTGAGAACTTCATAAATTATCTAGAGGAGATACTAGTGTTACTCAGATTCTCCAGCTAATCACCAAATGAATTGAAAAGTTAAACGAGTTAATTGGGGCCTCCCCGGTGGCGCAGCAGTTGAGCGCTGGGTTGCGAAGTTGCCCGTGGCCTCTGCGGCGCCGGTTCGATCCCCGGTTGCTCCCCGGCCACCGGAGGAGGGTCCCACATGGCGCGCAGACCTCTCCTGCCGCCCGCTACTCCCCTCAGCAGTGTACTTCGGTCCTTCTGCCTGCTCTGCTCCCCGCTCTGTCTCTGGTGAATTCTCTCACCCTCCCACGCTTCTGACTGTACCCAGTGCATGTATAAACAAAACAAATAAATAAATAAAACATGCCTCTATAAAAAAAAAAAAACGAATTAATTGTGTTACTGAAAAAAGAAGTGAAGTAGCTTTAGAAGAGACATTAAAATGCAGCCTGAATTTAGCTGAAGCCTAAAAGCAAAGAGAAAGTGTACTGAGAAAAATATCAGATCAACCTTGTGATCTTTCCTTCTAGAATCTTCTAATGAGATGCTCTAGATACTGGGGTTTTAATCTGAAACAAGATCTGAGAGAAAAAAAGTAGAACCTATTTTAGAGGAAGAACAAGGAACAAAGAGAAGCAAGAACTTTTGTAGCAGAGGAAAAAAAAATTCAATTACCATTTTACTTCAATTCTCTCAGAAGCAAGTTGAGAGGAAAATTGAATGGTGAAAGTCGAGTACTTATCAGTGTGGTAGGCTGAGGGCTTGAGAAAAATTAGAGGACCACAAACACATGGCTGGAGTTGAAGCAAGAGAAAGATTAAGGAGGGAAAAAAAGGAGTTATGAGCAAAGTCGAAAGGCAAGGGAGAGCCAGATGCCATTAATTGTCATGGCTACTCAGGGGCCTCTTCCACATCTGCTACATTCCCAAATAGCTTTTTGGTTCATAGAAATTTGGCAAATAAAATAAAAAGTCCTTGCTTCCCATTTCGACAGCTTCTACCAGAATTATGAGAAAACCCAGCATAACTTAGTTTTGTATAATGTCATTGAGGATATTCTTCTTAATGTATTTTTCAATGCTGACTTTTTTAAGTGAGAAAAATCCTGCTGTCCATGCACAAATCACTCTCCAATGTTCTTTAACCTTATGCCATTTGGACTTGCCTCTCCAAAGAGATATTTCAGTAAGTGGCCCATTACCATTACATAAAGGAAGAGCCTCATTTTTTTTCCATAACCACTGAACCCCTTGTTAGACATCCCTGGAGTTTGTACTGATATAACAACCATGAAGCTCTTCAGCAAACGGTAACCCCAAACCAGCTCCACTTCCAATCCTCAATCATCCAACCCCAGTTCTCTGCAGACATTGTTTACACAGTGGTAATCAACAGGGTAAATTTAGAATGTCCTAGAATAAAGTATGATAAATTTCCTGCTTTAGGATGATAACTTAATGGAGCAGACAGTCACTATCTCCTAAGAGAGAGTGAATTGATGAGTATTCTCTTGAGTGAACAATTAGGATAAAATTTTTGCTGTTGTAAAATTCAAATAAGATTATTTTCAACTAGTTTATGCAGGTTTTGGTTTTTTTTTCCCCCAAGTTCATGTTTTAAAAGTTAAGAATAATTGTGGTCTTCTGTAGGTCAAGGAATAAACTGTTTACAGCAAGAGTAGCAAGGTCCTGTTGGCAAGATGATCCTTTCTGGCATTTTTCCTCCCACCAGCGTGACCTACTGGTCTCCAGGAAGAATCCTAAAGACTGTGCCAGATATGCAACTCTTAACAGTCTTCTTTTCTCTGTAGTTAGGATGACTGGCTAATATCCCTTTGAATATATCAAAGCAATTTGTGTGTATGTGTGCTCGTCTTTGGAATTTTATTTCCACATGTGCGACTGAGTAGGCTGTAGAGAATTCATAGCTCACCTTTGACTTCAAAATCTGCACCAGCAGCCCCTCATGAAAAAAAGAGCAAGTGGCATGAAAGATAGATCCAGTCCATTTCCATCTGTCTGCGATCCTTCTTAATTCCTGTCACTTCAGCTTAACAATTTCATTCCTCACTCTACTGCCTTTATCCATTTGATCAGAGATTACATTTCTTAAAGTATACATTTCCCATGGTTGAGTTTTGTTTTAAAATTTTTAAAAAAATTTTTTTAAAAGATTTATTTATTTCTGTATACAAGCACTGGGTATAGTCAGAAGTGCAGGAGGGTGAGAGAATTCACCAGAGACAAAGCAGAGAGCAGATTGACCAAAATACACTGCTGAGGGGAGCAGCGGGCGGCAGGAGAGGTCTGTGCACCATGTGGGACCCTCACCCGGGGCGGTCGGGGATTGAACCGGTGCTACAGAGGCAGAGGACAGCTTCCCAACCCAGCGCTCAACCGCTGCGCCACCAGGGAGGCCCTGTTTTTAATTTTTAAAGATTGAGGTTATGGAACAATTTTTCCCCCCAGTTCTTGGCGCCCCCAAATTCTGGTTGTTGGAATAGAAACTAAAGGGAATAAAGTTAATTTTAGTTAAACACACCTTCCATGAGACACATACCTTATCCATTTTGGAAATCACTGGCCTTTCTCTCTTCCTCAGGAGCTCCTAAAAGTCTAGTTGTTTCTCTTTGTGAGAAGAACAGCAGTTTGGCATAGTGGTTAGACCATTTGATTATCAACTCAGAAGAGCTGGGTTTTCATCACTACCTCACCACTGATGAGCTATATGGTTTTGGTTGGGTTACTAACATCTCTACACCACATCTGTTGAATGGGATTATTAACATTGACCTTGAACAAATGCTTGAAATGTAAATGAAAGTAATATGTCTATAGAAAATTGGTGGTTAATGAACACTCAACAAGTATTAAATATAATGACTACATTTCTGTTTTTTAATCCATGATGATCATGTTTCTTTATGTTATTCACAAGTTCTTGTCTGTTTCCAATAATTGGGAGCTGGTTATAAGAAAACTTTGGGGGACTCCCTGGTGGCGCAGGTGGTTGAGCCCAGCTCTGTGAAGCTGTCTGCAGCCTCTGCAGTGCAGGTTCAATCCCAATGGCCAGGGAGATTCCCACATGGCGCGGCAGACCTCTCAGGTCTCGCCTGCTGCTCCCCTCAGCAGTGTATTTCAGCCAGTCTGCCTGGTTTACTCCTTACTCTCTCTCTGGTGAAGCCTCTTACCCTCCCGTGCATCTGGCCTGTACCCCAACTCTTGTATGCATGAATAAATAAATCTTAAAAAAAAGAAAACTTTGGTATGTACTGAATAGAAGAGGCAATGTGTACAACACAGCACATGTGAAAGTGTTTTGTAAGCCATAACACACCTCATAAATATTATTATAATCATGAGGATGCGTTTTCTTCCCCAAAGATAGTGGTAATAGTCCATCTTGAAATATAGATGAGAAAATGTGCCACCAACATAGATAATGATGGTAACATCAGAATGGAGTGGCAAAATGAATCCAGAAAAAAATGAACTTAAGTCAATATATCAGGCTTGTTCTGGTTGCAAGTGACAGAAATCTGACTCACACAGACTCAACATCGGCTTTATTTACCAATAACTGAGTCAAATATTCACTCTTAGAGTAGGTGGTAGAATCCATTAGAAGTAAGTAGATTGAGATTAGAAAGGCAATGAATTTCCAAGGAGAATTGGGGTGCTGGGACTGAAAAAAAGAGGAATGAAACCCTGCCAAGTTCCAGGAAGGAGCCCTCCCAGCTACTGAGAGGCCTTCATGTCCAGTGGCTTCAGCCCAAATACCCTTCCTCACCCTGTGAAATAGGTGGGGCTGTGTTCAGGGCTGATGACCTCATTTGCCATTTTAATGATGTCTTATTTATTGAAAGACTAATAATGAAGATGCATAGTCAGGGGACAAAAATCACCGTTCAGTAATTGAATAAATACATTGAGAAAATCGACATGTTGAGAATTTTCAATACAGTGAATTGCAACATATTTCACACTTATAGGAAAAGATACAACTTCTCAAAGATGAAAACTTTCCTAAAAATGGAAATCTCTATCTTTTATACAGTGTAAAATATATTTGAACTGGTGGGTCAGGAAACTTGTCAAATGCAAAGTATTTTATGTAGAGTGCTTCAATCACGGTGGAAATTTGATAAATATTTGTCAATGCTAGTTTTGTTACTGATAGTTATAGTGTTTCACTACATAGGATAAGTCATAGGATAATGAGCATATACGTATAAATTGCTTTCTTATCATTCAGCTTGCTTTCATATATCCTATTTATATGGAATAATGCATTTTATTTCTAATTCAATTACATATTCACTGCACTTCAACTAAAGGTCTTGAATTACTTTATAGTTTTTTCACTCCTTCACTCTGACCATTTTCTGTGTTATCTACATTAAATAGAGATTAAAAAAAAAACCCCCACAAAAGTATCACTACCATATAGACCCTGATCTGGAGCTACTTTTCTGAAAAAATGAATTGTTGTGAGATGGTATTAGTAAGTTAAATACAGTGTCCATTGCAATGTAAGAGCTGTCAAGCTTTCTGTAGGAAAGTCTTTTCTGAGGAGGCGTGGGCTGGCCAGTGGTGGTGGTTCCTAATATTTTGGGGATCATAGACCTTTTGAGAATCTACTGAAAGCGATGAATCCTTTATCTTACAAAGATCCACATGCAAACACCTTTACAAGTTTCTGCTGAGAGTGGTGGAACCCCATAAAACTATTTATAGAAGAATCACTTGTATTGGGTTGGTTGCATATTTTGGAGAAAGTTCTGAGACCATCACAACCCCAAGGAACATCACAGCCCTGGGCTAACTCAGTCACTCTCTCTTCATTCATTCATTCATCTATTACTTATCCATCCATTCATTTCTTGGTTTACCTGAGCAAGGGCTCTCAACTCAAATTTATTCTGTATCTCAGATTTAAGCTACTTTCCCCAAACCCCAACTTTCATACCTCTGCTCCAGTACTTTATACCACTAATGCCCCTGACTGCCCACAGAGTAAAATTTAAAAATATTATGAAGTCCTTACAAAAAGGCTTTATTTTTCTCTGTTGATAGAGCTCTCCTTTTTATTTCCAATCCCATCCATGCTCCAAGACCAGACAAACATGCCTTCTCCTCTGTGCAGCCTTCCTTGATTTCTCCTGACTCAGGTCAGTTTGGGAATTCTCTAATCCGATAATTCTCATGTAAAAACCTTATCCTCACCTTGTGTTATAGTTTATTGATTTTTTAAAAATTTCATTGACTAAATTGCAAACTTATAGGGTATGGATCCAGAGTGAAGTGATTTGCATAAGGCTTGCCACTTTGAAGAGAGTCAATGAACATGAATCCTTCTCAAAGACTTTCTTTTCCTCACACATCTTCCCTTCTTGCAGACCGAACTGTGTATCTTATTTTTTTTGGAATCGGCAGGTGTATCAAGCACACTTCTAGACCCTGGTGTCTGGTCCTCTTTCTGAGCCGACGTTCCTCGCACTCGCAGTGGTCATATTTGGGTCCACTTGTCCCCCGACCCCAACCCCCGGGCGTGCTTCTGGCCACCCCTCCATTCCCCTTCCTCAGCTGACAGCATCACTGGCCTGGCTTGGAGCGTGGACATGTAATTGTGCCTGGCTTCTGCTTTTAGGAGGTTTATATTTGTTCATTCTCAGATTTAGGGCATGAGTCCTGCCTTATATTAGTCAATATTTAGAATATTCAAAAAGCACTTTAGCCATCGATGCACAATTTACTACTCTGAGTTAACTTTCTGGTTAACTCCTAAAACAGTTCTTAGCTTCCCAAAGCTGCTTAGTTTCTCATTGTACATAAAACATTTGTAATTTCATGTCAATGCCATATTTCAGCATTTACTGAACCCTGCCAAGGTCACTTATAGCATGAAGCAGCAAGATATAAAACTACTGTCTCATAAGAGCAACAAGCCTGAATGGTCAGGACTCCATTCTCCCTGCTGCTCTACCACAGTGACCCTTCTAGAAGTGACCCTTCTGTCATGACATAGCTGGACCCCTGAAGCCTGGGCACCCACGGGGGGTCCTGATCCTGAATCCATTCTACCAGTCAGAGAACCAAAGTCATGAGGGGGCAGCCTCTTTCACCTTTACCCCCCCCATTTTGGGGTATCTGGCCCAGAATCTCACCTCAGAGCTTGTCCCCGATGGATTTTCAAGATTGAAAATACCAACTTTGAAAGAAATGATGAAAGGAATATAGCGTTCTCTATAGCTAGGGAAATTGGGGACCTAGGTGACATTTACGAGTTAGTGATTGCTTGGGTTTGTGTGTTGAGGGGTTTGGTCAAAGATTAAGAAAACTTGAACTAGAGGTGTCTTTTTACTAAATAAACCTGAGAAAAAAAATTTATAGATATAATTATTCAGTTTAATCAGAGCCAGGAATTCCTTGCTGCAATGTCTTATTCAGGCCTTGAGAAGTTGTTTGATTCCCAGCCCCCCAATTTTGCATGAAACATTTGCATTGGATCAAGTTTTCTTCTAGCATCTTTTGGTAAAACTGTCTTTTTTGTTTTTCGTTTCTCTGCTACTTCTCAGTCACACATACACATCTATTGTGTAATATCACCCAGTTTCTCTTATTGCTATATTTTAATCAGGAGCTCTGTGTCCGAAGGAATAATGATTCAGACCTGACTCTGACTAATTGACAATTTGGGGAAATCCTAAGTGCTGAAGACCACGCTCCCCTTGTGAGAGTATGAAATGACAAAATACATGACTTCTACCATTGCAAGTTAGTTTCAAGCAAATAAATCACCACACTTTACATTTGTTAAGATTCAGATTCTTATGTGGTGCAATTTAGAGTCAAGTTATTATTTGAAAATAATGCAAGAATGTATATACACAACACTAAGAACTTAAATACTCTCCACCAAGAAAAAAAGGTATCTACATGGAGTAGCCACATACACAGAGGAACTTTACAGTCAAGTCTTTCAGAACCCAAACCCTACCACATCCAAAACTCAGGGTTCATGATGAGAGGAGTGGTTATCACTTAGAGTCACTCCTCAGACTTGCTTCATGCCAGATGAAATTGACAGCAAAAATATTAACTTGATTTTTTTTAATTTATCCATCCACGCATACGAGAACTGGGGTACAGGCCAGAGGTGAAGGGGGTGAGAGGATTCACCAGAGACAGAGTGATGAAGATCTACTGAAATACACTGCTGAGGGGAGCAGCAGGCGAGACAGGAGAGGTCTGCTGTGCCATGTGGGTAGCTCCCTGGCCAGCTGGGGCTTGAACTTAGTGCTGCGGATATCTTCCCAGCGCTTTGCTTAACCCTTTGTGCCACAAGGGAGGCCCTCAACTTGATGTTAAGACAAAACCTTAAACATTATTACAACCTGGTCTTTATCAGGTGATTACACCAGAAAATAGCATCTCTGTACCAACGACAGACATCTATTCATAAAATACAGGTATTACACTTGCAAATTGGTCTGCATAGAACACACCAGTAAAATGCTACTTTAACCACTTGGAGGACCAGGTAATCTACATGGCTGCATCGTGCCCACGAGAAGAGAAGGCTGAAGAGTGAGTGACTCTCCCAGAATGTTGGATTGGCTCATCGGATCGCAGGCTGGTGGTCTCTGCCCACTTTTGAAGCCAGTTAAATCTGTCCCACTGGTTTCTTATTTCAGTGAGCTGCAGGGTGTTTAGGTTGGGAAACTGAAATAGTAGACACAGGGCTGCAGCAGACGACTTGGTGCTAAAGTGGACAAAACCTTGAGCACATAAAACATGTTACTCCAAGTAGACTGTTTTATAGGAAGTGAATTTAAAAAGTTAAAAAAATCAGTGAAAGTGAAAAATAATATTTTAAGTAAATGTCAGTGGAGAATGATATATAGTAATATTTTTTCTTATCAGTGATTATATTTATTAACTGTTTATACTGCACCAAAGTAATAATGGAATTTATTTCACGAGGCAAATGCATGTCATTATAGATCACAAATCATGATCTTCATAATTTTTATTCTTTAAGGTGATTTTTAAAATTAATTTTTTATCTTGAGGTCACATTTGTATACGACACTGTGTGTCATTCAGAGGCCGAGGATCACATCCTCAGATGCCTGTCATCACACCACACCGAGGTACCCACAATTCTCCCCCATGGTCTTAATATGTGAATTTAAAAAATATTTTCATGTATAGGCCAGATATATAATGACAGTAAATTTCATGAAAGAGATGAATAAACTCTTTGATTGAAAATTATTATAATGACTTTTCCCTTTGGAGTCTGTTCCTGACGCTCAATTGGCTCCAATGTTCCAAAACGGGTCCGTTATAAACTTAGACACTAGGTGGCGATAGAAACCCCCCAAAGGGACACCTCGCTGCCTTTGTGTTGACGCTTAGGTTTGAAATCCAGTCTATCGCTGCCGGGAGTTTGCATAAAAATTAGAAACAGAAAATCAGCAATATCTCTACACGTTGTTTCTCACCACCGTGGTTCTTTCCCTTTGAGGAGGAACCAAAATATTTCATATGTAGATGACCCAGAATTTGAAAAAAAAAAACTTGTGCACATTTATGACTTCAGTTGTGTATATATTGAGCTATGCAAAATTATTGAAGGCGGTGCATTTGTCCACAAATGCTAAAAATATATGTGAGGAAGAGAAATATTCTAAGAAACGTAAATTTAATGCAATAGTATTCATCAGTAATATTCATAAAGCTGCTGCCAGGATATATTCAAATTCTTGTGTAATGTTTTGTATCATGCCACTTGTATAAAGTGACATTGGGGATTTCAGTGGAAGAAGGGTAGAATGTTTGAATACCGAGAGACCAGCTAAAAGGAGTATTTATTTTGCTGGCCAGCCCTACTGTATCTTCATTAGCGCCCTGACCTCGTCCTGCCAACGCTGGGTTACCAGCTCCATTCTGAGATCA
Source organism: Talpa occidentalis (assembly GCF_014898055.3). Classification (NCBI taxonomy): domain Eukaryota; kingdom Metazoa; phylum Chordata; class Mammalia; order Eulipotyphla; family Talpidae; genus Talpa; species Talpa occidentalis. The sequence continues at coordinate 137,417,792 of NW_023604295.1, read as the reverse complement.
GTTCCACCGGGCTAAACTTAATGTGCAGGGTCTGCATGGTGTAAGCACCTGGTTACTTTCAGATTTGTGTCTCTCATTGTTCACCTCTCAGCCAATGAGGTGAGTTGAATTGGGAAGGATTTTTTTTTTGGGGGGTGAAGTGGTTACAGAATCTTTTTCTAAAAGTTAGTTATGAGGTCAGATTTTTAAGGCTGATTTCATGATTATTTGCTGCCAGAATTAATTGATACTCTAGAGACTGAGCAATTTTGAAAATATGCATTTTCACTTTATCAAATTAGAAACTCATTCCAGATTAATGGAGATTAGAGAGATGGTGACTACATATGAAATATAATTCTGGATTGGATCCTGGATTGAAAATGTAAAGCACTGAAGATTGTGCATTAGATAGCAGATCTCTGGGGTGTTCAGTCTTTCAGCCTGATAAACAATTCAGAATATAAAGTCTGAAAAGATATTATAGTTTAGTTTTGTAGGAAAATGTTCTTATTCGTACATGATATATGTTGAAGCATTTAGGGGTGAAATGTTACATTCACTGAAACTTTTAAATGCATACGCATAAAAAGCCTACAGATATAACAGGGAGGAAAATAAAAGCAAAATATCTAAAAAGAGCAAAACTAAGATATGTTGGTGTTCGCTGTACTATCCTTTTAACATGTTTATAGGTTTGATACTTTTCAATATAAAGAACTAAAAAAAAATTCAAATTCATCTGTGGAAACACACGACAGAAATTGCAAAATTGCTATTGTTACTATTTTCTAATCAGAATGAATATGCCGTTTTACAGAAGAACGGTAATCCAGACATTTTAAGCTTAATAATTGCTTGATTTCTTGGAACTGACATAACGTGTTGTCTTATGGATAAGATCAAACTGATATTTGTTGCTTGACTAGATGGTAGGAAATAATATAGAAAAACCCTAGATTCTTATAAAAAATTGACATCTTCCACAGCCACTCTGCCCCCGGCTGAATCGTCACAATTGAGGCTGGGTCATTCCTGCTGCAAATCGCAACTGAGTTTCTAAAAAGAATTTTCTAATCCAAACCAAAGTTTCAGACTCCTAAGTGATGTAATTTTCTTAGTGTTATCTAAAAAATTTCCTCCCAGAATGTATGTTTATAAGAACCTACCTAAATTTCAATAAACAATTTGAAAGAAAAAGAATTTGGAAATATGGAATATTGATGACTGTTTTGCTTGAAAATTTAAACTGGTTTCTGGGAGATTATATACATAACGGAAGCTGTTAACTGTATTCCATTTTCAGCCAGCAAAACAGCCATTAAATATTATTTGCTTATCTGTCCTCTGGCTTGCTCAAGAAAGAACTCCAGGGGAATACACAGTAAAGGCGAATATTTAAGATATGAGTGGTTTGAAGAAGGAAGTTATATCCATTTGTTACATTAGCACAGGTTTGGACCTAAAATAAATCTAACTCCTTATGTCAGGCTTTTAACAAATGGGTAGAAATTCAGTTTCACTATCATATGTCTTCTAAGTGAAACAATAAAATTTAAAAGTAGAAATCATAGAATTTAACAGTAGAACTAAAAAGTAATTTAATTAAAAATTAAAATTTCAACTTTCACCTGTTGAAATAGTAAGGCTTGAAGGATATATTAAAAGTTGACATTTTTATTACATATTTGCTTAGCATACACCCACAAAGATACCATTTTTTTTAATTAATTGGACTTAAAAACATACTTAGTCACTTAAAGAATTTGGAAATTTATTTATCAAACTATTTTTAATAACCATATATAACAACCATTTTTGCAGAAAGAACTTAGTAAGCTGCCTTTCTTAAATCCTGGTATTTCTGCTTGTGTTTTTTTTATGACTTTTTAATTTTTTATTAGTATTCTTAAAAACTGAAGGCAGCATCCCTGTTTCAAAACACTGCTACATCCCTGGGTTTCTCACAGCTCAAAATCACTTTCCAAATAGGAGCAGTATGTGTTTACTTACCTGCAGTTGAATCCACATTTAAAAAAAAAAAAACATTTTTAGAAGTTAAACATATCTATTTTAAATATCAGATCTACAAATGATCACGTAACATAGGACACACATGATAAGTTACAAAGGAAAACAAAACTGTAAGATAAAACTTTAAGTAATTTTAAAACATGCTTTCAATCATATTTAAAAGCTGACAAAAAAGGAATCTAAAAAACTTGAGCATTTACAAACCACAATGTATATCTTACATCATAATGCTTATTCCTCAAGACAGTTCCACTCTGCATAAGGGAGGCTGAGAAAAGGAAAAAAATATCATATTACTTCTAAGGAGGAAAAAACCCTATTTTATAGTTAGCTGTTGGTTAAGCAAAGACAGGAGGTTATAATTTATATCTTCTTAAAAAAAAGAGAAACTCAAAATTCCAAGGGAGAACGGTTTGATTTTTTTTTTAATTCTTCTATCCTCGAGTCAACTTCTAGATCTGAAACTACATGAGGAAGTGCAGAGTTTGTTTTTTGCCCATTTTAGGCTGGCCGCGTGGTCTTCCGTGGTCAAAGAGCCTGTCTTCTCATCCTCCCCAAGGTCCAGTCTCTGCTTCCTGCAGAGTCACTACAAGCACCAGTGAGAACAAGTGGGCTTCTTACCCCAGATGCCAGCTCAAGAGTGCACCCCCAAGAATCTTCCATGTGCTTCCCAGCAAGCCTGAGCCATTTTATTTTAGAAAAGGTCGGTTTTAGTTGAATCCGGAGATCCAGACTGAACTCTGCCCTGTGTTCTGATAGGAAAAAAAGAAAAGTTCCGAACTTTAAGACCCAGTCCAATAGAAAGCATAGAGCTATACAGGTAAAGGCTGCTTGTCCTCATAACACCATACCTTTATTTTGCATGTGTGTGCGTGCATGTGTGTGTGTGCATGTGTGTGTGTGCATGTGTGTGTGTTTAGAACTTGGTCTAAAGATCACCACACAGGCCAGCCATCCCTCCCACGTGCACAGATTTTCCCACTTACAGAGCAGAAGCAAACTTTGCTACAACCAGAGCAAGGATGGAAGGAAATGAGGATTTTGAAAGGAGATTCTGACTTGCTCAAAAGCCTGAATCTTTTCAGAAGCTCCATTTTGAATTGCTTAGCAGGCTGAAAGTTTGCAGACAAGAAAACTGAACAGGACCTCAGGGAGTTAACTGACACTTAGGATGCAGTTTTGCTTAATTTTTAAAACAAATTTTTGCTGAAGTGACATTGGTTTATAACATTGTGTAAGTTTAATAATAATTCCATGAAAATTCCGCATCTGTGTTCACCACATCATGATTATCACCAAACATCCGTCCATCCCCAGGGCTTGACCCCCTTGATCAGTTTTACCAACCCCCAACCTCATTTCTCTCTGGCTACCACCAATCTGTTCTCTAAGAGTTTGTTTCTGTTTTGTTTTATTTGTTCCTTTGCTTTTTTTTCCTTTGTCTTCCACTAAGAGTGAACTTATGCAGTATTTGTCTTTCTTGATCTGACTTGTTTCACTTAGCATAATCATTGCAAGTTCCATTTGCATTTGATGCAAAATAGCATTTTACCTTTTTTATTCTGAGTAGTATTTCATTGTATACAAACATGCTTATGTATGTGTATAAACTTTGTGTATACATAGTTTCTTTTTTTTTTTAACTGTTTAGGAGCTTTTTATTTTTTTATTGAGGTAACATTGGTTTGTACACCGTATATGATTCAGAAGCATAGGATTACCCCTTTTCAGATGTATGTTATCATGCCACACCTACAACCAAAGCACAGGGAATCCTCCATCATAATCCATCAGGCCCTCTCCAGGCCCTGCGCTTCACCCTCCTCCTCCCTTATGGTAGCCTCAATTCTACAATCAGAGACTTGTGGTGATGATGAGGATGTGCAGAAAAAGGAAACTTCATATACTATTGATAGGAAGGGAGACTGGTCCACTTTCCCTATGGAAAACAGCATGGTGATTTCTCAAAATACTAAAAATATACAGTAAATCTACAATAGGATCCAGCTATTCCATGCTCAGATATCCACCTGAAGAATACAAAAAGGCTAATTTGAAGGGATATCTGCACTTTTTGCATTCATTGCAGCACTGTTGACAATAGCTAAGTTATGGAAACAACTTAAGATGAGTGGATGAGTAAGATGCGGTACATACACATGTTGGAATACTACTCACCTATGAAAAAAGACGAACCTTTGCCACTTGTAATAACATGGATGGAACTGGAAGGGATAATGCTAAGTGAAATAAGCCAGAAAGAGAAAGACAAATACCAGATGGTTTCTCTTATTTGTGGCATATAGACAAACAACATGAAGGGTCAGACAGAAACACACAGTTTATTCAACCATTTGTTGATGAGTACTTAGGTTTTTTTTACATCTTGGCTATTGCTATTCTACTTCTGAGTATTTATTCAAAGAAGATGAGAACTTTAGTTAGGAAAGAAATATGCAGCTCTGTGGTAATTGCAATACTATTTACAATAGCCAAGAGGTGTAGAGGGAGGAGTATGGTTTGGATCCAGCTTAGAATTTCACTTTCTCATTACAGTCCTCACCTGGTTTCTAGGCTTTCCCCTTCTGCCAGTCAATATTTATTGTGAATTTACTATAAATATGTTTGTATGACACTTTGGGTTTTGTAAAGCAGCAATGTCTGATCTTTTCTTAATCCTCTGCACTACCAAACATTCCCCATATTAAATGTCTAGTACAGACCTCCCCTCCCCATGAGCAAAATATGTTATTTAATATACCCATTTTGTTAAGATTGTGGTATCAAAAACTGAAAGAAATATCAAAAAATAGAAATTAAGGGCATCATATCAAGAGTTTATAATTATATTCAACCACTTCAAAATTTATTTTTCAGCTGAAACACATTAAACTTTCTATCAAGGTTTCTGTCATCTTTTAATTTTGGACAAGAAAAGTATAAATTCATTAACCAGTCAAAGATCATTGTCTTTGTGTTAAGCACCTAGTTAGTCCTTAATTTGAGACTCCTTTTCTAGTATTGTTATTTACTGAATGGTAAGAAAGTTTTTTAAGGAGCGTGCTTTTAAATGAAACAGGTCTTGGGATTGGTGCTTTTTCAACATGATGATGTGAAAAGTTACCCCAAAGTTCTGATGTTATTTTATGGAATGCCAAAAAATATGACATTATACAAAGTAGGAATTTTTTTTCCCTAGCAGAAAATTTGACTGAATAAGAGGCATGCAATTATAACCTTGTTTTTTGAGTCCATGGAAGCAAATATTCTTTTTTTAATTAATTTTATTTATTTATACAAGCACTGGGTACAGTCAGAAGCGTGGGAGAGTGAGAGAATTCACCAGAGCCAGAGTGGGGAACAGAACAGGCAGACTGAAGAAATACACTGCTGAGGGGAGCAGCGGGCGAGACTGGGGAGGTCTGCTGCACCATATGGGATTCTCGCCTGCTGGCCGGGTATCGAACCGGCACTGCAGAGGCTGCAGGCAGCTTCACAGAACGGCACTCAACTGGCACTCAACTGGTGCTCAACCGCCTGTGCCACGAGGGGAGGCCCTATCTTACATTTCTTTTTGTTTAATTGTTCTTTGCCTTACATTGCTCCCATTACCCGCCCCATCCCTGCTCAAATGTTACGAGTTATCGCAAATCTGTGTGGTTAGAGAAATTGCAGTGTAAAACATTCATTGATCTAATTATCTGGCATTAGGTTCCTGTTCCTCTTTCTCTCATAACCAACGTCAATTTTATCTTTTTCAAAAGGGGAAAATGGATATTTGAGTAAAACCGAATAAAAAAACTGATGCTTTCAAGCTGAATTTTGGCTTTCACCTTGTACTCAGGAAATATTGAATGCATTGAGACACCAGATGAGGCTTCAAACAAAACCTCTGCAGAGCCTCTTTGCAGAAGTTCTACTGGGAGCAGTAGCTGGGCTCTTGCCAGTGTAATGTGCCTCTGATCAAAAAGGATTCTAGAAGGTTTAAAAAACAAGCTTTACTTGAAAAGACAACCAGAGTAGGATTCTGCAGGGTGAGGGAGGAAATGGGCAAGAAAAGAAAATATGTCACCTTTTATGCTGTTAATGCTTCGCCTTCCCCTATTAATAATTATATCAATATCTGAAAGTGAGAGAAAGCTATCACTCACTCAGATGATTCTCATATTTCCCCTTTTTAATTTTACTAGGAACCTTCTATAGTTCCACATTGGAAACATTCACCATTGAAACAAAATTCCAACATGTCATTTAAAATGAGAATGGAATTGAAATAAAAGACTGAATCTAATATGTATTGTGGTTGAACACAGATTTACTTCTCACATGCTTTTCACCTTATTATTTATTTTGGCTCACTTTATCATTTTTACAGGGTGTTTGATTTTATGAAGACACTATTCTTCAAGTCCACCTTTCAAATCCATGCTATAATAAACTGAAAGCAAATCAATGAAAGAAAATGACTTCATGCCTTTGCCTTTTAATTTTGTATCTAAAGGAGAGAAAAAAATCCTGTTCGTGAACACAATTATTTGTTCATCTTCATGATAAAGAGATTCCTTTTCTGTAATTGGGAATGTAGCTTGTGTTTGGGGTTCAGAAACTGCCAGTAGTAAGGGTGGCATCTTTGCCAGCCCCAAGTAACATGCACAGACAGAGGATGAAGCTCCTTCCATGCTGTGCAACTTGGGAAGTGCTTTTGAAAGATGGTTGCAATGAGCCATCAAGCATTTGTTCTCTTGGGGAGACATTCCAGGGGGAGATTTGATGAATTGGAGTCTGCCTGAGCTAGCGTCCCAGGACTCTTGTGTGGTTTTCACTTCTCAGACCTAAAATTTTTACAGATGAAATATCAAGAGCTTAAAAACAAATTTCTGTCAAATGTTGACATCGTTTTTTAAAAGAGAAAGAAAAGAAATTAAGTGATGTCTAAGAAGACTCTTCACATGGATGATGACTCAGATTTATGCTGGGGTATGTCTACTGTAAAATAAAAAAATGTAAAATAAAGATGTGTGCCCGCTTTGGTGGAGGGTGAGTGAAAGATGTGCACTGGGCGAGTGTGTAGCCGTACTCCCCAAATTACATAGTCATGCAAATAATTGGCAAGTCAATAACATTTGAGGGGAAAAAAAGAGTCGTGCTAAGAATGCAAGTCATGTTTAGATGATGACTCAGTCTTCCTGGTTGAGGTTTACAGCTCCACGGATGACCCAAGGAGACAGATGGTGCTTCAGTTTATTATCAAGACAATCAAGAAAGTAAGTTCAAAATGTGCTATTTAAAGAAGTTAATGGAAGAGCATCTGGGCCATCGCTGATGATAGAAACAAGCTTGTGGGACTTTAATCCTGTAAACTTTCCACATATCACTTTGAATCCATGAACATGAACTTTGATCTAGTAGATCAAAGTTGTCTGAGTCTGGATCTGGCATTAGAGTCCGTGTCCCTCGAGACTAAGCCAACACACCACGTTGTGGTGTTGACACACACAGCTCGGCTCGGGAGGTGTGTTAGTCTCATAGGCACAGGTTGAGCAGCACTTAGCAAATGATTTAGTAGTGATTTTCCATGGTCCTTATAGAAAATAATATTTCATCTCCTTCCTGTGAAATCTTTACCAATCTGGGTATTCCCTGCAGACAGAAAACTATTGATAACACCTTCAGTGAGCATTTGGAAAACCTGTGTTGAAGATTTCAGGTGCATATAATGTTTCTAACCATTTTCTTTTCTTTCTTTCTTTTTAAAGCCAGAGATAGCCTTCTTATTTTTTTTTAAAGATTTATTTATTTACGCATACAAGAGCTGGGGGCAGGCCAGAGATGCAGGGCGGTGGTGGTAGTGAGAAGATTCACCAGAGACAGAGTGGGGAGCAGAACAGGCAAATGTACTGAAATACACTGCTTGGGGAACAGCGGGAGAGGCAGGAGAGGTCTGCTGCACCATGTGGGTAGCTCCATGGCTGGGGATTGAACTTGTGCTATAGTGGCTGAGGATGCTTTATAGTGCTGCGTCTTAACCCTTTGCACCATGAGGGAGTCCCCTCTAACCATTTTCTTTTCAGTGTTTTTTTTCTTTTAGGTTTATAAAATCTGCAAAACATAGTTGTTCTGTTACAGTACGTTGTTGGCATTTATAACATCCTAACATGTGTTCAATTATTCACATTAAGTGGTAATATTTGTTAACCTGAAACATGGATATTGTTTTTTCCTTTAAACATAGATTAACCAGTGTGAGAATATCAGAATATCGTGGGAACCACTTTCAGGGAAGCAACATGGATAGAGGAAGCTAATCTGTTTTTAATAATTGTCTTTTTAGACCTTTCCCTAAAATATGACTTGTCAAAGAGCTCTGTGGATGGGTCTTGCAAATTTACGTATTTTACTTAATATGTAAAAAAAAATCAGGAACAAATGATAGGAAAAGCTGCTCCAGAAACATTTCCTCACTCAAATCTATTACCAGTATTTTATTGTGCAAGTCTCAAAATGAGAATACACTTAAAACCTAGTTCACTAGTTTAAGTTCAGAAAATAAATGCTACATAATTATGCAATAAATGAACAGGAGGGGAATAATCAATCGATAGTATAATTAACATTTCGGTCAGTAAACAATATCCACCACTATTGCTTTCTTTTGTAACTTAGAAAATGACCAAAACCAACAGGGAAACACTTTAAAGGAAAACGTTAAAATATTACTTAAAAACATAGGGTAAAAGCTGATATTTCAGATTCAAATGAAAGCTACATTTGGCAAGAGTCTCACTCTGGTGATGTGTTAGTTCTGTTTAACTCTGGTATTTTTTTCTTAACAAATGACTAAACTTGGACCCTACATTTCTTGGGCCAAGACATCATCTTTTATGACACATTTCTACACAAACATACTCCCACCAAGGTCATCACTCACCTTCCTAAACACCAGGGGAGCACACGCCAGCATTTTAATTTACAGAGCAAATTTATACATGGGACTGAAAGATACGGTCCTCCCATTGCAAGCTGCCACCGGACCGTGGACCATATGGAGTAGCTCAGGGCAGTCGGGAAAGTCTTTTATATTTTGCCCATGCATTTACACTCACATTCTTACTACCTCTTAACCTCTTTTCTCTCTGTAATGGCTGTAACCAGGGCAGGCTTGAAACAGCACACGGAGTTGTAGTTCAAAAAAGAAAGTGCTGGGTAGTCGACTCCTTGTTGTCTAAGAAGCAGAACGAGAAAACACCAGAAGGAAGATGAGTAAATGCATTGGCTGTGATTCCCATAAACCAAGAGTCTACTCTGACCACACCCAGACCCTAGGAAACCAGGAAGATAACTTCTATTGCTGCTAATCCCACAATTCACGCCTGTTGCTGGGAATTACTATATGCTACATATTAAACACTTCTAGTTTCCTCTGGAAATCTCCTTCACCAGAAATATCTTTGCTCCATTTCCCTATTTTTGTGATGTTTTCTTTTTTCAAGTGTTCATCACTGCTAGTAAGTGCATCTTAGTGAGAAATAAAAGATAATATTGAAAAATAACCAGAGTAAGTCATGGAGAAAAATAGTGTAAGAAGCAGAGAATAAAAGGCTTGCAAAGGAATAGAGAAAGATGTGTTAAAAAAAAATTCACAAATCAAGTGACCAAATGTCTTCTCCCAGTTCCCTCTTTCTTCCATTAATCTTGTTATCCAAAGTAAAAATTGAGCATATTTGTGGTTGAATAACTCAAAACCATATCAAAAGTCCCTGCATAGCATATGTTCTCCTGCCTTTAGCAAATACTGTTTCAAAGTGACTGATAGTGAAAATATTTGGATGTTTGCATTGGTAAAATAAGGTAAATTGTTTGAGATTTGTGTGTATCTGTGTGTGTGTATGTGTGTGTGCCCATGTGTGTGCTTATGGTTCACTGGATCTGTACTAGTATCCTTTATACAAAGAATTCTCCTTCTTACTCTGAGTATCTCTTTATTTCATTATCAATTTTTTTTTAAAGTGGGATTTTTTTTTAAGATTTATTTATTTATTTATTTATTTATTTATTTATTTATTTATTTATTTATACAAGCACTGGGTACAGTCAAAAACGCGGGAGGGTGAGAGAATTCACCAGAGCCAGAGCGGGGAGCAGAGCAGGCAGAAGGACCGAAGTACACTGCTGAGGGGAGCAGCGGGCGGCAGGAGAGGTCTGCGAGCCATGTGGGACCCTCCTCCGGTGGCCGGGGAGCAGCTGGGGATCGAACCGGCGCTGCAAAGGCTGCGGGCAGCTTCGCAACCCAGCGCTCAACCGCTGCGCCACCAGGGAGGCCCATCATTATAAAATATTTTTAAATAAATGTGTAGTCTTTACACATTTAATAAAAGTACTTAACTTCAGTGACCAATAACACTAGCAGCATTTGAATTATTTCATTACTTCTCCCTCCATTTCTGCAACTTTGATTCCACAAAAGATGAAGAAATAATGTAGTGATACATTTTCTTTAAACAGAAGAACTGGTTCATCTCCATCACTCATTAGGTAACACGTATTCTTTTTTTTTAAAGATTTATTTATGCATACAAGAGCTGGGGTGCAGGCCAGAGGTGTGGGGGTGAGAGGATTCACCAGAGACAGAGTGGGGAACAGAACAGGCAAATCGACTGAAATACACTCCTGAGAGGAGCAGCGGGCGAGACAGGAGAGGTCTGCAGTGCCATGTGGGTAGGTCCCTGACGAGGGCTCAAGCTCATGCTGAAGTGGCTGGGGATTGCTTCATAGTGCTGAGACTTAACCCTTGCACCAACAGGGAGGCCTATGTAACACTTATTCTTGACTTTTTTTTATAAGGAGCTGGGTGGATACCCTTCTAGCTGCTGGCCTGTGAAAAACACTTCTATAAGTGTCTCTATTAAAAAGCTGTTCTTTCTCTTCAAGATGCCTCTTATAGTCTGCTATTTGTGTTAACTTGTTCTCAACTTTTATGTGCTTCCTCATTGTGTCTGGTCTTTTCAAAACAGGGTAGAATTTTCTATGTCATTGCCTATGGGTCACCAGTAACTTGTGAGATGTTAATGGATAAAATTTTGAAAATCCTGTAATAATGTACATTTTGGCTGGTCACATACTTTATCTTGGGGAATTCTCATAGTTCTGAGAAATTATGCAGCTTAGCAACCAGCATGACTAGTAATAGTCTCAAACATCTCGATTACAGGATTGATTTTTAGTGACTATTAAGATCTTTCAGGGGCCTCCCTGGTGGCGCAAGGGGTTAAGCACTGCACCATGAAGCTGTCCACAGCCTCTGCAGCACGAGTTCAATCCCTGGCCGGCCAGGGAGCTACCCACATGGCTCAGCAGACCTCTCCTGACTCGCCTGCTGCTCCCCTCAGCAGTGTATTTCATTAGTTTGCCTGTTCTGTTCCCTGCTCTGTCTCTGGTGAATCCTCTCACCACCCCCCCCCCCACACCTCTGGCATGTACCTCAGTTCTTGTATAAATTAATAAATAAATCTTTAAAAAACAAAGAAAGAAAAATATAAAAGTGACATTGAAGGCAAATTTGAATATAGCAGAACCGCACATCCTCCTATTGCCCTCACATGCATTCTTGCACGTCACCCTCCAGTCCCCATGCAGCTCTGTTTTCTCTCATTGTCACAGTCTCAGTGTGCACTGTCTTCTCTACACACTTATTCTCACAGGGGACACATTGGCAGAGATTCCCTTGGGGAACTTGGGAAGACTTCTAAGTGTGGCAGCAGTCTCTTTTACCCTTCCATTTAATCTTTATTTCTTTCCCCAGAATTTCCTCAAAATCCCCAAACATTTTTCCTCTATGGATGAAAAATTGTTAAAGGTCGAATTAGTTACCTAGAATCATCTATATAGAAAGGGTAGGTATAGGGGTGTGTGCTGGGACATATAACTGAAAAGCAAACCAAGCAGGTCACTTGCCGCCATGACGCTTCCCCAAGTGTTTCTCTTAGCAGCCTTCCCTCCAGCTGGGAGCAATCTGACCCCAGAGTGGTGGAGGATTTCAACTGGGGGGATATTAGAGACACTGTGTCTGTCCTTATTTATGAGACAGGCCATAGAAATTCAGGAGGTAAAATCTCATAAGGCCCAGAAGCCATCTCTCCTTCCCAGGCTCAGGGACAAGTTACTTCTGCATTGTTGTGAGCTTGGGATTCATTTATAATGAAACAAATAGTAGAATATTCCTATTGCACAATAGAAATCCCTAAGAGTGTTTACTATATAAATGTACGTATATTTATAAAAACTAGGAAAGCATTAAATAACTTATAATTCTGGCCTCCCGTTTTTATAATTTATCTCCAGGGTACAGACCATTTTCCTTATGTTATGCAGAATTCAGAATGCTCTGATGGCAAATAGAATTATTTTGATCTGTCTGGACAGTAAGCGGTGGGACCAGTGTGAACCAGGTTTGAAGTAGACAGATAGTATGATGATTACAACAATGTACATAAAAAAGTTCTATAACTACGTAATCTCTTAATAAACCATCATTTATTTTGCCTGTCAACTGTTTCCACTCATAAGGCATGACAGATTTCCTTTCTGCATTTTCTCTCTTTCTCAATTTAAACATTATCTAAATTGAAAGAATGTTTTCTGTGCTCAAAACGTACTGAAGACCCAGGAAAACTAGATGAACACTTTACTCAATCGAATGCCTCAGTAAAACATGTTTCACCAGGATCATTTTAAGGTAAAATGCAAAGTTGAAGTGGCTCCAGACTTTAGCTTAAGTATTTATAGCAATCTCAGACGCAGTTATGATTCACTCAAGTCCCTGTGGAAAGGATGAATAACATTGGAAATATATATGGTTAAGGATCCTTTATTTCTGGTAGTCTGCATTTTTATTCTGTAGTTCTGTAAGGGTTACTTGCTTAAACTTTATTGGCACAAACAATTTCTCTTCTCAGTATTCATTCTTCCAAAGACATGTGAGAATAAATGCAGAGAAACTTTTCAAATATCCTTTATTATACATTAGAATTTATTCTGTTGGTTATAACAACTTTGCCTACACTGAATACTCCAAGTGGAAAGATCATCAAAATAAATATCAGATTCCAACCTTATCTCTGGCAGTGATGACCTGTGTTGCCTGTAATCATTTACTTGCACTCTCTGAGTCACAGTATTCTTATTAGTTTAAAAAAAAATAAATAGGGGCCTCCCTGGTGGTGCAAAGGATTAAGCCACAGCATTATGAATCTGTCTGTAGCCACAGCTGCATGAGTTCGATCCCCAGCCAGGGAGATACCCACATGGCACAGCTGCCTGTCTCGCCCGCTGCTCCCCTCAGCAGTGTATTTCAGTAGATCTGCCTGTTCCGATTCCCACTCTGTCTCTGATAAATCCTCTCACCCCCTGCACCTCTGGCAGCACCCCAGTTCTTGTATGCATAAATAAATAGATCTTTATAAAAAAAAAAAAAAGAAATAGAGGAGGGCTCCTGGTGGCTCAGGGCCTAAAGTCTCAGTGCTGTCAAGCTATCAAAAAGATTTCCTCAATCCACATACATCTCACATATGTAATATTGGTCAAAAGAAGACAGAAAAGAGGCTATATTGACGGATTCCACTTATACGAGTTCTCCAAACAGGCAGTTTATGGTGTTTGGGAAGGATGGAGCAATGACTTGGAGGGGCCACAAAGGGGTCTTCTATGATGCCTGCAAATCTATTTCTTAATTTGGTTGCAGTAATTTAGGAGCTTTTATTTGTATGAATTTACTGAGTTGCATACACGCGATCTGTGCACTTGATGTCTGTATATGATGCCTCCATGAAACAGTTAACCAAAAAAAAAAAAAACCCCTAACCCACGTGACTTTCAAGTTCTGCCATGGAGAGTGACTAATGATGACTCAGTGCTCAGTGTTCAGTAGAAAATCAACATTGTTTTCATTCCCTCCATTGGTTAGATTCTCAGTAAGGGAGTATTTTTTCTATTCCTTATTAAAAAGCCCCCCTTTTTACTGTGCTACTAACCCCATCAATGACAAACCTCCCAGAAGCAGTATTCCCAGGATCTCTATTTTTCTTCCTTTTTCAGTTATTACCTTTTATAAGATTAGCCAGTCTTTATCCAACGTCATCCAGTGACTCTTTTGGGGTAGATATTACTGGCACCCAGGAAGAGTTGAGATGTTTTGGAAGCAAAACCTGCCGCACTGTGTGATTTACAGGCTCAGTTTTTGGAAAGCAGTTTGTTTTATTCTTTATATCATTCTATTATTTATATATGGCTTCAGAACAAGTGAAACATATAGTCTGGTTATTGTCAGGATGTGGAGGAAGCCAAAACAGTGTGGAAATGTAACTTTGTAAATTCTTTCATGTGACAGTCGCAAGCATGATTTTTCAGAGTGTGTATACAGTGTGCTTGGATGTCCTGTCTTGGGGGAAGAGGTGCCGCCTTCTAAATGGAAGAAGAAATCAAATCAGCCCTGGAATGGTGCCAAATTATGTTAGGGTCACCCCTTGGTAGTGCCAATTTATTCAGTTTATAATCTCTAATGATTCCTAAGACAAGATGTCAGCCGAGTTGACCCTGGTATATACAAGATCATTCTAAGAGAAAAAAATCCTGCTTTTTCCCTCTCTGGTTATTAGTTCCATATTCATGGCATAGTAGAAATTATGGATTTTACTGGGTCTACTTGCTGTTATAGCAGTCAAACAAACACGCAATGAATTCTAAAATATTTCATGACTAAAACATCTTTGGAGATTGGCATTCTTAATTTACTCACGACACTAATTGCATTTCAACTGTGATTCATCAAATATGTGCTTTATTTTTATAGGTAGCTAATATATTTATACAACTGCCTTTCCAAATTTTTTTTTTTTACAAAAACAGTCTTCCATTACACTAATCTACAGACATTTAAAATCAGCTAGGAAAATAAGCCTGCACCGTGATTTAGACTTAAAATCCTGTGCAAGCATAAAAAGATTCAGATTTTGGAAGCACAGAATTTGGAAACAAAACTCCTCCCAAACAACCTGGCAGAAGTGCAGGATTCTGTTCTTCCCTTTTGCCATATGGACCACAACTCTGGACTTAATGTAAACATTCCGTTTCCTTACAAAAATCATTTCATCGTCAATGTTCCCATAGCCACGGTGCATTTCCATTTCTTTGTGAATTCTAAATAATGAGCGCAGGTAAACCTTTGAGGTTCAGCTTGGCTTGAACCAGGATCCACATGATTAAATGCTTATTCAAAACTCTTTCATCTGGAAGTCTTACAAGAAGGCTTGTTTTTGTTTTACTGCCTTTCTTAAAGTGTTTCAGTATTTCCAGTTTGACTTCCATCTCATACCAGAAGGTGAAAAGACATTGGGAATGATTGCTCTTTCAGTGAATTTCAAAAGAACTTCTGGGTTTGATTTCGAGTAAATATTTGGCTTTGTTTTCAATTTTCTAACCTGGATGTCTTAGTCTTTTGAGGTCTCTTTACAATAGATATAATTTTATCATTCTCATGGTGACTACATTTGTGAGATAAATTGGAGAATTGAGCCAATTACCCACATAGTGCAAGCTCCTATGTCATTTTGTCTTAATTATATAGATATTTCACGAGAGTGAACATTTGGGCAAGACCCTTCTTTTGATAATTGCTCTAATTCTTCACTCTGCACATGTACGATTTGCGTTGCAGATCAAAGTATTAATATGTACTGTTTTGATTATGTTTTCTCATATTATGGATCAAAATGTAATATATAAAAAGCTTGAAAAATATTGAGTAATAAACCATTCTTCTACTGATATATGTACTCTCCTCACATATCACTGGAAATGTTGGAAAATCTAATCTTAAATTTTGAGAAGGTAAGCAACCTTCAATTCTTCATTTCTTCTTCTGTTAGGGAGAATGACTTCACATGGCTTCTTCACATGAAGTAAGAATGTTGTAGGGAAACATCGATATGTTGCTGTGAATAAAATGAAGCGGTGCCGTAAATACTGTGTCTCGGGTGGGCAAACACCTAAATAACTGTGAAGGTGAAGTAGGTGGTTTCTTCCATGAAATTTCAGAAAGCTTTCAATACAAGATATCTCAGCATGTATTATTCATTTGGAATTATTCATAATTAGGGAATCACCCCCTAATTCTAGGAAATGGCAGCACAATAAAACCTAGACTCATAAAATATTTAAATGTGTTGTTGCCTTAGCCACTTTGTCAGCTCACACCATTACTCATGCAATAGATTTTCAGTCTATTTTCAGGTAGTTGTGAATGGCTCACAGTTGTTAAGATTCACAGGGGACACATTTTGAGGGAAAGGGTTCTCCTCTGGGGGGACGGGTAGTTCCCGCAGTGTGACAGGGGTAGTAGGTGGGTGTCATATACCAGGGGGGGAAATAACCTAAAATAATGAGAAGTGGTAGGTACCAAATAGGCCAATTTCTTAGGAGCTCGGCTTCGAAGAATGGAAACTCAGACTTATGTTAAGGAATTCAAGCATCTAAAAGAGTTGTCTCAATGATGACGCATCTTTTATATAAACATATGTTGTTAAAATATGTATATTGGTTATACTATTGTATACATTTAGAGTGTGGTACGCCTTTATCTTTAACCAAAGACATAAAATATGCCTCCTTTTATGTTTAATTTCTTCAGATTAGCTTTAACATGCTAAAGGATGGATTTTCTCCTATTTTGGTGATTTCACTGGGTTTCTTTTTACTAAATGTTCTTGTCAACGATATTCTTGCCCTGGTATATATGAAGATTTTGAGTTCCAGGGGCTGTAAGTGTTCCTTAGTTACTATTTCAGTTAACCACCGTTTTCCCCATTCAATATTCAGGAAAATTATATTTCAGTATTTCTGGACAGAGCCTTCAACTTTTTGCAAACTTGACACTGAATGAAATGATAGACTTCATTTCCAAACCAAAAAATAGTTAAAAGAAATGTTTTGATTAGGAATCTGAAGTAAAATGAGAAAAATGAATGTTTACATCACACAACAAAGAAAGACTCTTACTTCAGTCCTGAAATCTTAAGTCCAGTCATAAAATGCTTGGATGTGTTTCCTCGGTGTCAAAATCTAGATATTTCACTTTGATGGAAAAAATTCCACTGGTGATATGAATTCTTGAACTTAAGGATAAGCTGTTAACTATAAAACCTCTAGAGATGATGACCCATTTAGGCATTTAGACTAAATAAACACTTTGATGGTGGTTTGTGCAATGCAGAAATCAAAGGTTTTCCATTGCTTCACTTGGGAGTTGGGTGTGTTTTCAGGAATTCTGAAGACAGCCACTCACCACCATCATATAAATCGATTTAAGTAGTAAATTCCTCCTCTCTCCCAGTTACAACTGCTAATAGTTATCTATTATTTTGGAGTTGTATTCATTTTTGCTCAGGAAAGCAAGTAGAACTGTACTTGATATCTTATGATGGTATTATTAGTGGTAATAGTGCCAATTAGTGGTAATGGAGTAATAATATCACCTTGTAATTAATCATAATATTTATTTTGTAGCTTTTGTACCATGCTTTCACAGATATCAATGCTATTTGTGATATGATGATGATATTTAATATTTATCGAGCATTTACTATATATCGAACATTTGCTATATTATGTGCTTATACATTTCTTCATTTAATTCTTACAGAAGTTTACTATTACATATATGACAATTTAAGTGACAGCTCAGTGACATACCAACAGACAGTGGCATGGCGAGGATTTGAACTCAGGTGGCGAGCACAATTATACCACCATGCTCTCAATGGTTAAGTTATACTGTCTTATAATTGTGTCATTTTTAAAAAATATTTTTCCATTCATGGGCATTATTTATTTATTTAGGTTCTCTTCAATTTTTAAAATAAAGTTGTATCATTTTCTCAACACTAAATTGGCTCAGTGTTCGATGATTGCGCCCAACTTCCTGTTACTGTAAATGTTCTGAGCATGTTGAAGGCAGGCTGGGATATGTTTATGTGTATATTTTTTTAATTGTACCATTTTTGACTGCTGGAGCACCCAAGGATTACTTGGGAAAGGTTAGAGATCTTACCAGGAGAGCTGATGGCTTGGGGAGTAGGAAGGGGAAGAACACAGAAAATGGCAAGTAGCTTCCAGAACTTCTGAATTATATTAGCGATCTCAGTACATCCGTTGTTGAGCTGAACTAGAATGGTCCTGATGTAGGAGTCCACTTACCAAATGCATCAGCACTCAAAATATGGACAGAGGCAGAAGCTCTTCCTGCCTTAGAAGGTATGAGGGTGGCATAGCTGTGATTAAATGTCTCCATTCCTGGGTCTCTCCATCCTTAGGCATGTAGATGGGTGGAAGTCAGATTTCCACACTATATTTACTCTTGGAGGAGGTTCAAAAGCACCCCCCCTTTTTTTTTGTTTTTAAAACTGGCAATTGTCACTTTTCCAAATTCAAATAGAAGAAAAAAGGAGCTCACCCATCTGAGGATTTTAGTTTCTTCTGTTCTGTGGGTCTTCATGTTTCCCTCCTTTAGTTTTTCATTTATAAAGCTCCTCTTGACAATGAAAAAACAGTGGAAATGAAATGGACCTGTCTGATAAACACTCAAAACCTCCACTGGTGCTTGCATAATATAAATTATAATTGAAAAAAATAATTTCAAAGAAAGGGTTTTTGCTAATCTAAGATTTTCTGCTACACAGAAAAAATTTAATCCACATTGATATTTTCCTTTCTATATTTCCAATGCAAATCTAAAAGATTTTAAAAATTTGCTGATAAAAGATGCTAGAATTATAAGCCCACAGGAAATATTCATTTATTTTCCTCTAATACTGTAGCAAAATAATTTAGCAAAAATCTCCGTTGATCCATTCAGCAATCAGCATGTGAAATGACTCACAAAAAGATTACTCACAAACATAAACTACTCAAAAATCAATAAAAAAATTATAGAACATTAACATTCCCTAATTCTATAATCATTTATATTGTTAATAATATTGTTATAAAACTAATTTAACTAAGCAAGGACTTTGCATTAGTTGACTGTAATTCAATGGAGCAGAAATTGCATCTACTTAATGTATATTGTATGTACTTAATATATACAATTTGATGGGATGTTTATTCTCTGACTTTAGACATGGAAGCTTAATAATCTTTAGGATAAAACTGGAGCGATTGACTGGGGGTGAAGTTGGGGGCCCTGAACCATTGCCTTTTTTAAAAAAAATCATCCTCTTTTTAAATTGGGTAATAAAATATCTTAGTAGTTACCCTTGACTTATGAGGACCACCAAGGCGTAAGAGGATTAGAGTGACCAATGTCATGGGGTCAAAACAAAGCCCTTTTCACAAGAAGCACAGGGTCCACAACTCCATAAGGTAAAAGCTATAGGGCACGTGGATCTGCATTTTCCAGAAGGAAAAAAAAGAGACATGATTATATCAGAGGATTAATACTAATAATAAGACAATCTCACTGATGTGGATCAGAACACACCACACCGAATGGCTAGCGAGTTAAAACTTCTTATTTTTCAGGTTGAAACACTGGAGTGATTTATTTTTAAAAGCTTGATTTAGATCTATTTTGTTTGGTTGTTTGAACTATCTGGAGAATTGATAAAACTATTAGCTCAGCTTTCATGGGAAGATGTGATCCATAAGCAGAGCTCCAAATGCTAATTTGGGACACTAAATTAGAAACGAAAGTTCCAAGTTTAAAAGTATTAAAGCACATGCAACATTAAGAAGTTTATACTTTGGCAGAGGGACCTGGCTGTAATCTGTTTTAAAACAAATAGATTGTGTACAGCTGTCCCTATATCCCTGGCAAAATGATGATTTAATGTTGATTAAGAGAGAAAGCCTTTGAAGTGAGTGAGGCAGCAGCCCCGAGTATGTCCTCAGTGATCATTATCAGTCTTCCCTGAAGGATGCCTTGGTGCCAAAAGCTCTTTTCTCCAAACTGGTTAAGGTGGATTCAGGAGCGAAGGCTTTGTACGTCTGAAAAGGCCTTCTCATTCACCGGCCTCTGGTGTCTTATTCCTTTAGGATCGTGAATGTCTGAGAATAAGCAGATGTAGCCCTTTTCTCAAGAAGGGCAGGGTCCACGACTCCACGGCATCATGGCATTATTTATTCATCATGAGAACAGCGAGGAGCGTGTACTCTGCAGAAAAATCAAATCAGTGTTCGTTGGGTCGAGCAGCTGCATTTGGCAGAGAAGCATTTGGAGCTAACTTTGGTAACTGAGCAATTACAGGCATTATTAAAACAGAGATGCAAATGAGTAACCATATTTTCTTCTAGATTTTCTGTTTTGCACTTGTAGTGCTTAAATTAAGACCAGCTCAAAATTGTAAAAGCTGATTGCTGCAAGCATCGAAAGTTTCTGTGCTTGTCCATCTATCAGTAGTTTCACTAAAAATATTTACAGATCGGTAAACCTCAAAGGACCAGATCTGCATTTCTTCATGTTTACAGGTTAAATGGATTTAGTGCCAAAGCAGTTACGTCTGTCCGTGGTGCCTAACGCTGAAGGTTTGTTCACAAGTGGAGCTTCAGAGGATTAAACATTCAAGATTTTAAATGTGAATAAAATAAATGGGGGCATTGTAAAAATATCTATAAATAATTAAAAAAAATTCTCTGTGATATGTTTGCCTAATACCTGCTCTGTGACAATAAGCAAGATTAATTACATCATATTCTGAAAACGTTTGGTAAATTACCCAGTTCCTCTATTTATAAGCCCTGGGAACTTGGTCAGATTTCAGTTCAATCTCCTCACTATCATAGGGGAACAAGAATAGTACCTATCTCCTAAGTTGTCAAGAGGATTAAATAAACATACCCATAAAGTACTTAGAATAATGCTTGGCATTTGGTAAGTTCTGTTGTGTGTATAAATGAAATAGTTTTATCAAACGGTAAACTGGAATATCATTGCAAACTTTCTCTTCTCTCTCTCACTTATCTATCTGCTGCCCCCCCATATTTCAGTTCAGTACAACTCAACAGTTCATACAGTGTGGAGGAAATATTATTTGCATTATCGTTCACGATGTTGATCAGGTTATTTTCATACGACAAGCTGCTGTACTTGTGACTGTGTCTGTCCTGATCCCCTAAGCCCAAAAATCAAAGTTTGAGATTTTTTTCCCCCCCAGACTTTTAGCCACACATTGTCAGTATGAGGCATGGAAAAAAATAGGAAAGAAGTTACTGAATGATTATAGTAAATTAAAACTAGCGAACCGGCCAGCGTAGAGCAGCCGGAGCTCTGTCTTCCCTGGACATCCACAGTCGCTGCTCCCTTCACCAGATCCCAGTAATAAACTCTCTCCAAATTCCTGGAGTTGGTTCCGTTAGTTCAGGCTCTGATCTGGTACATAAATCTCTCTTGCAGATTTTTAGTCTGTTCAGTGGCTTTGCTTTTCCCATGGTTTACTTCTTATCCACAGGTTTCTTTTCTTTCCTACGCAGTCCTTCTGATTTCATCTCCCATTTTGCCAGGACCATATTTACTTTCACTTTGAGATTAAACTTGAAGCAATCAGCCTACAAAATTCACATGAAAATACTCAAGAAATGTGTATTTGAGAGCAGACTCTAACACATGCTTAAATAGTGGAATGCAAAGCATTTACTCATGCACAAATAAATGTACATTGTAGAGTATTTCCATTTACGTTGAAAATATTAGTGCATCTTCAATTCTTTTGTGGACAAGTGGAAAAAGCTGCTGCTTAAATATGTGTGCTGGTGTTGGCAAATGTTTGTGATGTTCTAGCTGCGGACAGCTCTTAAAATGGCTCTCTGTAATATTAAAGTTTTGCTTGATTCTTGGATTTATCTTAGCCATGGGACAATACTATAGGGTTTTCATCTGTGCTCTATGAAATTTGATTTCTTAGCTTTAATTTGCATTTTATAAGTTAATTTGAAGTGGAACTTCTTTTATTATTGTTAATCCTCCCTTATATTCGTATATATTCTGAAGAAACCCCAAACCCTTATTTTAAAATCGACACACATGCTCTAGAATCCAGACTTATTACCCCAATAAATACACTTTATTTAAGAGATGTCTGCTGGAAGATGATGCAGACCTTTTTAAAAAACTAGATATGAAGGATAAAATGATTTTTAATTGTCTAGTGATTTAAAATAAGTTCAGTAATACAAATTCCACATCTGCTTCAACTGCAGACATATAAAACCAGTGTGACAAAAAGGCATCATTAAGCAATCTGATTTTCTTGTTGGGAGGGTTTAATGCTGTTGGGTATAGTATTAAAATGTAGAATTTGATAGCATGTCTTAAACTTTTAATGATGTGTCCATGAATATAAAACATGCTTCTCCTAGTAACTTTATGACTTCTCTTCTGCATAATTAGTGGTATCTGTTTTATGAGCTTACTGTTGTTTCCTTGATCCCATGAAAAATGTGAAACCACTGTAATGATTTACACCATTCCAGAGCTTTAAAGATACGAGCTGTTTCTTAAACTAAATAACAAAAAAAAAAAAAAAAATCCCAAACTATAATACTGGAATTAAAGTCATAGTGAGACCTTTGAAAGTTAAAAATCAACAAACACACATAGGATTTGGAAATAAGTACATTTTGATAGTTTCTTTAGTAGCATTTGATTTTTAATAGCATTAATGCAGAATGTATTTTTTAGTGTATACATAAAGATATCTTCTCGTTTATATATACATATATAAGATCGATATATAAATATATTTATTCCTCATTCATAGTTGAAACATTTGGGGACATTCTCATTGAAAAATGTTTGAAGAATAATTATTTAAATCATTTTAGTTTTGGGAGTTATTCATTGAGGTAATGAAAAAACACTCTTTATTAAGTATTAAAGATCCACAAAACTTCATGTGAATTCTATCTTTTTTGTCATTAGTAAATTCACAGGAGGGTATTTTTGTGCCTTTGGTCTCTTATTTTTAGATATAAATTGGCTATTTTTCTTGTCCTAGTATATGGCATACTATTGAAACAAACAGCATTTTGTGATAGGGCCTTAACCAAAATAACTTCGATCTTTCTTGGTTATTTTTATTATTTGGTACCTTGAAATGTAATTTTCCTCCAAGACTCTTAACTACTTTATGATGTTTTCTTAATTTTATTATTGGTAGGGCATTTTGATATGTCAGTATATAAGTGAATAAATTAATTAATTAATAAATGCTATAAATTCATGAAGAATTTTCTCCAAAAGGTGAAAGTTGCAAATGACATTATTTGCATATATAATTACAATACTGTAAGCTTCTTCTGTTGTTGAAATAAAGTGGTTTCTCTAGGTCTTAGGAGAATGTATAAACGACAAGTTTTTCCCCACTGTAACACGATTACTTTGGATTATCTCATTTAATTTGATTAACTTTAAAAAAGTGAGTCAATCAATTATTTAATGCTTCCCATCACTTATTTAATGATAAAAAAGTAAGAACAATAAAAAATTTTGTAGTTATTGTAATTAGTTTTCCTTGGGTAGTATTTCATCAGTGAGATATAAACAGCAGAGGCTTCAAGTAGTGGAGTTTTTATTGTAACTACCAAATAAATGTAGAATTCTAACTCTTACTTTAAAAAAAGAGACATTTCAAATGTATGGTACCACCCCACACCCATTGCCAAGGCCCCATACTCCTCTGCATACATCAGAAAGCAGGGGTGATCCTGTACCTCTAAAGCATATACAGTATTGTGAAACAATGTTACCTCAATTAAAAGAATTTTAAAAATTGACATATTTCAATAACAGGCAGTCTTGTGACTGGCAGACTTAAATTCTTTTGTGCAACATTCTAATAAGCAACTTATTTTAGAGTTATCTTGAATACATTCAGTTGAAATAATCACAAGTGTTAAGAAGTGGAGCAGCTCTTCCTTCAAGGAGTACTAAAGTATTTCAACAAAAATGATTATAAAGCAAATATTGAAAGTGTGAATCCATTTCCTATTTGGTTTCTATTAAAGATAGTTCCATTGGAAAAACAATTTCTAACAGATTGAGACAAAAGCATTTTTTTGACGTACAAGTGTTTAAGTATGAAGTATGGCCCACACATTCTCAGTGTCATATTCTTGGATGTATTTGAGAACACTTTTTGGCCTTTGCACTGTATCGACCAAAGGTAATATTCTAATATCTTCAGCCACAGAAATTCCCTCTTTCTATACTAACAACTCAATTCCTACCCATCATTTATTTGGAATTTTACTATAGCAACACATTTACTAGTGGACCATCTAAAAATCTCCCTTCGAGATTTAAAAAGGCAAATTTCCTATGTTCTTTTATAGAAAACATATTCCAGGGCTTCCCTGGTGGTACAAGGGGTTAAGACGCAACCTATGGAGCTGTCCACAGCCACTGCAGCACAAGTTTGATCCCCACCCAGGGTGCTACCCACATGGCATGGCAGACCTCTCCTGACTTGCCCGCTGCTCCCCTCAGCAGTGTATTTCAGTAGATCCGCCTGTTCTGCTCCCCACTCTGTCTCTGGCAAATCCACTCACCCCCCACCTCTGGCCTGTACCCCAGTTCTTGTTTGCATAAATAAATGAATCTTAAAAAAAATTAAAAAAAAAAATAAAAAGCTGAAAAAAAAAAAAAAGAAAGAAGACATACTCCAGATTTGGTGACAGTAAGATCAAGCATATTTGTGTGTACTTTTGACTTGGCACTCTACAACCTGCAAGAATTTATTTTGTAACTCCTCAGCCCCCCTTTTCAAGGGCAGTTAATAGCCATTGCTCAAGTCCTTCCATCTACCCACTTCCTGAACACAGGCCCCAAAGTCTTGTGATTTATGAGACGATAGGTAAAAAGGACAACTCTAATTACTATGATGCCATTTTCAAATGCACTGCAAGTAAAATTTGGGTGCAGTTGAAATGGCAGAATTCTATAAGAAATGTCCACAGTTCACTCTCATTCTGGATTCAAATGCAAATTTAAATGACAGAAATTACTTACCTTTAGCACCTTAACAAGATTTTAACTTTAACCAATCTTTTCATGTTACCATAACCTATACACTTGATTTTGTCAAAATAGATCTTTAGGGGTGTGTGTGTGTGTGTGTGTGTGTGTGTGTGTGTTGAATTAGTTTCTGTCTTCATTTGCTATAAATTCTCCTCATTACAAATACCAAAATTACTTCTCATACACAGTTCATATTAAAATGTGTTCTTCCAGTAAACACATGATGCATTTCTAATCCAACAATTATTTTTGAAGTACCTCTAATTTTCAGTTGTTTGGGTATAAAAAATAGGTGGCAAAGGATACAGAACTCGTTCTCTTGTTCATACCCATACAAGGTCAGAGCACTTGGCTTGGACCCTGTGTCTTTCCAGCATCAGTGTCTTGAACTTGAGTGTACATACGAGTACATGAGACCAGGTCACCTTTACCCCCATTGTAGGGCCTGGCACATAGTTCACATTCAGTACACACCTGTCTCATGACGATGTGAATC
This sequence comes from Talpa occidentalis, assembly GCF_014898055.3. Taxonomy (NCBI): domain Eukaryota; kingdom Metazoa; phylum Chordata; class Mammalia; order Eulipotyphla; family Talpidae; genus Talpa; species Talpa occidentalis. The sequence goes on along the minus strand of NW_023604295.1, from coordinate 137,392,221 downwards.
ATTTACTTGTTTTCATCTTTGCATCTCCTGAACTAAGCTTACTATGCATAATGGCTCATAATAAATAATCCACACCCTCCCATGTGTAGTTCCACAGAAATGCCTGCAGCTCTCTGGAAGACTGTGCTCTTCCACTTTTGTGCTCTTTCCCCCTCTGCTTGGGAAAGCTCTTTTCTGTGCCACCTGAACTTCTAAACACCATCCTAACTTTTCCTTCCAGAATCACCTCAAAATTCACAACTTGGTAAAAAACATATTGTATTTGAAGAAAAAATAGAAAACAGAATTAATTAGTTGAGTAAATCTTACGATGCAACACTTCATTCAAATGGCCATCAAAAAATGGGCAGAAGATCTGAATAGACACTTCCCCAAAGAAGACATTCATATGGTCAACGGACATATGAAGAAAAATGCTCATCATCTCTTATCAACTGGGAAATTCAAATCAAAACCACAACAAGATATCGCCTCCGAGAATGGTCCATATCAAAGAGTCCAACAGCAACAAGTGTTGGCGAAGGTGGAGAGAAAAACACTGTTGGTGGCAGTGTAGACAGGTTCAGCTGGATATTATTTTGTTTGTAACCAGGAATTATGTGAAATGTTAAGCGATGAGTTCTCAGCACTTATTGACATTATAAAAGAGGTTTTTAATTTTAATCTATTTTAATAATGTTTTATTGATTTGAAATGCTATATCAATTTGGGGGTACCTCTCTACCTCTATGTGTATATAAGCTTTGTTTCACCCACCATTGATGTTCTAGTCCATTCCCACTCTCAGATTGGTGCTCTCCATCCTTCTCTATATCACCCTTCTGCTACATTTTTCACAAAATCTAAGAGTTATTTTTGTTGTGATTTGCTAGTCTGTTTGCTCTGGTTATTTATATTCCACATATGATGGAAACCACCCAGTAATTGTCTTTCACTTTCTGATTTATTTTGCTCAGTATGAGCACCTCAAATCCCATTTATATTGCTGTATAAGGCAAGAGTTCATCTTTTTTAATAGCTCAGTAGTATTCCACGGAGTATAAATACTGTCACTTCTTTATCCAGTTATCTGTTGAAGGACATTTAGGTTGTTTCCATGTCTTAACTGTTGTGAATAATGCTGCTATGAACATAGGAATGCATATATCCCTTTGCATTAGTGTTTACATATTCTTTGGTTAAATACCTAGGAGATACATTGCTGCTTAATTTTCTTAACGTGCTGTTTCATTAAGTGGTTCCTAGGCTATAAGTCTGGAAATGGTATAAAGTACTATGCTATGCATGCTGTGGTGTAAAATATTTTCAATTCACTTTTGCCTAATTAGCAGGGGGTTTAATAGGGCAAGTCAGTGGGTACTGAAATGCATCTTCCTTGGTGCACAGCATTCTGGAAAACATCAGCATTTGGGATCTCCAGGGTGAGAGACATTGGAACTACTCAGAGCTCCAAGGGAGCTGTGTCTCTGTTGAACATGTGGGCTACACAAAAGGCAGAGGGAATGTGGCATTTTCTCTTAAGAACTGAGTGTGGCGCTGTGGGGGTGGGCATGAGAGTAGGCTATGGGGAGGCTTCTGATCTGTCTGCTCCCACAGGATCCAGAAAAACTCCTCTGCAGAGAATCTTCCTGTCACATTGTTTCTTTAATAGTAAGTTCAGGTGTGAGAGCAACACTTTCTATGAAGCATGGATCCAAAATGCTAAAGCTCCTGGTGATCAATTTACATTCACAGCCATATTCTAGGTCACAAATGGGCCCAAGAGTGCCGTGAATCTACAAGATGGGCTACTAGTTACCTGCTAGTTAGTTTTTTGCCTTTTCTCTGTTTTGCACATACTCTGTACACCCCATGCCCCCTCCACCCACAAGTGAAGTAACTCTGAAAATAATCTTCATTCATTTTTTCATTCATGTTCACTTATTCAGCACACACAGGTATCTTCTGCCTTTCAAAGTTCACTTTATTTTATTTCACATTATAAAAGACCTACATTAGAATTTGTTTTTGCTAACTAAAATTTTTAAAGAGGATTTTCACTTATATGACAGAAGTCACAAAAGCAAAAGCACTGTTCAGTGTTGGTTTTGCAGCAGCCATTCTAGAGGCAGCAGCATCCTAGGCACCTCAACCCATCCTGTGTGGCCCCCAAAACTCCTTGCAGGGAACTACTTATACAGCTTGTATATGGATCATATCATTCTTACTTGTATTATACTGCAAATATATCTTAGGTTGATGTCTTATTTGGTATGATTTGGGAGGTTATTATGGTGGTCTGGGAACACTAAAAAATTTCCATGTAAATGAATTGTAATTGCTTCTTGTCCTTATGCCATTTCTTCTCAGGGAAGGTTTCATAGGAATGATTCACTTTTGGATAAGGGGGAAGCCTGATTTATTAAGAGTCTTCTATATGCCTAACATTGTATTTGGTGTTGAGCACACACACTTGGAGAATACACCAGAGTATAAAAACAGCTGTTTTAGGAGAAGTAGTAGGTTTGGGGAATCCATGAAAAGAGCAATTATCCTGAATGTAGTGCAAAGAACTTTCAAGAAGTCCTCTTAGAAAAAGTAATAGTTAAGTTTAAAGATGAAATGAATTTTCAAGATGAAGAGCGGATCTGAAAAGGATATGCTGTAGAACACAAAACAGCCCAAGAGGAGCGAGGATATGAGGTCTTCTCCACATGAGACAGCTGAACTTCAGAATTCTAGAAACGAGTGAATAAAAGTTTGGTGAGACAGATAAAAACAAGATCACAAAGGGTTTCTACCATGTTAGAGTTTGGTCTTTATTTCGAGAACAAAGATAAAACATAAACATGTTGAAAGTTAAATAAATAAAGGTTGGAATACATTTCAGAATTCAGAATTCATTTCGGAAACTCTAGGGACAACATGAAGACCAGGTTGAAAGAGCACCAGCCTGCAAGAGGACCATCTAGGGCTGAGTGGTAACGAGTGTGAAAGAAACTGGGGAGAGTCGCTGGAGCAAGGAAGAGGCAGAGGGGAGGGTGTGAAGAGGAAAGACTAGGAAATGTTTAGGACATTGGGTAAACACGACCTGTGAGAGGTCTGATGTTTGGTGGAGAAAAAGGGAGTCCCAGAAAGGAGCATTAAATGTGGCACCATATCCTGGGCTTGACTGACCTATGGATTGCAGTGCCATGTCCACATTGGAAGAAGGGCTCGTTCTGGAAAGGAAGATAGCATTTTGTTTGTTTTAGAGATGTTAACATTTAAGTGTCTTTTGAGAAGAGAGAGTGTGTGTGTGTGTGTGTGTGTGTGTGTGTGTGTGTGTGTGTGTGAGAGAGAGAGAGAGAGAGAGAGAGAGAGAGAGAGAGAGGAGAGGAGAGGAGAGAGATATTTTTTTCTAGAACTAAGGAGCATGGAAGAGATGAGTACAGAAGGAGAAGCCTAAAATGGAAATGAGGAGGAGCCAGAGAAATAGGAGGGAAACCTCCAGCTGCTGAGTCATCCACCACCAGGAGGAGGAGTTAGGAATGTTTCTCAAACTTCTAACTTGGAAAATACATACTGGTTCCTTTAACCAAAAGGAAGAAAAGGAGGCATGAAAGAAGTCATTTGATTGGGTAAGAAGTCATTTGATTAGTGTTTTGTTGTGAACCAGATGAGTGTGAGGTTTGAGATATACCCAGGTAGAGCTAAGTCGGGAACCAGTGAATGTTTGTAAGTACAGAGAAGAAACAGGCTTGGTCGTTCAGTGAAAAATATAGTCAAATATAGCCTTAACTTCAAAATATTTCTCTGGGACAGCATTGTAACATTCTTTACATCACTGGAATACTATAGCTCTCTCTCTCTCTCTCTCTCTCTCTCTTTTTAACAACATTTCTTAAATTCTCTTGAGTAAAAGTACAACCTTTCTAGCACACACACACACACACACTAAGACCCACAGTGAATTGCAAAATATGCTTTCTCATGGCAGAGCTAAAATCAGGAACTTGGAGCCTTACAGATCAGGGTTTGAATACTGGTTTTACCAATTACTTGCAACATGACCTTGGGTAAGTCAGTCTCTATAGTTTTAGGCTTTTTTCATCTGAAAAACTGGTCTAGTAGTAGCTAAAATGTAGGGTGAAGGAAAATCTAGTGTGATAATTTGCACTTAGTCAAAGCCCAGTAAAGAGTGATTATTATAAATATTTTAAATGATCTGACACATGAAAAATTTAATTCATCTCGCTAGCTTTAATCATTTCCATGTTTCACAGTGGCATCTACTTTTTCTCCTACTAGAAGTTCTCTTTAAGCTCCTTCTGGTATTAGCATCATTTCATGAACAATAAACTCAAGACTTTATCACTATAGAATCTGTTTTGGGGAACAAATGGTGGGATAAGGGTGGGATGAAAGAGGTCGAGGGGGAGATGCGAGGAAACATAGTAACATCATTACCCTCAGTGGGGGTGGAGGGCAGGGACCTGGTTGAGGAGTCAAAAGAGGACTTACTACTGAACAACTGAGATTTTGCAAAGCAATATATCCAGGAGGAAAGGTAATATCAGACAGATTATGTACTAGTCGAACAGAAAAAAATGAGGGGGTACTCCCCAACCTTTGATATAAACTTGTCTGTGTTCATTAATTAGCATAAACTGTATTACTGTTTCTTCATTCACATCTAGAAACCCAGCAACCTTGTGACTATAGTCCCTCCATTACTTCCACCAATGTCTGGAAAGGTATGAATATAGACCTTTATCAGAAAGATGATTTGATTGGAAAGTAATCCTATTATCAGTCTATTATAAAGCTGCGTGAAATCTGGAAGGTGTTGCCAAGTGTTTCTCCATCATTGCTCCTTTTGATGCATATAGAATTAGCTTCAAATAGAAGTCTAGAGGTCACCTCTCCTGTTTTTTCCTACCCATCTGCTATTACCACATTCCTAGTTCCACACTGGTTTCCATTCAGTAATGGGTCACCATCAAAGTCTCTGAGGCTTTTATTTATAGAAATTGATAGATCCATTCTAGAGACAAGTTTAAGTTGCTCTTTGAGATTTCTTGAGAGAGAATTTTTTGCAGAACTAAGCCATTGATGACAGTAAGACATCCATCTTAGGCTACATTTTACAGTGTCTGATGGCTTAACTTTAGTGTGTTATATTATGCTAAAAGATCTTCTTACTAAGGCGAGAAGAGAGGAGGGAATAAAGTGTTTGAGGGAAAGTTAAAATCATATTTTATCTCATATTATTCTGGAAACAGAGAAACAAGCTTCTTCTGATTCTTGCCTCTGACCTCATCAGAGATATCTTAGTTTACAACTATCAGAGGTATTTATGGTGTTCCATCTTTGTTATCTTCAAGAAAGAACATGGAGAAAAGCAGAACTTTCTAGTAGTTATAAATGGAATAGAAGTACTTACATTTATGAAACTTTGCCTTTGAGAATCCACATCCCTTTATAAATGAAAAGCAAGGAGTAAGGTGAGTCATTTGGTCCCAGTAACAATTTAACAACACAATGCTGGAATTAGGTTTTTAAAGTACCCATTATATGCCAGTAACAGTAGTAGGTCCTAGGGCTATCCCTGGTGGCGCAGCGGTTGAGCGCTGGGTTGCGATGCTGCCCGCAGCCTCTGCAGCGCAGGTTCCATCCCCGGCCACCAGGGAGGATCCCAAATGGTGTGCAGATGTCTCCTGCCACGCCCACTGCTCCCCTCAGCAGTGTATTTCATCAGTCTGCCTGTTCTGTTCCCTGCTCTGGCTCTGGCTCTGGTGAATTCTCTCACCCTTCTGCGCCTCTGACTGTACCCAGTGCTTGTATAAATAAATAAATAAATCTTTAAAAAAAACCGAAAAAACAGTAGTAGGTCCTAAATTGGACAAAGATAAGGTCCCTGCTTCTAGAATTACAGTTTAGTGAGGTGGACAGACAACTACACATATAATGTAAAGGGCTAAAGGCATGAGCAGAGGCTACACTAAATGGTGGGGAAAAGAGAAACACTTGGATCATCTGAGTCTTTGGGGGAGGCAGGAGGGTTGAAGGAGGCAAAGATGAAAAAGGGAGTTGAGCAAATGAATAAATAAATACAGTAATAAACAAACTCCAGAAAATTATTTCTGTCTTATGAGTTTGCATCAGAGAAATATCAGGAATTGTCAACATGAACTTAATGGCCAGTCATTCTATTTATTTGCTTGTGCCATTTTTCTATTTTCCAGTTTAGAGAAAGAAATTCTGATTCTTATCCACGTGTATTGTCCTGTGTGACCCTAATGTGTGTTGTCGGTAATTATGACACAGTAAATCCAGGGTGGAAAATCAAGACAGGCTTTTTGGACAAAGAGACATGTTCTTGCAGTAACTATTTATGCTCTTGAGAAATCACTTTGCTGTTCCTGCTGTTGCTCCAGTCTTAGATGAGGGATGAGGCTTCGCCTAGAGAAAGTCAGATTTCTGACTAAAAAACCCTTTCACCGATGATTCTGACCCATTTCAAACAGTTCCTTCAAAGAGATGCTGCTGATTGTCCACCACATTTGGATATTAAAAAATTCATATTTTTAGAATTTTTCTCTCTTATGTATTAAAAAATCCTTGTGCTTGTTTCTTGGTCTCAAGAGCAGCAAACTACTTATAAGGAGATTAAATATTCCAAGCAGATTAGATTAACTGCTCATTTTTAATGCTTTTCCTAATTCTGATTAATAGGGTCGCCTTGGATATATTAGTGAGTGTGGTGGAAAGGGGAAAGCGTACTTTTTCAATATCAGAAATATTGCTACATAGCCCCAAATTCCCCTCTATTCCTCTTTGAGGAATTGTAAAACTGATTTCAAAGGGAAAAGGCACATATTTATGTAAGTTGGAAAAATATTTTACAAATATGCACCACTTAGATTCACAGAAGTTAAGAATTATAACCAAGGGACCATTTGCAGTACTTATCCAAAAATGCAAAACTGCAGTAAAGAAGGGCTTGGAATGAAGAATGGAGCCTGTAAAATGTGACTGGACTGGGTTGAGAGTGTGGAAAGCATGTTATGTAGTCAAGTATTTGCTTTGGAAAGATGGTAGCTCGACTTTATCACAAGGGGCCGCATTAGATAAGTACGCGTATTATGTGGAATATTGTTTACTTTGAAACATGGAATTTAAGAGCATGATAGCAGCATGGAGTTCATCAGTCTTGCCCCTTTATGGAAGAAACTGAGCTCTAGGGTGGTTAAGTGGTTGGAAAAAGAAATAGGAGTCATCCTAACTCCGACTCCAGGGTTCTTTAAATTTCACCACATTTCCTAATGCTTTTGGTGGGTGAAAAATTAAAGCACAGACATGATAGTTAAGTGTTCACACTGTGTGACTTACAAAATCAAGAATCCACTATATTGATAAAGTCATCTGATTTTCTGAATGAAGGACAAATAGGTTTGTACAATTAGTGAGGGAAAGGAATTGGCTAATTTTCTACCACTAGGTGGCATGCTATGTTATTTTTTTTTTCTGACACTCCTTATAAAGGAGTGTCTCACACACACACACACACACACACACACACACACACTTTATCCATTCTTTGAGGACATCTGTCATTATGACTGCTTTGAAATTTGACTTGGTGTATCTGTTTATAAAATACCATCAAAATCAAACCCATTATTTCCCTCTTTTTCATTATGTGGTTTCTGCTTCACTGCTCCTTATTTGTCTTGTCTACTTGGCATGGGAGGAGGAAGTAGACTTGGTTTCAGTTCTTACTTATTTTATCACATTTAATAAATTGTGAGTAAAGTCTCCCTGCTTTTGGAGAGAAGTAAAAAGAAAATACTGATTGATCCCTAAGTGACCAATTATTCATTCAGTATCTATTCAAAGTCAATCATTTAATAGGTAATTATCTACTAATAATGCTTAGGCTAACTATCTAGCTCATGATATTCCTTTTTTCCATCTTGGGGAATACTGAGAAATTGTGGTCAGAGTCACGAGGAGCTGCTAACTGTTCAAGCAGAAGGAGCCAGGGGCACCGGCTAGTCCGCAAGGCACTGGCAAGACTGATAATTCAGCAGGAAGAAGGGATTGGAATGAAACTTCCCCAACTTTACAGAGTCAGCCTCGCTGTCCTCTGGATTTTCTAAGTCATCAGAAGCTTCACTATGTGAGGGAAAGAAAGGAAACTGCTACAGTAGGACTTTCAGAATATATCCCTTTAAAGTTTGTTGTTAAATCCCAGGTATTCCTTAAAGATTCTCTGCTCTACCTTCATTTTCGAATTCACATTTTCTGCCAGGCAAAATAACAAGAGAAGAAAATCAGGATAGGCGAAAGTAATATTCTTATATGGAATAAAAAGCTCCCATTTGTTCTATCACATCAAAGCAAATCACCTCCAAATCTCACTCTTCAAGAGGAGAAACATAAGCATCCAAGAACGCAGCAATCTTGGTCCCCTTTTTGCTGAACCACCACCTACTGTTCTTAGCAGAGAGCAAGGACTGCGTGTCTCTTGTTCACCAGTGTATCCTTGTGTCCCTGGGGGGGAAGCGAAAAAGTCTTGTTTTATTAATTAAAGTCATATCAATTGCAAGCAGCAGGGACCATCCCGAAAGTAGTTTATACAAAACAAGTCAAGTATCACAAGAATGACAGCAGGAGACTTCAACCTGGCCTTAGGAAGGGATTGTGCAAGTGTGTCGTGGGTGCCTTCAGGACTCTGCTGTGCTCTGGCTGCTTATTTTACTTTTCTTTGCTCCACATACTCGCATTTTAGGCTTTTCAGGCTAATGTGGCATTCTGTAGCTTCCCTCAAATCTAAAGTATATATGATGCAGTTCTAAAGGATTCATTGGATATTTTTGAGCAAACTTCCTGGAGATAGAACCTAATTGTCCCAGCTTGAATGACATAATAAATTCTGGTCAAGTCAGCCACAAGGTCAGGTGATGTGACTATGGCTGTTGGATTCCACCTTTTATGGATGTGGGTTCTCAGACAAGGAGGATCCGTGTGAGCTGGACAGAAACCCTGAAGGTGTCTGCTGTGCAGTAGGTATTTTGAATAAATATATAGGAGAAGGTAGGAGTGAACCAAGACTTTTAGTTTGGGGTAGTCCAATAAAGTCATGTGGATAAATATAGGGCGATTTTTAAGGATCGACTTTGTACCAGAGTCTGTGCTTAATACGGACCTGAATAATAGCTGTAAAAGAAAGGAGTTCTTGACCTTCAGGAGAAAGGAAGAAAGCACTGTCATTACTAAATCAGGAGACATGAACAATGATGCAACACACATTCAGTCAATGGCGAGATCATAATTTTGATTGTGTTAGCTAAGATAATATCAGCTGCCAGGAAACAAAGAAATCTCAGTGAAAAACATACAAGAAGTTTATTTCTTGTTATGTAAAATATCAGTTGGCAGCAGATGGTGGAGGGTGCAAAGGAGAGAAGCTCTACTGTTCTGGGTCTTCAGGAGTCCCAGCTCTGCCACCTCCTTGCATACATTCTACCATCATAACCATCTTGAGAAGCAAAGCTAGCCAACAGGATGAGAAGGGAGTAGGAACTCACACTGAAGGGAAGAGTGACTCCTGTTGACCCATTGGTCACATCAATCCATGATCATACTGCACTGAAAAGGATGCTGGGATATGGAAACTTGCCGTGTCCAGGAGGAAAGGCAAATAGGTCTCGGGAACTGCTAGCAGGTTACATGTAGTCATGGCAGTGGGAGGGAGGAATAATCAGGGGGAAAAATGTATGAATGAGCGTACCATGTGAGATCGTCTTTGAGACACAGATCCTGCTGTTGGAAAGGGAAAGTCTGTTTTTGGAAGGAAAAAAGTAATATGGTGAACCATCTGGAATGGAGGGAAATGACTGTGTGAGGAAGGGTGATTATCAAATTGTTGAGTGAAAACATAGTAAAAACTGAAAAGGCAGATGCCTATATTTGACTCTTTCTTTTGAAAGTTTCTTACTCTAGAGCTGAGAACATCCATTTATTTTCCCAAACAGTGGATTCAGGTCAGAAATGTTCTGGTAACTAGTGAGGGGGAACTGAAGTTTAAAGGAAAGTCATGAGCAAAATGTTATTATAAATGGGCCTCCCTGTTGGCGTAAGGGGTTAAGATGTAACCTATGAAGCATTCTGCCACTGCAGCACAAGTTCGCTCCTCGGCCAGGGAGTTACCCACATGGCGCAGCAGACCTCTCCTGACTTGCCCACTGCTCCCCTCAGCAGTGTATTTCAGTACATCTACCTGTTCTGTTCCCTACTCTGTCTCTGGTCAATCCCTTCACCCCCTACACCTCTGGCCTGTACCCCAGTTCTTGTATGCATAAATAAATCTTTAAAAAATGTTATTATAAATGTCTGCCTTGACTATATCTTGTATTCCCATTCTGACCTTCTGCATTCTACATTGAAATAGCTACTGTCATTCTCTTCTTAAAATATCAAGTTGGCTTGATGATTATAAATAAAAACAGGGCAAATTCATTTATCAAATGGGTGTTTAAAACAATCAAGATCGATATTAATGTATTTTCATTCCCTGCAACTATTTAAGTTAAACATATCTCTACAACTGTATTTATAGATGTGTTATTTTTCTTTGACTGGCATTAGACTCAACTAAATATCTTAAGAAAATAGTGGGAGGGTTTTTTTTTTTTTTTTTTTTTTTTCAGAATTTCTTCTTAATCAGACATCTGGTATTTGGCACTCAAATTTTATTAGACCTATTGGGCATTTTTAAAGGGGGATAAATCATATGACTTTCATTTTAATTTTTACTGTAATGGCTTAATGTAGCCAACATATGCTGAGTAATAGCGTTAAAATAAAATCAATAAGTGAAGGATTAAAATCTGTCTGTGTTCAATTTTGTAAAGACACTAATTAGAGAAAGATTTTTCAGATCAGAATTCAATAAACCAGCAATTTTTAAAAATTGTAATAATATAACGAGAGATGCTTGGATTTTAGCATGTTGTTATTGAGGTAGAAAAATTACAAGGGAAATAAACACTTTCCTTCTAATTCTGGGCTGTAAGAGAAGAAAGTAGGGAGACCCTTTTGTATGACTGTCAGAAAGCATTTAGACAACAAAATCTTTAAGCCATTTCATAGTTATCTATTTTAAGTCAAAATATTAACTTGAAAACCAGGGTGATTGAGTTAGCCTAAACGTGGTGGCAATTTCACCACAACATAAGGTACATTCAGTCACTTTAATTTTCTCATTTCACTAATTTGGGTATGAGCAGATTATTCCACTCCCTAATTTTGGGCAACTCAGCCTCCCAACTGTTTTCTCTATGGTTCTACTTATTGAGGTAGAGACAGAGCTTGGAATTCAGTTGGAATTTTATTTTTCATTTTGGAATGTCTTGCTACATGTCTTTAAAAATGGCACTTCTCTGTAAATAAAACTGCCAACCGTTTCCTCATAGAAATTGAGCAAAGAGAATATTGAAACTTCTAAATGTCTTTAAATTCTTACTTATATCGTGCATAAATGAGAAAATTAAATGCATTAGTCTTACCACAAAGATTCTAATTCTAAATATAATGAGTTCACATATATAACTCATAATTCAAAAGCAGTTTTGACAGTGATGTAAAGCATGATTAAATCATTATATAAGAGATGACTATCTGACTTGCAGGATCATTTGGAAAGGTTCTGTTCTGATTAAAAGGACAAAAGACTTTTCTGTTTGATGAAGGACAACAGTGTTTATCCAGTGTTCTTCAATAAATAAAAGCATCATTCACAGTACTTTTGCAACTTTTAGGCATTCAATATAGTCATCATTTCTTTATATTACAGTAATTTAGAACAGGAAAAATGAAATTACCATTTCAATAGACTGATTAGCATATTCAGCACTTGAAGAACTTATAGTAATATGCATGAACATCTTTGCTGGACTTTAGTCCTTTAAACTAGTCTCTGATTCTTTTCCAAATATCTTAAATTTCAGATATATTCTGACATCCCTTTTTATGTTCTCTTTTTTCTAGAGAATCCCAAGCAGAGTGGATGATATAGAGAGAATTTTCAAGGAGAAAATGTTCATCTAAAGACTCTTCTGCCTCTTGCCAATTCTATCTCTTTTCTTATTTGCACAGTAACTTACCTTATTCATTCAAAATTAGGCAAACTTTAGGTGAATGTATACAAATATGTGCAAAGAGAAAGAACGTGCTGAGAGTGGTGTGTTTCTTGGGTTTTTCCATATTTATATTATTTTTCATTTGTCTAATGCTCTTGGAGACACAAAAATGTTATACTTTTTTTATATCCTCAAGGATTTTATCATGAAACAATCTCTCACACTGGAAATAATCTATGGACAGTTGACAAAAACCAATCACAAATTGAGAAATTAAATACAATCATTTCAAATAAGTGTGATGCAGATGGTAGCCAGATCAAAGGGACCGTTGTGGGAGGGAGTATTTGAGAGCAGTCTATGTGTGGACACCCTTGAGTGGGCCCTGCACTATTGTATAAAGGGAGAGTAGGGACCCAGAGATTGTCCTTGATTGGCTGTACAGAGGAAAACTTCCAAGTACAATGACCACTAATCTGGCAGAGACTAACTTGGGGATAACCAGAGTACTGCCTTGCAAGAGCTCACTCATGAAACAAGCCCTAAGTTTACTTGGCATCCATCAAAGACTCATATGAAGAGGATCTGGCTAAGGTGTGTGGATAAAAGCAAAGAAAGGGAATCAAAAGATCAGCTTTGACTGCTTTAAAATTTTCTACACCCCAATTTGCAGACGCTGATTTTGCTGAAACAGAAATAATTTAAATTTTCTTTAATTAAAAAAAAATTAGCACAAATTAGCACAAATGTGCTATAGAGGTTCCTTCCCCAATGCACCCGTGCACCATCACCTCAGTCCCCTGTGCTGCTCCCTCCCTCCCTCTGATCCCTCTCCCTCCTCCTGCCTGCAGTATGTCTCTGATTTATAATTGTCTGTAAAACAGAAATAATTTTATTTCTGAATCTTCTTACACATCCTACTGCATTCACTTGACCTTCATAGGGATGCCCATGGGAAAAGAGGATGGACAGGTCATACCTGTTCACAATCCCACGTAGTTTCTACTCACGGATTAGGACTTCATGTGGCCTTTATACCTATTGGTCTCCACGCCTGCCAGTGCTTTGGAGAAACTGATGGTTTTGTTTAATAGATCCAACTTTATTATGTAAAGCAACAACTAAAATAAAATTGAACCAACATACACTTCTCTCAAGTGTGCATGTGCATTTTGTTTGGAATATTTTTACTATTTTTCTTTCCCAGATTCGTGTTGTTATTACATAGGTTTTAGTCTCAACATATTTGGACACATATTTTCTGTCCAATATTTATTATTTTCTTGGTTGATCTCAATGTTTTTTTCTTTATGAAAACATTTATTTTAGAGAAACTTTGATAGCAGATGCAGGCAAACAAGGCATTGGACATCCTGAAGCCATGGAGTTATGAGAGTGATGAAGACACACCCTCCAAGAATTTCAATGAAATGTATCCATTTCACACTGTCTTCACCTGACCTTGTATTGTTGCTGCTGCTGCTGCTGTTGCTTTTTTTTTTTTTTTATCAGTCTCAGGAGCTTTGGTTGTTCCAGTTGGACATAAATAAGACACAACACAAAATAGAGCTTATTACAATGATAAACATCCCGTTACCGCACAATCTTCTCCTGTGTTAATTTCCAAGTTTCCTATCCTAGTTGCCCCAGTGAACTCAGAGTGTCCACATTTGTGCTAAATTGAGGGAAAGTGAGGTTTTGAACACTGACAGTAATTACTCAGATCATGAAAAAAGGTTGGTTCTTTGCTCTGGCAATGTCCTAGGTTAATGAATCTAGCATGGAATAAGATGCTATTTTGTATTCAACAACAACCCTTATCTGCATTTACTTCTTGTGGTACATGATGAAGATGAAGTCCTGTGAAATATAATTTTGGTTCCTCTCCATGCTTATATATTCAATTTAGCTTGGAAAAAAAAATACTGTTGACTTTACCACATTCCCCAGGGCTACCATTTTCCTCTTTCAGGCTGAGAGAACCTAAGTATTTGCTAGGAGCAATTGCAATTAGAATTTACTTCATAGACTTTCCTGAAAACCCAATAAAAAGAAATAGAAAGGCAAGGCTGAGCCTATTACATTTATTGTATGCCCACTGCCTGGTTTCTATTAAGTTTGACAGTATTTATTTTTGAAGTTAGAACGATGTACTAAATTGTGGTTGTAAACATTTTTTCCCTAAAATATCAGATAACTAATATGCAAAAACTAAATAATAATGAAAATGGTGGAAAGTAAGAAAACTGTTCTTCTCCCCACTGTAAATTCTCAGAAATTCCACTGGGAACACAGACATTGATATTTCCTGTTTCCCTCTGAATCTTTTGGTGCATAAATTTAGGTTTCCATTTTTAGTTCATGGTGGGATGGCAATTGTATTTAATTAATACATTGGTCTTCCAATAAAATTTTGCCATCAGTTATAAATTTGGGGCATATTTTATGAAACAGTGAATATTGTATTATTGCCTTTTATGAAAATTCTAGAAGATTCCAAGGAGATTTTCTGCCCTCAAAATTTAATATTATGGCATTGTCAGTATACTAGTAAACCTGTCTTAAAATGTTGTGACTTATAAAGCAATATCCCTGTGTATTATACCCAAATTATAGCTTCTGTCCAAAACTTAACATTTCTATCATATAATATTTCCTCTTCTGATAGGTGGTTGTGTAAAATATTTTTCCAGTGAATAAAATCATACTCCAATATTCCACAAGAGCCTGCAGAAGTAACTTTCTTGACATGGTGCAGAACTTCAGGTTCTCTTCAAGTTTTCACAAATGTAGGAAATTTTTTTGCTCCAGTTTTCCTTTCTTTTTTCTTTAATTTTCCTTTTTTTCTTTTTTTCTTTCCTTGTTTTCTTTCTTTACTTTTTAGTTCTTCCTTCTTTTTTTAAACGCTGGACTTGAAATAGCCACATCTGATTTTCTTTCTTAGGGACTATATTTATTATCATACATATTTAAAAGCTTTAGCTTGGTCGTTATTAAGCTGGCTGACTATTACCTCTATTAATACCTTTTAGGCAAGTGGTATTGATTTGAATTTGGGTTCTGTGAATTTTTTATTTTACAAGAACCCTTTGGCTTTAGGGGGAGAATGAGAGCATCTCTGGATCCTTTTACCCCCCCCCCCTTGAACCGTGGGGTTCAGTCTACTTTCTACCGGAGGAGGAGCATTGTCAAGAAGTTAACATAAGCTATTGGAAAAATCCCTGAACTTTGTAGGGGCAGAATAATTGCACACAAATGCATTAAGGAATCCTATGGAAAATATAGTGCTGTTAACTGGCATGGTTACAACGCAATTTAGCAAGTATGTTCGAACAAATTACCCCCTTTAACCGTAAGCCATTCTGTTTCACGCTTTTTAATGAAGGCCTGTGCCACACACTAGAATACTTCTCACCTCATTACTACTCATAAAAAGCAATGATCCATTCAAAGGCTCCTCATATCTCCCAGATGAGTGGTAAAGAGCTTCGCTTCCCATTCTGGCACAGAAGACAGGGAAGCGTTGTCTTCCCTCCTGCCTGCCTTTGAAGTAGATCATTAGAATGTTTACTAGATAAAAGAACTCCAAAATTTATCTGTGCAATCTCACGGTTGTCATGTGTTAATGATCTATCCTTCCCTTAAAAACAAAACAAAACAAAACAAACAAAACCAAACCCGAAGACATCTCTCCTTGTTTAGAGAATTCGGGAGATTTGTAAGACTGTTAGGGCAATTTTTCTCTGTCAGGATTCACAAGATATTTTCAAAGAAGCTCTAAAAAAGCAGGAAGACTTTAGTGAGTCACTGAAATACAAAGTATGGATTTAATCAAAATGCTGGTAGAGAAAGCAAAATGATAGGCTAGTTTAGAGGAAACAGTTCACTTTTTGAATTAAATTACATTTTCTCTCCAGGGAGTATCATTGAAAAAGCTGAATATTTTTGGAAATGTACTGTCGTCATATTAGTCATATTAGTAACCAATAAGCAGATTTCACCTAGACTGAAATACTCCCTTATTAATTCCAGGGACAATATATACTGCTATTGAAGATACGTGTGTATATTCAGTAACGCTTTGCAGATGGGATGGTGAGTGTGGAAGATGCACAATTTTATATTTTTGTGCATGTGAAGATATTACAGGACTAATTTAACTACAATATTTTGTACATAAAAAAATAAAAACCTGATGGGATTGGAGGGCAACGCCTATAAAAGAAAAAGAACATAGCCAAAAATATTACTTGAACGGCATTACAGTATTTCAACCAGCAGAAAAAAAATAGTCATTCATCTCTATTACATAAGAATTTCCAGTTTGGCCATTAGCTTCATAGTGTGAAACTGAATAACGACATTTGCAATTTAAGAAAGCGCCCCTACCAGGTACTAAAATAATTTGAAAGCAGAGAACTGGCATCTAAACTCTGTAATGTAACAAAACACTGGAATCTGGCACATGTTATACATTTAAATGATGTTGAAAATCAATCCCTTTGTAGGAAAAATACATTGAATGTAAACTTTTGGGTGACATTTCTAACTTTCTTTGTGGTATCTCTAAAAATATATCTGATCACCTGATGCAGGGCTGTCAAACCCTACCAAACACTTAAGCTGAGCAGTTTCTAAATTAAATTGGTATTCTCCAGGCACTTTCTCAGAAATACAAGCCCAGGTTGATCATACCACAAAACTGTAAGAAGGAAATGCCGTTGCTGTGCTTTCATAGGCTGGAGGAGGCACGTGTTTTCAGAGACTAGTCCTCCCCTGTAATAATAACTGCACAGCTTTGTTTCATTTGAAAACATAAATCTGTACACACATACTTAGTTAGACATATATCCATGTATATAGAAAAAAGTTCAACTAATAATAAAAGAAAGGATGAACATTGGCACTGTAGATGTTGACAGCATTATGCAAACTTTTCAATATTCCCTTGCATGCTCAACTTTAACTTTTGTTTATAAAGTCCACTTAGACATAATTTACAACTTCTGTTAACTTAAGCTGGGTTCTGTAAAATCTGTCTACAAAAATCAGCACAGAGTACTTTGAGATGTTACAAATCTATCTAGATATCAAACATCGAGCTGTGCAAATTATATCCATTTTGGAAACTCTGGGTTTGTATTTATGTACATAATATATTTTAGCTCTGATGTTGTAAAATGATGAAGCAAGCCTTGAGTCAGTTTTTTTTTTTTTTTTCCCTGCCTTTTCCAATTCTTGCTGTGGTATCTATGAGAAAAGGCTCAGGGGCCTAAGAAAAATAGGATGAGAAATTCTGGAGGTGTCACTATCTAACAAATTATTACAGTTCACGCTTCATAAAATGATTTGGGAAGAAAAAAAATACAAAAGTCAAGCAAAATTTGCCAATTACATGAAGTTCATAATTTCATTCTAGTATAGTTTCCAGACTTCAATACTTTAAAATATTATAAAGCTGTATCTGTTCTTTCATCCACGTACAACTGTTACAGAAATCTGATCTTCTCATCCTTCTGTGGGAGCAGGGAGAAACGTCGATCAAGATTAAGAGAAAAGATAACACACCCCTCCCCGATTACTCTTCTAATTTAAATTGCTTTTGAGAGCAAAGACAGAGATTGAAATTCTTCTTAGTATCCACATTTTAAAAGAGCAGAACAAACCTCTCAGCATTGTATTTTCTTTTTTATTGCTTTTATTGAAAGAAGAGCATGAAGTCATTGTGAAGAGTGGGGTGTCCTGAATGGCATCCCTTTAACTGCACAGCTGGTAGGGAGCAAAGTTAGCAGCATAGATGGACAACAGTTTCTGTTCACAGTGAAGTATTTCCAACTCACATGTTGGAACTGAAAGCTTTAAATGAAAAGTAAAATAATGGAGAATAAAATAAGGTAATATCTAATGAAATAATTTTGACTGTAAATATATGATTGTAACTCAAGTATTAACATAAAAAGGGAGACCAATTCCACTTCACAATACAGCTGGCCATACACAGAGCATGTTCTCACAAGGAACATCAGATTCACAGTTAACTTTGGCCAACGAGAGTCCTAAGGGGCAGAGTTGGGGAAGAGAGAAAACATCTCCTCCTTTCTGTTTCTTCCCCACTTGTGCACCAACATTTCTTCAGTCTTCAAGCAGGGGTGCCCAGCCCCCAGAACCAGTCTCATTATATCTCCCCAGATATAATCAGAAGCTGAGTTCTGCATTCCAACTCTGACCCCTGCTAAAGGGTCTAAAGGGTCCTAGACTCCCAGGCCTCTTTCCTCTGCTCGCCCGGCACACAGACCCCTGCTCCCTGCACCTACCAATTCTTGTTGCCTAAGGCTTGAGAAGAAATGCTTGATCCTTTTTGTCACTATAATCAATCCAGTTTCCGGTTTCCTTATAGAGCCTGGATGATAACAACCTCTTTACATCACTGGATCGGAAATGGTTGGGTAATGGGACTGACAATCTTTAGTCCACAGGACCTTCCCTGCTAGCCCCTCCAAGCAGGCCCTCAAGGTCCAGCAACAGGAATTTAGATCCAGAATTTCTTGAACTCCAACAACTTCTCCTTCTCTTGCGCCTTCTGCTCTGTTATACTCCCCTATCTCTTCATTTTTCAGGTGTACTGCTTGAGTCACTGCTAAATATAGGACTTATTTATAAGTATCTTTTAACTTGGCTTTCTAACAGGGTTCAGGATCATTAAATGGAATTTTGGCCAAACCCTGATCTATAAATCCAAGCATCTTGCTTACATTCTTGAAGATGGGGATTTGGTAATATTATAGGCCCTCGTGTTTTATAACATAAATAAATTTTATTCTGAATGGTTTCAATGAGAATAAGCAGACTATATGCCTGCTGCTTCCATTCTGATCACTGTAATCTGTTTTTTTTTTTTAAACATGGTATATAATTTATTTTTAGCAGTTTATCTTTGGTTTGAATTTTATTTCTGTGCCCAGAAATTTTATTTTTGTAATTTAGCTACAGAATTTTATAGGGATTTTTTTTATAATAAATTTTATTTTTATATTCCCCATACAATTGCAACCCCCTTATTTTGACCCCAATCCCTCCCCTCCCGCCCCCCACCCCCCATAGAGTGTCTCTGGTTCATAGTTTTTTGTTGATTTTGATTTTCACTTTCTTATAGTTATTCGTTTTCCTGGTCCCTTATTTAAGTTTTCTAGATTCCTGCTATGAGTGAGACCATCCGGTATTTTTCTTTTTCTTTCTGGCATATTTTGCTGAGCATGATCCCTTCCAGCGCCATCCATGTTGCTGCAAATTGCATTTGTTTATCTTTTTTGAATGCTGAGTAATATTCCATGGTGTATATGTACCACATCTTCTTGATCCAGTCATCTATTTTTGGGCATTTGGGCTGTTTCCAAAGCTTAGCTATTGTAAACAGTGCTGCTATAAACATAGGGGTGCAGGTGCTCTTTGGAATGGATGTTTCTGTGTCCTTTGGGTAAATACCTAGGAGTGGAACTGTAATCTGTTATGGAAATAAAGAAACAGAAAACACTTAAAACTATATAAAATGTAAACCCATGTAAACATATTGTTTTTCTGTAGTGTATAAATACACATCAGTGTAAGGTGTTTATAGCATTAACAAGTTGGTTTTCAAAGCATTTTCCAGATTTAGGACTTATTTACTAAATGATATATTCTTAGATGAAGTTCAGCAATCTCTTTTAGTCATTCCAGTAATCACAGCAATCTTTTACCTACAGAAGAATTTAGATTCATGAAGCAATGTCAAAATGCCAAGTATTTGAGTCTCTTGTGGGTTTTGAAGCTAGAGGCAGTTCACACTCACTCATAAGAGCTAAATATTCAGGAATATTCTAAGTTGGCTGTTAGCCACAGTCATAATAAAATTAGTTATACAAACTATAAATAATATTAAAAACATAGGTAATACATACTCAAAATTTATTATTTTCTAATTAATTTAATCAATACGATTCTGTACTATCACCTATGCTGTTGAGATCATTTATGTCTATTGTATCTACATGGTAGGGATACCTTATAATCGTGCACTTTACCTATCTCTTCCCAACTTTGCCCCCAGGGATGTATGTTACTTTCAGGGATGCTGTTAGGACCTTAAATTCCATTATAATAGCAGTACTTAAACCACAGCAACTGACAGATGGTAAGAAAAGAGTTTGATTTTCTGTTATTATTTTAATTTATTTTAAAGTTTATAATAGTCATTTTTTTCTATTTTTTTTTTTCTTTGTAGAAGAACTGAAGTGTAGGCCAGAGGAACAGGGGGGTGAGAGGATTCACCAGAGACAGAATGTGGAGCAAAACAGTTCTACTGTTTTGCAGTAAATCTACTGCAATCTACTGAAATTCCCTGCTAAGAGGCGTATCTGTTCAGAGAGGAGAGATCTGTTGTGCCATATGCTGGTTAGTTCCGTGGTGGGAGTTCGAACTCAGACCTTAGTGGATGATAGCGCTAAGGCTTAACCCTTAAGTCACCAGGGAGACCAATAGTTTTTTTTTTAGGTAACATTGATTGATAACACTGTGTATGATTCACACATTTAGGATCCCACCTCTTCAGGCGTATGTAGTAATAATTTTTTTTCATGATCTAGACTCAAAAAAAATGATGGAGTAAATGTTAATAATGCAGCTCAAATATGAAAGCGTGTTGTATCTGTAGCTGTTATATTGTGAATAATGCAAAATTTGATGATGTATTCTTCCAGTATTTGCAAACTATTATGAGATTCAGGAAAGAAGATGTTCATGTCACTGATAATAAGTGAGGTTCTAACATTTTTCTTGAACATTTTTTTCTTTCATCTTGTTTGTTGAACTAAATGAAAATATTAATCAACATTCATGTCAGAACTATATTCATTCATCACTTGAAATCAGAGATCATTTATTTAAGAGTCTGGCAAAAATCAACAAAACCTGTGAAAATAAATTAGCTGTGTGACTTTTTTTAAAAGGCCTTCAGATATTTTATAACTATTTGTAATTTGTGTGCTGCACATTTTTATATCAGTACAATTTATAATAAATGATAAAAACACATTTTTTTCCTTCTAAACAGTCTATAATTTACATGGATCAGCACAGTACCCATAGGAGGTACGTGCAAACTTTATTGAGATTCCAGTTTATTCAAGGTGAGTTGTAAATTCACCATCTGCCTTTACAAGATCTAGGATCATCCTTTTCCACTGACAGTTAAGTTTATTCATATAGTTAGATGCAGAAAAGCAAGTCCTACAAATGCTGCTAGTAGAATCTATCTTGGACTATTAAAGTCTTGCAAATGTCAAGGGAGTATTTATTTGCCCAGGATGGACAAATACCTCATCATGCAATTATTTTAGAAAATTTTGTTTCTTCTGGAACACACATAAAGGGTGGGGTGTCTGTGACATTCAAGAGAACTTTAGAATTCCTGCTGAATTTTCTTTGCTTTGGAGTGTCGTTAATGAATCAAGGATTATATGAGTTTTTCAAAATGCTTCCTCAAGTTTTCAAAAATCTTGTCACCAGTGTTGTAAATCTTGAGTGATATTATCCAGAAGGGGTACTTATTATTTTTAAAATGTTCAATTCCTATCTTCTCCCTTTCATTTCTTCTCTTTAAGTTTCTTTGCTTTTCCTGTATTATTTATATTTTTTCACTCATTGAAAAATTTAATTGCGGGCAGAAGACTGATGATTCAGAGATTTATAACAATTCACGAAAACTTACAAAAAAAATGAGAGACGTACCAAGCATAATTTAAAAATTGTTATTTTCTGTAATGTTAAGGGAACTTGTAAAATGGCATCTAATCAATGACTTGCATTTTTGAAATATTTCTACGTGTGTATATACTTGGCAGGGCTGCGACTTCAAACACTGTCAGAAGGAAATGCGGGAGAAAATTGGGCCCTTTGCAAGCTAAGAAAGATAACTGGTTTACTGGGTTCATTCTGTCCAAGATTCCAACTTCCATGAGCTTCTCTGATGATCTGCATGTCATCTAGGAAGGCATTTTCTGCAGAAAGTGCTTTTCCTCTGTGTGTGTGTGTTTTGTGTGTGCATATGTGCACGCACGCATGAGTGTACAAACATCCATCAGCACTATCTTGAGAATCCTCACAAGACTTTAATTTTCCTTTTTGGTTATTTGTGAAATGTGTTTTTACATCATACCATGGGAGGAAATTTAAAATGGCAGTCCATAGTTGTCTAAACAAAAGAAGCTTGGTGCTCATCATGTGGTCAGTAGGGCAAAACCTACTTTCGTTTATTTAGTTTTATGAACTTAAATTCTTATGCTTGTCCTTAAACGACAGTCTTTGTTTTCCTAAAGCAGAATTGTTTTCTCAAGGATAAACTCCAAGTTATCTGACAGTTCTAAAGAGAAAATCGAAAGTAATAAAAAAAATTGGAAAGTACTGTAATTACACAATTCAACCCACTCAATTAGCAGGAATTTGGTGCATGTGATCCAACAGCAAAATAAATTTAAGGAGAAATTAACTTATTCACAACTAGAGTATTTGGGAGATTTTTAAAAGCTGATTCTATAAAAATTTCCTGCTATCAGATTATTCATGAGAATTAAATCTTTAAAAAATATTTTCAGCTGCCTAATTTCTTTTTTTTAAGATTTATTTATTTATTTATACAAGCACTGGGTACAGTCAGAAGCGCGGGAGGGTGAGAGAATTCACCAGAGCCAGAGTGGGGAGCAGAGCAGGCAGAAGGACCGAAGTACACTGCTGAGGGGAGCAGCGGGCGGCAGGAGAGGTCTGCGCGCCATGTGGGACCCTCCTCCGGTGGCCGGGGAGCAGCCGGGGATCGAACCGGCGCTGCAGAGGCTGCGGGCAGCTTCGCAACCCAGCGCTCAACTGCTGTGCCACAGGGGAGGCCCCAGCTGCTTAATTTCTTAAAGGAATACTAATTTTTGCTGGAAAGTATATTTCACTTCATTTTGAATCATTCCTCAGTAAATATCTCTTCCTGCTTCCTTTGGAAACAATCTATGACTTCAAGTTTGGCAGATGTTGAGTTGAGGCTTGCAGTTGAAATTATCTTCTCCCGAAACTCATTTCATTGGTGTAGTTATGAGAAAAGTATGACAAATTCCTCACCTTCCATTGAAGTATTTATTTGCCTAGTTTTCAATTATTCTATCTTTAAATTTTGCTCATTTTGAAATCTGTGACATATGTACTTAACTTATACTTTTATCTTCTAAATAGGACACAAAATTTGCCCTTTTGTTTTTCCTTAGAATAATGGAGGTAGATTTGAGATAAGCCAGAATGTCAGTGCTTAAGGGAAATGATGTTTTGAGCAATCTTCCTACTGATTCATCGGGGTTAGGTTTTCAGTTTATAACGTTATTTGTATTTCTCAATTTAGATCTCATTTTTCTTAAAGGAATTCTATGATTGTCAGGCATCTTAAAGATCAACAAACCCAAACATTTCATTCTTCAATAGAGGAACCATGGTTTCCAGATCTTAAGTGACTTGCCAATATCATATAAATAATTTGGGGCAGAGCAGAGAAATAGAATACAGATTTTTAAGCTTCTATTCTGTGCTATTTCTACTAAATGATGCGGCCTCTTCTGAGTTCTAAATCATCTTATTTGTTGTTTGTCTTTAAAGATAAATAAAATGCAAACCAGGAAATTTCAGTCATTGAATTGTTAGAACCCGCTCCACAATCAATAGGTGTGCCATGGATTAGGTGATAACCTGTAACAATGACTACTGATTGCTGTGCCCAAAATAATTTCTTTTTTTAAGATTTATTTTTATTTATTTATGCATAGAAGAACTGTGGCATAGGCCAGAGGTGGGGGGGAGGGGTGAGAGGATTCACCAGAGACAGAATGGGGAGCAGAACAGGCAGATCTATTAAAATACACTGCTGAGGGGAGCAGCGGGCGAGACAGGAGAGGTCTGCTGTGCCATGTGGGTCAGCTCCCAGGCCAGGGATCGAACTCATGCCACAGTGGCTGGCAATAGCTGAGACTTTAACCCCTGCACCACCAGAGAGGCCCCAGAATAATTTCTTATAGGAAGAACAGAAATAACTATAATTCTCCCTGGATAGAATTAGTTGTACATTCCAAATTCCAAAGACAAAGATGCATTTCTCTCTCTCTCTCTCTCTCTCTCTCTCTCTCTCTCTCTCTCTCTCAATTCCCCACTCTCTTTCCTTCCCTCTTTTTTCATCACAGTTGATGTTCTGCCACCAAACATTTAGTCCTTGAAGGATAGTTCCTTTGACTCAAGTGGGAGTCAGCTAGCTCAGCCAGGTGGGTTTATGAAGACTCTCAGAGCACAGAAAGGGAAAGTTCTTTGGCGACAATCTGGCCCAATCTTTCACTTTATTGATAAGAACCAGAGAGCTGAATTGTGAAGGTTACAGATATTGGGGGAGCCAGTATTAGAACCTGAGATTCTACTTCCTGATCTACTTCTGCTACTATTCTATGATATACTGAGATGGTCAATATGAATTTCTTTTATCCTGGGTGAGAGGTGAGGATGCAATGACCTCTTCCTTTGCAATTTGTGTACCTTTTATTTGCCTTCCTGCCTTATGGAATTGGTTAAGATCCAGTTATAATGTTGAACAAAAATGTCAAGATTAGACAGTCTTACCTTGATTCCAGTATCCAGGGGGTATTTTCTCTTTTTTCATTCAATATGATATTAGCTATAGGATTTTTTTTGTTGATATACTTTATCAAATTGATAATTTTTCCTTTTCCTTATACTTTCTTGAAAGTTTCTATCATGGACTAATAACTGAATTTTGTCATAATTTTTCTCTTTATTGAGATGGTTAAATGGTCTTCTGCAGTCTATTGATGCAATGAATTATATTTATTGATTTTTTTTCTTTTAATTGCTTTGTTTTTAATGTTTTTTTTAATTGAGGCAACAGACATTTCTGGAATGAACTCTACTTGTTATGATTTTGGGGGGGCTTTATTTCCTGAATTGATTTGCTATAACATTTTATGGAATTTTGCATATATATATTAATGAATGATGTTAATTTTTAATTTTCTTTTTTATGAGATCTGTTTTGTTTTAATGTCAGCATAATGATGGAACCTTTAATTTCTGGAAGAGTTTATATAGTATTTTTGTAAATTTTAGTAGAATTCACTAAAGAAACACTTCTATTTAAAAAAAATAATCATAACACTTAAGGTTATTTTTTTCTTCAATGAGTTTGGTAGCTTATAACTTTCATGAATACCATATGTCATTTAAATTATTTATTTACTTATTTGTTTTCCCTATTACACTGTTATAGACTCTTTGAGGAAAGGGGTCCTGCCTTTTGTATTTAAGACTCCAGATCTTAATATAATGTCAGCACATGGTGAGTATTTAATAGTCTTTTTTTTTAAATAAATGTAGAAGTGGATGCATGAAAATTCCATAGGAAAAAACCCAAACGTGAATCAAAATAATTTAAGAAGAGGAAGAATCCCACAAAGAAAGGGCACCACAGACTTAAGAGGCCCAAGACCAGAGCATGATTAGAGCAGGGCAGAACATGCATCTGGGTGTCCACAAAGAAGTTAAGCTGGATTTAGATAAACCAGACCTAAATCAGGGGTTTACTGAGCTGAGGAGCTTATGACTGTGCTGACTGTGCTATCTGTGTAGAGAGGGAAGACTTTCAGGAAGGGACCTTCTTTTTTATTTTTTAAAGATTTATTTATTTATTTTTGAATAAATAGAAGAACTGGGGTGCAGGTCAGAGGTGGAGGTGGGTGAGAGGATTCACCAGAGACAGAGTGGGGAACAGAACAGGTGGATCTACTGAAATACACTGCTGAGGGGAGCAACGGGCAAGACAGGAGAGGTCTGCTTGCCATGTGGCTTGCTCCGAGGCTGGCCGGGATCGAACCAGCACTGCAGAGGCTGCGGACAGCTTCACAGCGCTGTGCTCAACCGCCTGCGCCACCAGGGAGACCCGAGAAAAAAATTTTTTTCCAAAAATAGAATTCTCAAGACTTCTTTTTTTTTCACTTGAGTGGATGGTGAATGAAGAGATGAAAGATAATCCTGAGTCTGGAGGATGGTCATGACTTTAACTAGGAGGTAATTGCAAGTGAAAGGTCTGGTTTGCTGGTGAGCAGAGCATAACCACAGCCAGACAGGGGAGTCTGGGACTCAAGAAAACTGATGAAGATTTTGGAGCCAAACATAGTTGTCAACATCAAAGTCACTGAAATAAATGAGATAGGTAGATGGAAAGAAGCCATGGGAATGGGGAAAGTCCTCTATACATTTAGAGAAAGAAATAGAAGCTAATGAAGTTCTGAAGGAAGAGAACCAAGCAAGCATGGCGAGGCGATGGACTTTTAAGAGTTTCAAAAAAGTGCTAATCATACAGCACCTAGGAAATCTGCACACAGTGATTATGGGTCAGACCCCCTTTGAGAGTTTATGTCCATGCAGCATGCTGGACCAGTACACAGCTTGAAACTTCCCCACCTCCTTTGTGATTTCTGCAAGTAAACACAACTGCTTACTTATCTTTCTTTGGGGATCCACATCTGTCTCAGCAGAACAAAGTGTGGGACTTTCTGCCCAGGCACCAATATAATTCCTCCAAATCAAAACTCTTGAGTTTCAGTCTTCGGAAGGATGAAAACAAAAGATATTTTGAACTTTCTTCCTTGCTAACCTATCAAGGCACAATAGCAGACCCTACCCTTGATTACTGATAGGGGTCTACAGTGGTCATTGAATATTATACAATAAACTGTTTACAGAGCAGCCCTTTTTACAGGTTTTAAATCTTCCCGAGCTGCCAGTTTCTGAAGCTGAGTCGCCAGCTGGCAGACAGAGAGGGGTTTGTGTTCTAGTTGATTGAGGTAATTAACAGCCTAAACTGTCAGAAGGTGACAGCAGGCAAAAAGTGCTTGCCCTGGGGTCACAGCTGGACTCCAGCAACTTGCTCCTGATTTACCAGTAAAACTAATAATGTAAGTAATATTGGTATTAAATTATAAAATCAAGGGTCAAACTGAAATTCTGGCTTGCACCACATACTCCTTGGCAGCAAATTAGTGATAATGTCTTGCAGTTACTTTGCCCTTAAACGACCCCTGGAAAAATCAGCACGCGTCTATTTGGGCAACCACTGTGGATCTTGGGCCATTCAAAGAAACCAGCAATGTCCCACCCTAATTTCTTTCTAGAGATGTAGCTATGGATAAAATACAGGTTTCTTAAAGTTTGAGAAAATCAAAAGCTGAGGCATTCACAGATCATGCTTAGAGCAGTTTTTGATTGATAGATTTATTTTTGATAAAGAGTTTAGATTTTATTGTGTGGTTGGCTGGGCACAGGTAATAGATGGTAAACATTGCACTGTACTTACATTTATCTTTGCTTTGCAGTTCAGATTAGGCAACACTGTTATTCACAGTGTGATAATTTCCTACAGTGCACCCAAGTGATGGGGGGATAGAATAAAGGGAGGGTAGGAGGAAGGGAGAGTAAGAGGGAAGGTAAGAGGGCAAGAGGGAGGGGGGATGAAAGAGGGAAAAAAGGAAGGGGTGGGCCCCCCTGGTGGCACAAGGGGTTAAGAACAGCACTGTGAAGCTATCCGCAGCCTCTTCAGCACGAGTTCAATCCCTGGCCAAGGAGTTACCCACATGGTGCAGCAGACCTCTCCTGTCTCGCCCGCTGCTCCCCTCAGCAGTGTATTTCAGTAGATCTGCCTGTTCTGCTCCCCACTCTGTCTCTGGTGAATCCTCTCACCCCCCACACCTCTGGCCTGTACCCCAGTTCTTGTATGCATAAATAAATAAATCTCAAAAAAAGAAAGGAAGGGGTGAGAGAAGGAGGAATGAAAGAAGGAGAAAATGGAACAAAAGAAGGATGAAGGAGTGGTTGGATGGAAATATGAATGGAGCAAAGGACGGAGGAAGGAAGGATTCAGATATACAGCCTCAGAGTATCTTTAGATGATCTTGAGTTTTTGAAAAATATGATCATCATTATATTATTATATTATTCATTTTTAAAACTTCAAGGGGAAAGTGCAAGAAGCATACTAATTTGAATTGAATCTTAGTGTCCCAGATTTTCTTAGACCTTTCTAGCAAAAGTCACACCTGATGTTACACGGGAAATAAGCCATTACCACTTCATGTAGAAATTTGCTTTCACACATCCATAAAATCTCAGTGCTTATGTGCCGTCAGGAGGTTATGAGTCATTGAAGAAACATTGTTAGATTTTTTTTCAATTATTTATAAAATCAGTAAAATTAGCTTTTCAGACTGATCAAGAAAATACATAAATATGAAACTTTTTAAAAAAGATTTATTTATTTATGCAAGAATGGGGTACAGGCCAGAGGCATGGGAGGGTGAGAGGATTCACCAGAGACAGAGTGGGGAACAGAACAGGCAGACTGACTGAAATACACTGGTGAGGGGAGCAGCGGGCGAGACAGGAGAGATCTGCCCCGCCATGTGGGACACTCGCCGGCTGGCTGGTATCGAACCACCGCTGCAGAGGCTGCGGACAGCTTCACAGCGCGGCGCTCAAAAGCCTGCGCCGCCAGGGGAGGCCCAAGGATACACGGGCTTTTAATATCCTTTTTGGCAAGTTATCTTTCCTTTCTTAGGAGTTAAAATAAATGTCTAAATTTTTGAAGGCATTTTATTACTATTTAAACAACAGGTAAGATGACAATGGGGATTCTGCACACAGGGTTTGAAACTGACCACTGATTCCCAATCCTAGAAACAACAAGGGCTCCGAGGCAGGTCGAGTGTGGAACTGGAACTGCCAGGGTGGCATGTGATCATGACTTTGATGCCTGCCAGAAGCTCAGCCTGATGTACATTAGGTGGCTGAGGACCATTCTGACACACTCAAATGTAGACTGAGATTTAGGTGGCTCAGTCCCTGGTTCAGAAGACACCTCCCCAAACATAGCTGCCATTTCATGAAACAAAACATGCTAAACAAAGTTCCTAATCCTTTTACAGAAACTACGATACGGTGATCTCAATCCAAGTGAAAATTAGAACATTAAGGCTCTTGTTAAAAATTACAATACTGATAAACAAATGTTGGAGTTCACATATCTTAAGCCTACAAATAATTGAGTTTTTTTTCCTAATGTGTTCCGCAAATTTTTTATTATGAAAAAATTTACACACAAGAATGGAAAGAATAGTAGTGTGAGTCCCACATACCCTATCTCACAGCTGCTGTGGTTACTCTAGTCCACGTGGGGACCTTGACTTCAGATCAGCCTCTGTGCCTGGTGTGTAGTCTGTATGAACTGCTTTGCGAAACATTGATTAGACCAGGGTGAGGGAGGAAAAACTTCCAGGAGGACCTCAATCTATTTAAGGATAAAATTCATGAGGGAAAGCCGTGTTGGGTTATAGGGAGAGGAACCTGGATTCAGGTGAGAAGCAGCAGCATGGATGGACAGAAGTCAAAGACAGAATAAAACTTCCAGAGAATGGCCAGCCGTTTCTTATAACTGTGGAGAACACAGGACTAGAAACAAAGCAGAGACTATGTCTATGGAGTGTTTACTGTTACCAGTTATTGGAATAAGGACTTTACTTTGATAAATTTTTAAATTCTTTTATTTATTTATCTTTATTTTTGCATAGAAGAACTGGGGTGTAGGCCAGAGGTGCAGGATGGTGAGAGGATTATCCAGAGACAGAGTGGGGAGCAGAACAGGCGGATTGACTGAAACACATTGCTGAGGGGAGCAGTGGGCAAGACAGGAGAAGTCTGCTGCGCCCTCTGTGGGTCAGCTCCCTGGCCCTGTATGGAACTCAGGCCATAGTGTTGATAGTGCTGAGACTTACCCCCTAGACCATGAGGGAGGCCCTGAAATAAGGCCTTTATAAGCAATATTTCTTTTAATTTCCCACAACCGTACTAATCTGATGATACTATTTGACCCATTATTTTATAGACAGGGAAATAGGAAGCCAGAAGCCTGAAGTTACTTCCCAGAATCACACAGCTAGGAGCCCACCTTATCTGGCCCAGGGTCTTGATGTATTGCCAGAATGACCTTGAAGAATCTGGTCTGTCATCAAATGGTTTTCAGCAGAAGAATGGTGCCTTTACACTTTTAGATTATTCCCCTGCATGCAAGGAGGAGAGCATACGAGACAGGCACCAGCAGATGTGTGGAGGTCATTTGGGAGCTAAATGAAACCCGGATGGGAAATGTTAGTTCTACAGTTGACCTAAGCAGTAGTAATAGTGATGGAGACATCTGGATGGAGATAGGAAGTTACTAGGGCTTTCTCTCCCACAGAATGTGGAGAAGAATGAGAAAAATGTTTTTGGCTTAGTCAGCTGACTGGATAATGGACCATTAATTGCTGAATTGATAGTAAATTATACAAAGACCTAGAACATACGATTATTGGAATCTTGATTACAACAGATGGTCTATTTGATCATTGGGGCAGAAGTTGGAAGTCCTTGAAGCTCAATTATAACAAGATACCATTTTAGTACACAGCTTTATCAGGTAATAAAGTTTATTTTGGCCTGAGATGTTTTTCTCAACAGTGTCACTTAATAGAGATGTCCACTAGAATTCCAGAACTGTCTTTCACAGTTCTAATCTCTGCAGCTTTTTTAGTTTATATTTCCCAATAAGACCTTTCCCTCAAGGATATCTGTGAAAGTTTGTTGGGGATTATTTTTGTAAAATTAGAACTATCCCAAAATTTTATTAATGTGTTGTTTGACAAAGATGTCAAAATAAATATCAGTCTTTACAATTAGGCTAAAAAGGCAGTTTTCTTTTTGAAAAACCAAGCTTTTCAGTCACCATTCACTGGCACTTACCAACTCTGGTGTTTGTTTAGAACATGCTGTCTTGTAAACACTAAGTCATTGTGACTCAGTCTAGCCTGCTGTAATGTGCTTTTTATTAGGCTTCTTGAAAAAAATGTGAGCAGTAGAGAAGGTATCTGTTCAGCTGTTTAATGTTCTTTCATTTAAATCGGTAGCTCTAAACAGTTCTATGATATGATTTCTTTATATTACTTTTTATATTCTCTGGACACTTGAGGTTTAAAAAAAATCTTGCCAAAGTTCATTTTAAAGTGATAATATTTGTTGTTTTTTACTTTATAGCAGTGGCTATGATTTGTGTGAAATAACTGGTATTAATCAATGACCAAAAAATTTCCAGTCTAAAGCAAAAAAACATGACATTATACGTTTAGACTGTGAAACCTCACCTTAGGGAAAAGCATTATTTCAATTAGAAAATATTGGCCATGATTCATCAGTTTATACCAGCTAGGATTATTTTGGCTGAACTTAACAAAGCCCCAAATAACAGTGGCTTAAAATGGGTCTGTTTCTCTTTCACCTAAAATCTCGAAGGCAGAATCGGAGGACTGACTTGATAACTATTCCTTGAAGTTCTAGGGGAACAATTCACTTTTCCGGCATCTCAAGTCACCTAGGCTGATTGACCACAAAAGACATTTGAAAAACTGGTAATAGGTATGAAAATTGAGCACACCTAATTTTTATGATGTAGCAATTCTATGCTTAAATATATAGCCCTCAAAAGAACTTTCCTCAGTACACCAAAAGACCCATTAAAAAGTTGGAGTTTGTGAACATGCAAAGGCGTAGTAATTAATGAACTCTCCAGGAGAATCAAATTACAAAAGCAAACTTAGGGTGTGAGACCTAGAGAACTCCAACATTTAGACATCTCAAAAGAGGAAAGAAGGGCCTCCCTGGTGGCACAAGGGGTTGAACACTGCACTATGGGGCGGTCTGCAGCCTCTGCAGCATGAGTTCCATCCCCGGCCAGGAAGCAACCCACATGTCGAAGCAGAACTCTCCTGTCTTGCCCGCTGCTCCCCTCAGCAGTGTGTTTCAGTCAGTCTGCCTGTTCTGTTCCCCACTCCTGGTGAATCCTCACCCTCCACGTCTCTGGCCTGTACCCCAGCTCTTGGTTCCTGGGACTTGTCCACAACCCTGCTTTTCACACACTGTTGACAGAGCTTCAGCACACGAATACATCTGTTGACTAAGAAAGGCTGAGAGATTTGATCCTTATTCTCAGTAGCTATAGGTCCAGTTGTTGTTGTTGTTTTTTAATTTGAAGAAGGGGCATGTAAAAATTTAAATTAGGAAGGATGGGGGAAAACTCTCATTCTCTGAAACACTGGCATTGTTCTCAATTGTGATCATTTTAAGCCTTAGAGAGTCAGTGGACATATATTCAGCTTTCTGGTATCAATTGAAATTCATTTAAACTGAGCTGTTACAATAACTTAAGTGAAGAGAACTAACATTTATTAAGAAACTGATCTATGCCAATCTTTTTTTATAAATTATCTCCTTAAACCAGAGTTATCCTAGCAAGCAGTCATTATTACCCTTACTTCACTGATGGGTAAAGTGAAGCTCAGTTTAGTTAATAATTACCTGAGTTTACAGAAAATTTCCAGGTGACAAAATGCTTTGTTTCAATATCGTCACAGAAATTCATGTTCAAGAATATCTGTGCAGTAATTGAATCTTTTTGGAGGGAGGGGATGGGTATAGAACTTTCTTTTTTTAAAACATTTACACCATTATGATTTAATCATTCTGATAAGAACACAATATTGATTACAATTATGGAACAGTATTTTCAGATTTTGAATGAACGCATTTTTCCTTAAAAATCTACCAGCAGTATCTTCTTATTATTTTAATTTTAATCTTTTTTTGAGTAGGTTGATTTAAGGATATAGTTTTATATGCTATGAATGTATGCTACTTCACCACACACACCACCAAAGTCCCAATAATCTTCGGCTCAACTACCCTTTGCTCCCCTTTGCTCCCCTTTGCTCCCACCCCATCACACCTCCCTTCTGGTAGCCTTAGTCATTGTCCAATGTGCTCTTTCCCCTCCTGCTTTTACATCTCCTCCTCCCTCCCCTTTCATCCTTTAGATGTCTCAAATCTGTGGTCAGTTTTCAAGGTTTGTTCTCATCTGACCCTTTGTTTTGTTCCTTTATATTCCTCATATAAGTGAAACCATCTGGTAATTAACTTTCTCCTTCTGGATTATTTTGCTTAGCATCATCCTTCCAGCTTCATCCATGTTGACACAAATGGTGTGAGTTTATCTTTTTTGATTGCTGAGTAGTATTCCATTGTGTATAATATGTATCACATCTTCTTGATCTAGTCATCTCTTTTGGAGCATTTAGGTTGCTTCCATATCTTGGCTATTGTATATAGCACTGGAAATAAACATGGAGGTGCAGCTTTCCTTTTGAATAGGTGGTTTCTGTTTTTTTTGTTTGTTTGTTTTTTGTTTTTTTAGGTAAAAATTATACATTGGAGTGGAAGTCCTAGGTCATATGAAAAATCTGTTTTTAGTATTTTGAGGAAGCTCTACACATCCATAGGGATTGGACCAGTCTATATTCCTACCAGCAGAGCAAGAGCTTTCCTTTATCTCTACACCATGACCAGAACTTGTTCTTGGGTTTTTTAGGATGACCATTCTCACAGTTGTGAGGTGGTATTTCATTGTGGTTTTGATCTGCACTTCGACGATGAAAATTTTTTCGTATGTCTATTGGCCATCTGCACTTCTACTTTAGAGAAATGCCTATTTAGCTATTCTTGTCATTTTTAGTTTATGTTGTTTGCTTGTTTTTGTTGAGTTGTATGAGCTCTTTATAGATCTTCCATATCAGTCCCTTATCAGATGTGTGGTGTGCAAATTTTTTCTACTATTCAGAAGGGTCTCTTCATTATGATGACTGTCTCTTTTGCTGTACAGAAGTTTTTTAGTTTGACATAATCTCAGTTGTTTATATTTTCCTTGCTTCTAGAGATGAGTCTTCAAAGATGTTTCTGAAACTTACATCAAGGAGAGTTTTGCCTTTTATTTTTCATCTATATTTTATGGTTTCAGATCTTCCATCCAAATCTTTCCTCCATTTTGAGTTAATTTTCACGTGTGGTGTGAGATTGTGGTCTAGTTTCAGTCTTTTGCCTGTGTCTCTGTCCCATTTTCCCAACATCATTTATTGAAGAGGCTTGTCTATAAATGTGTGGTTTTATCCAGTCAAAACATTTAATTTATTGCAAACTGGTAGATTCCAACGTGAGGAAGGGATTTCTTTTGCCAGAAATTCTGCAATGAAATTGTCCTCTTAGTATAAAAAGAATATATTCATTCCTACTGGGACATCATTACCATTTAATTTAAGTTACTATGCCTTTAACTTTATTTATACTCCCATTGTCACATTCTCTTCTTTCATTGTGCTTTTATTTCATAAAAATAATTTGGTTCTAAGTGTCAGAAACATGTTGTAGTTATTTTCTTTGTAATAGAAATTTAAAGCTTTTATTATAATTCTTAGCTATTATGTGACTAGTAATTTATAATGATTCCTTTTACAAAGTTTAAACTTTGCCATCTAAATAAAATTGTAAATAAAAGAGAAACTTTAGAAATTTGGCATCTGCTTACTAAATTTCAATGCATAGAACTTATTTTGTTTTAACAAAACTAGTTAGCTAACATTTCCAATTTCTTGGTTACTTGGGAGACAAGGAACAGAAAGACTTATCCACCAAGGTGTTTCCTATTAGTTATTTTGCTAATTGTCCAACCAATATGACTGTAGGCACTACAACCGCATTGTCAAGATGAAAAATTTGAGGTCCAGAAATTTCATTTCTTGACCAAAGCCATAAGTTTTTAAGTGGTGAGGTTTGATTTTAAATCCATGGATGTTACACCTGAAAGCCCCGAATCTTCTCTTGTCAAGGTGACCATTAACCTGCATTTTGCCAATATCTGTCATCATCTTTCTCTGTCAGTAGTGATTGGCAAAACTGATCACTCCTTCCTTCTCTTCGCTACTCCCAAAGTCAGTTCCGTTGATTAAATGTTGATTTTCAAAGGCTGGAAATATAAAATCAAAGTAGAAATAGGCTCCAGTGAAAGTTAAACATCTGACCTCACATGACCCCTGCTGCAGCAACTTGAACAGAATGAGAAGTGACTATAACCTTAAGTTTGAGAAAATAAGACAAAGACTTGGATCCTGCCTTGCCTTGCATTCCCACCAGTCTTTCTCCAAATTTTAAGAGTCATCCATGTAAAGCCACATTCACACGCAAGGCCTTCTCCATTAGCTAAGCTCCATTAGCTCCAATAGTGACTTTTTAAAAATTCAGTTTCCCAAACTCGGATTCTCATAAGCCATCATACTTATTGACATGACTGTCTATTGTAAACAGTTTAAGTCTATGGCTCAGAGGTACCTGGTGCTAGTCTGCATGTTCTCTTCACCTGCCTTGCTATTCCTTTTTTTTTTTTTAAGATTTATTTATGCATACAAGAACTGGGGTACAGGCCAGAGGTATGAGGGGATGAGAGGATTCACCAGAGACAGAGTGGGGAACAGAACAGGTGGATTGACTGAAATACACTGCTGATGGGAGCAGCAGGCAAGTCAGGAGAGGTCTGCTGTGCCATGTGGGTTGTTCCCAGGCCGGGGATCGAACTTGTGCTGTAGTAACTGCAGACAGCTTCATAGGTTGCGTCTTAATTCCTTGCACAACCAGGGAGGCCCTGTCTTGCTATTCTTAGAGATGATGCCCTGGAGCTCAACCTCGGGCAACAATCATTTTAGAGCTTTTCGCTTCCTGACAGATGTCATTAGACTCTAGTGTCCTTGTCATGCTGACCTGTTTCTGGTTCCCTGGGCACAGCTTCCTAAGCTACACAAGGGAAACCAAACAAACTGGGCACTACAGTATCTTCAAGGTAGGTGTGCAGAGGCTCAGCAGTTTGGCATCTCCTTAAACTGTAGCCTTTGACCACAGGGTGCAGGTGGTAAGTGTGTTGCGGGCAGGGACTAGGGATGGGGGCTTACTGGGGAAGCAGTTCCCAAGTATTTGAACTTGGATGACCCCCTCTTCCTTCTTGGAAGCTTCAGGCATCAAATCACGTTAGTTTTCCTCCATTTCCTCTCTTTTGCTGATTCTCCTTCCTCTCCTAAACCTCTTAATGTTAAAGTGCTTTAGAATTTAGTCTTAGTACCTCTCAGCATCAATTTGTATGATTCCTTTCTGGTTGATGTCATCAATGAATCTATGGCTTTAAAAGCCACTTCTTACAAATGATCCCAGCCTTGATTCTTCTAGCCAGACTTCATAATCCAACTACATAGTTGTTATTCATACTTGGACATGTATTAGATATCTCAAACATAGCATAATATAAGCCAAATTTTAGATTTATCACCCCCAGAATATGTCCCTACACCAAGAGTCACCACTTCATTAAATGCAACCACTATCTACTGAAGGATGTATCTCACTTTCAACCATGTTCATCATGGGCTTTCAATTGTTCTTGTTTTAGTCCTTCACTCAAATACTACCTACTTACCCAAGACCTAGCTCAGGCATCCCCTTCAAGACACTCTTTGAAGATCAGCCTTGTTCAGGAAACCCTCAGACATGTTCCCCTAACCCCATTGAACTTGTCCGGCTCTCGCCTCCCTACATTATTACACTCTCGTGATTACCTATCCGTGTGTCTCACTTTCCATTTTTCTAAGTAACTATAAGATCCTGAGAACAGAGATTTTTCTTAATCATCTTTCTGTCCTTAACGGCAGCACAGTTACTAGATACAATAAAGTTGCGATCCAAATTTGAGGTCCAAATTTACTTTGAAAGGAATTCCCACATGTGTCTTTCCTCTCTTTTCATACAGGCATTTTTCATTTAGGTTTTAACTATTATAGAATCAATCTTTTTAATTATTTTATATATTTTTATGTCATTCTTCATTTTTATACAATGTATGCTTTCTCATCTCAGGGATAGTCCCCATGAAATTCCCACCACCCATTAACCTGTGTACCACCACCATAGTCCCTTGCGCTCTTCCCACACCTGTTTTGATCCTACTCCGTCCTCCCTCTCTGCAGAATGTCTCTGGTTATAGTTGCCTATTGATTTTGATTTTTACTTTATTATAATTACTTTTCCCCCCGATCTCTTATTTGAATCTCCTACAAATAGGGAAACCATCATGAATCTTTAATGAGTCTAAGAAACTTCTCTGAACATGAGCTTCCTTCTCCCTTTTCATTCCCCCCATACACACACACACACACACACACACACACACACACACAGAGTCATCTTTTTTCTGCTCCTATTCCAAAAATTATTAGACTAGACTTTACTAAACACTGCCATCCCTGTCTACTCCCTGACCAACGCCTTTCTGCCATTTTCTTTGCCAACAAAGGTCTTCTTTCTCTCTTCTCTTGAATCAGATTATATTTACTTCCTTCATCTGTGAAGTGTTCCCTGATTCCTGTACCTCTGAGATTTGAAATCCTTCAATATTTATTGTGTGCACCTAAAATTTTATCAGGAATGACTGCATAACATGATTATAATTTTAATTGGATTGTGAATGTCTTGGGAAAAGAGTGTGCATTTTAGATGTCTGTATCCTCCTGCATAATAGAATTCTGAAATGAGAACACAGTAGATGCTCAGCAACCACTTGGTGATTGATTCCTTGGTATTTGTTTGAAATTGCTTATTAGCATTTTCATGATGCTGTTCTTAGACACAACTATAACTGAATGCTTACATGCTAAGTTATTCCACCTCATTTCAATATTCATTTTATTTTTGTTTAAGATATATGATACTGTGTTCATCTCCGTGTGTCTGAACATGTGTTTGACTAGAATCTTAATATGTTAAGATTGATGATGTAAGATTGCAGATCAAAAAGTTTGAGTATGTGGATTATGGGCATGGATAATCTGGTTTAGTATGACTCCTGGCACTCTTTCTAGCTGAATAACTTCAGTCTAGTTACTGAATTTCAAAACCTCAGTTTCTTCATCTGTAAAGTAGAGTTAATAAACGTTCTTATTTCATGGATTGTTAAGAGAATTAAGATCTGGCTCATCTGCCAATGTGAAAGAAAAAGAATTGTTGACCATTATTGTATAGCCAGTCAAACTATCCTTTAGGATTGAAGAGGAAATCCAAAAATTTCCATATATATGGAAACTAAAAAGCATATATTATTAGCAGATCTATCCTGAAGAATGGCAACAGGAAGTTCTTCCAGTAAAGGAAATGATGAATAAAGGAGCATCATGAAGAACAATGGAAAGAGCAGAAACATGTGCAAATACAATAGACTATTTTTCTCACGTGTTTTACAAGGATTTAACATCCTTCTTTTGTTTGTTATGATGTTTTAATGTTAAATTTCATCTCACTAAAGCAAGATACAGAAAATTTTAAATGTTAGCATAGTTCCTTACACAGAGTAAAATTACTTGACATATACATTATAGGAGGATTTAAAGATCAAGCCCATACTTATCATTTAATTTGGAAGGAGAAATGTGATCTAGGGAGGTGAAATGACTTGCCCAAGACCATTAGGTACTGAGACAAGAGTTAGAAAACACCCAGGTCTCCAGACACTCACTTTAATGTGACTTATGATTCCTCAATTGCTTTACAATCTGACTGGACTCTGAGAATTCCCTGAAGGCCTTGGAAGTATGTTCTGTCTTATAGGCAGGTGATGCTATGGGAGTTTGATATGTAAATTTTTTTAAATTAAAAGACTAGAAGCAAACTGCTTAGCTCATTATATCTAGTTCCTCTGTTTTTCAAAAGGACTTACAAAATATCCCTTTACATGGCCAGTGATACAACTTTTGTCTACCCTGAGTTAAGTTATAGTCATCTTTTTGGAAATGTTAACATAATTTTGAGTGGTATTTTTATCATAGGAATGTATAGCTTTATTTTAGAGTTTAAAGCAATCCACTTTGAATTTAAGAATGCTCATAATTTTCCTCTTCAGAATACATCCAATATGCAATTTTGAGTTACAGTGACCACACCTGAGGGGAAAAATCCTAGACTGTCAAAATATTAACAAGGATGCAAAACAATGGTAGTTCATTAAAATAAATTTTTAAAGAGAAATGCTTTCTTAAAATATGAAAAAATGACTACCCCCATTTTGTGCTTGCTGTTGAATGATGAAAAGCATGGACATTCTCTAAAGACTAAAGTTTCCGATGGGGCAGAGAATGTCTCCAATAACCTTTTAACAGAAGTTTAGAAATAAAACTTCACTATCAAGAAGGATAGTTTTTCATGTTTTTATGAATATTCAGCTGTAACAATAATGATTTGTTTGACTCATTTAGAATCATACATCTTTTGAAAGGCAGAAAAATTCTCCTAGAGGGAGAAGTAAATCAACTTTTGTGCCTATGTAAGAACCGAATACAAATTCTTTCTTGTTTCTGTTTCTTTTTTTTCCCCAAAAAATTGTATAAATGAGGAAGTGGTGCCAAGGGCCTATTAGCAATAGTTATTTCCTAATTGCAGCGGGCGGAAAGCATCCTGCATGTTTAACTAAATATTGTTAACTCTGACCTCTCGCTTTGCCAGGACTGATAAGGCGATTGTTTGACCTATATGAAGTGCATACAGTATACACAGAGTGGAGAGTAGCAGGAAAACAGGAAACAATAAATCAGAAATTAGAGCACTGATTGTTGTAGCTAATTACATCAGGCTTCTGCTTAATTTCTCACTCTGTCATTCTAACCTGATTTTCTTGCCAACAGACTTTGCAAATTGCTGGTGTCACGTACATTCAGCAAATAATAATCCCTAGTTACTGTGACTGACAAATGAATGAGCAGGAGAAGATAGTTTATTATGCGAGGATGAACTGAGACATTCACCAGATACCTGCCTGGATGTTTTTTTAATTCACTTACCTCGATGGGCTGCATGATGCATTTCTCCAGGAGCAGAGATTTTGGCATCAAAACAGATTAATTAGATTTGTGGCTAGGTTGGATAACACTGACGAAGAAGATGGTGCTGTACAGGGAAGGGAGAGAAGAAACTGGCTTGAAGGGAAAAAAGATAAAGTGGGAACTTAACTAAGTCAAATCTGAAAATAATACGTTTAGGGTGAGTAAGATTTGTTAGCACGTTGTTGAATGCTAATCTTGTCTACACATAGGTTTGGGGAGTTAACTCGGTATTTTCATCCCCATATGGTTTGATACTGAAATACTAAACCACATATGTTATGAATGATAAAAGTGAGGTGCTCTTAGTAAAAATTAATTGCTTGATTACTCATGGATTCTACTTCTGTGTGTAGATAATGCAATTTTCCATGATCCCAACCCCAGTGATTTTAGTGTCTAAAATACACTTTCCTTTCCATTATGACATTATAAAATTTACATGATCTTCATACATTTAACAGCTTTGCTATGGCCTCTGAAGATGGACTATGGAGGATCCAATCAAACAGAATTTTTACTCCATTGCTACTTAATCAATTTTCATATTCTGGGTTTATTTTCTACCTTTGTTGTAGTGTTTATGAATTAGATTATCCAATTGTTGAGTGGATCCAGAGCTAGCTACGACTTCACCCGTGCTCTCTGTTTCTTTGGTGCTTAATAAAAATTATTTTACTTCGCTGAAGAGAACATGTAGGCAAGTTATTTAGAATGAAAACTGTTTCTCAGTTTAAAATCAAATTGACTTCATCTTCCCATCTCCCATGGGTTCTGTTTTTCCTGCTGTCTTGCTTTAACGTTATTTTTAAGAGAGAAGAAAGTGAATTCAACACAAAGATGTGAGTAAGGTTGCAACAGAACCTTCCCAGGTTGCAAAGCTATGGAGCTATGGAGTCTCGCTTTGGGAAGCCACTGCTCCACTTGGCAAAGCAAAAGGTTAGTGTTAGCTATCTATTTAAATGTGTAGGTGATGTCTTACATTCCGATGATGAAGCTGGAATGCAAGCCAATTAAGCAGCCCAGAAACTGTGGTGGAAGGGCCAAGAAATAAAGTGTAGTGTCGCCAGCATTGTTGCTGGCCCAAAGGTCAGAGAGAACAGAATATTTCATTCCTGGTGTCTTTCATTCTTTTGTATAAAGAGTTTAAACCTCTCCAAATCCCAAGCTAATTTTCCAAGAGTCCTTAATGCAATTTTCCCCTTTACTCAAGTTTTCAGACAAATTTTATAAACATATATTAAACATCCATTGTACGTAAATGCGCCATTGCCTGGCCCTACAGGGGATAAAGCCTGATGATTCAAAGCTACTGCCCTCAGGAACAGTTGGAGGAGGCAAACTTGACCTTATAAAGCAAGCAATGAATAATACAAACCAGGGCATGATCATCTAGATACTTAAATCTTTGATACTGGCAGTTAGGGCTATGGAATTTAAAGGGACCAGATTTTTCTGAGAAGACTCAATGGAGATAATTTTACATGAACTTGGAAGTGTGAGTGGTATTGGATAACTGGAGAAAGGTTTGACTTGGTAATACAAGTAGTGAGAACTCTCAGGGGACTGATGCAAAGATAATAGGTCAGCGAGAGGAGGGGTTGCCTCCAGCACATCAAATTAAGTGACTATTAAAATAATCCAGGTTTGATGTGATCAGAGTCTGTAACAGGATGGTCCCCATGAAAGGGGGAGGTTCCAGGTTTCCTGCCCCATCTTTTACTTTTTGTATTAAAGTTCCTTCCCATTAAAGTCTTACATGTTTTGTGTTCATGCTGTGGATGGCAGAATCTATTTAGAGCAGGCAGGTTTGCCGGGTCTGGGGTGTCCCTCTCCTTGTCCTGTAACAAGTCCAGTCTAAGCAGTGGTGATAGTGAGGAAGGTGAGGAAAACTGAATCCCACAGCGTCTGAAAGCAAGATTGGCAGAGATGATGGGATTCTGTGCAAAAAAGGGGCGATTGAGTCAAAATGACAGACCTGGTACCTGCGGAATTGCCTGTGCTTTGTAAGAATGGAACATTTGTGGGCCTCCCCTGGTGGCGCAGTGCTTGAGTGCTGGGCTGCAAAGATGCCCGCAGCCTCTGCAGCACTGGTGAGGGTCCCACATGGCATGACAGACCTTTACTGCCGCGCCCGCTGCTCCCCTCAACGGTGTGTTTCATTGGTCTGCCTGTTCTGCTCCCCGCTCTGGCTCTGGTGAATTCTCTCACCCTCCTGGACTTCTGACTGTACCCAGTGCTTGTACAAATAAATAAATAAATCTTAAAAAAAAAAAAAAAAGAGAATGGAACATTTGTGAAAAGTGTTTAGATGGAAAGACTAGAAAGGGCATCAATTTCCAAGGAGAAAAGAGGGAAGAGAATTCTTTTCTGGTCTGAGTTATTCTAAGTCCTCCAGATGCCTCATTCCTTATTAGTTACAGACTTATGTATCAGCAAAGCATGGTTTGTCTGAAACACAGACTTATTGGAGGATGGTGGGTTTGACAGCCATGTGACATGTGTCAAAACTAGAATGGTGTTTGGGGAGAGATGACAACCTGATGAAATATTATCAAATGCCATCCCTCGAATACCAGAGGCAGCATGATGTTTGGGGGTGGGGAAGGACACCCACTTTCATAGACGCTCCCACAAAGACCTGTGTCCTCCCAGATGTATATATGTGGTTTCATATTTTCCTTCAATAGTCAACCCTAATATTATTTTCCTTCTTTTTATTGAAGTAAAATTAGTTTATACCACTTTATAGATTCTCAGAGTATATTTTCTCGCCTCAGTAACTACATGCATTTTGCCACTCCTTCCACCAAATATCTAGTTATGATCCACCATCAATCACCCCTGTCTAGCCATTTTCTTTCCCCCTTTTTTCTTCTGGTAACCGCAGTTGTGTTGTCAGTCTAAGGGTTTGCTTTCATTCCATTTTTTTTTCCATTTCTCCTCCCCCCTTTATATTCTGCAAATGAGTGAAATCAAAAGGTATTTATCTAACTCTTTCTGTCTTTATTCACATAGCTTAATCTCTTCAACGTCTATCCACACTGTCAGAAAGGACAAGATTTCATCTTTTTTATAGCTGAGTGGTATTCCATTGTATATATAGCACAACTTCTTTATCCATTCATTAATCATGGCTATGGTGAGTAGTGCTGTATTGAACATAGGGGTGCATATATCTTTTCAAATTAATGTCTTCATAGTCTTCAGGTAAATACCCCAAAGTGAGATTTATTAGATCAAATATTGCTATCCTTAATCTTAAATATGCGCCAGGATCCTTGTGCTTGCACCTGTCTGCTCAGGTTGGTGTCTTCTGACAGGTGACTGTTATATGATGGACCTGTCTCCAGTCTGCTTCTGCTTGAGCTTTTGA
Organism: Talpa occidentalis; assembly: GCF_014898055.3. Classification (NCBI taxonomy): domain Eukaryota; kingdom Metazoa; phylum Chordata; class Mammalia; order Eulipotyphla; family Talpidae; genus Talpa; species Talpa occidentalis. The sequence continues at coordinate 137,348,809 of NW_023604295.1, read as the reverse complement.
CTCTGACCTCCTCTTACTTGATAGTGAATAATTTTGCAATACCTGAGTCATCTGTCCCCTTGGAATAGATTAAAGAGTACAGAACATTATCAACATAACCTTAACACCTTCACCTACTTCTTCACACCCAGACCACCACAACTTTAGACCTAATTTCATTCCCTTCATCTTCACTGCCACATTCCATGAAGAGAAAAATCAAAGTGGAAGTATATTTGCAAGTATTAATATCTTTGACAATTTCAAACTTTTGTGCAACAGAGAAGGGTACGATTATGAATTACATGTCTTCATTATTGCATGTTAGTACAATAAGGAGCTCAAGCATATTCTCTGACATTTCATATTATCTCAGATACTGTTTATAGTTGCAGAAAGATTTTGAAAATTCAGATCACTTCCCAAAGGAGAGTCATTTATAGCCATCTATAATAACAACAGTAGTGATCCTTCCAAATGAAAACAAGTTAAAATTCTAGATTGACTTTTATGGATGAGATGTTTATAGTTTTAATGAGCCCAAAGTGAAGTTAAGGTATGAAGTTATTCATCTGGTTTCATTTTTCACCCCCTTTAAAGCCAGCATTAATAGAACTTATATAAAGATCAATGTATCGAGGCCAAATTTTGGATCTAGAAGGGAAGATGTTTAAGGTTGCACCAGACTGACATTACAGGGGAGCTTGTTTTATTTCTCTGTTTTTTCCATGGAGTTCAAAATATTCTTTTCACTGCTGAATGGTTTGTTATAAATATGGTGCACCATAATAGTTCAAAGTTTTGATTTTTAACCATGTTCTCTGGAATATTTAACTTTACAAGAGCCTGAATATCTTCCCTATGTTTTCTTAATTTAAATTTTGTATTATTCTTGCTTTCCTGGATGCTGATGGCACCAAAAATGAGAATATAACTAAAAACATGTGCTGCTCATTAGTGTAGCACTAACGCACCTGTGCTACCCCGTGTCTATAAAGGGTGCACTTACTGCCTTAGGAAGCGCCATATAAAAGAGGTTGCTTCAGGCAAGATCCCCCTTGGGAAGAATATTGTTTTCTCTTTAAAAAAATATTAGTTCTAATAGTTCTTTCCTATAAAGTCATGAGAAGGTAGGTAGGTAAGAGGAGAAAAGCTCAACTCTGATCCAGTTTATCTCTCCTATAAAAAAATATTAATTATTGAACAATAATTTTGCAGCTAACAATCCTACAGAGGTTTTATTATTTGTTCAATAGCATTTTCTCTTAGAGTCTCTGCATTTTTCAAGTAAATTATCATACCTTTCAAAAATAAAGACTGCTTTATTTCTAAATTCTGATTTGTATTCCTTTTTCCCTCATCTTAATGCATTGCTTAGTTCACCCTGAAAACATTAGCAGATGTCTTTCCTGTTCGTTCTGAGATTAAGAAAAATGTCTCTTAAACTTTACCATCAATTATGTTTGTAGTAGTTTTTAAAAAAATCTTTATTGAAATGTAATTTACATACCATACAGCTCACGCATTTAAAGTGTATAATTTAATCATTTTAGTACAACCATCAGTACAATTTAATTTAGAAAATGTTGTCACCCCCAAAAGAAACCCATGCCCCCCTCCCCCACCCACTCCCATCAGCCATTGCAATTTGTCTACCCCTCCCTCATCCCTAGCCTTAGGCAACTACATATCTTTTGGTCTTATGTATTTAAATATTTGGGACATCTTATATAAATGACCTCATATAATAGTGGTGTTTTGTGACTGGCTTTTTTGACTTAATATATTCAAGTTCAGTGCATGTTTTGCACATATCAGAAATTTATTCCTTTTTATTGCTGCATAATATTCTATCACATTTCATGGCTATAACATACTTTATTAATTTATTCACTGATGGACATTAGGGTTGTTCTTACTTTTCTTATTGTAAAAAATGTGGCTGTGAAGGCTCTTGTACACTATTTGTCTGTGGCATGTTTTTATATCTCTAGGGTCTATACCTTGAAGGGGAATTTCTGAGTAATATAACTGTGCTTAACTTTTTGAGAAACTGTCAAGCTGATTAATACATTGGCTGCATCGTGTTGAATTTCTTACCAGCAATGTATGGGGGTTTCAATTTCTCCATATCTTGTGTTTATTTTGATTAGTGATCCTAATGTTTGGGAAGTGGCATATTTGATTTGCATTTTTCAGTGAGTAATGATATTGGGTTCTTTTTTATGTGATTATTACTAATATATTTATCTTTTCTTGGAAATTTTTATTTTTTATCAAGATAATTTTTTGAAGATGAAAGATTTTTGTTGATCTTTCAAGGAATCAACTTGTTCATTTTATTGATTTTCTTAGAATAAAGAAATTGATTTGATTGATTGATTCATTGATTAATTTGGCTTACTTTGCCCATCTTTTTCTAGCTTCTTAAAGTGGAAAGTTAGATTATTGTTTTGAGATCTTCTTTTTTAGAGAAGTGTTTTAGGCTACAAATTTTTCTTTAAGCATGCCTGAAGTAGCATCTTATGAAAACCAAACATGCAGAGGGAAGGGAATAATTAGAGTAGAAATAAATGAAGCAGAAATACTGATACAATAAATTCTAATCAACACAGTAATTAATAATAACAATTTTACCTCCTTTTTGCTATATAGCCTTGCTAAGGATGCCAAAACAAAAATATCACAGACTGGGTACCTTAAACAACAGAAACTTATTTTCTCATAATTCTGGCAGCTAGAAGTTCAAGATCAGGTTTTGGCAGATTTGGTTTCTTTTGAAGTTTTTCTTCTTGGCTTACAGAGGTGAGTGATCTTTTCTCTGTGTGCCACCTCCCCTTTTCAAATTTCCTCTTCTTGTAAGGATATCAGTCAGATTGGATTAGAGCGCACCCTAAAGTTTCATTTTAACTTAATCATTTCATTAAAGATCCTATCTCCAAAAGCATTAACATCTTTAAGTACCAGGGGTTAGAACTTCAGCATGTGAATTTTGGGGGAACAAAACTTAAGGCCATAACGTCTGCCTTATGTTGAGTTATAGACTCAATTACTTTTTCCTGGTTTAGAAGATAATGATTGCATTTTTACTCTAACATGTATACAAAATGATAAACTTTTCTAATGCTGATAAAGACCAGACCCCAAAGAACCTATTACCAGCTTTAAAGTAATCTATAATATATTTAACTTGGTTAGGTATTAAAGTTGCAACTTTTAGTATAATGAATCAGGCTGAGCTCTACAGCAAACAGTAGTAGTTGGTGGGAGACAGGACCTAAATTGCCCTTGAAAATGGGGTTTTGATGTAGCTTTTCTAACCATACATGGAGGCTCAGATAAGCCACTCAGGGGGATAAGATTAATTGAAAAATATAGACCACTAGAGGCCTTGAAGATACAGATGCTGCTGGGAACTACAACGGGAGTAAGACCCTCCTGTCCCTACCTTGTAGTTATGGTTAATTACCAATATTGTTATTGGTTGGAGATGCTAAACTCATGATATGAGGCATGATTGTATATTCTCTAAATGTAACTACATATTTGCTAAATTGGGAGGGAAAGACTGGGAAAGAGAGCAAAAGCATCCAAAGTTTGCCTTCTTTTCAAAATTTCAAAACAGAAAGAAATTCTGTGATTGGAAAGCAGCATGAAATAGCAGTGATAAACAATTGGTAAGTGGAGAGATTTGGCGCATGTAATGTTAACAAAGAAAGACTTCTTTGTGGGAGAAGAATTCAAGAATAAAGGAAGAAAATTACAATATATAGAGTGGCATGGACGGAACTATTAACATGTATAAGTGGAAATCCAGGGAATGTTCAGAAGGAATTCTGCCAAACCCTCAGAGACCAGCAAACTGGCTCATGATTGGAGAAATAGACACATCCTGAGTTGTTTTAGGGTACACAATCGTTTGAGGAATGAATGGAATGATTTATAGAGCCTAGTTTTGAGAGCTGTATTCCTGAAAACCACGGAAAGTTTTTTCAGAAAGGCAGTGATGAGGTTGATTGGGTGAACACAGCACAATTATGTGAGCAGGGCTGTGGGGAACCCCACCAAGGGCGAGAGCTGTTATTGGACTTCTAAGGGAGTTCCACATGTGAGCAAAATCACATTTTACAAATAGAAAGGTGTTATATTTCTGTAGAAGATAAATTAAAAGGGAGGGGGTGGTCCAAAGACACAAGAGAGTTGTCACTGGCATTGATGGAGAAGTGAGGCAGTGTTAAAATAGAATACAGAACCAAGTTGTCCAATTGGACTTCCAGAGCCATGGAAGATGGACCGGTGGAAATTTCTGTGCACAACAGCAGGTGTTATAATGACCACAGTGCCTGTGGTACAGCTTGAGAAAGACCTGGATGCGACTGGAAACAGGCCAGCTACAATATTCAGGAGGGAAGCACAGGATGAAGAAGACTACGGGGGAGCCCCAAGATACTGTAGTGCAGACAACAGATGGGGAAGACCTAGAGAAGAATAATTCTTTTGAATTTACCCTCCTTTCTTTATTGACTCGTATGTCAAAGTTTCAACTTTAGATTAAAGAAATCATTTAATTTTGACAGGGCTCTGCTAGAAACTTCATAAAATATGCATTCTTAAAATTTCCATTGTATTTATTTTAAATTTTTTGTATGTATTTATTTTACATGAGTGTACCTCAATGAAAGTTCCACTGACATAGCTTTAATCTATTATTTGTTAAAAGTATAATTACTTTAGGTTTTATATGATCATGTTAAAATATATTAAAATAATGGGGATGTGATTTTACAAAGACTGAGTAAGAATTAATGCATTCATTTTATTCAATATATTAATGCCTTGTGGAAAATTAAGAAATTTATTCCTTTATAGACCTTCCCTCCTCCTCTGCCAGAAGTGTTTGTATGTTAGGGAGAAGCACCCTAACTAGAGATAATTAGTTTGGTCTTTGGGAATGGTTCCCAGATTACAACAGGGTGCTCCAGAGACCGGAGAAAAGAACAGCACATATGAAAACTCTGAGTTCTAATTGAAGCCTAATCACTGACTCACATTCAGATTCCTTGAGCAAATTACTTAACCCACTTCTGGATCTCTCCACAAGGAGAATAATGTCGGCTTCAGAACAATGTGGGTTACATTAGCACTTTAACGATGAAAAAATGCCGTGAACATACAAAGCCAGACTACATAAATAAAGGTTAAGTAAGTAGGAAGAAAACAAAGGGAGAGACAGGCTCAGGAACATGGTGGGAATAATTCCTGGAGAAGCCACTCCAGAGGCCGGGGCTTTTCCTCAGCAGCCAAGTCAACAGGCCACCTCTCCGAGGAAGAAAGACCTAGAGACCCCGTGAACTTCACACTGGATCAGCACACATTAATTCGGCACAGGTGTTTCTTTTACATGCAGAGGGAGAATATTCAGTGTCCCAGAGCTTTCTCACTCCCGAGGTGACTCTCGGACCCACCAGAATCCCAGCAGGTTCTCAGTGCTTGCAGCCCCGCTTGCCAACTTGTGTTGGTGTCTTGAATATGTAGAGAAGACACGTAATACTCAAGTACCTTGAAAAAGACTAATTATAATAAAGTAAAAATCAAAATCAGCAAGCAACTATAAACCAGAGACACACTGGAGGGGGAGGTTGGGAAGAGGGAGTAGGATCAAAACAAGGGGGGAGGGGGTGGGAATTTTATGGGGACTATAACCAAGATGAAAATGCATACATTGTGCAAAAATGAAAAATGATGTAAAAAATAAATAAAATAAAAGGAAATCAAAAGGAAGTGAAGTTTAGCAGGTCCATGGTTCCTAAGACCCAAATTTCAAAGCGTCATGTTTCAGAATTTTGAATATTTTATGTAAGGTATGTTGGCTGGCTGGCTGCATGCATGGGTGGATGGATGGTTGGATGGATATTTATATTACAAACATCAAAACAACACCATCAACCTGTTGTAGATCATATCCACATGCCTAGATTCAACCAACCTTGACTTGAAAATGCATACTATATAGTTAAGCCTATTATGGGTGGGTCTATACTGAACATGTAAAGGCATTTTTTCTTATTGCTATTCCTTAAACAATACAGTATAACAGCCACTTACGTAATGTTTACATTGTGTTAGCTATTATAGGTAATCTACAGGTGATTCAAACTATATAGCAGGAAGTGTGTCGGTTATATGTAAATGCTAGTATGCTATTTTACATAAGGGACTCGAGCATCTGGGAATTTGGGTATGGAGGCAGGAGTCCTGGAACCAATCACCTATGGGTACAGAAGGATGACTGTATCTACATAGCCATGGGAAGCTAAGGCGTCACCCTGTAATCCAACACATTTTTACCTCTGCCATGAAACATGAGTGACACAAGTAAGCATGAGTCATAAATAGCCTCATATTAGCTCAGGTCAAATTTTGCTGGTAATTATTTATTAAATTAATTTTTATAGCTCGAAGAATTTGACTTACACATAGCAGAATGTAACAGGAAAGGAGATTGTGGCTCTGTAAGAATAAAACAAAATCTCTGAGGTTGAGATGGGAAACCATGTGTGCAGGACAACCAGGCTTATGATCTGGACTATATTTTTTGGGGGGGCAGATTATCCACTTAGGTGGGGATTATATTTCTGATTTAATGACCACAATTCATTTAGCTCACTGCTAAATGGTCTTTGTGAATTTTTTCTTAAACCTGAAATCCATGGACCCACAAATAAGCCCAGAGGAATAGGGACTCAATTCCTGAAATAGTGGGCACGTTTCTGTGTCTTTGTGCATCTCCCCAAGGAGATGGCCCATAGTTCGTCCCCCCTAAAATGTCTAAGCATTCTGAGTACGAAAAAGTTCACAAGCCACTGTTTTAGATCAATAAAACGGGTGCTGATAACAAAAGTGGAAAAGTTAGGTTTACGTTAGTATTTAAGTTCAGACTCCCCATTCTCCAAGAAGCCTTCTCTGACTACTTAAACCCAAATTACTACCTAGTCACTCTCCAAGCAACGCCTTGCTGCACTTTCTTCACAAAACCCAGAGTTACAACTTGCATAGTTAAACCTAGTGGCCCTCAAAGCACGTATTCTCTAACTGAAATAATGCTACTAAGTTAGCATTAACTAAATAATGCTACCAAGTTTCAGATTTCCACAACACAGACTGTAAATTCAGCTATCCTCTATACCTAGGTTAGTGATTGCTATTTAGCAGGCTCCCACTGAATATTTGTAGAATGAATGAATAAATGAATTGATTTCACTTATTGAATAGTAAAGAAGTATCTGTTGCAGAAAATAGGAATTGGTAATTAATAGGGTCAACTTAAAAGTTGCAGTGTGAACCAGTGCAACTTATTCTCTTAAAATTTGTTTTCTTTATCAGTAAAATTCACTGTACAAGTCTTTTGTAAATTTAAATGAGTTACTGATTTTAAAACACTTGGCACACTGGAATGCATTTGTTAAATATTACTGTCATTATTGCCATCATGCAAAAATTGGAAAATTACCTAAATGAGAGAAAAATCATATTCAATGCAATAAAAATAGATGTCCTTTGAAACACGTTAGTTAAAATTCCAGAACAAAATATTTAAAGGTATAGATAGCACAAAATCAAGCTAACATAAATTTTAATTACTGAATACGTATTGAAAAATAAAACCCTAAGAATTTAAAATATGAATATAGAACATTGTACTTTAAGCACTGTTTTGGATTCCAATTTTGAGAGTAACTAACATTTTGATGCTAAATACTGAGCTTTACTCTTTTATACTGACACAATCCATAAACAGAATATGGAGTAGTTAATCTTCATACTATGTAGCACTCTCCAGAGTTCAACACTCTGCATTAGTAATTCTCTGGAGGATTGGTACATCTTGAGTTTTCATTTGTCTTTATAAAAGGAACACTCAGCATATGCTGGCTAACTAGATAAATGGAGAATGTGATTTGAGGGATAGGCTCCCAGAAACTAATTTTATTTTGGAGAATTTTGCTATTCTCTTGCACTAGTAGAGTCGAATGGTTTCCTTCTAAAAAAAATTATCTCAACTTCAAACAGTGTATTATCATTAAAGCTTTTGTTGATTAATTTTCTATCTTCTTATCCTGAAAGACATGGCTATGGACCACATTTTAAAAACCATTCCATGCCCTTAATCCAGTTCATTAAATATCACACCCTCCATATTTCTTTTCTTTTGTTGTCTTTCAAGCAATGCATGCTGCAAGCTTGTTTATCTCAAGTGAAGAAACTACTTTACAGCTTTATAATAATTTAGACCGAAATGGTCCTTAGAGATCATGCAGGGCATTCTCATCATTTAAAAATGAGGAAACTTGAGTCCAGAAGGAAGATGAATCCAAGATCATCAAGTGAATTAATGGAAGAGCAGAGAAGAGTTCATATCTGACTTTCTCTCTGCTCACCCCCAACCACTAATTCCCCAGGGGCCCTTACCCCATAATGAGCACAGCTCAGGCTGGGGTTGGGTGTGGGTTCATAGTTAAAATGGCATAATCACAATTAGGTGGTCAGATTTTTTTTTTTTTAAACAATCAGAGAGTATCGCCTTAGAAGAGAGGGAGAGAGAATGCAGCTTTTTTTTTTTTTTTTTTTTTGATTCCTCAGAGAGAGATTGCCCTAGAAAAGGGAGAGAGAGAAATAGAAATGAAGAGGAAAAATGTTTTCAATTGGTGATAAACTCTCCGGGATCATTCCCTCTTGGTCTTGTTCTTGCGATAATTCCTTGCTGCGTGAGGTCTGGTTTTCTTTCTTCATTTTTTTTTTTTCTTCTTTCTCCTCTTTCTCGAAAATATTTTTGCTATCTTTGGACAGAGTCTAGCAAGGAATAAAAAAAAAAAACACTGAGGAAATACATACACTTAAGCAGACATCCTTTACATAAATTTCATTTTTAAAATCGAGTCAAGCCCCTGGATAAGAAATATAAAGTGTCTGGAAGATTTTCTCCTAAAATAGTCAGAAAATTAAAATAAGAATTTAGTTTCTACATGAATATTGCGGATAGTCAATTGACCGTTTTAAATTTTTTTTTAAAGGGGTTGTTCAATATCTATCTGTAGAAGTAATAAAATACTCCAAGAGATGAATATTGAAATATACCATGGCCATTGTGTAAATCTTAGGTGTTTGTTCTCAGAATTTATGCCATCTTTGAAACCCAGGATTGTAATCTTCGTTTGGTCCCTCTGAAGGCAAGATAAGATTCCAAACATTTCTAAAATAGTTGGTGTAATTTATTGTCACCATAGTGCAGTCAGATTTAAACCCCTTTGGACCTGGTGTCACAAAGCAGCTATCCAGAGTTCAAAGGGGTAGGCCTACACATGCGATTAAGTTATCACTAATGGAACTACTCTAACCCTCGCTGGGCCTGGCTGCTCCTGGTGTTCCAAAGATTAAATGACACCCCCAAAGCCTTCCAATACCTATATTGTGCATATTTTATTGCATAAATCACAGGTGTCAAAGTAAAACACATTCAATGAATTGCTTCCTGCCACTAACACAAAAATTATTTTCAAAATAAAAAATCATGTTTCCTCATGAATACAAACTTCTCCTGACAAGCCTCCAGTGCCAAATGTGGTTTCCATTTGCTGTTTTTGGATTTATTTGACTGTGCCAAAGTTCAGGTGTGCCAGCTCTTTGTAATAAGCCATTTGGATGAAAGCTTGGCTAGCTCAAAGGATCCTGATGTATTTTATTGCTGCCTTTTAAGATTATTGTTCAGAAATACCAAGTCTAATTTTGAAATCAATTAGCCATTCGGTCTGATGAGGTGTTGGCCCAGTTCAGGTTCACACCCGCTGTCCACAGATTATTGTTCACTTGAGTCGGGTCCTCAGGACTGTGCTGTTCACCAGCATCTGGTAGACATATGTTTGATGTGCTCACAGAATGAGCTGATGGTTTGCATAGCAAACCCTAACGAAGCAAGCTTTGTGCATTGGCTGCTGCTGGCCAGGAAAACAAACTTTTTATAATACTCTGTAAAAAGAAAAAAAAAAGAAAAAGAAAAAAGAGAAAGAGGAAGAAGAAAAAAGCAAAATCTCATTGCTTTCCTGTTTTATTATTTTTCTATGATGTGTCTACAGAACTGAAGTCTTCAATATAAATGGTAGATCGAACAGATGTAATGAGGAAAGAAGCAAACTACCCATTTCCTAATTGTACCAGACAAATATTCCTCTTTCCTTGGGTCCTCCCCACACCAGGCTGGAGGTGTAATATCTTTCCCAGAAAGCTGCTTCTAGACGGGGGACCGTATCTTTCTATCACAGTCAATCAGCACTTGTGAAGGTGCGAATGCTGCTTGGCAGGGGCAGCGCTTCTGGGAACAGTGCCAGAGGCCCCCAGTACCACCCATGTCGTTCAAAAGAAGTGGCAGATAGTAAAATATCAAGCTAAACTACCCGTTCCTCGGGTTTCCCACTCGCTGGCCCCCTAAGGCTTAGGTAGAGCAGGGAGACCCGATTTGTTCTTTCACATGGCGCCACTGGTACATTGAGTGGGTTCAATACACAGGTCTCCGGGCAGCCAGGCACTAATGGGTAGACACTGGGCCTTTTCCATTTGTACAGTCAAGATTTTTTTCTTCCTTCCTTAACTCTGGAGTAAGGCAACAAAGCCATAAAATTAATTTGATACATTACTTGACAATATAGATTTAGTGGAGTGGTCAGTAGTATGGAGGACTATCTTCTACTTGTGCTCTGGTTCTTTTGGCTGAGCTGATAGTGCATCAGCAAGATCAGTGGGACTGGCTGTATGTTTATCACAATCTTTCATTCATTCAATCAACACACATTTATTGACTGATTACTGAGGTTAGGTGCTGGGGAAGCAGTGAGGAGCAGAACAGATCTGGTCTCTAACTTCAGGAAGTTCATAGTCTTTGGAGGCAAAGGAAGACACTAAAGAAGTAAAACAAATAATTTCAGCTCATGAATAAGAAAAGTGGGGAAAATTATAGTTATATGTTATATGTTCCTATTATTAGTTAGATCTTGAATATTCAAATAAATTTTCTTCTAAATCATCTCATCCTCTGCATGTTTTTGACAAGAAGGGGGTAGATTTTCAATGCACAGGAAATACAGCCTGTTCAATAACTTCCAGTATATTTTCACCAAGAATTCAAAAACCCATTCCCATACTTGATCATATTGAATCTCAGATCTCAAAACACAGGACACTGAGGGTCAGAGTTGTTAAGTTATAGGTCTCCTATGATGGAGTCTTTACTTTTGAGCTGAGATTAAATTTTGTACTACTTGCCTCCAAGGTCCATCAGCTTTCCAACATTCCTGACGGTCAATAGTCAAACTCAATAATGACGCGATGAAAACTCCCACGACCATTGGCTGTGCTGTTAGTTCTCTGTGACCTGGCCACTACGTGTCCCCAGCTTCTTCATGTGTGTCCCAACACAAATGGTGGACATACAACCACTGCCACCTTTACTTGTGTTAGAAGAGGTGTAGATAATTGCAGAATCAATATGTTCATACTCTTTTTTTTTTTTAAAGATTTATTTATTTATGCATACAAGAACTGGGGTATAGGCCAGAGGTGCAGGGGGTGAGAGGACTCAACAGAGACAGAGTGGGGACAGAACAGGAGGATTGACTGAAATACACTGCTGAGGGGAGCAGCGGGCAAGTCAGGAGAGGTCTGCTGAACCATATGGGTAGCTCCCTGGCCAGGGATCAAACTCGTGCTGTGGATAGTTTCTTCATAGGTTGCTTCTTAACCCCTTGAGCCACCAGAGAGGCCCTATATGCTCATACTCTTAAAAGAACACTGAGTACAAGAGTAACATAAAATTTTATACCTACTCTATGTAACTCTGCAAATATCTGTGTTGAACTTAGGTCTCCAACCTGTGGGTGCAGCATATGGGTAACCCTGGAAGGAAAATTCTTTTTCTTTCACTAAAATGGAGGGAGGGGGTTAGCTCTTATTTGTCAAAAACGCATATGACTCAGTCACTTCGGTCACCCCCTAGAGGAGCTTACTCTCAACTTCCACAAGAAATGAAGAAAATGGCCAATTTAAAGGGCCAATGTCATTTTTTGAGCCATAGAAAGGACGTTTATTCCTGTTCTTTCAAAAGTATTCATCAAAGAAATATACTTGGAAGCTGATGTTGTAATAATAAAGCTTGGCTTGCTTAATCTTTCTAAAAACAAAGATGACCAGCTTGTGCCAGAGCACCAAAGTAGGATTAAGGCTGTAACTACCACTATAAGTCACGACCATTAGAAATCACTGCTGTTTTAAGTCGCTGGCCGGACGATTGCAAAAGATGATAAAAGTGAAATAGCTTAGTCTTTCCTCTAACATGGAAACATCTCACCAATTATTTAAAAGATAGAATATGACTAGATATTTAGCAAAGGTGAGTTTTTAACCTTTCTAAATCTTCAGTGAAATCTAAGCTTGGCAAATCTTCAAAACTTCAGTTTAGTTTTGGTAATTCCATACCTAAAAAGGTAAATATCAGAAATAATTTTAGCTTTGATTTTTTTTTTCCTACTCAATCGCAGACCCTCAGACCTTGGTAGATTACAAACATGAATATCGAGATTAATCTTTTCCCTTAAATATAAAATTCCTTAATATTATGATTTTCCTTATGTTAAAAAAGCCCTTATACATTAAATTATAAATTATAAAAATAATTGGAAGAATATAATGAAGAGGTACATTTTATAATTTTCTGCATGTGGTTCCTTATTACCAAAGCAACTGCAATAGTGAAAAAAATTGTTGTTGTCATTGTTAATAGTATTATTTACTCTCGTTAAAAACAAAATGCATCTTCTGAATTACGAAATTCCCACCTAGCTCATTGTTGTTCTGTATATCACATTTATCCCATATGCCCATAAATCTTACCCTTTTCTTATCACCAACATAGTAATTTTAACCTTCACTGTGGCTAGAAATAGGCAAGCACAAGAAGGGACTACCAAATACCAAAGTTTATCTCATTCACTCTTGAAATCCTTATTATCACCTGATTCCTGACTGAGGAGCCGAATCGATTAAGATCCAATGCTCAGAAATAAGGCATCAGTCCGAGTGCTGCTGAGAACTCCAGCTGAACTTTTTCTTAATAATAGTATTCATATTTCATATTAAAAGTATATCTACAACATTGTAGGAAGATTTCCTTTTCATACCAACACCAATTTTCTTTCAGCTTGGTTTGCGTTTATTAATTACTGGAGGATGTAAGAATTTTGCTCCCTTACTGGGGAACAGCAGTTACATAGTGTGTCCTTCCAAAATGACTCTACATTACTAAAGCTCAAGCCATTTTTGAGCTTTTGTGCCTAATTTTCAGGAAGTCATCAGAGATGAATTATAAATGTCCTCTTCTTTTAAAGAACAACCAAACAACTTTAAATAGCCTGGTATTTTTTTTTTCCAGAGCTGTTAAACATATTATTACCTCTGAAAACTGTAGTTGGGATAATAGGCATTGTTGTCAATGGAGATAATATCAGAACTTAGAGTCATGTAACTGAAGAAGCTGTGGTCAAATACTGGATTTTATCAAATTATCTTTATATTAAAAAGTGCATTCAATGTAGATATTTTGGAAAATACAGAAACATGTAAAGAAGAAAATTTAAATCACTAAAAATCCTAGATTGAAATTTTACCCATGTCAACATTTGATATAGTTAAGTATTTTGTATTGTGTTTGTGTGTGTATAATTTGAATTTGAATCAGCACAGATAGTACTTTGTATCCTGATTTTCCTGTATTTTGCATGTCACTAAGTAGTCTTTGATTGTGTGATTTATAATGGTTGTAGGATATTGCACTTAATGTATGTATTGTAATTTATTCAATTCATCTTTTTATTGAATTTTAAGCTATTTTTCTCAATATAAATAAAACTGTTATGACTATCCTTACACATAAATCTTAGTGTGTATCTCCAAATTAATTCCATATGATCAATCACCAGACATGGAATTGCTGAACCAAGGTGCATAGGCATTTTAAGGATCTTGATTCCTATTGGCAACTTATCTTAGGGAAACTAAAAATGGCTTATTTTATACTCTGCCTGGACTGTATGTGCTTTACCCAACAATGCTGAACATTATCAAATTTTAGTTCTCAGATTTTCCAAAGAGGAAAGTGAGAAATGATATTTCATTTCAATTTATATTCCTTAGATTAAAAATGGAATTAAAAATGGAATATATATGTATAAATTAAAACTGTTCCTGTCTTTGGTTGCGTTTGTCTTTTTATTAATTTGTAGTCCTTTGTTAGGACTTTGTCCACTAATTTGCCAGATGTGTTTTAATGATTTTCTAATTTGTCTTTTTCTCTTAATGTTGTTTCTGTTTTTATTTTTCTGATTCAGATGTTACTACTTTTTATGTTGTGAAGACAGTGTGCTTTTGCCTTTATGGCATCCTCCTTACTTTGTATGCTTAATTTCTTCTGCACCTCAAGATCAGATAAATACTGACCTACATTTTCTTCTTGGTATTTTACACTTTCTCCTTTTTTTTCTTAAATATTAAGGTTGTTAAACCATCTAAATAATTTAGATGGTTCAACCATGTAATGCTTTGTAGAAGTAGAGTTGTAACTTCATTTTTTTCCAAAAAAGCTAAGTACATTAATCATTTAGTGACCAAATCATACTTCTCCAATTACTTTTTAGTGGCATTCTTATGTTATACAATATTTTTATTTCTGTAGTGTTTTCTGTTTCTTGAAAATCTAGCCTGGTTTTATGTTTGTTCCCATGTCACCATACTTTATTAAGTATAGTAGCTTTATAATACATTTTTATATGCTACTGCAAGTCTCTTCTCATAAATCTTTTTTATTTGTCTTGGACTATCACACCATAACCCTAAGAAAATTTTGATAAAAAATACTTTTAAGATTTTCATTCAAATTCTAGAATTTTTATTTCTTTACCAACTGCTTTGTCTTAGATTATGGTTACATGAGGTTTTGTTTGTTTGTTTGTTTGTTTGTTTGTTTGTTTGTTTGGTCTGTATACAGTCTTTTCAAAATTTTTAAATGTCACTCATTCTCCATTCTATCATTAAATGAGAATAAAAGGGAAACTAAAATCATAGAACCCAGTGAGATATAGGGCTGAGCAAGTATGTGATATTTAGCTGTTCTCCCTGCCAAAGCATTTTCTTAGGTCATTTGCATAGAATGTCCAGATTTTCCCCCTTGATTTAGAACAAAATTCACTTGGTCCAATTTGTCTCATAGAGAAAAGATGCATGTAAACAGATAAATACAAATTTCACATGGACAAGGGAATTTATTTTCAGTTTATGTATCTCTCTAGATCTATTTGCAAGTTTCAGAAGCTATATAAAGCTCTAACACGGCTCCTTTCTGAACAAACTTGTGTGTAAATACAGTTTATTTCACTTGAAGCCTGCCCTCATGACTGATGGAAATTGTAGTAAAACTTCCACCTGGGTTGTCAGCTCCGGGAAACCTTCTTATTTATTTTTATTTGTCACAGCAGGTTAAGCTCACAAAGTCCAGGTGTTACATGGCTTTAAATCTGGACACAGGCACAGGAATAGTCTGTTGAAGGTAGTTTATTTAGGATCCCTAAACATGAAGGGATTTAACAAAATGGATTTTATCCAGCTCTGTGGGTCAGGGTGTAAATTCAATGTAGAGTGACCAGAAATAAGAGAACACAAACGCAGCAGCCACAGAACAAAGCCTGGCGCATATGCTACGATAATTCTATATTGTTTTCTGGAGGGGAGCAAGGAGGCAGAGAAGCAGCAGTTTTCCCTGCTAATTTACCTAATTGGTTACAACTCACCTAAAGGTATCCATCCCTCTTGGCAATTTTTCTGGTTTTATATGAATTAACATGACTGGTGCTACAGGTAGAAAGATATTTTCCCCTTTTTTAAATAACATTTTATAGTTCTGAATCTTTTATTGTTTTATATTCATTCAGTTTGCAAAAGTCTGCTTTTCAAAGGCTCTGTTTGATGTATTTACAAAGAAAATACATTGTCTTATTATTTTATTTTTTTATATATTTTTGTTCTGTTTTCTAACAATTTCATCCAAAATAATATGGCATTTCTTTGGTGCAGATGGTAATTCACTATACAGTAATTGACAATATCTAATTTATTTAGGCATATTTGGTATATTTTCTCTGTTTCCTTCCTAAAGCAGCTGAAATTGGAATTGTGTTCCTTTGCCTACACATCATGTATATAAGTCAAAGACTTCTGCTTGGAAGTATACAACTAATTAGGATCCAATTAATGCACAGGTAATTAAAGTTGATTTCTGTATGTTATTCTAATTTTCATCACACTCCGCTTGTATTTCAATACTTTGGTATTTCATAAGCTGTCAGCTTGTGATACATTCCAGTTATAAGAGACTTTAGTTGACTCTCGTAGGATGTATATAAGTGCATGTATCAAATTGACCCATCTGGATAGCACAAAATTCCCAGACAAGCCCGTTTGAACTGAGTCACTTTCTTGGTCTGCTGTAATAGTTTATTCTGTCCTGTTTTACATTTATATTTGACATTTGCTTTCTACTTCCTGTACATCAATACAAGAATTCAAGAATCTTTTTCAAAATTACCCCTTAAGCTAAGTCTATACTTCCCACCCCACACTTTGTCCATCCCAAATTGGAAGAATTAATGACAAAAAGGGTTAAATTTTCCATTGGACTCCACCATTATCAATGTGCCATTACTTTGATTAGTTTTTAAAGTATATTGACTCAATAATACATTACTGTATTTCAAATAAACCACTTGATATTGAGGAAGGAATTTGGCAGAAAAGTCCCTTATAATGAAACTGAATTCAAAGTGGAATTTTGTTGTGGGATTCTTATCTCAGATACCTTTAGAATAATTAATAAAATAAATAAGAGAATAAGAAAAAATAAATCAACAATTTTATAAATAGCATAAAGGCAAAAATCATGAGAAAATATCAGTTTCTTTATTTTTACTTTTTAAATTTATTTTTAATGGTAATATTAGGATACCCCCAGAAAATATCAATTTCATCTAACTAGGTGACACTCTAAAACTACTGTATTTAACCATTTAATACTGTATTTTTTCATCTTACTTACTTACTAATAAAGCATGGGACAAATGAATATATGAAATCATTTAAAATGAATTAATGAATGACTATTTTCTTGGATTCTATAAATATTTTATCAACTGACAACATTTCTTTTTCCTTACTTTTATTTTAAAAATTAGTGAATTGCAGAGGAAAATTGGAATAATTATGGATATTTGTTTTCTTTTACTTATCATTTGTGTGGTCTTGAACATTTCATTAAATCTTTTCCATTATTCAGTTTTCTTTTTCTGATAAATGAGAACAATGGTATTTACTTCTCAAGACTCACATCACTAGGCCATAAAATAGATATAAGGACAGTAACTTATAACTGAAAACCACAATATGATAAATATCTTTTAACTCTTGATATTTTTTTTTTGCTAGTGTTCTTCTTGTTGATATCCTATAGTTTTTGTTTCCAAAAATGTAACAAAATTCTAAGGATATTTCAATTATTTCCTAATTGGCATATATCTATTTTTTTTAAGATTTATTTTTATTTATTTGTTTATGCATACAAGAGCTGGGGGATAGGCCAGAGGTGTGGGGGGCTGAGAGGATTCACAAGAGACAGAGTGGGGAGCAGAAGGGCAGATTGACTGAAATACACTGCTGAGGGGAGCAGCAGGCGAGACAGGAGAGGTCTGCTGTGCCTTGTGAGTCAGCTCCCTGGCTGGGAAATGAACTCATGCTGCAGTAGCTGGCAATATCTTGATAGCACTGAGACTTTAACGCCTCCACCACTGGGAAGGCCCAGAACATATCTATTTTTTCCCCAAATTATATTTATTGAGGTAAAGTTGGTCAACACCTTTGTGTCTTCTCTGGGACTTAGACGTTCAACCCCCTACAAATGTATACTTTCATACCCTGCCTGTCAGCAGAGAATTGGCACATAGATCTAATTCTATATTTCAAAGCCCTTTGAGATTTGTAACTTCCTAAAAGTACTTGGAAGTACGTATGATTAAAAAATAATTGGACCGAAAGCATTTCACTTTGAAAATGTTAAAAAATGTTTATGATACTTTCTGGGGGTGGGGGATGGAACTAATATGAACATTTCGTAAAAACCATGATTTAAAATTAATCCTCAGACTTTTTCTGTCTTTGCCCCACCCCCACCTTGCTCCCATTCCTAACACTTCTGTGGATGGAACAAAAAGTCACATCAGCCACTCACTTTGTTAAATCATCTATCATTTCCCTGGCAAGTTAAATTAACCAATGCTTGCGATGAATTGGAGCTGAGGAGTTGCTTCTCTTTGAAGCTCCGGGTATTTGTTTCCAAACAAACTGACTAAATTAGCGAGTTCCCATGTAATTTATGATTTTTCATTTACTTGACTTATTTCCATGATGATTGGAGATTAGTCCATTTTAAAGAAGACAAGAGAAATTGGGTTTAAGAAACATTAAAACTAGACCAAAAAAGCATACCAAGATCAAGTAGTTCAAAGTTATGGTGACAGATTGTCCTTAACTCACATCCTACTTAAGAAAGAGCAAAACGTTTTGTTTTGTTTTGTTTTGTTTTTTTGGCTAAAATATGTTGAAGAATTTTTTCTTTTAATTTTATGTTTATAGGGATTACATTTTGAGTTTTACATACATTTTAAAGGCACACCCCAACTCTTGGTTACATAGGGGTTTATGGTTTAAAATGTGGAAAAACTCCCAGTGTTTATAGTTGGAGTTGCGCCTGCTGGGGATTAAGGTTTGAAGGCCACAGTGATGTCACTGGATTAGAGTTAGGAAGATACATTTAGGTAAGACTGTAACCCATGCCAAAGTCATGACTCGGAAATTTATGATTGAACTCTAGTCTGCCTCACGACTCCCAAATTTATGATTGAACTCACGACTTTCCAGCTTACAGATTTAAGTGCATGCACTAATAAATAAGGATTCTTGAACCTCAAAGTAAGTTCAATGAACATCCATGTGCAGTTACCATTGAAAATCCTGGTCCAGGAACAGCCAATGCAATGACATCGTGTCTTGGTTGTATATGGGTGAGGGTGCTGTACCACTTTAGAGGTCATTTAAAATATTGATGTCCATAAAATTATAGAAATTAGAATTGGAGTAGATCCATTTTATGTTATAGGCCATCTGACTTTTTGACATTTTGTTAGAATTTATTTTCCTAACCCTGGTCTCTTTATGTTTTAAGCCTCCAGGGATAGAAGTAAGACTTCTCTCTTTGGAAACAAATTCCAAAATCAAATTCAGATATTCCTTGAACCTTTATGCAAGGATTACATTTTCTTGAGTTTTAGTTTTATATTAAAATTCTGAGTCAAAGGCAGAGCTAATGCCAAATATCTGGATGAAAAGCTCAGTCATGCAGATGTTTTATCGATGTAATAACAAAATAGTTCTAGACCAGCCTTCAAGGTCTTTTATCACCTTGATCCAACTTACATTTTTCTTGATGTTTCTTCCATGTTCTCCAAATAATAATATACAGTTCAGCAAATCTGGAAAATTTACTCTTTTGCTTCCTCCATTCTTTAATTTTATTTCCTAGATTACATTCATTCATGTTTTGTACACTGGTACAAAGAAATTCCTCCCTCATCCTCACACCACTCCTCAGGTACTTACAGAGTTCTTCTGGGTTCTTGTATTCCATTCTTTCATCTATGAAAAATGTTCAATAAATATTTACAAAATTTTCCAGTGAACAAATGATCAGCAAATTATTGGCTCCAGTGTTTTACCTATTTATTTCTTCTGCTGACAAAAAATTTCAGGTTTTGTAAATTCCTCCTTTAGTGCAGCTTTAACATACTAAAGATATTATTATTAATTATAAACTATAATATATATTAAAAATATTAAAGATATTATTAATTAATATTATTTATATCTATGGTAAATAATTTAAGTAACTGCTACATATGGCAAATTTGAAAATTGGGCAGTCAACATAACAATAATTCAAAGTTATTCATTTAATAAATTTCCAGGTAGAATTATTATTTCTTTTTTATTTTTTGAGAAAATATTTTTCTTTTTTTTTAATAGAGGTACCATTGGTTTACAATACTATGTAAGTATTGTATTGGGAATACAGCGTCACACCTACACAAATGTCTATATCACACCATGCCCAACAAAAGTCTACTTAACACATATCACCAATCAAACAATCCCCTCTACCTGTTAATCCTACAATAGTCTTTTTCTATCACAATAATTTTATAAGTTAGATGTCAATGACAAAATTGGAAAGTAAGAAAAAAATGATTGTCATACCTTTCAGCAATTTTTAAAATTATCAGATTAAGAAAATTTGGAGACAAAGAGCTTTTATGTGCCACAACTCCATAAAATTATAGTATGAAGATATTATTTTAGGCTGGGTTTCTTGTCTTCAAAATATTTATAATAAGAAATTTTAGAATATCTTTAAGTTTTATTTTCCCAATTAATCCAGATTTGTGTTAATTAATTTACCTAATAGTGTTCTCCCAAATGACTGTCTTCTCAAAATTTATTTTTCATTTTCAGGACTGGCCTCCTGGCCAGAAGCAAGAAAGTGCTGGATCTTATATATCTAATGAGAAATGACATTACAGCAACCTCCCACTCAACCAGGAGCCTCCTCCTTACTCTCCACATTGCATCTCTCTTCTCCATATCAGCCCTTTGGAGCATCTTTATTCCCTGGTGATTTCCCCAAGTCAAGCATCTCAGCTCAGTCTTATTTATTCAAGGGACCTTGTGTCTCTTTTCCCTGGATAGACACATGCATCACTAATTAATTGTTTTGCTTGGTAGTATAGAAGCATTATGGGTATAGAAGTTGAACCTCCCCCTTAGTTGTAACTGCACACCCTTTGATAAGTTATTACATGTTTTGGTTGCCCAGTTTTCTCAATGTGGTTGACTGAGCATTTGCCAAAATGGCTAAAACTAGTCTTAATCTTACACAGTTGAGAATTAAATAACTGAATGCTTGTAAACTGCTTAGAATTTAGCTGAGTGTTTGGTACATTCTTAAGCCGGAAGCACTAACTCAAAGACCTCTCAGTAAGATTTACACATTGTTGTAATCATCTTCATAGGCCAGATAGAAGAGTCCAGAGGTCAGATGTGAGAAGTAAAAAAGAAAAAAGCAACAACTGTCTGCTATTTATTTTTAATAAGTATTTTTAATTCTTTATTCATTTCTGCCAACCAGTCTGCTAAGTTTTGCAGTCTCAATTTTGGAGTAAAGATAGAAATCCTACCATAATTTCAGATTATAATGCAAAATCATGATTTCTTATTAATTTCTTTGTTAGAGTAGGCTTTTCTAAAGGGAAAAGATGAAAGTTAAGTCCAGGGAGGGATGATTCATTATACTCTTCTACCCGGTTAAAAACCATGAAAACTTTTAAAGGTACATTGTATTAAAATTTACTTCTCCCTATATTTTTTGTGTAGTTTTGGTTTAAATGTTGCATTCAGCATAATTAGCTCATGTCTCTACTTGGTTACTAAGTCTCTATACTTTCAGCCATAGTGTGTTTGTTTATTATAGACAAAGCTTTAATTTACAGGATGATTCCTCCTGGGCCACTTATTCTACAGTCTCTGTTGTATTTATTTATTCTAGTGAAGGCCATAAACCTCCTATTTTGAGGGAAAGTTACAAACTAATGTGTAATGTCCCTCTGCCTTTGATGTCTATTTATCCTCAAGTGATCGGGTTCAAGAACCTCTGGCGCAGAACATTTTTGCCTGCAATTTTTTACTCCCTTCAGGCCATGGCCATTTTAATTTTTAATGTAGTCAAGTGTGCTGACCTTATCCTCTTTATTTTCAGATCCTCATTCCTTGAAAACTGATGAGAGGTCATCTCTCAAGTCCTGGGAGAGAGATAACTAATTCTTTGATGTCTAATTACAGGCACCACCTCTCCCTCCTTCCCTCCTTTTATTTACCCTTCTCTCCCTCCTTCGTCCCCCTGCTCATTCTTCCCCCTTCCTCCTCCTTTAGCCTCAGCTCGTCCTCCTTTATGCCTCATCTTTCTTTAGTAGTTATGTGTGTACGTTTGTGTGTGTGTTTGTGTTTGGTTTGTTTAAACATCTGTTTTCCTTACAGTGTTTAATTTTTGATCGGTTCTTATTCTTCTGTTTAATTCTTAGTATTTGAATCCCAGTTTTTCACCATGCATTTTCAGTTTCAAGAAGTTATCATAAATACTTTGTTTTATAGAGGTGTATTATAGAAGCTGTCACTTATTTATAGATTCAAGATTCTTTGGTAATATTTGCAGCAAATACTCTGAGCTCTGATTACTTCCTAGTATGCTCAGTTTAAAAGCTTAAAAGTATCTTAGATTACATTTTCACCATATTTTTCCATGGGACACTTTGGGAGTACAAACTTTTGTAGCACATTTCATTAGGGTAGGACTTGAGTCATACATTTTGCAAAATGCATTTATTATGGTGTTTTAGTTGAACTTTAGATTCTATGTCAAACTACTGTGTATCCCAAGGAAGTTGATCAGATTCAATGGTATTTCTTCCTTTATTCCTACTAAAGTATAGGTTATTTAATGAGGCAGGTAGTAAATAGAGAGACAATCTAGAGCTTTTCATCCAAGGTTACCCTTTGCTATATATTACTGGGGATTACCATGCCATTTGAAGATACCCAGGTTGTCAGCATTAACTCATTTACCCTGACTTAGTGTTTCTCAGTTTGTGGAGGCACTGCTCTTTGGAAACATTTGTCAAAGTTACTAGGGAGCTCGATTGACATTTAATGGGCAAGAATGCAGAATGCTAAAACTTGTGTAATATTTGCACCAATCCTACAAATGGTGAGTTGTTCTGAACAAAATGCTAATCAGGTCTTCACAAAACACAGAGGAGCCTTGTCCCAGTGTTTCTGGAACACAGATATGAAAGACCTGAAAGAAATGATGTGTATTTGTTAGCAATTTATTGAACAAATTGGAGTTGGAGGGGTAGTCAGAAACTATAGTTTTCCACTATTGATATTTCAATTCAATCTTACAACTTGACATCTGAGAGAACACTCAGGCGTACTTCCTTAACATCTGAAAATAAAAATACTGGTCCAGCCCTGGGCAATATCAAAATTCTAAATGCTTACCTTATTTCAATTTCTGTTTTCAGATTCAACTCAAGCTGGGAAGTCTGCAGTGGGAGCAGGAGGACAGGACTGGTTTCTCCTTTTTCTTACCCACTTCCTGCTGCACTTGCTAACCACTTTTTGTACAGATATGATCTGGCAGGTGCCCCTGCTGCTAGAGAATATCTAGAACTGACTCTCCTAGAATATCCCCATTGGGAATTTATCACTGAAGTCCTCCTTACACCTAAAAATCTCCTCTCTGGCTAGCCCCACATGACCCTCCATTCTGCTTCTTGGTTTCCTGCGACCCATTTCACTTATTAGATCATCTTGATCTTCCAAAGTGAACTTGAGGGGAATGATTTTTAAAAGCACCCCTCCCAGGCTAGTTTATCAATGTAGATTCTACTTCTGTTCAATAAATATTTTTGTTCTGCTGCAGTTTGAAGGTAGTTACTTTCCAGAATAATCCTTTCTCTGCAGCCACCCAAGGTCTTAATTCCATATTTCTCCTGTTGTGAATATTATGCCAATTAAGACCAGGTAACTGTCTTAAACCTCTCTCTGTTACTTGACTTGTCTTCAGGGAAGTATAGAATATTGTTATCCTTCTCCAGAACAATCCACACTGTCAGAATTTCCAACTACAGAATTTCATGCTCAAGTAGAATAATAAGTAAAGGCTGGAATTGCTAATGTAGTTCTTCCCACATGTAGCTTATGTGGCCTAGTACCAAAATCTAGAATTCAGAGATCAGATGTGTGTGCCTGCACAAGACATGAGATAGGAGATAGTCTCTTCAACAATGGACACAGGAGGAAATCTACTGAACAAAGATGGACATGAGATGCAGGGACATAGGCAGTAGGTAAAATGAATGTCCAAAGTTAATAAAGTGATGAATGCTGTCTTAGCCCAATTTCTTTTTTTTTTAATTTTTTAAAAGATTTACTTATTTATTTATACAAGCACTGGGTACAGTCAGAAGTGCGGGAGGGTGAGAGAATTCACCAGAGCCAGAGTGGAGAACATAACAGGCAGACTGACGAAATACACTGCTGAGGGGAGCAGTGGGCACGGCAGGAGAGGTCTGTGCACCATGTGGGACTCTTGCCGGTGGCAGGGGATTGAACCAGTGCTGCAGAGGCTGCGGGCAGCTTTGCAACCCAGTGCTCAACTGCTGCACCACTGGGGAGGCCCTTAGCCCAATTTCTATAGAATATAAAGTCAGATTTAAGCATTGCATTAATTAGATCAGACTGCCATGACAAAATACAATGCATTGGGTGACTTAAACAACAAAAGTTTATTTTCTCATGATTCAGAGGCTGGAAGTCCAAGTTCAGGGTGTCATCATGGGTAAGTCTCTGTGGTATCTCTTCCAATAAAGCCACTAATCCCTTCCTGAGGTTCCCACCCTCATGAATTTATCCAACCCTAATTAACCATCTCTGAATTCCATCACATTAGTAGTGAAGACTTCAACAAATGAATTTGTGGGTGAGGAGTGTCCAGTCCATATCAAGCAGCAAATGCTGATACTTTCATTGGGAGGTAACAACTCTGGGAAGCAAGAATGAGGAATAGAAGACGGGAGGCAGAGGGTGGGAAATAACTGAAAGTCTTACTTCTCTGGCTATTGCTTTCTTGTGAGCCATAAAGATACAGAGCAGGTATCTCAGCAGAAACTTCCATGAGATAGGCTCCAAACAGTCTACAAGATAATCTGTACCTTGGCGTATTCTGTTGGAGAGATAAAAGAGAATTTATCTTCTAAATTTCCTCTTCTCTCCTATTTTAGAGTAATTATAATTTCCTCATCATGACAACTGTGCCCTACGGTGATAACTCCATCACACTTCTGGTTTTATCATTGCAGGTGCTGTAGCAGAAAATATGTAACATTTTTCTATGAGTTTTGGGTTTGAGGTGATTCTGTATAGTCTAGCATTTGGTGAACCTCAGGAAGTAGAAATCATTCAATTCAATAGGATTGGCCAGCCATGTTTGACAAGCCAAGAGACTCTGAAGAAATAAAAAGGATGTACCTGAAATAAATGATTCAGAAGATTGGTGTCACATGATATTAGAGGAGTCTGGCAGGTAGGACACAGGGGTTGTAGGCAAGCAGATCTGAGAAAAGAAATTGGGAAATCAGAACAAAGAAATATAGTTTCAAGATAAGATTCCCATGTGTAGGAAAATTGGCATGAAAAGTAGATTCTAAGAGTAGAGTAACTGGACTGAGGGTCAAATGAGGGATCCAGACAGGAGAAATAAACAGAGTAAAAGCAAGTTTCACCATCCAATTATAAACTCAGAGCAAGGTCAGCAGCAACAATCATGTCCAAGAAGCAACCTAAGACATCATCTTCCCCAAACTAGTAATGAAATGGATTTTGAATCTGAAATTCACCCATTCACTAATTCAAGAGTGTAAGAGGATCTAGGTATCAAAGATTCCATGGTGTAGATCAAAACTGCAGATAAGACACACCAATGGTGATGGCTCCAGGTAGATTATAATTAGAGAGTCAGGGCAAAAGAAAAAGGTTGTCCTGTTTTACTCATTTGACACCTTCAGCTGTATTGAGTTGATCTAGAAATGCACCTTTTGTGGATGAGTCTTGATCCATCTACCACAATCATCTGTCTTGGACATGAACTATGTGAGAGATCCATACATGATCTACACTGCGCTATCATTTTAAACATCTTTTATTGGAAAAAAATCCAAAAGGTTGACATGTTCATCTGGAAAAACCATTACTCCTTTCATTGTTTTTAAGGTTACAAAAATGGAGCAATTCAAAGAAAAGAAATTGGATGTTGGTTACCAAATGCATTTAACCCTTCTTAGCAATTACATTACTGGAAGGAAATCCTACAAATAATATGGACATTTAAGAAATAATGTATATACAATATTACAAACTGCAGGATTGTTTCTAATACATCAAGATTGGAAACTGTCCAAATATCCAACAGTAAGGGACAAACCATGTAAACCAGTGGATTCATAAAAACAGACTTTAGAAGTTATAAGAAAGGGTGAAGAAGATTTTGGTACTGAAATGTGAGGTCCCCAACATTTTTTAAGTTATTAAAAATAGCAAAGCAATGTGTATAGGAAGATATCTTTTGTGTAAGAAAAAGGGAAATAAAAATATATATTTGTATTTGTTTCTATGTTTATAAAGAAATATTGAAACACAAAACAATAAAATTGCCATCTATAAAGAAGAAGATAGACGTGAATCTTCTGTTTGTATGTTACATATATTTTTTCCATTTTTGAACTATGTGAACAAACCAATTCATAAACAAAATTACAGATGTGTATGTGCACTACATATACTTACAAAATTCTAGATTCAAAATGTTTCCCTGGATATCTGAGTAAATATCCTAGTTAGTTGCTCCATATGACTCAAAAATCTAATGTATTCTGATTTTTGTTTCTTTTAGTTTCTCTCTCCTGTACCTGTTTTTATTCTCATGAGGATTATAGAATTTTCCTCTTTTATTTTTTGAAATTAGATAGACATGTTTAGCATTTTCTGTGCTATCTCCATCTGGATATGAGTAAATTATTTTAATGCTGGTGGTTTTTAGCTTTTATTTTTTAGCTTTTATTTATTTGATTATTTTTCCTCTTTACATTCTGGAAGATTCCCGTGCCTTTATCACCTTTCTCACTAAAACTTTTTTCTGTTATGTAAATATAACTTAAATATGTGAACAGTTCCCAAATGGGCAATACATTGCTAGGAGAAAAATTAAGAGATCTAAACAAAGGGGATTGTATCCATGTTATGGAATTTATAGCCAAGATATATGTTCTTTTAAACTTCACACTCCCTACTATTTATCATCTCCTCCTCAAAACCAAGGATCTCTTTCATTAAAAGGCAATAAAAATGTAAGGAAACCTCCTAAAATAGCTCTGTTCTCCTCTCTGTTCTCTTTCCTCTGCCTGGCTTTGCCAAAGATGTATAAACTAAGGATACTCTAAGACAAATGTTTTCTCCTGAAACTTCAAATACAAAAATTCAGCGCATTTATCAAAAATAGGGGAAGAGTTCTAAATCAGAATGTATATAATCAAAGACAGTTACAAATTATCTAGGATGCAGCAACTCTTTTCTAGCATTTTGTAGGCGAGATGAGAAACATTATATTTTGTACCTTTATAGTTGCAACAAAATTCTTCCAATGCTTTTAAATAATGTGGTTATTTAGATTTTGGACGAGAGCAAAAGTAGGCTAACGACACCCTGATACCAAGCTGCCCTTGTATCAATTTTTGCTAAGTCTATTATACTTATTAAGCTAATTTTCTTTTAATTATCACTGCTAATTTTCTTTTAACAGATTTATTTGAAAGTTTTAAATGTTTACTATATCATTCTTTTAATTTTATATGAGATCCTTTCAGACTAACTAAACACTCTGTAAATGAACAAACCACTGAATAATTGATCATTTTATTTAGTATATGATATGAATTAATGCATTCTATAATGCAAGATGATGTACTATATTAATTTTTTAGTGTAACTTCTCCCTTTCTGGATTATTAAGACATTTATAATTGTGCATTTTCATTTGAGGGAATCTGACTTACAATTCATTGTCTCCGTTTGGTTTGAGTGGAAACTTACTCAGCATTCATCTGTATTAATGATCCTTTATTGGTCTATATGAGGAGAAATGATTTAAATTGAAATCATACTTTGTATACCCTGGAGTTAGTCATCACACACACAGTAACATAATTCTGTCTCTGTATGGATCTCACTTTATTCTCTATTGCCCACACTACCCTGTTTTATCCAGATTGTTCTACTTATCATCCTCCAATTTACTGTGTGTGACTGATGTCTCTGGCTCTGCTGCCTACAGCATGTCTCTCTTCTCTCTACTCCTCTACCCACATAACTCCCCCCTCCCTGCCCCTGAAAAGTAAAGTTCAATTTTCTCTGGGCTTTCAAGGTCTCTTTCAATTTCCTCTTTCCCTTGAATAGTGATAATATTGTTATTTATTAAGAACCTATATCATCATAACTTGTAGAATTTTCCCACCAAGCTAGTCCTTGTATCAGAGAAAATGAATACTACCCCAAGGTTGGTGAGGGTGGTTGTATCTTATGTTTCTTAAAAATTACACATTTGTTTTAAGTTAATCTTTTAAATTTATACCCATCAAAATTGGTTAAGGGGTCAGTCATATGAAAAGCCCAACTGTAAGGCAAGCTAAGCTTCCATAGGAGAAATCAGAAATATGCTACTAGATAATTTAAGTTCTATAATGTGTAGTTCCTTATATAATGAGTGAGATGTACATTAGTACTACTTCCCCTGAAGTAGAAACGGCCCTTTATTTGGAATAAGCAAAGAAATAAAAAGGAAGGAAGGAAGCAAGGAAGGAAGGAAGGAAGGAGCTTTGTGTGCACATTTCCCATGTAATGCTCATAACACTTCATTAAATGTCAACAGATTCTAATCACGCTTAGGTTAAAGTCTAAAATCCTTACCAGGTTCTCTGTAACTCACTCTTTCAAAAGTAGACTGGTGGTGATAATAATATAGTATATATAGATGTCAGCGTATAATGCTATACATATGAAAGTTATATAAAGTTATAAACCAATATCATTTCAATAAAAATTGGGAAAAATCCTTGGTGTCACCTTCTGCCCACCCCCTCCCTGTCTCTTCTCTGTCATCAGGATTGATGGCACACAAACACGTGTCCTCTCCCAGGACCACCCCATTCCTGCTCTTTTTACCTACGTACCACACAATAGGAGGTCTACATAAAACACAATACTTTGGTCTCCTTTGAAAAACAATTCCTCTGAAAGATTTTTCTGTTTGGTTTAGTTTCATATGTTATAGCCTCACCTCTCCTTTTCAGAATATTTCTCACAAATTAATAAGACTCCTTCCTTATTTTTTTTATTTAAATATTTTATTTTATATAATTCTTACATCTTTTTCATCTTTGCACAATGTATGCATTTTCATTTTGGTTATATTCCCCATACAATTGCACCCCCCCTTATTTTGACTCTAGTCCTTCTTCTTTCCCAGCTCCTTTCTCCCCCCACCACCACCCGTAGTGTGTTACTAGTTTATAGCTGCTTGTTGATTTTGATTTTTACTTTGCAGTGATTAGTCTTTTTCCTGGCCTCTTATTTAGGTTTTCTAAATTCCTGCTATGAGTGAGACCATCCAGTATTTTTCTTTTTCTTTCTGATTTATTTTGCTGAGCATGATCCCTTCTAGCTCCATCCATGTTGCTGCAAACTGCATGTGTTTATCTTTTTTGATTGCTGAGTAATATTCCATTGTGTATATGTACCACATCTTCTTGATCCAGTCATGTATCTTTGGGCATTTGGGTTGTTTCCAAAGCTTAGCTATTGTAAATAGTGCTGCTATAAACATAGGGGTGCCGGTGCCCTTTGGAATTACTGTTTCTGTGCCATTTGGGTAAATACCTAGGAGTGGAATTGCTGGATCACATGGAAGCTCTTGCTTATTATCCAACAAGATCTGAGCCATGACTTAGTCACCTTTGTATCCCTAAACCCTGGCTTATGGTGGATCCTAAGGTATTATTGAACAAATTAGCTAATATCTTGATGCCTATTGTAAAAATTAAGTACCTAAAATGGTTTAAGTGAGTTATCCAAGTAATCTGTAAAGCTAGTAAGTAGCGGAGTCAAGCTCAGCTCCTTCTGATGCCATGGACAGAGGGTTTAATTATACACTGTCTACCCTGGGAATGATGGAACTCTTGTTGCCTGCACCATTCATTTGCTGCCTTATAACAATGTCCAAACCATTTCTGCCACACTACACTTAAGTCCCCAATCATTACAATACTTCCCCTCCTTGAGAAGATAAACCAAGTCAGTTGTTATTATTTTCAAATATTTGTTTCCATTTTACATATTGCAGAAATGGGTGCCTTGGACATTTTGGTTGCATGGTAAAATTTTACTGAATGATATAGGACAAAACAACATATTTTGCAGGAAGGCTAAAATATAAAGTTTGAGGGTAGTAGAATGGCTCTTTTAATTAGCTATAAACATATCAGTCATTTGCATGGTTTAGCATTATGTATGGATTAGGATTATGTTCTTTATGAGCAAAAGCTTGAACTACAATGAAGTGGGAGGTTTTATGTATTTAATAAAAATGGGAGAAGGTATTTGAAGGCATATGTCTGAAAAAGGGTTAATATCCAAAATATAAAGAACTCGTAAAACTCACCACCAACAAAAGACCCAAACAATGCAATTAAAATATGGGCAGAGGATCTGAATAGACATTTCTCCAAAGAAAACATACAGATGGCCAAAAGATGAAAAGATGTTCATCATCTCTTATTATTAGGGAAATGAAAGTCAAAACAAGGAGATATCATCTCACACCTGTGGGAATGGCTATTATCAAAAAGACAAGAAGCAACAGTGTTGGGGAGGATGCAGAGAGAAGGGAGCCGTGTGCACTGTTTATGGGAATGTAAACCAGTGCGATCACTATGGAAACCAGAATAGAGATTCCTCAAAAAAAATATATATATATAAATAGAACTGCCATACAATCCAGTTATCTCACTTTTGGGTATTAACTGCCCCCCCCATACAAAAAATACTGGTTCAAAGAGATATATGCACCTCCATATTTAATTCAGCATTAGTCACAATAGCCAAGAATTGGAAAAAAATCTATTATCATCAACAGATGATAGGCTAAAGATATGATTTATATATGAAACGGAATACCAGTAAACTATTAAAAAAAAGATGAAATCCTTCCATTTGCAAAACTACAGATGGACTTAGAGGGTATTGTTATTGTTTTAATTTTTTTTTTCTATTTTGCACATCACTGAAAAGGGTGAAACAAGTCAGAATGAGAGAGACTAACCCTGCACGACATCAGTCATAAGCAGAAGATTAAAAAAATAAATAAAAACAATGAACAACAACAACAAAAAAAACCCAAATTAGAATAAACTCTTAGACTATGAGAACAAAATAGTGGTCACATCAGCAAAGGGAGATAGTGTGAGTAAATCAGATTAAAGGAGTGAAACTGAATGGTGACGAATGGACACTAGAATTTGCAGTGAACTTGGTGTAGCGCACACAGCTGTGGATATAATGCTTGAAACCTCCATGATGTTATAAATAGAGGCTACTTCCATAAAAACTTTAAGGGGAGAATTAAAAAAAAAAGTCAAAAAGAAATTTGCTTGCCTTCCCATGAGTGAGAATTCTATGTTCCTCTTTCATTGCAGCACTTTGAAAATTTGAGAAATTTGATATTCTTTTACTTTCCTTTCCAACTTCCTTTTCCCTTCCTCTCATTTACCCTCCGCTGCATTATTTGCTTTAAGCAGAAGTAGAGATCATAAGAGAATACGAAATGAAGGTACAATATTTTCTCACGTCTATTGCTTTTTCTACCCCTCGCGCATTTTTTTCTCTCTCATGCAATGACTGGAATGATGGACGTGTGCTGGCCTGCCACTTGGAAGGCCAAGAGGGAGAGGGGAAAAACCCAGAGTGTACTGAGGGACAGAGAGACTCGAGATCCCAGTGAGCATCGGCAGCTGGTGTGGATAAAGCTGAGCATCCTTGCCAACAGCAGTGCACATGCGGGCTCAGCCCCCCTCGGCCCTCCCCAGCACCCCTCAGGCCTCCCCAGCACCCCAGACACCCTCCCAACCACAACCACCTTGGTCCACGACAGAGGAGGGTGTCTTATCAATACCCACCAGTATGGATTGATAAATCCGGTCATATGTTTTGAAATATGATTAGCAGTAAGATAAATCTGTGTTTGTGTTTCCTCCTAATTTTATTTTGTTTATCAAAATCATACAAGCACATAGTTTAAAAATAAATTTCATATTGAAAAATAGCCAGTGCTCAGATCCACCTACTTCCTCACACACTGTTTCATTCCCCAAAGGTAATCCCTTAAAAAGAGTGCCTGTAGCGATTTCTCCGCTTTACATTTCTAAATAATGTGCTTCTGCTGTACAAAATATTTTAGATATTAGTATTTGACATTGTTATGGTAGATGAAAATTTAGCTCTCTTTTCCACTCTCTATTTCCTTGCCGGGTTCATTTTCCCAACATAATAAATCACCTTTTTTTTCCCTGTTAAAATAATAGTTAGTGTTTTCTCTATTCTCTAGTTCAATCATTAAATATTGCTCCTTGGAGAGGCAGAGAGTGTATTATGGTTATGTTTTCTTTTTGTGATGCATTTGTTTCATTTTTTTCTTGAGTCAATAAACATTTCATATTTCATTTGTATTGTTTCTTATGTTTTTTTCCCTTAGGTTGCCCTCCCCAATGTTCCATTAATTCTCCACATTCCTACAAGTAATATTTATTTCCTCCCAAATTCTTATCATGTCAGTGAAACCAGGATTCCCCCC
Source organism: Talpa occidentalis (assembly GCF_014898055.3). Lineage (NCBI taxonomy): Eukaryota > Metazoa > Chordata > Mammalia > Eulipotyphla > Talpidae > Talpa > Talpa occidentalis. The sequence goes on along the minus strand of NW_023604295.1, from coordinate 137,316,066 downwards.
TTTTCCTGCAAATGGTACCCTGGAGCCATTGTCCTCTGCTGCCCTCAAGGCTAGCTACCTTCCTACCTCTTCTCTTTGTTGCCCTCCTACTTAAATGCCCTGATTTCTGGGTATCAAACCTTCTCCTTTCTTGATTACTCCATCAGGGATGTGTGGGTGGTGACATTTGTCCAGGATGAACAATCTTACCTACTGTTTTGTACAGTGAATAAAGATAGATAAAAATATTTTACTGTAAACTTTCAGAAGGTAAAGAGGGAAATAATGGCTTTCAGAGAGGAAGACCAGGTGTATGAAGAGGGCTGAGACTGATGTTAGATTTCTTATCAGCCACACTATTTACCAGAAGACCTGTCTGTTGTCCTCATACACCCATTTCAGAACATAGCTGATCACACTAGATTCTTATTCATTAAACATTCATAACCTGCAGCATCGTGTCATTTAATATATATTTATAGATCATGTATAACTGAGTCATATTATTATTTCATTCTCTAATTTTCTTTTATTTATTTATTTTTTAAAGATTTATTTATTTATACAAGAACTGGCGTACAGTCAGAGGTGCGGGGGAGGGGGTTGTGAGAGTATTCACCAGAGACAGAGCAGGGAGCAGAGCAGGCAGTCAGACAGATGACACTGCTGAGGGGAGCAGAGGGTGAGACAGGAGAGGGCTGCCATGCATGTGGGTCTCTCCCTGGCCAGCCTGGAATCAAATACGCGCTGCAGAGGCTGCAGACAGCTCCACCGTGCAGTGCTCAACCCACTGCACCACCAGGGAGGCCCTCTAATTTTCTTTTAAACACATAAATAGGCCATCCCTAACAAGAATAAATCCTCAGGGATAGAAACTTTTCAAGAGTTAGTATCAAAGTAGTAGGTACATAAAAGTCACTTTATACAATTTTTTCTGGCTTAAATCTAAATAGAGCTTTTACTGGATTCACATCATGATTGCATGTTTGGAACATTCCAGACTCATAAGATTTACTTGACAAGTGTCTTGTTACTTCAGACCCTGGTATCTGAAAATAGTCATTTTCATATACTATCATTTTCATATACTATTCACAGTATGGCAAGAGCAAATGTCCACACACACAGGGATGATCTGGAAAAACAGTTATCACTTTATAGCCTAAGTCTCTTGGAAAAGAGAAGGTAATTCTCCCTCATTATATTTTGTTCCAGCTATAATGGTTGGATGGCTCTTGCTGGTTTCTCGTATGACTTAACCTTTTATCAACTTTTCTCTGAACCAGACTTCTGTTGGCCATAGAGTCTATCTCTAGTGATCAATAGTAACAGTTGAACACCTCTAAGTCAACATACAACTGCATTTCTGAAGTGCATTTGAAATATTTTTCAACCAATCATTTAACATAAACGTATTAAATATCCACTTTGGATTTAGCAGTGTTCTAAGATCTGTAGTAAAATTATGCAAGATAAAAAGAGATAATACATCCCCTCAAAAAGCATAGTGTTGAAAATAACTATGAACAAGAGACACTCTACGGGGGTTGGGGGGTGGGGGTGGGGAAAGGAAGGCTTGGGGTGAAAATAAAGGGGTGATAATTGTATGGGGAATATAAAAATAAAATTTAAATTAAAAAAAAGCATAGTGTTGAATTTATTTGTGTTTTATATGTTTAAAACATATGGGGCCTTCCTGGTAGTGCAGGGTGTTGAATGCAGTGCTGTGAAGCTGTCTGTAGCTTCTGCAGCACGGTTTTGATTCCTGGCTGGCCAGAGAGACACCTACATGGCGTGGCAGACCTCTCCTGTCTCGCCAGCTGCTTCCTGTGGCACTATTTTCAGTCCATCTGCTTGTTCTGTTCCCCACTCTGTCTCTGGTGAATCCTCTTACCCTCCCACACCTCTGGCCTGTACCCCAGTTCTTGTATGCATAAATAAATAAATCTTTAAAAAAAAATAAAACATAGGATTGTGAGTTAAAACATTTTTTGGAGAAATTAATGCAAACCACCTTTTTTTTCCTAAGACAACAATGACTTTTTTGGCAAGATAAAAAATTTGGCCACGCTACAAAGTCTATTTACCTAATTTTATCTTAAAAACTCATGAAATTTATAGGTATGGATAGATGTTTGTATGTATGTATAAAGATAGAGAACTAGTTAACATGACAATAATGCACATGGATTTTCATCTTTTTGGAAACTTGCCTAACACAGAGAAGATTTGAGACAGTCATCTCGGTTCCTCTAGTAAATATTTTATGATTTACAGTTTTCCATGTATGGAAGGATTTGGGCTAGGAAACTAAATAATGATTAAATGATTACCTGGAAATGTCAGTGGACAATCAGATAATGTACTTTCAACTGGATAATTCACTATGATAGTGCTGAAGGAATATCTTTCTTCTTAGGTTTACCTAACTCTATACATAATAAATCTTCTATTTTAAATGTATTACAAAGTATAAAATATGTTCCCACATATGATCTCATTTTGATTTTGGTCCAAACACATAAATATATTTTGATTACATACGTATGTATTAGATGTATACATTCATGTCAACTCAAGATAAAGTAGGATATACTCACATGCTAACAGTCCCGTGTGTTGAGAGAGGGAGCAGGAGCAAGCTATTATTTGTTCGTTTGTTTGCTGATAGGTTTTTGTTTTTCCCTTGGCATTCAAGGTTTGAAATGTGATCATTTAGAGATTATCGTCATAATGTTTAACCCCTCAAGGATTTGTGGGTCTCATTTATTTTTCTGTAATCTAAAACAGGCAATCCCTCCTCTCTTATCTAGAATGACACTGTGAGAACTAAATGATACATCAATGTTTGGATTCACAGATCACAGGGTAAGCAGCAAACAAACTGAGGTCCACAGTTAACCATGATCACCCCTGGAAAACCCCTCAATACACCCCCTCGCATGGTGGGGAACATGGTCATCTTCAAGTCTATGATGACAGCTCTCAGTGGTCACAATCAGGTGAGTTCTCAGAAACCTAATGATAAAGTGGGAAGAGAACATCGAAGCTAAATTCACAAACTGACAGCTCTAATATTAAACACCAAAGGAATAGGTGTACAAAAAGAAGATAGATGCTTTCGAAAAGTAAAGATTTCCTGGCTGGAACAGAGGCCTATGCAGCTAGTGCCTAGCACATTTTAAAGCCCATCATTTTATCTACCAATTGTTTAAAAGAAGCAGGCAGAGCAACATGCTCATTTTCTGATCTTGTCATATAGAGAAAAAGACTTGGAATTTCATGCTGCAACATGTTTAGCTTAGGGGTTAATACAGGCCTGCAAACCAGACTTTTATACCATCCTGCTTTTTATAGCTTTCTCATATGCCATGATACAAATAGCCAAGGGAAGTATAAATGGAAACAGATTTGCTACAGTTACAAATTTATTTTTTGGAAATTACCAGTTTGACTAGGCTACCTTCTCTGAGTTAATTGACACAGCACACAAATCTTTCCAGAAGTGCTCTTTCCTCAAGAGTTTGTGCTGGTGAGCGGCAGTGAGCATTCATACCAGGGTGGAGCAAATATATTAGGGAATTGAAAGTTGAAGTTTGTTTCCTCTTGTCTGTTGGACCTCTTTTAGTCATTATTTAAGAGAGTCAAAGACCATTAGAGGAAGCTAATAGCCTTTAGAACCTTCAGATTATACTGATATTACTGATGGGAGAGTTAAGTCAAATTGCATTCTCAAAATGGTTCTGGGAACTTACACTTCCAATAATGGTCCTATCTACCAGACCTAAAAGCAGGGAGGGCAGAGGTGCACTTAAAAGCAATTATCCATCAACATTGGAAGATACGGTTACTAGATTAAGAGAGTTGAGTATATGCAATATATCTTGATTGCAGCAAAGCAGTTGATACAGTGTTATTCAATTTACCAGTTAGATTAATTTAAATTGGTTTAGGCAGAAGTATAGTCAAATGAACTACCAGCTATCCAGAGAGCCATAAATAATAGATAACAATAAACACATTTGTTCTACATATGCCTAATTTAGTTATTCCCCCAAGAACTCTCTTTCAATTCAAAATATGACAGTTGTATAATGTATGCCACCCACCAGTTATCTTTTCCTAAGACCTTTTAGAAATCCCATCTGTTCCATAAAGTTGCAAGGACCAATTACTGTACCATCAACAACTGCCATCATTCGGGGCTTACTTTTTTTACCCATATTTAGTCCCCAGATTCCCCTTATATTTCTCTCTGATGTCTGGACTTTCTCTTAATGTAAATATCAGAAGAAGGACAGGGCAGTGGACATCATCTTTGCGTCTATGCATGAAAGACTAGATTTTCTTGAGTGCTCAGGTGATGACAATGACAGGGACGTCCAGTATGGGCAGTGTTTTCTCTTCCTCCTTGGAATGTCCACCTTCACCAAGGAGCAGTTTTCCTGAACGTGGATTTACCTAACCAAAGGGATAGTGACCAGGCCAGTAGCTTCCATTTGACAATTTAATTCTTGAAAATCTAGAATGGGTAACAAAGATACCACTCAAAGACAGCACGATCTTACTATTCTTAGGAGAATTTACATTTCTACTGTACATAGAAGCTGTATCTTCCATCTTTCCTAAAGAGGCAAAGCTCTTGAAATTTTACATGGCTTCAGGTTATACGCAGTCTAAAGAGGTAATTATGAGTATCCAGGCAAATATTAGGAAGCAGGAGACATATCTCAGAGAATTTTCTCTACCTTTGGAGTAATGGGACTGGTGCAGTTCCTAAAAAATATTGAATCAATATTTATTATGTAAAAATTAATAAAAAAATCTCAATTTTCATAATACAAAATATAGAAAGCAAAGTATGAAAAAAATGTTTTGGGTTGAACATGACCCAAAAACGACTGCAGTGATCCTCAACAGACGTGTCTCCCATGGTGGGGCGAGAGGATGTGGACAAGGAGGTGGGAGAAATATAAACCCCAGCCTTGGGAAAGTAATATGATGACAGTCTTATATATGTTTTTGAATGTTGGAATATTCATATTCAGGTTTTTGTTACCCAATGTATTGTGTCTGCTTCCACAGATTATTTGAAATGGCATATAATAAAAGATAGAATGATAACTTGTTGCTTCTGTGCTGGAGAGGAAAAGAGATAAAATAAATGTGACCAAAATCTTGAGAAAAAAATAACTACTGTAAAGTATAAGCAAGAGGGAGTGAATAGAGCATGATCAAGAAATTATATTTCCTCAGTAAATATTAATGTGGCTTAAGCATATTTCTTATGAACAACCTCCACATTTGTAATGTATTATTTTAATTGATGTATCTCTCTGATTATCATCTAACAATTGTATTTGTCTGTATTTCTTATATTCTGAATATTTCCCTCATTTTTGATTATAAAAATTAAAAAATTTGAAAAGATGAGTCATAATAATAAAAAGAATGAAAGTATTCCTATTACTGTTCATGGGTGAATTTTTCTAGATATTATAGCCTTGATTTATGCTGATTTTATTTTTATTGCTGCATTCTAATTTCATCATCTCTTTCTAGCATTTGAATTTCCTTCTTTGGTTTCCTAAAATCAATTATTGTATTGGAAATCTTAGTTTTTGATTAGTGTTTTCTATTTTAATTCAAGTTTCTGCCCCCAAATTCTTGTTCATAATCTACAATCCCACAGAAGACTATGCTTTCTTGGTTTTTTACTTAATGAGCTTTAATATTTTAAACTTAATGTTGCCCCCCCCCACCTTCATGTTTTTATTTTTGCTGTCACTTTCTAGTCTTGAAGTCCTTTTCTTCAGGCTGGTCATTCTCTGTTCATCTCTACAGTGTCACCTTCTTTTATTCTCTGGCCCTTTTGTGTCGTGAGAGGCACAGGAAGACACCAAGAGTGGCCGGAGGGAGGTCAGGATGTGGCCCCCTCTTTTTCCGACCTGCTGTTCCTTTTCTGTGGGGTTACTCACCCTTGGTTAGCATAGTCCTCATTTCTTTGGGCAACACTGTTTCAAAAATACCCTCCCCTTTTTGAATATAGAAGTGGTCCTGGTTTCCCATTTTTTTCGCCCACCCTTTTTGACTCAGCTCTCCCCATGCCTCTGTAAACTGACTCTTCTTTAAACTTCTTTTAGTTAAACCCTCTGAGAACACCACCCATTGTCTGCTGAGGTCATGATGGAAACAATCTTTTGAAAAATGTTAAAAGGTTTTTATTTTTTGCATTGCTGTTAGATTCTCTTATGGTTGACAATACTAAATCTTGTTATTTTACCCTACATTATTCTCATCTTACATTTACTAATTGACTCTCCATGAGTAAATATGAATTTTTGCATCTCTAATTTTGTGAAATAATTTTGGGTCTTATAATGACCTACAATAAGCAGTGAGATTGGCATCCACAGAGAGCTTGCACCTCCAACGGGAGGTGAGAGGGCCTTTTCCTTATTTTTCCTTATTTTTCTCTATAGTCTTCTATCCACTTCTTTAATCAAGTTCTAAGCTCTCTTAAAATCATTTTTCTAAAAATACTCACCCTGAGATTCTCAGGAACCAACAGATGGATTCTTCATGAGGCATTTTACTCTCTTGATGCAAGTTCTATACTTCTCTAATATTACGTATTTTCCACATTATGAAATCTTTCTATGGGAACTGCCTGTTTTAATAGTCATGGTCGCTGACACATACAACAGTGGTTTTGGCAAAGTGCTTCATTATGTTACCGACAAGTGCACCCTGGCGTGAACCTTTATCTTCCAGGACTAGAAGGAAGATAAAGAATAGCCATCAGCACATTGAAGCAGGAGGCAGACTGGCCAGGGGGTGGCACTTGACATTCCTAGATAGGAAATCAGCTGTAGGAACAAACTAAACCTACCAGTGGCTCATGTGGGATTATGGTTCTTCATTTGCTGATTCTAGCAAGAGAAGTTGGAAGGCTGCTTCAGATAACCAGAAATGAATTCCACCATGCTCGGCAAGATGTCCAGGTGATTCCTATACCCACCAGCAGAGTCACATGGAGAAAGAGCCTTAGGCCTGCAGACAGCTGACTAAAGACTGTATGCAGCAGACAGGATTGGAACAGAAGGAATCCAAGACACTGTCTTTCAAGAATGAATTACTACAAAAGATAATAAAAGCACTTCCATGGAAATAAAAGAAAGATAGAACATATCACTGGATGCGCAGAGGAATAGCTCCCTTGTAGGAAAGATTGACTCAAGTAGCAGAGCTAGATACTACTTTGTATTCTCAGAGTCATAGTAAACTCATTACTAGAAATGCCATCTAAGTCAAGCAAAGAGCAGTATGTCAAGGAAGCACACTTTTGGTTCCGAGTAGTCAAAGACAGTTTAGTAGAGTAAGATGCTGGGAGGGCTCATTGACTGAGGTCTGGGATGTAACTGGCTGAGCACTTTGAAAACGTCTTTTCTTTCTTAATTCCACTCTCCTCCATGCATCTACTTTTTCCTACTTTCTCACTACAGACCATGCCATGTGCAGTCAAAAAGGCTGCTAGAAACATCAGGCTTTATGTTTTAAAAGTCCATATACCCAGAGAAGTCTAACCAAGGTTTCTTTCTCCAACTTTCTCTTGTTCTCCAGAGCAAGGGATTGATTTAATGCAGCCACCAAAGAGGGTAACCTCATGAAGGAGCAAGCATTTCATGGAAAAGAATGCTAGGTCCACATACAATGGTGTCCACTGGAGAGGGTGAGAAAGGACTGCAAGATAGGGGTCAGGCATACAAGCTGAATGAGATCAGAAAAGACGCAAAAAAATTCCCACCACTAAATCAATTTTAGAAACAGTTTTAGGGCTGAATCAACACTGAGGAAATAAATGCAGTTATGATATAACTTGGTAATAATATATGAAAAACTTGAGTTCACACACATGAATCAGAAATAGAAAAAGGAAATAAAAAGTAAACCTCAAACTTTAATCTTTCATCTGTTTTATTTTTTCACACAAGAGTTAACCTTTTTAATTATTAATTATTATTTTTTGAAGGGATCATGTGTGATTTTTTAAGTGAATTAACATTGCATAGAATACTGTGTAAGTTTCAGGTGTTGAAAATCAACATGTGTACACACTACCAGAAGTTCATGGTGAAAAGTCCAGATCTCTCTTTCATGGTATCATTGCTACTTTTTTCTTCATTTCCCTACTTCTCTTCCCCCTTCCTTCTGATAACCGCTGATTAATCTTGTAGCCCAAAAAATTATTTTTGCTTTATTTAGTTCTTGTGTCTTTATAACTATTTTAAAAGTTTTCCGTTGCTCTCAGAAGTCCTTCCTTGCTAATTTCCCTTAGATTTACAAAATTTTTGAGTTGATTAGTTCATTTATTTACATTCTTTTTTGTTTAACAATCAAAATGGTTCAGTCTGTTAATTTGCTTGTATTTATAGATTTAGCCTCATCCATACATTTTGATTTTAATAAATTATCATTTTCTATTTTTCTAATGTGTAATTTTTGATAAACATATTTCAAATTCCAAGATTTTTCTATTTGGAAATACTAATTTTCCTTGATATATTAAATTCTAGACAACAATACTGACCTGAGCAAGATTCAGCTTGTTATTTCATTATCTGTCATATATATATATAAATTATGTATATTAGCTTCAAGTATATGCCAGGTTTATATGAGCAAAATACTGTCTATTATGTTGTGGTTTTATTCAAATTCACTGCATCTTACATTTGCTTTGTTTAGTTTTACAGAGAGTAATGGCATTTTTTTTCTAAACTCATCAAATACTGGGAGTTTTTAAAAGACATCTGTAACAATTGTAAATCTGGTTTTCTTTAAAGAGTCTGATGCAGTTATTTGCCTCATAAAGATTCACAACTGCTATTTTTCATGATGAGTATTATCTATTAGAGTTATTATGAAGATTAAATAAGAAATGCTTACCAAGCTCTTACTCAGTAATTGGTATATGGCAAGTGCCTTATAAATGTTGACTATTTCTATTGTTTCCTAAATCAGTATTATCTATTTTTATCTTTATTAATTTCCAGCTCCTGTATTTTTCTCCTTCTTAAATTGAGTGGCTATTCTATTTGTTTTAAATCTTTCTTATTTATAATGAAATCTTTTAAAACTGTATTTTTTTTCTTCAATTGTACTCTATAGGTTTTGATATGGAATATTCTTATTTTAAATAACCTGTAAAAAATTGAACTTTTTTTTTAGTACAATGATGTCACCATAAAATATGTATTTTTAGAACTTATGAAGATTTTCAGTGACTAAGCATGTCCCAGTTTTTAAAATTACTCCATGGGCATAAGAAAATATGACTATTTTTGATTTTTACTCTGTCCACAATTCATACATCTATCTTTATTTTTAAAATTTTTTATATGCTTATATATTTTTGCTAATATTCAATTTCTTTGAGATAAATATTAAATTCTTTACCCTAGCCTTCACTTATATTTTGATTGCCTGTAAGATCTTTGAAATCTCATATTTTTGTTTTAGAAAACTATAAATATTGTTTATTGTGTTGCACATTGCTGACTTACAGAAGAAAAATCTCTCTTTCTACTGATTTGGTATAAGAAATTCTTCTGTTTAGAAATTTGAAAGATTTACTCTCTACCCTTGGAATTTAGAATGTTTTCCAGCTTACTGAAAATGTCTGTTGTTAATCTGCCTGGCAGTCAAGAGAGTTAATCTGAAAACTCAATTTAGAAAAATATTCTTGAATTATATCTTTGATTGTTTTTCTTTCTCCATCTGTTTCTAAAACCTTTATTGACATATTTGATCTCCTGGGTTTATCGTCATTAAATTTATCTTTTCTTCAACTAATACCCATTCTTTGTCTTTATTGGAGGATAATTCTCAGTTCACTTACCATATTATTAATGAGGTTTCATCAACAGCCACTGTATTTTGTACTGCCTCTATTGAATTTTCAAGTTAAACATGTCATTATTTTAACTAGAAAAAAAAATTTATTATCCTGGAATATCCCCTTTTTTTCTGTTTTTCCCCTCACATCTCATCAAATTACTTTTAGTTTTTTCCCAATTCCTTCATCACATTTCTGTCTTAAAAATTATTCCTATTTCTACAGCATCCAGTCTCCTAATTATTTCAACTTCATTTCTATTCTTAAAATTGTGGGTTACTCTTAAATATTTAGTAATATTTCATTTCCTGATTATCACTGGTACTCTCTAGGCCTATGAGGAACATGATAGTTGTTTATTTCCTCTGAAACCACTTAACTTTGCCAGGAGGGACACCTGGTAGTGGAGGGTAGCAGGGTGGGAATTGTAAGTTACAAATCTGTTTCTACTAAGAAGGCACTGCAAAGAAGCCAATGGGTTGTGGCACATTCCCAGGAACATTCAGTCTTAGAGGGTGATTGTCATCCCATTTTATAAGTGCAACAGTTCAGCTCAATACAGAAGAGTTATTCAAAAGAAGCCAGTATCAAGAGCATTTAGAAAGTTTCTCCCTTGACTCTGCTTCAAAAGAGCAAGGCATCAGGAGAAATCTTTACAAAGAATGACTCAAAACAACCAGCCTCCTCAGAAATCTATGGGTTGGTTGCCTCCAGCCCATGCTCACTATTCCTCAGTACACAGAGAGTGAATCAGGCCCTACTGGACTTGGAAATGTAGACACTGACAAAGATGTATTCCTTGTGAATAAGGAAATTTTCCGTTTCCCAGAGTCTGTGTTTATTTCTGCAGGTAGCTGGTTGACAATGAAGCTGAGAGTACATGTCTGGATGACTGTAATCACACCCTAACCTGTCTCCCAGCTTTCATGCTTCTACACTACAACACATTCTCCCTAGAGCAAGAAGGGTAATTTTATTGCCATAAAAATCTCATCAATCACAATGCTTCCCATCACATTCAGAACAAAATCTACAGTCACTTATGACTTTCTACACCACATCCTGGCAACGAGGCAGCAAAAAGACAGAGTTTGAAAAAGCAACTGGAAATTTAGGAAAAACATCTTAGAAAAGAGAAGTTGCAGAAGGGATGACTAAGCACCAACTCTAAACATAAACTCTCTACAAACCCCTGACAGCAAAAATTGCACATGGGTGGGATTTGCTCAGGGGTCTTGGGAAATAGTGGGCAGAAATGAGAGAGGAATCTAGCTTTGAAAGACAAAATACAGTGGATGAATCCAAGTTTGCTGTCTTTTTTGACTTCAAGACACAAAAAAAAGTGCTAGTGACAAAGAGACATTTCATTATGTTTAATGTGCTAATGTAGTGTTAAAATATTACAGTTACACAACAGAGTTCCAAAAGATATGAAGCAGAAACTCACAGAAATAAAGGGAGTAATAGTCAAACCCTTCTCTTAGTAGCTGGTAGACCAACCTATAAAATAAGCCAAGTAAAGATACAGGAGAGATAAATGATCCTATTCACTACCATATCCAAACTGACAGCAAAAGAAATCACACCTACCAACTAGAGAATACAGTTTTTCTTGCAAGTGAACATGGAACAGTCACCAAATTGAATCACATTCTAGACAGTCAAATAATTCTCAAATTGATATAAAAAGATGGACATTTACAGAAAATGGTCTCTGACCATCATGGAAGTAAATTAGAGTGTAATAACAATGCCATAACTAGAAAGAGCCAATAGATTTATAAAACTAGCAGCACATGTCTAAATAATTCATGGGTCAAAGAAAATATCACAGGGTACATTAAGAAAACATTTTGAGCAAAGTGATAATGAAAATGTAACATCATTAGATGTGGCTAAAGCAATACTTTGGTAAAGTACCGAAGGGGAGATGCTAATACTAGAAATCTCTGAAGGTCCCATCTCCCACATGACAGGATTCAGACCCAAACCCAAGGAGTGGGGTGGTGTGCGTGAGGCCCTTAGGACCTGGCTCCCACCAGACTTTCTGACTTCACCCTCTACTCCTCCCAACAGAAGTCCTTCTAGCACCTTCTCAACTCCATGCCTTTGTATCCTGCCTTATGACTATCTCTCTAAGTAAAAGGTCCTCTTGACCCTCTTATTTCTTGTAAAATTCAGCCCAGGCAACATCTCATCCCTCACCTCTCAGCTGAGGAAAGTGTCCTCTATGAAATTTTTTTTTTTTTTTTGGCTTCAAATGATCACACTTTTTTTGTTTGTTTGTTTTCTTCAGCATTGTTGGAGTGTTGGTGTATGCCTCCCTTCATTGGGGAACTTCGTCTTCCTAACATTATTCTGACATGACCTCACCACATTATTTCATTTGTCCTTAGCTATATGCCCCATTGGGTTTTTTCTAAGCATCTCATCACTAACATAAATGGGGTTTCCTTATCCATTAAAAAGGCAACATTTTGGGCCTCCCCTGGTGGCACAGCAGTTGAGTGCTGGGTTGTGAAGCTGCCCGCAGCCTCTGCAGCGCCGGTTCGAGGGTCCCACATGGTACGCAGACCTCTCCTGCCGCCCGCTGCTCCCCTCAGCAGTGTACTTCAATCAGTCTGCCTGTTCTGTTCCCCACTCTGGCTCTGGTGAATGCTCTCACCCTCCTGCGCTTCTGACTGTACCCAGTGCATGTATAAATAAATAAATAAATCTTTAAAAAAAAAAAAAAGGCCACATTTTAAGAGTCTGGGTATCAACTTTTATTTAATTTTTTCCCCCAGAGAAATAGACATAAAGAGAAGTTTATTAAAGAGGAAAGGAACTGGGTATCGTCTTTTAAGCTTCTCCATCTCACCACAAAAAGATATGATATGGTTCTATGTCTATAAAATCTTCTTACTTAGCTGTATTTTTCACTCTTCAATTTGCATTTTCAGTTTTCTGGGATAGTAAATTACTCAGGAAGTATATTAAACAATTTAATTTAAACAATTATTTCAATAATATAATAAATCACCTTTCCAATAAAATCATACATTGCTTATTTCTGAATTTTGGCTGCCTGGGGGTACTAGCTGCCTATCAGTGAATCAGAGACAAAACACTCAGAGATAACGCTGTGCGGGCACGTAGTGTTTTTATTCTCACCAGGAGTAGAAACAAGTTATAGTTTATCAATTATGTACAAAGAGCTCTGCAGAAACCTTGTTTTATGACATCCTATTTCTGTACTCTGCACAGATTCTCTGATTTGTCTATGTTTTAAATCTCAACCTTCCTAATCCTCTTTGGATATGTTTAACCATAAGATGATGTTTGTATTTCTACTTCTCCATTTACTTGCTAACAGACTTATAGTAAGTATTTTTAAAAAGGTCAAATAAGGGATTGGGGTCAAAATAAGGGGGGTGCAATTGTATGGGGAATATAAAAAAATAAATCTTTAAAAAAAAAGTCAAGTACAGGAGGTTAAAGAGCAAAGGGCAAACAGACTCACTCAACGGACCTGGGTCTGTCTTGAGCATCTATGAGGCCCAAGCAGGTGAACTTACTTGAAGGAATGATTTCACCTCTTTGATTCTGTTTCTGAATCAGTAACATAAAGGGACTGATTTGAAAATTACTAAGTTCTAGTTGTAAAGCTGTATGTTTCTAATTAGGTTGAAATAGTGAGCATGTGTATCATTAACAATATTCTCCCCTATGCTTTTGTGATTAAAAAAAGACATAAAGGTATATATAGCTGCTAATAAAATGATCAAACATTCTGATGAGAACAGATTAATAGCCATGCTGTGTTATCTGTTAAGACTTATAAACACAGTTCAACAAACAACTTACTTTAATATACAGGAATAACTACCTCCTTACACACACACACACACACACACACACACACACACCATGAACTTATTATTTTTGACCATCAAAATCTACTTCATTTGAATTCAGGAAAAAATATTTTTTTTCTCACATGAAGTATGGATTTTGATGCTATATAAAATGCTACTCAATAAAGGAAAACTAATTATTATTAGACAAATCTGTTGATATATTTTAAAAGTTGAGGCACTGATGGTGGGCAGGGAGTGAAAGTATGCATTTGCAGAAGTTTGAACCTATAATCCCTGGAGCAGACACGAAGATGTAAATCTGTTTTCCTCAATAAACATAATTTGGGAAAAAATGATAAAGAAAATTGATGTATATTCACCTCCTCCAAAGTGTGTAATATGCACATTTTCCTGCAAGGAGATTTTTTTTTTTTTTTATGATCAGCAACATTCAAAATTGATAATGACTATGAACCTCACAGGTGTGAGGTGTTGGCTGCACCTTCAGTCCAATTTTAGCAGAGAAGCCAGGTCATGCTTTGTGCAGGAAAAAGTAAAAGTATAATATGCCTTTCCCCAAGCACAGCACCCTGCCACAGGAAAGAGTCATCTCCGATCACTGTCTGATCTTATTTCAGAGCACCAGGCATTTCAGATTACCGGAGAGATAGTTTATTTTTCCCATAAGTCCCATTGCCAGAATTTGAAATCTAAATTGGATTATTAGAACATCACAGCAAAATCTTATTGCTGTCTATTTTGAAAGGAAAAACAACAGAAACAGAAAAAGTAACTAGAGGAGGTGCCGTTAATTCTCCTGACATATATTAAATATTGCCTTGCTTAAATTCCCACTTGGAAATGCCAAATGTTAGGATACCATTATAACTCTGAAAATTATCTGCAAGAATTGAAGAAAGCTTTTACTTTCTCTCACTTTGGCACTACACACTCAGTAGTGCCAGAACATGGGGGAGGCTCTGTCACTACCATGGAAAGCTGCATTTGGTTCCTGGCATTTAGAGTTTTGACCCAGGTTATGTGCTTATGTTGCTGTCTGACTCCAGGAGGGATGTGTAAGGCTGCCAAGTATTCTGCCACAGAGCACCAAGTATTCCACAGAACCAGAATCTCCGCCCACATCCAGAGATAGGGCATAAGGACAACAGAATATGCAAATGCATGAGTGAGCGATGCAGTCCTTATCTGTATATTTGGTGGTGTTTATCAGGGTCTAAGGTGGCCTAAGGTAGCCTAAGATGCTCCCCAAAATCCCATCAGAAACTTAAAAGTTCACTTAGATTCAGCTGAGATGGTGTCAGATTTCCATTTTGGTTCCATTTTCATGACATTTGGGTACTCAAAACAGGAAACTTTTCTGGGAAGGAAAGCATTTGACCAGGAGACTTTGTCTTTTGCTGTCACAATCTTCAGCTACCATTCAGCTAAATGTTGTTTGGAATAATATGGCCCTAACGCCCCTATCTCCTGCTGAATTGCTCAGACGGGCAGGAGATTAGAGTGGAGAGAGGTGCCGGTATTATCTGTCCAGCGCTCCCGGGGTCACGCTACACTAACAAGGCCTCCCCAGTCAGGGTGACACAACACAGCTGCCGCTGCGGTGCTTCCTCCTCACAAGGTTCCACTTACCGCTGGGCTGGGCCTCCAGGGAGCCTGTTCTGAGGCGTTTCTTTCCACCTCTAAAAAAGGGGGGAGCTCATCATTTCTGTCCTCATTTTTTGAAGGAAGGAGCTACATGTGAAACCACTTACCTGTTTAACCCCCTGAACTCAAAGAAAACGTGTCACGCCACTTAAAATACCGAAGCCCAGGTTCTGCCAACACTGACTCTGGTGGTGGAGACCCAACGGGCTGCTCAGCAAGAAGGGTGCTGGGGGTGTTTTTTTTTTTTTTTTTTTAACACTCACACGTTTTCAGCCATGAGCTTGGATGTGATTGACTCTATGTACAAATTGTTGAGTTCTTTTTTATTTATCCTGGGAAAAGTCCTGCTCTATCCATGCAGATCACTTTAATCTTCAGGAATCTTCTGAGTCCTTTATTTTTTTTAATTTTTAAGGAAAATACTTCCTTTCTCCCAGCAAGAACTCTTTATAATTCGTGGTAATTACCCTTTTATAAGATGGAAAGAAATTTCTCAGCCTTGTTTGTCCCACGCTGGCTCAGGGAGCCCAGCACACTCCCTTCCCACCCCCCAACCCCAGAGCGGGTCTCTTAGGTTTTCTTGCTTGTTTCTGGGGAGAAGTGTCAGTTTTGGGTCAACAGAACTCAGAAACCAGGGTGATAATTTAGCCAGTAGAGGGGGGTAGAGCTATCCAACAGCTTTACAGACACAGTCCTGGGAAGTACTCATTTTTTACATGAAGTCAATTCTTAATCTCCACCAAGAATACATTTTCTGTGCATTATTTTTTCCATGAAAATAAGGAAGTAAAGGAAGCCATTCCTATTCTTGGAAGAGAGCAATGGGTTGAGAGAAGTTTATTGGTTTTCAAAGCAGACTTGGAAGAGTGAATCAATTTGAAAGACATTTTTTTTTAAATGATGCTTATTGGAATACTGTGACTAAAAAATATCTAATACTTTATTATTTATTTTTAAAATAAAATAAAACTTACATTTTATATGGGGTGTAAGGGGCAGAGGGGTGGCACTTGTACTGGGGTCTAGCATTTTACTTGGGGAGACCAGATTTGCACACTTATGACATGTTTGGTATTTAGTGTTCTGGCCATGTTACTGCATGACATAGATTTCTCCTCATCAGTGGATTTACTTGCACTGGGAGAAAAAAGGCAATGAAATCATTTTTGATGCTTTTTTTTCTTTCTATCAGCATTTGTAATTATCGTTAAGTGCTTCCAAAGCAGGGTCTCAGTCTAAGAAAGGCCCTGCATTTATATGATGCTTTTAACTTTTCAAAGTATTTTTATATGTACTATCTCATTTTAAAGTAGATTTGACACAGCCCCAATCTATTAAGGAAGTGACCCTTTAAACCCTAGAATACTCTAGGTTTGTTGTTTTTTTTTTTTAGCTATACTTACCTTAACTACCATTATAAAATTTAATGAAAAGAATGGTGATAGTTAAATTTCCATAATCAATATAAAATTTATCTAAGTAGAAGATTTGTATAAAGCCATTTTACTTTTAACATTTAGAACACTGTTACTTTTTATTTCAATGATTTTAATGTTATCTGTTGCTTGAGTTTAGTAACATAGTCAAGAATTTTATGAAGGCCCAGCACTGTCGAGAATTTTGTAGAAATAAATTTGGTGAGTGTATCCAGACTTGTCCATAAAATATTAAAAGGTTTGAGATGTAGTTTTTAAAGAAATTTTTCAGAGTTTGATAACTAGCCTTTGAAGATTTTAATCGGGTTCTTTTTGAAATTCCTGCCCCCTCCATAGTGTCTGCAGAACAGCGGATGTTCAAATGCTGTTTTTGAATATCTCAGTTGCCATAGCTAGGAAACTGGGCATGTTTGTTCTTGTTCCTGTTCATCTTCTGGAATAAAAGGACATTTTGTGAAAGGTCAGCAGAAATATTAACTCTGTCAAAGTTGTTGATTTAATTCTGAATAACCACCCAAATGTGTGGGACTGGGCTATCAAGCACCAGAAATTAAGAAATAAGGATACTGAATAGAATCAGTAAAAATCAATGGCTTCAGCAGGGCTAAAATTTCCTGGGGAAATATTTTTCCCTAAACTTGAGCCAAGTTTCAGCTAAAAACAGCACTATTGTCATCTCCTGAAAGCAAATTAGCAGGATGCTGGGTTGTTTCCTTGATAATTCCAATCTCTGTCATTTTATTTATAATTTGCTTTTTTATATATAAATTTGTCACTTTTAAACTATATACAAAAAAACTTATTTTTAGAGTGTGGGTAGAAAATATGTAGAAAAATTCTTTTTTTTTCTCTCTCTAACTTAGAAAATAAAACCAGAAAAATTACTTTTGAATGAGTGATCTTGCTATGCATTGTATCTCTATCACAGTGTAAAAGAGGAAACTGTTTCAGACACTACTGGTTTTTATGTTTTAAATCTATTTGGACATTCTTTGTTGGTTAAACTTGAGGAAATAAAAACTTATGGAAGAAAAATAAGTGTATCCCCTGTAAGTAATTATTCATTTCAGAAAAATATATTCATATTTACAATGTTTACATGTTTTAGTGTCAAAACTGAAGTATTTTTTAAATTATTAACTTTTTTAAAGATTTATTTATTTATGCATATAAGAGCTGGGGTACAGGCCAGAGATGCAGTGGGGCGAGAGGATTCACCAGAGACAGAGTAGGGAACAGAACAGGCAGACCGACCGAAATACATTGCTGAGGGGAATAGCGGGTGAGACAGGAGAGGTTTGCTGTGCCATGTGGGTTTCTCTCTGCCTGGCTGGGGATCAAACTCATGGTGCAGAGGCTGTGGATTGCTTCATAGTGCTGTGTTCAACCCGTTGCGCCACCAGGGAGGCCCAAATTATTAACTTTTATTTGATGTATTATTATTCTAATTATTAAAGTCAGCTCTAGCCACATCCTACTTGTCACAGTAAGCACCAACATTATAGGGCTTTTGTGAGGATTTAATATAACATAAAAATGTTGAAATTACATAGAGGTTCTCAATTACTATCTAAGACTATTTACTAAACATATTTAAGGCACCTTTGGGGTTCACTGCAACTTTAAGAATAGAAACTGAAAATCAAAATAGAAAAAGAGTTACGTAAATTACTCAGATAAGCTGTTTGAAATCAACAAATTCTTTGGTACTCTTTTAATAAAACTTTCAAATGAAAAGTCAAGATATTGCACTGTTTTTCATATATTTATCTTTCCAAATCCCAATAGACCTGCAGTAGATATTTATGTTGTACTAAGCTGAGAAATTTGAGGCAAATAAAAAAGGAAAATAGTTGTGTAATTTCATGAGTACTTTGCTCTCAAAATAAACTTTCCCAATTTCAAGTCTCTCACTCCTTCCTTCATTCAATAGTCTGTTTCTTATCTTAGAACTTCACAATATTCTAATTATCATCAATTCCTTATCTTGCTAAGCATTTACAACAAGGCGATGCTTTAAATGGGTAATCGGATGCCTGAGGTTATATATTTATTTTCCCCATAATTCATTCAAAAGTATTTATTGAGTATTTACTATGGGCAAGTGTTATGCAAGGTACAGAGCACCCAAAGCACAAAAACATCTACTATCCCTGAGCTTACCTTCTGGTATTGGGATGGAGAGGCAGGAGAAAGGGGAAGAATAAATAAGTAATAAAAGTCCTAATAAGCTAGAAGCTGTCAAAGAAAAGAAATAGAAAAGAAAAAGAGGCTAATGGGTATCAAGGTGGTAGAAGAGGCAAGACTAGGCAAGGCTAACCTTGGGTGGGGACATTTGGATGGAGATGAAGGTGACGGATGAGTCTTGGGAGAGAGTCCTCAGTTGCTGCAGGAAACACAAGTTCCCTGTGGTGGGAACATGCAGGCCATGATCAGGGCTGGGTAGTCCATTGTATGAACAGGAACTGAGCTTCAAGGAGCAACAGGGGTCAGCTAAAGAGTATTTACTCAAAGTGAGACGGGAAGCTAATATGCAGGGCTAATAGCAGAAAAATGCCTTAGTCAGATGTGAGTTTAAATACCATCATTGACTGAGATACTCTGAATAGGTTTTGAGAGGTAAGAGCAAAACCAATACCACTAGTTAAGCACTAGTTACAGTTGGTAGAGGATGGAATGATGGATGATGAAGTCTTCTAGTGTACAGCAGTGGTGTCTTAATGGAGGTAATGAACAATTGGAGACTGGGTGTATTTTATTTTATTTTATTTTATTTTAATTTTAATTTTATTTTTATATTCCCCATACAAATGTAACTCCCTTATTTTGACCCCAATCCCTCCTTTCCCCGACCCCCACCCGCCATAGAATGTCTCTATGTTTGTTGATTTTGATTTTTACTTTTTTATAGTTATTCTTTTTCCTGGTCCCTTATTTAAGTTTTCTAGATTCCTGCTATGAGTGAGACCATCTGGTATTTTTCTTTTTCTTTCTGGCTTATTTCACTGAGCATGATCCCTTCCAGCACCATCCATGTTGCTGCAAATTGTGTTTATCTTTTTTGAATGCTGAGTAATATTCCATGGTGTATATGTACCACATCTTCTTGATCCAGTCATCTATTTTTGGGCATTTGGGTTGTTTCCAAAGCTTAGCTATTGTAAACAGTGCTGCTATAAACATAGGAGTGCAGGTGCTCTTTGGAATTGATGTTTCTGTGTCCTTTGGGTAAATACCTAGGAGTGGAATTGCTGGATCATATGGAAGCTCTATGTTTAGTAGGTCAAGAAATCTCCACACAGCTCGAGACTGGGTATATTTTGAAAATACAAACTACTGGCAATGATTGTTGCCAGGCCTCCCATATTTGTTCTCTTCTTCTTGGCATGTGATACTCAGGTAGAAAATACATTTATTTCCAAGCTCCCTTTTGCAGCAAAGAACATCCACGTGAGTAGGTCTCAGCAGAGGGATCTTATATGGAAGTGTTAAATGTCAACTCCTAGTCATTCTAAAGACGGTTCCCCTGCACTGTGTCTCTTTCCTTCATTCTTTCTGGAAATAGTGATGACTAGAGTATCTTGGAATGCATTGAGAAAAGCACCCTGGAGTCCTGAATAATTATCTTTCTTGAATGTTTCATGACAAAGAACTAACTTTGAACTTTAAGCCTCTATGTTGTGGCCTCCTTATGAGAGCAGTTTAACCTTTACCCTGACTATTAAGAGCTCATAGGATTCTCTGATGGCCCAAATATAGATATGAGAGAAGGTAGGAAAAAATGTTCCTTTCTAAGATGGAACATAAATGGACTGGTTAGAAAAGAAGACTAAGAATATAATTTTGGATATAGTAGTATTAACTGAAAATATAGTCTCAGTGATATATAAACAAAGAGTTTATTAAGGAATCAAGGTGAGAATCTGAACCCAGGAAGCAGCCCAATAGATTTTACTCTGTGAGAACTGTTCTAGTAAACACAAATTTGAATTTCACTTTTAGAGATAAAAACAGTAAGCCATTGACATTAAGCATGTAATTATTCTTGATAGGATGACTTATAGTCCTAAACAGTCCTGATCTAAATATTGTTGTTTCTGACTCCTTCCTTGTTCATTCTTTAGTCCCACAGAGTTGCCAAGACTGGGTACCCATTGCTAAATCTTTTCTATGTGAAAAGACTGACTTTATATCTTGAGGCAGAATATTCCTGAATATAAGAAGGAGCATGGAAAGATGGCTTTGCTCATTCGCTTACCAGACAGTGGTGGGTCCCCAGAAAATTTTACATTATGTTTATCGTGTGTTAGAGATGTATGTTAGACATACCTTTTAAAAATAATTTTTCATTAACTCAACTAATGCTTTTTAAAACATTAAACTCTCTAAGTGCACTAAGTTTTATATATAACTAAAAAAGATATTCTTTTCTCTCAAGGGGTTCACAGTTAATGGAAGTCATTTAATGGGCAGAGTATAAGATCAAAATTACGCCCCACATTTGGAATTTCTAGAGAGCAGCTCATTCAAGTTTTAATGGCAATGACTTTATTACTTAACCTACTTCATATAAATCATTCTGCTGTTCTTCCTTTATAATTGTAATGATCTCAAAATACAAGTATTTATCAGAAGTATTCATCAAACTTTCTTTATGCACAAGCCAATTTTAGATGACCACATGCTCTTATTTTCGTAGACTGAGTATAAAGAGCTTAAATTATTTTGAATGATTTCAACATAATACAAAGCAGTGATGTTGCTCTTTGTTGTATTTCCCATCTTTGTCTTCTCTATAGTTGAATCTACCCAATTAATAACTAAGTCAAGATTGGATAGTAAGAAGCGACACAGGCATAGCTTGGGAAAAGGGTTCTGACCACTTTGCAAGCATTTCCTTTCTATGTCTGTCAATCACCTTCAGGTACTTTCTTTGCATTCTATCATTGGACAAGGTTCTCTCAAAGTCCAAGAGCACCAGGCGAGGCCTGCTCCCTCACCCAGTAGACCTTGTTTATATTTTGTTTGATTGGTTGGGTTTTTGAGGCAACGTTGGTTTACAGCACTGAACATGTTTCAGAGGTACAGGATCACCCTCTTCAGGACCTTATTTTGAACCTGTCTCTAGGGTTGATGGGTGCCAACTCTTTTTCAAGAACACTTGGGTCACATACTTTATCCCCTTAGCACCATGTTTCCTGTTTTTCTCTGATACAAAAAACAATCAAACAATTTGGAAACTATAATAGAAAAGGCAAGAAGGCCAGTCCTATACTCTTCCTGTGCTTAGCATGGATTTTTTTTTTTTTATAGTAAAACATGACTTTACAACACTGTATATGATATAGAGGCATAGGGTCACACCTCTTCAGATCACACCCACCAGCTAGGCCCCACTGGGCTCTACCACAGTAGAGCCTACCTCCTCACTCTGCTCTCCACCTTCCCTTCCCAATCTGGTAACCTCAATCCCATAATCACAGTTCCAGGATTGTCTGGAACTTTTGTTTTGTTTCTCTGTATTCCACATCCAAGTGAAACTATCAGGTTGTTTTTTTTTTTTTTTTTTTTTTTTTTTTTCTGCACTCCAAATTCCACCCAATTTCCCTTGTCCCATTTTTGGAAGCATTGCTTAAAAGACGGCTCTGTGGTTACTGGTGTACACTCTCATTTGAATCAACTCCAGGCAAGATATCTGCCCAACCCCTACTCCCAAGCCAATATTTTAAAGCTGCCAATGACCGTCACTGGTCAGATCCTATGGGTGATTCTCAGTTCTCATAGGCAACATCTCAGCAACATTTGACCCTCCATCCAATATAATACCCTTTTCCTTGACACCATAATGGAGTATTCTCTTAGCGTTCCTCTGACTTGATGGGTTGTTAGCTTTTCAGCGACACTTCCTAAATCTTTTTCTTCTTTCTAACTTCTAGATAGATTCTGAAGTATTCAGGGCTCATCCTTCAAAGTTTTTTTTTTTTTTTCCTCCATTTATAATCACTCCCCTGGAAGATATCATCAGTTCCCTGGCTTTATTTATTTTTTTTTATTAGATAATAAATTTTATTGTTATATTCCCCATACAATTGCAGCCCCCCCATTCTGACCCCAATCCCTCCCCTCCGCCCCCGCCCCCCTAAAAGTGTCTCTGGTTCATAGTTTTTCGCTGATTTTGATTTTCACTTTCTTATAGTTATTCATTTTCCTGGTCCCTTATTTAAGTTTTCTAGATTCCTGCTATGAGTGAGACCATCCGGTATTTTTTCTTTTTCTTTTTGGCTTATTTCACTGAGCATGATCCCTTCCAGCGCCATCCATGTTGCTGCAAATTGCATGTGTTTATCTTTTTTGAATGCTGAGTAATATTCCATGGTGTATATGTACCACATCTTCTTGATCCAGTCATCTATTTTTGGGCATTTGGGTTGTTTCCAAAGCTTAGCTATTGTAAACAGTGCTGCTATAAACATAGGGGTGCAGGTGTTCTTTGGAATTGATGTTTCTGTGTCCTTTGGGTAAATTCCTAGGAGTGGAATTGCTGGATCATATGGAAGCTCTATGTTTAGTAGGTCCAGAAATCTCCACACAGCTTTCCACAGTGGTTGGACCAGTTTGCACTCCACCAACAGTGCAGAAGAGTTCCTTTTTCTCCACACCCTCGCCAACATTTGTTGTTGCTAGTTTTTTTAATATGTGCCATTCTCACTGGTGTAAGATGGTATCTCATGGTAGTTTTGATTTGCATTTCCCTGATGACAAGTGATGTTGAACATTTTTTCATATGCCTGTTGGCCATTCGCATTTCCTCTTCTGAGAAGTTTCTTTTAGCTCTTCTGCCCATTTTTTGACTGGATTATTTTCTTTGTTGTTGTTGAGTCTCATCAGCTCTTTGCAGATTTTTGTGATCAGTCCTTTATCATTAGTGTTGGGTGCAAAAATGTTCTCCCAGTTGGTGGGGTTTCTCTTTGTTTTTGTTATTGTCTCTTTTGCTGTGCAGAAGCTCTTTAATTTGATGTAGTCCCATCTATTTATCTTCGCCTTCACTATCACTGCTTTGGGTGATGTGTCTGTAAAGATGTCTTTGATGTGCAAATCACGTAGTGTTTAGCCTATATTTCCTTCTATATATTTTATGGTTCAGGTCTTATGTCTAGTTCTTTAATCCATTTTGAGTTGATTTTTGTGTATGGTGTGAGGTAGTGGTCAAGCTTCATTCTTTTGCATGTAGCGACCCAGTTTTCCCAGCACCATTTATTGAACAAACTTTCTTTGCTCCAATGCATAGTCTTTGCTCCTTTGTCAAAGATTAGTTGACCATAAATCTGTGGGTTTATTTCTGGATTTTCTATTCTATTCCATTGGTCTGTATGTCTGTTCTTGTTCCAATACCATGCAGTTTTGATGATTATGGCTTTGTAGTATAGTTTGAAGTCTGGGAGTGTGATGCCTCCATTCCTTTCTTTTTTTTCAGTAGAGCTTTGGCTATTCGGGGTTTTTTGTGATTCCATATGAATTTCATCAATAATTGTTCTATTTCTTTGAAGAATGACATTGAAATTTTGATTGGAATAGCATTGAATCTGTATATTGCTTTTGGAAGGATGGCCATTTTAATAATGTTTATTCTTCCAATCCATGAGCAGGGGATGTCTCTCCATTTCTTTGTGTCTTCTTCTATTTCTTTTAACAGTGTTTTATAGTTTTCTTTGTATAGGTCCTTTACCTCTTTTGTTAGATTTATTCCCAAATATTTGATTTTTTTTTGTTTCAATAACGAAAGGGATGGTTTTTTTTGATTTCTTCTTCTTCAGATTTATTGTTTGTGTATAGGAAGGCTACTGACTTTTGTGTGTTGATTTTGTATCCTGCCACTTTACTGAACTGATTGATGAGTTGAATTAGCTTTTCTGTGGAGTTTTTGGGGTTCTCTATGTATAATATCATATCGTCTGCAAATAGTGATAGTTTGACTTCTTCTTTTCCTATTTGGATTCCTTGGATGTCTTTCTCTTGTCTTATTGCCCTGGCTAGGACTTCCAGTATTATACTGAAAAGCAGTGGTGAGAGTGGACATCCTTGTCTTGTTCCAGATCTTAATGGAATTGCTTTCAGCTTTTCACCATTGAGAATGATACTGGCTGTTGGCTTGTCATAGATGGCCTTTATGATGTTAAGGTATGTTCCTTGTATCCCAAGAATTTCAAGGGCTTTTATCATGAATGGGTGTTGCACTTTGTCGAAAGCTTTCTCAGCATCTATTGATATTATCATATGGTTTTTATATTTCTTTTTGTTGATGTGTTGGATAACGTTGATTGATTTTCGGATGTTAAACCATCCTTGTGTCCCTGGAATGAATCCTACTTGGTCGTGGTGAATTATCTTATGGATACATTGTTGGATTCTGATGGCTAGAATTTTATTGAGGATTTTTGCATCAGTGTTCATTAGGGAGATTGGCCTGTAGTTTTCCTTTTTTGTGTTGTCCTTGTTCGGTTTTGGTATTAGTGTAATGTTGGCTTCATAGAAAGTGTTTGGTATTGTCCCTTCCTTCTCAATTTTTTGGAAGAGTTTGTGAAGGATAGGCACTAATTCGTCTCTGAATGTTTGGTAGAATTCATTTGTAAATCCATCAGGTCCTGGGCTTTTGTTTTGGGAGGTTTTTTGATTACCATTTCAATTTCGCTAATTGTAATTGGTCTGTTTAGGTGTTCTATTTCTTCTTTATCTAGCTTTGGGTGATTGTAGAGTTGTAGGAATTTGTCCATCTCCTCTAGATTGTTAAACTTGTTTCCATATAACTGTTCATAGTAGTTACTGATTATTCTTTTGATTTCTGCTGTGTCCGTTGTGATTTCTCCTCTTTCATTGATGATCCTGTTTATTTGTGCTTTCTCCCTTTTTCCTTGTGAGCCTGGCTAGGGGTTTGTCTATTTTATTGATTTTTTCAAAGAACCAGCTCTTGGTTTCATTGATCTTTTGGATTGTTTTTAGTTTCAATTTCATTTATTTCTGCTTTGGTTTTTTTATTCTTTTCTTCTACTGGTTTTGGGGTTTTTTTGTTGTTCTTTTCTAGATCTTGAGCTTCGAGATTAGGTTGTTTCTTTGAGTTCTTTCTTGTTTCTTGATGTGAGCTTCTATTGCTATATATTTTCCTCTTATTACTGCTTTTGCTGCATCCCATACATTTAGGATATTGGTGTCCTCCTTGTCGTTCAATTCAAAAAATTTTTTAATTTCTTCTTTGATCTCCTCATTAGTCCAGTGGTCTTCCAGTAGTGTGGTTTTTAATCTCCATGAGGTAGGAAAGTTCCTTGCCTTCTTTTTATGGTTTATTTCTAGTTTGATGCCTTCATGGTCAGAAAAGATGGTTGATATGATTTCAATCTTGGTGTACCTGTTGATGTTTGTCTTGTGCCCCAGTATGTGATCGATCCTGGAGAATGATCCGTGTGCGCTTGAGAAAAATGTGTACTCCGGTTTTTTGGGGTTTAGTGTTCTATAGATGTCTGTTAAGCCCAATTGCTCTAGGTCCTTATTTAGAGCTTTGGTTTCTTTACTTATTTTTTTGTCTTGTTGATCTATCCATTGTTGATAGTGGTGTGTTGAAGTCTCCCACTACGTATGTGTTTTCTCTGATGTCTGTTTTCAGAGAGGACAACAGTTGTCTGATATATTTTGGTGCTCCTTCGTTTGGTGAGTATATGTTAATGAGTGTTATTTCTTCTTGAAGTATTGTCCCCTTGATCATAATGTAGTGACCATTGGGGTCTCTTTTTATCTTTTTGAGTTTGAAATCTGTTTTATCTGATATAAGTATAGCTGTTCCTGCTTTCTTTTTTGGTCCATTTGCTTGTAGGATTGTTTTCCATCCTTCAACTTTGAGCCTATTTTTATCTTTTGTAGCTAAATGTGTTTCCTGGAGACAGCAAAAGGTTGGGTTTTGTTTCTTAATCCAGGCTGCAACTCTGTGTCTTTTTATTGAAGAGTTTAGTCCATTTACATTTAGAGTTAATATTGATATGTTAACATCTGTATTTGCCATTGTGTTTGTCTTTCCTTTGATTTTATTTATTTATTCTTTTAATAACTTTTTTTTTTTGGCCTTCTTTCATTGTTATTCGTCCCTCTGAGGTTCTGGCTTTAGGACTCCTTGTAGTATTTTTTGGAGTGGGGGTTTAGTTGCAATGAAATTCTGGAGTTTCTGTTTGTCTGGGAAGGTCCATATTCTTTCTTCAAAGAGGAAGGAGAGCTTTGCGGGATAGAGTATTCTTGGTTGGCATCTGTTTTCTTGGAGTCTGTTGACTATGTCCCTCCACTCTCTCCTTGCCCGTAGTGTTTCTTCGGAGAAGTCTGATGTCAGCCTGATTGGCTTTCCTTTGAATGTTATCTGTTTCTTCCCTCTTGCCAGCTTCATTATTTTTTCCTTGTCCTGGATTCTTGGGAGCTTTACTATTATGTGTCTTGCTGTATTTTTCCTTTCGTCGTGGAAGTTTGGTGTTCTTCTTGCTTCTTGTATATCAATTTTCAGCTCCTTCTTCACATTTGGGAAGTTCTCTTCAATTATCTCTTTGAATATTTTCTCTGTTCCTACTTCTCTCTCCTCTCCTTCTGGTATTCCTATAACTCTTATATTTCCTTTCCTCATGGAGTCAGATAGTTCCCGAAGTCTTTCTTCATTCTTTTTCCTTTGTACTTCTCTTTCCTTTTCTGTTTTGGTTCTTTTTATTTCTGTGTCTTCAAGAGTACTTATTCGTTCTTCCATTTCATCAATTCTGCTTTCATTGCTTTTCCCAGAATTCTTTAGTTCTTCCATTAATTCTTTGATCTCCTGCATTTCTTTTACTTCCCTCTTTAGGGACTCAATTTCATTCTTCTGATCGTTGATTATTTTTCCCTTATCATTGTTTTCCTTTATGACTTCTGTCAGTTTTTTAATCACGGCAATTTTAAATTCTCTTTCTGGAAGGCTCAGAAGTTCTTCCAAGTTACTGTCGTTGCCATCTGGGGGCTGGTTTTCTTTTTTGTGGTGTGCTTTTTCTCTGGAGAGTTGCTAGGTTGCGTGTGGTTCTTCTCCTCCCTACTGTCTGTTTTCTAATTTGCCGTATGCGTTGGGACACTGTGTAGTTGGGACTGGCCGGCATCTTGGGTGGGCTTCTCTGCTCCCCTCTGGTTCCTCCAGGAGTCATCTGTCAGTTTCAAGCAGTCTTTACTGGAGAAAGGTCCCTGTTCTAAAATGCCGATGTGGGGACACACTCCCCTGTGCGCCTGGTCTGCCCCGGCGGTGGGTTCCTGCTCCCCCTCTGGGCTTGGACTGCAGGCCAGAGGGGGTCTGGCGTGGGCGAACTTCCCCCGCTCACCTCTGGCTCCTGAGGAAGCCTTCTGCAGGTAGTCTTTACTGAAGAAATGTCCCTATTTTATAATGGTGATGTGGGACACACTCCCTGCGCGTCCGGTCTCAGGCACACTCTTCTGCGCGCTTGGTCTGCCCCGGCTGTGGGTGCTCGCTCTCCCTGTGGGCTCAGACTACTTGTTCGGAAGGGGCCCGGTGTGGGCTAACTCCCCAGCTGGCCACTAGCTCCTTCAGGAGCCTGTGCTGGTTTCAAGTCGCTAGGTGGCGCCAGAGATCTCTCCTAGAGCCCTTGGGGAGCTGATTTTCCACCCCGTGGGACAGGGAGCAGAGCGGGGATGGTAGGGTACACCTCAATGGCTTTGGGGTGCTGTGTCTGCCTTGTGCCCCACCGTCGTGGGGAACCCACGCCCCTAATTTCGTGCCCGGGTCTCAGTTCCAAAGCCCTCAGTTCCAGGACGCGGGCTGTAGCCCAGATCAGTGGCGCGGGAATGGCGCCTTTTGAATCCCGCTCCCCTGCCTGGGCGCCTGGTTCCTGCTCACTCAGGGAGGGCCTCCGCGCGTCTCCCCGCAAGCCTAGGTCGCAGGCGCGGGGACCTAGGCAGCTGCGATCCGATCTGGATCCGCGTTTGCTTTTCAACCGCACTGCTTTTCAGCGCGATCCGCGCCACTTTCCGCGCAATCCTGACCGCGCTCCGCGTCTGTTTTTCCAGCGCACCGCTTTCCGCGCAGGCTTACCGGGCGGCCGGGGCTGTGTGCTGGGGCTGGTCTCCTCCTGGGGGGCGGGGCTCTCTTTAATGGCGCCCGGAGCTCACCTCCGCGGCGGATCCTGCAGGGTTCTCCACAGCTCCCGTTCACGGGGTGTGGTGGCTGCAATAGTTCCTTTCCACTCACGGTCCCGCTTGCTGCGTCGTTTGTCCTTGTTGGACGTTTTGGTTTGTTGTTTCCTCCTCTCTGCCGGTCGGAGAGTGCCGCCTCTGTGGGCGGGGGAGGGGAGCAGGGTTCTGCGCTTCCCTCCCTTCTGGTCCTCTTTTATGGCCACTTTCTTCTTCGGGTAGTTTGCTGGAGTCACCCGTTTATCTTCCGTGTCCCAGTTCTCACTGGGACCTGCCGCTTTTCCTCCCTATTAACTTTTTTTTAATGGGAGATCTTACTCGCAGCGTCTCCTCGCCGCCATGTTGCTCCGCCCCCCCTATCAGGTTTTTTCTTTGTCCTTCTGACTTATTTTTCTTATCATAATCCCCTCCAGTTAACATGAACATTTTTAACAGGGATAATCTAGAGATACTGCAATATTGGTGACTAAGAATTCATGTAGGAATTTCAAGGAAGGAATTAATAACAAATACTTTGGAAATCAATTTTGTACAAAGAAGACAGTAACATGACATATTGGTTAAGAGTGTGTTCCTTGGATAGATTTTAACACTTTGACTTGCTACAGTGAGACTTTTAGGACACATTTCATGTAACTGGTTAAGTCTCAGCTTTGTTATCTGTTAGACAAAAAGAAAATGGCTTCTGTACACCACATACAGGATTCGTCAGTGATCTGGAAGATAAGTAACACCTGTCAAAGCACTAGGCACCAAGTCTTGTAGTACATGAATCTCAATGAGCCTAAATTAAGCTATGTGATTAAAAGGAATAATCATTTACATACCAGCACAATTTTTATGAATGAGGGAAGATGTTATCCCCATTTTACTGCTGAATCAATAGAAACTAAGAGAATGCAAAATGATTTGCTTCTGAACAAACACCTACTGAATGAAGATTTAAGCTAAATGGAGTTCAGGCTTTTCTCATTTCACCAACACCAACCTGAGAGAGGGGTGTTATGTTATAGTGTCTCCCCCAAAATACACTGGTCAGGGAGTGTCGAACTCGACCTCCCCCTCCAAAATAATCTTTTATATATACAACTTCTTCATGTCATCTGTCTTCTTAGGGAACTGAAAACTCCTTAAGAACAAGGTACATGTCTTTTAAATTTATGTTATTGCATCGTTCTTAAGTCAAGGTGAATCATGGCCAATGCTCAGTAAATACTTGTTGGTTGAAAGCTTGTTGAATGAGTACTAAATCTGTATGTACTTCTGAGCCGATCAACATGGGGGGGGTATATTTGATGATGAATTAAAGCAGAAAAAAGGAAATACTTAATAAAATCTGTCAATAGGTAAAGTAGACACATTTTCCCCCATATACCTTGCATTTAGGGTAAAACCTAAAATAAATGAGATGAATTGGAGATAGTTGTTTACTGGTTGTCGTTCTGGCTGATTATAGACAATGAGAACAATATTGTATATTCCAGAACACTCAATGCACCTTTTCAATTATTTTAATATTCATATTAGTATTGGCTTTCCCTTGACACCTTCCTTTGCCAGGGAATTTTTAGAGAATGTGATACCCATAGCATCCGGGTACTTTTTCCCCTGTCCCTTGAACCAGAAGTAGTTTTAATGGTATTATAGATCAGGAATAAAATTGTTTTGGATCAGAAATCTGCATGATCTGGAAGCATGGTCTGCTTATAGTCAAGTCCTTTTAGCCAGGAAGAGCTTAGTAGACTTAGCACACAGGTTCTCATGGAGAGTAACACAAGCCAGAATTCCACTGTGTTCTTCCCTCCCCCCTGCCATTCATTTGTCTCATAAGATTTTTGTTGTCGATGTTGTTATTATTTTTAACCCAAAAAGGAGATAAGTGGATTGTTCCCCACAGAGAGTTCTTGCTTAAAGTTTCTCTATTTCACTCCAATCCAGCTGGTTGAACTCAGGGAAATATTTCATATTCTTTTGTATCTATTTGTCTAATGATCTTAAAGATATGAAATACTGCTTTTTTTTAAAGTTGAATTGGGCTTTATACATATGCATTAATAAAAAATCATGCATTTTCTTGGAAATGTTGCTTCTTTGTGCTATTCTTACTTAAGCAAATTTACTCAGCAGAAATCGTATATACTGAGCAAATTTAAAAAAAAATAAATTGAAACTTGCACTTTAACAACTATTAAAATGGAAGAAAATACAGATTCAAAACTGGATGGTCAAATCGTGGAGTAAAATGACATATTCAAAAACTATTCTAATAAGATGAGAAAACCAACATCCAAAAGAGAGGTCAGCAGACAGCAAGGAGGGGAGAAGAAAGTATACTCTTCAAATAGCATTCTCTTACCATCTTCTCAGCTTTTTTTTGTAAAGATTTATTTATTTATGCATACAAGAACTAGGGTACAGGCCAGAGGTGTGGCGGGTGAGAGGATTCACCAGACAGAGTGGGGAACAGAACAGGGAATTGACTGAAATACGCTGCTGAGGGGAGCAGGGGGCGAGTCAGGAGAGGTCTGCTGCGTCATGTGGATTAGCTTCCTGGTGGGGGGATGGAACTCGTGCTTCAGTGGCAGCGGATAGCTTCATAGGTTGCATCTTAACCCTTTGCACCACCAGGGAGGCCCCTTCTTAATTCTTCTGCTCCCTCTCCTTCTTTTCTGTTTATCATTCTTTTCAATCACTGTATTCCCCACCTAGTAATTTCTATTTCTATTTCTTATTATTTTATTCCCTGCAGGGACTCACAGAGTTTTTAATATACAACTAATATTTTAAAAATGAGTTGAATTCCTACCATCATTGGTTTGGTACCTTTTAGTGGTTCCTGTTCAGTTTTCATTTGACCTCAATCCTTGAATTCAGAAGAATGTTCAGTCATTTTCAGAGATTAAAAAAAAAAGCATAAAATTAGGGATAAAGTTGTTTATGAGAGCACTACTTGGAGAATTGTTACAGAGGCAGCAACAAAACCTCACTTGAAAAATACTTTAATATTGCTGCAATTGATTTATTTGTTCTTCTTAATAAAAAGAATAAGGTTGGGCCAATCTGAATAGACTTACAGAAATCAAGTATTTGAAAATGCGGTCTTGGAAAGTGCAGGATATGTGGTCACTATGTTTGAAGCATGTGCTGGGAATTCATCATCTATGATGTGCACACACACATCAACAGACACACACACACACACACAGAGTCAAGTCCAAAAGATTTTTGAGATATAATTACTACAGCCTCTTTTCAATGCAAAAAATGTGTTGCTGTTATATAACACAAACATCCTGCCACCAAAAGCATTTTGATAAATTTTTATTATCTGTATAACTGTCATCTAAAAGTGGTAACGAAATATTGAAAGACCAAAATTTTTTTCAGAAGAGTCTCTTTTTTTGGTAATAAAATTTTACTGATTTACTCCTGGTTTGTCCCCTGCCTAAGCTTCACAGGGCCTCACCACTCCTGCTGCCAAACTCATACCCTCTGCCCTCTGCTGTGGAAGCTCCGTGTTTTTCAGAGTCTAAATGTTATTTTTGTCAGGTTATGTTAGCTCCTCTGCTGTTATTTGTATCACACATATGAGAGGAAACTTCGGTAATTGTCATTCACTTTCTGACTTACTCCACTAAACATCATGACTTCAGATTCCATCCGTACTGTCGCAAATCACTTTTATGACAACTGAGTAGTAGCACAGAAAAATTATTGACCAAATATTTTCACGTTAGAGGCCACTGCAGTTTAATGCTAGCAATCTTATGAGTTATGTTTTTAACCTCTTAGTTATAGAAACAAGGAAAATTACAGAGGATATTTTCCTTCTCACATACATTCTACACTTTCTATAACATCTCCATATTAAATATAACCAAATTCTATTAACATTCTTGGGGAAATATAAAATGTAGTAGAATTACAGCTCCAAATTTGTTTCACTTTTGCAATGTGCAGTTTTGGAAAAATAAAAAAATACTATAAAAAATTAAATATGCCAAATCACATAGTATTTCCAAGGTTTAAAGACCTAAAATTGTGTTGCAATATTATCATGGTCTACCTTGTTTTCAAAATAGAGGTAGACTGATGAGAATGATTCAAATAAACACTGCTGTATATTTTTATACTTAAACACAATAGAAAAGTAAAGGGGGAGAGGAGAAAAGTGGTCATTAAACATCTTTAGCCCAACTCAAGTCTACTTTAGGAAATGTAGCATTTCTTTGATTTTTAATTGTTCCTGCATTACTTGTGAATGTGACCACATGACTATAGTTTATGCTATTATGCTGTCAGTCTTCTGATAATGGTAAGGAATGTTTGTTTAGACTGTGTAGCTCTTCACTTTAATTCACTTTGGCTCCAGGGTGACATGTTAAAATTGCTATCAATGGAAAATCCAAATTTCCCAGAAAGACTTAAAACAACAGCAACCCTTGTGAACCAAAATTATCTCCTATTGAGGCTAATTACCTTAGTACACTTAGCAAAGTACTGCTGTAGGAAATCTGTTGCCTTGGAGTCTCCTCCTTGGTAAGTGCTTTTAGTTGATATGAAGTTGTCTACTTGCTGATTACTGCATCTTTTCAGGACTGGTCTACAGGGGGGGAGAAAAACAAAACTGCAAAGATACATGTTGTGTCATAAGCAAACATGATGTATGCAACTTTAAAACCTTGCTTAAGGGGTGAGTTTTAAAAAGGCGGGAAGACTTAAGATTAAAGATCATCAGATATCAGGAAAAATATAAGTCTACTAATTTTTAAAGTTTACTTATTCTGAAAACTTATGTATAGCAAATAACTTGTATAACATAAAAGTTTATAAGCAAACAAATTGTGCTGTCTTATCTTTTACTACTCTTTTGAGCATACCCTTACTCAGTCGTGCAAAAAAAGGCAGTTCTGTAGGCACATTATTTCACAAATAAAATGGTAATTATTCTATTTGTCATTTACAAAAAGGACTAGAAATTGAACAACCAGAATTATTCTCAATTTTAGCAAGGTGGTTTTTGATATCCCAGTAAACGTGTACTGAACTTGAGTGTTATCTAAATCAACATTAAACAGATATCTAGGGCCTTCCCCGGTGGTGCAGCGGTTGAGCTCTGGGTTGCGAAGCTGCCCGCAGCCTCTGCAGCACTGGTTCGAGTCCCAGCTGCTCCCCGGCCACTGGAGGAGGGTCCCACATGGCACGCAGACCCCTCCTGCCGACAGCTGCTCCCCTCAGCAGTGTACTTCGTCAGTCTGCCTGTTCTGCTCCCCGCTCTGGCTCTGGTGAATTCTCTGACCCTCCCACGCTTCTGACTACTCAGTGCTTGTATAAATAAATAAAAATAAATCTTAAAAAAAAAGCAAACATTGTACAAAAATGAACAATGATGTAATATGTACATAAATAAATAATTAAAAAAACAGATATCTAAAGCAATTATTTCTATAGGATCCTAGACAGAAGTATGTTTCACTTTTCATTTACTATATTCACTGCCAATGAATTGTTGCAAATTTGGTAAACAGGGTCTTCCTAAAATGTCCATTCATAGCCCAAATATGGGAACTATGCTACAATATCAGGTTTTGTTTGGTTATTTGTAGGGTTTGACCTTTCCATTTTGCTATCTACACTATAATTTAAGTTATTAGGTAATTAAAAGTCATTGTATAATTATTCAATCCTGACACCATTTTTCTACATCCAAAATACTGTTAATTTTCATTCACACAGCCCATGGTGACAATATTAGACCACTGGTGTATGTAGGATTCTTAACATTTGTGCAAACATGAACTTGAATGACCACAGTGATGTGACATGGACAAATATATGAAACAACATATGTGCATATTCATTGCTTAGAATATCATTGAAACTAAACTGAAAATTAAGTTTGTTTGTTTTCTCAGAGAATTCAATGATCCTGGCTTGAAGGGAGAAAAATCTAAGATAAGGACTCAACCAATGGGAAGACTGGCATACCATACTTCACTTGAAATTTTTTATGACTTCTATTCTGATAACCTGTCAATTTCTACTCTGTTTCTGACATTAAATTTATATAATAAAAATTAAAATTAATTAAAACAAGTATCTATTTGGGTACGAAGTGAAGTGTGACAAAGTTTCTCAAGAATTTTAAACACTTAATTAAAATGGTTTTAATGAGTTAGTGAAAATAATATGCCCATGGCAGACACTTGGGTAGAAACATGAAATATTAATAAGCAAACACACTAGCAGAAGCAACCACCCTCCATCAAAAGCAAAGTCAGCTTGTGAAGCAAATTCCCTAAATTGTCCACCTTGCCTTACAACTAGTCACTGATGTTTGGGAACCCTAGTCTCACGCTTCCAGGAGGGATTTCTTTTAGAATAATATTTATAAAATGTCTCCCTCATGGCCTCTCTAAGAGGACAGTTGGTTTATCTCAATGGCTTGTAGAGTTAGACTCTGATGTCCACTGGTCCATATGTCTTGACTGTACGTTAAGTTCAAAAGACAACTAAGTCTGTGTCTTACATCCATGTATGAAGAATCAACAGAGCAAGGAATAAGTCCCTCCATTTATC
The DNA here is from genome assembly GCF_014898055.3 of Talpa occidentalis. Taxonomy (NCBI): domain Eukaryota; kingdom Metazoa; phylum Chordata; class Mammalia; order Eulipotyphla; family Talpidae; genus Talpa; species Talpa occidentalis. The sequence continues at coordinate 137,280,481 of NW_023604295.1, read as the reverse complement.
AGTGCATAAAATGATCCCAAAACTTAGCAGTTTAAAACAATAAATAATTTGCAACATCACTCAGTGCCTGTAGGGTCAGAATTGCAAGGTCAGCTTAACCAGCTGTGCGATTCAGGTGTTGTTTGGGGATTCCTCATGAGACTGCAGGCTGAGTGTCACATCATCTGAAGGATAGACAGAGGTGGAGAAATATTTCCAAGACCAAGTAGTGCTAGGTGTAGGTAGAAATCTCAGTCCCTTTCCATCTAGACTTCCCCAAAGAGCTGTTGTATGTCTGGCTTCTAGAATGCTTGAGCCATGTTGAGAGAACTTATCCCATTTTCCCTATTTTCAAGCAATATGATAAACATGTAAAATAAACTTGTCACTTGTATAAACTTATAATATACAAGAAGTTGCTGAAAAAATTTTAAGCTCACAATTTGACATAAATAAATGTTTCTAACAAGGCAATAACTTATCAGCAAGTTTTACAAATGAGAATTTCTTTTTCTTTAAAGATTTTATATATTTATTTTTGCATAGAAGAACTGGGGTGCAAGCCAGAGGTGGGGGGGGTAAGAGGATTCACCAGAGACAAAGTGGGGAACAGAACCGGCAGATCTACTGAAATACACTGTTAAGGGGAGCAGCAGGTGAGACAGTAGAGGTTTGCTGAGTCATGTGGGTCAACCCCCTGGCAAGGGATCGAATTCAGAACAAAGCTGCGGGTCATCTCAGTGGTTGTGCTGAGATGAACTTCTAGGCCACCAGGAAGACCTACAAATGAGAATTTCAAACTGGTTTGTGGCATCAAGTAAACTAAATCAATTCAAATCTTAATCTCATGCCATATATCAAAAAAGGAGACAATGACTTTTAAATAATATCAATAAAGGATATATAAATTATTATATTTTAATCAATTTTATTGACAAAAGAATGAGAAACCCTCATGGATTTCAGTATCATGGTATTTTGAATAAATTTTTATTTCATCTTTCTGGATTCTTATGTTAAAGGTCTTGGTAACATAACCAAGGTTTTCTCCAATTATTTTTATTCCATTTGGGTCCTTGCTGAGCAAGTATTAAATGATTCGATCTTATTAGTAATTAAAAACACAAAATATCACCCGTAATTTGAGCTTCAAAAGGGATTATATGTTAACTTCAAATGCTATTATTTTCTCTATCCTGGTTATCTATCATCACAACAAGGTACATTCAAAGCTGGGTACTATAAGCATTTTATTTTGATTATTCTCTTGTGCATGAGGAACACAGGCCATGAAGCTCATCTCTGTTCACATGGAGTGAAGTGAGACAGCTCACCAGGGCCAGAGAACACTTCCAAATGACTCACTTCTCTTACTAGGGAATTTTTACTGGCTGATGTTTGAGAGCTCAACGAGGACTCTTGTCTGGGAACTCTGTACCTCTCCATGTTGGCCACTCCGACTATAACCAGGTTCCAAGAGGTATTCAAGAGCACTGGAAAAGCCATAAGTCCTTTGTGACAAATAGTCTTGGAAGTCTCCCAGTATCATTCCTGGTGCATTCTATTGCCCACGTAAACCTCACTAAATTCAGTCCAAATTCAAGGGAAGGAGAATTAAACATCACATCTCAGTGAGAGAGGAATTTACAGCTATGATCAATTTATCAGAAATACATAAACTAAAAGAAAAGTTTTACAAGAGGGATAGAAAAAATTGTCTTACTGAGTTGAAGGATAACTGTTACTTGAGCATCTCTCAAAAACCTTTTCCTTTTCACCATTTCTACTGCTTTCCACCTTTGCCCTGGAAGTAATATATGTTTCCATTCTTTTAGTCTTCTTGCTTCTATTATCTTTCCCACTAATACATCCTAAATATTACCATTGGATTAATCTTTCCAAAAACACTGTATCCCTCATGTCTCCCAAGATGTATGGGATAGAAACTAACTAACTAGGTCTAGAATATGGAAATTATTATAAAGGCATTTGAAGTCTTCCAAATTTTATCAAAACCAGATTTCTTTTGCTTTTTTATTTCCCATAATTTCCCTAGATTTCTTCCTTATTCAAGCAATTGTATAAGGTTGTGCTCTTTACATTAACTCCCTAAACAAGTTCTTTGTCACTTGGTCTTGACATCTTTACTCATTCTGCTAATTGAAATGCCCTTACTCCTTACAGTTTAAATAGCTTCTTGCCCATGAACACTTTTGGAAACACTAGTTCTCTTTTCTAAAATTTCAATTCACCATCCCCTCAACTCAACATTGTATTGCCATAAATAAACATCATTTATGGGAGCATAGCTTATTTACTTAACAAATTGTAAGGTCCTTGATTGATAACAGTTACCACTTGTTATGCTTTTCTCTTTTATTTATTTTTTCAATCTGCATTTAGAACAGTTCTTGGTACATAACAAAGACTTAATAAGTATTTCTGGAATTAAATTGAATATATGCTTTTTTGCTTGTTCTTTTATACCCAGGTGTAGTACCTATACGTATTTTAGTGTAGAAATGATAATCATAGAATTATATTTTACAGTATGTCTAATTTATAAATTTAAATCTTGTTATACCAGTTAAAATACATTTATATTTTATTAAAAATGCTATTAATATAATAATTAAACCTGGGCATAGGTATGATCTGAATAGAATAATGCAGTACAAACAACATATTTTTATGACTACACAGACATCTTTACAAAGATTCTCTCTTACTTTAAATGTACCCAAAACCAACTTGAAATCATTTTTCCATTTTGTCTATAGTTATTAAGTCAACAAAATTGTTTTCACAGTCTATCTTCACACAGATGATCTTATTAATTTGGTAATGTTATAGAAACATTTCCATATTTCAGTGATGAGAAATAGAATAAGAACAAAGTAAAAAAGGGAGACAACTCTAAGATAACTATAGATGAGTCAAAAAGTTAAATAAGAATCTATTCATTACAAAATGCCTTATAAATAATACTTAAAAATCTCTTGGAATTCAATAATTGCATTTCCTTGGTTGCTATTGATTTTTACTCATAATATATAATTATTTAATTTTATGCATTGTTTGCCAAGTGATCCTATTCAACATGTCTTACACAACAACTTATGAACTTTTTTATAAACACTGTTGTAAAATTATTTTCATGTCCAAATACTTTAGAAGAGATTATTTTTTTTCCTTCCAGGATTGGCAATGTGCCTCGTTAGCAACACTTCAAAGCAGAAATATGATTTTGCATTTGGCACATCATAAATAACTGTGCTGGCTGCCAGGTTTCCAACTGATTAAGTTTATGCTAACTTAGTAATCTGTTTTAGTTAACTAAACCACAACTTTGAGTCATCATTCCTCTGAGATACAGAAATTGTAATGGGGAAGTAAATGATGTGCCATAATTTTAAGAAATGATGTTACCCATTTTAATTGCATCAGTATCTCAGCTTCCTATGATGTGACTACAATGGTTTCAATTGACATGGGATTTTATTTGCACTGAGACAGCTAATTCAAAATGTAGTCAAGGTCAAAACTGAGGCATGAAAAATCAGAAATAGGAAACAAAATCAGTGGTAGTTGCTTCAGTGAACATCACCTGGTAGACTATTTGATAAATTTTTTTTTTACTGGATTCATAAGTATGTGAAAAAGCTATTAATACTACTAAATCTCTTTAATGTGCTCTACAAACCCCAAAATAAAATATCCGCCCATTTTGCACCTCTCCAGTCATGTTGCTTCAGTAACTGAAGCAATTGGATTCTAATTCACACACGTTGAGCAACAAAACATATACTTTACTTATCTTTCTTTTAGCAGTTTATGTAATTCCATGATCTTGTATAACCTTAAGTTTTATTTCTAGGTTTTTTTTTAAAGATTTATTTATTTATACAAGAACCCCAGTTCTTGTATAGGCCAGAGGCCTGGGAGGGTGAGAGGATTCACCAGAGACAGAGTGGGGAACAGAACAGGCAGATGGACCAGACACTGCTGAGGGGAGCAGCAGGTGAGACAGGAGAGGTCTGCAGTGCCATGTGGGCATCTCCCTGGCCAGCCCGGAAACAAATCCGCACTGCAGAGGCTAAGGACAGCTTCACAGAGCAGCACTCAACCCGCTGTGCCACCAGGGAGGTCCCTTATTTCTAGTATGTTTAACCTAGACTACACAAAGTGATGATAATGTTGTCATAAGTCACGTATTCAGAATGTTTCTCTAAGTAATGCTTTAGCTTGTATTGCACATCTTTTTGAAGAAAACTTGAAGTTATTTCTACAAAGATGAAGAATTTTTATTTAGTTATACAACTATTTAAATTTTCTTTAAAAAACACATTTCTCAAAACTCAGTTGCTTTTGAAGAAACTCTATTTCTCATAGATTTACAATAAGAGATTAACAGCCCCCTTGACCTTCTGCATAACCAACAGCAGAGAAAGGGTCTGAAAGGCAGGTGAGGCCTGTGATTCAAATTCTTTTATACAGCTAATGTGATCATTTAAAGCCCAGATATTCCATCACATTTCTGGGAAAGAACATTATAACATCAAAAATTATAAATCTATTAATATAATCTATATTTCTCAAAAAATATGAAGCTAAAAAAGCCCCTTGAGTTATAGCTCACGGATGAGTATAAAATGCCCTCTAACTTCTGACGCAAGTCTTTCATCTCTTATAATACAAACATAGTTTCAACAGTGAAGAATATTGATAGGACCGCAAATATGCACATGGAAACTAACACACTCCACAGCTCTGTTCTGCAACCAGCTGGTGTCATTCAGAAGATGAGTTTAATAGGGCAGCCAGAAGCATCTCCACCAAAGAAGCCAAGTATGTACAACACAGCACTCGTGTGGTCTGTTCCCGGCTCTGATTTTTCTCCCCAGTGAATTAAAAGCAGGGCTAATGATAGCACTGATGAAAGATTAAAAAAGAAAAAAAGAAAGGAAAACTAGACCAAAGAAGTGGAATATTCAAAGTTTACAATGAACAGCCTTTTTATAAATTCCCCCCCTACACACACTCCCAACATGTCCCAGATGTAAGTTGAGGAGGTTCTGAATCACAGCTACTCATGATGTGGTGGACATGTTAATTATTTGCCTGGCAGGTGAAAGAGTGGGGGGAAAAGAGGAATGAAGTGGTCCCTTCAATTTCTGATGAGTAGACACATGATATGTATAATTCCTATACACACAGAAAAAAATACATTGAATTGTCATCACTCTCCTCTCACACAAAGATCACAGAGTGTAATTGTAAATGTTCTTGATAGCACTGAATTCCAGTGAGACTAATAGTTCACCTGTACAATGAGCCAAGAATTATATAAAAATTATATAATCCAAGAATTTTATAAAAATAAAGCTCGCCAACATGTCTGTTCTCTTGACTAATGCCTCCAATTCTAAAATTCTGATTGATAAATATTAGACAATCAATAAATATTGAATGAGAGAAAAGAAGAAATATCCTTGTAAATTATACTAAGCATTAATTTGGTAAAAAAAAAAATACATTATTAATCCACTCTAAAACCAGCCCAGCGGTGTCAAGCTACCTGTCGTTGGTAGCTGTCAGTGAGATAACTGGATTAGAAATTCTGCAGGCTGGTTCAGAAGGCCACCAGGACCCATCCTGTGGCAGCAGGGAGATTTAAATTCAAATTCATGATTCAGATAATCGAAGGGTGTATCATGTTAAAGGTATTCACTTCATATCTGTGAGTCACATGTGCAATTTAATTTTAAAATGATGCTCTGAATGTCTAAAATAATTAGACATTTGGAAGCCACTCTTTACCATTTACTTACAGGGGACTTAGAAAGAAATATCATGAGATTGCTTGTGAAAATGTTTAAAGCCGCAGGCTGTGGATTGATGGGGTGTGGTGGTCTAGAAGAAAAGACATGTGTGGACAAATTATGAGGCTTTCCCAGCCAAAGTGCCACTTATTAAGAGTTTATGATCTGCCCACCAAGTGGCCAGATATAGTCCCTATGACCTTCACCACACACTTGGTTATTGGCATTTTGACACCTTTTTTGCACAGCAGGGGCATTTCTGACACGATCCATGTAATATACCTGTTTCAGATCCCAACCATTACTCATTAACCTTAGGGCAGAAATCTAACAATCAAATATCCTTTTGCCACCTAATTCAAGCCCACAGGGGATTGGATAGATAGGAAAACATAATGTAAACAGCATATAGAGAAGTACTCCAGAATTTACTGTAGGGTTTTCCTGCTTGCAGAGCCCACAATCTGTCACAGTTTTACTGGTTATTAATATTAATAATTTTGTGAACAGTGTATTTTAAAAGCTCAAATAGAAGTGCTGTGACTTGGAGCAATTGCACTCTTTAACAGAATAAGGTTTACTGGTCTTCTTTTGAAAGAAAATACTCTTGTTCTCAAATAGGAAAGAGAAAACTTTCCAAGAATTAAACATCCTTTTCTTCCCTCTGATTTCCCCAAAGTCACATTTTACAGTCAGTTCAAAGCATAATGTTCTCTACTTTGTCACACTATTCTCTCTGGTCTCTTCTGCCTTTGTATTTTTCAGTTAACTAGATGAGGCAATAATTACCTAAAAAGTTTAGGAGAGACCAGACTGTTGCAGGCTTGTCTCATTTACTTAACCACTGAATAACCAGGACCAGGGCATCTTCATCCTATTCCCTGCCCTGCTGATAGCCAGATGCTAATATCTCTGTGCAGTGAAACTGTACCTACTGCTAGACACACAGTGATGAGGGCTACTAATATTATTAAATTTTTAAATTCTAAATTTTTGTTATCTCATCATACAGTTCTTATTGATGCCTCTTCTCTTTCCATCAGATAAGATGAAAACAAGTGGACTTTAACATTTGAGCAGATTTTATCCCTCCAGATTTCTATGGAACTTTGTCTAGACAAAAGAGCTTGCGCTATATTCTTAGTATGCATGTCACTGCTTAATTTGTGTTAAACAACAACGCCCATAAATCAAATGCTTATGGTACAAGTAAGTACACTGGGACTTCTTTTATATGCAGAGACAATAAAGAGAAAAGATAATGTTACAGTTCCATGCAAGCATAAGCTTCTTATTCCAGAACTTCAATTATTAAAGAGATATCTTGTTTTGGGGGTGCTTCAGAAATAGCATTCATTATGCTCATTTTATATCATGGTGATAAAATTGTTAAAATGTTGCTGAACCACACGAGGAACATTCTCTCTCTTTCCCAGTGATCTATGAGAAGCAGCAGCCACAGTAGCAAATAGCGGTTGTCCGTCTCTTCCATGAGCATGAGCCGAAGGACCAGCACATGGGTGAGGCCAAGAAAGTTTAGAACAGCATATAAGAAAAATCAGACCTGGTCCACATTCTCCAGCTCCTTCCCCTCTGTGTGCTTCCCTCCTCTTATCAGTTCTGACATCTGTGGAATCACACCAGGGTCACCCAAAGCAGGTGCAATCTGGGTCTGTCACAAGTAGCACTGGCCCATCAGCCACTTTCCCAGCCCCGCTCAAGGGCCTGTGGGAGTTCCTGGGTGCTCTCCAGGCCATTCCTCGGGTAGAACTTGCAGCAGCTGGAGATGCTGAACATCTAGGCTTAGCCCTGCTTGGCAACAGGGAGTCACCAAATCTCTTTTATAGTCATGATTCAGCGTGGTTCAGGTAGTCTGAAGAGCCAAATTTCTCCAGAAATTTGGACAATGGGACACAAGGAAAAATACCTTTCCTCTGTGCCTCAATTCTCATTAAGAATTCTTAAGAGACCAGTAAAAGACAAAATAAATTAACTACTCTTATTCTGTATGTCGAAGTGGTAGTGTGGGTAAATTCATATAAAATTGTGACTCAGTCCACTATGATAATAACATAATCACTCTATGGTCTGAGTCCAGAAGCACCTTGAACTGTTCCCCCAAACGTTATTCCCATTCCCACTGCCTCATGTATTCTGCTCGGAGGTAATGAACTTCTTCATGCTGACTGTGGTGGTGTTCGCTCATTGCTATCAGCCATGATGGCTTGTTAATGTTACCAGTCAACCAATCTAGGCCCTCTTGGTGAGTGGCACTATCTCCATACAAAGCCCAAAAGTAGGGGCTGTAATTGGAAATGCCACACCTGCTCCTCAAGGCCAGCCCAGTAGTAGCTAGGGTGTAATGCTAGTCTAGGCATCCTCTGTCCTACAGCTTGTTATTAAAGTCCCCAAATGCTTCACCATTATGTTCTCACTCTCCCTGATTACATAATAAGGGGTCCTTCATGATCCCACAAAAGGTAATCTTATCCTTTACTTTCCTAATTATCCTTTAATTTCAAGGAGTTTGTTATAAGTTTACCCAAGGCTGAGTTGGAAGACATTTGAGTAGGACCTAAAGCATTCTCCTAAAAACATGTTTTGAACACAATTGGCAGTTAGCTTAAAGCTCAAACACCTGATTATTTCTTATTTCTGCATGAGTCTCCTATCTGCCATACTCCTGAAAAGCGTCTTTTATCACCTCTTCTGTCTTAATTCCCGTATCCTGAGGTCTGATTATTAATTCCCAAAGCTTTTTGATAATTTCCTTAGCAGATTCATTTAGTCCTTATAAAGGGGTCCGTTAGACCCCCTAATTTTAACATAGCTACATGCTGAGCACTGCACTAGGCAAATAAGGCTTTTATTTTTGCCCTGAGAGATCTCCTTACCCTGAATTGAAGACAAACAGAAAGCTAGAAGTTCAAAAGTAACTTATATACTCACAGACTCAATGTGAGAAACATCAATTAATTCATCATCCAGTGAACATGGAACAGATGCTTCAGTTAAACCTGCCCATATTTTCCCCTATAGAAATTGGAATAATCACCACAATGTCTCACTAGTCCTACTTGGAACTATATATCAGACTTTTACAATAGCTAAGCTAAAGCTATAGGTAGTGGATCTCTAAGCACATCTGAAACAACTCCCTTGTATATTCAGCCCATGTTCAAAAACACCATGAAGCTAATGAAGGATGAAATATGCATGGCATTTATTGCCTCCTGGATTATCAACTAATGGTAGCATAGCTGACATAACAAAATTAATTTTACTTAAGGAATCAGAGACAAGTGGAATTGAGGTCTGATAGGTAAAAAATGAGTGTTTTATCAGCTAAAGTACTCAGCGCCAAACTCCCCTGCTTCTTAAGTACAATGTCATCTAAGTAATGTATGGCTGGGTTTTGGTGTTACATTGCATACCTTCCCATTCTGTCATAATTAAAAATCTCTGTGAGACCTAAAAGCTGTTAATGCCTATCCAAATGCTCACTAAATGAAGCATACCTACTAAAATGGAATTTTGAGAATCTCACAACTAGATGTGACATGGTTATCACATATAAGGCTTTAAAAGATGAACTATGGTGGAGATAATCCTCAATGATTAACACACTCAAGGTTCCTGCTGTTGATTAATTTTAGGTAACTCACTTTTGTTGAATTTGATTACATTATAAAATGAGTCAACATACATTTATGTGCCATTTTTTTAAAAGATTTATTTATTTATTTATACAAGCACTGGTTACAGTCAGAAGTGTGAGAGGGTGAGAGGATTCACCAGAGACAGAGCGGGGAACAGAACAGGCAGACTGATGAAATACACTGCTGAGGGGAGCAGCGGGCAAGACAGGAGAGGTCTACAGCGCCATGTGGGACCCTCTCTGGTGGCCAGAGATAGAACCGGCGCTGCAGAGGCTGCGCCACCACGGGAGGCCCTACATTTATATGCTTTAAACTTAAAAAAAGATTGATTTTGATATATGATGGCATGATTTGATTCATATGACCAGACTCAGTCATCAGAAACACCCCTGTGAAAGTGTAAGATTTAAGAGGATGAAATGGGATAACAGATATAGGGGCATCATGTCAAAGGATGAACTTTGGGAGGTATTATGTTGCGTTATAGTCTTCTGTAGACCATCAGGTGACTTCAAGGAAATACAGGACAACTTTTTAAGTTGAATCCCACTTATTTAGAAAATACAAATGATCCCCCTAGTTCATGTTTTTAAAGTTGCAAAAAAATTGCATTAACCACTAAAGATATGTAAAAAATTAATAAAATGTCATAAAATGCATTTCCATAAATGGGAGGGGAGAGTTGCAGTGCAATGAATGGCCACCATTTTCCCCACCCCCACAATCTAGGATACAGCCATCTTGGATTGCAGTCCCAGTTTGCCATGCACCTGATTTCCTGAATGGGGGAGCATCTGGGAAGAAGTAAGATGGTTATAGAGGGGGAACTTGGAGGAGAGACATGTAGAGACACTTGAAAAAGGAATTAGGGAGAAATATGTGGGTAACAGACATATGGGGAAACTGATCCTAGTCCTTGGCAGAGACAATGGCAGCCACTATCTTGATGTAGTATATTTTGAGTTTTGAGTCTCTCCTTCTGTACCAGCTCTTTGAAAACTGCTAACCCATTTCTTGTGGTATCTTGCCAGAATGAACCTTAGACTTTTGACAAGCTTTGGACACTCAATGGTTCTTCTTCAGGACAAGTCTGTTTGGACATTTGCCCACAGGAGATGGGTAGTTTGGACAGTCTTATTGGGAAACTATTATTTGAAATCCTTCTCTCTCTCTCTCTCTCTCTCTCTCTCTCTCTCTCTCTCACACACACACACACACACACACACACACACACACCAATTTCATTAAAAAACTTTCAGACTAAGAGTCTGCTTCTGTTGCCTTTCTGCATGTCGATGGCCATATCTCTTTAAAAAGTATGTCCCTCTTTATATTTTGGGATCTCTGGGTACCCCCTTGGCCATGTATTCACAAAAATAGTGACTTAAATATATTTTTAAAACTCTTTACTGGGCCTCCCTGGTGGTGCGGGTGGTTGAGCGCCACACTGTGAAGCTGTCCACAGCCTCTGCAGCACTGGTTCGATCCCGACCGGCCGGCGAGAATCCCACATGTCAGAGCAGACCTCTCCTGTTTCGTCCACTGCTCCCCTCAGCAGTGTATTTCGTCAGTCTACCTGTTCTGTTCCCCGCTCTGTCTCTGGTGAATCCACTCACCCTCCCACACATCTGGCCTGTACCCCAGTTCTTGTATAAAAATAAATTTAAAAAAACACCTCTTTACCTAACAGGGGAAAGTTCTATTTCATTTCTTATCTGCCTGAATTTACTATAAATTGAAAAATTATTGAACTTGAACATTTATTCTGTTTTCAACTGACAATTTCCCAAAAGAAAATATGGCAGGTCTAATCTATGTTTAAATTTAAGCTATATTTTTATATATCATGAGGGAAACCTCATTTCAGGTTCCATTTTATTTTACATGGTAACTATGATAAATATCAGTTACCATTCAACTTTTGGAGGAGTATGTGTTCTGTGTAGACCAATACAAGTTCTTCACCAATTTCCACTTTATTGTCCTGCTTGATTAAGCAATGCTTCCATGCTAGGAATACACAATGGTGGCTTTTTGGAATCCACCTGAAGCTGCCATCCTACCTGGGAGCTTTTGCTCCGAGATCACATTACCCTGTGGCAACCAGTTGAGTCACCTTCAAACCAAGAGTCAGCAGTGCTGTTTTTAACTATATATGACAGTTGTACTTGTTATGACATGCATGCTACTTAGTTGGTGATTATGTGTCAAGAAAATATTACTGGAAAAAAGAAAGATATCTTTTTATGAAAACTAAGACAATGCTTTGGAAAAAGTTAATAAAACCAGTCACTGAAATGATTGTTCTTGAATATGATGGAATATGGTGTCTGTGAGATAACTCTGAGAGAAGGAAGGAAAATAAAAATGTAGATGGAAATTTAATCATTTTATATTATAACTGGTTTTAAATTCACAACCTAAAATTGTAAATAAAGCCTTATTGTGGGATTTACACAAGAAAGAAGATTTAGAGTCCCAATGAATATCTTCATAAAGAAAAAGCGTGGGATTACATCAAATACTGGTAAGTGAATGACTATTAATTGTCTTCAATTTAACAAAAATGTTTAAATCATTTTTCAATGATTCTTCTCTTTGACTTCCTTATGCAACCAAACACCATTATATTAGATACAATGGCTTCCTTGTAAAATCAAATAAATTGCAAAACCATTTTTTATATCAAACATTTATGACACTTTACACTAGCTCTCACACATGCAATGTTACCAGATTCTAATTCCTTCCTTTATAGTATCATCTTCTTGAACCAGATTTTATTACTTCGAATCTATTTACTGTATCTCCCAAGATACATCATCACTTCCAATTTCTTTTGGTCCCACAATAGGTTTCCATACTTCCATCATTATGATACTTTGTTGCTCAATAAGATTCTAAGATTCTCCTCTTTGATTATATTATTAGGGCCAGACTTTCCACCTGACATTCCGATCCCATTCCATTTTTTAGTTGGGGATAAAGGGGCTTAAACCCTGACCAAAGGGATAAGGTTAAGAGGTCCAGGTACTAATGAGAGAGGGAGGTGACCCCACATGAGGAGGAGGAAAAACTGGTTTCATCTTTACTCTAAAAGGAAAGATGTGTTTCTCAGATAGAGAAGACATGTTCACTGATAAATTTGTACATGAATGTCACTCCCCAAAGTACATTCTTCTGGTCATTAGAGAGAGTAGTGATCAGTTCGTTGAGTAGGGATAGGGCAAAGCAATTAAGGGAAAAGCAAGAGCTTCTCCTTAGCCCCCAGGGTGTTCATTGTTCTCAAAATACTCTGCATGCCAGAGTGGCATCTCGAGGAGAACAGCTCTGAGAATCTTGCTCCATTTTGAGCACCTTCATGGTCATACCCTCCACCTTCTCACTATCCCTTGTGGCACTTAGGGTTGTCCCCAAGGTTGTGGTCTCTTATTTCCCCTGAATGTCACTGGAGCAAAATGTACCCTGTGCGTGAACCAGATTTGCTGTAGAAGCGACAGCCTTTCCATGTGCAGTGTTAAGATGACCTGGCCCAGGACAATTTTAGTTCACATACAATGTGTTTCATTCTCCCCTTTACACAAGGAAAGTTGCATTTGAGACCCATGCTGGGAAAGAAATCTCCCTCCTGGCTATGCTGAATTTCTCCTTTTCATATTAACAGTAAATAAATATGTAGGATTTACCCAGCCCCATGCACTGTTCTGAGTAATCAAGCCTTTATTACAACGACCTTGTGAGATAAGTATTATTATCATTCCCGATAATCAAATGAGACAGATGCACAAATGCTGAGTAAATGAGCCAACGTCACACAGCTGCTAGTAGTGGGGGCAGGACTGAAGCCCTGTCTTCTGACTCCACATTGATGCTATCGGCAGATACGCAAGAGAAAAGGCTTTCTGTGCTACACAAAGGATGGACAGTAAAATGTCCTCTCTGGGGAGCACGGGAGCATGCTGAAGTGTAGCGGGGTGTTTGCTGATGTCCACTAGTTTCCCATAGTGTTTTACATTGTTGAATTGTCTTATATGAATATTCAATATTTGTTTTTAGCATTCTCACTTATTGGCTGACATTTTGGTATTTTTTTCCCCAGTGCCTCAGTGACATCCATAGCATTCCCTTACTGCTTAACATAAGTCAGCTGACACCAGGAAAGGTTATGGAGTCTTCAGAAGCAGGCAGTGGGGCAGTGACTTGATGGCAGTGAAATTTCAGCCTCTAAAGATAAAGGTGTACAGCCCAGGGTTCCCTGAAGACCCCAGTACAGCTTTTAACCCAGTCAGCTCTTTCACCACATTTGCATATAAATGTCACAGCATATCTGCCCCTTGAGGCACCTTCCCTTCAGCTGCTACTTAAGGTTCCTGTTGGAAGCTCATCTTCACCTTTACCCAACTCCATAAATAGCTTCAAAAGACTCTTGGAAAGAATCAAAGGCCATTTCAGCTGAAGCTCTCCGAAGGAAACTTGAAGCAGACACCCTCACCTTCTGGTAACTCTGACACATTAATTTCCCTCAGCCACCTCACTTAAAGAGTGCGTCTGGCACCACGGTGGCGGGGAGGCCTTAATCAGATACCAAACCCACGCTGACTGTGTCAGAAATGATGTCAGATGAACAGCCGTCCGGGCCACTGCCTCATTTGGAGCAAACACTGAAACACTTGTATTTTTGGCTACTTTATGACTTGCCTGAAAAATGACTTTGTTCACCATGGAAGGCCACTAATGTATGAGGTGTTACCCCAAGATTTTAGCACTTCTGCTATAAGCCCGGCATTCTTTCTTGTACAGAGCTACCCCAGCAGTGGCAGTATCATGGAACTACTTATATTATCAGTGCCGTATATCAGAGGAGAAACTACCTGGCAAAAGGTGTGTTAATACTTTTCTGTGTATAATATCTAGTAAGGAACACTGCTACCAACGGTATCGGGAGAAAATGTTTTCATTGCATCCCATATGGTTTGGCTTAGTTCGGATTTACACATTTGGGGTTTCTTAGCTATGGTCGATGGTGGCCCCTCACTTCAGGTACGTGAAGGTGGTTCCTACCTCTCCTCTCAGGAACCCGGCCCGCCCACGGCTCTGTGGAATGGGTTTCTCAGGGAATGCTGGCTTCACTGTGTTTCCTTCTCTCTCCTCTCAATGAGCTTCTGTCCTCTCAAAAGCAGCCAGGTCTCTCTGACAGCCACACTTACCCCTGACCCAGGCTGAGCGGAGCTGCCTTCCTCCAGATCTCACTGCTGGCTCATCCCTGCTGCTGAGAAGATGCCGCAGAGGACACCCCTTCTCTTCAAACATCCCCTGCCTTCTGGGCTGCTACTAGAAGAGAAGGCCCCAGCCTGGCCTCCTTCTGGAAATTATTTGATAATAAGAAACAGACCCAAAGCAGTGTTGGGAGGGGAGGCTGTGACCTCTGGCCTTTAGAAGCCTGGGCTCCAAGCCTGTCTAGAGGTTGGTGGTCTCTGCCTCGTCAGCACCAGGCGTGTGTCCATGCCACGTGAGCACATGGCATGAGCAGGAATGGGCTGGAGGTCCCGTGGGCACAAGGCTGTGGGCACCACACACCATTTTCTGGCATCGCTTTTGTCTCAGCTCTGACTTCGGTGACTTTCAGCTTCCAACTTTGCAGAAAATAATTGGTAGAAGGTTGGGAGCTGATGGGGATAGCAGACGAGTTTTTCTGTGTGTCAAGAGCCTGATGCACTTAGATTCTGGTTTCAGTCTAGAAAATTGCTTTATATGTTGTGATTATATCAGATTTTAATCCATACTTTCTAATATGAATATCACTGATTGAGTCTTACCTTTGAATCATCCTTTTGGTATTCTCTCCAAGAGATTTTAACTGATGCCAAATGTAGTTGCTGTAGTGGGGAGATCTATATTTATCTTCAACCTTAAGTGTCAGTTTTATTTATTAAAGACTTGCAGGTTTGTTGCTTAGTTTACTTTAGAAAGAAATTCACTGTGTCTTAGGTCATAGTAACTAGGAATGGCTTTGTTACTATTATCACAGTTCCCTGAGTAACTAGGGGCCTTTCAAGACAAAGCCCCAGCTCTTTCTGAGCACTCAAGGCTGCAGCTCAGATGAGCTACGTTTGTATCAAGCTAGCTTTGAGTGGCTCTGGGACTCTGGGAACCACATTGACTGGTTAAAATCACAGCCCTGCCTCTAATTGCTTGTGTTACTTAAATTACTTAATCTCCTTCAGGTATCTCAATTTTCTTATCTGTAAAATGGGACTGATCTTAGGTTCCTGTCAGGGGCCTGCGGTCAGAGTTGATCTAGTAAGGTACTTAGGAGTGTGTCTGGGATACAACATGTTATATAAGGGTTTGCTATTCTTTCATGAGAGGGAAAAAAAACAACCTTTAATTTAGCAAGTAGTTCCAGAAGGCTACAAGAGACACTACTGGATTAAAAAAAAATAGCACATAAAGTCTGAAAAGGAATGACCTCTATGAGTTATTTTCAAAAGGAAGAGAGAGCGAGAGATATCCAGTTAGTCCAATTTGAGGACTGCTATTTTGCACCAGTTAGTACCAGGGGCCTGAAAATAAATGGAAAGGGGACTGCCTCTTCTTTCCACCTCAGTTTTTACCCACATGCTGAGTGGGTTCATGACATTCTTTTTTATTTTTCTTTTATAGACTTTTTATTTATTTATTAATAATAAATGTTATTTTTATATTCCCCATACAATTGCAACCCCCTTATTTTGACCCCAATCCCTCCCCTCCCGCCCTCTACCCCCCATAGAGTGTCTCTGGTTCATAGTTTTTTGTTGATTTTGATTTTCACTTTCTTTAGTTATTCATTTTCCTGGTCCCTTATTTAAGTTTTCTAGATTCCTGCTATGAGTGAGACCATCCGGCATTTTTCTTTTTTTTTCTGGCTTATTTCGCTGAGCATGATCCCTTCCAGCTCCATCCATGTTGCTGCAAATTGCATGTGTTTATCTTTTTTGAATGCTGAGTAATATTCCATGGTGTATATGTACCACATCTTCTTGATCCAGTCATCTATTTTTGGGCATTTGGGCTGTTTCCAAAGCTTAGCTATTGTAAACAGTGCTGCTATAAACATAGGGGTGCAGGTGCTCTTTGGAATTGATGTTTCTGTGTCCTTTGGGTAAATACCTAGGAGTGGAATTGCTGGATCATATGGAAGCTCTATGTTTAGTAGGTCCAGAAATCTCCACACAGCTCTCCATAGTGGTTGGACCAGTTTGCACTCCCACCAACAGTGCAGAAGAGTTCCTTTTTCTCCACACCCTCGCCAACATTTGTTGTTGCTAGTTTTTTTAATATGTGCCATTCTCACTGGTGTAAGATGGTATCTCATGGTAGTTTTGATTTGCATTTCCCTGATGACAAGTAATGTTGAACATTTTTTCATATGCCTGTAGACATCTTTACAGACACATCACCCAAAGCAGTGATAGTGAAGGCAAAGATAAACAGCTGGGACTACATCAAATTAAAGAGCTTCTGCACAGCAAAAGAGACAATAACAAAAACAAAGAGAAACCCCACCAACTGGGAGAACATTTTTGCACCCAACACTAATGATAAAGGACTGATCACAAAAATCTGCAAAGAGCTGATGAGACTCAACACAAACAAAGAAAATAATCCAGTCAAAAAATGGTCAGAAGAGCTAAAAAGAAACTTCTCTGAATAGGGTTCATGACATTCTTTGGGTCTTTATTTCAAGTTTTGATTAGCGCAGACTCCATGTGCTGAGGGCTAAGTAACATCAACTCTCAGACTACTCATATTGGGATTGATTAAGCAATCTAAACATGTGCGTCCCCAAATTACTGGGGTTCCGTGGAAGACTCTGCACCTTGGGAGGTAAACAGAATTTAGAAATCAGAATCTTAGAAAGAGTCAAATCATAAAGACTTTTCCAATGCTGCTTGACTAAAGAATTGCATTTGAAAGACAAAGAAGAAAGCAGAGCTCTTTGCATGCTGTGCTACAGGGATTTCCTGAAGACAACAGAGCTGAGAAACCCTTTGGTACCAAAGTGTTATCTTTCATGTCTTCACAGTAGCACTGAGCCAGCATGATGTCCAAGAGAAAATGAAACAATCCTTTCTCCATTTAGTTCTCCTGCACCCTTTGTTACAAATGAACAAAGAACACCTAGTCATAAAGATGGGGGTCTGCACCCCCCTCTGCAGTGTTGCCAACAACAAGCAATTAACTGGGATTTCAGATCTTTTTTGCAGAAAAGTGGATTTGTTTTATCTACACGGTAGTTAAAATCCTTCTCCCAATGGGTGTATAGCACCCAATGTTCGGGAAAAGCAAATTCATAAATTTTTTCAGAAACCATTGAAAATGGGAAAAAAAAAAAAAACAAAACAGGGCCTCCCCTAGTGGCGCAGCAGTTGAGCGCTGGGTTGTGAGGCTGCCTGCGGCCTCTGCAGCGCCGGTTCGATCCCGGGGCCCGGCAAGGGTCCCACAAAAAAAAAAAAAAAAAAAAAAGAAAAAAAGAAAAGAAAATGAGAAAAAAATAATTACTGATTAAAAACCACCATCTCTCCTGCTTTCCTTTTGAGATTGCTGAGTGAACATTGTTGTACATATTTCTTCAGAAAACAGAAATATTTTTTAAAAGATAAAATGTGTAAAGGCATACTTGAAAACACTTGTTATCTATAAGTGTACAAAATTTTTAATTTTTTTGTAACAGTTTGCCTTGCTAATCATGAAAGATCCATTTTAAGGTTTTGTGTGTCTGACTTTTGCAAATACATTGGGAATTTTGAAACAAATGAAATATAACATGTGAAATGTTTAGGCCTGTGATTCAGGGCAATTTTTCATATAAAAGTCAACTTTGTAGTTCAGATTACTGACTAACAAGATCCAAGCGTTCATAGAGAAATAACTGTTATTCAGTTCAGTAACTGTATAAAATGGGCCTGGGAGGCTTCTGTGTGGCAGAAAACAAGAAACCTATCAGAGTGGAGTTGGGTCTTTTCAGATGACATAGGACAACATTGAAGAGACTCCCACTGGCTTACAATGGGATTATTTTCATTAAAAAAAAAAACTGCACTGGAAAGCATGATATATATATAGAGAGAGATAGATAGATAGATGAATATACACTATATATTAATACATACTAATTATAATTTATCATATTTTGTATTAATTATATTACAATTTATTAATCACATACATAGGTACCTTCATAATGATACCAGAAAGATACCATTTTAGACCTTCGGTGGTGTTAGTGCAATAACAGATTGCCCTGAGCATCAATAAATAAAAGAAAAGAGTTTTATATTTCAGGGTAACTAAATACTGGACAAATTAGTATTTCTTTCCCAAGGAACTCCAGAAATTGTTGTCCATTAATTGGTAATTTTGTTAGCATGGACACATGGTATTCAATAAAAAAAAAGTCCTCAGAATTTAAAATTGATGCTGACAGTATTTACAGGTGAAATTACATGATGTCTGAGATTCTTTTTTTATTCTAAAAAAAAAATGTGTTCAAGAGAAGTGACTAAAAACAAAGTGTTGCAAAATGTTGATTACTTCTGAACTCAGTTAACACAAAAATTGTTTTTACAAATTGGCAGACAAGATCTCAGTAATGTCTCCAGTCTGATTATCCAGATAGGTTTCCACATCTGGGTGCGCAGAACATAGCATAGCATGTGAAATGAACTGTTGAATTCTGTTCCTACATTTTCTTTCTGGCAAGATTTCCAGACTATTTCTACATGACTGCAGTGTGATAAAATATCCCGTCATCATTAAGTATTCTTGAGGTTTTGTGCTTTTTTGGGTACTAATTTATTAGGCAATGGTATGACATAAGCTGTACATATTTTAGGTGTTTTCTCACCAATATCCTTGGCAACGAATGAACACAAGGCTGTTTCTACACGGTTTCCTTTAAAAATAAAGTCAATGGAAAAAGTGTTAAGCTCCTGATGAGCCATTCTAGGGCAGCATAGAAATACATAACAACATATTTCAAAGTTTCACTCCCAAACCCAGGGTCAGAGCAGTGATTCCATTAGGCAAAACATAGAAATGAGGATATGAGAAAAGATGCCCCCTCATTTCTGATTCACATATGCTGTCAGAGGAATTGTTTGCTACATTTTCTACTAAAGCAGCAGCTGTTTGATGCTCTGGGGTTCTCCCAGATGACAGCTGGAAAAGCTGTAATCCAAGGATGAACTAGTTCCAAATATCAAACTATATTTCCTTAAAGACACAGTCTGCTTGTGAAATAATCACAAGCTTTGTCAATACCAGTGACATCTGGTTCCACACATACTATCATAGCCATATTATTCATCATTTGGTTTGACACTACGTTAGGATATTATATTTATTTGGTGGCTGCTTTGTGCCTCAAATCCTTAAAGAGAATAAATGTTTCATTGCATAATTCTGGGTTATTGCTATATACCTGAAACCAAATCAATAATGGAAAACTCTATCATTTGCCACATGTGTAAATGGCAGAGACTACAGTACAGTTTATTTATTAGAATATTGTAGTATAGTATAACATTATTTTCTTTAAACTCTTACAATATGCTTAAAACCTTCATAACTTACATTCAGGAACTACGTTAGAATTATCCAGCTTTAGTTATGTAAATGACCAAAGCAAGTCACAAATAAGTGAAAATGAACTTAAGCTCCACTTTCTGTATCTGTGGGGCTAATTCTAGAGATACAAGATAATTTTTAAAGATTTATTTCATTTATTTATGCATACAAGGTGTAGGCCAGAGCTAGGGTATAGGCCAGACATATGGGGGCGTGAGAGGATTCACCAGAGACAGAGTGGGGAGCAGAACAGGCAGATCTACTGAAATACACTGCTGAGGGGCACAGCGGGTGAGACAGGAGAGGTCTGCTGCACCATGTGGGTCACCTCCTTGTCCGGGGATCGAACTTGTGTTGCAGATACCTTCCTAGTGCTGAGACTTAACCCCTTGTGCCACCAGGGAGGCCCGGATACAGGATAATTTTTTATGTCCGACTCACCTTTTGCTGTTCGCTTCACTTAGCATAAACTGTAAGGAGAGATGAGATTTTTAAGAGGAAATCTTGTGTCTGTGATGGTTCACTTCTCCCTTGTAATGTATGAGCTGCAGCATCAGTTAAAGTTCAAAGAGGAATCATGAGCACAGAGAACAGCTGTCACTCCTGTCAGGGGCAGGCAATGCCCGCTGTGTACTGGAAAGAAAGTCGAATGGTCTCTGGGCTTCCGTGAGCTTCTGGGCGCAGGTGACAGACAGTGCCTCATTGCCGAGGCTGAACTCTGAGATCCAATCAGCTCCCACCCATGGGGCACTTCTCCAACCCGCTTTCCTATTCAAGGAGTCTCCTAGCACAGGCAGCCCCCCCCCCCCTTTGCTCTCTCTTACATGCACCCAGGCTGGGCACAGAGAGATAGAAAGGGGGGAAACCAAAAACAAAAGCAAAATGATATCATTTCCTAAATCTAATGTTCAACCAGCCACACATAAACTCAAGAGAAGCAACACATTGCCTCGTTTCAGTAAAGTTTGGGCTTTTCTGTTCTCTAACGATAAGACGTTGTTGAGAATAATGACAAGGATGCAAAGCTTCCTGAGATGTCTCCTCGTGTGCCCAGTGCCAGAGCCATGTGCCAGCTTGGTGAGGAGGAAGCAGGCGTAAATGTCTTCATGTTGGGCTTGCCAAGGGTTAGGGAACTTGGATTTGTAGTGAAACGTGGGTAAATGAAAAAAAAAAGGGAAAAGATCTTTCAGGAAATGCAAACTCTTTTGTAGTCATATAATTGACTACATATAATTGACTACAGCAAAAGGAAGCTCCAGTGAACCAACATGTAGTGTAAACACAGCGAGGAATTGTGGGGCTTACAGATCTGCACTGAAGTTGTCGAAAGTGGAAGAGACAAATTTATGACCAACCATGATTTTAAACAGGAGCTGAAAACTGTGGTTTATGAGGCACGATTTCAAGTTTTTGAAAAGTTTGAGCCAAAGAAAGTATTCTTTATAAAATAATTTGATTTTAAAGAAAAATTTAAATATCCCATTAAGAACTGGACTGTGACTTTCATTAAGGAGTATGCTGGCCTTTCAAGAGGATCCGGGAAAACCAATTTAGAGTTTTTATGAAGGGAAAGAAAAGACGTGTTAAAGTCAATAATAATTCTATTCAGCTATATAATTGATTTTTATAAGCATGTATGTAAAAACAGTAAACATGTTTATGTGTATATATATAAATGTTTATTTGTTTATGTATACAATACACGCTTATTCAACAGTTATTTATTGATCAGCTACTGTATTCTAGACCTATAAGTGCTTAAAGTACTTCAATGAATAAAACACACACTGATATTTGCTTTCCTGAAACTTGCATTCAAGAGGGGAGACACATAGCAATAAGCCTACAAACCAGGAATATTATTCTTTTTTTATTTTTTAAATATTTATTTATTTATACAAGCACTGGGTACAGTCAGAAGCGCGGAAGGGTGAGAGGATTCACCAGAGCCAGAGCTGGGAACAGAACAGGCAGACTGACAAAATACACTGCTGAGGGGAGCAGTGGGCGTGGCAGGAGAGGTCTGCGAGCCATTTGGGACCCTTGCTGGTGGCCAGGGATCGAACCGGTACTGCAAAGGCTGCGGGCAGCTTCGCAGCCCAGCGCTCAACCGCTGCGCCACCAGGGGAGGCCCCAGGAATATTCTTCTTTATGTGAGAAGGTGAAAGGGGTAGAAGGGACAGAGAATGGGAAAGATGGGGTTGCAGTTCTAGGTAAAGTGTACAGGATGCATCTCATCCAGCTGATACCATTTGAGCAAAGACGGTAAGGAAGTTAGAAATAGAGTTACATATGAAGGAAGGGCAGCAACCAGACAGAAGGAACAGAGAATGAGAGGCTAACTAAGGCATGCACTGTGTCACATTACAGGACAGGGAGGGGGCACCCCAAAACCCCCAAACCTGCCAGCTCTAAATTGGTTCTGCCATCTGCCACATCAGGACAAAGCATACTCTAGTGCATAAGGCCTTCGATGGAAAGGAACTTTAATACAATTACTGTGCAATATAGAAGAGGGGGAAATGGGGAAGAATAGAGTTTCCAAATCCAGTCCCCAGAGTTACCCATTCCCTCGTCGGTAAATGCCCAGCCAAATAGGATTGGCCCAAAGCAGGGCCACTGAGGCACGAAAGCCTGCCGCAGACTAAGGAACCTTCTGGTGGGAACCCATAGAAAAGGGTCAGAAACAGCCAGACAAGTCTGTAAGGAAAAGAGCAAAATCAAGATAAATGCTGCCATTGTTCACCTCCCCACGGGTCTTTCATGCATGTCTGTGTCACCCAGTCCAGGACCAAGAAGTAAGCGCAGTTTCTTCACATGTCTCTCGACTCCATGTGCCTCCTCCAGGTCTTCTTCTGGCTCCATCCTGCTTCCTTCCTTCCCCAGTCTCCTCTGTAGCTTCTTCTCCTCCCTGCTCAGCTCCACCCTCCCTTGGGTGGGGCAGGGAACCTGGAACTTCCCGATCCCCTGGGAACCCCCCTGTTACATGCAGAAGACCAGCACGGAAGCTGTGTGACTAGAAGATGGTCAGAGAGAGTGGGGAGAAATAGAAGAGATGAGTTCTAAAAGGATTAGTGAGAAGCGGACAAGTTAGACATTTGGGCATGGGGAGGACTTGGGGACTAATTAAACTCAGTGTATCCTCAACTAGACTCAGAGCACACAGAACTGATAAACAGATCCCCAAACTCCCAAGTCACTTTCTGTCAGCTAGTGGGCACACACAATTAAAATGCAGTGTGGGAAATGCTGGGGGTGGGGGGAAGAATGCAGTGGGTGCTTTGAGATGCCCTTGAAAGTAAAATCTGTCTCAGATCTGGAAATGAAAAGTAGACTTCCCCCAAGTCACCCAAATTTTGAAATATAAGTACAATTCACGCAGAGGATGAAAGGGAAAGAGTTTTTCACACCAAGGGAGAAGCATGTGCATGTTAGTTAACAAAGAGTTATTTGACTGAAACTAAGTAAGTTTTTAGAAATAGTTTTATTTTTTTTTTAATTTATTTATACAAGAACTGGGGTACAGGCCAGATGTGCAGGGGGTGAGAGGATTCACCAGAGACAGAGCGGGGAACAGAACAGGCAGACTGACGAAGTACACTGCTGAGGGGAGCAGCAGACGAGACAGGAGAGGTCTGCCGTGCCATGTGGGACCCTCGCTGTCCAGCCAGGATCGAACCAGCACTGCAGAGGCTGCAGACAGCTTCACAGCGCTGCACTCAACCGCCTGCACCACCAGGGAGGCCCTAGAAACAGTTTTAGGTGTTGGCGATCAAAACTGATATTTTTTAAAATCCTTGCTCTCAAGGAATGAAATCAATAAGGAGTAGAAGCATTTAATCTTCAAGGAACTTGAAATACTTGAGTGTGGGATGTTATCAAAAGTGTGGAAAGAAAAAAAGGATGAAGCCAGAGATGCAAACAGGGACCAATCCTAAAGGTGTTGTTTCCAAGCTAAGAAGTTTCAGTTTTGGTCTGAAGGAAGGGAGAGAGATAGGCATTGCTGAAGGATATTTGGGGGTCAGAGGATGGAATATTCAGTCAGTTTTACTCAGTCTGAGAAAACCCAGTCTGAGTTTTTTGACTCAGATACCAAAAAAAAAAAAAAAGATACAATATTGGTGCTAAACCACCATTTTTTCCAAAGATGGCTTCCAATGCCCCCGCCCCCACGCCTCCTCCGGCAATGTTTGGAAAGAAAACACCACCAAGAGACAAACTGTTAGAACACAGCCTTACATGTGTAGGAAGCTCAGGAGACTTTACACTGTTTATGCTTCATGGCTGGTCCCTTCTCCATGGGAAAATTTCACTTGTGAAACACATTCTTCCATCATAAAATAAAAGCTTAAAAATAATACCCATCCATCCTTGTGAAAGGACAAGCCAATTTAAACTTGGGGTGGGGGACAACTTGAAACACGTTGGGAAAAGCAACAGAGGGCTTTCATTTAGTGACTGTGTTAGTTTTCTAGATAAGGACACACCCTTGCTTTCATGTGGGCTAATCTCTCAGGGACCCCCAGAGGTTCCCTGCAACAACCACCACAAAGTAAACAGGCCTTTCTGCTTTCTAATTGTACCCACTGACAGTCCTTTTCTTTCTAAAGATAGATTGTCTTCTTCAAATTACTTTTCATTATCTGTAGTCAACCCATATTTTATTCAGAACCCAAATTCATGCTCTTTGGGGTAACTTTTTAGGTAAGTTGGGAGAAAAGTGCAAGCAATCCTTATATTCACACCTATTTTTTAGCATTCTCCTTTTGTTTTACATTTCCAGCATTCCTGTGATTTGAGAGTATCCGGTGGATGTGGCCTACAGAGGCACTGAAGAATGAGTCCTGGGATGGGGCCCCCGCAGGCTAGTTTATGGCCTCAAAGTTTACTGAGCCAGAAGTGGGTGTTTTAAGCAGCCTTGCTAACCTTCTGCAGAGGTAAAATGAAGTTCTTTTTAAAAGTCGCCAGGGCTCTGCCTCACTTAAGAAACCTGTGGCATCTGAGGTGATAACAGAACCGAGTCATTTCAGGCTGGCTGCCCAGCTTGACTGAAAACTTAGTGACAGATAAAACATAAATCAGAGCCCTTATCATTCTGCTTCCTTGCTTGCCAAATGGGGGGTTAGTTTATCAGCGACCTGCAGGCCCACTGACGACTCTCCCCCCATTGCTGGGCAGCCGGGCAGGCTGGCTGGAAGCTAAATGGCTGTTCTAAAACGTGTCCATGTAAACAAGTCAGGGTGGACTTCCTTGAAATGCCAGCGAGTGAGGCGCTATCCATCTCACTAAACTGTACATTTGATAGGGACATATCATCCATATCTTGAAAAGAAAACAAATAAAAAGAAAAAAAAAACAATTTCCCTGCTTTAGGCTGGGGACCTCGCATGTTGATAAAAGTGCTAAGAATGATACGGCCTGGGCCAAGCAGTGGGTGCGCCTTCAAAGGGAGCTGGGGGTTGGGGCTGGGAGGCGGAGAGGCAGAGAGGCAGAAACACAGGCCTTTTTGCATTCTTTCTTTTTTTTTTTTTTAATATTTTATTTTATTAAATTCTTACATCATTTTTCATCTTTGTACAATGTATGCATTTTCATTATGGTTATATTCCCTGTACAATTGCACCCCCCCCCTTATTTTGACCCTAATCTTTCCTTTCCCCCTCACCCCCGTGGTGTGTCTCTGGTTTATAGTTGCTTGTTGATTTTGATTTTTACTTTGTATTAATTAGTCTTTTTCCTGGTCCCTTATTTAGGTTTTCTAGATTCCTGCTGTGAGTGAGACTATCTGGTATTTTTCTTTTTCTTTTTGGCTTATTTCGCTGAGCATGATCCCTTCTAGCTCCATCCATGTTGCTGCAAACTGCATGTGTTTATCTTTTTTGAATGCTGAGTAATAGTCCACTGTGTATATGTACCACATCTTGATCCAGTCATCCGTTTTTGGGCATTTGGGCTGTTTCCAAAGCTTAGCTATTGTAAACAGTGCTGCTATAAACATAGGGGTGCAGGTGCTCTTTGGAATGGATGTTTCTGTGTCCTTTGGGTAAATACCTAGGAGTGGAATTGCTGCATCATATGGAAGCTCCATCTTTAGCAGGTTGAGGAATCTCCACACAGCTCTCCACAGTGGTTGGACCAGTTTGCACTCCCACCAACAGTGCAGAAGAGTTCCTTTTTCTCCACACCCTCGCCAACATTTGTTGTTGCTAGTTTTTTTAATATGTGCCATTCTCACTGGTGTGAGATGGTATCTCATGGTAGTTTTGATTTGCATTTCCCTGATTACAAGGGATGTTGAACATTTTTTCATATGCCAACACAGGTCTTTTTAAAAGACATTTAGAAATATTTTTGGGGTTCTCCAGAAAGGCACTGTGGTCCTCACTTCAGTTCTTTGTAGGTAGTCTACTAGTTGAAGGAAGTTTTCCTAATTGTTAAAGGCACAATTCTCTGAATGCAAAGATGTTAGCATTTATGTTACTTTTTTCATCTGGTTTGTTTACAGGAGTAATATGGCTTTCTAAGTCACTGGAGTGAACCTTAGGACCTTACCCAATGTTGCTGCCCTTACTGGCAAAGTAATTTATTCTTACCTGCAACAAGTTTAATCGTCTTTCATACAGGTGCTACTGGTTACCCTCTTTGGCCCTGCCCCCCAATAGGGGCAATAGCTTGAGAGGTTCAAGGTAGGATCCTGACCAATGAGAATAGAATTTTCCTCACTTGGAAGAATGAATACCCATGTTTTCTGACAGAGCTGAGATAATTCTACTAGGATGGGAAATATGCAAACTTCATAAAGCCCAAATAATTATATGTGCTGACTCTGAAATAATAGATCTGTCAAACCAAAGGCAGAGTGAATGGCTGGAAAAACATTAATTCTGGCATTGTTAAAAATGTGACATTTAAAGTTTAGAAAGAAAAAGAAAAAAATAGTTATTTGATAAGAAGACCTAGTGAAGATTAATTTTCTTCTATAATAGAGTGAGAATAATAATCCCAAATACATTCCCATACATGATGAACTCTACTCTCAATATCCTTATGTGGAAAGAAACCCAACATTCCTGTGGAAATGCATTATTTTAACCACTCCTAGGGGTGATGCCATGCAAGGTGTGGGTACCACTTCCTCACTTGAGACTGGCTCACAGCCACTGAGAACTCAGATATTTCCATTTTAAAATGGATGCATGGATTCAAAAAAGATAAACACATGCAATTTTCAGCAACATGGATGGCGCTGGAAGGGATCATGCTCAGCGAAATAAGCCAGAAAGAAAAAGAAAAATACCGGATGGTCTCACTCATAGCAGGAATCTAGAAAACTTAAATAAGGGACCAGGAAAATGAATAACTATAAGAAAGTGAAAATCAAAATCAACAAAAAACTACGAAACAGAGACACTTTTTGGGGGTGGGGGGGGGAGGGGAGGGATTGGGGTCAGAATGGGGGGTTGCAATTGTATGGGGAATATAAAAATAAAATTTATTATTTAAAAAAAATAAAAATAAAATGGATGCATGGATATATATAGAGAGAAAATAAACCTGTGATCCACTGAAGACATCAGTGTATGAGTTCACTCAATACTATAAATATGAAGATCAGAAAAATTTGTCTTTAAAAAAAAACCCCAAAGGCTTTTACTCAAGAAGTTATTTTGGATGTAGATTTCAGGGTTATAAAGCGTGCTTGTAACCCAATCAGGTACTTCTATTTAAGTAGAACATATCTTGCAAAAGATTTTAAAACTTTACTATTTGGAGAGAAATTACTGATTGCTTACTATTGATAAGAAGAAAATTCATCTAACACCATAGTTCACTAGAAAAAAATCCAAACTCTGTTACTTTTGAGGGCAGCATTTGCTTATGAAGCTTTTGTAATATAAATGCACAAGACCAGGATGGACGAGGTGGGAATTCCTGCCACATTAATTGGTTTCTCCCCCTCAACTGTGGAAGTGCAGACATTGTCATTTTTTAAAAATTATTATTCAATCTATATTCATTCATCACATATTTTTCAGTGGCTACTATGTCCTAATAGCAGTTAAGTTTGCACACATGGGCCTATAATAAAAAAGTTAATACAAATACACAGTTTTAGCTCTCAAGAAGCTTTCAATTCAGTTCCAGTATAATATTTCCATAAATTTTAAATGTCAATTTTATCACTTCTCTGCCTTTAGGCTAAGATCGGGTGTAAATGCCAATTTTGTAAGAGAATGATGAGATGACAAAAAATACATTTTAAAATGCATTCCATCAATGTCTACGCAGAGTAATTAAAGACAGCCACAATTAGAGACTCACTGTGTTTGAACGGGCTAATAATCTAGTCCTGTCTTGTCACCAACTTTCAGAAGCACTCCAAGTATATCTGAGTTAATACTGATATTGGGGTCACTATCTTAAATTGTCTTCCACAATCTTATACTTATCTGGGACTTCAGAGAAGGCTTTACCTTGTTATCATTGCCCTACCAAAAAAGAAGAGTCGCAACCTGTCTTGAGTGTTAAACAACGCTGGCTCTAAAGAAATCATTTAAGATAACCTCCAACCTTCATGCTACAATCTTAGCTTGTCTCCTTTGCCTCCAGAAGACGCTTGCTATATCGTGTTTTTCCATTGGCTCCTTCAAGCTGGATTATGCCAATTCCTATCTTTCCAGAATAATCCTTTCATTGTCAAGTATGTTGCTGATATGAAATTTATTTCCCCTTTGATTAAGGGTTCTGGGAGACTGCAGGAGTGAGAGGATTAGAATGGGTCAGGAAGTGTTTCACCTCTGGATTACTGGGTCACAGCTGATCCAGGTCAACGATGATACTAATACTAGGGATTCCATCAGCACTAGCTAATAGAAACAAGCCACATAGTGATTTTAAACCTCCCAAGAGAACATTAAAAAGAATGAAAAGAAACAGGTGAAATTCATTTTAATAACATATTTAATGCAATATATCCAAAATATGGTCATTTCAAACAAAAATATTAGTGAGATCATTTGCTTTCTTTTCTATGCTAAATCTTTGAAGTCTAGTCTGTATGGTACTCTTGGGGCACATCTCAATTTAGCCTGGTCACATTCAGGTGTTCATGGCGCCACATGGCAAGTGGGTGGAACACTGGACCAGGTAGGCCTCCAGAAATTTAGACAACAACCTCACGAAATCTTGTTCAACACATAGAAACCTCCTCGGCTGATAGACTCAGTGGTATGAAAACTGAATCCATTCTCTCTAGTAGAGGTAGTCTTTGTTCTCAGTATCGGTGTTATTTACCAAGCCTGAACAGTGGTCATTTTAATCATTTTAATCAACACTATCACATTCCAAGTCTCCACATGAAGTCCACGAGTGTGGCGTCCACAGCTCTGTTTGCACAACCATCTAGTCAAGCAGTAGTTAGTAGGGCCAGGCCTGGTGGAAGTGCTGGGGCCAAGCCACCAGGACCAGAGTCCTGGCCTTCAAGGAGATTCTGTTCTAGCGTCTAGTCAGAGTTAAGTTCCCACTTTTCAAAGGTTTTGCCTTGTGAATGACCTATGCAGACTTGTGAGACTCACATAGTATCCCCTTGGCTACTAAAAATAAAAGTAGAGAGATATATTCATTCTTTTTTTGTCATTTTTAAAAGATTTATTTTTATATATTTATGCATACAAGAACAGAAGTATAAGCCAGAAGTGTGGGGGGTGAGAGGATTCACCAGAGATGGGGTTGGGGGGTGCACAGAACAGGCAGACTGACAGAAGTACATAGCTGAGGGGAGCAGCAGGTGGGTCAGGAGAGGTCTGCTGCACCATGTGGGCAGGTCCCTGGCCGGGGATTGAATTCACGTTGCAATGGTTGGCAATAGCTTTACAGTGCTGAGACACAATTCCTTGCACCACCAGGGAGGCCCATGTTTCGTGATTTTTTTAAATGCTTTTTTTTTTTTTTAACATCTCTGGATGCACGCGCTCATAGATGGATGACCAAAAAGAAAAAAAATGAACAAAGCAAAAACCAACCCTTCATCTTTTATTTTTGTCATAACATTGCATTTGGCATGTTTTCTAGGAAATAAAAATTTGCTTGCAAACCAGGGAATCTAATTGTTCAAATTATTCCTTTTCATAAATATTTTGTAACTGACTACATGAAATGCTGTTATTTTATCTTGTCTTGAGAACCGTAAGTGATCTCTTCCTTTTTAAAAGAAACAGCAAAGGAAAAAAATGCTAACAAAGAACAAATATAATAGAAGTCATGTAATGGTGTACAGATAAGATACAAACGTCTATAAAATAAACCCCCAAATTCAAGCCTTCTGTGGGCAAGAGCGGCCGACACAGACAGAAGCTCACAGAAGGACTGACAGGAGATCCTTTCAGACATCCTTTCAGACATCCATTTAGAAGGATGTCTCCTGTCAGTCCTTCTGAATCTAGGGAATTAAGCAATTTCTGAGCTGAGTGGAGAGTCACTGAGTTCTCACTAGATGATCTACCAGCTTCGAGCAAAACAAGGCGCAGAGATCTCCCTCGCCACCACAAGCTCTTTCCCTTTATTTATCAGCTGATGTTAATGTTCTCTCTTTGTAGTCTTCAAGTTTCTGTGACCTTAATATGACATTTCAGTTGGGTGATGAATCGCTCTTAAATGACACTGGGCTGATTAGACAGAGGCCTTGTTGGCATAATAAGCAGTTACAATGCTGCGATTCAGCGTGATAAGCTTAAACATACAGAGTTAGATGTAGTAATATCTAATTTGTCAAAGCTCTTGTGGCTTAATTCTCTGCCACAAAGCTTGAAAGAAAGAGTGGCTGGACAAAAAGCTCCAGATTTATTGCTTAAATACCTTCCAGTAAATTGGTCTTGCCCATCCTGTAATCTCATTTTGGACATTGTGGGAGACAGCAAAACTCAGCTAGCCTGAAGCCTCCTTAAAAATGGGCCTAAGGGTTCCTGATCATACAACTTGAAAGCTAAGGGACAAGATAAAATGTCTCTTCAGAGGCAGACAACAACCCATTTGCCTGGACGGAGCTTTCCTTTTAAGATAATTGCATAAAAAAAAAAAAAAATGTCAGTGAGAGGATGCAAGATTCATGTAGGGAAATAAAAAAAATACACCAGGTCCTGAATACATCATATGAAACTGGCCACAGCTCTATTATGTGAAAAATCAAACAGAAGCAGCTAACATTTCTTTTAAATTGTTATTACAATCAGACTTACCTTATCCTGGCAATAGTCAGTTTTTTCTGGTAAGTATTTTAAAGGCAGACTAAGCCTTTCTAATTGGGAGATAAGAATATATCCTTCTCTTGCAACTTTGAAATAACCATTACTTTTCATCTGATATAGGAAAAGAGGAAAAAATGAGCATATTCTGCAGAGTAAACATAAAAGGTATCTACTATTTTCAGGCTAAGTATGCAAATAGCAGGTTTATAGTCAATGAATATTCCACATTTATTGTGATGGAAAACACTGATCTAAAAGTCTTGGAGAGAGAAAAATTAGCAAGTTGATAGCCCCTTATCTAGTGGAATATTTAAACATATGAATAGTCATTATATTAGACAAAAAGTATATGCTATGGAAGAAACACAAAGAAAGAGATAATCTTACCTGGAATCTAACAGCAGGTACAGGTTTGGCTCAGGATAATAGGACAAACTGGCAAGAGCTTCCAATGGGCAAATACTTGATAGAAAAATAGAATTTCTGACCATAGATAAGAGACATTATGGGGGGAAAAGGGCATGAATAAAACCTGATGCTGTAAAGACACAGGCAGAATCTTTCATACCTGAGAATGTTTACTTTAATAGTAACACAAATCTCCATATTTCATACCCATCGGAGCCTGTCTAATCATTAGGATGCAGACTACAATTCCCAAAAGTTTACTCAAACAGGATGGAAGTTCTGTGATGTCTTGTGAAATGAGCTCACTGTGAGTTGGCAGAGCATAGAGGTCACTGCTCCACAAGGTCATACAGGGACTTAAGCTTCTCCTACCCTATTTCCCTGCTAGACTCAGGATTGCCCCAAATGTTGAAGTTAGCTCACTAGAGCTACATCTGCATTACTACACCTGTATAGAGAAAAAGGTGGAGGGCAAGAAACTTCTTTTCTAAGGAAATAATCCAGATATTGCTCACATAACCCAAAGGCGAGAACTTAACTGGGAGGCATGTGTCGTGTGGAAAGTCCAAACAAATCAACTACAAATATGAAGAATGGGAAATTAGATATTTTGGGATAATGACGCAGTGTCTGACATAGGAGGTCCTCAGTCAATGTTCATTGTTTAATTAATGAAGGAATGATTACATGAACAGCTGAACATTCTATATAAGACTTAATTTTACAGAAATTGGTAGCTGCTTAGTTCCTATTGTGAAGCAAATAATCAAAGAGGAGCTGTACGAGATACTTCTGGCTACTTCATTAGGGGAGCTATTTCTCAACCTGGGAAGAACAGGTTATTTTTTAACGCTTTGTCCAAACTGGAACCCTGGAGTTACATCCCCTCTCCTCCACATTTGTCTCATTCCTTTGATCCGGCTCTCCCTCCAGAAGTAGCATATGATGGGATCACATGTTTCTAAGGCCCCAAGACTCCAAGTCTTCATCCGCTACTTGTTTCTTTACCATATTTTTATTAGGAAAATGTGTCTGTAGCTTTGGACAGTACCTCTAGAATTATAAATCTGGATTCTAATTATATTTTCTGACTCCAAAAGAAATCTTATATCAAATCTCAAGTATATATATATATATATATATATATATATATATGAGGATAAATATATGTATATGGCTTAAGTCCTAGAAGTCACAGGTCAGACTTAAAAACATGAAGTGATTAGAGAGAATAATATAAAAGATAAAATAATTCAGCACTGTAAATAATCAGATGATGTGGCTTGAAAAGAAGAGATTAATTTAGTGAATAAAAGCAATCATTTAAGAAGACTATTAGTCAGATCTCAGCTTTATAGAGAGGTATATTTTGACTGGAGAGATAATTCCTCTGGAGGAAACCAAGAGAAACAGCTTGCAGTGTGAATAAAATGCAGTGAGGATAATAAGCTATTTTTATCTATGTAGTTGTTATCTTTCATCTATATATGTACCTGTAGGTATAGAAGCATATAGTGTGAACTAAATAGAACTAAATAATAAAACTAAAGTTAGTGCAACTTGGGGAGTGGCCTAACTAAGGAAATCTGAATTATTGGGTGTAGGCTGATGGACAGATCTAGGCCAAATTTATCGTTTTAAATGGGCTTAAAGTTATTCTATTGTGACAAATGGAACTTGGGGTAGAAAACTCTACAGATATTTTAAAAATCATTTGTCTCACTTTTACAAGAAAAAAAGCTTAAAAATTTATTAAATAGTTAATATGTGTTGTGCATCGTATAAATCATTATATAGCCATGCAGTATGAATATTAACACTTTACAAATGAGAAAATGGAAGCCCAGGGCCACAGAGCTGGTGACATCAATGCCACCTGTCTTCAAAACCCATGCTTATATGACTGCTGTTGGAAGTTACCAGGCTAGGAACAATAATTCTGTAGGCAATGCTAGGGTGATGGTTCATGGGTGACATGGTGGCAAGAGAACTATGCGGACTACACCTCAGGGGAGAAGCCAATTACTGTACAAAAATGAACAAAAGATGGCCTCCCTTGTGGCACAGGGGTTAAGTCTCAGCACTGTTGAACTATCGCCAGTCACTGCAACATGAGTTTGATCCCTGGCCAAAGAGCTGACCCACTTGGTGCAGCAGACCTCTCCTGTCTCGCCTGCTGCTCCCCTCAGCAGTGTATTTCAGTAGATCCCCCTGTTCTGCTCCCCACTCTGTCTCTGGTGAATCCTCTCACCCTAACCCCCGCACCCCAGTTCTCGTATGCATAAATAAATAAAAATAAATCTTTAAAAATGAACAATGATGTAAGAAAACAAACAAGTTAAAGAAAGGAAAGGAAAAGAAAATCAAGTTTTTAAGGAATGTAGTATATTTTGTAACTTTTACAAACTGTTTTTTAAAAATCAAAATATTTTTATCACAGTTAATGAAAATCCCTTGGGAAGACAAAGATGATGAAAAGACCTCAGGGAACATTAAGAACTGCTGCTGAGGGGAACTTAGCTACCAGAACTGGTCGAGAAAGACATCAGAAAGCTCTTCGGGGCTGTCAGAGGAAAAAAGAAAAGCAGAAGAATGAAAAGAGTCTGGAGAAATTGAAATTTGTCTGCATCGCACCTTTCTTTTGACAATTCACATTCATCTGAAGCAGAATCATTGTTTATTCTTATTATGCCAGGTTTCCTTTTCTGGTCTGTTGGTTCTCCAGGGTTTTGTGGGACAGTAGTTTGAGTTTTCAGATTTCAAAAGCATTTGGGATTTCAAAAAGACAAAATGTAAAGGATACCCAGCAGCAGAGTTTACATAGGCAGTTTTAATCATAATAATCTGCGTAGTGTATGAGAATTCCCACCTCCCCTGCCTGTCTCCTTTCTCTTTATGCCTGGAAAAAAGGAAGGAACCCCTCTTTCCAATGTAACCACCTATAAAATTTTGGTGGAAACATTTTGTCCAATTCTATCTTCCTGATTCATTTTCTGCTGTCATGAATCCAAATCACCTACAAGAGTCACCACTGACACTGAAATAAACTGGGCTATGAGTAGAGAATCAAGTGTTGCCTTATGACTTAGCTGTCATTGCCTTATGGAATTTGGCAAGTTCCCTAAATGCCAAAGTGTGACCTGGGCTTGCATTCTATAGCTTTTGAGATCTCAAAACACTCCCAGCTGCCACGGCTGAGAATGAACTGCAAAGGCTGACACCACTGAAGAGGTGCCAAAGTGAAGTGATCACAACTTAATCTCAGCCAAAAAGCATTTATTTGCAGCAGACATAAAGATCAAACTCCCAAGTCCCACACATAACACAGAAATCACTGCTAAAGAGACTCAACATCATCGTGCCAGACACAAAGTGAGTTATTTCTCTCCTTCCCAGTCTCACCACAGTTTCCTCCCACTTGGTCACACATGGTAAGCATCCATCTAGCCCCGCTAAGTCCCCTGTTCTTATCAGCGGATCTGCGCTGCCCACTATGTGAGCGCAACTGAGCGCATATTTCCAATGTAAAAAGACTGACATCATTATTATTTTAATTAACCAGATGTCATTTTGCATTCTTTTTTTCCCTTTTCCCTCCTTTAACATTTCTCTCCTTCTCTGCCCTACTCCGGTGCCCCCAGATAATGTGGATTGTTTGGGTATCATCCGTAAACTGCCACAAGAACTTGACATCAGTAAAACTTTGACCTGAGCAATGATGGCATGTAAAGGTCTTTAACCTACTTTGAGACATTGTTAATGTTTAAAAAACAGAGAACAAACTATTTTCTTGGATGCCTTAAGGAGTCAAATGAAAAACTGGCTGTTTGTCTTGGTCAGTGAGATCCAAAATAAAAATGTTCAGTATGTGAGTCTCAGATACACACACACACACACACACACACTTTTTAAAGATCTATGCATGCAAACGTATGAATTGATTAAAATGTTTTAGGAAATTTAATGAAGAGTGACAACATATAAGAAGCCGTGATTTTCTCAAAGGGACTTTTACAGTTTTTGATGCATTTTTCAAAAAACCATTTTGACCACACACATGGACATTCTCTAACTTTGAAGACTGGTTGCCTGTTGTAATCAACACAGATGACTTTGGAACTTAGAAAAAGTCAGACATATCTTCAAAAATGTTGACTTCTCTAGGCACATGTATCTCCTGATTTGTTAAGTTGACTGACTTTATAATTTCCCTTTTTTTCTTGCTTTATAACCTGCTCAGTATCACTGACTAAATCATAAAGAGAACTCCAAGATTATCAGAATAAGTCACAATTTACTGAAACAAGCAAATGCTTATTGAACGATTCAGGGTAGGCAGTGATCTCCATTTTTAAATCAAATTACTACATGACTTGGAAAAACAATATTGTTTTTAATTATAAAATGTTTTCATATATTCTGCAGACTTATAGTTATTTTCTTACGCATCACACATTTAAAAAAAAACTATACAAGTTAGCAATCATAATTTTAAAGCAAATTATATTTTTATATTTTTCTCCTTTTCCCCATATTGTTTTAAGTCCTATATTTGAGGTCAGCTTTATCCTTATAAGTTTTTGTTGCTTTGCACACATTTCCAACATGTTTTAAAAAGTCACAACCACAAGCTTCCAACCGATTCTGTCTTTTCAATTAAGTGTTATCAATTGTGTCTTGAGAAATTGCAGCTACTTTTGGTAGTGGCACTCAAGCTGAGGAGGGGGTTGTCTAATAACAAGATACCTGTGGGTCAATAAGAATGTCCAGAAGACAGAGAGGGCGAAAGAAGATGAAGCGGTGAGAATGGCCCCGAATTCTCACGTGACCAAGGACATCAGGCTAGTGGGCAACACAGAAGGAGAACAGGCTTGGGCAAAAGTTTTTATTATAAAAAAAGATAATGAGAGGTAAGAAACTGGATTTAAATCCCTAATGACCAAACAAATCACTTTATTTTCTCTCACTTCTTTTTAATAAAGTGAGAACAATTTTTTCATTAAAGACTGTAGTTTCCCAGACTTGAATCTGTATAGGCCTCTGTCATCTTTGTACTAGAAAAAAACCTGTGTTTCACTGTGAAATTTCCCACAAGTTGCCTGAAATCTTGTTCCTAATTTCTTGTTAGATTTTTAAAATGGAAAACAGTATTTTCTTAGGTACTTTGATCAAATGAAAAGGTATCTTATGTTGCCTTTTTCAACAAGTTCCAAAATAAAGAATACCTGGACAATTGTTAGCTTGTTTTATCAATATAGTGATGCATAGAATTTAGTCTTGAAGGAAAATAAAAGTCATTAAATAGCAGGTTCTCTGGTGAGAAAAGTCAACCTGCTTAATCTTCTGAAATGTAAAATATTAAAATAAATAAGTCACTGATATACCAAATGCTTGAGTTGGCTATAAATGAACTATCAATTCTGGCTGACATAGGTCATATTTCTGGATCAGGGTTGTTGTCTGATTCGTTCCCTTATTAGTTTATAAGGCGGACTAACTATGTATTCACTCAACATTTCTTTGGCTTCCACCAAGAGAAAACCTAATGTTTGGGCACTGAGGACCTAGCAATGAACCCAGTTTCTGTTCTCAGGGTGCCTACAGTCTAATGGGATGTAGAAGCAGCAGTGGGTGTTTGGAGACAACTGTCTGAATAGGCAAACTGAGATAAATGCTATCATACAGGTAGACACAGAAGCTTTTTAAATGATATTATTTAATAATGTTAAATAGCATTTAATACTTAACATTTAATATTATTAAATACTTCAAAAGTGTTTATTATATGACAGACACAGAGCCAGCATTTACATCTCCTGACATCCCAAAGGGGATAGGTCTTTATCCCTATGTTACAGATGAGAAACAGAGACTTAGTTATTTGCCCAAAATCACCTGTCAATAAAAATGATAGACTTGGAATTTGAATCCAAGTACTCTAACTCCAGATATCTTAGAGCATCTTCATAAGACTAAAATGAGGCTGAAGAACAAGAAATTAGCCAAGAATGGGGGTGGGAGCTATGGCAAGAATATAGAGATTGCTGTGGAGAGAGAAAATGGCTGTTCCCTGGAGCAGCATCCAGTATAGAAGAGCTGAAGCTCAGAGTTCAGGGGAGGAGGGTTGATGAGACATAAAGATTCACACCTTGCAGACTGGCCTGCTTAAGATTTGGAGCTTCAGACTCCTCCAGACTGTGGAGGAGTCTATGAAGCGTAAAATACAACTTCAGGGCCTTGCTGGTGGCACAAGGGGTTAAGACGCAACCTATGAAGCCATTCGCAGCCACTGCAACACGAGTTTGATCCCCAGCCAGGGAGTTACCCACATCGTGCAGCAGACCTCTCCTGACTTGCCCGCTGCTCCCCTCAGCAGTGTATTTCAGTCAATCTGCCTTTTCTGTTCCCCACTCTGTCTCTGGTGAATCCTCTCAGCACCCCTGCACTCCCCTCCACATCTCTGGCCTGTACCCCAGTTCTTGTATGCACAAATAAATAAATCTTTAAAAAAAAAACCTCATCTGTTAAGTACCCAGATACTTGTTTTTGGTAAAATAGTGATTTTCCCCTAAAACTTTTGTTCTAGAACTTAAAAAAGATAACACAGATGAACTAATGCTTACTTTATAGATCAGAAAGCTAAACTGCATCATGATAAAGTGACTTGCCAAAAGTATCTAGTTAGACAGACCTGGTGTTTCTCTAACTACAAGTATTTTTATTTCTTGGTGTCTTTTCACTCTGCCCTAAGGCTATTTGATTATAAAAAAATTTCATGGTAAATACTGATTTTAAACACAATGTTCATTGCTAAATTAAATTGATTTTTCCATTCCCAGACTCTCTTTTCTCTGCCCAGATGATGCCAGAATAAAATGTTTTTAGTTCAATTCTAAGAACATTCCTTTTATTTCTATGTAATCATAAAATATTCAATTGTGATCAGTAAAATAACATACTCATATTGAAAAAGTCTGTTATTTTTCATCTTACTTTACATATTATACATATTCAGAAGACTCACCTAGGAGCTAAAAATCAAATAAGTAAAATAGATTTTCTTTCGCATGTTAGTATTATACTTTATATTATAGCACTTTGTTCAAATTTGCTTTTATCTGAGAGCACAAAGAGAGCTTCAGAAAGAAGAAAGCAAAGTGAGTCCGTCAACAGCTTTGCTAATCTATTATTCTGTATTTTCCTTCTGATAGCCTTCATCTCAACTGAGTCACCATTTAACTCCTAGAGATAGTGCCATTCATCTTATCTCTACAAATTTCCTTCATAAAAAAAAGGAATCCATTTGCCTTAGAGATACAACCAGCTTTGAATGGAAATTTTAAAAACAGATGTATTGTGTTCTTATATAACTCTCCAAAATATTGACTGTTTATCAACAAGGACACTTCCTATATATGATACATACATATATACATATATTATTTTTTAAGAATAATTTCATAAAGTCACTACTATTTAAAATCTGACTTTTCTAATTTCTCCTCTTACCCACCATGAGGGTTGAGGGGGCTGCCGCTCAGACATCCTGAGCCACAGTGTGTATGTCCTTGAGTGACCTGGGTGCTCTGAAACAGGTGCCAGCCCTGATGAATTTTAAAAAGCCCTGCATTCTTGGAAACCAGGGCAGCTGCCTGCAGGCATTCTGACTCCTGAAGTAGAAGACCCACCTTGATCATAAGCTTTGCTCACTGTCTGAAAATAACCCCGGAGGGTTGTTAACTCTCCCAACATAAATCTCAGAAAAACCATGGGTCTTGGTTAGCTTCCACTGTGTCTGCAGCACAGCTGGCACACATGCGCAGTTACTGAATAATTTCTTGCTTCCTTGGGGGATAACAGAATCATGGAGCTCTTTCCAATTCCCAGGTAGAACATCAAGTCCTTCCCACCCCATTGGTCATGGCCACCTCAGGGATGCTTTTTCACTAATGCAGATTTGAAAGAACTAGCCCCTAGTGAAGGAATGTTGCTTGCTGCAAACTTCATGCATTTCATAGGTACAAAAGCTTTGTGTGTATCTGAAGCCAAAATGACTTCTGATTTGAGAGATAACAGAACAAAAAAATGGTACTTACTCATTCGTAAAACTTTTTTTAATATCATGGAATGCTGCAAGGCAGAGAACTGAAACCTGAAATAGTTAAACTTGCAAAGAGACTCATTCATTACTTTCAGAAAAGAAAATCTTCTTAAAGCTAAAACATTCAATTCTTGGTTTTAGTCCAAAGGTTCTGTTCAGTTGTTTTGAAGTTACAGGGAAAAAAATGTACTTTTCCTATCGTACCCATTGACATTTTTAAACAAAAATAATTCAAAGATATTTAAACAGTACAACTTCAAATGTCTGTTGTTAATCCACTGTGGGGAAGAATCTGCAGGAGAAAAAAAAAAACTATGAAAAAATAAACTTGGAGTTTGATTATCCTTTCAAACACTGAATCAAACTAAAATCCTTCTACGTTTATGATTGTGCTATCACAGTTGGGTCTATTTTTAACTAAAAGAGAGTACAGATTCCTACATCATCTTTTCTACAAGAAATTTTAAGGGGGAAATTTGAAAACTATTGTATGTATTTAGAATCACAGAAAAAATAGTTGCATGTTAGAAAGTTTGATTTCATAAATAAATACTAAATTAACCCAATGA
This sequence comes from Talpa occidentalis, assembly GCF_014898055.3. NCBI lineage: Eukaryota > Metazoa > Chordata > Mammalia > Eulipotyphla > Talpidae > Talpa > Talpa occidentalis. The sequence goes on along the minus strand of NW_023604295.1, from coordinate 137,240,089 downwards.
TCCTATTATTTCAGAGAATTACTCTATTTCACATGCAAATTAGACCTTTTCTCCACATTTTTGTGGGTGAAATGTTATAATTTTAAATTTTCTTATTTAAAACCAAGTTCTATTCTTAAGTGGCGAAGGACACATAATTTAATTTAAAGGAATGAATCCATGGTAGAGGAGCACAGAGATAAGAGCTTACAGATGTGTCACTTACAATAATTCTAGATTATTTAACCTCTTACATTTAGAGACTGTGGAAAATCTGTGGTTTGAATTTTGGGATGAGATATTTTATCTCTTGCAACTTCAATTTCTTTATCTCTAAAATGGGGATGATAATGAGATTCTTATAATAAAAGAGGCAATACATGCCACACAGCATAGATAATAGCACTTCACACATATTTAATAATTATTAGAATATTGTCTCATTAATCTTTTATTTCCTTTATGTCTATAGTGTGATCTGAACCGGAGACTGGCTGACAGAGGAAAATACATTTGCAGTTCTTTCAAAAGGAAAACATTGCTTGTTTATCTGTTCTTCCTATTCTGACATCTCTTTCTATTTTTGAGTTCAGGAAGTACATATAAGGATTGTCTTGAGCCTAGGATGGTTTGAAAAGTCACCAATGCATTTTCATTGACATTTTCATTTTCATTTTCTACTCCCAAACAGATGTTCGGGTTGTCTGGCTGAAAGCTAAAATTTATTGAACGATTACTAATTGTGAGGCACTGTGCTATACATACACTTAGTTAATAATTAAATCTGCCTTAGGAAGTTGATTATTATTTCCATTTTTAATGAGGAAAGAGGATCAGTGAAGGAAACACAAACTGGTTAGACTCCAGTTAGGTCTCATTCACAGCCTTGCTTTTCACCACAAGCCCCAGGCTGGTGGTCAGAAGGTCACTCTGTAGCCTGGTAAGTGGATGGTTCCCTTGGCGAAAGCTTCCCAGCCAAAGGTCTGTGAATGTAGAGTCATAGAAACGAGGGGGAGGATGCACCACACAAAGGAAACTGCACATCGATGGGGAAAACATTTCTCTCAACGAACAAATTGGGTCTATCAGTGACTGGTTTAGTCATAACACAATCTGGCCTTTTAAAGAGGCAGAATTGTATAAATACAGTACAGGAAGTTCAAAAGTAATATTTTAGAAACCACATTCTTTTCTCCAGAACAGACAGCACAGAAGGTTCCATTTCCCACATTAAGACACTCTGTCTTCTCCTTGGGACACAGGGAAACATTTACTAAGAAGTCTGAACAGCCAGGAGCATGAACCCTGATACTTTCCACTGTGTTCACAAGCACCATGGATTCAATGGCGGTCAAGGACTCTGAAATACCCTGTTGAGATTTCTCTGCTCGTGCTCAGCTAACATGAATCACTTTGACTAAGGACGGCCCTGCTTAGCTTTCTGACATTATTAATAGTTGGCTCAGTTAAGTTGACCACAATAAGAGCTTTCTCTAGCCCGAGATAGAGCCTATCAAGCCCTTGTGAATGTCAGCATTGAACTTGGGATGGATTCAGATCCAAATTTTAAAATATAGTAAACACTCTCCAAAGACATTCAAGGGGCCAGCTACTAAAAACCATCATGACAGGGCAATTGTAAAACTCTAAATGAAACCTAGACTTTAAATGTGGATACATGTTATGGAATGGAACTTTTTAAGGGGAATTTCACAAAACCTTAAGGGGAATTTCACAAAACCTGCTAAAGAATACATTAGTCTGTTCTTTTTATTTTTTATTTTTTGCTTGCTTACATTTACTCAGTTCAAATTTGCACTGTTATATGATATCAGATAGTCTCAGAAATACCAAGCTTCAAAATTTCTTACTTATAATTGCCATGTGCTTAGTAAAAATATGTTCTCAGAGGGTGAGCATCACCAAAATACAAGCTTTGTTTGGAATAAGAGTATCTCCACCCACTGCCACAAAGAGAGACCATCAAGGCTGGCTTGGGAGATTTACCTGAAATATGTTATCTGTTTTGAACTAACATTCTTTCCTAAAAAGAATACTTTGGGATGGGATTCCAACCAAATTGGTTAAAACCACTAATATTTAGACTAGAAGAAACCTCTTAAATCATTTAATATTCTTCTGGAATAGGGCAAACCCCCTAATTTCTTGAGGGGGTTTCTTAGAACTACCTTTATTTATTTTTTTCACCCATTTAGGTTTTAATTTATTTTTTTAATTATGTTTATCAAGGCAAATTTTATTTACAACACCGAATATATTTTGGGAGTACAAGCTCAGACCTCTACAAATGTTGTTATCACACCACACCTACTACCAAAGCCCTAATAATGCACTGAGAGGAACAGGGCAATGAAACATTTAGTGAAGAACCTGGAATTTGCTTTTACAGGAATCCAGGAAGAAATGATCACTTGTTTGTCAATGATAAACTTTTGGACTGTTGATTACTTCCCTTGAACTTTCACTCCCAATTAGCTCAGACTTTATTTGTGATTCATATTGAAAACACAGAGGCAATTCAGCTCATGTTTTATCATCCTAAGTGTAGAAAATGAGTCATAACTATAATAGCTAAAGTATAATGATTGTATTTTCATGCTGTGTTTTATCAGTCAATCTCAAAATCATTTTTATTGAAGTACCTTTTATGATGATATTTAAAAAATTAATGTCTTCAATTTTCATAGTTTTTTAGAGTATATTTTCTGTTTACCTGTGCAATAAAGTCTTGTGAAAAAATTAGAGAATGTAGAAAAAATAAGGTGCAACATAGTAGGAAGGATACATAAAACACTTCTGCATAGTAAAAAAAAAATAATAGATATCTTGGGAAAAACATGTATATTGTTGTTTGAATGAAGTTCTTTTCATGAAACACCATTTTACTTGAAAGGAGGGCTGACAACCAACTATGGTAATCCGACTTAGTTATCTAGCAGGCATTTTCTTGGAAAGGAATTAAATGAAGCTGTCACTTCATGGAAAACAATTTTAAGTATTTTATTGCCAAAGATGAAATTTGAGTTTTCAAATGAGTATGAGAATTTTGGGAAACTTGTATCTGATACCATCATTTTGATGACTTCCTAATACTTAACAATATTCTTGATCGAATTGGTGAGACTATTAACCAATGTGATTGTGTAATTAAATGCACCAGTATTTAGAACACATGCATAACTTGATTCAAAGTACAACACAATGAATGGATTGTAGAATATGAAAAGTTCATCAAAGTTTCAAATTTCCCATTGTAGCTAATCTTCAGGATACCACCATGGGATGAAATTTAGCTTAGTATCAAAGAAGCATAATAACACTTCCCTCTGATGCAATATCCATCTGCATGAGGCCAGATTTTTTTAAACAATAAAAGCAACAGATTGAATGCAGAGGTGGATATGAAACTCCAGTGGTCTTCTGCTGAACATGATACTAAAGACAATTGAAAAAGAGAAAATAGTAACTATCACTAATTTATTTTTATTTTGGAAAATACAGATTTTTCTATAAAAATGTGTTGCTTATGTTAATATGCACAAAGTTTACCATGGCCATTTAGATGAATGAATACATGAATATTTTAATGATTTCTCAATTTTCATTTCTCTTTTTTTAAAAAAAGATTTATTTATTTATGTATACAAGAACTGGGATGTAGGCCAGAGGTGCGGGGTGTGAGAGGATTCACCAGAGAGAGTGGGGGAGCAGAACAGGCAGATCTACTGAAATAAACTGCTGAGAGGAGCAGTGGGCGAGACAGGAGAGGTCTGCTGTGCCATGTGGGTAGCTCTCTGGCCAGCCGAGGATTGAACTCATGCCGCAGTGCCTGGCAATAGCTTGATTGTGCTGTCTTTAACCCCTGTGCCACCAGGAAGGCCCAATTTTCATTTCTCATACAATAAATATTAATAGATATGACCCTCATAAGCAAGACCTCTATTTTCCTCGTCCCTGTCACATCTACTGGTTCCTTCCTACGAGCATTTACATATGCTCAGTAATTACTTTCACCCACACTACTTCCAGATACTGCTTCTCACCTTCCCTTCAAAAGTAAACCTTTTTCTTTCCTTGACATCTCAATAAAAATACACTGTCACAGTCATCCTCTCAGTGGCACCTCATGCTCCATCAATTTGACAGTCATCCTCTGCCCTGCTGCTGGGAAAGTCTGGAGTCACTCAAGGTCAGCTCTAGGACTTCTGATCTTACTCTTTCTTTCCTCTATCAGTCAATTCATCCATTTTTACACTGACATAAAATTACAACAATATTTCATTTTATAAACTTCATGATTTTTCTTTCTTTTTTCATATTGCTAGAAGTATTTGGTTGAAAACAAATGGTGAAAAATTAAAATGCTTCTTCCATCTTCTCTGTGGCTCTGTGAGCCAGAACAGTGTTAAATAGGAGAAAGGTGGATTAGATCCAAAGTTCTGCCAATTATGTTCCATTTCTGCCAGGTTTTAGTGGCTGTACAAGAGTTTGGGAAGGGCGGGGATTTTTGATTTATATGAAATACTTAAACTGCTGCTAGTGGGAACTGGCTGCATAAGTGAATTAAAACACAGTCTGTTATGAAGGCTTATACTTCCTTCTAGAAATTTATAAGCTTCAATTATCAGTAGCATAAATCATCCAAGCAGTTATATCAACTAAATCAAATTATACAGATTATGAAAAGAGTCCTGGTGGTTAGAATAATTCTTGAGAAATTTAACTTATTAGATCTAACTTATACCAGAAGTTTTTTGTTTTCTATCTTACTTTTACAAATGACAATTTCTTTGTTCTCAGCTTTTCTGGAACTTCATTGCATCAAATTCCACTCCTAGCTATCAATGTTAAAGTATTTCCTCAGTGGGAACTACCAAATCCTATGTTCACTGCAGCACAATTCTCAGTAGCCAAGTTATTGAAACAACCTAAGTGTTCAAGGACTGCTGAGTAGACTAGGAGAATGTGGCATGTATACTCAATGGAATACTTCTCAGCTGTGAAAAATAAGATGACCCACGTATGATGTGTGGCAACATGGATCGAACTGGAGGGGTAATGCTAAATCGGCATTACAGTCAGGAGGAGATAGATAAATACCAAGTGACTTCACTTTGTGGAACATGAAGAAACAAAGGAAAGGAACAGAAAAACCAAATCAATAACAAACCTAGAAATCTGACTATAGAACTGAGGTAACTGAGGCTGAGGGAGAGGGTAGAGAGCAGGAAATGGAAGGGGCTCAATGAACTGTGGTGGAAGTTGGTGGGTGCCTCAGGAATGGTGGGGGGGTGACAAGATACTTCTGAAGGATGTGACCCTACACCTCTGAATATATACAGTGATGTAAACCAATGTTACTTCAATTAAGATGCAGAGTTCAATCATAGAAGCACAATTTTACAGAAACATTAATTCCAAAGGGCACCTGCACCCTTATGTTTATAGCGGCACTATTTACAATAACTAAGCTATGGAAACAACCCAAATGCCCAAAAACAGATGACTGGATCAAGAAGATGTGGTACATATATACCATGGAATATTACTCAGCATTCAAAAAAGATAAACACATGCAATTTGCAGCAACATGGATGGCGCTGGAAGGGATCATGCTCAGTGAAATAAGCCAAAAAGAAAAAGAAAAATACCGGATGGTCTCACTCATAGCAGGAATCTAGAAAACCTAAATAAGGGACCATGAAAAAGACTAATTATAATAAAGTAAAAATAAAAATCAACAAGCAACTATAAGCCAGAGACACACTCTGGGATGGGGGAGGGGCGAGGAGGGATTAAGGTCAAAATAAGGGGGGTGGAAATTGTATGGAGAATATAACCAAAATGAAAATGCATGCCTTGTGCAAAAAGGAAAAATGTAAAAAATATATTAAAAAATTTTTTTTAAAAGATGCACAATTTTATTGTTAAAGGAAGAGAATCTGGGATACACTTGGCATATGTGTGAAACTATTTGAAAATAATACTATGGGAAATGGAAGATGGAGCTAATCACTAGAGAGATTTCTGAGTGCAGAGAATGTGTCACCTTAAATGAACCTCTTTACTTAACACACCCCATGGGAGGGAGGTATAATTTTGCCCTCTTAGGGGATAAGGCAATTAAGCTGAGACAAGTTAAGTAACATTCCCAAGATCACACACTGCATTTGAATATAATAAGGATCTAATTTTGAAATATTTTCCACTGCACTTCCTTTTTCGGCAGTTCCCATTCTACTATGAAGAAGCAGCACAAAGTGTATTGTCCTAAGAAGGAGAAAGATTTCAGGGTCCAGATGCGAGAATAAAGAGGTCTTTGTTCAACTTTGACTTTCAAGGATGCATTTTTTTTTTTTTTACTTCATAGTGAAGTGAAAATGTTCTTATTTTCTTCTCCTCCAATAATCTCCGTATTTCTCATGGGCACCGCGCCCTATTTCCATAGCCCGTCATGTCGGTGGCCATCCTCAATTCTCTAGACTTTCCATTTTTTCTGAGTTCAGTGGTCACCACAGCCTTTGACTCCCAAAGACCCACTTTGAAGTGAACTTCACTTCTCACTGTGTCCCAGTGCTGGCACCCTAAATCAGGGGTTCATCGTTTCTAAATGTGTCGCTGATAGTCCTCCAGTGCTGTCCTTGTCTTCGTTATGGAAAATTCTGTCTCTCCCATCATTCTTTTTCCCTTACTGAGGTTAATCTCGTTAAGAACAAAACCAAGGGCCTCCCTGGTGGCACAAAGGGTTAAGTCTCTTCACTATGAAGCTATCAGCAGCCACTGCAGCAAGAGTTCAGTCCCCAGCCAGGTTGCTGACCCACATGGTGCAGCAGACCTCGCCTGTCTCGCCTGCTGCTCCCCTCGGAAGTATTTCAGTCAATCCGCCTGTTCTGCTCCCCACTCTGTCTCTGGTGAATCCTCTTAACCCCCCACACCTTAGGCCTACACCTCAATTCTTGTATGCATAAATAAATAATCTTTTTTTTAAAAAAAGAACAAAACCAGTGCTGTCCTGAAAACTCTAGTTAAACTTATTTAATTAGCTATCTATAAGTTCAGTTGTCTATAAGATAAAATTCAAATTATTTTGCACAGAAATAAAATGCCTCTATGACCTGATAGTTGCTGTTCTTTCAATTTTCCTCCCCTTCTCCTGAGCTCCTCCTATCACACAAAAGTTCCCCAGCTGCAAGCACACATTGAACACGGTCATCTCCATAACAAAGGGGAGGCTCCAGGCTCTGTGCTTCCCCCAAGAAAGGGTGTTACTGGGTGGCCAGGAGAAACTGGAAAAGATTGGGAGGGGAGACTCACAGGGAGACTCACAGTGAGGAGCAGCCGACCTGTGAGGGAGGGCTCACTGGCTTCTAGGTTTTGGGCTTGGAACACTGAAGATCTGTGGAGCTGAGACCTGTAGAGACGCTTGGAAAAGACATGGTGGAGGGACATGTAATATGACAATGGCAGCTATTAACCTTGATTTGTACTTTGATTTTGCTCCTTTTGCCCCAAACTTGCCTGGCCCTTTCTGTACCTTTCCCTTGGTCCCCCACCAGAGGGTGCCTTGGACTTGTGGCAAGGTTTTAGGCCTCAGGGGCCCCTCTTTGGGCAACCATGTTGGGCTGGACATTTACCGTGAAGAGATGGGTGCCTTTGGGTGTTTCATTGGGAAATGATTACCCTTTCTCTTATCTCTATGCACACTATCCTATTGAAGTTCTTTCACACTAAGAGAATTCTTTGTCTTTTTTTTTTTTTAAGATTCATTTATTTTTATACAAGAGCTGGGGTATAGAACAGAGGCGCAGGAGGGTGAGAGGATTCACCAGAGAAAAAGCGGGGAGCAGAACAGGCAAAGGACCGAAATACACTGCTGAGGGGAGCAATGGGCAAGACAGGAGAGGTCTGCCACCCCCTGTGGGAATCTCCCTGGCCGGCCGGGAATCGAACCTGTGCTGCAGAGGCTGCAGACAGCTTCCCAGCGCTACACTCAACACTGTGAGCCACCAGGGAGGCCCATGCTTTGTCTTTATGAAGTGGATGGTGGAACCCATTTAGAGTGTAGGTTTGGGGGTTCTGGGGTACCCTTTAGTCTGCCCACTAGCAAAATTATGATGAGGAAAATGTTGGTGTTTCTCATGGGGAGTGGAGGCGCCCTATGCCCTGGGACAAGGTTGACCGGGTGAGCAGAAGCTGAGGGTCTCTGACCTTGTCCATGACTCTCCATCATGTGAAGAACAATTATGCCCCCAGTTTCCCAAGCCCTCTGTGTGGAGGGTCCTTCTCCCAGTTGAGAAACAGATTCCTTGGTTGGGTTTGCACTAACAAGTCTAGCAAAACACACTCTAGACTTTGGGAATTTTCTTGACTGAAAAGTCCCACAATAAAGTGGGGGTTATCAGAAGCCTTTCTTCTCTAATCAACATGCACTATTAACTTACTATTAGAATTGCAATAGCCTTTATCTCCAAGTCACTGCTCCTATCTCACAGAAGAGGTTTGTATACTGCTTGTCTATTTCCAGCAGCAGTTCCACATCTGCTTCCTCATAAATAGTTAGATGTTTTCTTCCTAATAGATCTTTAATGCTACTTTTCCTGTTGAAAGGAGGCCACTAATAATTCGTGATTTTTAACACAGCCTCAGTCTGTGTGAGCATACAGGTGTTTGTTAATGCAGTTGTGTGTATACAATTTTAATGTATTCTTGTATGAACACATAATGTGAAATGAATGTAATTTATACTACTGCCAACACCGATGCTATCCACAGAATATTATTTACTTTTCCTTTCCTCCCAAATTCTCCTGGAACCTCTCCAAATCATACCCTTCCAAGAAATTTTTCACACTCTTCCAGCATCAATGTAAAAACTTACTACTTGTGGGATCCTAGGCCAGTCCTGACCAATTTGAGGTTTGATTTCTGAGCGTTTAAAATAATTTCATTAACAAGGGTCTCATCCATTAGCTCTGAGGTTCAAATAAGTTAATTTTTGTGAAAATGGCTGTGCAAATAAAAGCCCACTACAAGCAGTAAAAATGAATTCATGACTCTTCTAGTATTTCACGTCAACTATTTCAACATAACTTTTTCTATTTAGAGTACATTTCCTTCTTGAATTATGCTCTGTCTGAGATGGAGTTGTTTTGTAATTTCCTTCAACCAGTATTTTTTAACTGAGTTGTCCAACAGAGTAGCAGAAAGCAGCAGTGAATTTCAGGATCCATACCTGGACACATGAAAACCTATAGCAGACCACCAACTGACTTCACATTGAGTCCAAACAGCTCTCAGATGGAAACAATGACTTTCAGTCATTAACAACCCGATTAAACAGAAACCACTGACCCAGAGGTGAAAGGCTCCATAACCCACTCCCTCTTCTTGGACCTGGAGTAACCTACCCGTTTGCTTTGCTTAATTACTTCACTCATTAATGAAATGCCAAAGTTAACTACAGTGCGTGCACACACACTCACGCACACTCACACACAGCATGCAAACCAACACCAAATTTTTACTTCAATTGTCCACTCTTAGCATTTTCCTGCAGATAACCTCGGGCCTTCTGTGGCTTTGCTTAAGTTCTACATACCATACAGGGAAATAGCTGGAACACTGAAAGGATGTTTAAAAAGATCAGGAGAGATTATATTATAAAATAATATTTATACTGCTCATATATAACAACACAGTCCTAAAATGATTAGGGCCATGTTTCGGGTTTCAGAGCCCGTCATTTCTGGCAGGTGTGAGTTATCGTGTCGCTAAGGGCGACGTGGCTGCTGAAAGACTGTGAGCCAGTGATGGGCCTGTGAACTGATCGGGCTTTTTTCCTCCCTCTCTCCAGATGGGTGTGATCAAAAACATGGTAAGAACCATATTATTTTGCTGTCTAACACTAAGGGGAATCTAGCCCATGAAGCGATTACCTCTGATGTTTCTGGACAATCTAAAGATACATTACATTTTCCTAATAAGTCCTACCTTCTTTTTGATATGATGTTTTAGAAGAACAGCTTGCACTTATAATCAGTACAATTTATCACCTATCCCCAAAGTACCCTGCCGTTGAAACGCCTGACATATATATTGGGTGTCATGGATTTAGCAAAAATTGAATTATAAATTGCCCTGCCAGTTTGTGCCTCTGGAAATAATGAAAAAGTAAGCTAAAGAAATGTTCTCCTGAAGGATTTACTTTTTAAACGACTATGAAGAAAGAAATAACCAACATGGATTGCCAAAAGAATATCTCTCTAGGCACAGATTATTTGAGCAACTAAGAAAATTTAACAATAGCAATAGGAAAAAGTGTAAATTCCACTTCCAAGAAAAGAAAGAAGTTGCAATGATGTGTTCATTTTAAACAATTGAAGGATCAAATGTCTGACACGCTCAGGGTTCTCTGAAAATCTCATAAAAGGTCATGCAAAACTCTTCCTGGGATTTATAAATGTTTTATTCTTATAAATGAAATGATGGTCTGTTGGAGTTAAATACTTATTTCATTAATTAATGGTTAAAATACATTTGTAGCTCAGAATCACTCAATGTGTTTGAACTTTATTTAATATACTGATGAATAATTTCATATAAGTTTTTATTATATGTTCATTTAAATAACTTGGAAATGCAAAAGCTTATAAATAAAAGATAAAGCTTATGCTTTCTAATGTATATTTTCTAGTATTTTCCCTCTATATATGTTTTTTATTACATATATACTCTTAAGCACATTTATATTTACTTTTTCTGCCTCTTTATAAGTCACTACATTAGATAATATTCAAAATAGATTCTTTTAAAGGTTATGAAATACACTGCCATACAAAAGTGTACTCATTAAAATAGTTCTCCATATTTGAACATAGTGTTTTTCTAAATTTTGACCATAAATAGTCACAATGAAATCTCTATATTCAAACTCAATTTATGTTTCATCTCTGTTTGTTTGGAATAGAGTTACTGGATGCAAACATATAAAACCTTTGAGGTTCCTTGATAATATTTCTAATTATTCTCTCTATAAAGATCCTAAAACTTTTCCCTTGTACCCGCAGCCAATAAGTCAATCACAGAAAACCCTACCAGGCTTAAGTATGTTAATAGGCGAAATATTTATCTCTTTAAATGTGAATGTTTTGGTAACATGCTGCAAAGTTTCTTTTTTCATATGTTTATTGGTCATCAGAAGTTTTTTTTTTATATAAAATGCCTATTCATGATCTTTTCTCTTACTGAGATAGGTAATTTCTTTAAACTACTGTTGGTTGAATTGATAGTACAGTAATGGTTTCCTTCCTCTTCCTCACATGGACGGCATAATTCCTCAATGGATGGCATAATTGATTACATAGAGAATTTTTCCATAAAAATGATAGATTTATCATTTTCAAAAACACAATTTTAATGGCTTGAAAGATGATGCATCATATATAGTTAGATTATTTTGCAATATTTGTAACATCCAGTTAGATCTTTGCAAAGCATTATCATTTGGGGATTTATTTCAGTCATATTCATTTGGAAAAAACGATCTCAGTTTCACTGGCATGTTCCAGTTAGTAACATATTTTGTAAAATTATCTTCTTGTTTTTTCTCTGACACTAGTCTCATTAATGGCCTTACTTAGGCAGACCCTAAGTCTCTATTAGGCTACTTTGGAAACTTCCAGAAGTGACAACATACACCGAATACGCTGACTCTGGTTCTGTAGCCTTTATATACTGGGTTGCACATAAAGATCTTGGTAATGCTAAGTGTCTCCCAATCATATTAGTTTCCAAAAAAAAAAGGAGAAATGATTGCCCCATCAATATGTTTTCTCTATAAAAAAAAAAGATCCAAATGCAAAAGATGGAAATATGAAATTAGGAATGTAGTAACAACAGTTTTCAAACAGAAAGAAAAGAAGACAAAGCCATTGAACTGGGGGCACTCAGCAGTCTTTGGTTCTGCTCAGACGTGATATTTATCTACTGGAAGTTTGCACTGTTCTGTATTTATTTATTGAGTGACTTTGGGCAAAGTGCTTCACTTCTACCTGAAACTAATTTTTTTATGCACTTGAAGAATTCTTTTACATTGACTTTAAAAGTCACTGTGATATGAAAAGCTGACACTGAGGAAGCGGTGTGAGGAAGCTGACACTGAGAACGTATCAACTCCTTAATAAATGATGGTTCCTGCTACTGCTCCTGCTCCCCCCTTCTGCTGTGACCATGGCTACTGCCATTTATAGATGAACTTAATTTATTTGAATTGTTGTTCACTTGGCTATTTAAAAAAATACTTCAATTTCATATAAAATCTTAGTGTTCATAAGATCTTTCTCAAACCTTTACAAAAATCCCCTGGCATAAGCAGAAGTGTTACTATCTTAGTTTTGTAGATGTAGAAACTTGAATTCAGAGATAGAGAGCAGCATGACTAAAACCCATTTTTTTTTAGTTTAACGTAACACTTATCCATTATCACTATCCATTATCACTCTCAATAATCCCTGTCCTCTCATCCTGAAGACACAATTTACAAAGAAAGCCAAACAGGGCCAAGATTAGAATGCAAGACCTCTCTTACTTTTCTCTTAGTCTTCTCAATGTGAACAATCTAAATGAAATGTGTGGAGGTGGAAGAGTCATTCTGAGAAGTCTCGGTCATTATCCCTGAAGGTTAACTAGGGACCTCTGTTGCCATGGAATCCAGATGTCTTTTGATCATTACCTCTTCTCTAAAGCTCACAATGCTATGCCCCCACATTTCATTATATTCATATTTTCTCATAAACATCATCAGCATATCTCTCAATCAAATAATCCATATCTGTTCCAGAACTTCCCCAGAAGTATCTCTTCAATTGATAGTTGAATCCAAATTTCAATGTCTTAAAATTATTGTCTTGATTGGCTATTAGAACTGGGAAAAACAAGAAGCCAGGGTTCTTGGCCATGTATTTCAGATCTTAAACTTTAGCTATCGCTGGAGAAATACATAGAGCTTTGCAATACACAGAAATCCAACTCTGCCTCTAAGGTTACCCTAACCACTTTACTCCCACCCTTTCAGGGGGTGATATTTTGCTCCAGAGAATTATGAATCAGGTATTTAAAGGAACATCTCAGAGACAGTGCAGGCTATAAATCTGCTAACTCTTTTCTTCTGGGTTAATGTGTGGCATGACAGACAAGGAATTCAGACCTGTGTAATAAAAGTAGCCAATATATCCTTGCTAATGGTGGACTTGCTGCCACTGGAATTACTGTCCTAAATAAATGCTATAAAAACTCTGTTAGGCTTCATTTTATTCTGGCTGACTTCCTGGCTTTCCAAAATAGTGGTAGAAGTCAAGACCCAAAGGGAGAATAGAGCCAGAAAAGAAGGAGGATATGTGTCATATGAACATAAAACAGATCAACCAAACCCACCGTCACTTAAACACTAGACATTAAAGGCAGAAAATAGCACCATCAAATCTTATAGAATAGATTCAATTTCAAATACTCAGAGATGTGAAGCACAGTCTATATGTTCCTACGATTTTAGTCAGTAAACTTTAAATCTACAAACAAATAACTATATAAATTCCTTTTGATGTTGACAAATATAATCTGACTTGAATTTAGGATCTAAACTCATGACATTGGATTGTAGGTTTTCATTTACTCCTCCCCTCCAGTGCCTGGGCTTGGCTAGGAACAGGAGCTTTAAATCAGAGACTCTTGCTTTTCCTAATAGTATTGTTGCAAATGAAGCAAAACATAGTAAAATCAAAACACAATTATGAGATTCATAGAAAAGAATGCCACGCTTCATATGTAATCATCATATCCTCATTTTCCTGCTGCTTATGATTTTAAATGACCACATCCTAGTGGCCAAGTTAGTAGAAAGTGTTGTATGAAGCCAGGGTTTTTATCTTTAGCATCAAAAACTGGACAAAATATATTCCTTTGGCCTTGTGGGATAGTGTTTTACTCTGGGGAGATATTATTTTAAATATAGAAAGAGCAAAAGTAATTGGAATTGTCTAACACCTTATGGTTAGGTAAGTGGAATGTGTGAGTATGTCTTGTGCATATAAATCCACAGTCAGTAAAGATACTGATCTCTTCAGAAGTAACGTGGAATGTGAAAATAGAAAATAAAGCTATTTGGTGAAGCTGCTTGTTAAGTTTGTAGCACTGGGATTGAGCTCATCAGCTTTTCATTCAGACCATGCAATTTCTAATGTTCCCTAATTGAAATGCTAGAATTCTTCTGGGTTATCTATATGCTTTGTCTTGCTGTCTTCCCCAAATATGCCCAATCATAAGAAGTGACTAGAGTGTTTATTAAAACACAGATAACTACTTAAAGAGCCTTGGAAAGTCTTACTTTTTAGGTCAGGGTAGAGCTTAGGAATATATATTTTAACTAATTGTCCAGGGATGTCTATGTTTCTACAAGCTTAGGAGGTAAGGCTTTAGGCCCTCTTACCTATTCCTCTGGTTTTAATAACCATCTCTATGCTGGGGATGTCTAAATTTATATAGATCCAGTCCAGACACGGCTTATATATCGCTCTGTTTAATATCGTCACTTAAATGTCTTACCAACATCTTAAACTTAACATGTCTAAAATGAAGCTCTCAATCATCTACACAATATTTATTCCTCTTTCAGTCTTCCTCTTCTCTATAAATGACACTAAAATCCATGTAGATTCTCAACCTAAAACCCTGTTAGCAATTGTTGACACCCCGCTTATCCTTTACTCCCACATCCAAACCACTGCCAAGGTCCATGGATCAGATCTCCAAAACATATTGAACCCATCCAGTCTCATCTTTTATATCTTCACTGCCACCCTCCTGGAAATAACTCAGTCATTACTTGCCTGAAGTATGTGATAATCCCTTAATTCTTCTCCCCCACTCTACTCTTGCTCTCCTGCTATTCAATTTCCAGGTAGCAACCATGTGATAGCCTTAAAATATAGCCTGAATCACTCCTTGTTCAAAAATCTTTAATGACACTTTGAGGACTAAGGATAAACTCCCAGTTCCCACCCAACCTTGCATGAGCACCCTCTACCCTCCGGTACGCCTGGAGTTACTCTCCTACTCATTGCACTCCTCGCTTCTCTCTGGCCAATCCGAGTAATTTTCCAGGTCACACTTAAATGTCACTGTTGTAGAGAGTATTTCCTTGACAACCACCACCCCAAACACCACCTCTTAGAATCTCTTGCATGTTTTTTTCCTTCTAGATATGTATTTGTGTGCTATGCTTTTTTTTTTTCCTGGTAATTTGTTCAATATCTGCCTTTTCCACTAAACTACATGCCCATAAAAGCAGGAGCATGTTTTACTCAGCACTCTCCCGTCGGTGCCTTAGCAGGCTGGGTGCATACTAAGTTCTCATTACATACTTTTTGATCAAAGGCTAATAAATGAGTGTTAAGCACTGAAAGAACATTAGTGAACAAAATAGAAAATAATCCCAGCCTTTGTGGTGTTACCATTCAATGAAAGAGCTTTATGATGACATGTGAATGGGAAAAAGGGGGTATTAAAAAAAACTTAAACAATATGGCAACTTCATTTATCACATTCATTCACACATTCCAGAAATGCCCATTACTGATTATGTCGTCATTTGTGCTGTTTTCACTATTACAAAGCTTATAAATTCCAAAAAATTTTAAGTGAGTGTAGAACATGAAATTCTCAATTTTGTCCTAAATTGTTCTACATGGATGATTGACCACAAATGAAGACATTCTTCAAATGAGCAAGACTGCAGTCCAGCTGAGGGCTCCATGGTTCTGTGTTCTTTGTGTGTCAACCACTGAAAATCCAGGGTGAGAAGAAGCAAAGAGAACTGTGTGTACTTACAGCAAACTTTGCTGGCAGGGGCAAAAGTTGGTAGCAGAACACAGGAAAGAGTTTTCTCAAAGGTCCTATGTAAGGGCAGGAATGACCGCTGAGCAGGTTTTCTGATCCCATGAAGACCGGATAAAGGAGGAGTCAGAGGCCTCAGTGGTTTTTGCAGGTCTTTTTATTGGGATTTACCCGGTACACGGCAGGCAGGGGTGCTGGGGGGCCAGGAGGCTGGCAGGCCTCCCAGCCCCCAGCAAGTCTTCACTCTATCTGGGCTCTCCGGTGATCTCTCTCTCTCGGCTTCTGCTGCTTCTTTCTCAACTTCTCTTTTGGCTTCTGCTCATTCTCGGCTTCTATTGGCATCCCCGTGACGCCGCCCCTAAAAAGCACAGTCTCAGCCCAGGTGAACCCCATCCACATCTGCCCACACCCTATTCCAGGTGCCCACCATCAGGCATGCATTCAGGACTGCAAGGATCCATCATCTATCCTGATGGCGGGAGGGCAGAAAAGCCTGACATTTTCCCTCACCCTACATCCTCCTATAAAGTGCCACACTTGTCGAGAAAAATATCATTCGTGATTGTACAAGAAAGAAAACAAGAAACACTTAAATAAAGACTGGATCTGCCAATTTCAGATGAGCAATGAGTGAATGAAGCTAAATGAACAGAACTCTTTAAGAACTAAACCACTTCTTTATTCTTAATATAAAACAATGTCAGAACAATATTTATAAAAATTCTAGAAAAGGGAGAAAACCTTCTGTCCAAACTCCATGGTATGTTCAGGGCGCGTCCAGCTTTGCAGCAATTTAATCATATGATACTGATGACCAACCAGCACTTCATCCAGAAAACCCAAAAAATGCTATTTTTTAATCAAAGACCAATATGTATGGTCCATTTTAACATGATATTCTCCTCACACTCTCAAAGGAAAACATTTTCCAACATTTCACTACCTTGAAAGCACAAGCTCTTGCATTAAAATGCCAGCTACAGGGACTCCCTGGTAGAGCAATGGGTTAAGTCTCAGCACTATGAAGCTATCACCAGCCACTGCAGCATGAGTTTGATCCCTGATCCCTGGTCAGGGAGCTAATGGGCTCCACATGGCGCAGCGGACCTCTCCTGTCTCAGCAGAGTATTTCAGTAGATCCACCCGTTCTGCTCCCCACTCTGTCTGTGGCGAATGCTCTCACCTCCCCTCTACACCCCCCTCCCCACACACACACCTCTGGCTCTCCAGCTCTTGTATACATAAATAAATAAATCTTTAAAAAAATTTTTTTAAAGGTCAGCTACAAGTTTCTAAGCAAATGTTTCTTTCTACAATATGGCACACACCATGATCCCTTTACTTGGTTCTCCCTAAAGAAGAGGGGCTTGTACCCTCTAACTAGCAGCCAAACGCTCTTCTCTTAAAACTGCAACAAAATAAATGAAACAAAAAAAAGTTGTCCCTAGCAAAGGTCCTGCTGTGAATTTATCATTTGTTTATATTTCCTCTAGTCTTTTAAAATCTTTCTAGGTATACCCATTTGCAAGAATTAGGAATCAGCAAAATCACTATGAAAGTATTTTCTTTGAATATACTAGTTCAATTAAGCCTATAACAGACAAACACTGGTTAAATTTGACTGTATTCCCATTACTCTGTGATCAGTACAAGCCTTAAGTTCGAACACGTGGCCTGTTTTGTTTCAATGAATATTTCTCTTTGAACAAAGGAAGAGAGTTCTTAAAAGAAAATTAATATCTCACCAGACCCAACTGTAGTGATTCTTGCTTTTTCCTCATGAAATGATCTACTCTTACAAATGATTACTATTTGCCAGTTTTTAAAGCAGGGTTAATTTTTCTAAAAATGTTAGCAAGACTTTGGAGAGAAATCTCACTGTAAAAATGTTGACATCCTTCACCAAGTAGCATGAACAACATTACTGCAATAAACAATAGTTTAATGACTCCATTCAGTTAACTTCAAGAGCCACTGGGAAGCTTTCATCTTTATCCCATTCTTTTGTCCCCATGTTGACTGAAAAGGGAAACATATCTTAACATAATATTATTATGCCTCCCATTCATGACAGTGCCAACTTTCAGATAAGTGTGTGTGATTGTTTTGTCCCAGGAAAGGCTCTCTAACCTAGCAGATCCTACACAGGCATATTCTCTCATCGACACTTACATTAGTAGCTTTCACAATTTACTCTGCTTTGGCACCAGAGAAATGTTGCCTAAGTCATTCTTACCATTCAGCTTGCTAAAATTAAAATATTCCCAGATAATTAAAAAATGGAAGCAGTGCCTATGGGTTGCCAAAACATATAAATCCCCCATAAAGTGCATCTCGTAGTACATTAATGATAATATCAAAGTATTTAGTAGTGTGGTTGACTCAAAATGATTAAGATACATGTCCTCAATGATAAGATCTTAAGGCAAAAAACAAAAGCAATAAAAAAGTCAAGAAAAACCCAGAAATCTAAACTGTACTTGGAAGGCACGCCAATGTAGTTTTTAAATACTTTAAGGTGGCCATTGTAATCACCTATGTGTCCATAGGTAATTGATTATGGATTCAACTAACCACAGAACAAAAATGCATACTGAGTAAGTCAGATTTAGAATGGCTGCCTTTGAACTGAAAATGTACAGGCTTTCCTTGCTTGTTATTATTTCCTTACATAAAGAATATATCAATGATTTGCATAACATTTACATTGGATTAGCTTTTTTAAGTCATCTAGAGATGACTACATGTATGTGTGTGGATGGGCATAGGTTATATGCAAATGCTACACCATTTAAAGTTAGGGACTTGAGCATCCAAGGGGAGTCCTGCAGCCAATCCCTTGCAGTTACCAAGGATGCTTGTATATCATTTAGCATTTGTGGGTTGTCTTTAGGTGATTGTATTGCAGCTGTTTTTTTCTTTAATTTTTTGCTATCCCCCAATGTTTTCACGATAATCATATTTAACAGTTAGAAAGTAAAACAATAAACCTAATAAGCATTTTTCTTAAATGAAACAATTCCTTGTGTTGAAAACAAAAATGTATAATAGTATAATAATAATATCATTGCAATAGTACAGCTACTCCGGAAATTACATTAAAATCTCAGGGAAGTAGAAATCAGCCCCATTGCCTGGAATAATATGGGAATACAAGGGGGATTTTGGATCCTAAAGAATGATAAGAAAGGAAATGGTGAGAACAGTCCTGGCTAAGTGACATTTAAGGGGTGGGACTAGCATGGTGTGGTTGGAAAGCAGAGTCAGATGGTCAATGTTGAATTGAATATGTATTCTGCAAATTACTTATGTCTTTGGAATTAGAAGAATGTGAAGATTGATGTGAAGATTGATTAAGTTCTTAAACTTTATTTGAAAGTTCCTAAACAGAGATGTGGATGTTAGGTGCAATTAACAAGTATTTGAAATGACAAGAGAGAACATACAGATAGAATAAAAGAAAATGCCTTGAGCTTGCCACAGGAAGTTAATTTCTTAGCCACATGTTATTATATAAACAGAGTGACATAACCTGGTAGAACAACAATGACATGGACTGGGAAGTCAAAAAATATGCATTTAAGAGCTTGTTCCACTAATCACTACCTGAGTGACCTTGATCAAGACACTTAATCTGATACTCAGCTTTCATGCCTTTGCAACAGAAATAAAGATAACCTTTCTCCTCCCTCCCTCACAGGGATATTTAAGCATCAAAATAAGTAATGTACTGAGTGGGGGAGTCTGTGCAATATGAGCTTGTACAGACAGATTATTGTATTAACTATTGTTTAAGCTCATTTGCTAGTAGATGAGAGTACAATTTTGCTGGAAAAATATTCATGAAGAGTCAGTTAGCAACAATGCAATATTAGCTTGAAGGACATGAATGATTTTTTTCAAAGGAATCACCTTGGGTCAGAAATATTTAATAACATCTTTATTGACACACGTGAATTTGGGAGGAACTCATTAAGTTACTAGTGGCACCACATCGAGTGGGAAGCTTAGCAGCTTGGAAAAGATAATTATACTTTTAAATGTCCTTGAAAAATAAACAGAAGTAATGAGAATTAAAACTTAATCAGGACAAGTAAAAAGGGAAAAATAAACTGTACAAAAATGATGATAAAGACCTGGTTACAGGCAAATACAGCATAAACAGACAGGATTGTAAAGGATCATATATGAGTCATCAGCACCATGTTAATGTTTAAAAATGCGTTGATAATAAACTGGAATAAATAGGATTCTAACATGTGGGAGTTACTAGACAGTCTTTCCACCATCCTCAGAATTTTATCATTTTGAAAAAGACTTATCAACCACCTACTGGATGTAAAGCATAGAAATGTAGAAAAATGTGTCTGATTTGAGGCCTTAAAAATGAGGAATAGACTCCCTGGATGGGATCCCAAGAAAAGTGAAATGATTCATAATTTGCAAAATAAAGTCTCTGTGTAGGAGTTAAAATGATTAGGTTTATTTGGAATTAAGGAGGGAAAACAAGAGATGTGGATGTTAGGTGCAATTAACAAGTATCTGAAATGACAAGAAAGAATGTATAGATAGAATAAGAGAAAATGCCCTGAGCTTGCCACAGGAAGGGGTTTCTTAGACAATACCAAGTAGTAGCCTGTCTGGGCATTGTTAGAATAGCCTCATCTTTGCCAAAAAAATAGACTTCTTGTTAATAGTGGTGTGGATGATATGAGTAAATGCCATTTCATGTGGATAGCCATGAAATCTATGTTCACTGAAATTTCCAGTTGCACCCCATTTTTAACCAATTTGATTTATGAATTTTTTTGTTCTTTAAATATTTTTCTCTTTTTTGATTTTTGCACACTCTTTTCTGTTTTCTGACCTAAAAGTATAAAAGTCATCTTTGATTTTTCCTTCCTACCTTTATTCAATTAAGCCTTAAACATGAAGATTATTACCTCCTAAATTCCTTTTTTGGTCTTCTCTCCCTCAGCATCAAGAGAATCTTAACTGAGTTTCTCTTTGTCTCTCATCTGAACAATTGCAGGTTTCCACTATCAAACTTTCCTTCTAGCCAGGCATCCTAGATATAACTAGGATTTAGATTATATCTAAACTACAGATCTGAGCGATGAAACTGAGCCTTCACACAATATGATACCAGCTTGGGTCAATCTGAAACACTATGAAACACTCCTGGATGGACAGCATGTTTGTAACAAACTCATTTGATGCTTGAAACCCAGATTCCTTGGATGGATCTCCAGAGAAGAAACAAAACTCTTCAGTAGCTCCCCATCTCTAACAAAATTAAGTCCAAGATCCCTCAAGTTCACATCTCCCCATGATCTGGCCCTTCCTACAACCCTGGTCTCATCCCTGTTGACCTCTCAATCTGGGAGGCTGGCTCTTCTTTGATGGCCAGTCCTTACGGTCTTCACATGCCTCCCCTCCCACCCTGAGGTGAGATATTCCTTTAGTTATATTGCTTGTCAGTCTCTGTCTCTTCATTACCTATTAAGTGACCATCTCCCCTGGATAAGAGAGCATCTCAGGACAAGGCTGAGGACTCATTTTTTGTGTCTCCTGGTTTCTCTCACAGCTCCTGCTAAAGTGGATCAAGGATGAATCTTTAGGAATTTAAAAAAAAAGATGATAGAAGGAAGCCATTATCTATTTCAGAGTTCCTTTGTAAAACATTATAACATCCCTTATATTCTAGCAGAAGCACAGTATCTTTATGTAGGGTATTATGAAGCCTTGATTTAACTATGCATATTCTGCTAAATTAGTTTAAATGTCTTTTATTTTAGCCAGTCTACATGGAGTTAGAATACATAGCTAAGAACATAGCAGAAAACATTCTTGAATGCAAAGACAAACTGTACTCAGGATGGTCTAGCAGGATGTTTTGCTTACCTTAGTCAGAGAATGACTTAGAGTAAGAACTTGAGAAATATTGAGAATTGTGCAAAATTAAAGTTGTAAAATTGATTCATTTAATATGAATAAGTATAATAAAAATCATTCCTTTTATTTGCTACAAACCAACATGGTCTTGTATCTTGGTCCATTCGGTCTCTGCAATAGAGTTCTGTGCACTGGATGGCTTATAAATAGCAGAAATTTATTCTCAGCTTTCTAGAGACTGGAAAGTTTTATGTCAAGAAGTCAGCAGATTTGGTGTCTAGTGAACACCAGTTTCCTGGTTAGAGAAAGCCCATCTTTTCTTCTTGCTATGTCCTTGTTTGGGGGTCGGGGGGGCTGAGAGCTCTCTAGATCAAGAATCCCATTTTGAAGTCTCAACCTCACGACTAATCACCTTCCAAAACCCTAGCTCCAAATACCATCACATTGGGCATTAGGGAGACAGGATAGTCAACATTTGCCAGCACTTGAAGTCTGCCTACCTTCCCACCATTACATCATTTTACTGCACTTCCCTGGGGCTGCTGTGTGTGCTGTGCATGTCATGACTCCAATGGTGCCTTCAGCAAGGTAGTGATGGGGCTGAAATGTAGCCCAGATCCACTCAGCTGTCCATGTACCCTGATGCAGAGCACCCACCTTAAGGAAGTGATACCCAAATGTGTGGGGTGGCCGAGCTGGACTCTTACTTGCCTTGTTTCCTGCCCAGCTGTTCCATGGTCTTCTCTCTGTTCCATCACAAAGCCTTAACACATACCTTACTTTCATGCAGAATTCTCATTGCTCATATTTCAATTAATCACGTTTTCAGAAAGAACATCTGACCTCTGTGACATAGACTGTCCTTAGGGTCAAGAGGTTTTCATCAACCCACAGACTTCCTTATCATGTTTCCAGGTTCACAAGTACATGATCAAACATTGACAGTTCTCCCACCATATACACTACAGAGCCACAGGGGGCACTGTTGGCTCCTACTGTATCCCAGAACACCTGGTACATGATAAATAAATATCTGTGAAATTAATAATTCAAATAGAGCATATGATAAGCTTTGTTGCATGCAAGGATTGCTATATTTCACTCCCAAGCAATTTATCTGTTTTTAAAATAAAGTATAACATTTGAATTCCTCTACACAGTTGAAACACGATTAACTTTCCTTGATTTTGCTTCATTTTTTTCATGAGATTAAATTATCTTCGATGCCAAAGTTTGTTAATATAAGAATAGATCAATACTTGATTTTCACATCCTGCAGGTCAAAAACATGAAAGTTGGTCGGTTTATTTAGTCATCTGTCAAATCAGTAAAGTAGAACATATGTTTTCGATATAATCTTCTGGAATTAGCAAAAAGGTAATGCTTATTAAATAATGGGGATAATATGAACTTTCAATAATGCAGACAGGTTGATTATAACTGTAAACCACATGCTTATATACTTTGGACTTTTACAGCTTTTAATTTATCAAAGGAAATAATTAGCACACTTTGTGGCAGCCAGTGATGGAATTTATTCATTTGGAAGGCCAGGGGTTTCCTGTCATTAAAACTACATCATGTCCTTCCTTTTCTATTAAACTTCCACTGAGGGCAGTAAGAAGTCACTAAAAGGAAATGAAGAGCTTGTTTGGCAATGTTCTTGTATGATGATTTAACGCTCCTAGAAGATAGCAAAGTCGTAATGCATGCCAACAAGTGTATTACTAGGACAAGGGACCCAATTATCACATTATTTCCTTCATTTGAAGTTTTGTTTGTGACTCAATTAGCTGTGATTTGCAAAGTCATGTCAATAAATTTATTTTCATTTTGCAGGTTAATATGCATTTTTGGGTTTTCGTTAGTAATGTTTCACTGCAGCAAAGAAATCGATGTAGATTTCAGGAAAACTTTGCACAGATTTATTTGTTAAAGGATATTACTTTTCTCTGCAAATGATCAACAGCTTCTCCTTACACATAGAATCATTGTATTAATAATAGTTAAGGCACATTTGTATTTTCTTTGCTCACTGAAGTCTTCACTGATGAGATAAATGCTAAACTCTAATCTTTGCTCTGTTGAAAAAGCACAAAGCTTCGATCTTGACTCTGTTCCAAACACCAGAACTATAGCTCCTAATAAGCTCTATTCACTTTGGAAAGGTTTTAATGAAATGCTTGTTTGCCTAAGGTCTAAAATGGGCCTGACGGGAGTCAGAATTAGCCTCTTAGCCCCAGAAGTGGGTGGTCTTTTGAAGCCACACTCAAGGGACATTGTCATCCAAGGTTCAGCCTCAGCTCTCTGGCAAAGCCCGGGCAGGTGATGGGATGCCACATAACATGGGGGGTCTGTTTATCCTGACTATCAACAAACAGTGGGTGAAAATGCCTCAGACAAGTTCAAGCATTCTGCTTACATGGCATTTGCCAAGAAACAAAACTCCCTTAGTTCTTAAAATCACTGAAACGGGCATAATCCATTCCAGGAAATCTCCCAGTGAACTCTGACTCACAAGTACTGCATTTTGAGTTTGCTCCCCAATCTTTTGACTGTCACATCACAAATTTATTAGGATAATACTAATGACGTGTCATTAGTATCAATTTACTTGAATTTTGACTTAAAGAGAAGTCATAAAGATAGTTCAGAGTCCTCTCAACCAGTTCTTCCCATTGTGAACATCTTCTGCTACATGGTGCATTTCTTAAAATTAAGTAATTGCCACTAAGTGCATCGACTTAAGAAATAATGTTTTTTGTGATCCAAAGTTTCCTTTTAAAAAGATGGTTCGACAAGGAAAACTTCTTCATGAATTTCTATAACTAAGTTATTAATTTCTACACTGTTTCCTTTGAGCCACTTAAACCAGATACTGAGATCGCTGCAAATTAAGATGTAAGATCAGAGCTTGGTAAAATTGTCATATTGTCTCCTTTAATTTAGGAAAGTAGAACAAGGCTAGAGAGAGACCCCATAAAACCGACTTTATGACTCTCTTCAAGGCAGATAGAGGAGCCCACGCTCGGTGGCTTCTTGCAGCTTCTGCAATTACATTTCCGCAGGAAGAAAGAGAAGGAATTAGAAACAGGATAATGTAGTCTTAAATCACCATTCTGAGCCCTTCCCTTCTTGCGGGAGTCCTGAATTTTTATAACATGGCCTTCATATTGCATAGTGTGACACAACAGAAAACACAACTGCTTTGACCTTTCCTCAATAAAAAATCATTTTGTCTGACATCCTATAAAACCTAGGCCTGAATCTATATTAAGCCCCAGTGTCTCCTCCAATTGGCAAGAGACAAACGTAAACAAGTACAGTAAAGCCAACCATCTGCTTGCGCGTCACTGATAAAGAGCTAATAATGGAACATTTCTGAGTAACAATCCTGAAAATCTTAGACTAGTCGTCAAGTCCTAACACTGAAACAATTGGAAAAGTGACCCGTGGTGACAGAAAAGAGTCCTGAGTCATGGGAGTTGCCTAAGAATTCCTTCCAAGGGTCCTGAAATGAGAATGTTAAAGTTAAACTGTTCTTTTCCATTTTCTCATTGAAGAAATAATCCGATTTACTATTGCTTTGTTTTCTGCTTTACACCTGAGTTGTACAATTTGATTCTTGTAAAAAATCTTTTCTTGAAGTAACTTTCATTGCATCATGGTGTTAAATAAACTTCAGGTGTGCTGCATTAGAAAAATCAATGCCTGTATCTACCATACTAAGTTCATCACTGAAAGTACAATTTTTTTTCTTATTAAACTAAGAACATAATATCATTAAGTTTCTTGCCCACATCTAAGCTGTACAGCAACAAGGAGTTGATAATCAAAAGCTGAGTAAATTGAGGTCACCAAGGTAAATACTGGGTGTAACAAATTCCAGTGTTTTCCCCCAGAAAGCGCAGTTACAGACACAAGCCTTTGCCCTCTACCCTTATCTGGGGCATCAGCTGCTTCAAGAGAACTGGCCTTGCGTATCTCAATGTACGTGGGAGGGACCCCAAGACTCTGCTCCCACTGGTTTATGATAAGACAAGTCCAGATGAGATCAAGGGTTAGGAGGACCTGTGACTCACAGCTAACATAGCACATGGGCAGTTTCCTCAAGTGTTTGTACTCTCAATATTGCTAACAAAGCAAAGCAAAGCTGACATTAGCAAGTTCGTATTATGAGACTGTTTTTCCTAGAATGTTGCATAGCAGTATGGCGTGCAATACTCTGAGGTCTGCAACAATTTAATGAAAGTTGAAGATAATAATCCAAGGTATTTTGATTTTCATTTCCAAGCCCTATTTCTAAGGTCAGAAAGAGAGATCTCACCCTTCAAAATGAAAGGAAAGGATAATACATTCTGTGGTAAAATGCAATATAGCTGGTTAATATATGAACATGTACTTATGTGTTTGGTGCATTCCAAAAGCATCACAGATGAGGAGTTTTAAGTGAAGATTTATATGTAAAGAAAATGCCTTGACTTATATTTTCTTTTTTATTGATTTTTCCCATGATTTGTATTTTGTTCATGAATTCAATTACTTAGAATATCATTTTTTAAATTAGCTTTTATCCTAGCTACCAATTCTAGGCTGTACTTTTAGATGCTTTCCAAAAAGACCTTCTTTGAGAAGACCGGTTTGTTTTGTGAGAGAAAAAGAGAGAGGTTAGCAATAGCTACTTTGCATTGTTGGAATTTAACGTTAGTTTCCACCATCAGTATATACTTAAATCAGATACTCTAGAGCAAAAACCAGCTACACAAACAAAAACAAAATTATTTTTTATTTCCAGAAAAGGGAATAAAAGAAGATTTCAAGTCCAATTTGGTATACACCAAAGTATAAGTTAACAGGAAAATAAAATTGACCTAAGGGACTTAGTATAAATAATACAATAGGTTTATTTTTACAATAAGTAGCTACTTCTCCAAATCAGATAAAAATGAATCGGCACACTGAAATATTACAGTAAAATGTTTACTGAAATAAGCAAGGCTGATATTTTTTCTCTCTGAATACTAATGCCTACAACTCAATGTCCTAAATTTTATGAAATATTTAAAAGACGGAATTTAGAGTCCTTTTCACATAAACTGTTGTGTCCCCAGCTCCTGAAGTCTGCTGTGTATCTCTTCTCAAAGAAAAGGAAAAATAATCCTTCATCAATTACGGTTAAGGATCCCCAAACTGAAACATATGTGGATGAATGCCATTCAAGTCGGCAGCCCATGCGAGTCTGGTGCTGGGGGAGGGCAGGGAAAAGCGAGATCAATAGCCTACATGATTGATTTCAACTAAGACTAAAATCTTGGAGGACAATTATTGGATTTACTCACTGTTTGTTTTTGCAATATTTCGGAAACTGCCAAAAAAAAAAAATGTTTACAAAATCAAAGAGGTGTGTGGCAACTTGAGAACTTGATTTTTTTTGCTAAGTGATATTTTTTCCCAAAACTTCTTTTCTTGACTTAACTTAGCTGGTGCCAGGCATTGGAAATCGTCCTCGGTGAAATTATCAACCATGTAATTAAATATGTGATGATGAAAAATATTGTGCCTCAATATTTCCCAAATACATAAATAGAGAGGTAGATTTCAAAGCTTTGGTGTCACTTACATTATCTAAGCCACCTTATACTTACCTTTTATTATCTGACAAATTCCCTTAAAAAAAATAGAAATTCTTGCCAGTTTGTCTGAAGAGAGGTATTGTATCTAATTAATATATCAACATCTCTTTCTCCTATAACTGACAAATGCTAAACGTTTTATCAGTCTGGCACCAGAAATGATGTTGTCTGGGAGTTTCTCAGACTCCCTTGTCTGAAAAGCTACATGAAAAGCTTTAATGATCATATATTAGGTGGGAACTTTAACCTTCCTTGTACCAGGTCAATTGAGTCGGTAATTGGAAAAGTCAGTTCCACTTGTTGTAATCCATTCAAAAGGAAACTTCACCTTACACAGAATGGAGTTTTCGGTCATTGAAATAGTGCAGGGCTATGTAGAAAAACAATACAAAGCAATCATTCTGGACATGGCATCCCATTTATTTCATGATATTAAGGTTAAATATTGAAAGGAGAGCAAAGGGCACAAACCAGACAAAACCTTTCTACAAATTATTTTCTTCATCTGAATGCAGGAATAATTAAACTTACTAAATATAGATAATATTTTGAAAATTACTTATATGCCTGACACTATGTTCAGCTTTCAAAAAAATCATCCCCTCCAGAAGCCTCCCTGGTGGTGCAAGGGGTTAAGTCTCAGCACTACGAAGCTATCACCAGCCACTGCAGCACAAGTTCAATCCCCGAGCTGACACACATGGCGTGGCAGGCCTCTCCTGTCTCACATGCTGCTCCCCTCAGCAGTGTATTTCAGTAGAGCTGTCTGTTCTGCTCCCCACTCTCTCTGGTGAATCCTCTCACTCCCCACACCTCTGGCCTGTACCCCAGCTCTTGTATGCATAAATAAATCTTTAAAAAAACATCATCTCCTCTAACCCTCACAGCAATCAGTCAAGAAGGGGTCCCCTGCCCACATTATGGGGGTACACACACCCGATGCCCAAGAAGTTTCAGTCAATTTACTTTTCATTAAAATTATTGTATCTCTCCTTAAATTTGTCTTCCCTGCCCTCTGGAGTTTAAAAAAATTGCTTAGCCTCTTAATATGAGGTCCCACAAGGAATCCCATGAGAGACAGATGAGGGTCTCCATCTTGGATGGTTGTGAGAACCCCAGCTTGGTGGAGACAATAACCCCACCCACTAGTGTTGGCCTATTTCCTCTTTGGCCTCACAAGGACCATGATGCCTGAGACTCGGGCACAGGGAGTGAGGGACTTGAGGTCAGGGGTAGGGGATTCTGGAAATCAGCTCATACCTCTGAGGGACAGTTCTTAGATATGTATTTCTTCAGTTTCTTCCAGGACTTAATTCCTACCCATTTGTAACCAATTTAATGAGTTAAGTAAATGAGTAAAGAATTTCAAAGATGAGTAAAGAATTTCAAAGAAAATAACTGCATTTATAGTAAAGTGTTAAAAACTTAACACTGCTTCCTACTTTACCCTCAGTTCTGGGCCACTCCTGTCTTCCTCAACAATGTCACCAACATTTTTTAATGTTCTTAATGATAAACAGACAAATTGGGTCCAATAGTCATTTGTATGCTAGTCTCGCTATATGCATTCGTTATTCTATTCAAAACATAAATACTTTTTTAAAATTTATGTTTGATGTAAATAAATAGCCAGGGACATAAAGAAAATATTGGATTAATGTCTATCAATCAGATGAAATTGACATTGAGGAGGATGGAAATAGCAAAAATTGAATATATCAGTAAATAGTTGAAAATATTTCACCTACGTCAAGTACGAACGGTCAAAAAACAGATGACAAGTTTCACTTAATCAATAGAAGAGAAATTACAAATACTGTTAAAATTAGATTAACCATGGAAGATAAAAACCCAGTCCAAAAGCAGATGAGTTTTCTAACTCAGAAAGCAGAGTTGGAAATAAGGAAGCAAAATCTTACCAAGCATTGTAAGTAAGAAGTCAGAAGCTAGATGCAAATTTCTCCTCCAAATCTCTTCCACTCAAACCCCAATATTTCTCTACACTACAAAGAGATCAAAATCATAGGATAGACAATAAACAGAATACAGTACCAGAAAAAATTGTTGGAATTGCATAGATATAATTAAATTAGAATTAAAAAATTTATCACATCAAAATGCTTTCATCAATACTGAGAGCATTAAAACACTGTCAATATTGATAAAATTAAGCAGTCTTATAAATGTTGTTTTCCAGCCACAATCCATGTTAATGAGTAAAGGCAGTGAAGTTAAACCTGTCTTGAGTTGTTGGTTTTGTTTTTAGTTTTAATCCCAATATGTTCACTTGAAATTTTACCTGATAAGATACTTTTAAATTAGAAATCAGGATTAAGATGTGCATGGTGATTCTTTGAGAATATACACTCAATATATCTTTCTTTTGGCTTTTTTTATTGTTCCCTTGACAAGGTTGGAGATTATATTTTCTTTGAAGTTGAGCTTTTTGCTGATGTAGAAAGCCTTAAGATTTTACATGGTATATTTATTGATAATGTAGGTAAACAATAGAATTGACTAAATCTACATACTTTCCAATTTATAGTAAACTGTGACGTTTCTCAAATTATTTATTGTAAGATGATATAGGATAAAATGATAATGTGGAATTACTGCATTTGCATGAAACAAAAGAAACAAACGTGTCTCATACTAGTCAGCTTTGTTTCACATAAGAAATTTCTCGGTATTTTTAATTTAGAAATAGTATCTATCAAATAATACCACATTGGTTTTTCTGTGCTAAACTAAAATGTCTTCATATTTAAGTAGAGAAGCATTGACAAGGAAGTGAGAGTAGAGACCTAAATGATAAACTGAAATAAATAATATAGTAAAAAGATTGGAATCTTTTTTATTTTATTTTTTTTTTATAGAGGCATGTTTATTTATTTATTTATTTGTTTGTTTTGTTTATACAAGCACTGGGTACAGTCAGAAGCGCGGGAGGGTGAGAGAATTCACCAGAGCCAGAGCGGGGAGCAGAGCAGGCAGAAGGACCGAAGTACACTGCTGAGAGGAGCAGCGGGCGGCAGGAGAGGTCTGCGCGCCATGTGGGACCCTCCTCCGGTGGCCGGGGAGCAGCCGGGGACCGAACTGGCGCTGCAGAGGCCGCGGGCAGCTTCGCAACCCAGTGCTCAACCGCTGCGCCACCGGGGAGGCCCTGGAATCTTTTTTAGATCAGTGAATGCGTATTGATAGGCTGAACCAAAGCTGATGAAACGTCCACAAAAACAAATTTTCCAGGTAAACTTTTAATAAGATAATGAACAAAATTTGGAAGGGAATATTTGACCAAGACTAACATCAAAGCAAACTTTTCTAACTTCAAAAATCACTTTCCCAGTAGCTATTTATATAACAAATGACAGAGCAGTGGAAATGAGTTTTATTTGTGATTTACCTGAAAAAAGGTTGAATAAAAGACCACTTGAAAAAGCACAAGATACAAAGATTTCAGTGATGCTGGACTTTCTAATTTTTTAGCTCAATCTCTTTCCATTTGCTCCAGATTTTACTGCACTTATGAGAAATTAGAGGAGAGGCACTTAATTATTGCTTCGTTGTAATTCACTGTCCTGTAAGTGACAGGGACACAGCAAGGATGTAATCAATGTTTGAGAATTACCATGTAATGGATCTAAAAATAGCTCACAGTATGTCAGAAAATATAATGGAATTGGTTAGACCTGACCCCTGTAAATTTCCCTTTCACCTGCCAACACACTAAAAAGGGACAATGTACTTACCACTCACGGGCCCAGTTTTGAGACAGGTTTGGTTGTGTCCTGCGTTCCAGTCAGTCTGGAGTTTTTACTATTGTCTCATGAGTCTGCGTGACCACAGCCACAGTCTTCAAGCCATGGTCTCATAGAGCAGGACAGCTCACTGTGATGCCTGACTCAGTGGTATCGGCACAGACTTTAGAGTTGCCCCTGCCTGGGCATTTTGACTGTTTATTTTTCATCAAATGTTTATTGAGCATGTATTACATGACAGGCACTGTCCTCATCACCAAAACAAACAGCACCCTCACCATATATCTAATAGACTGATCAAGGAATTGGGGGGGGAAACTAGAAAGAGTTGCTTACAGATTTTTTGTCAACACCTTAGACATAGTCTATGTTCAATAAAATAGAAATATTTTGAAGTTGATTTGCTGGTCATTTTTTAAGAACAGAGGTAAAGAATGATATGGTTCCTACAATAATAATGGAATGCACGAAATTTTGTGTCTCCCAACACCTCACCCTACCCCAAACCATTTTACCTTTGTAGCTTTAGGAAATAACACACACCCCCCCGATATAAAGCAAGTTGATTATTGAGTTTTGAGCTTCAAACGCTGAGGTTTTATCACATAGAATGCAGGGTGCCCATATGTCTGGAAACATAGATAATAGCATGGTTTTGCAGATTGCAAATGTCCTTGATGATATTACACATAAGATGCATAACTTTCTAGACTTGGGGATTTAAAAGATTATTACTAAGCTAAGTTTACTCCCTGCCTTAGGAGATGAATTTTGTGGATAAAGATGATGAGATGTTCAGTTAGAAGTGAAATAGTAAGATGCTAGTGAGTGACCCTCAGAAGAATTTGAGATCTGAGAGTTTAACTTTCAAGGAGGAGCCAAAACAGGGGAAAAGATGCAAGTTCTAAGAACTACTAAACTCATCCATATAACAGGATGAAAGCAGTGGATTAAGTGAAGTCTCCACCCTGCTCTACAGATAGATGTAACTCTGGAGAACAGTGTGGAAGGAACTCAAGACTCTGACCCCAAATTATTGGTGGATAAAACAAATCAAAATGTATTGAATTTACTTTGATTTATCAAGATTTAATCTCTACTATGGGACTAAATAGGTGGATTAAGAAGTTTTGTTGTAGAAAAATAAAGCTAATTTTTTGTATACCTGAGTTTGTAATCTGAAATAGCAAGCCCACCCAACCTCTCCCTTGCTCCGCCCACCATGATTCCACACAGTGAAATCTGCAGGCCAGGAAGAGTCCCTTCAGCAAGGAATGAAATCAGCCAGTACCTTGATCTTGGACTTCTCAGCCTTCAGAAATTGAGAAATAAATCCCTGTTCTTTAAGTCCAGGCTATGGTATTTTTTTTAAAAGATTTATTTATTTATTTATTTATTTATTTATTTATTTATTTATTTATTTATTTATACAAGCAAGGTACAGTCAGAAGCGCAGAAGGGTGAGAGAATTCACCAGAGCCAGAGCTGGGAACAGAACAGGCAGAGTGACGAAATACACTGCTGAGGGGAGCAGCGGGCACGGCAGGAGAGGTCTGCACACCATGTGGGTCCCTCGCCGGGGGCTGGTGATCAAACTGGTGCTGCAGAGGCTGCAGACAGCTTTGCAGCCCAGCGCTCAACCGCTGCACGACAAAGGGAGGCCCTATGGTATTTTTTTGATGGCTGTGCTAGAAATCTAATAGAGCAGCTTTGTGTAGCTATCTGTGTGCTAAATTCTTGCATTTAACATTGCCTTTAATCTAATTATATAATTATATAATTATATGAGTTATTCTTACTATCATTTGTATGCTTGCATTGACTTAAAAAGAAATTGATTTGTTGCAAGTGACTCAGTTAAGAAGTGCTGTGCCAAGTGGAAGAAACTTGAGACTTTAAAAAAAAAAAAGCTTTTAAATAGACACATAATTTGAATAAATAAGTAAAAGTCTAGAAAGGAAGTACACCCAAATATTATCAGTACTTTTCTCTCTATGGAAGTAATTTTTATTTTATATTTATAGGTTTGCTTTTTTTATTTTGCTTTCTACCAGAAGCACAGTCAAGAGGTGTCTTTTTAAAAGAGAAAACAGTAAGTCAGAGAACATTAATCATGTTTTTAAACAAAAGGGAAGCTTCTGAAGGGGGCAGGGCAAAGTACTACCAGTGTCGGGAGGCCTGGGATGAAGAAGCCACTATGGATTCCTTCAGCAAACATGTATTGATTTCCTAGTTTGTGCAAAGTGACAAAAAAGGCCACAAGAGGAGTTAGAGGAAGAGAATTCTCGGGAATCATCTCATTCTCATAAAAGTAGACATTGAAGTCAGTTGCTAACTGTGAGAGTAGCAGTGAGTCTAAGATCTTGAGGATGCACAAAAAAAAATCTGAAATAATCTCTGTGAGTTGTCATTGGAGCCTAAGAGCAGAAGGAGAGATGCGAGAAAACTGAGGCTTGCCACTGCTGAAGGACATCAAGATGAAAATAGGAAAAGGGCAAAGTTCATGACGATAAAATAATTTTAAGACCCAAATCCCGTTTATTTCCCTTTTTTGGGATTACCTCTTTCTGGAGGTAACATTGGTTTAAGCACTGTATATGATGTAGGGATATGGGTTCACACCTCTTCAGATGTATGTTACCATATCACATCCCCACTGAAGCACCCACAATCAGAATTAGCTTACCTTTATTTTCCAAACTCATGTGCTGCTGTGGATGGGCAGAGATAAAGAACATGATCCTAGAATTAACTCATGGGCTGGAGGTATGTTATTGAAAAAAAAAACACACTGAGGCAGGTAGATGCTGTGAAATCCAGAAGAATGCCCTTACATATTCAATCATGAGTGCCCAGCTGGAGGCTCAGTGATGCTATTTGTGGAAACCCACATGTATTCAGTTCATAGAGCTCTAACTTAATTGGAGAGGACATTCATCCATCACATTCCTGCCCTGACACTCAGATAAATCCAAAAGGATAGTTTCAGGTCGTAATCAGAATTTTGACACAACTTGGAGATTATATGCAGAAGCTTCAAATATCATTGACATTCTTGATTGAGTCTCCATCCCTAGTGAGTACAGTGCATATTTGTTGTTAGGCCAATGGGTGTGAGGCCCAGATCAAGCCTCCTGCATCCCACATTCTGTTTTAGTTAGCTAATCCATCAATTAAGGGACCCACTTAAACTGTTTGAAGAAAATCAAGGGAGGTCGTTAACCTACAGAGGTTCAGCCAAACTAAAGAGCTGCTGTCGCTGTAGCCCCTGCCAGAGGGCATTCCCTCAGTGCCCGAGGTACAGAGACACTGCCTTATTTGTTTTGGCAATAATTGTCTCCCTGCCCTAAAAGAGGCCCGAAAATTGCCTCTATGTTTAGAAACAAGATTGCTCTGTTGAGGCTGCTGGACAAAAAGTCTCACCTCTTGATGGAAGTCTATTATTCCTTGGACTGTATTTCTTGGCTTAGGCCTTCGTGTTATTTGGTGGATGAAGGGGCAGTTGTTTGGCACAAACTGAGGGTACAAGGACCCTTGGCTGGTGTGTCTATGGAAGCCAAGGTAGTTACTTCGTAAAGGACATTAATGATGGATCGTCATTGCCTACACGCTAGGTAAACATCATGATGGATTCATGTTTATGATCCTGTTGATGGATTAAGAAGGACAATTTAATTGTCAAAGAAAGTGGATTTCAAACCAATATGAAAATTAAATACAACTCAACAAGAGTCAATTGCATGCATGAAGTGGAAAAGGTAGCCCCTCCTGTTTAATAAATCTCTCTGTGCCCTTGAAGAAAGGGTTTCTTGACCATCCATGTATATCCTTTTTATTTGCACAGGAAAGTCACCTAAATATTCCTGAGCCCACTTGGAGCCAGAACCGACCTCTCTCAGTGGACATCATGTCACTCCAGTCCCAGATCTAAATCGCCTCCAAGTTAGCACTTGCAAATGCATCCCACTCATTTAATCTAAACCCAGACTTCTAAAACCCTAGATAGTTCACTATTTACATTAACCATATGCTCTCTGGCTTCACACACCACAAAAGTTACCCGTTATTCAAGGAGGTAAAAAGCACGAGACAGTTGTATACACAGACTGACTGTAGAGATTTTATATTTTATCACCACCAACTTCAGTTTATTGTCCTGTTAAGTTATGATGACTAAAAATCTGACTCCTTGCCTTAAAGAGAAGATCTGTCTTCCAAAAGAAATTCTCGGCAGATTAATGTAAGACCTTCATGCCAAAATTAAAGCCAGCTAGATGTGTTTAAATTTAAAAATGAAAAATGCATTGCATTTTTTATGTTGCTTCCCCCCTACTCCCCATGGAAACTCCTCATACAGTCTTCCTCATACAGACAATAGCAACTTTCTTCTTCCAACTACTTAGGCTCAAGGCCATGGAATCATCCTTGACTCCCCTCTCCAATACATCATCAGCCACACTGACTTTATCGCAGAACCTATCCAGAGCCTGACTACTTCTTACCACCTCTGCTGTCTCCACTATGACCCAAGCCCCCACTGTTTCCCACCTGGATTGTTTTCAGTAGCCATTGACCTGTTTCCATTTCTTTTCTCTGCATTCTCCTTGTCAGCAGGCCATGTCACTCTGCCACCATTCTAAGAGTAAAGGACACAGACCTTCACAGAATCCCTGTCTGCTGTAGGACATCATCTCTTACATTTGCGTTTTGGCTCATTCCTCTCCAACCAACTCTTTTCTCCTCAAACATATCAAGCGTTTTCTCCCCCAGGACCTTTGCATGTATGGCTTTTTTAAAATTTAAAATGCTCTTTTTTCTAATGGCACGTGGCTTATTTCCTCCAGTTCTCTTTTCAAATGAAATCTCACAAAAAAATGCAAATCTCATTGCTTTGTATAAAATATTGACTATCTCCTACTATCTCACACCCTCTCTCATTGCTTATTACCTCTCTTCCTTGTTTTCCTTCATAGCACTTACCATCCCCAACACATTACATGCACATTTCCTTATTATATGACGTAGCCAGTCATAGGTACTCAAGCATTTCTTAAGTAAATAGTGAGGATGATGATTACAGTAAGATCTTTGAGGGCCCTGGGCTTCCTATATAGCAGTAGTAAGAACAGTAGGATCATGAATACTTGGCATCTTCAATGTCATAGTCTATCCCAACACCCAACAGCAAACAAAAACATCTCACAGAAACATAAAACAAAACTAGAATAAGCTATTGCAATTTGCTGAAATTTAGGCCTACAACAATGCAATCAGTTAAAAATTTGGTAAATTAATTTCAACCAGCAAGAAATCTATTTATCTCCTACTAGTATTGAACATCGCAGCAAATTTGCAGCAGAGATAAACACTTTACTCGGCTTATATCTCAGGTGAAATCTGTAGCCTTTGAGAAGGTTGTCATCTCATATAAGAAAACAAACAGGGCAGCACTCTCCCTGTGGGTAGATTAAGGTCAACATCTAAGAGAGATGGAGAGAGTACTTGGTGAGAAGCTAAGATTTAAGTTAAGAGTTGCCCAAAGTCGTAGCTAGAGAGAAAAGAAAAATTAGGAAAATCGAAGCTCCCTTAGAGTGTCAAGCCACAGAAATAAGGCAGAATTTCACTCTTTTACTTATTCATCAATTCCATCAGATTCCTGATGTTGGACTTAAATTGATGGGGAAGTAAACCTATATTTCTTGCCTTCAAGTTGCCCTTAGTTTGGAATAAGACCAACAGGTACAGCAAGTTCTCAAATAAAAAAAAAATCCTGGTCAATATTGAAAAACAATATTTGTGCAGCAGCTTCTGTGTTACACATTATACATTATTTCACTTAAAATCATTTCCCAGTAACTTAATGATAACATGAGCAAAAGTGGGCATTTATTATACAGAGATCATTATTGCCAGTTACTAGGCTGCAACATGATGAATGCTAAGCTTTATGGAGAATATAGATGCGAAATGCAAGCCCAACAAGGATTCAATGCCTGACTCAGAGGCTAAAGCCAGCTTCCCACTTCTTATACATGGTGTTTTAATCAAATTACATAAATTCCCCCAAATTTTGTTTTCTTTCTCATGGAGGAGGAAAGAAGCTTTTATAAAATGATAAAAGTAGCTAAAGTATTTATTAGGTGCTGGACATTCTATTTTCCTCTGGGATCTGCTGTAATAAATCTGATATTTAAGTTAAGTCATCAATATTACATTTCTTAACCTTATGCGCAACACACCGGCCTTCCTGTAGGCGGCTAGTCAGTAGCAAGATGTCATTCTGCTCTACCAACAGCACCGCAAGGACGTCCAGGGTGGAAAGACAGGGCAGGAGGAAGTGGGCAGCTCAGAGAAGGACAGTCAAGGGATGTAAGAAATCATTCTGGCAAGTGGAGGACCTTTCATTAGCAGAAATATTCATCTCCCCACTTCCAGTGACCCAGCATCCTGAAAGGAACCTGTAAAATAACAGCATAAATGAACACAAGATCAGGGAGAATTAAAAGTAAAAAACATAGATAATTCTCTTGCAGGGTAGATATCCACAGGTTAATGTTTTGAACTCTCTAGAACTAGAACAAAAGACATGAATGCTACCCGAGCAGAAGTCCCAATCTGAAGGAGGAGGAGAAAGAAATGAGAGCTACAAAAAGGAATCCCCGCATGACACCCGAGAACAATTCTGCCTCATCGCCAAATGTGAACTGAGCCATCGTCCTCTTGTGAAGATCTCGAGACTGGGGATCATGCACTGCAGGAAATGTGGGTATCTCAGGCTGTTTCCTATGGGAACCCTCGCTGACCCCAGCTTTGTCATAGATTCGTTCTTTACCTCCTGCGCTCCAGCTGGGACAGCAGGGTTGCTATAAGAATAGCTCTCTAATTTATAGGCTCAACACAATGCAAAGTACTTTAAGTGCATCCTTGCATTCATTCTTGCAGTGATTTTGTGAGATCAACTTTATTTTCCACATGTTATAAATACACACACTGAGTCCTCAAGAAATTAAATAACTAGCCCATGGTCATACAAGTGTTAGATGGAGCAATATGAAGTTGCTGACATTCTACAGCTTTTAATCTGTAAAAATGGCAGATTCACATACTCAAGCCCTTGTCGGTGGAAGCAACTATCAAAGCCAGGCCTGACCTGTGTCATCAGTCACGGCGGAGGTTGCTTCCCCACCAGCAAACCTGAAAATGAAGCAATCCTGAGCCAGAGAACTAGAAACCTGTACAAACCCTTACCATGCCTCATTTTAACAGTCATTTATGTCTGCGTGTTACCTTCGGTTTAAAGGATATTTGAAACTAAGTGACTTTATAGACCAGGAATTTAACCTGCATTTTCATAAGCGTTTCTCTTTGACCTCCTGGGAGATTTACATTAAAAAATATCTCAGTAGTGTTTGACAGATTCTAAACATCATTCACACACATGAAGTGTATTTATTATGAGTAATACCACTGAGAATTTCTTACAAAGTTCTGTCCCTAAAAGGAACGTTCTATTCCGTAACAATAGCCAAGAATGCATATAAGATAAGCGGACTGGGGAGATTCTCTCCAGATTTATGCTTTGGCAACAACTGAAAAGTTTTAATTTAATCACTCAGACATTTCTATTAAAATGGTGTTGGCTGAAAGAATAACCTTTAAAGAAACTCATAAAACATTTCTGATCTGTAATAGATTTAATTGTCTTAACTACCAAATATTTTTCTATTGTCTAACATTTGGAAAGATTCTAATTCCCACTGAATACCAGAAGTGTGATGTGTATCTACATGTAACTACTTAATACCATACGATAATAAGAAATATCTGCTACTAAGAGCTGAAAAAATCACAAAGAAAAAAAAGCATTTTGTCTTTATGATGTGATTCAGAACCTGCTAGAAAGATTACTACGTACTTTGATTTTCCTTCAGATAACTAAATTTAGATTATTCTAAGAGAATTATATTTAAAAAGCTATCATTTGCTCACTTATATATGTGAGAACTGTTTGAGAATCTTTATTTTGCATAATAATAAATATGTGCAAAACTACAAAATGCTTTATTATGCTGACCATGGTTTTTATTTTATGGGTTGTTAATAATAATGGGGGATGTGGGGGGAGACAGTATCCATTATTTGTTGACTAAATATTCTCTGAGATTAAAAGTTTGATCTAAACATATAGCCCATGTTAGCATTTACATAAAGTGTGGCTATTTTTAAAGTAGTGTCACAAATGCTTAATTTTCCAAATGCACTATTGTAAGCGAAATGTGGATATACTGAAAATGAATTGAAAGCTGAAAAAAAGGTGTGATCTGTCTCAGAAATTACTTATTCTTTCTGCCAGAGAGATGTTAACTCCTAAAAAGGGATTTATTTATTCTAGTTCCCCTTGTCAAAGCAGGAAGTTTCATCCAAACATTATTTCCTGATTTATAAAATGGACCTCACCACCTTCTGAAATTTTTAGATGTGAATATAGGGTCATTTCCCTTCTGATTTAACAAAATACAAAAATATGAATGTTTATTCACTAACAGATTTATAAAGACCTATTTTTTTCTTTAGTAAATGAAGAAGTAACACTTTCCCAATTTTCCCCCATTTTCCCATATTTATGTTAACATAAATATGTTAACCAACTCATCACCTTACACAGTTGTCTTTGTGTGTGTGAGAGAGAACATTTAAAATCTACTTTCTTAGAAACCTTCAAACCTACAACTCAGTATTGTTAGCTATAGTCATCATGTTGTACATTAAGTCCCTAGAACGTTCCCTTTTGCAACTAGACATTTCACCAACGTGTTCTCATTCCCCTCACCCAGCCCCTCGCAACCACCACTCCAATCTCTGTTTCTGCAAGATCACCTTTCCCAGATTCCGCACACAGGTATTTGTCTTTCTCTAATTTCACTTAGTGACTTATTTCACTCAATGTATTGTCCTCAAAATCCTTCCATGTTGTTGCAAAAGGCAGGAATCCCTTCTTTCTCATGGCTGAATGAACATATATGTACATATCTATTACATCTCTAAATATCTCTGTTTCCATATGTGTAAGCATCACATCATCTTTTTTCATTCACTTGTAGAGGACACTTGGGTTGTTTCCACATCTTGCTTACTGCAAATAATGCTGCAGTGAACAGAGGAGTGCAGATATCTCTTTAAGATAGTGATTTTATTTCCTGTGGAATTGCTGGATCACATGGTTGTTCTATTTTTAATTTTTCAAGGAACCTCCATAGTGTTTTCCAAAGGAATTGCATTAATTTACATTCTTACCAAAAGTGCACAAGGATTCTCTTTTCTCTACATCCTCTTTTTCTCTTTTCTTTTTTTTTTTTTTTTTAAGAGGCATGTTTTTATTTATTTATTTATTTGTTTGTTTGTTTGTTCGTTTACACATGCACTGGGTATAGTCAGAAGCGTGGGAGGGTGAGAGAATTCACCAGAGTCAGAGCGGGGAGCAGAGCAGGCAGAAGGACCGAAGTACACTGCTGAGGGGAGCAGCGGGCGGCAGGAGAGGTCTGCGCGCCATGTGGGACCCTCCTCCTGTGGCCGGGGAGCAGCCAGGGATCGAACCGGCGTCGCAGAGGCTGCGGGCAGCTTCGCAACCCAGCGCTCAACCGCTGCGCCACCAGGGAGGCCCTTTTTCTCTTTTCTTTCTAAAAATAACTTTTCTCAAGTGTGAAGTGCTATGTCATGGTGGTTTTGATTTGCATTCCCCTAATGATTAGTGATGTTGTGCAACTTTTCACATACCTGCTGACCATTTGTATGCCTTCTTTGGAAAAATGTTCAGATCCTCTGCCCATTTTTTTTAAATCAGATTGCTTGCTTTTTTGCTCTTGGGTTGTATGAGTTACGTGTTTTGGATATTAATCCTTTATAAGATATATAATTTGCAAACATTTTCTCCTAGTCTATACGTTTCTTTTGTTGATAGGGTGTTTTTTTTGGGGGGGGGAGGGTGTTGTTTTTTTGCTGCCAACCATCATCTTAAGTGAGTTGCTTTTAAATAGATGTCCAGGGTGGGATAAAATAGTATAGCTACAGATTAGCAATTCTAAAATCCATTTAAAAATTAAATCACAAGAATAAGAAACTATTTCCAAAATTTGAGAGAAAATGTATTTTCTCAGTGCATACCTCTCCAGTACAACCCACCACATAAATAATATTTAAAATTCAATTTTATGACTCTTTTTACGAAGATTATACTTTATCCTGTAAAGATCATGAAAATGAAACTTTAAAGCATAATGGAAAGAAAACTATATGATAATGTAACTGACATTGTAGGATAAAAGTTATAAAATACAAATTGACACCATATCATATCAACACTTAAAATTCATTTTCTACTGCAGTTAGCCATGTCTCAAATCAGTTTAAAAAGAGTTAATTTGTGCTATGTACTAATCTCTGCATAGAGTAGTGTAGTAAACTAACATGAACTAATTTCAGAAGCAAAATGAGTAACTGCCAAAAAGCAAGAAGGAAGAAAAATGAAGCCCTCTTAAAGAGCTCTGTTTTGAATATTTGTTGTAGTTACTAAAGGGAAATTTATTTTTTGAAGACTTTTTCTTTGATATTAAATTTTGTGACTAATTGTGTAGGTGGCTGAAAGAAGAATATGATTGATGAGGAATGTCTTTTAGAAAAATATTTTCAAAAGCCATCCTTATTAATTATTCCCTTCCCACCTACATTAGACTTAAATTTGGCAGTGTGCTGAATTTTTTATCATTTAAGCTATTTTTAGTCATAAACATTTAAATTTAGTTACACATTGAATTTTATTTCTAAATGTTCAGCTAAAGACTAAATTAAAAACTCATTTTAAAATATAGCTTGTGATGTTTTTGTGGACTTGTCATCAACAGCAACAGAAACCAAAGAGAATATAAATAAATGAGACTGCATCAACTATAAAACTTCTGCACAGCAAAAAATAACTATCACTAAAAATAATAGACACTATCCTGAATGGGAGAAAAGTATTTGCGTATCATACATCTGACAAGGGTCTTTTGTAGTCTCAAATAAAAAGAAATTTGTGAATATATAGGTAAAACAAAGTAAGTATATACTTTATATAATTATCTTAATGACAAATTTACTATTATAAAAGTTGTAAGATGGCATTAAAATGCTATAACCAGAAATATGTAAGATAACAGAAGGTGATAAGAATTAATTATAAGGATCTTCCATAGTTTTAAAGAAAATAAAAGTAGTAATTGATATTAGATTTTTGAAATCCAAATATTCATGCCAGTATGAAATAACATACA
This sequence comes from Talpa occidentalis, assembly GCF_014898055.3. Taxonomy (NCBI): domain Eukaryota; kingdom Metazoa; phylum Chordata; class Mammalia; order Eulipotyphla; family Talpidae; genus Talpa; species Talpa occidentalis. Next base: position 137,197,606 of record NW_023604295.1, on the reverse strand, counting down.
TAATTTTAACCCATGTTTTAGGTGTTTGTTACAGCAGCACTCAACCTAAAGCTATTAAATTCTGCACCAGTTGCCAACACTATATGACAGACAACTTTAAAACTTAGTGCTAAAACAGCAACAATCTAGTTATCTTTCATTGGCTCTATGGATCAAGAAAAAAAAAAAGAATTTGATGAGAGCTCCTCTGTGTGGCTCCCTCTCAGATCCTCACTAGAGAGGCAATATTGTTGCCATTTGCATCCCTCTCCATGTCACCCCAGCGCTTTCCCCTGTGGTTTGAGCTTCCTCACATCATGGTGATCACAGGGCACTGGGACCACTTATAAGGTGGTTCAGGATTTCAACATAAGACTTCAAGGCAAAAATTTCATTTTCTTTTCTAAACTAGACTTGCAGGTCACACCTAACACATTGATTACAAATGAGAAAGTGGTCTTCATCTCTTAGTGGAGGAGTATAAAGATTTTCACATAGACATTGGAAAATAGCTGCTCTGGGGCAAATCTGGCCTGCTACTGGTATTGTAAATAAAAATTTGTTAGACCATAAACATCCTCCACTAATACACTTCTGCATTAGCTATGACATACCATGAATCCTTGGGTCTAAAGGTAGAACGTTAAATCACTTTTCTATATTTTTCTATAGAATAACTAATTCGCTACTTGCTGGAATTAGGGAACAGTACTTCTCAACTGATGCAATGTATGAAACTGAGCTGTGCTTCAAAATAGCAATGATCTGTCTCTATTACCTATGTGTTCTTATAGAACATCTTATAGAAACATCATCTTGGTTCTATCCATTTCTAACCTTCTAGTGTTGCTACTAAACTAGAGAGTCAACAGAAGCTCTTTGGTAATTAGTTATGAAAGATACAATTAAGCAATTGAGCATAGTAGATATTTAGATGATCTGAATTTATAGCAAATAATTGAAATAAAGATGGTCAGGAACTGGCTATCAAGTCACCAGGGTAATATGTGACATCTGATTTCTACCACTCTGCTTTCACTATGAAGTCATTGCTCCAAGATTGGGAGTTTAAATAAAGTTTAAATTGGGAGTCTCTATAGAAAGGGAGGGAGGAAGGAGAAAAGGAGAGAGGAGTGAAGAAGCAAGGAGAGGGAAGAAAGATTCCAAATCCCTGTCTAGAAAATTTAACTTATTATTCTGCCTACTGATGTCTCAGATGCTCACATCAAATTAGAACCACATAAAGTTTTAAGTTTTGCCACTAATAAGTACATTAAAAATGCACAGTAGAGACTTAGTTGGTGGACAAAACAACCGTTACCAAGAAGACCTTTGACCAGGGATGTCAGATATGTTTAACTCCATTTCTGCATGTAGCTGAAATCTACATAATCTCCTATGGAACATTCTAGGTATTAAAGTGACTCTGAGGCCCACTGAACACTGGAAAAATCCCCCAGTGGGCCAGCCCATTTGCAGAACCAGGTGTTTCTGTAACTGTGACACTGTGAAAAACATTCATGGTGCTCCAAGGTCCTTTAAACTCATTCCACCTGTGCTTTCTGGTTGAGTCCAGTGGCTGCTTATGCTTTTCAGGGATCTCCTTGTTTATGTAGGTGCATTTCTTTGTTTCTGAATTTATTTTGCTACATTTTAAAGAGGAAAATTTATAGGAAAAGTTTTAACAAGCTGACATTGAGAGTCACTCACATTTCAACCAGGTGCTTTGCAGGTGTAAACCGGTGAACAGGTAAGGAAAGCATGATGGGAGTCCCTGCAGGATTAATCGTGCGCGTCCATAATGAATGCAATCCAAGGTGCATTTTGAACATCTGTTATAAATTAATGTACTTTCTCCCTCATCCAGTTTCTCCACATCATTTATGTGTATAGAGCAAGCATGGCCTGTTTTTTGGATATCATGGGAATGACTATCATTATTACATTTAATTTTGTAAGAATTATAATTTTAAGGTAACAAATACCTATTGATATTTTCAGTCTTCTCAATAACTGATTATTTTTATATGTGAAAATAGCTTATTATTACTATTTGAAAGAACAAAGTTAAAGACATTTTAAATCTCCTAGCCCTACTATTTTTGTCCTCATGTTAGCTTGTAAGATGATCATATCCCCAGGCCCATGCCTGAATTTTTTTTTTTCATATAGGACAACTTGATTAAAATAACTGTTTCTTGAGTATTTATTCCAAATATATTTAATTTTGTTTTCTGTGTTTCATATCTTGGAGCATGTTATCTCTTTGCTTTTCCAGATAATTATATAATAATACACATAGGTACAACCTCTGGGTACATTTTGATAGAGTACCAAGTCTCATATTTTAAATAGAGAAAAAATAGAAGTTTGTTTCCACAGATACATATTTTGAGGGGAAATGTATTTTTCTCATGACTTTTTGAAGATTTTAGTATTTCTGTAGACATCAAAAAAACTGAATATAAAAATATCCACCCAATATTAACATATGTAAATGAGGGGAATCTCTGTACACACTTGTGGATGTTTGGATTCTCAGTTTATATAAATAAACTGCATGAGCTACAAGAGCACACCCACTGCAAAATACATGAGCTCCACGCTGATGCAGTCAAGACATCTAAGTTAGCATTCATGTACTTCTAGTAGTTTCTTCAGCTGTTGTTTTGATTAAACTGTTAGTTCTGCTCTGGGGACAGTGCTACCACTGAAATCCTCTCCATTCACTTGAAAATGAAGATGAATGCTTTCAAGAAAATAAGGCTGAGTCTGATGGGCTTCACAGAAATAATCGGCATGAGGCACGCAACCTGAACATTAGCAGCTGAATGGCTGGTTTGGAAGGAGAGAGAGGAACAGGGCTGCCCACACTGAGTCATGGCTTTGAAACAAGGCCTCACTCAGAGCTATCAGGCTAGGGCTGCTGTTTCCCTGGCTGATGATAAGCCTGTCTCTTTTTATCCAGAAGTTGGGCCTGTGATTTAACATAGCAATGACAGGGATAGTTATCCCAAAAAACATCCTTAACAACTCTTTTCTAATACAAATCACTTATTCTTTGTGAAAGATGAGTGAATCATGCAAGGAACAGACTGCCCATTAGTAGTACATTGTTAATTTGTTCTTTAATTAGTTTAGTGGCATATAATTATTTGAGGTCAAATAATAATTAAATTTTTGTACACTCCTTTCTTTCCCTGGTAAATTACCACGGACCACCCTCCATGATAAAGGATCTCTAAATAACACACAGGATGCTTGCTGAGTAACACAAGGAAGTGTGTGATTTTTCCCGACAAAAGTCCCCTTTAAAAAAATCTCTTCATGAAAAGAATCAGTTTGTCATTATTGTTCAGAAATCTCCTTTTAAGAATAAAAATCATCAAAGGAAAACACAGTCAACTTTATTCTTCTAATGAAGTAAGTTATCTGAGGAAAACATAGAAAAGGCAGTAGCTTTTAGGTTTTGCTTTAAATAACAAATAGTAATAGACTTAAAACGTTAAAATGCATGCTAGTTTAGAAAATTCTACCAAGAAAATATTTAAGTTTTGCATCAAAGTAGATTTCTTCAATTACCTTAAATTAATCACCTAAATTAGTTTCAGTATGTTTTTCCAGAAGTAAGCACTTAATTGTTATTTAAGGCGATTCAGCTAAAATCTCACATAGTTCTGCTTAAAAATTAAAAGCTAGAAATTGACTTTCTTATTTTGGCCTGCAGGTTAGAGCAACTGTGTTCATACAGTATTAAATATTTTTAAGGATGTTAAAAGAAAATACGATTTTAGAAATGAGTTCAAGAAAAGCAAGGTTAATACTATCATATTTATGAGCAGTAAGTGACTGAAAAAAAATTGTTTATGGATTAAAAAACATTATTAACCCAAAAGTGTTTTCAATTTTTCACCCAGAAACTACCTTTTTGAAAGTAAACACTATGTCTCCACTATTAATAGTTCTGAGCTGGCTGAATATAAATTCTGGAACATACCATAATCTTCTCTGGAAAGAAAATAACTCACCCCAAAAGATATGTTGACAACATCAATATTTGTAGAATTTTAACAAACACTTTGCTAAAGTTTATCCTCATCTAGACCTTCACAGCTTTTGTCAGTGAATTAAAGAAGAAAAGGTCTTAGGAAGAAATTTTACAAAGAATGTAAGGCAGTCCTATCTAGTCAATCAAATAAGTCTTCTAGGTATCGTTGCCAGCCTAGTATTCTTTTGAGCTTTTTAAAAAATATTTTAAAAAATAAATGTCTTTGAACAGTGTTGGCATGAATGAATGGGAACTTCTCAGTAAGTACACACACACTGAAAACCAGGGGACGATAGTAAAGTGGTGAAAACAGATTCTGTTGAGGAACTGTAGCAAGGTGGGGAGTTGAGTAATTCATCTCATTGTCCTGATAGTTCAACTTGTCATCTCTAGCAGCTCTATAACACCGCTCATGCCTACATTGTAATCATTTCTCATTCTCTCCAAACCAAAAAGAAAAATGCATTTGCATATGGAAAAATCATTATTATGTTCACTTTTCACATGTTATCTTCATGTATTGAGGGATCTTTTAAAAATAGTTTAGACTTTCCTAAATCAATTAGGGGGAAAAATACATAGAAAATCTTGTCCTTCTCAAAAGAAGAGTCTCTTTCTCTTTTATCTAAAGTTTTCCTATAAAGACAAAATCAAATCTTGTGTATTATTTCCAATGGATTTTATGTCAGGCTGGTCCCATCAGAGATATGAGATCCTGCTTTCTATGAGTAAATTTCATTTAATAGAATTTCTAAGGGTGTTACACCAAACTAAAACCTCCATTGAGTTTGATTCTAGAATATTTTGGCTTGTAATTTAAAGTTATTTGTTTGAATCCAGTTTGAAGAACATACTTGGCTGCAGCCTCAGGGACTACATTTGAAGCCATCTTTCCAACCTTCCACTTGTATGTAGGAGGAAGGCTGCATTGTGAGCGAGTTTTTGTGCCACAGGAAATTGATGATGGAGTCAAGAGTGGGTCTTTGGGCAGCCAGTTTGGACTTTTTGTGTAGGTGATGTATACAATGGCTGGGAATTGGGGGTCTGACAGATCTCATTTCAAAGCCTGATTTCCATAGGCCAATTTAACCTTTCTAAGTTCTAACATTTCCCTGTCTTAAAAACAATATTGTTTTTAATGATTAAATAAGATCATGTCAGTAAGCGGTTTTGCATACACTACACATAGTAACTAAAGGCAAACATTATCTTAATGTCATTTCTATCACACTACATGACCCGTCTTATATGCCTTTACTTTATAGAACCAACTTTTTCACTTATGAGTCTAAACTTCGTCATTGAAATGACCGAATTTATTTATTTATATATTTATTTCATTTATTTCATTCACAGGTTTTAGTCTTAGCCTCATCCCATGTGACCCTAGATAACCCAGTTTTGGCAATAATTTTGATAAATCAGTTTGGAGATAATGTCTCACCTTTAATATCTCATCATCCTTGATAGATGCCTATGACTCATTCTCTTCTACCTCCCAGGTGATACCCTGACGCTGCCTTCAGCAAGGTCCTGTTAGGTCTGCTTAGCAAAATGCCACCTACCCTTGATGTCTTCTCCTCTTAATAATTTTCCATCCATAGCCACCCTACTGCCCCAGTTTGTTTCTTGGCTGTAAATTCCCACTTGTTCTTATTGTACTCAAAATTGATCCCTGTCCTCCCTACTCCTTTTCTATCTTTTCTATCAAGAACTATCTTCTCTAAATGTACTGCGATCTCTTCTCTGGTAATAAAATTTGTGGCTTTTATTTAATATTCACATTGTACCACTATTCCATTATTAATAAAAATAACCTGAGAGTTTTTGGAAACAGGATGATGAAGAAGTAAATTGAACACATTGGATGTTTCCAGCTTTTTCTAATTTCTATTTCCCATCCTATTTTAGAGTTAAGCTTTGGAAACTAGGTCCCTTGAATTTCAAGAAAAGTCCCAGTTAAAGTTTCAACATTTTCAGTGTCATCACTAATGGCTCTGTTATCATTGCTGGGATGAACTCATGAACTACTAAAGTTTGACTTAATTCATATTAATCAAGATGTCAGATAGGAGCACTTACCCTATCTCCCATTTGACTTCTAGGTCTCACTTTCGTCCCTTATAAAAGGTGTCATCCTTTCAGTTGAAAATGAACTGTGGCTCCAAGTCAAGTGGTTACATCAATTAAAGCTATCCCTAGATGTTTAAAAATACAAAGCTCAACTTATCATCTAGAAATGAGTGTATCAGAGGAGAAAAGCTAACACCACCAGAGGAGTCCATGGTAAAGACACACAGAAGGGAACAGAAAAAGAGAGCAAAAAACATGTAGGAGGTCATAGGCAGCAGCAAAACAGGTAGATTATTGAGTCAAGAATCTAGTTATGAAATGTCATGTGCATTTTGTATACACATATGAAATATTTTAACATATTTTATGGGATTTAAAAATCCATGCAATTTTGTTAAGATTGTCATCAAGTTACCTATATTCTAAGTGACCCCATTTCTACCATATGTAAAATACTAATGTTTTTGCACAGGAGTTATGCTAGAAATAACTTGGGGTGTATCTACACACTTGGAGAGGCAATTAAGAAAATAGTAGATGCTTGATTCTACCAACAGAATTTTTTTTAGGAGGAAAATTGAAAGAACATCCAATGACAGACTTAGAGAAATGATATAACTAACCCCAAAGAAACTTAAGACATGTTGCTATTTTCTTTATTCTACTTCTATTTCCAAAGGCCCTACCATTTTTATAACCAGGAGAAGCTGTGTTTCTCACATTTCTCATCTCATAAGATAAGGCGGTAGAGTAGGAAGCAGGGAAATGGCACAGAAATAAAAGCCAAGTTTTAATAAAGCAAAAAAAGATCTTATTCCCGAAAAGACTTAAATATTGATGGGGCAAAAGCCATTGTTTGCCACTGAGTATTTATTAAGAGACTGTGACTTCCGCTGATTTTTCCGGACTTTCCTTTCACTATTCCCCAAAGCCCCACCCCTAGTTTCTGTGACTGTGATCCTACTTTTAATCTCTAAATGTGCCACGTCAATCCCATGGACATAGTGGCCAATCACATGGACATGGTGCCATCCTCCACCACCTTCAGCCTTACTCAAGTCTAACCCAGGGAGGCATCTGGAAAACCACTGCTAACCACAGGTACTTCTACTCTCCTAACACTGACCACCAGTGCCATCTCCAAAGAACACTCCTATAAACAGGATAGCACTCCTTGTACATTTTTTAAATAGCATGCATCTGATCTTTCCAGTAGCATGTAAGTCCTTTGAAGTGGGGGCCATTTTTATCACTGTCATCTCCAGCACAGCTGGAACAAAGTGCCTTGTACAGAGTAGGTACTGATGGAATCCTCAGAGACTCAAAGTCCTCAAAGCTTCTGGCTGAGTGACTAATCCTAGGCTCCCAGTACTTGAACATACTTATTGTCATGGGAGAAAACTAGCTCTATTGTATGTGAATCTGCGTTTCTACTGGGACTGCTCTTTAGATGAACATGGCAGGTGATGACATCCGGTAGGTTGAAGCTGCCCTATCTCTGGTGTGTGGGCCTCAGCACTCAAGTGAGTTCTCTAAACTTGACCACCACCACCCAGCCCAGCTCAAGGCAACTTAGTAGAAAGTCAATCAGTGTATCCACCCAAGTAATACAAGAGTTCACATCTACAGTTCTTGTAACTGTCCATTATAAATCTGCCAATAACGTTTACCTCATAGTAATAGTAGAATAATAATGAACTAGTGTCTCCTTTCTCTTAGATATAATTCGCAGAAAACAAAGAGATCAGGGCCTCCCTGGTGGTGCAGGGATTAAAGACAGCACTATCAAGCTATTGCCAGCCACTGCAGCATGAAGATCCCCAGCTGGCCAGGGAGCAACCCACATGGCTCAGCAGACCTCTCCTGTCTGCCTGCTGCTCCCCTCAGCAGTGTATTTCAGTAGATCTGCCTATTCTGCTCCCCACTCTGTCTCTGATGAATCCTCTCACCCCCCACACCCCTGGTCTATACCCCAGTTCTTATATGCATAAATAAATAAATCTTTTAAAAAAAAAAACACAAAGAGATCTTTTAAAAATTAAGGTAATCAAAGTAGATGAAGGCATAAGAAACATCATACAGCACTCATCTTTAGAGGGAAAAAAAATGGGAAGATAAATAGAGGTATAATCCTTTGTACATCCTTAGGAAACAATTTAAAGTTTGTTTTAAAAAATCATACAGTCTACAAGAAAACAAATTTTAAAATGCACAGTCAATATTTGAGGCTCAGACCTAGGAAAAGACTGGGAAAGCAAGTGGTTTTTTTATGTGTGTGAGGATTAAAGAAATTAATTCTAATTTATTTAGGTGCCCCCAACAAACATAGATGGTAAATCATCCTGTACATGTTGCTCAGTTTTCTAACTATGCATCCATTAGTATAGTGTCCCTAATAGACTTGTCCTAGTTTTTTTCCAAAGGAATTTTAGGCATGTTGAAGAATTCTTGCTATTTCACCAAAAAAGCCAGCCACATGGTCATTAAAATTTTCTGTGGCATTTAAACTTAATATGACTAAGACGTGGTTATAAAATAAAATAACACTCCATATTGGGAAACCTTTTAAAAAGCTGAATGAACCTTTTTATTCTACATACATCAGACTCTTAATGGCTTTTCAACAGTTTAGGCCATTTTGTGAAATTGCCACAGCTGCTTCACATTAGCCGAGAAGTTTTGTTATAAAGGAGAGAGTACAAGCTGCTAAGTCAAACTCCATAGCACCAAAGTCGATTTTGTTATTTATTCCTTCTGGGTCTTATGGTTTGTTTTGTTTTCTACTTAATGAAGACTTTCCAGGAATTTTCTAAAGTAAAAACAAAAAGAAATCGATATTATGTTCTCCCCAACGAAAATACTCAAACAATTCAAATCAATTATTTATTGAGTGTCTAATCATACCTGGCAATAGACCTATTAAAATATCAAGCTAGATCGTCAGAACTTCTGAAACTCCAATTGTCATTTCCTTGAAACTGCAGGAACAAGAAAATCATTCCAACATAAATACGTTGTTTGGTAAAATAAAAAAATAATATTGAATATAGCTTTCTTTTCCATTTTAACCACAGAATAAAAAAATAAATAAACTTTTACAAAACTAGTTTTATTTCCTGGTACTTAGAATATTTCTTTGAAGTGGGTACATTATAACTATGAGTATGATCACTTAACAAGCAGAAAATTTAAGGAAGCCCTGGCAACTTTTTTGTAGACCACATAGCATTTTACATTTGAAGCCAAGGAAAACCTTTACAATGACTTAATATGGGCTTAATAAGACCTACAAGGTCTTGTTATTTCCAGTGACCTTACCTTACACAGAAACTGCTTCCACACTCTTAACCTAGATTACTTTTGATTTCGATTAAAATTATTTCAATCATATAAAAAAATTAATAAATCTCTTAGTATTATGACTAAATCCTGTGTGACATCTGTCCTTAAATAGTTAAATAAAATGGTGGCCTTTGAATGTTATTAAAATAAAAAGTCTGAATAATTCCTGAGGAAAGGAGAAATTTGTTAAATTCCATATGCCCTCAGCTTGTGAGCAGCATGGGAGAAGGTGTGGGGCAACTGAACAGTAGCTGAAATTACTTCTTTTTCTTGAAGAATTTAGTTCAAAGACCTACATTGCTAACATTATCTGAATTTAATAACCTTATCGCTTTTTAAGTTTGCATTTTCATTCTTTAAAAGAGATCACTGGCCGGAATATTTTCCTAATTGGTAAGGACAAGCAATGGAAGATTACAGATTCTCACATGGTCCTCAACCAAAGACTTGGAACTCGTATTAACTGATTTTTCTAATGACCAGTGGAGTTAAAAAATAAAGCTGGAAATCAAGAGGTATTTGAAGATTTGATTCCTTTTTTGTTCATAGGAAAATTAATTTTGTTTCTATCTATAGAAAAAAAATAAATTAAAAATAATGAGCAGGATTAACTAAATTTATAAAATAAATCTAGAACATTTCTTTATATGTCAACAATTACAAGGTACATTTATGTGCAAAGGGACTACGAAACAAAGAGAAAAGAAACCAAGAAAGAAGAGAAGGAAGGAAGGAAGAACACACAAAGAGAGAGAGAGAGTTTTATTTTTACTTACCTTCTTTGGAGATGCCACTATTTAAATCCTTTGTCCACTTTTATTTTCCTAATCCAAAGTCATGACGAGTTACTCCTGTTTTTGTCTTGGAGTTTTATAGCTTTAGCTCTGACAGATTTGTCTGTGATTCATAGGGAGTTGATTCTTGGACATGTTGTGAAGAAGAGGTCCTATTTCTCTTTTTTAATGTATAGATCCAGTTGCTCCAGAACAATTTGTTGAAAAGATCAGTCAATTTTCCTCTTATTTTAATACTACTCCCCTCATGAAATCATTGATCATAAACCCAAGGGATCTGCACTCTCAACCTATTTCATGGATTTATATTTCTATCCTTTTCTTGATGCCATATTCTTTTGATTGCCATAAGTTTGTAGTATATTTTTCAATAGGGAAGTGTAAATTCTCCAATTTTTTCTTCTTTTTCAACATTTTTTTGGCCAATTGTGCAATTTGGGGGGAAAAAAGGGGACAATTACAATTTTGAAGGGGGGGGGCATTGAACATCTAAATCAATTTGGCAACGATTTCTATGTAAAAATAATATCTTCCAGTGCATTAACTAGATGCTTTCTTTTTATGTAGGTTTTATGTAGGTTTTCCTTAATTTTTTTCAATGATTTATATTTAGTGTGCAATTTATTTGGTTAAATTTATTTAGTTAAAGACTATTCTTTTTAACTTATTTTTGGATTGTTTATTGCTGGTATATAAAACTATTTACTTTTATGTTGGTTTTTTATTCTACAACTTAAGCTAGTTTTTCTATTGGATTCCTTAGGATTACCTAGATACAAAATCACATAATCTATGGATAGTTTTGCGTTTTCTTTGTATTTTGCCTTTAATTTCCTTTTCTTGCCTAATTCCCTGGCTTCCAGTTCAATGTTGAATGAAATGATGAAAACTGACATTCTTGTCTGAGTCCTGCTTCTATGAGGGAAGTGCGCGCGCACACACACACACACACACACACACACATACACACACACACAGTCTTTAATAACTAAATACAGTGGTAGCATTCGGGTTTTCATAGATAGCCTTTATGAGATTGAGGTAATGTCCTATTTCTACATTGTTGAATGTTTTTATCATATAGTGGTGGTGAATTTTATAAAATTGGCTATCTCTGTATTTAAAGATATACTTGAAGGTAATCATAGCAACTATATAGTAGAATGTATAGTAAGGGAGAATACTTATAGAAACCAATTACATTTCTATCAGAGAGAGAGAGAGAGAGAGAAAGAGAGAGAGACATGTACACACCAGTCTTTTAAAAGAGGATTAATAGAGTAAGTAGCTAAGATATGCAAAGAGTTAACCAGATCATGAATAATCTGTGGATCAGTGGGTGGATGAATGGATGAATTAAAGGACTCTGAAGAAGTGATATTTTGTTGAGTATGACGTTCTACACTTGATCTTAGCCAAAAGGCCGAGAAGCGATTGTTGAGTATGACGTTCTAAATATAATACTCCATCCTAGCCTATGTGACATATGGGTAGGCCCACCCCATGAGGACACCCTCCATCTGACAAATATTGGTGGAAAATAAGTTACTAAGAGAAAAGTTAGGGAAATCATGAAACTCATTTTGCTTTAGATTGGTCCAATTTTCAGAACGATAAAATGCACTAAATGTTTATGCACTAAATGAATTACAGATCGATAGTCCCTTTGCAAAAATAAATAAATAAATAAAACTAGTCAGAAGCATCTGAATATCAAAAATTCCTTATTCTTCTTTCCAATCAAAGAAAACAGACATATAAAAAAGCCTAGCTCTTCATTTCATGCCCAGAGACTAGGATGTATGTGTGCACACACGTGTTATTTCCTCTAGCACATTTTGCGCCTTAACACTGACTAAGACACAAGGTTAAATTTGTACTCCCTGCTCCAGCTGTAAAAACCCAAATATTGGGCAGAGCTGCAATTTAAAGCATGAAATAATACAGCTTACCAAGGCACAGAAATAAGATCCATGAATGAAATATTTTAGAGAAGTAAATTTGGCACGACTGCGGAAAATGTTTTCAAAAGATTGGAAAGAGAAACTGATATTATTAAACACCCAGGGTGTGCCAATAAGTTTAAATATATGACAAGTGGATTCTTGTGTCACAAAATGGTTCTGAAAAGTTGCTGAGATGAGACTAGAAAAACTGAAGTAAGTTTCAAGCAGCATCCTTATAAGAACAATTTTATTTTAAGATTAAGATGAGTGCTCCTTTTTTCTAAGTAAAGCAATCCAAAGAGTTTTATATATGTAAAAGCTAGCAAAAATTGGGCCTCCCTGGTGGCATAGCGGGTTGAGCACTGCACTGTGAAGCTGTCCGCAGCCTCTGCATGCGGGTTTGACTCCCAGCCGGCCAAGGAGATACCCACATGGCGTGGCAGACCTCTCCTGTCTCGCCCGCCACTCCCCTCAGCAGTGTCTTTGGTCAGTCTACCTGTTCTACTCCCTGCTCTGTCTCTGGTGAATCCTCTCACCCTCCCATGCCTCTGACTGTACCCCAGTTCTTGTATAAATAAAAAAATCTTAAAAAAAAAAAAAAAGCTAGTAAAAATTATCTTGTTTAAAAAAAAAAAAAAGATTTGGGACAATTTGTTACCTAACAAGCTAAACCAGTCTATGTAAATGAGGGAATTTTGCTATTTTCTTAGTGGTTGCAAATTCCTCTGAATGCAGCAGAAAAAACTAGTATAATCATAGTATATGTCCCCAAATTCATTTGATCAACTGAAACAAGGCACTCTGAGCATTATTTCAGAGGCAAAAGTGGCCCCTTGGACCTTCTGAAGCATTTTATAAAGAAAAAAATGATACCTGGATGAACTCTCACTGTTGAAGCAGCAATAGCAGCACCCTTGAATGGGATGACTTTCCTGACTCACTGAGCACTAGCATGGAGGTAAGTCCACTCTTGGAGGTCAGCACAGCCCATTTTTTGCCAAGGTAATGAAAATCTGAAGCTCTACCAGGGCTCGTTAGTGATGGTGAGGAGACCCTGTCCACCCGCGGGGACTTGGAAGTGAACCAAGGTCTCCTGAAGCGAAACCGGGTCACCTTCCCATACCATCACCCCACATGCTGCAATTATCAGAGGCAGAGAGTGAGCAAAGATATTTTGTCTCAACCTGTTCATAGTAGAAACCTCCCTTCTTTCTTCTGAATGTATGACTCAACTATACAACTTAGACTCCCCAAAAGCCCTACCTCTGCACCTCAGAAAAGACCTCTGCTCTGTCTACCCTCTTCCTATTAGACTTTACCTTATCTCCTCCAAAGCCTTAATTACAATAATTTCATCAGAATTTTCTCTTGAAACTCCAAAGAATATGTGTAAATATTCATGATTTTTAAATCATGAGCCCCATGGGCTGGCCTTCCACAACCATTACAGCCGCCCTACTCTCTTGCTTGCCCACCTACCAAATAACTCAGTAATGGCAGATATGCAAAACTCTTCCATAATAATCTCTCCAGAGTATTATTTCCTCACTGAAACAAAATAAAAGAGCATTTTTCTGGGAAGGGTAATTTTTGAAAACCTAAAAATGTCTAAAAGAGTTTTGTTATTTGAAGATTAAAAATAGATTCTGTGCTAACTTATTTAGGTTTTTTAGAATTCTGTGGCCTTCCCAATTTCCCAAAACATTCTGAAATATATTGAGATAGATGGATACTTCAAAAGTGAGCAGAAATTCATTTTACTGGTCAACAAGTAATGGTAGATTCCCTAACGGATAAGTCAAGAATGAACGTTCTCAGATTTGTTATCAAAGATGACTTGAAAATGATTTGAAGATTTTTTTTAAAAAACTGGTCATTCACTTTAGCTACATGAGATGAAATTAAAAATAAAAGTTTAACTGTATCTATTGGGAAAAAGTTGCTAAACCCGGTGTTATTATTTTTGCTTTCTTTGGGGATTGCCCAATAACTAATTGTCATAGATGGGCTAGGCCAGGCCTAGGAGGATTAAACAAGTGAGTTACTTGCTTGTCCACAAAGTTCAAGGGGGTGGTGTGCCAAAATTCAGTAAATATGATAAATAATATTTATATGCAAAATCAAAATAAATTTTAAAATATATGAACATATGTCACAATTTTCAAAACAGGCAGGACTAGTTAATGGGTGTGAGCTAAAAAACAGGTAGAGAGAATGAAATTACTCAGCATCATTTATGGTGATCCAACAAAACCTCAATAATTATTTTAATTTTTCTCAAAAAATTAAAAACAGAACTACTATATGATCCAGCAATCCCACTTCTGGGTATATATCTGAAGTAAACTAAATTAGTATCTTGAAGAGATATATGCACCGTCCAATTTACTGCAGTATTATTGTAACAGAAAGTTACAAAAATAACTTAAATGTCTATCAATGGAAACAGAAATTTCAGATAGATGATAGATAGATAGACAGATAGGACAGACAGATGGAAGGAATGGAATATTTATTTTTCAGCCTTACAGAAGGTTGAAACAACATAGATGAAACTGGAGGACATTATACTAAGTGAAATAAAACAGATAGAAAAAAACCCAAATACTGTATGACCTGACTTATATATGGGGAAGAAAAAGTCAAACAGAGAGGAGAAAAGTGCTTGCTAGTGGAGGCGTGCTTGGTCAAAAAGAGTAAAAACTTTCAGTTTAAGATGAATACGTTTGGGGATCTAATGCAGAGAATAATGACAGAGTTAATAATATTGTATGTGTGCTTGCAGTTTGCTAAGAGAGTAGATCTGAAAGCATTTTCATCACAATAAAAAAGTGACTACAGGTGATAGATGTGTTGATCAAATTGTTTGTGGTAATCATGTCATGATACATACATGTATCAAACCATCTTGCTATACACTTAAATATATACAATTTTTAAAAATTATACAGATGTATTTCAATAAAGTTCAAGGGAAAAAAATTCAACGATTGAACAAAAATATGAGCAATGGGGAGAAGAAAATGACAGGATAATTTAATAACTGACATCTGAACGCCTTTTAGGAAAGAAAATGCCCTCTATTGAAAAAAGCACTTTTATCAGCTTTCAGTTAGCCAGCAAAGCATGGTCTATCTGGGGAGAAAAAGAAAACCACACACCTCATCAATATAGAGAGGATGACTTTCAAGGTCTCTAGCAAGCCTGGAGGACAAAGGTAAGTAAAAGGGAAGCAGGAAATAAAAGAAGATGAGAAAGGTGGTGAGCTAGGTCTCTATGAAGAAGGGTATGAAATGACTCCATGATTAAAGAATTTTCAAGCTGTCCACAATTCAGTGGTAAGTGATCTTCTTTCTTACCCTTGGAAGTAACTATTACCTTCAGTGGCATTAAATCTTCAGAAAAATCTGCCATATATTCAGAAATATTCAGAAAAGTCTTAATGAAATAGGAAAAATCCAAGCACTGACATTGATAAGAAATGTTGCTGGGAAATTAGACCACTTGATCTTAATTCTGGCTCTCCAATTAATTAACTTTGGAAATTTAATTAATATTTCTATCCCTTTACTTTTTTATACATAATTTAAAATATAAATATGTGCATATATATTTTATATACCATTGAATGTGGCATACCAAGCCAATGAAGAAATTAAAGAAAAATCAAGGAGGGTAATAATTTACATTATTAGAGAAAATCAAAGTCAATTTTGATCATTTTAACAATATGTGTTAGAAATCTTTAAAATACAACTTTTTTAGTTCAGTCATTCTACTTTTAGTAGCAGATAACCAAAGGGAAAGTTTGTAGAGAATTTTTTACAATATTTGTGTGCATCTACAAGCTTAATATATTAAAGAAGATTTAAAATTGGTCACAATGAAAGCGTTTTGCTACAGTGAAAGGGATTTTTTTCTTTTCTTTATGCATAGATGTTGTCCCAGACTCTAGAAGAATACCAGAGCCATCATAGGTACACAATAAATATTTAAAGAGTGAGTAAGTGAAGTTTTGTGTATTATATTTGTGCTGATCTCATCAATTTTATAGGTGTAATTGTTTTCATTGAATAATATTTTATGATTTTCATAATTTTCTTTTTCATAATTCTGATCTTCTACAATAGTGAAGCAAAAGTATTAAGAGAAAACTTGATAATAAAGGTTTGGAAAGCTATGCTTTATCTTTGATGTCATAGTAATTCCTTTATTTTCTGCTAACTACAGTGTTCAAATACTCCACTCTTAAAGAGTCAGAAATACACATCATCATGCTAAAGATTCTATCAAGTCGAGGAGAATAGAATGCTGTTTATCGTTGTTAGCACTGTTTATTATGTCTAATATTGTGTCCCATGAAAGCTTTTAAAAAGTAAACATAATAAAATTTTGGTACACTGGGCTACATTGGATGGAGAAGCTTGTGAAATGCTGACATAAGCCAACCCTCAACATTCTTCCAGCTTCAGCTCATAAAAATATTTTGGATAAGAAAGCCCCAAAATTGATTTCTCACTTCCTAAATTGCAGTGGCATTGCAATTGTTTGTACCTAATTTTTATGCACACAAATCCACCTTGAGCTCTGTGCATGCAGCCCACTGCATAAAGCAAAACACTCACATCCAAAAACCTTGCTTTTTAAGACATTTTCATTTTTAAAAGTAAAAATCTATTTAAATCAGTGAGAATAAGTAATGTACATTAATTGCATTGTGTATAAAACAGTATGAAAGAGAAAATAAATGTTACTCATAATCCCACCACTGAGAGATAACAAGCCTTAACAGTCATTCTATATATTATCCATACATCTTTTTAAAATTTTTTTTACTTACCTATTGAAGGCCCATTGGTTTACATCCTTTGTTAGTGTTTTGGAAATATAATATTTCTCCCTTCTGGAACAGTCACCATCTTCTTACCCAAATACATTGAGGATGCTTCCTTCTTCCATCATTACCATGTGTATTTTCTCTTATGGTTATATGCTTCAAAACCATGAGTTTTGTAGTTGTAACAACCTGTTATAAAGAAATAACAAAACTTTTCAACCTACACTGACATTTAGGTTATTTTTAGTGATTTGTTGCATAAATAACTCTGTGAAGAAAAACTTGCATGTAAATTTTTGTGAGAGAATCATTTATTATCTCCTCCCCAGAGGAAAACTAAGAGAGAAAGTATAATATCCTATAATCTCATTGAATATTTTTTTTTAATATTAAATTTTATTTTTATATTCCCCCATACAATTGCAAATGCCCCATTCTGACCCCAATCCTTCCCCTCCCGCCCCCCACCCCCAAAAAGTGTCTCTGGTTCATAGTTTTTTGTTGATTTTGATTTTCACTTTCTTATATTCATTTTCCTGGTCCCTTATTTAAGTTTTCTAGATTCCTGCTATGAGTGAGACCATCCGGTATTTTTCTTTTTCTTTTTGGCTTATTTCGCTGAGCATGATCCCTTCCAGCGCCATCCATGTTGCTGCAAATTGCATGTGTTTATCTTTTTTGAATGCTGAGTAATATTCCATGGTATATATGTA
Source organism: Talpa occidentalis (assembly GCF_014898055.3). NCBI lineage: Eukaryota > Metazoa > Chordata > Mammalia > Eulipotyphla > Talpidae > Talpa > Talpa occidentalis. Next base: position 137,179,874 of record NW_023604295.1, on the reverse strand, counting down.
CCACATCTTCTTGATCCAGTCATCTATTTTTGGGCATTTGGGTTGTTTCCAAAGCTTAGCTATTGTAAACAGTGCTGCTATAAACATAGGGGTGCAGGTGCTCTTTGGAATTGATGTTTCTGTGTCCTTTGGGTAAATACCTAGGAGTGGAATTGCTGGATCATATGGAAGCTCTACGTTTAGTAGGTCCAGAAATCTCCACACAGCTCTCCATAGTGGTTGGACCAGTTTGCACTCCCACCAACAGTGCAGAAGAGTTCCTTTTTCTCCACACCCTCGCCAACATTTGTTGTTGCTAGTTTTTTTAATATGTGCCATTCTCACTGGTGTGAGAATATTTTTATACCATTTGCATTCAAATGAAGTGTTCTGAGACCCCACTTCTTTCAGTCTCTGCAAATTATAAAAATAGATGTACTATCAGCGTTATCAAATGTCGCCAAAAGAATATTTTCTTATCGTGATGTCATGGTACTGGAGAACGGCTAGCCTTGACCAATTCCATCTCCAAGAGTAGCATGGTCCTATCACTAATTAACACTAAAAGACCCGGGGGAACACAAAGCAAAGAGCCCTCCTAAAGTAACATAGCACAGGCGTTTGGAAAAGAAAGTGCAGGGCAGGGGAGGCTCATTAATATTGCCATTTGTTGTTTATCCTCTCAATTCCTCTGCCATTGGACCTTTATGTCCCTTAAAAAAAATGATACAATGTCAAGGACAATGTGTGGAAATCAGAAGAGGAAGAGGTGTGGAACATGCCGCTATTACTTAAAGAAAATTATCAGTGAGATGAGACAGACTCAATTGCTGGGGAGTTTCCAATTCTATTGTTTACCAATTGATTCCTCTTAAAAAATTGAGCTTTAAAGCATGGGGGTGGGGGGATATCACGACAAAGGGCGCTCCTGCTTACCAAATCTATTCCCCCCAGGGCAGCATTACGCATTCTCAGAACTTGATAGGCCTCCTCCAAGTGACTCAAAGGAAGAGAATTTCACCACTGCTCATGAAGACTCTTTTATGGCCCCTGAAGTCTCACCCCTTATGAAAGCCTTCCTGATGAAACCTTTTTTTTTCATTTCTTCAGTTCATTCATTACCCGTAGATAATCCCCTAAAGGCCACCTACCCAATCCCTCTCCTTCTCTGGGGCTTATACTTTCAATTATCTACAAATGATTATCAGACCCCCGCCCTACACACAGGCACAAACACTCCTCAGCTCCTCAGCCAACCTACACACATGTAATTCTTTTAATCTTTCCTCATACATCAAAACCCCCAGCTGCTTAATCATTTTAGCTCCTCTAATAAGCAATGAATTTGAAGGGGGATTATGGTTTCCTTCTCAAGCTTTTGTCATGTCAGCTGTATCCCTTCTCCTCAACCACATGCCAGATTTCTGTATGCCAATAGCCATTCATCAACAGAAATGAGGTTTTTCTGGAATGCTGTGTTCTGTAGTACAAATATATATATATATATATATATATATATATATATATATATATATATATATAAAGGTTCCTTCTACCCATAATTCATTTGTAGGGTGAATCAATATTTATACAAACTAATAAGGAGGGAAAATCTGACAAAGTCTGGGACTATCCTGTGTTTCCAAACCACTGAGAAACTTTAACAATAAGTAAAAATTTCAAAATGTTTCATTTCAACGTGTTGTGTGAATTGATCCAGGAAATTCAGCCACTTTTGGGTATAGGCGGTACTGAAGTCTTCGCTACTCACTTCTTTATTGATGAAAAATCAGCTTAGATGAGTACTTCAGTGGAAAGACCCTCTTCTTGTTCTTTAACCACTGCCTGAGAACCTGGTAGTATCCACAGACCCTCAAAGGACTCTTCCAAGTGACGTGGCTGTAGCAGGGACTACTCAGTAGACCACTTGGGTCAACCTCCTGCTCTCAGTGAATATACAGAACCTTCAGGGCTCCAGGGTCCCATCTTTGCATCCTCTGCCTCTGTCCTCTCCTTTGCCCATCTCACCCCCAAATCTCTTCCACCTATCAAGTTGTAGCTTCAGTTCTACTTCCTCCAGAAAGCCCAGCCTTCCCCAAGACATCATAATGTTTGGAAGCATTCCATTAGAGTGTGTGGACCCACATTACTCTTCTATTTGCTTCATATTCAAGTCTTCCCTCACCACTGATTTGCAGGAAATGTGTGCATTTCTTCAGTATGTCCCAAAAGAACTGATATATCGATCTTTACAAAGTGGGTATTGAATAAAAATGACTTGGTTCCTACTGCAGGGAGAATCTCATAAGAAAGCTCCCAGCATGGAAAATGCTTTAAGCATTCATAAAATATTGCATTTATTTTATTTATTTTTTTAAGATTTATTTTAGTTATTTGTGCATACAAGAGCTGGCATGTAGGACAGAGGTGCTGGTGGAAGGGGAGGGGTGAGAGGATTCACCAGAGAGAGAGTGGGGAACCGAGCAGGCAGATTGACTGAAATACACTGCTGGGGAGAGCAGAGGGCAAGACAGGAGAGGTCTGCTCGCCATGTGGGTCACCTCCCTGGCCAGGGATCAAACTCGTGCTGCAGTGGCCGCAGATTGCTTCGTAGTGCTGAGACTTAACCCCTTGCGCCACCTGAGAGGTCCCCAAATATTACCTTTATTTTAAATTAGAAATAGGTCCACATTTAATGTACAAAATCTGCTTTCATTGGCCTCAGTCTCCGTGATTGAGGTGTGATAGAAATTAGCAAAGCCAACCAATACATATTCCACAGTTTCTATTCATGTTTTCTGGAGTTGGGTCTATACTCTTATCTCCTGTACAAGTCTGCACTATTCTCTTTCTACCATTACTACTCCAGACTTTTTCCTCTTCCCAGGAACTTCTCCCATAGCTGTGCTATTCATTCCTTCATTCTTTTCTCCCCAAGAATTAAACATATGAAAACATCCACCTAAATGGTGTAAAATCTGCTATATGTGTTACTACTCACTTTTATCTTTATCTCCTGAACAATTAGTCTCCAGTTAAAGTAACCTTCTTTAAGTTTCCAACAGATTTAAAAATCTTGGGTACAAAACCTTTCATAAAAAGGATAATCTTCCATTTACATTTGTTTTTGTTTATTGTCACACAAGTTTTGTGTTTGTTTCCTGTAGCAAGTTTGGCTTCCTGAGCTAAGAATGGCACTGAGTTCCAAGAGTGATATCTCAAACTCCCCAAAGCTACCATTCAACTGCATCTACTTTCAAAAGTTACTCCATGTGCAAATAGAGACAGATTCCATATTCATTCAAGCAAACATCACAACGGCAATTATGGGTCCCCAAATGTTCTTCTGAATTTCATTGGTTTCCTCCTTGCGTAGAATAAAATAATAGCTTTATGCAAAAGTATAAAAGATGATTGCTTCTGGAACATTCTCATTATAACTTTATAGAATGGTACTACAGGGCCTTCCTGGTGATGCAGCGGTTGAGAGCAGGGTTGCAAAGCTGCCTGCAGCCTCTGCAGTGCCGGTTCGATCCCCGGCTGCCAGGCTAGGGTCCCACATTACGCACAGACCTCTCCTGCAGCCAGCTGCTCCCCTCAGCAGTGTACTTCATCAGTCTGCCTGTTCTGCTCTCCACTCCAGTGAATTCTCTCACCCTCCCATGCTTCTGACTGTACCCAGTGCTTGTAAAAATAAATAAATCTTAAAAAAAAAAAATGACAAAATAAAACTTGAAAAAAAGAAAAAAAAAAAAGAATGGTACTACAAATACAAACTGACTTCTACCCTCATGTAGCAGGTTTACACAAATTCAGTTAAACAAGCATAGACTCACTCTCCATGCAGGCCTTTGCCATCCTGTTCCTATTTTAACCACTTCTGATGATCTGATGATCTAACTCCTTTTTTTTTTCTAAATCTGATTCACTAATCCAAGTGTGGTTTAGCAATATGAGCTGGATTTGGAGCTAGGCTGACATGATTGAGTACCTGACTCTTTCATTGTGTACCTTATTTTACATAAGTCACCTAATTTTTTATTTTTTTTGTATAATAAAGATAGTATTTGACTCAATAATATAATAGTTAGTAGCCAAGTCTCTAGAATCAGATACTAGGTTTGTCTCTCACCACTGATACTTTTTAACTGAGCGCCCTTGGTAAATTATAGCCTCTTTAATCCTTCATTTATCTGTAAAACAATAAACTGGTCCAGCCCCTATGGAAAGCTGGGTGGAGTTTCCTCAAAACACTAAAAATAGGTCTGCCATATGACACAGCAATTCTATTACTTGGTGTCTATCCAAAGAACATGAAAACAATAATTTGAAAGGAAACCTTCACTCCTATGATTATTGCAACACTACTTACAATAGCGACGATATGGAAACAACCTAAATGCCCTAAAACAGATGAGTGGATCAAGAATATGTGGTCTATATACACAATGGAATACTACTCAGTGATCAAAAATGATAAACTCATGCCATTTGCATGGAGCTAGAAGGGATTATGCTAAGCAAAATAAGTCCGAAGGCAAAAGATATATACTGGATGATGGAATCCAGAGAATATATTCTATATGAAATATAGAGAAACAAAACAAAAGGTCAGACAAAGACAAATCTTGAAAGTTGACCATAGATCTGAGGCCTCCAGAAGGAAAGAGGAAGGAGGAGAGAAAGAGTGAAAACAGATAAGGAAACAGCACAGTGGACTATGACTAAGGCTACCAGAAGGGGCATGTGATAGGGTGGGAGAAAAGGGTTCAGAGGGGTCCGATGAAGGATTCCTGGGGCTTTGGTGGAGTGTGTGGTGAAATAACATACATTTGTAGGGGTGTAAACCAAAGACATATTATGATATAAATCAACATTACCTCAATAAATACAATTTTACTAAAAAAAAATAAGAAAGGTCATGTGAGGATTAAATGAGGTAATATAGTATGCTGTGACTTAGAAGGACACCTAATACACAGATTATGTACTAAGTATTCTGTTTAATAAATACACAATCTCATTTTATTCTCAAGTATCAGGCACAGAAATCGAGATTAATAAATCAAGGTAATTAAAACAATATATCAATTTCTGAGGATCACTGGAGATCTAAATATATAATTTTCACCATTATATCTTCCTTGAAGGCATAGTTTAGGTTAGTGGTTTAATCACTAGAAGAAATGTATGTGAAAATGTTGTTTGATGAAAAAGTTATTCAAAACCTATATTCATTATAACTATACATAATTTCTGTTACTAAAATACTATTAAGAATTTCCAGAGGGTATCCTACATAGTAAAGTACTAATTACACCTATGTGCTTTACTTTTATCCATATTTATAAATGTACTTCAAAAGGAAATATAAGTTGAATATTTTTCTTGTACTTCTTTTGAATAGTCAATCTAAAAATTTTTTTTAATAAAGGTGAATGCAGTAGTCACATACTATGATATCCATTACAGCTAGAATACAAAAAAGAACTGTAACTGGAGAGTAAGAAAAGCTATTTCACTCCTAAAATCAGCACACCAAAAGCAAAAATATAACAATTGTTGTTTTTCATTTATTACCATAAAACTCTATGTTTGTGAGGAATTTTGACCATAATTCACCTTTGCCAAATCCTCATTTTACCCTCTTGGCCCTGGAAAAAGGAGGCTAGTAGATACTGGAAGAGTGTTTTCAAAGTGACTGACCACCATATGAAACTGGGGTTAGATTTTTTTCCTATGTGTGGAGAGACTGATGGAACAATGAGAGCTATTTATAGGCTGCACTCTCTATTTTAAATATATGTTTTAAAAAAACAAAATGATAAGTGCTTTTAATCAAAAAAGTAATGAGAAAATCTCACTCATCATTCACTCAAAGGAACAAACTAGCTCCTTTCAACAATGTCTGATTTAGAAATAGATCCTAGACTTGAACTCTTCCTTATAAATAAGAATGTCTCAACTTCCATGAGGAGAGAGGCCTTGGGATCATCTTAAGTATGGAGTCTTATGCCACCAAAGAAGTTATATTGGTTTTCGAACCTGTCTTCAAGGAATCATCTTCAATTTGAGAAACTACTTGGATTTCCAGGCCCATCGGGGTTCCTCCACTTCATTACTCTGCCTCACAGTTCTACAACTTAGAACTCGAAGGAGCACTCCTACACTGTGTATTTAATCCCTTCATTTCATGGAGACACTGACTCACTTCCTTAGTGTAAGTCGTTATTCCACTGCTTTCAGTAAAACTGGATTTCAAAAATAAACACAGGAAGAGGTAGAGATTACAGACATAAAGATTAGTCTTTAAATCGAACTGATTCCCTCTTTGATTCAATGTGAAAACTCCAAACAAATTGACATCAGAGTTTCTTATTTGAGCATACAAGGGTATTTAGGATTAGTTATAAAATGCAGAAGACACTTGAAGCACACTGAATACACATAAATATTTATGATGGTGTCTTCCCAAATTCCTTTTAAGCACAGAGGAACAAATGCTTAAAAAAAGGAAACAAATGTTTTGCTGAAGAAGTATGTTTTCTTCTTTAATGATGTGGTTTGGAAATGAAGGCTTAGATGGAAGAATAAAAATAATCATGTAGTTAGTACTTAACTTTTCATATAAAGAATACTCATGGGCCTCAAATCAGTCATATAAACCATTGTTTTTAGTTGTCCCTTTCATATTACATTAAAGTGAAGAAAAATTTTATTCAGTGGGTCAGTCAGCTAAGCCAGAGAGAAACAGAAAATGAGCAGGATGTTAGGCCTTGGTGTTACTATAAACACACTCTTAACAGAAAGTTTTGTGTTTACATAGCAGATAAAGAATGAAACTGTGGCAGTAATAGTTCAGATTTCCTCCCCTTCTGATAGGTCGCCACAGCTGTGCGGCTGTGCTGTCCAATAGGAGTGTGTATGGTGTTGGGAATGTTCTACATCTCTGTTATCCAGTCATCTGTAGCCACATGAGGCTACAAGCACCCAAAATGTGTCTAGTGCTACTAACCAGCTGAATTTTTAACTTGATCTATGTTATTACCTTGGGTGATAGAGCAGATAAAGTCTATAATGAAATCAAGGAGTCAAACAAAAAATAGTTTTCATAATCTAAAATTATCATTATTATTAATAAATGTGAAATATATTACAAGTCATTTACCTGCCATGTATTTGCAGAATTCCTTCAAAATAGATGTCTGCACTCACATAAATAGTATTTCTCTGAGGGAAAAATGAATGGAAAATCCTGAACTTGCTCTCTCTATAAACAGAATCAATTCATCGTCTCCTGTTATCTTGTCCTCGTTTTCAAATTCCACTGTCCAAGGATTAAAGGTATATTAAGTTCTTCCAAGAAAAGATAAAATCTAGGCAGCTGGGGAGAACTCTCTCCCTTGCTGTAAATTCCAGTTTGCTTTTGACTGCCTTTTGACCCAGAGCCCACAGTTTATTTGGCCTTCACAGAGTTTTTTAGTCATCAAACAACATTAAATGGTCCCTGGTAGAAGGAACATAACCTGTGCATTATTGGGGGTTTGTCCCTCCTCCTTCGGGGGATTTCTGTCATTTTGTGCATCATTGGAGATATTTAGGTGATATTTAAAACACACACAGACACACACACACACAAACACACATCATTATTCCCGGTCAAGACTCTACAAAGACATTATGTTATTGTCAAAGTAGGTCATGATGGTGGGGGAGCTTGACAGGTTTCATAATTTATTCAAAATAAGAATAAAACCTTAATATGAACATTAATTTGGTGAATGTAGAATTTTATTTTCTCCTGTTTTTCAACCTCAAATGAGGATGCCTGTTATTATCTGACAGCTCTAAAAGGTTGGAAAATGCTCATCAACAGTTCTCATCCAGGGGGCCTCCCTGGCAGTGCAGGGGTTAAAGACACAGCTATTAAGCCATCAAGCTATCACCAGCCATGCAGCATAAATTCAATCCCCAGCCAGAGAGCAACCCACATGGCGTAGCAGACCTCTCCTGTCTCACCTGCTGCTCCCCTTAGCAGTGCATTTCAGTAGATCTGCCTGTTCTGCTCCCCACTCTGTCTCTAGTGAATCCTCTCACCCCCCGCACCTCTGGTCTACACTCCAGTTCTTGCATGCATAAATAAATAAAACTTAAAAAAAAATTCTCATCTGTGTGGAGTAGACCTGGTATTCCTGGGGGTTAGTTGGTGGGGCAGGGGGACGTGGAAAGAGAATATCCACTTTATACCTCACACACATTTGTGTCTCTGGATTTGTTTGGGTTTTATTGAGGGGGGGGAGCAGAGTATTTTTCTTTGTTTTGTTAGCTGCACATTCCAATTTCATAGTCTTAGAAATAGTAACAATATTTCTGTGGTGTCAACTGTAGTCTACAAAGACGAGCAGCATGACATTCTGAATAGTTTTCATTCTGTAACTCAGCACAGTTTCTGCTTTGATTCCCCACTCTGTCTACATGGCATCAGCCACATTTCAGGCAATCAGGATAACAACTGTTGTTTCCCAGGGTTAAGATCTAGGTGACTGCAGAGTCGAGACCTGGGGTGGGATGGGGGTGGGCAGGTGCCATCTGCCGGAGCCAATTGTTCATGGAAGCATGTTCCAGCATGTCCGGTGTCCAAGCTGGTTCTCATTCATGATTCCTCCCAGGTGCTAAGGAAGCCCCCAGGTGGCCTCTCAGCCCCTGGCATCCTCCCATCCCACATGCAGCCTTGTTTTCTGGCCAGCCTGGCCCGCAGGAAACTCTAAGGCTGTTGTATTCCTCAGGTCTGTCCTAGATCTCTCTGGGAGCTGAGAGCCTTTTGCTCTCAAAGCCCACCAATCTGTCTGAAAGGTTTACAAATACCTTTGGCTCTGACCAGAGGGGGCAGGGATGGGGGGACCCACCAAGATCTCTTCTCCCACATTCCCTCCCTTCTGGCTCTCCAGAGCAGGGAACTGTTTCCTGTTGGGGAGCAAAATCCATCAGAAGTTCCTCAAATCCTGAAATGCTTTTTTTTTTTTTTTTTTTTTTGTGGGCCCCTTGCCGGTGGCCAGGGATCGAACTGGCGCTGCAGAGGCTGCGGGCAGCCTTGTAACCCAGCGCTCAACCGCTGCGCCACCAGGGGAGGCCCCTGAAATGCTTTTGACGACACTGCAGACTTCCTCTCTTCTTCTATGGCTCACACTTCGTGAATAGAGTCCAAACGGGCTTTTGCTCTCACGTCCCTGAACACTGAATGATCTGACAAGCTCAGCCGGGTTTGAGGTGGTACCTACGGGAGCAGGTAGAGCTGGATAGAATCTCCTGAAGAGGAGAGAGGGGGAAAGGTAACTTTTTTTTTATTCTAGTATAGATATTGCCATTTGCAGGGGTCGGGCTGGGTGATCATCGGTTCTGTTCTGCTTAGACACACAGAAGTGATGAGACCAAATACAGATGTTTATAACAGAGAGAGGTTTCCCCAGAGGCCTTGATCTCAGAACCCAGGCGTTGTCCAAGGGACCCATTTTTCTGCCAAGTAAGGTCGTGAAACCAGATCTAACACAGGAAACTTCTTCTGTAAGTAATAAGTAATTTTCTGGTTAGATCTGTGGCAGGGCCCCTGCAGAAAAAACATCTTCATGCCAACGGGGAATGAACAAAATGAAAAATGCAGCTACGAAATGAAAATTGGATCTCTTTGAAAGTTCATTGTCTGTGATTGTCCTGCTCTCTGCATGACAAGGGAACATTAGTAAAGAGTCAGATGTTTTCAATATATCCACCCATTTGAAACGTTGACATTTTTTATTTATTTTTTAGTATCATTTTATTTTATTTTATATATTTTTACATCATTTTTCATTTTTGCACAATGTATGCATTTTCATTTTGGTTATATTCCCCATACAATTGCACCCCTCCTTATTTTGACCCTAATCTTTCCTCTCCCCCTAACCCCAGTGGTATGTCTCTGGTTTATAGTTGCTTGTTGATTTTGATTTTTACTTTGTATTAATTAGTCTTTTTCCTGGTCCTTTATTTAGGTTTTCTAAATTCCTGCTATGAGTGAGACCATCCGGTATTTTTCTTTTTCTTTCTGGCTTATTTCGCTGAGCATGATCCCTTCCAGCTCCATCCATGTTGCTGCAAATTGCATGAGTTTATCTTTTTTTGATTGCTGAGTAATATTCCATTGTGTATATGATTCAGCAATTCTACTCCTAGGTACTTACCCAAAGGACACAGAACCATTAATTCAAAAGGGCACCTGCACCCCTATGTTTATAGCAGCACTATTTATAATAGCTAAGCTTTGGAAACAGCCCAAATGCCCAAAAATAGATGACTGGATCAAGAAGATGTGGTACATATACACAACTTTGACATTTTTTAAATGCTGTCTGTCTGCCTGTCCTGGGGAAAAGCCTGGAAGGATGAGGAATATTCAAATTGTGCCCTCACCACACTCCCTTCTCCTCTCAGCTCTTCCTGCAGCTTTTACAAACCCTGGTGTTTATTCTTATTTCATGTTTTTTAACTACGTATACCATCAAGATTATTTCACATACATTTTGCAGCAAAAAAAAAAATCTATGCATGTCATGATGCATAGTTCATCCAACGACTCTTTCTTAACTCATCCCTATTACATGAGAGATGAGAGCAGTGACAACGACTAGATAAGTATAAAAGTGAGACTTTTTATTTATTATTCCTATTTCAGAATAGGAATATACCCATGCTTCCAAAGTATTTCTAGCAAAAGCTGACATTTGCTGCATGACAATTTAATTTCTCCTTTGGCTTGAAGTTTTAACTCGGCTGATCTTTGGGAAAATACACTTTGTGGTTTATTCACTTTGGAAATTATTCCAGAGTGAAGAGTGGCCTCCAAAATAAAGCTTGTTCTAGCCGCCCATAATATTTTCCCCAGAAGTGCCTATAAAGTCTACTAAAATAAGAAAGTGCTCATTATTTTTGATAAACAGTAATGACTGGAAATTCATATTTCATTTTAGTACCAGAAGTGTGGAGTTGAGATACAGTAGCGTTCTTTTTCTGTGCAGTATAATGGCCTATTATTTTACGAATTACTATTTACTTTGTGTCTGTAACTTAACGCTGGCTAAATTCTACCTTTCTTCTCTTGTGAGCTAAGTGGGGGAAAAAAATTACCTCAAACCGTACCTAGGTGTCAAAGCTGCCTTAAAATATTGGTATTTAAAGGAGGTATAATACCAATAAGTCTGAGGCGATTAAGAGTTCTGAGTGAGGATATACAGGACTGGGTTATGTAGTTTGTGACAGAAATCTTAAATTAGTGAGGCAACGCGGATGGTGAAACTTTCCCGCAGATGGGGAGAAAAAATGGTGTTGTCCAAACCTTAACTTGCGGTGATGGTACTTAGTAAGTATTGGTCTAATAAAGGCGCAAAGAGTATATGAGTTTCTCCAATTCTGATTTTTTTTTTTGGTTCAGATCTTTGAAGTTTTTAAAGCTTTGTTCTCTTCCTCTTTGCCAGGCCAATAAAAAGAATTATTATTACTACCACATTTGTGTCTCTTGGATTTTATTTTTGGCTAAGGCAAGCCCTTTTACAACATGATCTCAGTTGAAGGAGCAATTAGAATTAAGGAGCCTTATCCAACAATTACAGCACTTACTGCAATTATAATAGTAACTGAGTAAGTTGACAACTTACCCGGTTACCCCAACGCTACATTTTTATTTTGCTTTTAAAGTTATCAAGAACCTGATGCGGGAGGTTTGTAATGACTTGGTGGTAGCAGATTTGAAGTTTGAAGCCATGTCTGCCACACGGTTTGCCATCAAAGGAAGCCTGTCCCACCAAGCTCTCTATTTTCACAACAGGATATCTGGTTTCTTTTATGAGGATACAGCTATGTTAATTTGGTTTAGTGGTTTGTTGGAGGTAAGCAGGCTCTTCACAGCACAAACACCAAAATCCCCTTAAAGCAGTTTCTTGTTAATAGCTGGAGCCTGATTGGCAGATTTGCATTGTAAAGTGTGATTTGGTTGGATAAATATGTTTAGTCTAGTAAGCACTTTAGTGATTGAGTGTCTGTTAATGGATAAAGGTGGATTATGGTGAAACCCCTACAGGCTGTCACTGGGCACTTAGCATTGTGAGATGTCAAGGGGAATGGAAACAAATTGGCACTACAGAACAGCGGAAGGGCCATAAAACGTGGAAAATACTCCCTGCTAATGTCGTGCTTTTGAGTTTCAAATATTCACTCTGCTTTTTTTGCATCTGACCACGATATGAATTTATTGGGGAGAATCCATATCACGATAATATAAGCAGACAATTCAATCGGCAGCCAAAAAAGATAACCTCTCCGTGAAGTTCCAGAGAGTGGCCAAGCAGAGGGGGCGGGACCCTGTCCCCAGAGCTCCTGGTAGCCATCCATCTCGAAATATTCATGTCATTAGAAGAGAAAGAACGCAAATTAGATGCCAGGACTTTCGTAACTTCAGCAGGAATAAAATAACAGTGTCTTAAAAACTCTCTTCAAAGCTGATCTCTTTCATTGGATTTAAGTCAGAGAACTGACATAAGTGTAGGACAGGTTGTCCAGGAATAGCCAAGAATGACAACTTCTACTGGAATCTTCGCATTTGGATACCCTGCAGGCAGAACAGCAATGGAAGGAGAGGGAAGGCTTCAGAGTTTTTGCTAAAAATTCTTGACAAGTCTTTTCATAGGTCTATATGCACACACAGTATTTTACACTTTTCTAAAAACGATAGACTGTGTAAGAATTACAGATACTGATTTTCCACCTCCCTGCTATCTCGAAGCATCTGGCAATGAAGACTTCCATTTCTTCCTTTTGAAAAAGAGTGCTGGGATTCTTCATGAAAGTCACCAGAAAATGTCACTTTTTTTTTTTCTCAGGTGAACATGCAGAGGTATTTTTATGAGGTGAAAATATCAGCTTACTTCAAGGGTCGAAATGGTATTTTAATATCCCAGGGTCTGGGAGAGGGATGCTGAAACGTCTGTTCTGGTCAGTCACGAAATACTTAAGACTTCAGGAACTAGTCGATTTTTATAGATTAGCGTTCTACTAAAGGGAAACATATTTCAGCCATCCATCTTCAAGAATCTTCTGGATGCTGCTTATGGTTCACCAAACCTTGGCATTTTTTTCAGAGTACCATCACTCAAGACTTTGAAATTCCAATTATTCATCCATTACTCTTTGGCTACAGGTTTTCCTAGGTTTAAGTGGTTAATATTAAGTATATAGCATCCTGCAAAACTGAGTAAAAATGAAGCTGAGCCTTTAGTTGTCTGGATATTCGAGGTAAATATTATCCCAGTACAAGCTGCTACAAAGACTAGTTAAAAGTTGAGTCTAATGCAGCATTAGCCACTAATTTATTATATGACCTTGGACAAATCACAGCTCGTGTGGGTTCATTCCCAACATGCATGGTGTTGACAGTGATTCATACAATGCCAATACCAATGCATTGTCGTGACACATACATAGGTCCAAGTCTAGGTTTTCAGGGAGTATAATTTTCTTTATGGTTATCCCACAAACCATAGCATTTCTATTTTGAGCTCCTGCCCCAATGAGGAAAACAGTTACATAACACTGTAATATAAAGCTATAACGTATATTGGTCATCTACTTGTAACTATTTGTATGATTTTAGGACCCCTCCCTGTCATGCCATTCCTAGAATTGTGTCTAAGCTCCAGAGGCCTCCAGAGTGCCAGAGATGTGGGTGAAGGGTTCAGAGGGTCTGGGGCTTGTGCCTGCTTACAGGAACACCTCGCTTTTATCTGATGCCCAGTACCTGATTAACACAGGGCAGGTCACTCTCCAAATGTCACCCAGGATCTGCCCCACCCCAGGGATGTCTGTTCTCCTCTTGGTATGTTAGAAACACAGGCTCTCTTCATTGCAGAAAGACTCTTCTGTCCGAAGCCCTGAGGCACTCCAGCCCCTCTGCCATATTACCCTGAAAGCTTTTCTTACTGGCCAGGCAGAGTGCAGATCCCTGCCCTCTGCTCTCACCATCTTGAAGCCCGTAAGGGAACCATAGGATAAAATGGCGGAGTCTTGCTGGAGCAGTTCAGAACCTCGGCTTTTTTGCTTACATTCCAATTCTCTCTCTCCAGAGGAATTTTTATTTGGTTGAGAGGGATAAAAATAGACCTGACTAATCACATATCTTATGGAAAAACATAGGGTAACAAAACTGAATATGTTGTTTGATGACAAACCGAAACCGATACTTTTGTCAGCTATGATTTGCAAACAGTGATTTTAGTCTGTTACAAGCACAGTGATTTTAGCCTGTTAACACTGATACTAGCCTAGCATCATAGATTTGACACCATGAGCTCTCCCATCCTGCTCTTCATTACATCAGCCTGAACCAGGTAAGTCCTGGTTTCTGCTCTTATTTCCTTACATTGCTACTAGGCCCTCAAAGCCTAACAGATGAGCTTTGAGTGGTATCTCCTGCAGAACAAAGCATGCAAATGTAGCAGTCTCTCGAAGAGTCACTTCCTATCTTACAGCTTTGGTTGTCTGAAGCTGAAGCATGGAAGGACTGACTAGACCCTCTGCCAGGGCCTCACAACTGAGCTGGTGGTTGCTGGGTTTTCACCAGAAGCTCAGCATCCTCATCTGGGCTCATGCAGTTGTTGGCCAGATTCTGTCCCTGTGACTTTTCGAATGGAGTCCCCCCTTTTCTTGCTGGTTGTTGCTAGGAAGACTCAGTTTCTGGAGGGCATTTTCAGGCCTCCTGTGGTGGCCTCCTCTATAAACCGTCCCACAGTTCTATCCCCCACCTTCTGGAAGGACACCACCCCTTTCAAGGGCTCATCTGACAAGGTTAGTCCCACACAAAAGAACCTCTGATCTGACTTACTTGAAGTCAGCTGACTAGGGACCTTACTGTATCTGCACATTTCCTGCTGCCATGGAACTTTCCCTAACTGTGGGCATGAAAGCTCATCATCGTCACAAGTCCAGGTCACATGAAGGGGGAGGCATGATGCAGGAAAATGGACTCTTGGGAGCCATCTCAGAACCTGCCCTATCACTTTTTGAGGAAGTGGTTCATTTTCTCTAAGATCTCAAATTCATGTACCTAAAGTTATTCATAATATAGTTTTGTTACACTTTTAATGATTGTGAGACCTGAGGCAGTTTCCCTCTTTTATTGATCTTTACAGTCACTAAAAAGCATCAAGGCCCAGGAATCAATCTAATAAAAGATGATCAAGTCTTCTAAATAGAAAAACTCAATTTGTGAAAGACAATAAATGGGGGTGGAATATGCTGAATTAACAAAAAGAATCTGTTTATCACAATAACTGATCTTGGACAAGAATTTTACCTCTCTGCTTGTTTCCTCATCTATAACATGGGGACGATAATGACATCCACATCAGAAGATTAATAGAAGTATTCAGTGTATATTGTCCTGTTCTATGAGTTTGGATCTAATTAGCTTCATGAATATTTGTTGTTGTCAATTTACAGTAAAAGTTAACCTGCAAAGGAAAATAATAGTATCTTATAGCACCGATGCTAAAGGGCCCCAGTGATGGGCTGTGAATGATGACATGGACAAAATAAAAACAATTCCAGTGTTTTCATGATTTCCCCGAGAGCAGAGGTGGAACACAGGTAAGTTTGACGATCTCTTCTAGCCACGACAGCAGTGCCAGTGCTATTAGAAGCTGAGATCCTGGACTCTACGCTTAATCTTATACCACTTTCCATTTGAAGAATAACCGTAAAGGTTTGGAGAGTCCTTTCTGAGGGACTACCTCCACCATGATTCTTGAACTTCATAAACACTGGGTTTAATTACCGTAATTCCCTCTCTGTCAAGATATGCTCCCAAAATGTTCTGCAACTTCAGAAGAACATGATGCAGGAAGCAGTTTGCAAGGTGTACTGAAAAAAAAACACAGTTAGGTAGACATCTGGACAGGATCTGTTTGGACTCACAAGCAATGAGGAAAGCTGGCATCGGAGAATTAATTGCATAGTGCAAGGATATCCATGTACCCTTCTGAGAGACCTGGGCAGAGACAGCGGTTATGATTATAACCCCCTCACAAGCCTCAGGAAAAGTACAAATACAGGATGAATAAATCCATACACACCCATATCCAGCCTTAGTACTTGGAAAGAAAGAAAGGCATAAATCCTAGTTTGTATTTCTACAAGGCTATCGACAGCCACTACAGCAAGAATTCGATCCCTGGCCAGCCAGGAAGCAACCCACATGGCACAGCAGACCTCTCCTGACTCACCCGCTGCTCCCCTCAGCAGTGTATTTCAGTCAGTCTGCCTGTTCTGCTCCCCACTCTGTCTCTGGTGAATCTTCTCACACCCCCAACCTTGCACCTCTGGCCTGTACCCCAGTTCTTGTATGCATAAAGAAATCTTTAAAAAAAAAACTCTTAAAAATACATGAACACAAAATAGTGAAAATATTAAATGCAAAGCAAAACAATGTATTTTACTCTGATATTCTTAAGGGAAAAATAAACACAAAATTAGGCATTGTCTGTAAATAATGGAACAGAGCTTTCTTTCTTAATTCAGAGTAACTACAATGTCAAGTTCTTTTGACAATGAAGACATTTGAAAAGAAAACTAATAAAATACAAAGTTAGAAGCAACCAAAGATATTTATTTGAAGTATCATTTTTCAAAACCATTTTTATAAATTCTAATCACACTGAATATAAAACCAGAAGATATAAAAGATACTTTCAGTTATTATTTCCTTATATAAGGTAATTTTTTAAAAGTGCAGTCTAAAATTTTAACTTTTTTATTTATATTTTAAAAATAGTTGACATAAAACTACTTCTTTTTCTAGAGGCAACGTGACCTCAACCAGTTTGTATTAAACTCCAAATATCAATTTATAATTTTATAAAATGAGGACACTAAAAATTTTATAGGACCAGTGTCAAATGATATGAGAGCTTACATCTTGAGGCCTTTCCATATAAGGTCAGTGTACAATGAAGAGCTAACTCAAATTATGATAAAACAAATGCTGGTATCATCTGTTTAACTAGGCCTTAATTCAGCTAAAAGCATCTTATTGTTAAATAACCTTAAAAATGACAAGACAATTAAGAACCTTACAAATCTACAAAAGAACCAAAGTTGATGATGAATTTTAAAAAAAAGAGATTGTGCCTTGGGTACAGGATTAACAGCTTAATTGTTATATATCAATATTTAGTGCTATGCTTCTCAAAAGATTAAAAAAAAAGAACAAATAATCCTGTAATATAACACAAATACGTGGTGTTTCACTGATCAAAATCAGAAAGTCACATAAAATTTTACATAGGTCATTGCAAGAAGTTAGTTCTATATCAAAGATAGTTTCACAAATGGTATACACTACCATCCTATTAAAAAATAAATGTAATTTGAGATTCATTGAAAAACAATTTTCACATGTACACATTCCTGTATAAATGAGAAAGTGTGGGAATAAATTACCTTAAAATCATGATATGAAATAAGCACCACATATTTTATTTAATAAGATACCAATTCTCTTGCACTTGCAGATTTTAAATTCAGTCATTCTTCCAAAAGAAATATATATATGCACTAGTAACAGTGCAAAAGAAATCTGTAACAGCTAATAATGTTTCTTTCCCAACCTTTCCATTATACATTTGTTACCAACTCATAGAAAGCATTTTGAACTTTAAAAACTGTGATTTCCATATAATTAAAACTCGAGATATTCTAGAAGAGCATCTATAACATTATTTAATAGAGTTTTATGTGGAACATAGAGATATCATTTCACTAAAACATACAGAGCATTCCTTTTTAAAAAAATTACCCTGCCTAAATTGTCCTTTAAAATCCTACTTATTTCTCTCAACTCTTGCTCTAAAACAAAGAAAAAATATGCATTATTTGACTACAGTGCACATTTTATGTATAAAATTTTGACCAAATGGAAAAAGACATAATTATAGTCAAAGCCATGGAAAACAAACACATCGGAAAAGATTTTTGTGAATTCAAAGCAAAAAAAACAAAAAAACAAAAAACAGAAAAACAAAACAAAACAAAAGCCCAGAAAACTAGGTAGCCGCCGAGAAGGTAGTTGCTTTGTTCAGAGCCCAAAGCTCCGTCTAAAGGGAGCTTATTCCACAAAGGGCAGGCCACGTATCGAAAGGAAGCAGCTGCGAGGGTGATACAGTCTATTCTCATAAAGAAAGAGTCTGTGTGAGGCTGAATATTAGATTTGCTGATTCTGCTGACATCACCCGGAGATAAACCTATTACGAAGACTGGGACAGCCTGTGATGGGAGGGGCCGCCAGATGTGATAAGTGACCCAAGGCTGGAGAGCCCCAGATGCCCATCTTGGGGGTGACTAGAGGCTGCGGCTAGTGAAGTGTCATCTTAGACATCACTCGTCCACAACAAGTGAATCAAAGTGACCTCTGGCCCTTTGCTTCTTTCATAGCAAAGGACTAACAGCTGCCTGCATCTGGAAAGTGTGTGAAAGTTCTTTACAGCTGTAACATAATAAACAAAATAAAAATTAAAAAAAAAAGTCCACAACATCTATTGTTCCATTTACATTTTTACCTCTTCTCTGGCCTCATTCAATGACAATCTTGCATCTAATTACCTTTTATCAATTTATTATTTCTACAACTTGAAAGTTAAATTGAAAACATATTGAAACAAAAATAAATAAATAAATCTCCTACAGTTGTTCTTTTTTCTGGTTTTGTATTAGTGAGTGTATGTTGACCAGGACCTGACTTGTAAGAGGTAGTCAGGCTACTTATAAGGTTGGGGGGGGCCCGTTATGGGGGTGGGGGTGAGGGCGTGGAACCAACACGTTCAAGCTGTAGCATATGATTTACCAGCTCTGGAGCTTTGAGGTCTACATTTTCATAAATATAAGTGACAAATTATCAATAAATCACTCTTTGGTTCACCATAATGCATAATGTTTATTGAAACCAAGTTCCAATAAATATGACTTGCTCTTTTTAGCCAAAGCACAAGAAACAAAGATGACAGGAATTACAAACAGAAGTGAAAAATGGGGAATAAGCCCCTGGCCCTGGCCAGCAATGAACCTTTTTTCTTTCTAATCCAATCTGAGACCACTGGATGCTGGAAGATACTTTCCTATGTGCACACTTGTTCCAAAATACCATTTAGTTTTCATGTTGACCTAAAGAATTTGCAGAGTGAGGCAGTGTGGGTAATGTTTGACCACTGAAAGGTTCAACTATTTTTTTTTCTCACTCATATGCATAAGACTCAGTCAGATTTCACTAAAATGGCAATAACATGAATTAAAAGGCCACGATTCTTGTTTTTGAAGTGCAACAATGTAGTCTTTCTATTTCCAAAAGAATGACCTACAGTTAAAAAAAAAAGAGCCGTCAACACTTGTATTAAATATATGCAAATTGTCTACTAAAAAATGGAAAGGTAGGCTAAGATTAACACTGGAAGTAACTGGTAATTTGCCTTTAAAAATTCACACGTACCTTTTAGAATTTTTCCATGCATATTCTGCAAGGGGAAAGGAGATTATATATTATTGTGGTGACTCTATTTATTTATCATTTATTATTATTTTGATACACTTTTTTGCCCTTCGTGATTTATCTTCTAGGTTCTAAAAGTGAAGTTAAGAAGTGGTGCACACGGTGCTGTTGCAGTGCCCCATAATGCTACACACTCATTCAGCAGCTGGAAGCAATTGACATAGGGTAGCATTTGACTTGAACAACACTTTAAAAAGTCAACTTGAATCTTAATTGAAATGCCCTATATTTCACATTGACTATATGATCCAATCCTAGGCTTTTGTTTCCTTTTAGAAAGCAAAGGCAGTGGAGTATCTTGCAGGTTATGAGTCTTTATTATGGGATTGCTTATTATCAAGCAGCCATAGTTATTCTAACAAACACATTAAAAACTCAACTCTGAAACAAACCTCCGTCCCATATATAGTTGCATATATATGACATATATCCTTTTATGGAAAATAGACATAAAGAAAATTTTTTTTAAGATTTATTTATTTATGCATACAAGAATAGGCCAGAGGTGTGAGGGGTGAGAGGACTCACCAGAGACAGAGCAGGGAACAGAACAGGCAGATTGACTGAAATACACTGCTGAGGGGAGCAGTGGGCAAGACAGGAGAGGTCTGCCGTGCCATGTGGGTTGCTCCCTAGCCGGCCGGGGATCAAACTCATGCTGCAAAGGCTGCAGATAGCTTCATAGTGCTGTGCTTAACCCCTTGCACTACCGGGAGTCCCCTAACAAAAATTTTAAATGATCAAAACTTAGCCATAACCTGGGTAGATTTTAAAAATACTTTACCTTTTGTATAACACTCAATCTTTCTCCTATGTCTACTTGTTATCGATATGATGCTTCCAACTTTTTTATACTTAAGTGTTTTCCTTTTTTATGTCTCTGTAATATTCTATATTCTTATCTAAACTTCCTAAAAACTATTGCACTAAATTAATTTTTTTAAAGATTTATTTATTTATTTATACAAGCACTGGGTACAGTCAGAAGCGCGGGAGGGTGAGAGAATTCACCAGAGCCAGAGCGGGGAGCAGAGCAAGCAGAAGGACCGAAGTACACTGCTGAGGGGAGCAGCGGGCGGCAGGAGAGGTCTGCACGTCATGTGGGACCCTCCTCTGGTGGCCGGGGAGCAGCCGGGGATCGAACCGATGCTGCAGAGGCTTCGGGCAGCTTCGCAACCCAGCGCTCAACCGCTGCGCCACCGGGGAGGCCCTAAATTAATTTAAAATGTGATTTAAAATACAATGAAATCGCAACTGGAAGAGCTAGCATTCATTCAGGTACCAGATCACTGTTGTAGCTGCTTTGCCCTGTAACACACAGTTACTACATGAAGTAGTTACATTATTACCTACATTTAGCAAGTGAGGCAAAAGAAACCCATGGAGGTCAAGTAACTTTCTCAGGGTACCTGCCAATAAGGGCAGACTAGAAGAGAGAATCCTACATTTCCTTCATATAGTGCATCATGTGTGACCCTCAAGGCTAACATGCCAGTCAAATATTTTATGTTTTTGTTTTTATTGAGGTAGCATTGGTTTAAACACTGTATATGATTTAGGGGAACAGGTTCACACCTGCTCAGATCTGTGTCACCCCACACACCACCAAAGTACCCATAACCCTTCACCCTAAACCATGGGGCTACCTTCCACTTTTTAAATTGAATTCTACTTTAAATGCAATCAAACTAAATATTTAATCAAGTGAATCATTTTATGGCAAAATCCCAAATGTATCTATCTATAAATTTAAACTTCACCATATCATGCTGGATTATTGTTTAGTACCCTTAAAGTGTCTAGTGACAGAAACACAACTCAAACACTCTGAAGCAAAATAAAGAGTATTGTTGATCCCTGGAACTACAAATTCACTTCAGATAACCAGTTCCAAAATTTCCAAGGTGATAAACCTGCAGTCCTGTCTCTCCTCACAGCTCTGCCCTCTTTGCTGACTTCACCCCAAGCAAGCTCTGTGTCCATGGGCAAGTTTTGCGCCTCTACAAGCCTGATGCATAACAAAAACAAACTTCTTCTCAGTAGCTCAAGCAAAATTCCCAAGAGATAATTCTCTCACAGCCCAGCTGTGTCATGTTCCAATGCCCGAACCATCACTATGGTTCAAAAAACAAAGTTCTTTGCCATCCAGGCTGAGTGCATAGCTGTATCCTCAGCCCTACCCAGACTAAGAATGGAGAAGGGTTGATTCCACACAGGAAAATTTGGATATTGATACCAAAGGGGGCTGTGGGAGGTGGGGGAGTCTGAGAGGGGAGGTTTGTTGGCAGGAAAAAATCCACAAAAGCTCCCAGACTCAAGTTTTCTAAAAATGATTTTTAGCTTCATTAGTGTTATCTCGTCAGTGTAGCTGTAACATGTGACACGGAGTCAGTAGGATGCAGTTGCAGAAAATAAAATCAGCTCCAGCTAATTTAAGCTGAAAAGGATTTATTACAGGGTTTTAAGACACACATATTTCTCAAGGCAAACAAAGAGACCAGAGTTTCTTTTAAGGTCATAGGAAATATACTAAGAGAAGGTTAATCTTTTTAGTGTAAAAGGGTTGGGTTTTGTGTAAATATTCCACTCAGAGTTTGGAATACTGCATTTCCTCTTGCTCCCCCTCCATAGGTTACCAACTGGTCCCAGTTTGCTTGCGACATTCCTGGTTTTAAAACTGAAAATCCTAAGAGCCACTCAGTGCTGGGAAAACCAGGACAGTTGTCATCCACCTCATGCCTAGCCCTCTGGCAGTGATACCAAACCCATTATTGACCAGAACCAGAGCTTGAAGTCAGTCAAGCAAATGCCTTAGAATCCAAAGTGTAGGTGAAGGAACAAAACGATTAAAGAACCCAAAGCCCTTTAATGAAGAAGTCAGTGAAGAAAGGGAGGGACAAAGGTGAGCAGGTCTCCCCACAGAGCACATCAGAGGTTACTCAGAGGAGTCTTGAGAGGACTCAAATCTGTTGAGGAGTCAGAATCCAGTACAAATGGCCAGGACCAAGAAGAGGCCTGTTGTTTAGAAGGCTCAGCCAGAGCCCAGAAGTTTATTTTAATTGTAGACTCTGAGTGTGTTTGCAGGCAGGCAGGAATAGCTCTGATAGATGGATTAAGTTCCTTCTTGTTCAGTTTTAAAGGGAGAAGCACTGGAAATAAATACTAAACCTGCATAACTAGAATCATTTCTTTGTTGACGACCAAGCCTGTAGGAATTGAAATCACATTTAATGCCCCTTACCCCAGCCACCGGCCTCTCCCGTGAGTAACCCACATAGGGAACACTGATGCATTTCCCTACTCTGGAACTTTAGAAATTTCTCTAATCTCAGGATCCATTTGTAGTCCAGCTGAAATGGTGTGTGATGATTCTCTTGGGGCTGGGCCTCAGAAAATAACACGGTTCCTCCTCAACTCTTCACTGTCTATCTCTAATTTAACTGAACTCTTAAAATACCTCTTCTCCAAGAGGGCAGGTTGACTTACTTGATCAGAATAATTCAGCAACAGAGCACAAAACTACTTGGCATTCAGCCTATTGGAAACACGAGCTGAATATTGAAGTTTATAATCCCCTAGAGTTCTGCTCTTTACCTTCTTCTCCAATCTACTGCCTCTGACTATTCCTGTTAACAAGTTGACCACAACTTACCCACGGGTGTCCCTCAATCATCTGTCCACATATCTCTACTCTAGATTTCTCTTAAGCTCCTCAGGATGCCAAACCATAGAGTCTACACAGATTCTACCTCAAACTCACCAAAACAACATGATCCTTTCTCTCCTTCCTCTACAGACCATCTAGTGGACCATCTAGTTGGGGGGGCGGGGGAGTATAGGCACCATCATGCTTTTATTTTACCAAGAAGGAAATGAAAATTCAGTGTGTGGAAATGGCCACATAGTCAGCAGGAAAGTGTGTCCAAGAAGCTGGGGTCCTTAGCTTCCACTTTGTCAAAACTAAGGTATAGGTGGTTGCTCAAATGTTCAGCAGGTCCTTGTAAAATTTTATAGGGTCAACCCCAAATGACCCCTCTATGTGCACTGTAGAGTAGCAAAAATCTGCCACCCCAAAATATGTCTTTTGGGCAAGACATTTATTTCATAGGAGGGGTTCTGATGACTGGGTAGAAGTGGATACACACACACACACACACACACACACACACACACCCCTCTTGTAAAGGCCTCTCCCTGGAAGACCTAATAACTTTATTTCTTTCAATGGAGAAGGCAAAACTTAAATCTGCATGCTTTTTGCTTGCTCTACCTGCCCCCAATAAATGCCCTAACTGAATTTTCTCTTTCTCCCCACCTGAAACTCCTGGTCTTAGATAAGCTACTCAAGAGCTTCTAGAACCACATCATGCTTGGTTATGCTGGGTCTCTCCCATGTATACAGGAGATATACATGCAATTATTAAACAGTAATATTGGCCTTTTCCTTTATTAATCTTTCTCATGCTTGTTTGATCATTTGCCAGTCCAGAAGAATCCAGAGAGGTAAAGGAAGGTTGCCTTTGCCCCGCAACAAGACATATGTAGTCATGCTTGCATGTACCAAAGCTTGATGGAGAAGATATTTCTATCTTTCTCCTTCCCACCTCCCTTCCCAAAAGACAGGTGAAGGTCAGTGCAGCACACGTTGAATAATGACAGCTGTTCCTTCCTTTCAAACTAGTCCACACCTGAGTTTGCATTTTAAGTCAGATCATCGTGTACTTTACACATAGTCTATAATTGATAGTTTATCTTAATTAGAATTGCACCCACCAAACTCTAAATAGTATTTCATCCTATTTCTTGCAAATAGGAATTTCCTACAATAAGAGTAAATATAAATTCTTAAACTAGAAGTAACAGCAAAACACTTTAAGCTATTTTTAAGATTAAAAAAAATGTCCCCTTTAGGCATTTTCTAATAATTATTTGGTATACTGCTTGGAAATATTTATTACAGACTGGCGAAATGGGTCTGCAAAAAGACATTTCTATGTTTCTGGAGAGAATTTGTGGAAAAACTGTTACTGACCTAATCTGGTAATATCACTCATGCACAAAAAGCCAGACTCTGAACCACAAGATAATTTCCAGCAAGGAAGACATTTAGTAATGTGCAATGCCACCATGGAGATTGGAAATTACTATTTTGTTTATTTTTTATTTTTTTATTTTTATATTCCCCATACAATTGCAACCCCCTTATTTTGATCCTAATCTCTCCTTTCCCTGCTACCCCCATAGTGTGTCTCTGGTTCACAGTTGTTTGTTGATTTTGATTTTTTTCTTTCTTATAGTTATTCTTTTTCCTGGTCCCTTATTTACGTTTTCTAGATTCCTGCTATGAGTGAGACCATCGGTATTTTTCTTTTTCTTTCTGGCTTATTTCGCTGAGCATGATCAATTGCATGTGTTTATCTTTTTTGAATGCTAAGTAATATTCCATGGTGTATATGTGCCCCATCTTCTTGATCCAGTAATCTATTTTTGGGCACTTGGGCTGTTTCCAAAGCTTAGCTATTGTAAATAGCACTGCTATAAATATAGGCATGCAGGTGCTCTGGAAATTACCATTTTAAAGAAACTATCTTCAAATGATGAGTGAAGGAAAACTGCATCAGAAAGCAAGAAGCACAACAATGTGAGAAGTTTGAAGAGAGTTTCTTCATTCTCAGGTCTGTAAAGTCTAGGAGCCATTAGTCAATGATACCCCTGGAACAGTTGCTCTTTTCTGCATTATCAATTTAAAATGGCAATTGCTCAAATGAAATACTACACGGCAGTCAAAAAAACTCATGCCATTCGCAGCAACATGGACGGAGGTGGAAGGGATTATGCTCAGTGAAATAAGTCAGAAGAAAAAAGAAAAATAGCAGATGGCTTCACTTATAGGAGGAACACAGGGAAACCATACAAGGGATTAGGAAAAAAAAGACAACACTAGCAGGCAAACTATAAATCAGAGACATTCAGCAGCGGGGGTGGAGAAAGAGGGATCAAAACAGGGGAAAGAAGAGCACAAGAATCTATGGTGATCATTCACTGGTGTCTTGGTGGTGATCATTTTAAAGGGACAATACCTGAGAGGTGAAATCAAACATTGTACAAATATGAATGATGTAAAAAATAAATAAAAATTAAAAAAATAATAAAATGTCAAGTGTTCACCAAGCACTGATGTTATCAGCATCTGGGGAGGAAATAGAAATATTTCTGTTTAGCATAAAGCAACCCACTGTCATGGCCATGAGGGATGTGGCAGAAAGCATTAAACTGGTCAGCTACACTGCTGAGTTCAAGGTTAAGCCTGGGTTTGTACCATTGTCTTTGGCTTAGGTCTGATCACAAAACCTTCACTCAAAAACAAATGACTATTATAATGAATTACTCAAAATAATCCTCAACAGCTACTCTCACTAGGATTGTCCCCTACTGACACCCCTACTCTATGGGTGTGAAAGTCACCTCTATGGAGGTGAAAGTCACCACTCCGAATCCCCTTCCTGATCTTTGGAACACATCTTGTTCCCTGATATGTTCCACATCTTTTGCCCTGATAGGGGCCAATCTGAGGCAAAGTTACAAATTGGGAAGTTTTCTCTCTAGGTCCCTCCTCTCCTCTTCCTCCAATGTAGAACAATTTGCTTCTCTTTACAGCCACTTTCTTATAATAGACGATGCTATAGTTTCTATGTGTATTGGCTCTGACTAACACACCGAAGCAGACTGGGAAAATGGGAACTAGCAAGTCAAACTCAGCCCACATTCACATTTGACCTAAAGAAGATCTGTCAACAAAAATTGAAAGTGTTGCCAACAACATCAGACTCAAAAGATTTCATATTAAAATCCAGACTTCCAACATCTCTTGATTTGGGAAACACAAGTTTGTGTTTCTCCCTAACTGGCTGGAGATTGGTATTTTTCTCTAATTTATCACAAAATTCAGCATATTTATTTCTCAGGTGCTTGAAATCTTAACTCCTAGATGTTTGAGCTTACTACTCTCATGACTGATATTTGATCAATACACACCAGTGTGACAAAAGTAGTAGGTAATATTTGATAACGATTCATTGGCAACTGTCCCTACTTCTGCCCTCCAAATGCCATCTCAACTGTCCTGCCTCCCGCCAGGACACTCCATGACCCCCATAATCCAGCAATTAAACATTAAATGCTTGGTGCAGGGGGCTGGCCCAGGACTCTAGTCTCATAATGCTCATTTTTTCCTTTATTGTGAGACCCACATCATGACGAACATCAGGCTTCTTATACCGCCCTAATGATTGCTGTCATAAGTATTTCTTCATTGATTCTCAAATATTTCTTTATAGCTTCATCATATTTTAAGCTATCACTTAAAAGGTACTTTTTGACAAAATCTTGCCATTTGCAACAACATAGATGGACCTGAGGCTATTGTACTAAGTGAAACAAGTCAGACAGGAAAGACAAATACCGTGTGATTTCGCTCAAATAAGGAAAATAAGGAAACCCAAAAAAACTCATAAATTATGGGAATAAAATGGTGGTTTTCAAAGGGGAAGAGCATGGGAGGGTGAGTTAGATAAAGGGGGTCAGTTGTACAGTGGTAGATAGAAGCAGGGCTTTGGCAGGAGACCATCACGTATATGCAGATGTTGCACTGCAGTGCTGCACACACCTGAAACCTATATAATATTATAAACCAATGTAAGTTCAATAAAAAAAAATTTAAAAGCCACTTATAATTTGAAAAAATAAAATAAAAATAGGAACTTTGTAACCAATAATAATGCTCAATCTTAAAGCTTTGGTCATGAGGTAGCAAATTTTTAGAAAAGAGAAACAGTCACACTTGCATCAAATAACATCCAGTAGGTGACAGACAGCGTAACGCCCTGGGGATTGCAGTCATTTTTATAAAAGAAAACCTGTGTCCAGGCATAGCAAAATAATTTAACCAAGCATTCTTCTTTAACGGAAAAAAATGTTTCTTAGATCTCATTATTAGCATGGGATAGAACAATTAATAATTCAATTGCATTTAGGGCTTTAATGGACAAAATGCCTTGATACAGCTTCATTCATTTCTTCATTTTCACAAATAGATGCCAGAGTTCTCAGTTGATTCTCGTAAGTCAGGGCACCAGTCATCCTCTCTACTTCACATACCAGGAAACTAAGACTCAGGATGCTGAAACTATTTATTCAAAGTCCCATAAACTGGGACATGAATCAAATTCCCCTGGCTCCTAGGTCCAGGGCTGCCTGAGGTTAGTTAGCATTCATTATAATGTTTTTCATGCCAGGAAAAGTGTCCTGGTTTGGTGAAGACAAAGTTCCAACTGCTTTTTTGCCAAGCTATATACTGTTAACTCAGATGATGAAAAGATACAGGTGTAAGTTTTCTGCATCAGAGCCTCTATTCTTTTGCCCTTAAAATCTTTATTTCCTATTATGGAAAAGATTATACTAAACTACATTTTTTTTTTCCTTTTCGAGCAGCAAAGTAAATTTTTTAAATGCCTGTAACACCCACCTTTAGCTCTAAGCATTCTATACATTTTATATGCTCATTTCAGAATAGCTTATGTTAACCTCTAGGTTACATGATTTTTTAAGTTACTTGCTATATTTTGTTTAACTTTTGGTTCTAATTTTATCCTGAGTATAACACATTTAGATCATAACATTTAACTGTTTATATTAATAGTATGTCTTTATCTTGCTGACATTTTCCTCAAATAATCTATGTGGTTTTACAAAAGACATCGCATTAAAAAAAAATTTAGTTATTGTAATATAAGTTTCCTTTTTTACACAAAGTATGCTTTAGCTTAAAATTTTATCTAGTTTTGTTTTGACACTAAGTCTTTTTTAAATGTAATCAAAGCAATGCAAAATTTACCAAAGTCCTAAAATTACATCACTAAATATTTTCCTAAATAATCTTAAAGACTTTTGACAAGGCATTTGAAAAAGTTTCCGACTTTAATATCTGGTTGTTGATTTAGAATCCTTAAAAATACATGAAGCTATTTGGCCTGGAAAATGATACCAAACAAATCAGAATCTAAATGGGGTTTTAAGTCCAGCTCTTAATATCCTTATTTGATTAAAGTACTTACCTCATTCATAAATGTCAAGGAAAATCACTTGATGCTAGTTTATATAATATTCTCATGTTGAACACCACATTAAAACAATTCTTGAAATAATAATAAACAGTCAGTTAAAGCTGGGTTTTTATATCTCATTTTAAGAGCATAACTATGAGATAAAAATAATAAGGCAAATGGAAATAGAAATAACTTACTAGTCATACCACAAAATAATAAAATCAAATTAATGATTTTATACCTATACCATAGCTCCTTTGTATAAAGAAGCTATAATCTAGCAGTGGAGGGCACTAGAAACCTCTACTCCACTTATTTGGGAGGCATTTAATAGGTCAAAGGTGAGGGAATTCTTGATAAAACCAGTGATGATACTGTCACAATTATTTCATTGCTATACACCATTTGCCAAAAAATGAGTTCCTTAATCATAAAGAATGTCATGTAGAATACTTGATGGAGATTAAGATAGAAAATCTGGGGCCTCCCCGGTGGCGCAGGGGTTAAAGTCTCAGTGCTGTCAAACTAATACCAGCCACTGTGGCCTGAGTTCAATCCCCGGCCAGGGAGCTGACCCACATGGTGCAGCAGACCTCTCCTGTCTCGCCTGCTGCTCCCCTCACAGTGTATTTCAGTCAATCCACCTGTTTTGTTCCCTACTCTATCTCTGGTGAATCCTCTCACTCCCCCATACCTCTGTTCTGTACCCCAGTTCTTGTATACATAAAAAAATAAATCTTTAAAAAATAAAAGATAGAAAATCTGTGAATGGGCCTGCCTGCAGAACTAACCACAGGCAAGGAAGGTAAATCCACACACAGAGTAAGAGATGATTCTAGACATAATAAATCACTGCCACTTCCACAATTGATGGTGGCTTGAAAAAAGGTATTAAAGTGAGAACTTAGCTTGCAAGACAAAACTTACAAGGTCACCATAGATCTGAGGCACACAGCACAGGAGGAGGAGGGTCATCAGATCTGCCCCATCAAAAAGCCCAAGTCCTGTACTTGGGCTTGTACGTCACTTGGACCAGCTGTGGAGCCTACTTTTTCTCTGGGCTCTACTCAAAGCTTACAGCTTCATGGTAAATAAGTCAACCTCACACAGTAATGCGGTTTATGTTGCCACCAGAAGCCTCTTTTCTTGGTGAAAAAAATGGTGCTTCACACTTAGGAGTTAATCCACCTTATTTGTAAGTATGTGTGTGCGTGCATGGACATCTATAGAAACAGATCCCTGTGAGCATAAAGCAATGTGTATATGGTATTAAATAGCTCCTTCTAACTAAGTCAACAAAATATATTTTAGTCTAGTTAAAGACAAAATCGCACAATAGGCTAATTTCCATTTTAATATTTTTACTACATCAGCAACATGTATTGTTGAACCATTTTCATTTTTTCATTTCCCTTGTTGCAATCATTAAGCATCATTTGAAGAATGTACCCATCCACGATACTAGCAAATTTGTAGAAATGAAAGAAATAAGTCAGCATACAAACTATTGTTGCCTCATATGGTCTCAATCGTGCATGCCTAAGTTATGATATAGGCATCATTTTATCTGGATTTATAGTCCTCATTACTGAAAAAGAAAAAAATAAAAGGTAAGAGCATCAAATCTTCTCCGAAAGATAGTGCATGTTAGCGAATATTCTGCAGAGTAATTCTCTATTGATTATTGATGTCACCGATAGATGCATTTATCGTTTGAAGTCAGTCCTTGGTTAATGAAAAGGAAGTAAGCAGTTGGCTTCTACTCAAACCTGGAACATCTGACAATATGCAACACTAAAGATGACTTTGAAAGAGGAAAATGTCTCCAGGCCTCAAAATCCTAATCATTTCTGCAAAATGATCTCCTGATCTTTGCCCATATTTTCTACATTATTCATTCATTTGTTCAGCAGGCATTTATCAAGTCTTCTATAAACCGACATTATTATAAATACTTTTTTTGCTTTTTTAAACTGAACATGATAATATGCTTTCTTATGTACCTACTAGTCAATGTTAACTTTTGGAACATATTAACATATTAACTTAGATCAGAGTTTAAATTCCAGATTTACCAATAACTGTGAGACCTGGGGCAAATTAACTTCTCTCAATTCATTTTCCTCATTAGTGGAATGGTAACTAGAATAATATTCCTGTGGTTGTTCTGAGGATTAAACAACATCATGCATCTAAATTGCCTCGCACAAAATAAATATTGCTTGTGTTATTTTTATATATCACTCTATTACCCAGCCTGTGGAAGTTCTTTTCACTCTTCATGGTTCATCTCACATGAAGCTATTCCTGATCTTTCCAATTGGATGTACTTTTTCACTCCATCAATCTTCCAAAGCATTGTATTCCTATTGTTTCTATGGCACTTGACTCTCTGTGCTTTGCTTTTAAAATGTGTTCACTTTGGGCCTCTCCGGTGGCACAGGCGGTTGAGCGCAGCACTGTGAAGCTGTCCACTGCCTCTGCAGTGCCGGTTTGATCCCTGCCGGTGGTGGAGATACCCACATGGCGCAGCAGACCTCTCCTGTCTCGCCCGCTGCTCCCCTCAGCAGTGTATTAGTAAGTCTGCCTGTTGTGTTCCCCACTCTGTCTCTGGTGAATCCTTTACCCTCCTGCACAGATGGCCTGTACCCCATTTCTTGTATAAATAAATAATTTTTTAAAAAAAGTAAATAAAAAATAAAATGTGTTCACATTGCTCTTATCCACATTGCCAGAAAACAAACTCCTAAACAATCTCTTGCTAATTTTCATCTCTACTGTGTGACTCTCACCATCCTACATGATGATAAAGATGCTCAACAAGTATTTATCAAGTTGGAAAAATGTGAAATCTGATGACATTCTATAGGTGGAAAAACAATGATGGAGATATGATGAGCTTTTCAATAAAATAATTTTATCAATTGATTTTATCAATAATTTTATCAATTGATTTTTTATTTAAAAAGATGTATTTCTTTGCATATTACTCATATGTGAACTAGAAGTTCTTTTTCCATACCAAGCCGCTTGTTCTCAAGTGATTTCACTACTTTTGAATTCTATTGACCATTTGCAACTTTTTATTGGGGATAAGTGTATGTTTCTCTCTGAAATCTGTAAGCATGCTGTCTGGTCCAGTTATGTAACTGTTTTGGTTCACCAAATTAATAGAGGTATCCATTTGTCTGGCCCTCCAAACAAAGTTTTCCAAAACCCTTTCTAATATTGTGGTTTACCTGTATCACTAACTTCTTTGCTAAATTTAGTTAGGTTATATTTTCTGCATACAGCATCAGAATTATTTTCTTCTTGTTGCAGATTACTCCCTCTGTTTACAAGAATTTGCAGTATTTATAATTGAGTTATTTAAACTCATGAAATAGTTTTCGTGTTCTTCTCTGTATATGAGACACTTAAAACAAAAGATGACTTCCAGCTCCTGAAGCATGACTTAGATCTCAAAACCTTTCCTTGAAATCAACAAGTTCACCCTAACTAACAACATCATAAAGTAATTTTGGAGCATGAAGCAATCTGATTGGCCTCTGGCCATCAGTTTATAAACTTATCAGTATAATTCTATTCTTATCTCTAAATTGATGACCATGAATAATGAGTTTAAAATGAAACTATCGTTGTATTAGTCATGGTTATACTTGATGAATGAACAAAATGTAAAAACTATTGCACCACAGAGATATAGATTAATATGACCAGTCATAGAATTGTGTTGTACAGTAACTCAGTGCCTTTATGTAGTTAATAGACAAATCATATAGGAGATTTAATTCAGATTTTTGTAAGGATCCACAAAACTCTATGTAAGTTATTATTGAAAAGCTATTAAAAAATTAAAATGTGTGTCCTTTTGAAAGTATGCAACTCACCTAATTTCCAAATAAAAATCTAAGTGACACTATTAGAGAAAAGTAACAAAAAGTTACTATTTCTGTGTGACTAAAATTGATAAATATATTTTCATAATTTATCTTGTCATTACCTTCAGCTTTATAAACTTTTTCCCCCAAACATTCTATAATGGAGCTAACACCAACAGTGGTTAAAACTGCATACTTGCATGGTATTTTATAATTCTTAACCATTTCATATACATTATATGATTTGATTTTTTGTTTAAGATTATTTATTTATGCATACAACAGCTGAGGTACAGGCCAGAGATGCGGGGGTGAGAGGATTCATCAGAGACAGAGCAGGGAACACAACAGGCAGATTGACTGAAATACACTGCTGAGGGGAGCAGCGGGCGAGACAGGAGAGGTCTGCTGCGCCATGTGGGTTGCTCCCTGGCTGGCTGGGGATTGAACTCGTGCTGTGGAGGCTGCAGATTGCTTCATAGTGCGGTGCTTAACCCCTTGCGCCACCAGGAAGGCCCTACATTATCTGATTTGAAAACAACTTTTGCCTAATATGTCAGCCCTTATTTGTAAGCAAACAACCTTGTATTACAATGTCTTTGGGGTCCAAAAATCTTGTAAATTCTTTCAATTACAACTTTTGATGCCACATTTTCCCAAATATGTCAGTTACCACCCCCCAAATCTACCCTTCTGCTTTGTGATGCTGGGGGTGGGACCCTACTAATGATACTTCAGCTTTACCACTAGCTTTCCAGTACCAATTGGGGGGGAGCAGGGGGAAAGGGTGGAGAAAATGAAGGGGGTGAGTGGGAGGAGTATGTAGGGAGGATGACCTGGAGGAGGAGGAATGCAGAGGCAGGAGAGGTGAAGGGGGCAGGGAAGGGGAGAAGAGCAAGGGAGAGGGGATTTGCAGGATCAAAGGGTAACGAATACACAGTTCTTTAATAATGCTATGTCCCCCTCCACCGAGCTCCTGCCATTTTGCCTTCCTAAAACAGTATAATGAGGGGACTTATTTCACCAAACTCTGTACAACAGAGTATAATTTGCAACTTTAGGATCTTCACCTATCAGGTGGGTGAAAATAGCATCTAAGTATAGTTTCAACTTGCGGCTCTCATATAAAGAATATCCCATTCAGCATTTTTCTGGTATGGCAGGACTATGTGTCTGTCTTTTCTGTGAACCATTTGTATCTTTTGCCCATTGATGTATAAATTCTTTCGTCTTTTATCCCAATTCTTAAAAGTTTTTGTGTGTTTAGTTTGGAATATTAATCTTCATCAGATTTATATTTTCCTTCTTTTTTCTTAGTAAATTGAGATCTTTGATCTAGTTGGCTATCTAGAGTACGATATAAAGAATAGAAGTAATTTTTTTCCCAAAGCTATTTGTTGAAAAGGCCATGTTTTCCTCTCTGTTTGAGACAATTCTTTTGTCAGTATTATATTTTGGTTGATTTACCAGATTATCTACTTTCTGTCTTCTTATGTGCCAGTACTGGAGTCTTTTAATGACAAAGGATTTATAGTATGTTTTGAGAAGAGAAACACATTATTCCTCTTTTTGGGAGAATTTACTGATAATTACATTTGGTTATTCTTCCATAAGAACTTTATAACCAATTCGTGCAGCTCCAAAGAGGGAAACACTTTTGCTACTTTTTACTGTTTGAATTAAATCAATGGCTAATTTAGGAAGAATTGACAACTTTATAATGCTTCATCTTCCTGTTCATAACTGCCCTATATTTTCCTAGTTAAGTCTATGTTTGGGTTTTTCAGGAATGTTTGTAGTTTTCTTCACATGGATTTTATCCATCTTTATCAGTTTTATTGATCTCTATATGTTCCTTTACCTTGCAACTCACTACATTCCCTTGTTTGTAGCAATTTTCAACCGAGTTGAAAATGCTTGTCTAAATGTATTGACTGACACTTCCAATTCAAAATTAAATCATAGTGGAAATACTGAGTATCTTTTCTAGACTTAACTTTAGTAAGAAAACCTCTAGTCATATTCCTCATTAGTTAAGATAATTACTTTGTTCTGAAGATTTTATATATTTTAGCACTTTAGAATATCTGTCAATTTTTATTTTAATTACTTTTTAACAATTTAAAATAACAAGTTTATTGAATTACTTTTTTACAGGAATGAGTGTTCAAGTTTTCAAATGTCTTTCAAGCATCTATGTAGACAATTGTATGATTTTTGATTACTGGTTCTAATAATATGGATTATTTTATTGGATTGTATATAGGGAGTCACCCTGTGGATGGTAGAAATACCTGATCAGACAATGGTAGGGAGAAAACTGGAACTTGGTCTTGGTCATCTTACACCCATCTTATGTGGGTAAAGCATTTGGACTTCATCCTAAAAGTAATAAGAGGGCTTCCCTGGTGGTGCAGGGGTTAAAGACGGAGCTCTATGACACTCTCACCATTGCAACATGAGTTCGATCCCTGGCCAGGGAGCTAATCCACATGGCTCAGCAGACCTCTCCTGTCTTGCCGACCGTTCATTGTTCCCCTTAGCAGTGCATTTCAGTAGATCTGCCTGTTCTGCTCCCCACCCTGACTCTGGGGAATCCTTTCACCCCCCACACCTCTGACCTTCACCCCAGTTTTTGCATACATGAATAAATAAATCTTTAAAATAAATAAATAAACAAAAATGATAAGAAACCATTCGTGACTTTTTTTAAGATTCTTGAATTTTAGAATCATCTTCCCGGTAGCCGAGAAAGTCAAATTAGAAGCAGAAGAGTTATTATAATGAATCAAGTGAGAAATGATAAGGTTCTGAACTAAATAAAGTGGGATACTGAGGGAGAGATATTGAGGAAATGTAATTGCCATGACTGATTGGGTGAAGGGGATGAACAAAAAAGAGTCTAAGATAACTTTAGGTTTCTGGCTTGGACAACTAGACAGATGGTAAGGCATTAACTCAGATAAGGACTTCAGGAAGATGAGGAACTTTGGCAAGAGAGATGACAAGTTTGTGTTGAGCTTGTGAAACTCCCAAATGTATGCATTTTTTTCTAGAGTTTACAAGAAATGCAAAAGACATAAATACAAATATTTCGAAATTATCAGTGAAGAGATGATAACTGAATCTTGTAAGTGGATGAAATCCCAAGAAGAGTGTACATAATGGGGGGAAAGAAGACCAAGGACCAACGTCCCCTTCCTGACCCCACACAGTTGTAGGGAAGATCAACTCTACATTTACTTATTATTTTCCTTCTAAAATCCTTTTTATGGCTTACACGGTTTAAATAAACATGGCTCACAGAAAATATCTCCTCATATTCATATAATGTGTGTGTGTGTATAAACATCAAATAAAAACTATGTAAAATTTCCAGTCCTACCCACTCTTCTGGAAATAATGCTTAAAAATTCCATCCTGGCCCCCATTTTGACACTTCCTGAGTTTGGGTTTCTACCTATTAATGCAAATAATATTTGTTACTTTTACAAGTAGGTTTTTAAAATCCACTGGGGAAAAAAGGTCACATATATTGTATAAGTAAGATATGATAGTAGTAACTTTCAAAACATACAAATCAACTTAGATCTTATTTGCCAAACACACTTTTGCTATCCATAGATATTCCATAGACATGGAGCCTTTCCATTAAGTTTCTTTTCAACAATTAAAATTAAATCAATCCTACAGTACTATGTAAATATATTTTATTAACAGAGCAAATTAATAACTTTAGAAGTGTCTCCATAGTCTTACTACTGAACTCTTATAACCTGTAAAATTAATAGGCTATAGGAGCCTCAGAGATACCCAGAGACATAAATGAATTATATACGTGTGAAGCTCAGTGGAGGAGGGACAATAATTG
The DNA here is from genome assembly GCF_014898055.3 of Talpa occidentalis. Lineage (NCBI taxonomy): Eukaryota > Metazoa > Chordata > Mammalia > Eulipotyphla > Talpidae > Talpa > Talpa occidentalis. The sequence goes on along the minus strand of NW_023604295.1, from coordinate 137,143,421 downwards.
GTGGTGCTGCTGAGATGGAGCAGTGAATCCATGCATTTGATTTCACCAATGTCATAGAATTTTTCCTGCATGAAATCGCTGTGTTTATTAAATTTGAAGTTTATTCGAGAACAGTATTAAAATATGGTCAGGATAAGCATTTGAGAGAGGGGGGTAAAAAAGCTTTAAACAACTGCTTATTCTGTTCAAAAAAAAAAAGCCAAGTTGGAGCTAATTTTTATAAGCAGGTTTTATTTTCAAAATGGTCACATTCCAAAGATGTGGTATATATACACAATGGACTTCTACCCAGAGATTAAAAAAAAAAAAAAAGATAAACTCATACCATTTGCAGCAAATGGATGAATTGTATGGAATGGATGGAGTTGGAATAATTGGGAGAGATTAATCAAAGTGGATGGAGCTGGAAGGGATTATGCTAAGCAAAATAAGTTAGAAGGAAAGGAAAACTATCTGATGGTTTCATTTACATGTGGAATATAAGACAGGAGGGGGAGGGGTGAATATAGGGGTAGGAAGGAGCACAGGACTATGACAAGGGACTGTGGGTGCTTTGGTGATAGGAAAGCTGCAGTGAGCACACCTAAAGGGAGCAATCATACCCAGATAAAGATTAACAGCAATGCAAGAAAAAGTACTTCATTTCAAAATAAACTAACTTAATAAAAAATAAAAAGTCAAATTTCATATTACTTCTTAATGCCAGAGGTAGTTTGAATCTTCTGTGTTTCTGTCAAATGAAACAAAATTATAACTGCCAGGTTCAAAATTTATACAGGCGCAAAGGATACTCTCAAAGGGCGAACATACCTGTATGTTATCATAATTTCTCTTCTACTAAAATTCAAGTGGAAGCAGATAAAATTCTGGATTCCTCTCTTCTTGAGCAGAGTGGATAGCTGAAGAACTGTGACCTTGGGCAGTGTTAAGCGAAAAGACAGGGTGTTTAGGCTGTAGTGGGTGGAGAGGTCTCACACCTGCTCTTTGCTTGGCTACATGATTTGAAGTATCATCATAGCCTGGAGTTGTAAGAAGGAAAATTTTAAAGAAAATGAATGGACCTGCCTAATTTTCCCTCTGCCATTTCTAACCTTATAATCAAAATGACCTGGTTTTCCTCTTCTAGTATGTCTTTTAAAACGACGAGCTGCTTGTGACGTCCAGGTAATATCCACCTGGTGGTAAGCACAGCAGTGGGGGAGGGTCCCTGCTAAGTCCCACCTCTGCACATCAAACATCCCTAGCTTGGCCCGCAGTCTCCAGAGAAACAGATGGAAGGAATTAATTAATTCTCCAGTTCCCCTTGAAAGTCTGGTTCACTTTTATATCCCCGGTCCTTCTCACAATGCCTACCACAAAGCCAGAGCTCAGCTAGCTTTTGGTGGCTTAAGGCATGAGCCACAGTACTTAAGCCAAATAACTGCTGTGAATTCTTGTTTCCACTGCTCTTGGTCTGCAAGTTGGTGGTGCATTGCCCTAGTCTGCATTCCCTACATTTTCTTCAAAAGTGAGTTCAGTTTTCGTCCAGCAGTTTACTGGAGACAACAAACTGTGAACCTGTGATGTGTGAATGTGTGTGTGTGTGTGTGTGTGAGTGTGCATGCTAGCGTGGAGAAAGAAGGTGAAGCGAGGGAAGCCTCTTCCCGGAAATGCACTCAGAAAAGGGTTGTACTCAGAATAGGGTTCAGGTACAGCCGGCTTGCTCCCCTCACCCAAAAAATGTTTGCACACTTCTCTCTGGGCGGTTCATGAAACTGTGGTTCATGGCGTGGATATTTATGGCTGTGAAATCCATTAGAAAGTCTTGTAAAGACTGTCTTCCTCTCTCCCTTACTTCCTCTTCCTCTCTTCCCTCTCTCTTTTCCTACCCACCCCCCCTCCCAACCCCACTAGTCTCTGGGCCTCTTTTTTAGCAAATCCGTTTATGTGGAATAATTGGGAGAGATTAGTCAAAAATGCTTTCATCTTTGTTTCTTGCCGACATTGCATTTTAAAATAATTAAAACTCCAGATTGTTTCTGTTTTTCACCTAAGTTTACTGGCACCCAGCAAAGAAGCGTACACTTTGATTTTAATCACGGCCAGACAATGTAAGGCCTCTGTCTCGGGAGCAGCAAACCCAGTAAGTGGACTCCCCGCTGGGTCATTTCAAAGCAATGTACTTCCTGCTGCTAGCCCTACAGTAAGGTTTCTGCTCTGCCAAGGGCACCGATAGAAGGCAACTTCCAATTTGCACCTCACACATAAATTCACATTATGCCAGTAGGTTTCCGAGGGAAACCACAAGGTACCCCGCTCAGCCATCAGAGGTCTGTTAACAGACCTTTAACTATGATCTACCGTGCAGCGGGGGAAGACGCGCGGGGCCCCACTTTATAGGAACCACTAGCTTGACACCGTTGTTCTTGAGATAATTATAAGTGTTTATTTTGGCTTTTAACAACTTTAATCACATTATTTAGCATGTTGCTGTTTTGTCATCAAGTTAAATGAATACAGAGTTCTCCCAGGAAAGTTCCAGAAACTCGTATCCAGGGTGGCTTCAATGATGACTGAACCTGAAATAGATGCAAAGATGCTTCATGATGCAAAGATGCTTCCTTCCCCCAACAAGCAAGCAAACAAAGCACACGAAACAACAGAATTCCTAAATGAAGGAGGTGTGATTTTCTTTTTTTAATTAAAATTGCATGGCTCACCCTCTGCCTGAGGTGGCTTGCTGTAGTGCAGTGGTGACCAAGCTCATGGTCACCAGTGTGATTGCCATGTGGAATACAGAACAGCACTTCACCCAGTTATCTAGAATTGGGTTTAAAAATAACCTTACCTGATTACAACGTGTTCTCCAGTCACTGTGAACTTCAGCAACTGTTGAAACCTCACCCGGTGCCAAGTTGCATTTGATGTGCCAGTAATAGCAGACCTATAATATAGCTAAATGAATTCTAAAAATATCTTTCTCCAGTAGAAACTGGTTTGACCAAACCAAAAATGACAGTTCATCTTATTCAGTAATCACCCCATTCTGAGTATGAGTCAACTGAAGAATCAGTCTAGATAATTCAGCAAATATACTTAATACATAGTGAAACTGCCATTTTGTCTTTAACATTGTTATGTGATGCTATGCATTCTGCCACTAATTGCACTAAGGTTTCAAAATTAGATTTTTCCCACTATAATTATTTATTTCTGTAGTTTAAGGTCACTCAAGCAACTGTCTTAAACAAATGGTAATATCACTATTTACATAGAATTGATTTTGCTCTCCCCTGCTCTCAAGTGCACTTCTAAGAGTTTTGAACATGATAACAACTGAAATTAGATGGAAAATGAAGGCTATGGCTTTGAAATGACTAATTTAATCAAACAGATATAGTTCTAATCATCACATTTCTTTTTCATGAAGATTTACAGAGCAACTTATGACTCTCACATTCTTTCTTTATTTGATAAATCCAGGAGCTAATTGATTTGTAAGTAAAAGCTCTGTTTAGCCATGCTGTCAATCTTAGTTCTAGTAACACCCAAAATGATAAAATAAACCTGAAAATTAATGTGGGAAAAATGAATTTCTCTGTGAATCAGTTCTCTAAGAATCCTTAGATGACCTGACAATTCCACTCTTAGGTATTATGTGAAGACAATGAAACCATCAATTTAAAAAACTGTATTTTCTACAGTGTTTATTGCAGCATTATTTACAATAGCTAGGACATGGACTAAACCCAAGTGCCCATTGATAGAGGATTGGATTTGAAAGATGTGGTATATCCACACAATAGAATATCATTCAACCATAAAAAAGATGAAAAGATTCCATTTACAGGAAAATGCAGATTTCAAGGCAATTACTTGAAGTAAAGCAAGTCAAAATGACAAATATTGAATATTCACATAGCAGGTGATACAACAAAGCAAAATACTTATAAAAACTAGTAGATACAAATAAGTTAAGTAAATTTTTTGAGGTGGGGGAGGGAGAAGAGAAAGGTCAAAAGCTGTTGATGAGTAAAAAGAGAACGCAGATTACCGAGATTTTAGGAAAATAAATAAATAAATATCCTTAGGAACTAACAGAGGTTCCAGAGTTTTATATATAAATACTATTTAAATATAGGGCCTCCCCGGTGGCGCAGCGGTTGAGCGCTGGGTTGCGAAGCTGCCTGCGGCCTCTGCGGCGCCGGTTCGATCCCCGGCTGCTCCCTGGCCACCAGAGGAGGGTCCCACATGGCGCGCAGACCTCTCCTGCCGCCCGCTGCTCCCCTCAGCAGTGTACTTCGGTCCTTCTGCCTGCTCTGCTCCCTGCTCTGGCTCTGGTGAATTCTCTCACCCTCCTGCGCTTCTGACTGTACCCAGTGCATGTATAAACAAAACAAACAAACAAATAAATAAATAAAATAAATAAAACATGCCTCTATTTAAAAAAATAAATAAATATATATATATATAAATAATGATTAAAGAGGTTAATATATTTTTAATAATTGAAAATTCCAATTTTAATAGAACCAAAGACAGAACAAACAAATGTTAAAGTAATTATGGATTTCAGGTTAACTATCCCTAGAGATTTAGCAGTACTAGAGACCCTTTATCGTTTAAGCAAAGGTCCACTTTTCTTCTTGCTCAATGTGGGGTTCCCTTTCTTAACAGGAACTTACACTTCTCATTATTAAGGAACTTGCACTCTGGTCTCATTTCTCATTGACAAAGTAGTATAATCGCTCATCTGCTTCATATTCAGTAGTAATAATTTCTAATTCTTAACTGCATTCTCAGCTTAGTGCTCTTTCATTGGATTCAAAGATGAAACATGTTAATTTTCTCACTTTGCCCTTTGTAGTAGGGATTATATTACCATGAAAACCACAGAGTGTTAAAACATCAAATTAAAGTACAGCAAAATAGTTATTCAAATCTACAAGCAAAACAAATCTTTAGCCATACAATGACTTGTAAATTATAATCCACAAACACTCTTTCCTAAAAATTCATGAATAAAATATCAGTAATTTAAACTTAGTAATAAATTATGAAAAGAATATACAATAAATAAACATGGTTATTCTTAGAATGTAAAAATGATTAAATTTAGAAATCTGTGCAATTCACTATACTAACATACGAAAAGAGGAAATCTATGTAATTATTTTGAAAGGCCTGGTAAAACAACTCCTTTACTTACTTTTGCTGATAAAGAAATAGACTACTAGAAAACTTATCATAACTTGAATATTATATTGAAATTTATGATAAATATCATAATTAAGGATTGACAAATAAAGTAAGGAGCTAAGCAAGGATGCACACTATCACCACCATTATTCAAGCTTACTTTGAAACATACCAGCCATTGCAATAAAACAAGGAAAATTAAATGTATATTTGGAAATAAAAAAAACACAGTTTCTCTTATTTGCATCTTATATACGTGCCTGCCTGAAAAGTTCAAGGCAAGCAAGAAACCACTAAAGCTAGTAAATCCAATAAACCAAATATACATAAATATATAGTATATATTTATAAAATATAAATATATAAAATCAATAACCAATTATAACAGTATATCAAATGCATAGGAGCAACATAAAGAAATAAAATAAATAGGTAAAATCTTAACAAAATATATTAATGCATACTTGAATAAAATACTTATACCTAAGGACCTAAAAGAATTAAATAGATGAAGTCATACATTTTCCTAAATAAAAAGATACTAAATTATGATGATAACTATTAGTTTGCTGGAGCTATCATAACAAAATAACACAGATTGGGCAGCTTAAACAACAAAAATTTATAACTTTACAATTATGGAAGCTAAATGTTTAAGATCAAAGTATCAGCACAGTTAGTTCTTTCAGGACCTCTTTCCTTGATTTGTAGATGGTCACCTTCTCCTTTGTCTTCATATGTCTTTCCTCGGAATCTGTTTATGTCCAAATTTCTTCTTCTATGACACCAATAATACCAGACTACTGGTTGCCTCATTCATTACCTTTTCTCTTGTTCAGCTTTCCTTTATATTACTAACGTACATATAAAAGCTCTCTCTATAAAGACAAACCGGCACAACATTACATTTCCTGGTTTTCCCCTCTCATGCTTGTTCAACTCTATTGGTTGTAGTTGGCTGTCATGCTTCATATATGGAAATATGGAGTGGTATTATCTATACATTTTAATGATTTTTTAAAATCTTATCCACTAATTCCATCTTTCATTCAATGAAGGAGAGCAGCTACTTTGTAAAAATTATTTTACACTATTTTTTATGATATTATCATCCTTTTTCATCTCTGGTGGTGAAGTACTTTGGGGAATATTTATATCGCCTTCCAGAAGTCACCCTTGTTGGTATAGTGTGGCTCGTTCTGCAACTGTCATTGTACTTAAATATTCTATTAATATGAATTATATTATAATTTTGCCATTTGACCACAAGTTTCAGTTCAGAAATTCAACCAACTTACATTTTATGGTACCTGGAGTCAATATCTAAATGTTTACATGATAACTTTATTGAAACTAGCTGCTGAAACTGGACTCCCAACAGCCATTACAGATTTCTTAGAGGAAAAATGCATTCATGCATTTATATATTTCTCGGGTCTATGAACAGCAATGGAGTATATAACCTCCCCAGACAGAGCAAAAACAGTTATCTTTCAGCAAATGCAAGCCATGCTTACAAAATACCCTGATATCTTTTTTTCCCCTGGTATCCACTCCTGATGTCAAGGCATCACACAGGGACAGAATGCTAACCACACACCATGTGTGCTCTCTGCACGCACAGAGTGATGACAGGGTGGCTAAAGCTTTGATTCTACAAATGTCAGAGCTGAAGACACCATCCAGGGAGGCAACAATCTTCAAGATAAAACAAAAACTGGTATGAGCTGTTTCCAAAAAATTCCTAATAATGCTTTATGAGATTCTAACGTGTTTGGTTAACTAGAGTTTTGTTTTGCTTCACTTCTCCATCTTTAAGCCGCTCCATAGTTATTAGTTTTGGCCAGAAGCATTGGATCTGAAATACACTCATAAAGCCAGTGCTAGAAGCCATGCCAGCCCAAAGTCTAGACCTACAAGTTCCAGATAAGCACTCGTTCAAAAGTTTACTAGATTGTAAGCTGCTTGAAAATTAACACCATATTTTTGCCATAAAATTATACATAAAAAGTGTTAAGTACCTCCTACAAGTGCCATGGATCTCACTTCAAATAGATGGTAACTAATAACTTGACAATCATTACATGTCTAAAGGGAACATACCTTTTTATAAAAGTTACCTATCATTTTCTTAGCAATCATCTCCCCAGTTATCATCAAAGTGGTACCTGGGATGGCATATTCAAAACTTATTACAAGTCATTTTCTTTGCTAAATTAATGGTTGTATTCATCTATGACCATATGGCCGCCAGCCATGTTCTATTGAAGTGGTTTGCTTATAAAATAGGGGAAAAAAACATATTTCTATTCCCAAGATGAAAAAGAAAAAAACCTTTAAGTAACAAAATGAAATAAAATTTTAAAAGTCCAGAGACATCTATCTATCGTGTTGGCATGTGGGTCATACAAATCTAGAGGTGGTGCCCAGTACGAGTCCTTGCCAGTTGGAAGAAAGAATCTGAATCTTCAGCCCTGTTATAACTTCCCTCTTCCCCTTCATTTATGCCAGATGGTAACAATCATAATCACAGTATTCCTTGACACTGCGTAGCAGCAAATGTATTACATCAGTGAAGTTTCTTCTAAACTAAGTAAAAGACCAATAAAAACCTAAATATAATTAGAGTATTTACTTGAGGAAAACTGATAATCCAGAGTCAGGCGTAAAGTCCTCTAAATATTTCATAGGGAAAGCGTTTATATTGATGCAGCCAGAGTTGCCTTGGACATTCCTTTACCTTGCCCACAGGGTTCAGAGAGAGACACCAAGACAAAAGTCCTCCTTAAATGAAGACCAGGGAGTGTGACCAAAGTTCCTCAGAAAGAAGGAAGGTCTCTCAGACGCAGATAGCTGCAGACACCACCCACAGCCTCTAGTTCTGCAACCCCCATGTTAGAGACTGTATGTTATTCATCAGTGGAACTCCAACAGCACAATCCCTCACGTATACTAAATGAATAAAAGTTCAATGAATGAATAAATGGGTGAATGACATCAAGAAACTGATCATTGACTCAAATGAACAAAGAACATCAAAAAGGCAACATCAGATTAAAAGACTCAGATCTACTAAAAATAAAAGCTTTAATCTTGATAAGTCTTTTGTTAGAATAAGTCATTAAAAACACCCCAAAATTCTTTGCCACTTTTATCAGCAAAGCTAGATTCACAAATACACCCAGCTCCAGACATAATTCAATGAGCCAAATGTTTATAACATGGTTTAATGACTATTCATGCATAACATTATTTTAATGATTTTGTTTTTCCACCAAAGTAAAGTACAGTGTGTGAGTCACACCAAAAGGGCATTCTGACCCCTTCTAATCTCTAATGGATCTGTTATTAGCCTAATAAGGACCTGGTGCTGGACATTTGGTGATGGCGTGGTGTAATTTTAGCACTGGCCATTTGAATGTTCATAGTTCAGGGGCAGGAGAGAATAGACTATTACAGTTAATAACATAGAAATTAAGTGCAGGCAAAATGACTTCTCGTACAGTCAAAAATCCATCAATTTTGCATTCAGTTAGGATGCTAAGGACTTAATACCATAAATTCTCAAACAAATATCCATAGCTCTTCACTCACAAGTCCTCTCACTGACAGAGAAATATAATAAAAATACCCAAAAAATGAGAAAAAACTGTAACATTTAATTATTCTTCATAAACTACCCAACACAGTGCTAACATTAACAAAAAAAAGTTGTATTTTCCTTGTCAGTAGCATAGAGAAAAAAACTACAAGAGCATAGATTATAAAAAATGACATGACAATATTAATCACAAAAAAGTACATTAATTTTACAAGTGCTTATTAAATGTCTACCAACTCTTACTTCATGTTTTGTCATAAATTTCCTCCAGTAATTAAGGAGTCTAGAATCCTTCTTTAATTACCATAGGTTGTCAAAAAGAAGGCATGAATAATTTTATCCACATAGATAAAATGTTATTAGCCTACTATGGAAGATATCAAGTAAGAAACTATAGATCAGAATGACAAACTCAATGTGATTCTTAGCAGGAACACTAATCCATTGGAAACCTATACAGGCAGGCAGCAGAGGGAAGATCTAGGAAGACCTGGCAAAAATAACAGCTAAACTAGGTGTAAAGGATGAATAAGAATGACCCAATAATGTGGAGGATGGAGGGCAGGAAGGTGCAAGGAGAAAAGTTATTTAAATATCTCAAATGAAACAGTGCTGCTATAAACATAGGGGTGCAGGTGCTCTTTGGAATTGATGTTTCTGTGTCCTTTGGGTAAATACCTAGGAGTGGAATTGCTGGATCATATGGAAGCTCTATGTTTAGTAGGTCCAGAAATCTCCACACAGCTCTCCATAGTGGTTGGACCAGTTTGCACTCCCACCAACAGTGCACAAGAGTTCCTTTTTCTCCACACCCTCGCCAACATTTGTTGTTGCTAGTTTTTTTAATATGTGCCATTCTCACTGGTGTGAGATGGTATCTCATGGTAGTTTTGATTTGCATTTCCCTGATGACAAGTGATGTTGAACATTTTTTCATATGTCTGTTGGCCATTTGCATTTCCTCTTCAGAGAAGTTTCTTTTTAGCTCTTCTGCCCATTTTTTGACTGGATTATTTTCTTTGTTGTTGCTGAGTCTCATCAGCTCTTTGCAGATTTTTGTGATCAGTCCTTTATCATTAGTGTTGGGTGCAAAAATGTTCTCCCAGTTGGTGGGGTTTCTCTTTGTTTTTGTTATTGTCTCTTTTGCTGTGCAGAAGCTCTTTAATTTGATGCCCAAAAATAGATGACTGGATCAAGAAGATGTGGTACATATATACCATGGAATATTACTCAGCATTCAAAAAAGATAAACACATGCAATTTGCAGCAACATGGATGGCACTGGAAGGGATCATGCTCAGCGAAATAAGCCAAAAAGAAAAAGAAAAATACCGGATGGTCTCACTCATAGCAGGAATCTAGAAAACTTAAATAAGGGACCAGGAAAATGAATATAAGAAAGTGAAAATCAAAATCAACAAAAAACTATGAACCAGAGACACTTTTTGGGGGGTGGGGGGCGGGAGGGGAAGGATTGGGGTCAGAATGGGGCGTTTGCAATTGTATGGGGGAATATAAAAATAAAATTTATTATTTAAAAATAAATAAATAAATAAATAAATAAATAAATAAATAAATAAAAAATAAACTACTCTTGCAGGCCCTCCCTGGTGGCAAGAGGGGTTAAGACAACCTATGAAGCTATCCGCAGCCACTGCAGCACAAGTTCGATCCCCAGCCAGCCAGGGAGCAATCCACGTGGAGCAGCAGACCTCTCCTGACTTGCCAGTTGCTCCCGTTGGCAATGTATTTCAGTAGATCTGCCTGTTCTGCTCCCCACTCTGTCTCTGGTGAATCCCCTCATCACCGCCCCCATAACTCTGGCCTGTACCCCAGTTCCTGTATGTATTAAATAAATATTTAAAAAATAAATAAATAAATAAATATCTCAAATGAGGCCCTCCCCTGGTAGCTCAGCAGTTGAGCACTGGGCTGCGAAGCTGTCTGCAGCCTCTGCATTGCCTATTCGATCCCCGGCCACCGGCAAGGGAACCACATGGCACGCAGACCTCTCCTGCCGCCCGTTGCTCCCCTCAGCAGTGTACTTCGTCAGTCTGCCTGTTCTGCTCGCTGCTCTGGCTCTGGTGGACCCTCTTACCCTCCTGCGCTTGTGACTGTACCCAGTGCTTGTATAAATAAATAAATAAATAAATAAATATTTCCAATGAAAGGAATAGCATCTCTGAAGACCTGGGAGGTTTAGACAAAAGTGAGTGAGACTTTTTTATAACATGAATGCACAGAATATGAATGGGTATATCACGTAGTATAAAGTACTTAACTCTTCAGAAAGGTGACATCTGTATCAACTGTGTGAAATGCTCCTTCAGGTATTAGCTTCATTTGCATTACAACTCTTGGCCTGAATCCAAATGTCACAAGCAGTGTTTTGATCCTGGATTGCAAACACTACTTCCCCCAAACCGGTATAATAAAGATGATACAGTTTGAAAATGGGAGAGGATCTGCTGTCAGCAAAAGCCAAAAGAAAACAAGCTTCTGAGTAAAATGAAGCCTGCAATGGCTAGGAAGCAACATAAATGAAAACACTGACTGCAGAGCCACTTTCTGGAACACAGAAACTAAACACTGTGCCAGACAAATCAAGGCACTTCTGCAGCCTTCATTAAGCACTAGACGAGTTCCTGCCAAACGAGGTATACACAACCCGAGTCAGCTTGACTTATTGCAAGGCTTAGTGCATAATTATAATTCGTGATAAAGAAGAAAACTGCCAAAGTACAGTTTGGTGATACGAATGATCCATTAGGGAAATAAGGGGAACATGAATGAATACTGGAAATGGTTGGAATTCAAGTATTTGTAGGACGAATCAAGGAAGGTAACCTTTTATTAACCTCACAAGTCTTCCTATTTTCTGAGTTGGAACTATCTAAGAAATTCCAATTAACCAGAGAGATGAAGCAGTCAAATATCTGTGGTTTGGTTTGTTTGTTTGTGAGAACTGGAGTAGAATTGTAAATCCAAGGTAGCATATTATGAACAGGATTATTGGTGATTACAAATGTGTTCATTTCCAGCCAAGCCTGTAATTTTTTCTTTAGCTAAATTACCATGGAAATGTCATTCTTTAGACCTGCTGGTGCTGCAATTTAAACAACCTGCAAAACCGGCAGCTGAGAGGGCCCACTAGGTTTTACTTATCCTCCATTCAGAATTCCCGAATACTTCAGGCTCCCAAGCTACCTTAGAAGGGAGATCTATAGGTTGGAAATCCAGTTCAAGTGTACCACAGCCTCAAGAGGAGATCGTAAACAATTAGGGGTAATTCAAGTCTTTCCCTCTCACAGCAGCCAAAAATTACTCCTGGGAGTTCCAAAAGACTCAACATTCACGACAAACCTTATTAGGTGCTGGCCACCAGCCCAACTCAGAGGTCTCAGGCGACCGACTCATAGGCTCTGCTCAGAGTTTGTAGCCCTTCACTTCAGCGACGAAAGTCATATAAGCAGTTGGTTCGAATTCTTTTTTTTACATTCGAGAAGTAAAATCTGTAGTATCAGGATGACCATGCAATGCAACTTCTAGAAGTAGATCAATATTAAAACTAATTTATACCCTTTTCAAGAGGTTTGCTTTTGTGTTAAATTAAAAGTAATGTTTCCTTCTGACAACTTTCACCAAAATGAATGGAAATAGTTTGGCACTAAATAGGTAAAAAATAAAACCTCCCTCTGATGTATTTAATTCCTCTTCCAGAGGCCTTTACATAGAAGTGAAGGTCTTTTGTTTGCCCTGCCATGTTAGGGTGGTTTACTACCTTTTCAATTTCATTGGAAAATACCCTAAAGGATGGGGTTTATGCTTCTCCCCCTTTTGTGTTCTCCATAGGAAACAAAATGTAAAAATCAGGTTTCCATTGTCTAAATAACAAGTACTAAAGCAATTACCTGGATCGTTCAGGAAAAACGAATAAGGTAGAGGTGATTTGGGAAACGTTGTTTTCTTTTTACTTGAATTACATATAGAGTTGCCTCAATTACTTTACCATTTTGGCATAATATTCTCTTCTGAGTCACTCTACAGTTATTCTAAGGTCAGAAATACCCTGTCTTGAAAGGTATACTTAATGCCCTTTTACATACATGCCTCTTATAAACTTTATCAAAAAATCTTTGCCAGTTAATTATTTTAAACAAACACCTACACAGAGACATACATTTGCTCTAGAAGCTTGAACTTTTTACTATAGGTCATCACTCTCATCATTACTCATAATGAATTTTATGCTGTTTCTCACATCACTTTCTCAAATGGTTTCAAGCCATTAATTAAAGGAATGGACCACCACACCATCTAAATTCCAAGCTAGGAACCAGGACTTTCTCTTTCCCAATTTCCAGATTAAAGTTTAGATTCTGGGCAGAAGAAACCTTCTGGCATTATAAGGTGCTGTACAGATTAGAACCTACATAGCAAATGCAAAATAATTGATTCAACATATTACTCAGTCCTTTATTGTTTCACATTTACACAAACCCAAGAATTCAGAATCCCCTAACTCAGCTCTGCTGTTGTCCATATTCTGCCTGCTTCTTTTTTTTTTAATTTTTAAAAGATTTATTTATTTTTGTACAAGAATTGGGGTACAGGCCAGAGATGCAGGAAGGTGAGAGGATTCACCAGAGACAGTGGGGAGCAGAACAGGCAGATGGACCGAAGTGCTCTGCTGAGGGGAGCAGCAGGCGAGACAGGAGAGGTCTGCTGCACCATGTGGGTTTCTCCCTGGCTGGCCGGGAATCGAACTCGTGCTACAGTGGCTGCGGATAGCTTCATAGATTGCGTCTTAATCCCTGTGCCACCAGGGAGGCCCTCTGCCTGCTTCTTAATGTTGTACTGTGTGACCGTGATGCTGTTATGCTAGATGGCCGTTGTCAAGTCCTAGGCATCAACTCCTCACAATATCAACTTAAGAATAAAAGAGAACCCTTTGTATATGAGGCACAAAATTCTTTCACTTATAAAAATTATTTCATCCAATAATAGCAAACAGGAGAACAAATTTTTTAAGGTAGTATTGTAAGAGGAAAACAAAAGTGCCTAAGAAAGTTCTCTCTCTCCTCCTATTCATACATGTTTAATTTCTAAACAGAAGAGTAATGCATGAATATTGCAGGAATTTCAGAAAATACAGAAGTTATTTGGAGAATTTTAAAAATTGCCTCTATTTCACTACCTAGAGAAAAGAACATTGTAATTATCTTGGTAGAATTCTTTTCAGGGTTTTCCTATGTACCTGTTTGTACGGATCTGCACGTGCCTTCCATTACTATCAAAGGGTGTGCAGTATTCTATAAACTGCTTTTTTCTCATAGCATACAATAAGCATTTATTCAAGTCTTCAAAAACATAGAGAAATCACAATATATAAATATACCATAATTTGGTTAACCAATCCTCAACCACTAAATTCTAAACCATTTCTCATTTTTCACCTTTACAAATATTACTGCAAAAATATTTTCATAACCACTTCAGAATATTTTCTTAGGACAAATTCCTAGGAGAGCAGAGGTACTTTCAAAAACTTTTTAAGGTTTTGAGGCTTTTGATAGATTATCAAATTTAAATCTAAAAATGTTCTCATTTACATTCCCACCAGCAGTGTATGTGAGTGCACATAGATTCATCTTTTAAAATGACTGCCACTCCAAAACATTTAAGCTGATTGCTTATTTTAATTGGTGTTTACTTGATTATGGCTGGTGGCCAGCATGTGGTCTTAATGTCCATCCCTTGTGACCAGCCTGTATGGATCCTTTGCCATGTGTCCACTGGGGCAAAGCATTTATTTTTTTAAGATAAATTACCTTTTTTATTTCCCTTAATTTAAAATAATTTAAAATTAAATTTAAAGTAGATTGAATTTTTAATTGAAAAATCATTCCTGGGCCTCCCTGGTGGTGCAAGGGGTTAAGCACAGCACTATGAAGCTATCCACAACTTCTGAAGCAAGAGTTCCATCACCAGACAGCCAGGGAGCTACCCACATGGCACAGCAGACCTCTCCTGTCTCTCCGCTGCTCCCCTCAGCAGTGTATTTGAGTCACTCTGCCTATTCTGCTCCCCACTCTGTTTCTGGTGAATCCTCTCACCCTCCCGCACCTCTGGCCTGTACCCCAGTTCTTGTGTGCATAAATAAATAAATCCTTAAAAAATAAAAAAGGGGGAAAAAAGAAAGATCATTTCCAAAATATGGAAATAAAACCCAGTTCAAGAAGTCGTGTCTGTCTACAAAATTCGCAAGCTGACCAGAGATTTGAAGCAAAAGGGAGAAACAGGAGGGTCAAAACAGGGGAGAAAGAGCACAAGAGACTGTGATGGGTCACGGTGCTGTGGTGGTGGGAGAACTGCAGGACTACATCTGAGGGGAGGTCAGTGATGTAAGATAATGAAGTTTAATTAATTAGTTAATTAATTAAAAAAGAAATCATGTCTGTCTAAAGGGGGAAATAGTGGCTCCCAGCTTTATTACTTGCATTTATACCTTGACCTTAGAATATTCACATTAATAATGTATTTTAGTAATCATCGAGCTAGTTTTCTTGGTATCTTTCACGTCTGTAGACTCCTGCTACATTCGTTCTAATGGAAGAGGACTGGGGGAAATGCAAATCACAGCGCCCCAAGCTATAGCCTCAAGGCCGCCTCAGCATGCTAGGGTAGTGGGCCACAGATATTTCCTTTGAATGAGGTTATCACTGGATTGATAGTTTTGAAAAGTAATCTCTGTAAAGGACTTCTGAGATTTTGAGTTCACTACAGTGGATTTAATCACTGTTAAATCCCAGCCATTTCCTCTTCCTCTGGTTATAAAAACACTTCCTGGATATAGGATAGAGAAGCAGGCAACACACCCAATCAATCACCTATGCCTTCTCTCTCTCTACCTCCAAATGTTGGCGCCCCAACGCCCTCAGTCATAGATCCTCTTCTGCTTTCTGTCACTCCTGCCATCTATTCCTTTATTCTGACTTGTTGGTTTTTTTTTTTTTGCTTGTTTGTTTTGTTTTTTTATTTTTTTTAAAAGATTTATGTATTTATTCATTCATTCATTCATTCAAGCACTGGGTATAGTCAGAAGCGCAGGAGGGTGAGAGAATTCACCAGAGCCAGAGCGGGGAGCAGAGCAGGCAGAAGGACCGAAGTACACTGCTGAGGGGAGCAGCGGGCGGCAGGAGAGGTCTGCGCGCCATGTGGGACCCTCCTCCAATGGCTGGGAGCAGCTGGGGATTGAACCGGCGCTGCAGAGGCTGCAGGCAGCTTCACAACCCAGCGCTCAACCGCTGCGCCACCGGCGAGGCTCTATTCTGACTTGTTTATCTTTGGAGCAGTTAGTGTGCATATGATGCTGACTCCGAGAAGGCAGAGATCTCTATGGTTTGCTCACCCATGCAAACATATCGCCAGCTCCTGGAGCAATATTAAACATTCAATACAAGTGTGTTCTTCCCACTACTTCCACTGACCCTAAAATCTATAGTGGAATCATGCTGATCTATATTAAGAGGACTGTATAATTATTTTTATTACATTCCATGTTGTCCTTAAGTTTCTTCCACAGGATCTAATCACAGCATTTGATAAAATAAGTGCTGGTCTTTAGTAGGAAAGGCATCACCGGCGGCCATAAGTTCAGTCCCCTGGCTTCAGTTTGATTATATGTTATTAAGCATCTTTTACAAAACAACCACTAGAACTCCAAAAGCTTGTGACTAATTTTCAGTTGTGTTTTGAGTTCACAGGTTACAATTATTGCAATATAGAGAAGAGTAGGGAAGACCTGTTTGTTGTTTTTAACTCGTGTGTAATACTATTTCAAACTACTTCACTTTAAGACAACAACATGATATCAGAAAACTGTAGGCTATTGCAGGTCATGGAGGAAAAAAAAAACTGATTTATTTATTTTATTAGCTATAGTTAATTCCTAGGAATAATTAATATCACAGCTCCTGAGAGTTTATATTTTCTTTACTCCTTTCTTAACTCTTTTCCCCACTCATAACTAATATCTACCTAGATCTTACTGAAGTCCTGAACGCTGCAAGTTTTTAAAATAGTCACAGTTTCTCTTAGACAAAATCTGAACAATAAAGGTAGTACTACATCTTCTACATCCTGTACAAGAATCTACCAACAGCACACCAACCAAGGGAGTGAGAGAAATAAAGCGAGTGTCTCTGACAGAGATATAAACGCATTCCACTCACAACCCAACCAAACAAAAAACACTGAGT
The DNA here is from genome assembly GCF_014898055.3 of Talpa occidentalis. NCBI lineage: Eukaryota > Metazoa > Chordata > Mammalia > Eulipotyphla > Talpidae > Talpa > Talpa occidentalis. The sequence continues at coordinate 137,126,381 of NW_023604295.1, read as the reverse complement.
ACTAATATCACTGGATCTGTTTCTTACGCAAAATATAGTCCAAGAAGCCATAAGGAGAATTAGTTCTAGCTATAGTGTGAAGGTCTATCTCAACACAGAGAAGAAAAATTTCACCTTTTAAAGACTCAACATTTTATTTTGAAATATAGTAGTTCACCTCCATATTCTGGCTCTTTAAACTTTGTGTTCTTCATGGAAATGTGGATGAGAAGGCTTTACCCCACAGAACTTTCAACAAGCCTTGGCCACCAGGCATCATGGTCTCTCAGTTCTTGACTGGCTCCTACCTCTTTTCTTAGATCCCCAGCAATGGCAGACTGCCACCTTCCCTTTGGCAGTACTCGCCCTGGAGGTACTTTCCTATTCTGTCTTAGCACCAAAATCTTATAAAATGGACTTAGTTGACTTCTTCAGAAAGTCATCTTTGTTACAAAGTGACAAGACACTTAATCACTATTCCTGGCTAGTTCTGAGTCTTCTGAAGGCAATGGGTTTTCTTGTTTTCTCTGTGCACTCTTTGAAAGAAAGGTTCTAATGAGCCTCACTTATCTTCCTAACGAGTTACACTTATCTCAACATATAACTGCTAGCTGCTTGCTATGAATTACATAAGCACCACTTTTTAGAACTACCTCTGCCCACAAGTCTAAGAAGTCATAGAACTTCCTCATTATCTTAGGGAAACTCACAGGAATGTGGACTCTTCACATTATTTTTAGCTGCAAGTCTGATTACCCTTTCTTAAAAAAATAACTCAGCTCTAAGATAAAGGCAATTAATTCAGAGTATGTGATTATTTTTAAAGTTTTCCATTCTCCTCGTTTATATTTCCCTTTTGTGATGATTTTTTTAAGGGCAAAGTTAAGATTGGGAGCTGGGTGTTCTGAAAATCAGAAAAGCTTTTAACGTTTTATGATATCAGCTAATTTCAATTTTATACTAAAATTCAGGAAGTGTTCTTTTCTTCCAGAGGCTTGTTTTTTTTATTATTGTAATAGCCAGTAGAGTAACTTTCATCACAATAGAGGATTCACCGACAGTCTGCAGGAAAGATGTTTCATCAAAAGGAGAGAAACATAAAAAGTTGCATGAAAAACTTACCTCTTTTATCCTCGGATGCCACGTTAGTTTTAACATCATTTCTAAATAAATGCTGTCTTTCTTCATCCCTTATAAATGCTGTCTTTCTCTTATTTGCTTGGTGATTGTTCCACCTCCCCCTCTCTCCTCCAACATGATTACTATATGTAACCTGGACTGAATTGGAATTTTCCTGAGATTCTCCCAACATCTATGTCTGAGACACACTAGGGCATATGCACCCGAAGAACACACGACACATTCCTGGGGTGTGTGACATAACAGCATCTTTGTAGACGCATCAATTTTACTCGAATGTTGAATAATGTATCATTTTTAATTGCAAGTCTCTTGAAACATTTTTATATTAGGATAGAATGAGTGTTTTCTGAATAGAGTATTGAAGTCATTTGAATATTTAATGCTGGCCTCTAAGAACGTCACAATGATTGCAAACAATTTAGCTCAAGACCTACAGTCCAATTAATTTTCTCTCTGGGTTGATTTTTCTTTTTCTCTTTCCCCACCCACATCACATGCATCCTTTCCTCAAGTATCTAGGCCATTCTGTGTTCCTCACCAGAGGGGCAAGGTGTCAGGCCTGGAAGCAGAAACAGAGGCACCCCTGGCTTAGGTCTGTAAGAGCTAAAGTGGGGGAACACCAAGGGAATCCTGGGCCTACACAAATACTGGTGGAAATTTCATTTTGAGGGAGCGGTGCTTCCTTCGGAGACCAAATGGTTTCAATCCTGAAATCCTGTGCTCTCCCAGTTAAGGCAGGAAGGGTGCAGTCTCTGCCCTCTGTTTTCGGTGCTGCAGAAGATTATACAGAAATTCAGAGAAGTCACTCTGAGTCCCCAAATAGTACACTGTAATCTGTCTGTCTCTGCAGATAAAATGTCTTTAACTTCAGTGAGACAAAGGCCAAACTTTCCCACGAATCCAACGAGATTTGTGGTAGACACAGCAGGGCTGGATTCGCAGTGGTCCCGGGGAGGTGGCCATTACTGGGAGGTGCCGACCTGAGTGGGCCCCGGGGGCTGTGGGCTGACCACTGCCAAGGCAGGACAGATGCTGGACGGTGAAGCTGCAGGAGGCCGACTGTGTGGCAGCAGGGCTGTTCCTGTGCCTCTTCCCCTGAAGGAAGCCCAGAGGGACTGGCATCACCTGGAGTGAGTTGGGTCAGATTTCTTTTTACAATGTGAATGACAGGTGTCACATCCGTTTTTCCAGGGATACATTTTCTGAAGTATGGAGGCCTTACTTCTATATGATATGTGGTTCTAAACATCTTACCTTCATTTAGTGAGAGACCATGAAGCAGGAACTGGGACTCTGCTTCCTCTTCCTGTGTTTTACAGATAGTCAGTAGAAGATTGTTCAACTATCAATGAAAGTAGCAGCAACTGTTTTTTACAATACTCATTTGAATTAAAAGCATAGACAAAGTGAAAAAATAAATAAATAGGAAGCAGAGCTGAACAAAGAATTCACCAAAGAGGATATCCAGGAGATCAATAAATAGGTGGAAAAATGTTCATTGTCTTTCCTTAAAAGGGTATCCGCAATGAGGTATCCATTCACACCTGTGGCAACATATCATATTTAAAATACCCCCAATCAGGGCCTCCCTGGTGGTGCAAGGGGTTAAGTACCACCCAGTGAAGCAATCCACAGCCTCTGCAGCCCGAATTTGATGCCCAGCCAGGGAGATACCCACATGGTGCAGCAGGCCTCTCCTGTCTGCTCGCTGCTCCCCTCAGCAGTGTATTTCAGTAGCTCTGCCTGTTCTGCTCCCCACTCTGTCTCTGGTGAATCCTCTCACACACACACCGCCCCCTGCATCTCTGGCCTGTACCCCAGCTCTTGTATACATAAATAAATAAATCTTAAAAAAAAAAGACCCCCAACTGGAGAGAATGTGGAGAAAGAAAAACATATCATTCCTTTTCGGTAAGAATGAAAACTGGTGCAGCCATTTTGGAAAGCAAACTGGATTGACCTTCAAAAACTAAAAATGGACATACTGTATGACCTAGCAATTCCATGCTTGGCACCAATCCAAAGAACTTGAAACCATCAACCAAAAAAAAAAAAAAAATTACATGTTTGACAATGTTTACTGCAGCATTATTTATAATGACAAGGACATAGAAACAAGCTAAATGACCAATGAAAGGGGACTAGCTCAAGATGAAGTATTTCCACACAATGAAATACTACTCAGCCGGAAGGAAAGATGAAATGCTTCCATTTACAACAAAATGGACAGTTCAAGGGAATTGTGTGTAGTAAAGCAAACCAAAATGACAAAGGCAACTATTAGACATTCATATAGCAAAACATGCAACAAAGCTAAATACATACAGAAACTAGAGGACACTAACAAACCAATGAATTTTCTGACGTTAAGAGGCAGTAAGAGGGAGAAAGTACTAAAGGGGTATAAGGGATGTGGATGTGGGGAAAACGTATAATGAAACATGCTCATAAATTATATGCTGAATAAAAAAATAAGAAATACATAAATAACACTGGTGACTCTAACCCAGGAAAAGAAAAAAAAAAAAAGAATTGGAATTTTCACAATATTTGCAGAACAAACTTTCATGCAGGTCAAAGTAGACTTGCTCTAGATGAAGTAATTGTGACACTATCCCCTTCCCAACTCCTTCAAGATATTTGGGCAGAAATCTGGGGCTCCCCAGAGGAGAGTGGGGGAAATCATTCATTCTGCCCATCCTACTCCTTTTCTATGTAAAAACCTAAGACCTGAGAGGCCAAGTAAAGCATCAGGACAACATAGTCTCCTCCAACCTCTGTCCTTTGCTTAGCTCTCACCATATTGCGTTTATACTGCTGCTTCTCCTATTAAAAGATTGGAATTTTTCCCTCTCCAGGCAAAACACCAAAAATCCTGGGAGTTTTGGAAGGAGAAGAAACACAAGTCCTACTCATCCTCAGCTACTTAAACAAAAGCAGGATTGGCAGAAAAATGTATAAATGAAAAATGCCAAAACTCTAACTTCAAATTAAGGTTTAGGTTCCAAGAGTCTCTCACCCTGACTCTTAAAAGCATTGCTAGTCAAACCACATCCTAACCTTCTATCTGCCAGCTTTGTAATGGCAGTGACATGGGTAATGAAGTAGTCAGAGATGCAAAGGGAAGCAGAATTAATATGAAAATCCAATGGTCTGGTTCTACATAATTGGGCTTGACCACAAACACCTCAGCTGTCATACAGCAAGGTGGGTCCTGGCATAAAAATATTTTAATGGCAAATTATTTCACTGTAGGAAAATTACATCTGCTTTCAACAAGTGGAGGTTTGTTTCCCAAAATAATTTTCAGGCTAGTAAAAGAATGTGAATAATGATAAGGTGCAGCAAAGAGAATACAGTCTCTGTCTGGCAAAGGTCTGTATACTTATGGCACTGCATGCAGACTTTTGAAAGTTGGTTTTAGTTATTTTATGAAGCACCTCCTATCCTACCCCATCTCTTGCCCCAAGAATGAAACCCTACAGTTAGTACACTTCCTTCATTACAATAAAACTGCTACTAAAGGGCAGTCACATTCTTAAAATAAACTCTTAAAATATTGAGTGGTTGACAACACTTGACATTCACAAAACCGTGCTTCCAGAAATCTTCACTTATGCTCCAATGGTGAGGCATTACTTGATGGTAAAAGTAAATTTAGAATTGGCTGGCAAATGTGTTTTGCTGGATGTTTAGAGTGCTGACCTTAAAAAAAAAAAAATAGGATTTCATGTAACACTCTGGGTTTCTGGATTCTCTTGAAAATTGCAGACATAAAAAGCAACCCCACATTCCTACCTGGACGACAGTCAGCTGGAGCTCTGCGAAGCTTCTGTTCTTTGGTGATGGACACACGCCCACAAGTTCACACACTGTCCACCCAGTTCTCTCCACTCCTCTGCAGCTCTTCCCTGGACCACTTGGGCGTTTGAGCTTGTGACCCCAGCCTGACACTGTCATTATTTACTTAAAATGTAGTGAGTAGCAAACAAAGACGGTTTGAGTGGTTGACACTGGCTGGTAGGCAGATCACTCACCAGCTACCTGCCACCAGTTTATACAAGCCCCGTAGCTGTGTAACATGAAATCAATTTGTTTCAGCAAAATTAAAAATTATTTCATTCAGATGGCTCTCTTTCAAAGGTGAACATCTTATATCTGTAAAGGGTCAAGATTTTTTGTATACTATAAAAAATTCTTCACTTGCTCTTATTCAAAAAAGGCTGAGAAGCAATACTACTATAAAAATTCTTTTTTTTTTTTTTTTTAGAGGCATGTATTTTATTCATTTATTTGTTTGTTTATACATGCACTGGGTACAGTCAGAAGCACGGGAGGGTGAGAGAATTCACCAGAGCCAGAGCGGGGAGCAGAGCAGGCAGAAGGACCGAAGTACGCTGCTGAGGGGAGCAGCGGGCGGCAGGAGAGGTCTGCGCGCCATGCGGGACCCTCCTCCGGTGGCCGGGGAGCAGCCGGGGATCGAACCAGCACCGCAGAGGCCGCGGGCAGCTTCGCAACCCAGTGCTCAACCGCTGCGCCACCGGGGAGGCCCTACTATAAAAATTCTTAAAGACAGAGATACCCCTTTCTCAAGTCAGATCAACATTAGAAATTCATCTAGGAAACGTAGAAAATCACATTAGATCCTATTAGAAACCGATGGTCCGTGGCAGCAGTTCTCAGAATATGGCTCCCACACTGGTATCAACATTCCCTAGACACTTCTTAGAAATGCAAATTCTCAAGACACGCCCTAGGCCTGGCAATGGGTCCAGGAGCCTGCATTTCAACAAGCTTCCGAGGTGATTCTGATACACATCAGAGTTTGAGAAACCTAACCCAGAACTTTCTTACTAGCACTCCCTGAATGGAGAAATAGATCTCCTCAGCCCTGGGTGTTTGTATGTGTGTGTGTGTGTGTGTGTGTGTGTGCGCGCGCGCGCGTGTGCGCGCGCATGGGTGGGGGTGGGGGTGGGGGAGGAGGATCCCTGAAGGTTTTCTGGAGGGTCCAAAGCCCACAAACCACATTCTCTAGCATCCAGCCACCTCATTCAAGGTCAGCATCTAGGTATCCCCAGCTTGTCCCAAGAGGAGGCAAAGAGGATGAGCAACACCTGGCACTTCCTACTCCTCCTCAGTCTGATGAATTTGGCCAAAGGCGCTCCACCACCTGTACATGTACATGTACGTCACCACTTGCTACCATCTGAAGGATGCCGTGTTGCTGCCAAAGAGGGTCTGCCTATGTGCTCAAGTAGAAGGGTATAAAGCACAGGTCATGGTAAGGGATGCATCTGGAGAGGTCAGGCAAGGATGGAGTGCAGGGACTCTGGGAAGACTCAACAAAGATGGTGGTCCTGAGGTGAGAATTGACCTGTGTTGAATTCCCATGCCTCGTTGGTGACTGATGGTCTAGTTAGTGTTGTCCATGCTAGCTGCATGATACCTACTCTAACCAAGCACACACCCTCACAAAGTTGGAGTTTCATCAGTCTGAAATATTCCTATGAAAATGTTCTATTGGATTTAGCATCCATGTACATTAACCTAAAAAACTTTCAATGAGTGAAAAGGAAAATCTATGCAATACTTTAAAATATAAATTCAATTCTGTAAATTTTTAATTAGTTGAAAGTCATATTAAAAATTTTTTGAAATAATTTTCTTATCAATGAGAAATACTTAAAAATGAAGGCATTCATCCTCTAACTAGTCATGATCAAAAATTTCACCTAGTCATTTAATGTATTAAATCTGATCAAAGCCAGTGCAGGACTTTAGTAAGAAATAAGTGTTAGGTGGAAAAAATAAATAAATCTGATCAAAGCAACTCAAGTTTCTCATTAATATTTTTTGAAAATATTTTATTTGAAGATTTTACAAATTCAACAATACCTGCCCTTTAAATTTTTTGGATTTTGTTTTTCCTATCATGATTATTCAAAGAAAATGAAATTTTCTCCAAAATCCATACAAACATATCCAAATGCCAAGCAAATATTATGCTTGTGATATTTCATGCCATGACAAGAAACTAGCAGATTATTTGAAACTGCAAACAAAATCTAAAATACATCGATCAAGTCACACAGCCCTGATGGGTAGGACTCTTACTGGGGACAAAGTTCCAGTAGAGCTGCACCCCTTTGTCCTTGATCTTAAAACTCAAGAATTGATGAAATTTCCATGAAGCAAAATCAGCCTGTGAAACTGTTTCTTCTATTCCCAGCCCATTTGGGAAATTAATAGACTACACCTCCTCCCAGACAGTGGTTCTTAACACTTGAGGGCTGGGCAGGATTACGAATCTGAGTCAAGAAAGGTAACATGCATTCCTGTGTATGTTACAGCACTGTTTGCAGCAGCCAAGCTATGGAAACAACCAAACTGCCCAAATACAGGTGAGCAGACCAGGGATTCGTGTTATCCATACACCATGGAACACTTACTCAGTTATCAAAAAAGATAAACTCTTGCCATTTGTGGCAACATGGACTGAACTTGGAGGGATTATGTGAAATAAGCCAGAAGGTGGGCCTCCCCAGTGGCGCAGCGGTTGAGTGCTGGGCTGCAAAGCTGCCCGCAGCCTCTGTAGCGCCGGTTCGATCCCCGGCCACCGGCAAGAGTCCCACATGGTGCGACAGACCTCTCCTGCCGCGAACTGCTCCCCTCAGCAGTGTGCTTCGTCAGTCTGCCTGTTCTGCTCCCCGCTCTGGCTCTGGTGAATTCTCTCACCCTCCTGCGCTTCTGACTGTACCCAGTGCTTGTATAAATAAATAAATAAATATTTAAAAAAAAAAATAATAAGCCAGAAGGAGCAAGAGAAATACCGGATGGTGTCACTTATATGTGGAATAGAGAGAAACCATACAAAGAATCGGATGAAGCCAAACTGAAAAGTAATTCTAGAAAGCTGACTATGGACCTAGGCTACCAGAGAGGGAAGGTGCCAGAATGCAATGAACTATGTTGTATGAGGAGCCCACATTTGCACTACTGTGTGTTTGCTGTGTGACTTGGAACAAGACTCTTAACATCTCTGTGCCTCAGTTTCCAAATCTGAAAATATCAGTGCCTACCTCCAAGAGGTGGCCCAAGGATTAAGTGAGGGAATTCCTGTTAGCAGTCAGTGAACAGAAGCCCTCTCCTCTGTATTTGTAGTGGCCAATTTCCTGACAACAGGCCCTCCAGCCAGGTCCTTGCGAGAGAGCCTGAGGTCATGAAGGGGGTGGGGACAGCTCTGGTCTTTCCTTGCCAGGTCACAGTCCACAGTGGCCACCCCCAGAGAGCCTTGCCAGCTTTTTCTGCCACCATCTCCAATACTAAGTGGCTCTCCACTGTGGATACCAGCTGCTACTCTCTGCGGTCAGCAGAGGAGGGGGCGGTGCGGCCCTGCCCTAGCGTTGACACAAGCCATAGCCCAGCACCCCATCACCCCAGCTCCTCTCCCCTTTCCCAAGGGACTCCCCCCTCCACATTGCCCACCTAGACTACACGGTAAACCCTGGGGGGTGGCGGGCCAAAGCAGGGGGTGGCATGTCCTGCTGGCCCACAGATGATCAAAGATCATTTCAAAATCTCTTCTTGCCGAGTAGGTCTAGACTTCCAAGGGGCCCGTTGTTGTGTTAGGCACAATGGATCTGAACGTGCAGGGATGCCGTGGGACTTGAAATGCCATCTCACTTGACATTCCTAATTTGCTCAACAGATGTGCCTTTTTATGACGGTTTCCCTGAACTAACATGAGAAATCATTTGCTCTGCCTGAAACACGCTGAGAAGAAAGAAGCAACCTGGCGCCACGGCCACGCTGCACCCGCACAGGTTCCTTGAACACGCAGCGTTCTCTGGCCTGAAACTTGAAGCCAGGTTCCTTCTCTGTCTGAGGATTTTCCCAACTGCTAACTCACCCATCTCCTTCACTTGACCCTTTCATCCTTCAAGCGTCAGATGAAATGCAATGCACCCTGCCTCTCCCACAGCACCACCCCTTCCCCACTGCACCCCCGTAGCTTTTCCTGGTCCCAGAAAGTAGTTGCGATCACCCAGCTTCCTGCACCCATAGTTCCTCCATTGCTGTTCACCCTCCTTATGTTCTAATGCAAACCTATTAATTGTCTGATCTCAGGCAAATGAGGACACCGTTTGTTATGCCTGTGCCTAGCACCGCACATAGTAGGCATTCTAACATGTTTTTTGCAATATGAATGAGTGAATAAGAAGGCACGTTGGGATTAACATTTGCTTAAAATAAACTACAAAGTAATATAGCAACAGAGGGCAGATTATCTGCATAAATTTCATCGTACATATGTAGCTATGAATTATATGCTTGAAGTCTGTTACTAGAAACTTCAAAGCCCTTATGGTAATGTAGAAAGATGTTTTCATCATCTAATGGAATCATTTGTTAGGCTGAAGAATGCTGTATATTGATAAATTATCCCATAGGAATACAAATAACTTCTTTTTTAATGAAAGTTTTTCCTCCAGGATGCAGTGTGGAAATAGAGCATTGAGTAAAATTACCCTCCAGAATGGAGAGGGTCACTTTAATTTACAAATAAGATTTTTCTCATGATCAGATCATTCGCCCGCCTTACTCTAGCTGTGGAGAACAGCAGAAGTGACACATTTCCTTGGGGGGAAAAAAATGAAAGGGCCTGACTGAAGCTTTATCAGAACCAAAGTATGTGCTCTTGGACCTTCACCCAAGACAGGAATGTAAACTTTCTCCTGCTCCTTCCTATTAATAGCATTAAAAAGTCAATGATGGGGCTTTTCCCTTCTCTATATTGACTGAATCTGCGAAGATCTATGAAATGCTAACAACCAGGACAACCCAAAATTAATGTAAGTACAAGCGCAGATCTACAAGGAGAGCCCTGTGTGATGCTGTCCAGGACACTTGATGTTTTGAACATTACATCCAGGAAAATATTATATGGCAGAAACGTCACTTTATGAGGCTTTAGATGAAGTCTTTCCTGTTTTAATGAACGCCATCTATCGGGACATGGTCAACAGAAGAAAGTTTCACTGAGCTTGACTGTTGGAATAAACTGCAGTTACTTGGGATTTTCAGCTTTAATCTTGTAAGAAATATTTTTCTAAATATGTTTGGCAGGGTTTTTAAAGTTTATTCCCTTCCCAAAGTGGATTTTAACTTTCAAAGTTAAATTTTCATTTTAAAAGGTCCAGCCAATCTCACATTGGTAGTATTCTTTGGGTTAATGAGAGGCAAGCAAATTGACAAAATACCAAATGAGAAGTAAAGACATTTCCACTCAATTATTCTTAAGCACTGAAAAACGGGGTGTGTGTGAATTTGCTCCGTTTTAAATTACCCTTAGTATTTAAAAACCACCTGGATGGGCTCAAGAAGTCATGTGAGGCTGAGAAAAATATGAATTAACGAAGAACACATTTTGGTGAAAAGCCTATAAATAAATCGTTTCTGCATATATAGTTGGCACCCGAAGATTGAATAATGCTAAAGTAAGCAGACACAGATTTCTCAAGTCTTTTTATGTACAATGTGGTTAGTTCCTGCTTTCTTTGCTATGCTAATGAATGCCAGGGAGAGGGTAAGCTGTATTTTAACTTTTTGTTTATATCGCTGGACACATGCTGAGAAAAGTTCCCATGGAATACCGCTTACCACATGTCCTTCAAAGGTCCAAGCTCCCAGAATTAATCACTTTTTAAAAAAACTGACTTGGTTTCCCACATTCAAGATAATGGTCCTTTGTTATTTTTAACAGCATTGGCATATAAGATATGTAATAACTGCTTAAATACAATAGTACAGGCTGCGTTACAATAAATCATTAAATTTAATAGGTCTGGGTTGAGACTGGCTGCTGATTCTCCAAGATGGTATAAGACATTTATCCTTCCTGGAAGTCTGTAAGAAAAACCCCAAAGTAAATTTCTTGGGATAATTTTGGTTCCTACAAAACCATAACCTCATTTTTAGTCAAGAAAGCAGAAGGCAGACAAATTAGAAAGAACATGCTGAGCAGTCAGAGTGTGGGGTGATCCCCACTTGCTAAAACAGAGATTAAAGGCTAATTTGCATTGTAGCAATGATAGAGAGAGGGTTAAGTGAAAGACACTGGTGCAAAACTTTCTATTGCTGGTAAGATTTGACATTTCATACTTCCAGGGGTCCTTCCAATAACCCAGGGAAGATGAGGCCCCTGTACCCCCTAACTCTGAAAACTGAGAGTAAGAACACACATGGAGGTCCACACACCACATGTCTAAAAATTTAAATTTTAGAGCAAGCTAAGAACCTGTTAAATAAAATATTTAACATGTCCTATTCTCCGACCTTAACAAACATATTGTCCTAACAAGAAGATTGAGCAAATACAAGGAAAGCCAAGGTTTGTCTATGACAGAAAGGTGGCAAAATATCAAAGAAAAATGGACACAACATTTATTTTACATATAAGGTGTTCTGATGATAGGTTAGCCATGTCTGGATGAGTAGCAATGCCCATAAATAACATAATTCATCTTAAAATGATATGTTTATTGAAGGGGGAGAGCCTAGATCTCTGAATTATATACAATGGTGCAAACCAATGTTACCTCAATGAATAATATTTTAAAAAATCAAAACAAAGCAGCCACACACATCATTTGCGTGTTGCTCTTGGTCATTATCTTTTGCTAAATTATTAATAGTAAGCAACATGAATCATATACGTTCAAAATTAAGTTCATCTTGATTCATTTGCCACTAAAAATTATAATTTCATTTTCCTTTAAAGAGTTTCTCAATGTAATTTTTGAAATGGACTCAAATTGCATAATAGTTTTATGTATTTTCTTTCTCCCACTTTTCTTACCCAATAACTTAATGATCTAGATTGAATTCTCCATCCAAAAGAGAAGAACTATTTTTCATTCTTTTTATTTATAATCCATACCTAGTCATTCTTTTAGCAAATTTGGAAATCATGTCTACTAAATTGAAAATGTCCCACATTTTGGATAAATATTAGGGAAAGGTTAGCAAATGGGCTAAAATTTTCAGTTATACCATAAATAATTTCTAAAGATTTAATGTACAACATGGTGACTATAGTTGATAACATAGTATTTACTAAGAGTGGGACTTAAATGTTCTTACTCCTCATACATAAAATCACATTAAGTTATATTACCTATCCATATGTGTAAATATGTGAGGTGATGGATGAATTAACTGAGAGGAATCCCTTTGCATAATGGTACTCATATACCAATCCTTCACAATGTACACTTTAAAGATTTTATAGTTTTATTTGCTAATTATACCTCAGTTGAGCAAAAAGTAAATATTAGTGCTGCAATAAGTATCATTGTGCTTTTGAGAGCATTACAATGTTCAATCTCCTATATTTACTTCTTTGTTTACAATTATTAATATTTTGTTATTGATTTTTCAGGTATTTGCTAATTTTATGTATATTGATATTTCATGTTCTTTTAATTGAGATTGTATTTCCAATCAAGAGTGTCTTCTTTAACCAAAACCAATTATGAACATCAGTAGAGAAATACGGAACAGTGGTAACAAGAAACTTTCTCTTAGAACTTAGGCTACAGCAGTTCTTTCCCAGTTTGAAACAACATGGGTTTAAGTATATTTTATTTAAAGGATTTTTTTGTTGTTGTTTTTGTGGGACCCTCGATAGTGGCCGAGGATCCAACTGGCGCTGCAGAGGCTGCGGGCAGCCTTGCCACCCAGCGCTCAACCACTGCGCCTCCAGGGGAGGCCCTTATTTAAAGGATTTTTAAGGTAGTGAAACTATTCTGCATGATACCAATGCTGGATACATGTTATTACATATTTGTCTAAGCCCTTTGTTCATCAAGAAGCAACCCTAATGTAAACTATACCTTGGGTGATAAAAATATGTCAATAAATACTCACCAATTGTGACAAATGCACTGCTCTTTTAGGGGCACCACTGAGGGGAGAGGCTATGCATGTAGGAGGGGGTGCTGGGTATATAAACAATCTCCCCTCAACTTTGTTGTGAATCTAAAGCTGTTCTTAAAAGATGGTCCAATAAATCTGAAATATAAATTCTCTGCCATATTTGCCCATGGAAAATTGTAATCCTGGATTTGCATCAGATTGTGCTTTGCTAGAAACATTTTCATTTATGTCAGGATGTGACCGCCATTTTCCAGAGTCGTCATCCAATAAACAGTAAATTTCCAGCGGTTTCAACATTCTTATCCAATTCACAGATTTTATTCATGTAGTTTTCTTCAGCTTCTAACAAGCAGCACAGTTACATCTGCTGTTCTGAATTCTGAATTTGATATGAATAACTTTTTCTTTCACTTTCATTCTTTGGACCAGTGGTTATGTCTTAATAAGATTTTGACATTACAGATGTTTTATCTGACTAGTCCCAGTTGTGGGCTCGGTGAGAATAATTTCCACTCTCTTTTCATTGAATCTTTAAAGATTTCATAATATTCTGCTTCCAGACATTATGTGAGTCCTGCTACACAAAAGTTGGATCACTTGGCTTCCAGACATTTTAATTGAAAGCACTGATTTGAAATTTTTCTCTTTCTTAATGTCTTTTAGTTTTTATTCTGAGATCTATTTTTGCACTTTTATCATGATCCAGATTGGACATATTCTCAGTGAATTAAGCAGGAATCAGAATTTTTTTCTGTGAGGAGTCAGAACATAATTACGTTTGTCTTCTTCAAGCCCTAAGTTTCTGCAGCAATTACTCAACCTTGATGTTGTAGCATAAAAATAGCTGCAGAAGATGCTTAAAAATATGAGTGTGAAAAAAGAAATAGGAGTGTGGATGTATCCCAGATTGAATCTGACCTGCAGGTGAGCTTATTGACCCCTGATCTAAAGGGTTAAAAAATAAAAACATTTTTTTCCAAGTGTAAAAAGTTTTCAAATGTAAATACAATAAAACTATTTTTCATATTTCTTATATTTTCTCTAAAATATTCCAAATGATTAAAAATCAAAATCTTAATCAAACATCAAAAGATATAAATCACAGTGAGGCATTCTTTGAAAATACAACTTCATTGTATTAAATAATGTTATAAAAATAAAACCACTCACAATCAAACTGTTCAATGTCCATCTAGTTGCACAGAACCAGTGTCAGGAGAGTCATAAATCCCGAATGGTATCCCTGACATGTGAGAGCATGAAAAAAAGCAGTCAGACTCATAGAAAGAGTGAGTAGGGTGGCTGCCAGAGGCTGGGTGTGGAGGAAATGGACTGATGTTGGTCAAAGGAATCAAACTTTCAGTTCTAAGATGAAAAGTTCTGAGGGTCTCATACACTGTATGGTATCCATAGATCCCCCTATATTGTCTATTTGAAATTTGCTAAGAGAATAGATCTTAAGGGTTCTGAGCAAAGATAAATAAGTAAACAAAGTAAGTATGCACAGTAAGAGATGTGTTAATTGGCTTAATTGGGGTAATCACGTCTTAATGTATGCATACATCAAATCATCGCATTGTGCACTTTTTTTTATATATTTTCTCTACATATACATTTTTTTAATTTTATTTTTATATCCCCCATACAATTGCAACCCCCTTATTTTGACCCCAATCCCTCCCCTCCTGCCCCCTACCCCCCATAGAGTGTCTCTGGTTCATAGTTTTTTGTTGATTTTAAATACACACAGTTTTGGTTTTCAGTTATACCTAAAAAAAACTGGTGGAAAAAAGTATCAGTGTCATGTTTTGTTTAGACATGTCGATAGCCTTGCAAAATGCTATTCCACATTGCAATATGCTATTCCTGCAAAATGCTATTCAGTTACCATAAACAACTATTGCTCCTTATCCCTCACTGATCAATGACTATCTCCAGATCCAGGGACCCGGGTACAGGCGTGTTAGTCTGCTTGGACTTCCAGAACAAAACACACAGACAGGTACCTTAAATAACAGAAATATAGTTCTCACAGCACTGGAGGCTGGAAGTCCAAGGCCAGAATCTGGCAGGGTTCATTTCAGGCACTGACTGCCTCCCTAACTCGCAAACAGCTGTTTTCTTGCTGTCGGTCTCATACACCTGCCTCTGAGCCCAGGCAGGACAGACAGAGACAGAGAGAGACATCCCGACCCCTGGTGTCTCTTCTTATGAGGACACTGATGCACTGACGTTGGGGGGTCAGGTTTCACCAGGTGAATCTGAGGGGACATGATTCCGTCCACAGCAACAAGGAAAAGGGCAATACCTCTACACACTGCTCCTGTGGAACGAATACTTTATCATTCAAGAAATGATTACATTAACGCTATCAGGTGGAAAAGCGTTGGCAAGTTAATTTGTTTTGCTCTTTGCTTAGGTATTTCTCTCCCACATTTCCATGGTGATGTCTGAACCTGGCAGTGGAGTAACACAGTTGCAAACCTCCCCAAATCAAACACAGACCACTGATTTCACATGTATGGGGCAGGAAGAGTGAAAAGCACCTCCTTGGGATAGACTGGTGTTTATGAGGTACAGGATGCTCTGAAGGGTGGGCCCGGGCAGGGGGCCCTATGCCAGTGTCTGAGGCAAACATTTCTACAATGTACAGATGAATGGAAAGAGAAGAAGCAACTTGTTTAACCTTGGAAAATGTTTGAGTCAGGATGTGGGCTACATTACATTTTTCAAACCATATTTATCAGTCACAACAGAACACCAATTCCTTACATAGGTGCAAGTTGAATATGTGAGCAAGGATGGAGGATGGCTCTCGCTGTGTGGTGACACCTTGATTAGTAGCACTGAGCACAGATGAAGCGATCAATAAACATGTTGGAAAATTGGGTGAGTGAATGTTTATATATCCTTAGTACTTACAAATATGTAAATGTTACATGGTAGCAGTTGAGTAATTGAAGGGCAGGAAGGTCAGTTTAAGGTTTGGAAGTGACTGATTCAATACATAAATAACTGCTCCGTTAACATAGTGGTCCTTCACAGAAACATTAACTCCAAAGAGCACCTGCACCCCTATGTTTATAGCAGCACAATTTACAATAGCTAAGCTTTGGAAACAACCCCAAATGCCCAAAAATAGATGACTGGATCAAGAAGCTGTGGTACATATACACCATGGAATATTACTCAGCATTCAAAAAAGATAAACACATGCAATCTGCAGCAACATGGATGGCGCTGGAAGGGATCATGCTCAGGGAAATAAGCCAGAAAGAAAAAGAAAAATACCCGATGGTCTCACTCATAACAGGAATCTAAAAAACCTAAATAAGGGACCAGGAAAAAAAATAACTATAAGAAAGAGAAAAATCAAAATCAACAAACAACTATGAACCAAAGACACACTTTGGGGGCGGCGGGGAAAGGAGAGATTGGGGTCAAAATCAATCAGGGGCTTGCAATTGTATGGGGAATATAAAAATAAAAATAAATAAATAAATAAAAATAAAAAATGTATAATACCAAAATAAATAAATAAATAGATAAATAAATAAATAAAATATAGTGGTCCTTGGTTATTTGATCTGAGACATTAAAATTATTAATCCAAGAAATACCAGGGATTAAGAAGCCTCATCTTAAGACCTAGTCCTTCTCAGATCTAATGCAAACTTGACCTTGAGAGAAGAGGAGGCAGAGGATCTGAATAGAGCTTGTGAGCTGTTGACACAGAAAGGCTTTGACCATTGCAAATTCTGTAGTGGTAGCAGTGGTGTCCCTGGAGGGGAGAGGTGTGCACAGGATGGTCCTGTGGGGAGTACTAGAAGGGTGCATACCAGAAGCGAGTTTGGATGCCATGCATTGAGCCTGTTGTCACCTATATGATTCTCCTGTCACAAACAACAAGAATGTTGATCACATGTCAAACATGGATATTTTCCCAAGTCTCTAATGAACTCCTCACTTCTTTTTTTGGTACTAAGAAAAATATAAATTCTTCTATTCACTTGTCTATAGCCAAAAATAATTTAAAAGGTAAGAAAATCAAATAATACACAGCTTTTTAAGTAAATGCTTATAAAGGGAATAGTGGGGGAAAGCATGATAGAAAGGAGTTGCTTTGTGGAAATTATAGTCCTTTGGGAGCTGAGTCATGAAAAACAGCCTTGCAAATCACCAGACACAAATTATTATCATTTGCAAATGATAATTTAAAAAAAGAGAGAGATAAAAAGAAAATCAAAATGGTTGCCAAGAGCGAGAGGTGACCTTTGGTTTCTCCATAAGAGCTTACACTGAGATAGGTAATCACAGCAACTGAAATTACAAGTGTCTCAAATTGTGATTGAGATAACTGGAAACTTAATCATATTTTCTATATAATGGCTTGTTCTTTTAGTTTCAGAATATTGAGGTCAACTCAAATGGATCCTCTACTTATTATTGATCTAATTGAATTTGCCTTATAAATGAAGGGACTCATTTCACTAATTGAAAGAGTTTGTTTTGCTGCATCTGTATTGCCACAGAAAACACAGGTACACACTGAGACAAGATAAGGGAACAAACCTGTTTCATTGATTTGATCTTATCAGACTTTCAAAAGTATAACTATATCTAGAAGGGGTTTTATCCTGAAGAAAAGGTTTATTGGACTATACCCATTAATAAATTTAAAACTGCAAAAAAAGTATTAACTTTTAAAGAACTGTCAGATACAATATAGAAATGTTTTAAATTGAGGCCATTACAATTCTCAATTTTAGCATCTACATTTAAATAGACTATTGCTTTTACTTCTCAACTGGTAGCCAGTAGAGAACTTTAGAAGATGACAATTATTTTTTTTTTTATTTTATTTATTTATTTATTTTTGCTTTTTGAGGTTGCAGTGCAAATATTCTGAGCCAGTGAAGAAATATCCTGTTCCCATAACTGTCGCCTCAATAACTAAATGTGTGTCTTTTACACTTCCCTGTGTACACATTTCTCCTTCCAGAAACCGAGGTAGTTAAATTGTCAGTGAATTCTAATGTTCTGCGGTGCCTTTAGGACTGAAGAAGGAGCCTCAAACACTAAGAAAAGAAGGGCTAAGGATTCTGACACCTTCCACTTCCCCCCATACCAGCTTCAATGTGATCTGTTTTATATAGGGGGTGTCTGTCTTCTTGCAAAATTTCATTTGAAAAATTAATTCTAACCAAAAAAAAAAGTAGAAAAATACTTGACCAGATAAACACGAAGATCCCACAAAAGAGAACTGAAGCATATCAACTGCTAATTTGCTTTATAAACTACAGACTTGGGCCTCCCCTGGTGGCATAGTGGTTGAGCGCTGGGCTGCAAAGCTGCCCGCAGCCTCTGCAGCGCCGGTTCGATCCCCGGCCACCGACGAGGGTCCCACATGGCACGCAAACCTCTCCTACCGCACCCACTGCTCCCCTCAGCAGTGTACTTCGTCGGTCTGCCTATTCTGTTGACTTCTCTTACCCTCTCGCACTTCTGACTGTACTCAGTGCTTGTATAAATAAATAAATAAATAAATAAATAAATAAACAAACAAACAAACAAACAAACTACAGGCTTCTGGGTACGTTACCCAGCCTCAAACCATCCTGCATGAGTTAGGAGTCTTGGTTACATGCAACAGAACTCACTTAAACTCTTGTTTAAGTAAAAAAATTATTTTTTTTAAAGTAACCTACAGAGCTCACAAACTCGGGGAGAGGGCAAGAGGGTAGAACCTGGAAGCTGTGCAGCCAAATACAACCCCGGAAACATTCAGGCAGTTCCACTGAGAACCCACTGCCAGCACCGCTAGGCATAGACATGGCCACCTACACCACAGGGCTGCGAGTTGGCACTAGAACGTCCATCACAAATACCTTTACACAGTGCACACCCACGTACATGCACACACGTTCCTGTGGCACACACTTCCAGAGTCACTGTCTTCTAGATTCAGATTTTCCTTGAGCGCATCCAGTTGTTTCCCCAGCTGCAGGCAGGATTGTAAACCAAGTATCTGAACTATCTTCTTGGGGAGCTAAGAATCACGAAAAAGGAATTTCTCCCCAAATGTGGGAAAGGTGTTCAAAAAAAGCTGAGCAGCAGACATACTTCTTCATTTCTCTTTTTATTCAAGAAATTATTTCTTGACAATGGACCTGGCCTTATTCTGGGTGCTCAGATACAAAATGAACAAAATAGACAAAGTCCCTCTTTCTAGAATGTAGATTCTAAAGGGGCAGACAGGCAATAACCTACTGAACAAATGAATGTTCAATAGGCCACATGATGAGTAAGCGCTAAGCTATGAAACAGGCAGAGTAAAAGGACAGATAATGAGCAGAGGGAGCCATTTAGACCCATGCAATGTCCCCAAGAGGATTGCCATGAGCAGCACCTAGCACCTCATATGGGTGCGCGATGGAAACACGCAAGGCAGCTGTAGCAGGGGGAGGAGGTTCCGGGCAGAGAGACTAACACATGCCAAAGCCATGAGTGGAGGCAAGTGTGTTCCACATGCCAATAATACTCTCTCCAACCCCTTAGGCAAATATGCAAAGCCCAGAGTCAAATAATGTGTTATTTAGTATCCTTATGGACTTCAGTATTTCTTCAAACTTAGAGTTCCCTAGTCACAACTGTGGGACCCCACCAGAAATCTGTTATATATTCAAGTGTGTAGAAGGAAACACATGACAACAGGAAGACAACATCCCCCAGGCACTGATGCTGACTCCTGCTGAAGAGTAACAAGAGCAGCATCCATACAAAGAAGCAAATGACCTAGATAGAAACCCCACCCAGAGTTTAATGTGGCTCAAGAATACAAAACACTTCCCTCCCCATATAAATATTCACTTGCTTCCAGTACGCATCAATGCTTAGTTTGGGCTTGAGAAACGCAACCAGGGTTGGATAAAATCAGAAGCTGGTAAAAATAATTAGTAAGGAGAAAGTGTTATAGGACAGCCCCGATATTGAACGGGTTGCCTGGCTGTGGGTCCTCACCCGCCCGCTTAGAAGGGACTTATGAATACTCCACTACAGGCACACACAAAAGGTTAATAAAAGGTTTATTTACAAAGGAAAAGGAAATAAGGAAAATGTACAACTCAGGAAGAAAATAGGGAAATAAAGTCTGTAATGCGTCCTACCCGATCCACCGAACTGGAAACCCAAAGGCACTCCCAGAGCTGGCCGGATACTGCGAGCTGGCTGAGAGCCAAAATGGGGGACCCCTCCAAAGCCCGCATGTCTGGCTTTATACCAACCTGGCTGCTGAACCCCACCCTCAGGTCCCAGCCACCTTCCCTTGGGTGGGGATGGGATTTGGAGTTCCCAGTGTCTTTGGCTTTGGCCTGGGGTGGGGGTGGAGTCCACAAAGCCTGTATGGAATTAGCTTTAGGACATCCTTCCCCCCTAACAAAAGGAGTAAGGTTTCTCACAGAACCCATGGACAGAAAAGTGTTGGAAAAGAGGTTCAGATCTCCCAGGGCTCACTCTCTCCCCCCAGCACCCCCACCGCATTCTGCTCTTCTCCTCTCTGCATCTGCTTCATTTCTCCTTTTCTCTGGACACATTGGCTTCTGTTTTCCGGTGAGAAACATGGCAGCCAACAGCTCTAAGCTTCACATATCACAACACAGGAACCTAAAGACATTGGATTCTCTTACTCAGTTCCAATAACAGGACTTCTAAAGATGGACTCTGTGATAGAATAAAGAATATATCTGGTCTTTGTCTCTGGTTGCTGGCACAGAGCTTCAAAAACCACTGGAATTTCCTGAGCGATAAGAGTGTCTTTGTTATGTTAATGAAGTGACTCAAGCTGGGCCCCTACAGCTCTTCAGGATGAAGGCGGGTCACCAGGAAAGGCAGGCACATGACATGACTGGAGAGCTGGAACTTGCAGCCACCCAAACGCCAGAGAGAACGAGGGGGTGGGGTACAATCACATGGCCAATGATTTCATCAATCTTGCCTACTTTATGAAACCCCAACAGAAATTCTGGATGCTGGGGCTCTGCCTGGTGAAATATTGATGTGCCAGGAGAGTGACACTCTGACCCCATCAGGCAAATGCATCCAAGTACTGCCCCTGAGACCCTCCGATACCTTGCCTAGTACATCTCTCCCTTCAGCTGTTCTTGAGTTGTACCCTTTGTAATAAAATTGCAATCTCAAGTTCCATGAGTTGTTCTAACAAATTACGGAAGTTGAGGGTGCCATAGGAACCCCCAATCTTATAGCAGGTCAGTTGGAAGTGTGGGTTCAGTGACCTGAGGATCCCCCTTGTAGCTGGTGTCCAAGGTGAGGACGGTCTCGTGGGGACAGAACCCTTAACCTGTAAAGAATCCAGGGAGTAAATGCCAGTGCATGAACTGCAGTGCACCCAGGTGGGGTGTACCCAGGTGGGATGCAGACAGAACATATCAGCCAAATCTCACCCAGGAAGCCAAATAGTGGGATAAAATTAGCTCTGTTTGAATTTTCTTCCCACCTGCAACCAATCACGGCAGCACCGATGGCAACCATGTGAATTTAGAGGGAAGGGGTAACTCCTCAAAAAGAGATGCAGGCCAGTTGGTATCCTAGTGGTCAACTCCCACTGCTTAGAGCTTATGACTGGCTGAGTATGCCATGCCCTTCACTCCTAAATCGAGTCAGATCCCCAGACACCTCTGCCAATGTTATAAATCCATCCAGTCATTCCAAGTGGCAGGAGAGTACACGTAATGCTCAAGTTCTAAATGTTAAAACATTTCAGAATGACAAAACCCTTTTCAGTAGCTTAAAATATCTTATATTAAAATTGAGAGTTTATAAACAGTAATGTGGTCGTATAAGCAACTGGCTGTGGATCTCTGTATCTAGAAAATTATTCAATGTTTTTCCCTAGGATATATTTTCTTTGGCACAATAGATATGTACTCTCCTAAACACAGCCCCAAAAATAAACGTAATGACTATCCTGGCCTTGCCTATGCTGAAGGCAAGCATTTCCCATGTGGGAGCACAGTTTGCTATCAAATGCTTGCAAGCAAGGAACATCTCATTGCACTAAAAGAATAAAGTGGAATAGTGTGTTTTCACTAGCAAGGTACACACAAGAGAGAAAACTTTTCTATCTCTCTCTCTTCCTTCTGCCCACAGAGGTTGTCCCTCAGAACCTATAAATGTGTTCTGAGTCCCACGGCACAGCAGTGCAGCACTTTATTCACAGCAAGTCCTCACTTAACATCAACAGGTTCTTGGAAATTGTGACTTGAAAGGAAATGATGTATCATGCAATCAAGTCTCACCATAGGCTAATCAATATAAGCAAGCGAGGTGCCTGTCACGTATTTCTGGTCACAGAGGCATGACCAAACTTCTAAATACAGGCTAAAAACACTTCTAATATTAAATAATCATTGGTATTCATTCCTTTTTCAGCTCACTCATTCCAGTTGAATGGTCATGGGTAGCCAGAGCCTGTCCCGAAGCTCAGGGCCCAAAGCAGGACCCAGCCCTGGACAAAACGCCCTCCCGTCTCTCGGGTGCCACTCAGGTGCACACTCTGCCTGCGGCTACCGAGATGTGCAATGAACCCCAACCTTCAGGAGAGGGAGAAAAGCCCCACAGACACGGGGAGAACACGCAAATTGCACACAGTGGCCCCTGCTGGGAATCAGTGTTTTTGTCTATTCAATTTGTAACAAAACAGCATTAAACAAAATGATGTTACTTGAGCACTTGCCAACAGATCATCTCGACATACAAGAGCCCATCCTAAGGTAGAAATATTAAGTCAAATAAGAAAGTCCCTAATTCATGTAGCCTAGATAACAAGGTGCCAACTAGCTGAGTCCACAGAACAGGGCGGTCCCTTCCAGACCACAGGTAGGGACAGAGAGCCAACGCCAGGATGTAGCCGAAGATGCCACAAGTTCCCTCTGAACTGGAATGTCATACAGGGGAAAACCTTGGCCACTGGCACAAACAGGAACCCTGGAGGGGAGAGGCGCAGGCAGGAACATTTGGAATTCTGCTCCCCACCGGTAGACTCTACAGCCTCTCAAGGCAGTGACGGCAACTCAAGAACTCACCTGTCCTTGTCAGGGTGACCTTGCAGGCCCTTCGGGAGCCCTGGCAGCCGGCAGCGTTCATTGTGTGCCGGATCCAGTACCGGTGAGGACAGCCTTTCAGGAGCAGGCAGGCCCCAGGCAAGACACTAGAAATGGTTCTGTGAGGACAACTAATACAGAGACAGGGATGAGGCAGCTTCCCTTGGAAGTTAAAGTGAAAAATAATAGGTCTTTTTGGCTTATAAAGGTGACTACCGGGGCCTCCCTGGTGGCACAAGGGTTAAGAAGCAACCTATGAAGCTATTCCTCTGCAGCCACTGTGGCATGAGTTCAATCCCAGGGAGCCACCCACATGGCACAGCAGACCTCTCCTGACTTGCCCGCTGCTCCCCTCAGCAGTGTACTTCAGTCTATCTGCCTGTTCTGCTCCCCACTCTGTCTCTGGTGAATCCTCTTACACCACCCCCCATACCTCTGGCCTGTACCCCAGTTCTTGTATGTATAAATAAATAAATCTTTAAAAAAAAAAAAAAGAAAAGGTGACTACCTAAGCAGGAATATGGCCGACACACAAAGACTCACAATGGGTAGGGAGGAGGGATTCGTCAGAGCCTGGCCAAGCTCACCTGAGACACGTTCAGAACACTCAACACCATCAGTGAAGAAATCATTAAGTCAGGTCATCAAAAGTTAGGGACCTACTGTATTAGCTCTTGATATTACCGTCAACGCTTGAAATTATAGTTGCCTAGAAATTTCTCTATTTTCCCTAGAAGACTATCCAGCAATTAAGAACACAGACTGTCTTCTATCCTGTTTAGTCTTCAAGACCAGGACAGAATGGAGCAGGAGCACAATCAATATCAGTCCTATACGTATTTTTTATGGTGTTTGGCAAATGACCAAAACTTTCTGAGTGTCGGTTCCCTTGTGGGTAAAATGAAGTTAATTATAATCCTTACTTCACTGGGTTGTTATGAGGATTAAATGCCCCATAAATGCTACTGTTGTTGCTGTTGATAGCTGAGGTCCAGGCAGCAATCACTGATTAGAAGCCATCAGACCCAAAACAAGCTATTTATAGGTAGAGAAATCACAAGAGAATATTTCACAAGAGGTCTCAGTCACCAATCTCAAAATAAGCAGCAAATGAAATCTCACTATTTGGGCAGCCTTCCCTTTCCTGGTGTCTCCAAAGTCATGATGCCCTGGATATTATTAGAATTTATATAATATATATATCAACTTATTTATAATTCCTATTTACTACTAACTATTCATTAGTTATCAGTCATCAGCATAATCTGTTAGGAATCCAATAATGTAGTTTTAGTTTATTTGATGCTACCTGCTTAAAGACTTCATTGTTCCAACTTGACTTTGGCCACTTTTAAATATGCCAGCTCTACTCTTACTAATTCACTTCCTCTATCCTGAACTATTAGTCAATAAATAAACCTAATAGAGCAATTTATAATATATATAGATTGAATTGTATCATTGAGAAATCATTCTTATGCTTAGACTCTACAGGAATCAAGAGTCATAATATGCCTTTTATGCCACAATTTCTAAAGAAATAATATCAACTTATAGTTTAACACACACGTGTGTGCACACACACACACACATACTTTCTCTCTCTCTCTCTCTTTTGGAAGAGCAAAGTACACAGGAAGTTTCAGCAGGCAAATAAAAATCACTTTTTAACCAAAAAGGAAAAAAAAAAATCTTCAAAATGAATCCCTGCAGAGGAATTCTGGGAAAGAGTGCCATTAAAGAAGATGTGGAAGTTAGAACACGCAGCCCAGGAGTCCCTGCAGTGAAGAAGTGCTTTTTTTAAGCCACACTCAAAAATATATTATTTGATAAGTAAGGGTAAGGCTATTCTTTTGAATATTTTTTTCAGTTCAGGAAGAGAAAATTCATCAGCTAGACTATAAATTTATTGTGCCAAATCCAGATACTTGACACTTGCCAACTACTGAGCTAATTTGCCATAGAAACTGATATTACTTAAACTATTAATTATATAACCAGAAATTATATTGGTTTGAAGCCATTTTAGAAACTTATTAATTCTAGGTAATTTTTTAATACTCCTTGAATACTATTCAAAAATGCCCAGAGTATATTTAAAGGTGGGGTAAAATCTCTGCTGCCAGGAAGATTCTGAAAGCGGTTTCCCTGGAGACATGTTGATAACACCTCCACCGCTTCAAATGTACAAAGATAAGTTTGTTACTTAAATCACACTTTCCATTCTTAATTGAGATTAAAATCCTATATCCCTGCTCCAAGCACATTCTTAGGACACTGTAAACAAGGGTCCGTTTAATTTTGACACAAAGTAAAATGTCACCATTTACTGCCAATCATCCCAACGCTAGCATCTCATCTGTGGCATGTTAAACATGTCCCTTCCTGAATTACTGCCAGCGACATTCATTCGGTGACATATGAATATTGCTGGGGAAAGTCACAACCCTTCAGCCACTTATGTATCACGTTAATACTCCCAAGTGGTTTTTTAAAGGCGCCAGCATTGCTGCCCATTAGGAGTTGTCATGCAATGTTTTATTTTGATATTTTACTTCACTGATTTTCATCATAGTTTCCTACCTAAGTTCCAGACACTATGACTGCATTCATAAACTTGCATATAATATGCATGTGAAATCATATTTCCTTCTTGGACACATTAGTAAAATTCCATCTGTCTGTTTCTTTTTAAACTGTTAAGTTTTCCACATTGAAAAGAGAATTGGGTTACAATTACCTACTATGACTTTTCATCAGAATAATGTTTTAAGTTGTATATAATATTGTTCCATATTATCCCTTGCCTGAGGAGTTTAAAATAGTTCACACACTCAGTTTTCTACAATAAGCCTAAAGGCATATTAAAGCATTTTAAAGTTGAAAGGAATTTGTTTTTCAAATAAGAAAGCTCAGCTCAAAAAGATTAGGAAGCAGGAGGGCCACTGTGACTGAGGATGTGAACTCGAGGCCACACCACCTTGGTTTAAACTGCTGCCACGGCTGTGTGACTTGGGTAACTTACTTCACCTCTCACAACCACTCTGTGTCTGTCAAGTTGTGGTAATAAAACCTACTCTAGAGAGATTCTGCTAGAATTAAATGAGCTAATACATTCACTACCATGGAGAATGGTTCTGCCCCAATTCCACAATTTCAGAGATAATGGATTTCCTTAAATACCCTGGTTGGGGGCCTCCCTGGTGGTGCAAGGGGTTAAGACACAACCTACGAAGCTATCCACAGCCACTGCAGCACAAGTTCAATCCCCGGCCAGGGAGCTACCCACATGACACAGCAGACCTCTCCTGACTTGCCCGCTGCTCCCCTCAGCAGTGTACTTCAGTAGATCTGCCTGTTCTGTTCCCCACTCTGTCTCTGATGAATCCTCTCACCCCACATTCCTCTGGCCTGTACACCAGTTCTTGTATGCATAAGTAAATAAATCTTTTTTTAAAAATCCCCTGGCTGTGACTTTGGAAGGGGAGATGGAATGGTGTAGCCAAGAACTGTTCTCTCCCTTTACCCAGGGAGCAACTGTCCACAGGACACTCACCTCCAACTCAGAGGATATTGACCTTTATTTAGATTGCCCTATGTCTGGAAAATCCCAAAATCAGCCACCATGGCCAGAAACTTCTAATTTGTAAATCTGTACTATTCCAGAAGTTTTGGGAAGCCTATTGTCACCACATTGTTTGATAAAAGCTTCACTCATCATAAAGATATTTGTTCTTCACCTGACCAGCTTTGTTTCCTCATTTAGTTCAAAACTGTGACAAGAAAACAGTTAGTGGCACAAAGTGAGCTTCAGTTCACATTAGCTGTTACCATCATCTCATCTTGCTCAAAGTTTGCATTCACACTAGCATTGAAATTAGTATTACAATCCAGCTCAATCCAGATCCCTTTATTTCAGTACAAAGATTTCGTCTATGGTCAGGGAAAAAGAGGAGCCTTGAGCACTTAATGGCTTAAGGTCATATCAGTATGTTTCGATTTCCCAGTTCTTCCGATTCACTTAACAACCAATCATTATGCCCTGATTCAAGGCAAATTTATATTCTTACATAAAATATTTAAATCACATCTTAGTACTTTGAGATACAAAAATATGAAAGTAAAAGCAAAATGCCGCAGCATTGTTTCTCAAACGGAGAAACTGCATTTCTTGGATTTGACTTTTCACTTTGGAAATGTTACATTCTTCAACTTGATGACTTCTGAGGCTATAATTTGACATGTACAACTTACCACTTCCCGCAATCACCCACAGAGACAGGCACCCTACTTAAACCATATAGCTGGAATTTTTTAAATTTTGGTAAATTTCTCTTTTTAGTTTGATACTTCAATAAAAATGTCTATGAATGTTCGTGCAGTAGAACTTTGAAGTTTCTTTGGTGCATTTCAGGGTCTTTTTCATTTGTCTTATTCATCATAAATCAGATCATGTCCGTTGCCTTCTCGAAAGTTCCCAATGTCTGCCTATCCCCTATGGAAGTGAGTCCTTAAAGCTTGGGGGTGGGGGGCGCCCCTGACTCCTCTCTGGCTTCACCTCACCTGTCATGCCGGGTGTTCAAACATGGTTTACCTTCCCGCTGTGCTGAAACATGCCAAGGTCACTTCCATCTCAGACACTTGAACTTACTCTCGCCTCTGCCAGGAACTCTCTCCAGCCAGATATCTGTTTGGCTCATCAGCACCCTCCACTTCACCCAGGTCTCTACTGGAATGCCACCTCCTGAGACCTTTCCTCACCATCTTCTCTCAAACAGCCTCACCCAGACACTCTATCACTCCCTATCACTGTCTTGCTTCATTTTCTTCATAACGCTTATCGCTATTTGATAATTGGTAAGTATTGGCGGTTTGTTTCTTTATTATCTGCCCCCTCTCCCTATTAAGATGTAAGGTTTACCTACAAAGTTAGAAATTTAATTTAGTTTATACCTCAAGCACCTGGGAAATGGTAGACACTCAAAAATGTGTTGAAGGCGTAAATAACAAATTGGTCCTTGTATGGCAGCATTTAGCATAGTCTCTGGATTACAGGGAACACTGAGTGATGACTGAATGAAAGAATAAAATATCGTCATCAATATGCACCCAGATCAAAAAGCATGGTCCATCTGTCTTCAGACATCTTAGAAATTTTGGAGACAGAATAATTGGAGACACTAAACATTTTTAAATTCTATGTAACCATGGGCTGCATGTGATCAGTTCTACAAAGATTGTGCCTAAGTCAATAATGGGGCTAATAAAAGCCTGACTGCTCAGGTTTGATTAAGGCTGGAGTTTGTGGGTCGGGCTTCATTGAGTAACAATTTCAGATGGAACTTAAAGGATTTGTGAGCTGTGGATAAGCTTTGGATAGCAGCATTTGGGGTGGAAAACGTCACAAATAGGAAGAAAATAGCCATGATAACACTGTTTTTATATTAATCATGTATCTGTCCAAACATAAGTTTTCCAATTTAGGTACATAATAAATAACAAATTGTAGATTCCTGGCAATGTTGAGAGTCTCACAATTTTAATTTTAATACTATAAAATAAAAATTAGTAGACTTCAGGTATAGTAACTTTCATCTCTATTCGGGTGTTAATATGCACAATTATTTTTGTTTAAAATAATTTCATCAAAAGTTAGTGTCAGTCTTAGTATATTATGCCTGTCTGGAAAACTAAAATGTTTTTAGAGGAAATATTTTTAATGCATTGAAAACACAAGCAGGATACTGGAGCATATTAGCATGGCCATGTTCATAAAACACATGTTTTTTTTATGACTATGTGATAAATTACTGACGCTATTTCTGGATGAACTCATTCCATATTGGGTGCTAGAACTTCAACATGGGAATCTGGGTACTGACAGGTCCATCTATGAAGCACTGGCAACCCAAATGACACTTTTAGGCCCCTTCTGCTGGGTAGATTCAGGCTCACAACAAGGGCACACAGACTGACTGTGTTTAGCTGGCCCTCTCCTCTCAGAAAAACAACCTTCAGCAGTGCCCAAGGCCATGCAGGTCATGGCTTATTCTGTCACCAAGAGCTCTGGCCCCCATCACTTTCTAGAAATGGACACTCCCCGTTCCAGTCTGAAACTGATCCATCCACTTGGGCACTTGCTCCTTATTCTCACCTCTTCAAAGCACCCTGGCAATTCTCAGCTCTCTAAGCCACATCACCTTTTTTGCCTCTAATTGATCATTCTCGTCAACACGTTGTTTCCTATCTTTACCCCTGGTTTTAATTTAATCTTTGGCCACGCTTCCCCTTTTTCCATCCTTGCTCTGCTCCCTTCATGGAAAATCTCAGAGAGCAGCCTACAGTCACCATTTCCAATCTGTCTCTGCTATTCTCTCTCCTCTTAACCTCTGACAGCCTTGCTTTCTTCCTCTCTATGAGAAACCATTCTCGTCACAGTCACCAAGACCTCCATATTGCCAAATCCAAAAATCAATTCTTAATCCCCATGTTACTTAACCATCAGCAGCATTTGAAATAAATGATAAATGTTTATTATTTTGTTAAACTCAATGATAGACTTTCAGATTTTTCCCACTGGTTCCTCCTCTTCTCCCTGATCTCTTAACACTGACAGTGCCAGAGTTCAGTCTTTAAGCCTCTTGTCTTCTCTGTCTAGACTCCCAATCTTCAGTCTCACCACTTAAACACTACCTCTACTCCAAACACCTCCAGGTAAATATTCATTTAAATTCACAATATCTCTGTTGGTCTTCCACCCAAACAGAAATATACTTCAGATTCTTTCTTCAATTTATTCCCCCATTTATTAGCTATGATTTAGCTTTGGTTTTACCCTATCTTATGTGACAACTGAATTACAAAGCCTATTACTCAAAGCTTTTAAATATGGAACTAAACATTTTGAAATAACATGTTTTTCTCATCAGGCAACTACTGCAGTAGAGAAAAGATGAACTGACCTTCCGGCCCAATGCACATTACAAGTTTTACACAGTCAGTCATTAGCACTAAACAGGCCTTGGCTCTTTTCTGCAAGCGGCTTTTCTATTGCAGTGCCCCTAGTTTTCATCATTTAACCCTCAGTTGTTTTCTCCTGGCCACATCTAGCACAGCTGGTTCTTCTGGAAAAGCTTCCATTTCACATTTTTGTCAGGCCATATCCTGTCACCATCTCTGACTGGTAAATTCTTGGCCGCCATCTTGGATGCCACCACCACAGGCCCCACAGCCGTGTCCACAGGAGGAAGTGGGCCAGGGACTTCCAGTCCTCTTGGTTGTCCTTCTACAGCCTGATGTCACAGCAGAGGATTTGATAATGAGAACATGTGGCTGGAGTTGAGTTTGAAGCTGTTATCCAGAGTAAGATGCCTGTTTGATTTTTTTTTCCCCTGGAGGAAAGAATCATAATGCAAACGTCTTCTCTAGACCTCAGCTAAATGAACAGGCAAGGTGGGGACTGCCCGTGCAGAGGCCTGGTGGCTCTAGAAACCTCAGAGTGCCCCCTCCTGGTGGGAGGACCTAAAAGGAAAGTGGGGCAGAGAGTTTTCCAAAGCTGGTCTCAGAAGTAGATATCAGAGTTGAACCATGAGAGGAATTCAACATGAGGGCAGTTATTCATTGCTGAAGAAGGAGCTGGCCATGGAGCAAAGACCTCAGAGTGACCTCTTGTTGCTGAGAACAGCCTCCAGCCTGTTTCCTGACAACCAGCGAGGAGAGATCTCAGTCCTACACCCACCAGAAACTGAATTCTAACAACTTGCATGAGGCAAATTGTCCCCAAGCATGCAGACAAGAGCTCAGCCTGACTGACACTTTGTGTTGTGACCCTTGAGCAGAAAATGCAGCCATATTCTCCCTGGCTTCTGACCTACAGAGCTGTGAGCCAATAAATAGGGGTTATTTTAAGTCACTACATCTCTGGTAATTTTTACACAGGAAAAAAAGAAGGGAGGAGGAAAAACAACCAACTAATACAAATGTGAGAAATACCTCAAGTTTAGATCTCAAAACTGAACTCTGGATCTTGACTTCAATTTGGCTTCACCTCATTCTTCCCCACCTTCATGGTTGGCACTGCCTTCCTGTGGCCCAAACACTTGCATGAATCCTTGACTCCTCTCTCCTCTCAGAGTGCACATCTAAACATCCAGCAGACCTGTTGGGTCTGCTTTCAAAATATAGCGAAATCTGAATATCCCTGCCATCCACTCTGGTACCATTTTTTGTCCAAAATACTCACTGTCACAGGTAGAACTGCAGTCGCCTTTTATTAAACTAGCCCCCCTTACCCCAAAAGCTGTTACCAACATAGTGGCCAAGGTAGCCTTTAAAAAAATAAAAAAACCTCTTGAAATACAAATGTCCACCAGACATATGAAAAGATGTTCAACGTTACTTGCAGCCAGGGAAATGCAAATCAAAACTACCATGAGATACCATCTTACACCAGTGAGAATGGCACATATTAAAAAAACTAGCAACAATAAATGTTGGCGAGGGTATGGAGAAAAAGGAACTCTCCTGCACTGCTGGTGGGAGTGCAAACTGGTCCAACCACTATGGAGAGCTGTGTGGAGATTTCTTGACCTACTAAACGTAGAGTTTCCACATGATCCAGCAATTCCACTCCTAGGTATTTACCCAAAGGACACAGAAACATCAATTCCAAAGAGCACCTGCACCCCTATGTTTATAGCAGCACTGTTTACAATAGCTAAGCTTTGGAAACAACCCAAATGCCCAAAAATAGATGACTGGCTCAAGAAGATGTGGTACATATACACCATGGAATATTACTCAGCAATCAAAAAAGATAAACACATGCAATTTGCAGCAACATGGATGGATCTGGAAGGGATCATGCTCAGCGAAAGAAGCCAGAAAGAAAAAGAAAAATACCCGATGGTTTCACTCATAGCAGGAATCTAGAAAACCTAATTATGGACCAGGAAAAAGAATAATTATAAGAAAGAAAAACATCAAAATCAACAAACAACTATGAACCAGAGACACTCTTTGGGGGGGAGGGAAGGAGGGATTGGAGTCAAAATCGGGGTTGCAATTGTATGGGGAATATAAAAATTAAAAAAAATTAAGTTAAACTTAAAAAAAAACCTCTTAAGTCACATAAAGGTGAAGATGCACCCCAAAATTTATATACATTGGTAAATAAATATACTTTTTAAAATCTATGTCAGATCATGTAACTCCTCTGTTCAAAACACTGCAACGAGACTTAATTTCACTAAAAGTAAGCACCAGGGATGGTGAGGAGATAAACAGTCCTCATGCTGTCTGGAAATAATCCCCAGTCCTGGGATGTTCCTGGTGGTGCAAGGAGTTAAGCACAGCACTATTAAACTAGCTGCAGCATCTGCAGCATAAGTTCCATCCTGACCAGCCAGGGAGCTACCCACATGGTGCGGCAGACCTATCCTGTCTTACCCGCTGCTCCCCTCAGCAGTGTATTTCAGTCAGTCTGCCTGTTCTGTCCCCCATTCTGTCTCTTGTGAATCCTCTCACCCCCACACCTCTGGCCTGTATCCCAGTTCTTGTGTGCATAAATAAATAAATCTTAAAATAATAATAATAATAATAATCCCCAGCTCTGCAAGCCTTCTGAAGAGGGGAGAAACAAGGGGAGAGTTATGTGAACAGTGATTCACACAGAGTGTGATTTATTTCCAGCCACCACTCTTTTTTCATGATAAATTTATAAACAAAACCTAGCGGAAGAAAATTTCTGATTATCTCAACCATTAAATTTTTGAAAACTATAAGGGGCCAAGATGCTCTATGCATTAAAATCTATATGGTTTAAAAAAAAAAAACAAAACATTAAATTGGATTGGTTTCTTGCGTCTTTGCTGCTTCTCAGCCAGCCTCGAGGCTATAATTCCCACCTGAGAAGGGAAAGTGTGAGGCCTGCCCTGTTGGACTCTTGGGGCCCTGTAAGAATTAACTGAGATTCTTACATTTGGGAGAAATTTGATAAGGAAAGAGCTCTGTACACATGTATATCCTTATTATTAACAAAACTCTTTAGCAGCCTCTGGTAAAGGGGTGCCTCTCAGCACCTCATCACTCCTCCTGCAACCAATGAACCTCCCTATAAAATTACAAAGATTTCCAGACCTGCAGGCGACCTTGAGCTTGGGTGCTCATTGCTTACCCTGTGACCAAATAATGAAGAGCAAGTTAAGGCTCGTAAATTTTCAGAGCTGTCTTTCCCCCCACACGCAGAATTTGAAGCAAAGGTGGAAAGGGAAATTGGGTTACTGGGTAAATACAGCCATTCCTTCCTTTTCCATGTGAATCCCAGTGTTCAGACAGCACCTAGCAGTGCCCACACATTTCAGTTTCTGCCTCGTTCATTTCCACATCCAGCCTTGCTGAGAAAAAAAGGAAAAAGGACAAAGAAAGAGCTTAGCAATGGTCACAGGGAAAGGTAGCATTTGAATAATGTGCAGTGGGTGCCAGGGGCACAGTGGTGTAAGGCTCCCAGCGATACAGGTCACAGGCAGCCCATCTCCCCAGCAAGGGTTTCCATCATTGTAATAGACATTGAGGAGGAAACTCAGCCACCAGGAGAGAAATCAACATTACCATGTACGAGA
The DNA here is from genome assembly GCF_014898055.3 of Talpa occidentalis. Taxonomy (NCBI): domain Eukaryota; kingdom Metazoa; phylum Chordata; class Mammalia; order Eulipotyphla; family Talpidae; genus Talpa; species Talpa occidentalis. Next base: position 137,092,585 of record NW_023604295.1, on the reverse strand, counting down.
AATCTTGAAGAAAGAGCTTCTATAATAGGCAGCAAAAGTTTTGATTCTGCTAGATCACACAACCCCTACCCCAAGTGAACTCAACACAGAGCAAGTCATCATAAATCTTTTTGCAACATTTATATTTTTTTTGCCTCTCGCGTGTCCAAAACCTGCCCACAGTAGGAGCTTCGTGCAGACTTGCCATGTGGGATGTCTTCTTTTCCCACCAAGATCTGTGTTGTATCTTCTGCAGCTTGATGTCTGTACCAGGAGACTGAACTGTGGACAGTGTCATCCTCTGATCTAGTTGCGTTGAGACCAGGACACCCTACCAGGAAGGCAGAAGGAAAAGGGGAGTGAGATCTGAAAATGGATCCCCTGATTCTCATGCTGGGATGGGAGGGGGCAGAAGGTGTCTTAGGCTGTTGTACCCCTCAGGCAAGGACACTGCTTCTCTCTCCAAAACACACTCTGCGCAGATTTTGGTGACTGTGCCCCCACCTTGTCCCTTTCAGCCTTGGGTTTGAGACAAGTCTGTTATTAATGGCCCCAGGAGTACTGCACTATCCCTTGTCACAACGCATAACCCTACAAGGTTATACGGCCAAGCTTTATATAAATCTTACCCAACTCTTCAAGTTCTTCATTTTTGTGGTTTTTTTTTAAAGATCTATTTATTTATTTATTTATACAAGAACTGGGTATAGGCCAGATGCGCGGGAGGGTGAGAGGATTCACTAGAGACAGAGCAGGCAACCGAACAGGCAGACTGATGAAATACACTGCTGAAGGGAGCAGTGGGTGAGACAGGAGAGGTCTGCCGTGCCATGTGGGACCCTCGCCAGCCAGCCAGGATCGAACCTGCGCGGCAGAGGCTGCAGACAGCTTCACAGCATGGCGCTCAACCACCTGCACCACCAGGGGAGGCCTCCCCAATGTACTTTAAATTTAAAGAAATCTAGGACTGCTCTTCCTTGACCGAGGATTCTTTCATATGTTAGGAAAGGTATAGGGCTTTTAAAAATCCCATGATAAATGAACAGAAATAATGTACAGAAGTTCTTTGTAGGTATATGGTCTATGTGACTCATTCCACTTTTCAGCCATGCTCTAGCATGTCATCTAACATAGATATCATACAATGTCTTTTAAGCCCTGAATCTCATTCCAGATAATTCAGTCACATAATTCTGACACAGAAATGTCTCTCAGTCAAGAAAGGGACAAAATAAAAGCACAAAGCTCTCTGGTAAGACCTTAAAATCTAATCTTGTGTGGTAGAATGTCTGCCGTCCACACCACTGTCACCTGGGAGCTCTGAGGTCAAGTGACCATTTCTCCATCTTAAAGTTCTGGCATTCCTTCTATTTCTTCTCATGAGGAATTGTAGGTACAGTTTTCAGATAAATCCAGTCTTCCATAAAACAGAGAGGAAAAACAGCACCAAATTCTGACAGTTTTGTATCCCTAGCAAAAATTTTATCCCTGGCAAAAACTTTAGACTTGGTATAGTTTGTCTAATTATTTCAATATAATTATATGTGTGTTGACTTTTTGGAAACCTGCCCATATTTGCACATCCTCCTGGGCTGACTGAAACAGAGTACCTGTGTGGAAAAAAAAACAAAACATCTAAACATGAACATACTTTTATAACACAGAAACTTGAATCTATGACAGAATTTTTTGTGTTTATTATACTCCTTTTTGTTTTATCTCCTTTCTGCTTCTCCACAAATGGGCAACTTTGGAACATGGATTCTATTTAATTTGTCTTAGATATGATCTGACTTCATTCAGAAACTTCTGGATAGACTGACCAGGCTGAAGCCTGTTTTGATTTGCATGGTTGCCGGTTTGCAAAATCTACAAAAAGTTTTGACATCTTGCATCCCTATCTAAGTTACATGCTGTCTCAGTGTTCCTTGAAATGAATTATTTCTTAGCCCAAAATCATACAGTGCTAGGGAAATGCCCAGAAATCAAAAAGTAAAACTGTCCACCCAAAGAAAAAATAAATTCTGGAAGTCTTTTTCTTCTCCAAGAAAGGTTAAAATCACAGAGATAATACATGAAGAAAGTTTCACACTATACGTAAACAAGGTAACAAAGTATACAGAGGGCTGTCCCATCATGGGACTATTTAAAATTTGACATTTGAACTCTCACCACACTTGGTGAACTTCCGGAAAGCCCCACCAATCATAATTAACCACTAATGAAATTTAATAGAAAAAATTACAAGTGATATTCAAAATCTCTTTAAGTCTGAGAGAGCAAATTCCATGAGAATGATTGCCTTCCTATATAAGAGACTACCACGGAAAGGCTGAGAAACAAATCTGTCCCCAACAGCTAATAATTCACCTATTATCAAACCCTCTAGAATCATAATACCTCAGTCCCAACTGTGAGCCTGCAAATATGTGACAAAACAATTGATGAATTGCAGTGACCAGCCGAATTGGTAATGTGCCTTGGGATTCAGAATCCCCACCCACCCTATGTGTGAGAAGAATTTATGAAGATAACATGACATGCTAATATATTTTTACAGCTTAAACAAGATATTCCATGCCATTTTTGAGCACCACACATAGTTTATCAATATAACTCCTAAGACCTTTATCCCCTTTTTTGCCTTTGCTGCTTCACACAATATAATTATCAAAAAGGTTAAGACTGACTGACGAGTGGGAGCACTGGAACACTTTTCTTTCTCTATTTGTATTCCGTTCATTGGTTCATCCTGATTTTTGATGGTTTTGTTGCATTTGCCTCAATCCAATCTTCGGTCAGAGAGAAAATATGGCCAAAAAAATTGAATGGCTGAGATGTGACCTTTGAAAAACTTACTCTCTATCTACGTCCTTTTAGAAAGGTCAGACAGTGCGCCAAGGCCTGAGGCTGCACTGGCTAGAATTCAGGTATCTTTCAGAGAGAGATCAAGGTCACCACCTCTGAAGGGCAGAACTGTTAGCTCTTGCGTAGAAACGACATGCCTGCTGCTCTCCGCCCAGCTGTCGGTGAACGTCAGCGCTGCCTCTGAAAGCCTTTCACATCCTGTAGTAGAGTCAGCCCAGCTAATTATGGAAAAGAACGTGAGCCATCTCTGCTCAGCCATACCTAATGAATAAAAAATATATTCTGTTCTATTGAATAGTCAAGAAAATTCCCATAAATTCAAAGAGTTATACTATACCGACCTGTCACTGTTTACGAGAAAAAAGCACCAGCAGCTAAGGTTTGGTGAGTCATTAGGATATGCCTTGTGCTGTGTTTGCCCTGAATTAGCTCCCTTAGTCCTTATACCACCCTAAGAGATAAGAATTATGACGATGCTCATTTTCTAAAAGAGGAAACAGGCTTTTGGAGTTTAAATGAGGTTTAAAAAAACTAGTAGGTAGAAGAGCTGAAACTTGAACTTGAATGCGGCCTACTCCAAAATCCATATTCTTTAAATGTTTCTACAAAATTCATAGGCACTTCATGTTACTTTGAATTTTCTCACATATAAAGAATGTGATGGAGTAAGATTTAGCCATCATAAATCTTTTACAGCTCAAACAAGTATGAAAGCCTTAACCAAATGTGAAAGATGTGATCTTGGAAAATTAAAATTTAAAACTAAAAGTTTAAGACTCTGATTCCTATATAACTGACAAAATTATTAAGGACATGTGTGAGTACATAATAAGAAGCCAACAAGTGCAACATTTTCCCTTTAAGTCATTTTGAGATTTTTCAATATTTAAGATACCTCGATTTGAAAATAAATGATCTTGTACAGATTTTCCCTCTTAATACCTTGCCTATAGCAGACATTTTCATAAATATTTATTGAAGAAAGTGGAATATTTCCAGTAAGCCCTAATAGGAAAACTGCCTGATTGGAACTGCTGACTTCTGTCTCGCTGTCAGTCAGTAATGTTGTGATAGGACACTAAACACAAAGTTAATGCTCTCAGATCAGAGCACTTCACACTTTGAAATTGAAACTGCAAATAATTAACACACAACAGGTGACCTCAGCCATGTGAAGAAGAACCTTAAAAAGATATGCAAACCCCTATGTTCATAGCAGCATTTATTCACAATGTAACAGTGTCATCACCATAGAAAGGGGAGGTTCCAGGTCCCCAGCCCCACCCAAGGAAGGGCGTCACTGAGCAGCAAAGTGAAACTAAAAAAGACTGTGGAAAGGATTTAGGAAGAAGACAAGAAGGGCCTCTCTAATGGTGCAGGGAGTAAAGTCTGAGCACTGTGAGACTATCCACAGCTGCTGCAGCATGAGTTTGATCCCTGGCCAGGGAGGTGACCCAAAATTCCACAATCAAAGAAGAATGCTATTTTATAATCAATTGATTATAAATATTAATTATGAACCTATTCTGTGCCATATTGGCCCCTCAGGACTAAATCAAATATGAAAACCAATGATAAGAAAGAATAGTCAGTTGTTCAAAATGTACTTGGTTCAAGAAATCTTCTCTGATTATCTCTTTTGACATGAGGAAATAAACATTACTGAACCCTATGATGTGCAAGATAGAGCTAAGCACTGGGGGTACAAAAATAAATGAGATGTCCTTGACACAGATAAAATCACAGTCCGTAGGAACAGAGACCACAGTGCTGATCATACGCTGCTAAGCTCTACAACAGCATGATAATGAAGAACAAGATGTTAAAATCACCATTTCACACAATCGTTTTCATCTAAAGGTAGAAAAAAAAAAAGCTTGTTTTAAGATCAGCTGCAGTAGATTTGGAATAATGAGCTTCTCTTCAGCTCCATCACTAGATATGAAATTCATCCTGTCTAACCCTAGAGAAACTATTCCTCTAGTTCCCGATAGTCTAGAGGAAAAAGATTGTGTTCACGTCCCGGGTGGGTGCCTACCACACTGGTGTGTTTGCAATTGCGAATCTACTCGAAATTCTACAGCAGTGGAATTCCCAGTTACTGTATTCCCCACCGTGAAAACACATATACAAACCGCTTTTGGATGTTTCAGATTCCTCATTTCAACTGTAAGTCCATCTTTTGAATCTAAAGCATCACATCCCAGTTACAACTTTTTCTCGATGATTCTACACTCTCTTCTTGCCACTGGTACCTATCATCAAACTCAGAGAAACTGCCTTTTCTTCTTCCCTTTTCAGCCTGTTTCACATCCACCCCTTCAAATATTGCCTTGCCAGTGCCCACTGTCCTTGACCTTGTCAATCTCTCTTCCAACGCCTAAGCACTGAAAATCCTTGCATCAGCTTAACCACTGATCTGCTACACTTCTGCATCTAAATTCTGTGAAGAAAATCGCACAACCATGAAATCTGGCATGAGGAAGAAATATGGTTTGCAACTCTGATCGGGACTTTGGGGTCAATCAACAAACAGTATTTTATCTATCCCTAGTCTGCTCCTTTTCCAGATACTGCCACACCTTCACTGTTTATTATTTACTCTTGCTATTTCTCAAGCTCCTTTTTCAAACACCATCTCTCTCATTATCTTATCCTTTTCTTAACAGAGAAAGCACAAATCATTTAGAACTTTCTTAAAGCCTTCTTTTCCTGCACAACATATCTATTCCTACACCCCTTCTGTCACTCAGATCGAGAGTCCTGCCTCCCAGCTACAACCAGTCCTTCACACTGCATCTCTCACCTATTCAATCCCTGATCCAACAGTCATCTCTGCTTTCTCCTCTGCTGCAGGATCTTCCTCTGTTCTGGACTTTATTCAAACCTCTCCCATGTGAAAAAACAATCCCTCTGTCAACCCCGTGTTTCTCTCAGCCTCTGTAACTTCCGCTAACCTTCTCTCTTCTTAAGATTCATCTTTGTCTATCATTTACTTTTTCACTCACTATAATTTGGTTTCTTTCCCCACCACTCTAAAAAAAAAATTGGTTTTGATGAAACTAAATTGCTGTTCAGATTGTTCCCAAATGGCTTTGGCCAATGGATAATTATCCACCAGATCGTCCTTAATTGTCCTGTGTCATTTGACACTATGGACAACTATTTCGAACTCTTTCAACTTGACTTTTATAACATCAGATATCATTGTTTTTCTTCTATGAGAATAAAAATTTTTGGGGGCCTCCCTGGCGGTTCAAAGGGTTAAGTCTCATCACTACGAAGTTATCACCGGCCACTGCGGCACGAGTTCCATCCCGGTCAGGGAACTACCCACATGGTGCAGCAGACCTCTCCTGTCTTACCCGCTGCTCCCCTCAGCAGTGTCTTTCCATCAGTCTGCCTGTTCTGCTTCCTGCTCTGTCTCTGGTGAATCCTCTCACCCCCCATACCTCTGGCCTGTACCCCAGTTCTTGTATGTATAAATAAATAAATCTTTTTTTAAAAAGAATAAAAACTTTTGGGGTTAGGGCCCAACAGATTCTGGTGGAGGACTATTAGGTCCTTGGTAATAAAACAGATCTAATAACCTATATTTGTGGAGGTGTGAACCACCACACACACAGTGTTATAATCTAACATTACCTCAGTAAACATAATAAATAATAATAACATTAAATAAGTTAACAAATAAAAATAAAGAATAAAATGAAATAGAAGTATAAACACTTTTGGAGGACCATTTGTTTCTCTCACTCCTTAAATATTTGCTTAACCTCCAAGACTCCATTCTTAGACTTCATTTATTCTACTTCCCAATCCAGTGTAGTCTCTTTGGAGCTTTAACTTCCACTTAAAAAATAACATCTCCCGAACCAGCACTTCTAACCCTGATCTCACTACAGATCCAAGACCACAAATGCAACCGACTGCAGGACAATTTCATATCTATGTCTCATAAACATCTCAAATTCAGCACATAAAAAGCAGAACTTGGACCCATAAGATAATGTTCATAGATGCAATGTATAGTAATAAAACCAGAACCACTCTTACCATACATTATAATCTCTTGTCCTAACTTCAATGGAGTTTTTAGGAACTAACACCCCTTATGGTAACTATCACCTCATTCAAAATTGAGTAAATCCTATAATTTGTATCTTTCTGTTTATTCAATTTCCCATAAAAATATCTCTGGAACTAAGTATTCCAAAAGTGAATAATGAGTATTTCTGAATTCTAAAATTCAGGGTGATATTTTACCTATCTAGGCTGCTGTAGCTTTTATAATGACCTGTTACAATTTTTCAGTATAATTTTTTAAACGAATCTCACCTCTTTCTGTAATTCCTCTTCACAAACAGGTATCAAATGGCATCATCTTATAACTGGTTCCTCAAATAGGAACTTTGGCTGTCATTCTTAATTTATCCTTGCACCCACTGCCTCTTGAGTATATTTTAAAGCCATGCACTTCCTTTCCATTCCCCACTACCATGTCTTTTTTTTTTTTTAAGATTTTTTTATTTATGCATGCAAGAACTGGGGTATAGGCCAGAGATGGGGGCGGTGAGAGGATCTACCAGAGACAGAGCAGGGAACAGAACAGGCAGACACTGACTGAAATACACTGCTGAGGGGAACAGCAGGCGAGACAGGAGAGGTCTGCTGCGCCATGTGGTTTTCTCCCTGGCAAACCGGGGATCAAACTCGTGCTGCAGAGGCTGCAGATTGCTTCGTAGTGTGGTGCTTAACCCCTTATGCCACCAGGGAGGCTCCACCCACTTCATGTCTTAAGCCAGGGTTTCATCTTTTCCCACCTTACCATTTGCAATGACTTGTTGCCTCCAGGCTCATCACCCGCCACTCCATTCTCCAAAGAGCTGTCAGGAGGTTCTCTCTAAAACTTAAATCCTGGCATGCCATATGCTGTTTAAAATCAGTAGCTTTCAAAAGCCTTCAGAGTAAAATCTAAACTACTTGAAATGTCCTAAGTGATCTTCATGATCTGACCCAGGTATTTTCAAAATGGTGACCTTCGACCTTGAGATCAGAACAAGGTTCAAATTCAAATTCTCTGTTTGTTCTCTGGTGACACAGGCAAGTTAATTAACTGTTTTGGGGCCGTTTCTTTGTTAGTAAACCAGACTAACAGACACTTTGCAGAATCATCGTGTTAAGGATAACTGCATTTAAGTAGTGGGCATACTTTAGGTATTCAATAAATGACCACTGCAACTATTTTTATTGCTACCACTTTTTTTTCTTTCTTTTTTTTTAATTTTATATATTTTTACATCATTTTTAATTTTTGCACAATGTATGCATTTTCATTTTGGTTATAATCCCCGTACAATTCCCACCCCTCTTATTTTGACCCTAATTCCCCCGCCCCCATAGTGTGTCTCTGGTTTATAGTTCCTTGGTGATTTTGATTTTTACTTTATTATAATTAGTCTTTTTCCTGGTCCCTGCTATCAATTTTATTATTCCCATATAACCCCATCCTTGAGGAAAGATAGTAATGTATTTATCTTTGTTTCTTGATCACCTGTGCCTAACACATTGCAGGGACTCAAATGTTTGCTAAAAAAAATGTTAAATATAGCTAATATTTTGAGCCCTTCTATGTAAGCAGTGTGCTTTTGTGAACGGGCTGTGGGCCTCCTAAAATTCATCATTCAAGTCACCTGACCATTTCCATCTGAATCCAATCATAAAATAAGCTTTATGCCTGCATGCAGTCAGAGATGACAGAAAACTCTTCTAGTTTGATCCCTTAGTCTCTTACTTAATCAATATCAATTCCACACTGCTTATCTCAATCTGAAAGATTCACACAGTTTTAATTCCGGGTTATATCAATGTTTCTGTCTATATTGATTATATTATATCATATCCTCTTATCTGCAAACTTTAAAATTTGCTTTCATGAATATCTGAAATGAAAGTGAAAAGATCAGTTTTGTTTGTTTAATGGAGATATTTTATTTTTGATTAATTATTTTTACTATTTTTTTGTTTATTAATGAAGTGTCATTATTTTACATCTTTGTTAACATTTTGACAATATACAGAAATACCTTTGCAGATTCATTCAAAGCAGCAAGAAAAATATAAACAACTGGGACTACATCAAAGTGAGAAACTTTTGTACAGCAAAAGAGACTCAACCAAAATGAAGAGACACCCCACAGGGTGGGAGAAAATATTTGCACACCATACATTTGGTAAGGAACTGATATCAAAGATCTAAAAAAGCTCATACCACTCAACAAAAAGAAAAGAAACAACCCAACAAAAAATAGGCAGAAAATCTGAATAGTCACTTCTCCAAGGAAGACATGCAGATGGTCAATAGAGATGTGAAAAATTGTTCATCACTTATCATCAAGAAAATGCAAATCAAAACAACAATGAGATGCCACCTCACTCCTGTGAGACTGGCCAAAAAAAAAAAATTCATTAACAATAAATGCTGGTGAGGTGTAGAGGAAAAAGGAACCCTCTTATACTCTTGGTGGAAATGTAGACTAGTCCAGCCCCTATGGAAAGCGATGTGGGGTTTCCTCAAAAGACTAAAATTGGATCTGCCATAGAACCCAGCAATGTCACTCGTAGGTATCTACCCAAGGAACACAAAAACACTAATTTAAAAGAAAATCTGGGGCCTCCCCTGGTGGCGCAGGAGGTTGAGCACAGTGCTGTGAAACTCTCTGCAGCCTCTGCAGTGCCGGTTCGATCCCGGCCAGCCGGCGAGGGTTCCACATGTCCAAGCAGATCTCTCTTGTCTCGCTTGCTGCTCCCCTCAGCAGTGTATTTCATCAGTTTGCCTGTTCTCTTCCCCACTCTGTCTCTGGTGAATCCTCTCACCCTCCAGCGCATCTGGCCTGTACCCCGGTTCTTGTATAAATAAATAAGTAGATCTTTAAAAAAATAAAAAGAAAAAAGAAAAGGAAATCTGCGTTCCCATGTTTATTGCAGCCCTACTTATAATAACCAACATGTAGACACAACCTAAATGCCCAAAAAACAAATGAGTGGAGGGAGAAAATGTGGTATAATACACAATGGAATACTACTCATTGATCAAAAAAGATAAACTCATGCCATTTTCAGCAACATGGATGGAGCCGGAAGAGCCATGCTAAGTGAAGTTAACCAGAAGGAGAAAGATAAATACCAGATGATGTCACTTATATGTGGAATATAGAGAAACCCAACAAGGCATCAAAAAAAAAAAGACCGGTTTCTAAAGTCAGTCAAGATTTACTAATCCACTTATATTTTGACCTGAATACTTCACATTAAGTTGAAAACCACCAGCCAATGCCAAAGTGCTTCAAAGTGCAAGTCATATGAAACTTCAAGCAGTCATTAAAGAGATGCATTGTTTCAACTAAAGAAAAAAGCATTGTCTCTGTAAACTTTTATGGAACATACCAAAGGCAGACCTTTCTCATCACCCTCTTAATAAACAAAATCTTAAATTCCAGACCAAAGAGTAAAATAAAAACAAAATTAAAAACTGACCCCACAAACCTGCCAGGTTCACTGAAATGTATGTGATTAATATCGTAATCTTGTACCTAGGAATAATGAGGCGTCCAATTAGGCATCAGTAAAGGTCAATAATCCTAAATTTACAGCAGTTTGATTTTTAAGCTGAAAAAAATCATTCTAAATAATAAATGTTTTTCTAAATAATGATTAAAATAATGATTAGAGGGCCTCCCCGGTGGCGCAGCGGTTGAGCCCTGGGTTGGGAGGCTGCCCGCAGCCGCTGCGGCACCGGTTCGATCCCCGGCTGCTCCCCGGCCACCAGAGGAGGGTCCCGCATGGCGCGCAGACCTCTCCTGCCGCCCGCTGCTCCCCTTAGCAGTGTACTTCGGTCCTTCTGCCTGCTCTGCTCCCCGCTCTGCCTCTGGTGAATTCTCTCACCCTCCCGTGCTTCTAACTGTACCCAGTGCATGTATAAACCAAACAAACAAACAAATAATAAATAAATAAATAAGACATGCCTCTAGAAAATTAAAAAAAAAAAAAAAAAAATAATGATTAGACATGTCTTCCCACTTCAGCAGTGTTAGTTCAATGTTCACTAATTGGATTATGAGCTAGTTACACTGAAATATTCCACATATCTATGAATACACCTTCTAAAATAATTAAAATAAAATTATCAGAAATCACCATCTGTTACATAATATCTTGAAATTGCTCAATCTTCTCTAGGCTCTGCTAAACCACACTGGACTCAATGGCAAGCAAAAAGGATTGTAATGGGGAGCCTCCCTGGTGGCGCAAGGAGTTAAGCACCGCACTATGATACAATCCGCAGCCTCTGCAGCATGAGTTCAATCCCTGGCCGGTCAGGGAGCAACCCACATGGCATGGCAGACCTCTCCTGTCTCACCCATTGCTCCCCTCAGCAGTGTATTGCAGTTAAGTCTGCCTGTTCTGCTCCCCACTCTGTCTCTGGTGAATCCTCTCACCCCCTGCATCTTTGACCTGTACCCCACCTCTTGTATGCATAAATAAATAAATCTTTAAAACAAAATAAAAAAGAATTGCAATGACCTTGTAGGGAGGGTGAACTTTCATTCTAGTGAATGTAGTGCTATGGCCAGAATGTCTGTGTCCCCCAAAACTCACATGTGGAAATTCTAACTCCCAAAGGTGATAGTCATTGAAGGGAGAGAGGTGCTTAGTCATGGTGATAGAAGCCTCACAGATGGAATTAGTATTCTTATAAAAGAGGCTCCAGAAAAAAAAAAAAAAAGAGGCTCTCAACCCTTTCCATGAGAGGACACAAAGAGAGGACAATCAACTATAAACCAGAAGAGTCCTCACCAGAAATAGCCACACCAGTGCCTGGAGCTGAAACTTCCCAGCCTCCAGAACTGAAAAAAGTTCCAGTTTTTCATAAGCCACCCCCTCCACCAAGGAATAAAAAATCTATTTTGTTAGCTTTGTGCAGTGGCAGTATCGCAGCCAATGAGGTTTATCCAAGGCGCGATTATTGCTAATTGAAAACTTTTCCCAAAAATCTATTTTGTTATTCGAGAATACTATGTTAGCAAAGAATAGGAAATTACACATAGAATATGTAAAGTGTACATGCATCTGAATGAAGTAATTACTGTGAATAAAGATATTACATTTGCTCTGATCATTTCAATTATATAATAAAATATACTATCGTCAACTTTGCATTAGAAAACTTGAAGGAATAATTCTCCCAGAAAAATCTACTTAAATCAATAGTAAGTCCAATAACAATAGTACCTTTAATTTCAGATACAGAATTTGCTTTCATATGGCCCAGGCTAGTTCATGAGCATTCAGCCTGGGCTGGTCGATCAGAATAAAGGAAATTGCTTAGCTATTTAAAGAGGGAGAAGGTGACCCCAACAACAACAGTCACTGCTCTGAAATGTACTCAAAGTAATAACCTACTCAAGTTAACATCACAAAAGCAACATGACCAGCTCATAATCCTGACGCCTCAGCATGGCCATCAGCAAGTACTTTATTTCTTCAGTTTAATGTATCAAAGATGCCTAGGAATAAGTTGCCTGCTCAATTTTATAGAATCAATATAGAGAGGAATAAAGCCCAGAAACTATAAAATAGCATCTAATGCCTCCTTGACAGTTTATTATAGGAGGTATTTCTTTTTTTATAATGTGCAACTGACTCGTCCCTGTTTTGATTCATTTAAAAAGACTAAGCTAAACACCAATAAGTTTGATTAATTTGTATTTGGTTTGGAAATAATGAATTACTAGCAATGGCGGTAGATTCTGTAGCAGAGCAGAGAGCTCACGAAGAATGCAGGAAGTGATGAAGTGTGACATGGGGTGACCGGAGCAGACTAAAGGGTGATGATATATGATGAAGTGCAGCTGAGAATCCCAAGGAATGATGAAGTGAGATGGGCAGTGATCTTGGGGTGGTGGACAGCCATCCGTAGGGTAGAATAGGAAAAAGACTGTATCTGTGCGATTATTCCCATGAACAGTGAGAAACTTGAAAACTCCTTCAGTGGAATTTTGATACATGAATATCATAGAGTATTAAGTACAACACTTAGCAACTAAATCCTTACACATCATGTAGATATCCCTTTTAAATGATCTGTCTTCCTGTGCCTACATTGACATATTGCTAGAAAGTAGTCCTGTCAGACTGATCAGTCACAACTTAACTTCTGTATATGAATTGTTTGGAAATTCAGTAATGTCATAAATTCAATTTTAATGAATCTGGATATCAAGCATTACTGATGTACACCTAAATCTCAGTGTTGCTTTGTTTTAAAGACCAGCTAGTAAGTTCGATAGGAACTTCTGAAACACTAAGTACAGTATCAAGCACATAGTATGGGATCAAAAAAAATATTAAGCAAGTGGGTGAGTGAATGAAAGGATATAGGAAAACCTTCTATTAGAAATGCAAAATTTGGAGTGGGGAATAAAAAAATACAAAATTTTTGGTAAATATGCAACTTTGCTGCTATTTCCACTCTCCTGGTTTGGGGCAAGCGTGGTCCTTCTGGCTTACCACCTTTGTATTTAGCATTCTTGGATGCTTTAGCCATCCATTTTTGCTGCTACTAAAAGGACCCTGGTGTTCCTCCTTTGCATTTATCCACTTTGCATCTTTACCCTCAAGAAAAATGTACCCTAAGAAGACCTCTGGCTATACCCATTCCTTCTCCACTTTCCCTGCAAGGAGTGCAGGTAGGTGCTTTTAAAATCAGGAGCCAGTAGGAGTGTGAGTAAAACATTTCCATGCTTCCTGATGATGAAAGAAAAGGGTGTCATCAGAAAAACTTAGCTACTTTGAAAGAATTTAACCAGTATTAAAGAACTTGGTGACTAATCCATACTACCACCATGAAACATCGGTACGTTGGAAGAAAAGTAAGCAGACAGACCGGAGTGGCCGGGCAGTCAAGAAATCTACAGTGTACCGGGATCTACAGAGAAGAAAATGCAAGTGAAATTTATTAAAGGTCTTGTTTCAAAAGAAGCCATATCACTTTTTTTTTCATAAGTTTATTGAAGCCCACATACCTTCTTTGGTGAAGTTTCAGTTCAAACATTTTCCTCATATTTTAAAATTGGTTGGTTTTTTTTAGTGCTATTAATAAATTTCAAGATTTCATTATATATTCCAGATACAAGGAGCCCTTTATCAGATATCAACTTTGCAAAAGTTTACTCCAAGTGTATGGCCTGTTTTCCATTCTCTGAACAGTACTTTTATTTTATTGATACACCATTGGCTTACAATGCTATATAGTTGGGGAGTACAGCTCACACATCCTTGTCTGCATAAATGCCTCTGTGTGTCCACTACCAAAGCTCTGTAATGTCATTCCCACTACCGAATAGATCCCCTCTATCCTTTCATCTCACCTCACCTGCCCTCCTTTTCTGGTAACCATCATATTTCTCACAGACTCTGGACTCCAAGAATTGTGTTGTGATTTATTAATTTGTTTGCTTTTGCTACTTATATTCCAAGTATAAGAGAAACCATCCAATAATTATCTTTCACTTTCTCACTTATTTCATTCAGCATAATCACCCCCAGTTTCACCCACATTGTCACTCATCTTTTTTAGGAGTGAGTAGTATTCCATTGAATTATATATCACAATTTCTTTTTTTAATTTAAATTATTTTTTGCTAACATAATGTTGCATTATAACATTACAGAGGGTATAGTGTGCGTTGTTGAGAATCAATATGCATATATACCACATTAATTTCACTGCCAAAACATCATTCATTGTCCCCTTTGTTGCTTCTTTCCCATCTCATCCCCCTTTCTTCCGGTAACTACTTATTGATGTTAGTGACCAAAGGTTTATTTTTGTTTTATTTAGTTGATTTGGTTTTTGTATTCTCCATATACCACATATGAGTTAAGTCATGTGGCTCTGGTCTTTTTGAGAGGCTTATTTCACTAAGTATATTACCCTCTACATCATCCACATTGTTGGAAATGGCAGAATTTCACCTTTTCTTTTTTTTAAAGATTTATTTATTTGTTTGTTTGTTTGTTTGTTTATACATACATACAAGCACTGGGTACAGTCAGAAGCACAGGAGGGTGAGAGAATTCACCAGAGCCAGAGCTGGGAACAGAACAGGCAGAGTGATGAAATACACTGCTGAGGGGAGCAGCGGGTGCGGCAGGAGAGGTCTGTCACACCATGTGGGACCCTCGCTGGCAGCCGGGGATCGAACCAGTGCTGCAGAGGCTGCAGGCAGCTTCGCAGCCCAGCGCTCAACCACTGCACCACCAGGAGAGGCGCAAATTTCACTTTTTCTTACAACTGAATAGTATCTCATAGTGTATATACACCACAGCTTCTATATAAATTTGTCAGTCAATGGGCCCTTAGGTGGTTTCCAGTTCTTGGCTATTGTAAATAATGCTGCAATAAACATGGGGGTGTGTATCTCTCTTTAAATTAGTGCTTTTGTATTTTTCAAGTAAATAGCCATATGTGGAATAACTATCTCCTATAGACTTTCTACTTTTGTTTTCTGTACTATCCATACTGTTTTTCATAATGACTACATCAATTTATATTCCCTCCAGTGGTACTCTAGGAATTCCTTCTATCCTTATCCACTCCAACACTTGTTCCTGTCTTTTGGATAATAAGCAAAAGATTCTCCTTTAAGGAAAATCAAATTCCCTGGTTAGGCTGCATCAGGCAGTCTTTGAACTTCTTGGATAAATAGAGTTATATTCTTCCTGGCACTGAATTGATCAGAGAAGAAGAAATATTGAAAGTTCCCCATTATTCCCAGCATTAGGCTTGTGGTTTCTTGTTGGTAGAGCATGTACTAAGGAATGTTTTTCATAAGTAGTGATGAAAATAGAATAAACTTTCATATTCAGTCTCCAGTATGAAACAACACTTTGCAAACACCTGCCGAGTTTTGAGTTTTCCCAGACATAAATTCACACTAGAAACTGATGTCTGAACCCTTGAAAAGGAGCTAATTTTGAAAGGACATGAAATGATACCACACCAAGAGATAACACTGGGGGTGGAGGTAAGGTGAGTGGCAGCAGGTGAGAGAGCTTATTTAATATTATTTAATCATCAGGCACCAAGCTTATAAATTACTAAAGGAATCAAGATTTATACTGACTTTGGACATCGAGCTTAAAAATTAAAACTGGTCATCAGATTCCAGGGGCCTCCTGTATGCCAAGTTTCATCAGGTATCTAACCACGTGGGTTGCTTGTTCAGCCATGGAAACAGGGACTAGATATGTAAACCAGGTCTTTTCCAGGGAATGACACGGTGATCTATGGGGCAGCTATAAATCAGCATCTCATTCTGCAGAATGCCAAAGTCCATTCTCCAAACCTTGTTTACAGGAGAACATCAGTAATCCCGGGCAGGGACATCAGCGTGAGGGGAACTTTAAATAGCACAAGAGAAAAGTGTTCTTGGTAGTCACACAGCCTATGATAAACTTTGAAGTACAAATGAGAAGTGGAAGTGAATGTTAAACGTATGCCTTGTCCTAAAACTTCATGAAAAATGAAATGTACAAGAAAAGTTGGATCCTTGCCATGACACCCATTACAGTGTAGACTAAGGCTCTGACCTTTCGCGTTATACTTACTGTGTTTTTGACACATTTAGTCAATTAAAACGGGTGAAGTGTAATTTGTTTTTCTTAAGTTTAATACAGCATGTCAATAGAAGTTAACCAAAATTTATAGTTGGAACACTAAAGCTGCCACATGCACTTAAACAAATGAACACAATTTATCATGGTTGAAATAAAGAGAACATCACGGGCATTTGACTTTATACTTCATATAAGCGCGTTGCCAAATATAGGAAAGCAAGCTCCTTCTCACACTTCCAATGGAAAAGACATTTTAGTTCACATTAAATATTGGTGTGAAAAATCTGGCAGGTATCCAGTCCTAAGGAGTGTTAACGTTGGCACTTCCACTGTGTACTTTTACTATAAATTGTTGTAGCATTTATTTGACATAGAATACCGGAAGGATTGATGAGCAAAGAAAGGAAATTTTTTTTTATTGTGCCATATTACCTTTTTCAGACATCTATACTAAGCCTTTACATCTTCAAAGTCTAAACAAGTAGACACCTGTATTCAATTGGTGCAAGATATTTTTCATGAAACTATAGCTTGCCTTTTTATAAAGCTATAAAAGCACACATTTTCCATTTTATTAGTCAGCAAAGCAGTGGTAGATTTAATAATAAAACTTATAAATGCAGTTTCTTTATAGACAGTTTAACATATTTGCTTGTTTAAAATGCCACAAGAACAACCAAATTTATTTCACAGTTTCTGTCCCTATCACATAGAAACAAGTAGCTACAATTTTGTATATCTTTACATTAAAAAAAAATTCACCTAGCACTCAGGACATTTATATAGGAGCCTATAGACTCCTAAAGATTTAAGAGAAAACATAATGCCACTAGGGGAAAATTATCTACTACAATCAAATAAGTGTATTTGATTTATGTATCCAAAATATGTGTCAATTACACACAGCTACAGTAATCAAGTTGTTTCAATTTTAAGAGCAATTTAAAATAAGTTTGTGTCCTATTTTTATATTACATAAAATCCTTCCAATTGTGACCACAAAATTAGCATGCAGTGCTTATGCAAATATATGAGTGAGATATTTGACAGACTTTAAAAACTGGGATTGACATAAGTCAACCAAGCTGTAATCTTTTGAGACTACCAGGTTAACATAAGAGGAGCAGTTTTGTAAGACTTCATATTTTAAATAGAACAAATATATAATAAATACATTAATAATTATAGATGAAAAACACCCAGTATTACCCAGTATTACTCCAGACACCTGATCCAAGATTTTGCACTGCAGAAGACTGGTCTTAACGTTTAGTACAATCAATTATGTTAACACAATCCATGCTTTCAATATTTAAGCTAATTCAAAGTGATGTCTATCATTAGTCTAGACAGGAGACTGTCATTATCTAAATTATAGCAAAATTATTTCTCTTAATTAATGCAAAAAATAACTAATATAAAAGAATTAGAAAGAATGATATCTCTGAATCAAGAATAAAACTAAGATAAGTAAGACATTTTAGTGAGGTGGCAAGATACAAAATTATACAAAAAATTTACAAGCATTATATATATATATATTTGTAATATACATGTATTACATACACAGATTTAATAACCAATCAGAAGATATAATGGCAGAAGAAAATTCAACAAAAAAATAGTAAACTTGTAAATTAACAGTTATATACAAAACATGAAAGACGAAAGTGCAGTTGAACCAATGAAAAGACAGTCCTTGCTTTCATTGAAATGACTCAGCAAATATGGTTTCCCCTTACCCTCTTAGTTAATATAAACATGATGTGATTTTCCAAAAATATATACATAAATTCAATATTTTTCCTGGAATTAGACAAGTTAGCTCTAAATTTCTTTATATATGCAAAATATATGCAGAATTAACTGATAAATCTTTTGCAAGGAAGACCCAAGAAGGAAATGATTAGTTCAAAACATATGACAGAATAATAAATGCAACAGACTAATACAACAATAAAGAAACTTAAAAATAAATCCAACTGCATATGGAAATTTAGACTATAATTGAGATAGCATCTCACATCTGGAAGGAAAAGAGGAACTTTTTAATAACTTCCAGTGACAACTGGAAACTCATCTGGAAAAAGATAAAATGTAAAAGAAAAAAGATAAATGCCAATCTAAGAGAAAACATTTCCAACACATATCAGAGATAAAGTGCTAATCTACCAAGTATACAAAGAACTCTCAGGGGAAGAAGGAATATTCCTTTATTTTCCCCCAGCTTTACTGAAGTGAAATGGACAAAAAAAATAGTAAGATATTTGGAGTATACAGTGATCCACTCCAAAAATGTTTATTGAGGACCTACTTAGTGTAAAGTTCTACATCTGCATTTATGACATGGGATGGTATTATACCTGCACATCTCTATTCAAAGTAGGAAAATCCCCATGAAGGTCTTCTACCCTTTTGTAGCTGAGGGCAACTGTTATGCTAATTTGTAGCACATGTTTTTCATTTTACCATTTGCCTTCTTGAAGATCCTGGAATGCAAAATAAGCCCAGAAAAGGACTATAAAAAAATCCTTTGATATTTTAAGATAAGAAAAGACGCCCATTGTTTGGATATTTATTTGAAAACTTTTTAAATGTAATTACTTACATTTATTAGAATAGAAAATTCTAATTTTAAATGTAAATTTCAGTACTGTCTTGTGTTTGCAACCATTGAAGTAGTAAATTATGCTTTTACTTAACTCTGACTCCAACTTGAAAATCTAATATGACAATAATTGCATTATTCCCAATTCAATATTTGTATCTACATTTTATATCACTCATAGCTTCTACTACAGCTGTCTAAGATTTCTGACCTTGGAGTCTTCCATTATTTCTTACTCAAACATACAGAGTTCAAGTCTGATATTTTGTTCAATAAACTTATTTAAACAATACTATTTATTTGGATTGTTAACAAAATTGCTACTTTCTTTTCCCTATTGCTCTTATTGTCATAATGGGGGTCCAGAGAGAAGAAGCGCAATGTATGCTTCCCATCTGACATAAGAACTATACCCACTTTTGTATTATTTATGCAATAATGATCAAGGCCTTGGGCATTTCCTGAGGATTAATGGCTGACTGGGAGATTGACTGAAAGCCATTAACCTGGGGCAGTCATTAATTTTCTTAGAAAACCTGGGTTGAAGTCATTATTTCTATTATAAGATCAATAACACACATCCCTCCCTACCACCACCACCACCCAAAAAAAAAAACAAAAAACAAAAAAACCCACTCAATGGAAATAACACTTTTGTCAGGAATTTTTCTTAAGTACATTCAACCTGTAAGCTATATTTTAGGAGACATATCACTGAAACCCTGAACAATTTAGTAACTTGACAGACCTCCTCATCTAGACATCAACATCAGGAATATTTGTGATAGTTTCCTCTCTGCCCTGATTTAGCATCAAGCTAAAAATAAAGTAAGTCTTCTCCTCTCCCCCACCCCTCCCCCTTCCCTGTGCCCCTCCTACTCTCCCTTCTCCTCCCCCATCTCTCTCCAAGGACTCCAGTGTGTAAGTTTCCACTGAAGGTGTAAATCTGCAAAAACAGCATGTGGTAGTTCACACAATATACAAACTATTGAAAAGCAAGTGGAATTATGACTCTACCATGTCTTCACGAATGGTATTTTCTCAGAAATAAATGTGTAAAAGCACTGTTCCTTCTTAGCAACCGAACGGAAATGGATCTTTAAAAACTAGAATGAATTCACATAATTAAATAAAGCCATCATTTGTCTGTCACTGTTTTGATGCTCTAAATACTGAGATTGGCAAGAGAAGGACCCCCACCAATCCAGAGTATCCAGGGAGTCAGGAGTGCCCCAAAAAGCAGCAATACATACAGTTTTGAAAGAAGCAACAGAACATATTGTGTAATAAATGTTAGAGAGCCTCAGGAAATGCATTTCGATGCATAAAACTGTACGGTTAGAAGAGCACCACATCAAAGAGGGAGACAGTTCCTTCCAGAGATTCTCCAGTTCAGATCTATTTTGAGATATCACCCCTGTCCTATGTCTCATAAGTTCCTACATTCTTCAGACTAGAAGTGAAGTACTACTAGCTTCCTAAGCAGTAAGTAAAGAAAGAAAAGAAATGTCAAGTAACTTCCTTATCTTTAAAGCAGGGATAACATGCCTCACATGATAATGTGCTATTCAAGGACAAGGAATTATTATATAATGTAGTAAGAATGACTAATCAGCAATGATGCACCTGAAATAACAAATGAGAAGTAATATGAAATGGTAATCCCTTACCCACCTTCTTTTCACTGATTGAATTTCCATTCAACTTACTCTTTACCCTTGAAATAGGAGAAATAATATTATCATAATCTCCATGTGTTTACATCACTCTCTGTAGATTTATACCTAGCAAACTATAGTCATTGATCTATCCGTTGGGTACTTCCTTTTCATTCTTCTAATCTCCACCTCTCCCATTCCCACTAAACCAAAAATACCACCTGTGCATTCAATGCATGAACAAGGAGAGGAAGCAAGGCATGAAAGGCAAAAGAAGAAAAGTTTTGAGGGCCTTCCTGGTGGTGCAAGGAGTTAAATCTCAGCACTACGAAGCTATCAGCAGCCACTACAGCATGAGTTCAATCCCTAGCCAGGAAGCTGACCCACATGGCGCAGCAGACCTCTCCTGTCTCACCTGCTGTTCCCCTCAGCAGTGTATTTTAGTAGATCTGCCCGTTCTGCTCCCCACTCAGTCTCTGGTGAATCCTCTCACCCCCGCACCTCTGGCCTGCACCCCAACTCTTGTATGCATAAATAAATGAAATAAATATTTTTTAAAAATAAAAGATAATAAAAGCTTTGAGAAGAAAGGACACAAGTAAAGGGTTGGTGCTGAGGAAGACCTAAATTTAATGGGCTTCCATTCTTCACACAAATAAGGACAAAAACCAAAGTTAATGATTATGCTGATGACAAATAATCTTTAGCTCTATGAAGCTTATAATCTATTAAGAATAAAATAAGAACATAAATTATGGCAATATGAAATGATGAGTAATAAGAACTACATGATATAACTACTCATATGAGCGATTCATGTAGTTCAGTGTTTACTTCTGGTTCAGGGAATCAAGGAAAACCTCACACAAGAGATAAGCAGTAAAGAGAGGAGAGCTGCAGTGTCTATGCCAAGCCTTCCGTGGAGTACTAGCTGACACTAGGAGAGACTCAACCAAAATGCAAGAGAGAAAAATACCTAGTGTTCAAGAAGATCATTCCTATTCACATCAGAAAAAACTAAAGTCTCATTATTTCAGGGGCATTAGATAATGGACACCAAAAAAAATTTTAATCGGTGTTGGGGGATGGGGAGGAGGGAGTAGTCCTAAACTCAACCCTGCTTTGATCTCACTTCAAAAATCTTAAAGCAAGACTAAAAAAATCAAACTGTTTCCAAGTAACTAAAATGCTTCAAACAACAAAACTCAAGAAGATTTATGGCAATGAGAATATCAGAACACAAGGTAAAACCTTCAAGTCTGGTATGCAATTAAAAACTGTGAGGCATGCAAAAAAGCAGGAAAACACACCTCTTAATGAGAACAAAATTAATCAAAATTGACACAAAGGCACAGATGCAGAATTAGTGGAAATGGACAATTAAGAAACTATTAAAACTATTCCATATGCACTAGAAATAAGAGGTTAATTGACCATATTAAAGAGAAATATGGAAAACAAAAATTTCACTGTATAAGATTAACAACCAATTAGACATTGCAGAGGAAGTGTTAGTTAATTTGAAGACAAAGAAATAGAAATTGTCCAAAATAAAGTCTAAAAAGATATACCAGTGTATCAGTTACCTAAGGGGAAAATTCCATTTATCTAATGAACATGCATCTGAAGTTTCCCAAAAAGAAAGGAATGGAGGAATATTTGAAGACACAGTGTAAAATACATGTTCCAAACTTAATGAAATATATAAACCTACATGTCCAAGAAACTCAATGAATCCCAGGCACAAGAAACATGAATAAAGCTACAGAAAGACACATCCTGATCAAAAGGTTTAAAACCTCTGTGATAGAAAAATCTTAAAATCAGCCAGGGAAAAAACACACAATACATTCAAAGCATCTAAAACAAGAATGGGTCTCACTCATAGCAGGAATCTAGAAAACTAAAATAAGGGACCAGGAAAAAGAGTAACTATAGGAAAGAAAATATCAAAATCAACAAACAACTATGAACCAGAGACACTCTATGGGGGGTGGGGGGCTGGGAAAGGAGGGATGGGGTCAAAATAAGGGGGTTGCAATTGTATGGGGAATATAAAAATAAAATTTAAATGAAAAAATAAAATAAGAATGACTTCAGATTTCTCACTAGAAACAATACACCCCAAAAGAGAGCATAGAAACATTTTTAAAGTTTTAGAGGAAAAAATTGTTAACCTAGAATCCTTTAACCAACAAATATATTTTTCAAAAATAAAATGAAATACATTTTTCACCAAAAAATTGGAAGAATTCATCACCAATAGAGCTGAAATATAAGAAAGGACATCAAAATTTTATTAGCCATGAGAAAAATGATACTAGATGGAAAACATAATAAATACAGAGGAACAAGGAAAAAATGGTAACTGTATCTTTAAAATACATTTTTCTTATTAGTTAAGTATCTTTAAAAGATAATTGACTATAGGGCCTCCATGGTGGCCTTGGGATTAAGCCTCAGGGTTATTACTGCTGCAGTCTGAGTTCCAACGATCCCGGGCCAGGGAGCTGACCCACTGAAGGTGCAGCAGACCTCTCCTGTCTCACCTGCTGCTCCTCTTAGCTATGTATTTCAGTAAATCCACCTCTTCTGTTGCTCACTCTGTCCCTGGTGAATCCTATCCATCATCCACACTTCTGGCCTACAACCCAGCTCTTCTACATCAACATAAATAAATGCAATCTTAAAAAAAAAAGATGATTGACTATAAAAACCAAAAATAATTACAATGTGTTATGGGTTTATAATACACAAAGAAATAAAATATATGACAACAATGGCACAAAGGTTGGAAGGAAGAAATAGGAGTGCATTGTAGTAAGGGCCTTATATAGTATGTGAACCAATATAATATACTTAGGAGGTAGTTGTGATAAGTAATTTACTGTAAGCACTAAAGTAACAGAATTTTACCTAATAAAGCAACAACAAAAATAAAATAGAGCAATAAAATGTTCACTTCATCCAAAAGAAGACATAAAAGTCATGAAAGGAGTAAAAACAAATGGATAGAACAAATAGAAAACAAATAACAGCCTCTATCTGTGGATAAAATGATTGTCTATGCAGAAAATCCTTCAGAAATGAAAATGAGTTTAGAAAAGTTTCAGAATAAAAGATTGATTTATGAGTTATATTGTTCACGTATGCAACCAGTGAATAATCAAAAATTGCAATTTCAAAAGCAATACAATTTATAAAACACAGAAAGGAAGTTTGATCTAAACTTCTCATAAAATACAAACATTAACTTAAAATGGACTATAGTCCTAAATGTAAAGCCTAAAGCTATAACATTCCCAGAAGAAAAATTGTGATCTTGGGTTAAGAGATTTCTTAGTTATGACACCAAAAGTACAATGCACCAAAAGAGTAAGTTAGTAGATTGGACTTCATTCAATTAGGAATCATTTTCAAAAGACAGTTAAGAGGAAGAAAAGGCAAGCTATAGCCCAGGTAAAATATTTATAAATCACATACATGATAAAAGACATGCATAGAATATACAAAGAATTCTCAAAATTCAATCATGAGAAATCAAACAATCCAATGAGGGAAGGATGGAGAGAAAGAGTCAAAATATTTGGAATCTTCATTAAAGAACTTCAATATCATTGGTTATTAGAACAATGCAAATTAATGAGATACCACTATAATATGCAGCTATGAGGAGCTGACATTAAAACTAATCAGGAGTTAAAATAAATAAATAAATAAATAAACATTTTTTAAAAAACTAATCAGGAGTTGTCAAGGGTGTAGAACATTTTTTTCTCTTCTTTTTGTAAAATATTTTATTTTATATAATTCTTACATCATTTTTCATTTTTGCACAATGCGTACATTTTCATTTTGGTTATATTCCCTGTACAATTGCACCCCCCTTATTTTGACCCTAATCCTTCCTCTCCCTCCCTCCCTCCCCCATAGTGTATCTCTGGTTTATAGTTGTTTGTTGATTTTGATTTTTACTTTGTATTAATTAGTCTTTTTCCTGCTCCCTTATTTAGGTTTTCTAAATTCCTGCTATGAGTGAGACCATCTGGTATTTTTCTTTTTCTTTCTGACTTATTTTGCTGAGCATGATCCCTTCTAGCTCCATCCATGTTGCTGCAAATTGCATGTGTTTATCCTTTTTGATTGCTGAGTAATATTCCATTGTGTATATGTACCACATCTTCTTGATCCAGTCATCTATTTTTGGGCATTTGGGTTGTTTCCATAGCTTAGCTATTGTACATAGTGCTGCTATAAACATAGGGGTGCAGGTGCCTTTTGGAATTAATGTTTCTGTGTCCTTTGGGTAAATGCCTAGGAGTGGAATTGCTGGATCATATGGAAACTTTATCTTTAGTAGGTAAAGAAATCTGGTGTGGAGCATTTTGAACATACAATAGTGCTGAATACTATGGTTCAACCACTTTGGAAAATTGCTTGGTAATTTTTTTTTTAAAGTTAAACAGGCTCCAATCTGATGATCCAGTCATTCTACTCCTAGACGTTTACTCAGGAGAAATAAAGGTGCAGGCCTTGTACATGAATTGTCACAGTATCTTTATTTGTAATAGTCAAAAACTGGAAACCACCCAAGTGTCCATCAGCAGATGAACATATAAGAAAATGTGGTGTGGATTTATAATCAGTGCAACATTCCTTAGTCATAAAAAGGAAGGAAATCCTGCCATTTGCAACAACATGAAGTGGGAGGGTGTTATGCTAAGTGAAATAAACCAGACAGAGAAAGAGAAGTATTGTATGGCATCACTTACATACAGAATCATTAAAAAAAAAAAAAAAGGCTGATTGCATAGAGACAGAGTAGTGGTTGCAGAGGCATTGGAGGCAGGGAATAGGGAGCAGGGAGCTATAGGTCACAGGATACAAACTTAAAGTCATAAAATGAATAAGTTCTGAGAACTTAATAGATAGCATGATGATTGTAGTTAAGAATAGAAAGTTGTACACTTTCAACTTGCTGAGAGTAGGGTTCTTATCACATTAAAAAAGAAAGAGAGCACTAATTATGAGAGGTGATAGATGAGCTAGTTCTCCGTCCTGGTAATCCCACAGCACAACTGCACACTCACACTTTTAATATATGCAATTACATTTGTCAATTATTCTTCAATAAAGGTGGACCGAAAATAAAAGCAATGTGTGGAATGATGTGTATATGCTATTTTCAAGTGCACATGGAACACTTTCATCCAGAAAGGTAGCAATTGCATCCAGAGAGGAAAAATGGCTGGCTCTGACAGAGACTTCCATCACTCTGCACACAACTTTGTGCCCTTCCTGTGCATTCCATGTACATGTATTACCTGAATGTAAAATCATTTAAGAAATTAATGTCCAGACCTGCACTGGACATTAGACCTCAGTAAAGAGCTAAATGAACAAACTAAATTCAAAGAATAAGTTTTGCTCTGGGGGCCAGGAGCAGTATGCAACTAAAACTTTGGAAATATATGACGTATAAGCAGTTCCCATAAAAAAGACCTGAAAATTTGGGCCGTCAGTTTAATAACTGTAAACAGAGTCATGTGCAGCCAAAGAGAGACCCGTAGTTCAGGTGTGTTCAACATTTATTAAGAAATTGCTGTGTAAGATCTAAGCCAGCGCAATTAAGTAACTCTTCATCCTGTACCCCTCAGAGATGCAGCTCAAGAGCCAGTGAATGTGGAGAGTCCACACTGAGCACAAAGACTGTGAGGCAATCCACAGATGATTCCTAAGGCCGTTTGTCCCAAACCACCCAGCCAGAAGATTCTATTACCTGATATTAAGCTCTCATAAATTTACAGTAGAGTCACCTCATTTTGACTGGGCTTTATGGTTCAAAAAGCGCTCTTGCCTACATTGTTCTGCATGAATTGTACAATACCTTGTGAGCCAGGGAGCACTTCCTTTTCCACAGAGGAGAAGCTGAGTGAATCCAAGAGTGAATGTGGAGAGAAGTCTGACCCCCAACCAAGGCCTCCTGATTCCAACCAAAGACAATTTTAGGTTTGTCACTGATTCTCAATATTGTTCTGCTCGATGTCAGCCATCGCAAAGCTGCGGCCACCCGAGATAGTGCAATGCCTTCTGCAGCTGTTAAATTGACTCAACTTAGAGCACAGCTTTTCATTCGTAGATTATACCTTTCTCAATTTTTGGAATTAAAATGTGCTCTCATTTATTAAATTTATTATGATAAAAATATTTTTCATGTTTATAATTGGATAAAGTTGGGACCATCAGCATAGGTCCCCCCCAAAATCCCTGAAACTTTTCTGCTCCATGCAATGCAAAATTCTGGAAACTACTGAAAGAAAAACACGGATAAAGTAAGATTCATGGAACTGGCTACAGCAATTAGGAGAAATATTAGTATTCAGGGAAGAAAGCACAATAAATGGCTGTTCTAGGCCTGGGAAAGTGCAGACTGGTCCAGAAGTCCTCAAACAAAACCTCCCCACTCACCCAAGCCCCACCTCACAGCCCCACCCTCCCGGTGACTGAGGAGATAACAGCCTGAAGCAATAAAGTATCTGAAATCTAGCTCAACAGAAACTTCCTGGGTGGGTGAATCCCAAGATGGTCCGAAATAGCCAAGGTCTATGAATTATCTGTATTGAAAAAAGCAAAGTAATAATGTGAGAAAAATCTCACAGCAGATATTAGCATCGAAATCTCCCATTTATACACAAAACGCTATTTCTGACTGGACACTCACGGACCCTAAACACATGAAAGTCACTTTAAATGTAGCCAAATCAAGGTGAGCTATCAGATAGGCTCAGGTGTGTGTGGGTTTATAAAACTGAAATCTCTTATAATTCAGCTTTCACCCAGTTTTAATTTTCTTGAGGTATAATCTGGCAGTGTGCGAAACAAATTGATTCCTGTTTTTGTTCTAATTTCAAGCCACAAGTCCCTGGAGAAATGCTGCATTTATTTCCCCAGCTTTACCTACAAAACAAACGACCAGAACACAGTTTACTTTAACAACGTGGATTACGCAATGGTTAAGTCAATCACCTCAATGAGCAGCTATGAAGGGGGGCTGCTGAAATGGCGGATGGGAGCCCCCTCCACACAGGGGCACAGTGAGACTTCTGCTGAGCTCCAAAAGCTAGGTGCCGACCACACTGAAACCCGAGCACTCCCCTGCACTCCATTCACAAAACTGGACTGATGCTAATTAATTCATGATTAGTTCATTTCAGCTAATATATGAGCCTAAGCTTTTGCTGAGTGATGTAATATTTCAAAGGTGGGACTGTGCAATGGAATTTATTGGACTTCCTGAAATCACCAATGTAATTGTTTTTGCTGTTCACATATTAGGCACAGTCTCAAGGGGAAAAGCTGATTCTTCTCATTTAATACTCTTTCCCCGGAGTTTGAAAGTCTGTCATCTTTCTCAATATACTCACTTCGTTAAACAGTTTACGGCTTGCAAGAGGGTCACAAAGTCTGAGTAACAAAATGACTGTCCTGACAGATTTAGACAATAAAACCACCAGATTGTTATATAAATGTTTTTCTCAGAGGCTGTTTCTGAAACACGTACTAAATGCAAATATTGAAACACCTGCATGCCAAGCACAATTCTTTTAACAGATGTTAATCCCTGTGCATTTAACCAATGAATTTAGATCATATAAATGTAACTTACCCCCTTCAGACTATCTTGGAAAGTTACCAATGACCTTATTTCAATTTGACAAAAAAAAAACTATTACTCCCTACATTGTAATTCTGATTTTATACTTTGTAATGGGAATATCTAAAAAGGAAGCAAAAAAGAAAAAAAAATAGGAAAACCCAGCTTGAAACTCAGGAAAAACCTCTAAACTACATCACAGATAATTATGCAAGTTGTCTACTTTCAACAGGGAAATTTTACAAAGATTAATAAGGTTACAACTTTTTTTCTCCATGGTCCTGAACATTGACATTCTTTATTTAATTCATCACTAACCAGGACAACCCACTAAAGAGCAGTCATCTTTTATTCCTCCACTTCTGAGACCTGCTGGATGCCCTGGCTCAGAGTTCAAACCTGCCCAGATCTGTTAGATTATTTCCTGCTTGGAGTATTTTATTTAAATAAACTTTTATTTTTAAAGAAATTTTAGATTAACAGCAAAATTGAGCAAAAGATATAAATTTCCCCCTTAATATCCTGCCCCTACACACGCATAGCCTCCCCTATTGTCAACACTCTAAATCAAGAGGGTACATTTGTTATAACTGATGAACATCACAGTTCCCCAGCAGCTATAGTTTACATAAGGGTTTACTCTTAGCGGTGTACATTTCTATGGGTTTGGACAAATGTGTAATCCTATGTAACCACCAATATAGCACCATATACAACAGTTTCATTACCCCAAAAATCCTTTATGCTCTGCCTATTCATCCTCTCCCCTACCCCCACCGGCCAACCTTGATCTTTTCTATTCTTCTTCAATTACTTCTCTAGCCTCAAATCATGTATGAGTCAATTGTTTAATAATAATACAAATTACTCACTATTCACAATAGCCAAGACATAGAATGAGCTTAAGTGCCATTGACAGAAGATTGGATAAAGATGTGGTCTGGATACACTATGGAATACTATTCCACTATAAAAAAGAAGAAATTTCATCACTTGTGGCAACATGTATAGAACTTGCGGCAATTATACTTAGCAAAGTAAGTCAAAAAGAGGCAAATGCCAGATGACCTCATTCATATGTGGAATATAAAGAAAGAAACAAACAGAAAGATCAAAATCAGGGCCTCCCTGGTGGCACAGGAGTTAAAGACACAGCACTATCAAGCTATCACCAGCTACTGCAGCATGAATTCAATCCCTGGCCAGCCAGGGAACAAACCCACATGGCACAGCAGACCTCTCCTGCCTCGCCCACTGCTCCCTTCAACAGTGTATTTCTGTAGATCCACCTGTTCTGCTCCCTACTCTGTCTCTGGTGAATCCTCTCACCACCCCTCAACCCCTGCAGCTCTGGCCTACACCCCAGTTCTTGTATGCATAAAAAAATAAATCTTTAAAAAAAAAAAGATCAAAATCAAGCACAGTCCTTAGATTCTGACAACAGAATGGTGGGACCAGAGAAGGAGCTGGGAGGTGGGAGCCTTTTGGATGTTGGTGGGGCATACTAGAAACTTGGTGTGGGTGTGGTGTGGGTCCATACACTCTGAAGCTGTACTCCTAAAACACTCGCTCTGTAAACCACTGTTACCTCCCTCAACAATATGTGTCAGACTCTGCACAGGGGGTACTTGACATCTCATTTAATTCTCAAATATACCAAAAGTTTTATTTTCCACATTTACTGAACAGATAGCTCAGCAACTCATGTAATTTAGCCTGACTCACTCAGTGAGTAAGTGATATAGTCCAGATTTTAACCCAGCTCCAAAGCCTATATGTTCCACTAAGTTGCAAAACCTCCCACACATCTATAAAATAAGAGTTCTAAGGAGAGTCTTCTATTTCCACTTTAAAACATATTTTGTTCTTTTTTTTTTTTTTTTTCAGAAATAAAAAGATTTACTTAGGTTGCCAAATGATTCCAAATAACAAGCTAGTCTCATTCTGCTTCTATACGAGGGCATATTGACAAGACGTGCACAGTACAGATACCTCATTAATTTTTAGTAAATATGGACTTGTTGCTTGATTGACTAATATCTACATGGATTATGCTATCTCAGAATTTTGGCTTCCACCTTGCTGCCATCTGTCTTCCGCATGTTGCATGAGTCTTTTTATCTAAAAGGCTTCTAGATAAAAACAGAGTCAGCCTTGTCTCATGAGTGTCCCTTCCATACTTTATGTTTAATCAGACATAAATCCAGACTAGTCACTAACACACCAAAGCTAAACTCCACTAAAGTCAAGCCAAGAGTTGGATGTGGAATCCTGGCATGCTCTGACTATACCATCATAAAAGCTTTATATTCCCAGTCAGGCGTTCTCTTTCTTTGGTCGCTATAGAATGCCAATTGGGAAATTATGGGCAAATATTTATCATTTTGTTACCATGGAGAAGCCTTCCAACTGTGCCCTTTTTCATACTCTTACATATATTCTTTAACAGCAATATTGAGTACCACGGTGGACACAAAATAAAATCCAAAAGTGGTTTCTGCCTTCCAAGATCCTCCTTGAGAAAAATAATGCCAACCCATATGAACTGCTTTGACGCAGGGAACAACACACGAAAGATCAATAACAAAATCTTATTGGAGTTATAATTGTGATGAAAGCTCAGAGAGAAGGAATATTTTTCTACAATGGAAGCACCAAAAAGATTTGAAGAAAGTATTTCAATTTTTCAGGAATGGACTGTATTTAAACAAATGTGAAAGAGAGGAGGTGTCAGTTCATTCTCCAAGAAAGTGCTTTTCTTGCAAACAGAGGGACTAATTGCTGTGGTTCCAAACTATCTGTTCAAGACTGTTTGCATAACTGTCCCCCTGGGAAGACAGAAAATGTCTCTCTGCAGTGTGAAGGAGAAGGCATGCTTACTCCCCATTATAAAGTATTTGGGTTCCTAAAATTCAGAGTTCCTCTCCTATAACGCCACCCACCGATGGTGTAGGTTTTCTCCTCTTTCTTGGCCTTCTAAGAACTGAAGTCCCCACACTAGCACAAAGGCTAACACTCGGGCTGCTGCTTTTGGGGAAATTGAGAAACCATGACCAGCTCCCTTGTAATTTGCAAAGCCGGGCAGAATAGCAGACCCTTCATGGCTCCTAAAAGGGTATTTGCAGCAGAGATCACAGAATAAAAACACAGAAATAGGAACATGTGAGGGGAATGCAGAGAAAGATGTAAGTGTCTCCCTGTGGTTTTAAACAGCATCGCTGGAGTTGGTCCTCACAACTGAACTAAGACAGAACCAGCCAGATCGTGCCGAGTGACTTAACTTGATGACGTTGTAAGAGGGAGTTTTTTCCAGGTGGCCTTTCCGGGAATGGAATAATACGTTTAGTTATGTTATCTGTGGCAGGAAAAACTCGGTTCACTTCCCCAACATTCACCTCCCACATCAAGATGGGACTTGACAAAAGCTCCGACCACTGTGACTTCCACTGCTCAAAATAATGGGGGGTAGGGGAAGCTGAAATGTTTGCATATTTTCTATTCAGTGAATTTAATTTGGTCTTCACCAATTATGTTTCCCTTTCCATAATTGTCAGAGGAAGTTTGGAGCCAACTAGAAACTGTCTTTCCTCTCCTTGCTCTAAATGGTTCTGTTGGAATGCTCCCCAGCTTGGACCTTCACACTTTATTTCCTCTGGTGGTGAATCTCTATTCATGCAGTGTTTTCATCTTATTTTGCATATTCCTGTGTATCACCTCAAATCTTTCCTGGACTGAGGTCAACTATTAATTATTAATTATTCAACTATAGTTCATTGGTTATTGAAATGAACTGTGCTCAGTCTCAAAATCCGTTCCTTGCTCAAAATCCGACCTCCTTGCTGCCATCTCTTTTCAAAAGCATAAATGGTAATTCTAGTCAGAGGCACACGAAGCAGGCAAAGTAATGGTACTCTAGATCCCGACTTCTAGAGGCTGTGTAATCATTTTCTGCTCATTCAACAAACAAATCCAGGAGATGGGGCAGGAAGGAGAGAAGTCAGCATGGAAGAACTTAAGTTCTCCCCTCAAAGGTCCCCAAGTTTCGCATGATCATGCAGAGACAGAATATCATCCAGTTTGTGTCTGCATCATAAGGATTCTCTCTGCATAAAAATATACAGAGTGTAGACTACTTGATCTATCTGGGCTGATGGTATGTCAGTGACTTATCTTCTAAATTGCATTTTTCATCATCAAGTCTATTTACAAGCATTATCTAAAAGTTGTTGACACAAGGTGCCACAGGGTTTAATTAAATTGAAATAATTCAGAGTAGGGATTGGTGCCTGGACAACTGGAAGATGCTTTCCAAATGTTGTTCTTCCAATGAAGTATGTGGAATCCGTAAAATAACAATAATTATTTCAGCACCATAAATCAAGCTAAAATATTTGTTTCCAGAAATGTCCAGTAGAATGAACACCTTCCAGACTTAAGTCATCTCAACATAATACAGCTGTCTGGAACAACACTGGAATTTCTATATTTTCCCTTTTTTAGTGAGAAAGCACCTTTTGAGGCATGGATGATGGAAGAGAATGAAGATCTCATATTCCAGAATCTAGGCAAAGGTAAATAAGAGAAAGATGACTAATGCTTTGGGAGGGGAAATCATTTAAATTATCGTTATAAATTATCGTTATAAAGATCTTCTCTAAACGACAAGTATGCAAATATAAGGGATGCAGAGTTGAAAAGCACAGGACCTAGTAGAGAATAGGGAAGAACACTGCTTTTAACCAAAATCTGCAAGACATATAAACAGAGAAGACAAGAGGATCCACTGACATCTTTTCCCATGATCTAGAAGTTACACTTTCACCCACTGGGGTAACAGCACCCTGCAGAGGCTGAGAGCTGGAATTCAGGATCAGCTAGAGTCTCTGGATCAGTAAAGCCCGGTGCCATTGTTCCCCGTCTTGCTCTTTGGAAGTTACTTAGCCTCTCTCAGCCTCCATTTCCTCATCAGCAGAAGAGAAATAGGAAGGTCATGGTGAAGAACAAATGATTTCATGACCAGAAAGCAGAGAGAAATGCTGATACATGAGGGATGCTGTGGCCAATAAATTTTTTTCATCATTACATTTTGATTTGATGATAGCATTGACAGCAATAATGCAGTGCCACATGTATTTTCTATTAGTGATTGAATGATTACGTGTTTAAGCCAGTATGTGTTATAAGCAGAAGCTTAATAAGTTTACAGAGAAACCTACATTTTCTAGACTGAATTTAATACTACAACTGTCACATGCCCTCGTATTTCCCAATAATTATTGTAAGACTTGGCTTGCAAATGTCTGTATTATACCTACCTCGCTGACCTAAGCAGATGATAGATCTTCTCAGAAGAGCCTTTGTAGAAATAATTGGGGACTTGCAGGGAGGGTAATTGAGGTAACATCTGTTTACAACAGTCTATATGACTTAGAGGTGCAGGGCCACCCTTCAGGTACATGTTACTACACCACCCCCACCACCAAAGAACCCACAGTCCTCCATCTGAGACCACTGGGCCCCCTCCCCACGTTGCACCCCAGCTTCACCCTCCCTTCTGGTAGCCTCAATTCTGAAGTCACATCTCTAGGGTTTGTTTGGTTCCTGCTTTGTTTCTCTATATTCCACATGCAGGTGGAATCCATCCAGTATTTGTCTTTCACAAATGTTAAAATACAGGGCAGGTGTCTCCCCCCTCTTTGAAAGTTGTCGTTACACCACTTCGCTTTTACAAAACACCGACATCACTGTCTTCACCAACCAAAAGAAATCCAAAGAGGGTTTCCACATCTTTATTTTTTAAAGATTTATTTATTTATGCATATAGGAAGTGCAGGGGGGTGAGAAGATTCACCAGAGACAGAACAGGCAGATCTACTGAAATACACTGCTGAGGAGAGCAGAGGGCAAGACAGGAGAGGTCTGCTGCGCCACGTGGGTCACCTCCCTGGCAGGGAATCGAACTCATGCTGCAGTGGCTGCAGATAGCTTCATAGTGCTGTTCTTAACCCCTTGTGCCACCAGGGAGGTCCCGAGGGTTTCCACTTCTATGGCAAAGGTGCAAACAGCCTTCAAGACTTACTTTGCAGCCTTCCCCTGAGAATCCGTGACACCGGGACATGGAGTGGCCATGCCAGACTCCTGCCGGGGAGCAACTTCATACAGACTCAACTTCATTACAGCATTCCTTCTTTTACAATATATTCATGTTATTTTAGGTCTTATGTGTTATTTGGTATATTTGGTAAGTTATTTGGGGGGTCTGGGAACACTCAAAATGTTTTCCATATAAATTAATGGTAATTGCCTCTTCATCCTACACCATTCCAGGGTTTCATAGGAATGCTCAGCTTTCATTTGTGGGGGAACCTGTACTTAATTTTTATTATTTATCACATGTCTCCGTGAATATTACAGTGTAGTCTATCTTGGTGCACCATAAGTAAGAGACATTAAATCTACAGAAGCTGTCTGTGTTTTAAGAAAATCCAAGGTGCATGTTGTTTTTATAAGACTAGAGTGAGTGACCGAATTTGCTACAACATTAATGTTTCCTATTTTCCATTGTGAAATAGTTATGGTTAAAGAGCTTTAAATTAGCTTTCATCAAGGTAATTATTGCAATACGGCTTACTTACAACAAATTACAATTGTAAATTAAAAGACACATATAAACAGGTAAATTAGGTATAATTTGTGTTGTGTAATGCAAGGCTGCTTAGAGAATATCATTGGATCTACAAAACAGCAAAAAAACTACAAATTAGTGGCAGAAGTCACCATTACTTTAAAAGCAATCCAAAACTTAAAACAGTTCTGAATGTCAATGTCAATGAGAATAAATGCTTTTATTTATAAAATTTATACTTAAAAATAATGTAACAGGACCAGCAATTGTACAAACTGGAAAATGTCTATTTACATACTAATTAACTAAGGACTAAATACCCATTCTGTAGACTATCAAACACTTTTTTGTCCTCTTCCACATGACTAACTACCTTTTGGCCACCCCCTACCCCAACTTGAATTGGTTGTAGTCTAGTGCCAAGGATCCAGAAACATTATTTGTACAAATCCAGACAGTAAGTACCTTAAGCACCACAAGACAAATTGTCTCTGTTGCAACTACTCAAGTCTGACTTTGTAGCAGAAAGGCAGAAAAAATATCCATAAACAACACATAGCCAAATAGGTTATGTGGTCATATTCCAATAAACTTTATAAAAACAAGTGGCAGGACGACAGATCTGTTTACTTTTCTTTTTGTGGAGAAAACCCTCCTTCTTCACTCAAAAAAGAAAAAGGAAATACAGTTGTTGACCACCTGACCCAATGTCTTCTCAGTATCTGAGAATTAAGATGGAAAAATTGTGTTAAAAATTGATCACCCACCTCAAGGATAAAAGCAACTCAAATCTAACAATGTCATGCTACTCAAAGATTTCTTTTCTCTTTGGATGTGTAGATCACACAAAGATATACGTAAAAATTATTTCTGAGACATTACCTTCAAAAGAAATTTGTGGAGAGCTTGAAGATTTTTCACTTGCTAACACAAATGGTTCTTTCCAAAACATGTAAACAGTCAGAAATTACTAAACTTAAACTTAACGTGATTCTCTTTCCCACTTGGAAAAAAAATTCAAACATCGATTATTATTGTACTTAAAAAGAAAGCACTATGTGCAAATGTTTTTACTTAAGTGAAAACTAAGTGGTGCCCTAACCAAATTTGGGATTGAAATGAGAGGAAACCATTATAAGGTAGGAGTAAGTCCTTGTTTTTATATGCTCAGTTGTTCATTTATTTAAATATATTGAGTGCTTGCTGTTGGCCAGTACCATCCAGATACCAAGGAAAAAGAATTTTGAAAATAGACATCTTGCAACATCTCATAAAACTTTTCTATGGAGCATCAGAAATTCTAAGTTGATAACATAAGTTTGGGTATGCTAGAAAAACAATAGTAGAGGGAAAGGCTTGTTACACTATCAATTATTGGATGGAAGTCCTTCTTCTGGAATTGCACTTGTGTAGTTCAATCTGTCTGTGCACTATTTTATGTTATCATGGCTTACTCAGAATTGATTACAGAACTGGTGAGCAACAGAATCAAATTATAAGAAAGTTGCCATTGGACCTTGTAGGTGGGGAAAGGAATGGGAAATTTTCCATTTTCTGATTCTTCGGTAGAAAACCAGGAATCACACCACACCCAAGGCTGCCGAGGTGGAGCAGTTGTTTCTGGGAAAGTCTGGTGTCTTCTAAAGTGCCCGATGTAAATGTCAGTAATTATTTGGTAAATCAAATTTAATTGAGTTTCACAGTAAGTTGTCTTTATTTCTAAATAACAGATCTATTTGTTGCATTTTTGCTTATGGTTAATATTTCACAAATTGAACCTTTTTTTTTTAAACTATGATATACTGGTTCCCTTTGATAAGCTACGATGCTTGTACTATAGCTGTGCTTTATCCGAAGAGAAGTAAAAAAGCAGCAAAGAACAATAAAGCCATACATGTATACGGCCTCTGAACAGTTCTTTTCTAAGTATGACAAAGGTATAAAATTTAAAATGCATAAAAACAAGTGTATATTATAGGTGTACTATACAAGCAAAGTCAAATTATTTTTCAGTAGATTAATAACATGAGATAATGGTCATATAATATCTTCCTGACCGTAAGTACTCAACCATTTGATATGATCAATTAATTGGTGTTCTCAGAGACTCCTACATTTTGAGCCTCATGAATAAGTCATCTAAATTCATAGGACCCTGGATGCTTCTGGAACTCTATAATTCAACTGCAGTAACAAAGAGAAATTCTCTCTTCCTCAGATGAAATACTTATTCGCCAATTAGCAAGAGTTGCTTGTGGTCAAGACAATAACAAAGAACAGAGAGCTAAGTTTAGGTGACCTGTTGCTGTTCTCTGTTTCCATAGATGAGGAAAGTGTGATGCAGAGAGTACTTCAGAAAAATAATTATGAAAAACATGGGAGAAGAGGTGTATTAAGACCACATGTAGATGAGATTACGTGCCATGCATGGTTTATTTTTTTTTTAATATTTATTTTTTATTTATTTTTTTTATTGTCCAAATGGGTTTACTTTATTTTTTTTTAATTAATAAATTTTATTTTTATATTCCCCATACAATTGCAATCCCCCCATTCTGACCCCAATCCCTCCCCTCCCGCCCCCCACCCCCCAAAAAGTGTCTCTGGTTCATAGTTTTTGTTGATTTTGATTTTCACTTTCTTATAGTTATTCATTTTCCTGGTCCCTTATTTAAGTTTTCTAGATCCCTGCTATGAGTGAGACCATCCAGTATTTTTCTTTTTCTTTTTGGCTTATTTCACTGAGCATGATCCCTTCCAGCGTCATCCATGTTGCTGCAAATTGCATGTGTTTATCTTTTTTGAATGCTGAGTAATATTCCATGGTATATATGTACCACATCTTCTTGATCCAGTCATCTATTTTTGGGCATTTGGGCTGTTTCCAAAGCTTAGCTATTGTAAACAGTGCTGCTATAAACATAGGGGTGCAGGTGTTCTTTGGAATTGATGTTTCTGTGTCCTTTGGGTAAATACCTAGGAGTGGAATTGCTGGATCCTGTGGAAGCTCTATGTTTAGTAGGTCCAGAAATCTCCACACAGCTCTCCACAGTGGTTGGACCAGTTTGCACTCCCACCAACAGTGCAGAAGAGTTCCTTTTTCTCCACAACCTCGCCAACATTTGTTGTTGCTAGTTTTTTTAATATGTGCCATTCTCACTGGTGTAAGATGGTATCTCATGGTAGTTTTGATTTGCATTTCCCTGATTGCAAGTGATGTTGAACATTTTTTCATATGCCTGTTGGCCATTCGCATTTCCTCTTCAGAGAAGTTTCTTTTTAGTTCCTCTGTCCATTTTTTGACTGGATTATTTTCTTTGTTGTTGTTGAGTCTCATCAGCTCTTTGCAGATTTTTGTGATCAGTCCTTTATCATTAGTGTTGGGTGCAAAAATGTTCTCCCAGTTGGTGGGGTTTCTCTTTGTTTTTGTTATTGTCTCTTTTGCTGTGCAGAAGCTCTTTAATTTGATGTAGTCCCAGCTGTTGATCTTTGCCTTCACTATCACTGCTTTGGGTGATGTGTCTGTAAAGATGTCTTTGATATGCAAATCACGTAGTGTTTCGCCTATATTTCCTTCTATGTATTTTATGGTTTCAGGTCTTATGTCTAGTTCTTTAATCCATTTTGAGTTGATTTTTGTGTATGGTGTGAGGTAGTGGTCAAGCTTCATTCTTTTGCATGTAGCGACCCAGTTTTCCCAGCACCATTTATTGAACAAACTTTCTTTGCTCCAATGCATAGTCTTTGTTCCTTTGTCAAAGATTAGTTGACCATAAATCTGTGGGTTTATTTCTGGATTTTCTATTCGATTCCATTGGTCTGTATGTCTGTTCTTGTTCCAATACCATGCAGTTTTGATGATTATGGCTTTGTAGTATAGTTTGAAGTCTGGGAGTGTGATGCCTCCATTCCCTTCTTTTTTTTTCAGGAGAGCTTTGGCTATTCGGGGTTTTTTGTGATTCCATATGAATTTCATCAATAATTGTTCTATTTCTTTGAAGAATGCCATTGAGATTTTGATTGGAATAGCATTGAATCTGTATATTGCTTTTGGTAGGATGGCCATTTTAATAATGTTTATTCTCCCAATCCATGAGCAGGGGATGTCTTTCCATTTCTTTGTGTCTTCTTCTATTTCTTTTAACAGTGTTTTATAGTTTTCTTTGTATAGGTCCTTTACCTCTTTTGTTAGATTTATTCCCAAATATTTGATTTTTTTTGTTTCAATAATAAAAGGGATGGTTTTTTTGATTTCTTCTTCTTCAGATTTATTGTTTGTATATAGGAAGGCTACTGACTTTTGCGTGTTGATTTTGTATCCTGCCACTTTACTGAACTGATTGATGAGTTGAATTAGTTTTTCTGTGGAGTTTTTGGGGTTCTCTATGTATATATGTACATAGAGAACCCCATGCATGGTTTAGAGCTGGAGAGATGTAGTGTGATTTCCAACTGTTGAGTGACATGGCCCAATTTTAGAACCATCACTCTTGAAGCGTAGGCTGGACCCTACACTCCATCTCCTGCACTGCCAGGTCCCTGGGCCGTGCTCTCACGTCCCTGTGCCTCTGTGTTCTTCCCTCTGATGAGAAGGCCCCCCCTTCCTTGCCCATCAGACTCATCCTTCCTTCAAGTCTCAGCATAGACGTGGCTTCTTCATTGACTCTTCCAAAGCAGTCAGTTGATTTCTCTCTCAATCACAAGCTACAGCTGTTAGTGTATCTGATTCCTCCTCTAGACTGAGAGTTCTTAAAAGTAGGGACTAGGTCTTGTTCTATTTTGAATTGAGAATGCTTAACAGGGGACCTGATAGACTATGTACTTAAAAAGGGCAGAGTTATAAAGGAGGTAACATTTTGTCTTTCCACCCCCTTTGTCTGCACTCACACACCTGGTATTGCCTCCTCCTTTTGTGCCCAGTTGCCTGTGAGATGCCCAGAGCTCTTCATTTAAATGTCCCACTAAAGCCCATCATCCCAGCATCTCCAGATCTAGACTGGATGGTAGAACAACACTCTTCCTTTGGGGAAATAAGTACTAAAATCCCAACAAATTTCAGACACAGTAGCTTCCCAGCAGAAGCAGAGAAGGCAAGTATTTCACTAAATCACATTCTATAGGTGGTTCTCAATACAGTTTGAATGCGGATATGTAAGAACTAGAAAAACATTTTCAATTCACAAAGGCATAGTTATCACAGCACTCCTCTAGCACATATATTTTAGGTGTAAATATGAGGTTTTTCCTTTTCAGAAAACTAAAACTTCATTGACACTTTTTGTATGAAATGATGGTATCTAGTCACAAAGAAAAAACTCAACTGCACACATCAATATGGATGACTCTCAAAAGCTTAACAAGCAAAAAAAGGAAGTCACAGAAGAATAGATTAAGTATGATTTCATTTATTTAACATTTAAAACACTCAAAGCTATTTATACTTTATGGAAACATTCATAAGTGTTTAAACCTTATAGAAAAGCAAATGAATAGCACAAAATCTAGGCAAGTGTTACCTCCATGAAACAGGCAGGGGAAGACGGAAGACTTGACTTCTAAGATAAATATTCTATTTTCTAGTTAGGCAATGGGTAACCATTATATGATCATTCTTTAAACTATGTATAAGTCCTTGTTCAAAGGTATGGCATGTTTCATAATGACAAAAGAAAATCAAACACTCTAAAAAGCCATACAAAGAAAATAATAATCATCCACAGCCCACCAGCTCAGAGGTCACTATTAACAAACCTTCAGCACATCTTCCTTCTTCCACACATGCACACATACATCCATAAAACTTTATGTGTGTATATCAGATCATATAGTATAAATACTGTTACCAGCCTGCACTTTATTCAACAATACACCATATGCATTGTTGAAGAATGAACTCCATGACATATAATTGAGTGAGAAAAAACATTGTGAGCATACTAAGAACACACACAAAAAAGGAATGCTCTCGCCCAGTGTGATTAAATGTAATTTCTTCAGATCTCCAGGATTCGTATGACAAAAGAATTTTATACATTCCAAACAATTTTCCAGAGAATGCCACCCAAAACTGACCTTCCCTAAGAAAGTAAACTTAGCTGTAATACCCTACTTTAATCCACAAAGTCAGACATCTTTACTTGTAAGCTAAATACTTCTTTACTGCAGAACAAATGTGCCAAAAGTGATATTCATCATTTTCAACATAGAAAAAATAACCATATTACATCAGAGCCCATAAAGCATTGAAAATGGGAGAATGATTTTCTCACTTCAGACATTCATGTCAGGGGTATAAAATAGAGCCTTAAAGTTCTATTCTGTTACTAATGGAATTGTTTCTATCTAAGACCCCAAATTATGTCTCAATCATGGCAACATTTATGAATACTAATAGCCTCTCACTGCTATGTTAGTAAACTATTGTTTCAAACTGACATGACTTCTGGACCAAATTATTCCCACGAACAAACTTCTTGCTAGCCAGAGCCTCAGTAAATATTTCCTATGAACTTGAATTTTTCAATACAGCAAGCTGCAACTGGTAACCATACACTTCACACTCATGGCTTTCTATAAATGTTTTAGTTTGAAATAATAAATGCTTTTAAAAATACCTCCACTTTGATAGGAAAACCCCATTCACCTCACAGCTCATTCCCACTTTTTAGTAATTTTTCTCTCATCAGGTTGACTCAAATTGAAAACATATCACCAAGGCGCACCACAGCCTGACATAGGTTTCAGAGTTGGGGGTGGGGGACCAATAAGTGGGACCTGAGGACTTGTGGAAAATGGGACTTTTCTTATCAAAACATGATCGTGAGTTTGGAAATGTGCTCACAAAAATAATTTTGGCAGAGGCAATTCGATGCAGTTCCCACCATCCCCCAAGCAGGCTTTTATCAGTCTAAAAGATTGTTATAAGACTCCACACCTACAATTCAAGTTTCTCATTTCCTCTTAAATAAACTAAATTGAATTTCTGTAGCATAGCTGTTTCAAAGGGTTTTCCCTTTCTAAGTGAATGCTGTGTGCACAGATATTCCCAATTCATTAAACCTTGTTCTCCAAGCAGGAGACTGGGAGCAGCGATAACATGCCGGGCTTGAGAGGCAAACACTGTGAGGGGGTGATGTCTCCGGGCGACCAGCAATGCTCGAATGAGGAGTTAGAAACTCCTCACGTCGGGTCATAGGTGAGCATCTTCGCCTTCAGATGACATCCTCAGCTCCATGTTGTCGCTTGCCTGGTCCCTGTTACCTTCCCTCAATCACTGATCTGGCAAATGCACATGACCTAGGTAAATGCAATATTTTGCATTTCATTGAATTCTTTTTATAAAATCGTCCTGCTTAACAATTGTACAGGGAAGGACAGATTTAGACTTTTTGTGGTGAATTAAACGTAATACACACCAATTTTTATTTTTAGTGATATATGCCTGAATTGTATAATGTCACAAAGCAATGTGACATTGCTTTAAAAAATCTTTAAAAATTATCCTGCTTACGTATGAAAAGAAACTCATGGGTAAACACAAAGCAGGTAAGTGTGAGAAAAATAAAAATAAATAAACTCCATAATGTTATGGAATACCAGACAGTCCCTCTTAATGTCAATCCCATCCCAGTTCGCACAGATGGTCACGGTCACTCATGTTAATTCTGCACACAATAATCACAGACTAAGAAGCCCATGAGTTTGCTGTGCTTCAAATCTTGATGATTCCACAGGATACATACCACAATGAGATGGACATGGGTGATGGCTGGCAGGGAAAGGGAAAGGCTTCATGTAAACTGGAACAGATGAACAAAGAGAAGGGACTCTAGAACCCATTCCCAAGAAGCCACCATATCTGGGACACTCAGGAGCCCTGGCAGAGAACAGAAGAGAAACCCACCGTCAACATTGCAAGCTTCTGCTCTGATGCAGCACCACTTATTAAATAAAGCAAGCATCAAGAAATAAGGCCACACCTTGGGTAAACCCCAAAATGTCTAGAGGTTGAATTTCATTTGGAAAATTACCCAGAAGTTCGACTGCTTGAGCACCACACTGGCTTCACGCTAGTTCGAGCCCCAGGGTGCAAGCAGTAATTTGGGGAAAGAGAAATAATAATGATTTATTTTACCTGAAAGTGGTTGTGCTAAAAATGAGAATCTTTAAAAGTAATTTGGTCCTTTTCAATAGTCTTTTTAAAAAGGCTTACCACATTTACAGTCCTAGAACTAAATTCAAAAGTCACAATCATTCAGTAATATTTTCCCAAAAGAAAATTCTTTGCAACAAGCCAGCAGGAGGCATAGTCCCACTTACTGGGTGTGCTGTTCCTACAAATTTCATGGTTGATGTTTTATTGCCTTTCTCTCGACTAACCAGACTTAGCAATTCTCCCTGAATGTTGCATTCACTTCACCACATTGCAAAGCATCCTTTCATATTTCTTTCTCAGCTCTATTTTTTTTTTCAATCGCTACTCAAACTAGACCCTAATGTCAGGAGGTGACTTCGTCATGTGAGATACAGTCTCTCCATTCAACAGTCGATCCATGTCTCCCAGCACATCCCCAGCACCCCTTCTTGGGCCCCATCTATTCTCACATTCCTGCTTGGCTCTCTTCCCTTATTTGAAGTTATGTTCATGGCTGAGCAATGCAATCACTACCTCTCCCACCCACAAATAGAATCCATTAAGTAAAAATTCATTCCAAACTCATCTGAGGGTAGTGAGGAAGACCGGGTAAACCCCAAAAGGTCTAGAGGTTGAGTTTCATTTGGAAAAGTACCCAGAAGTTGGACGGCTTATCCAGAGCTTATCCTCACAATGAGCGTGGCTAGAGATGTGCTGACAGGGAGGAATTAAGGTCCCACCAGGCACCAGGGAAGACCAGGTTTGTAGCCCATTGCTGCACACGGCTTCTGAAAGGAAGGAGGAGGTGAGGGAAGATGTTGAGAGAGTAGCAGGTCAGGAAGCCTCACGTCTAGCCTTTCCAGAAGCCCATAGAAGAATTTTTCATGCTGTGCTTCAAACTGGGAAGACCTCATACATCTACAAGAAGAAACTTCTGACAAAGAGAGAGCTCATTGGGAAGTGAGATTAAGACTCCCTTGCTAAAAATAATTTATTTTCCAACTTGAAATACCCAAAGTCTCTAAAGGCTCTGTTATTTCCTTGAATATAAAAAGTGGGGTTTGCAGTGAAGAAAAGTCTATTTGGAAAAGGAAATTAGCAAAAGGAGCTTTATTTGAAAATTTTGAGGATACCTACCTACTTGGGTTTTGAGGGCAGGAGCTGAAAAAATTCTTCAATTTAACCATTCAGTGGGAAACAAAAATAGATCGATCTTTTTAAATCAGTGTGGATGGCACTTTGATCTGAGCTTTGATAAAAATAAAATAACTCCGATCACTGTTTGATTGAACTAGGACAATAGAGGGAATTGAGGGATTGGATCATAGAATAGAGCATGGAAATAAAACATTCCTTCAAGACAGCTGCCAAATCACCTTTTCCTTCTCAGAGTTTCATTTAAATCATTAAAAAGAAAAGATAGTTGTTCTGTTGTTAAGCATGTGGGGGGTATAACCTATTTCATTGTTGATAACATTCATCAATACGGGTAAATTATTTTATGCACGTTACCCAAAGGAT
Organism: Talpa occidentalis; assembly: GCF_014898055.3. Taxonomy (NCBI): domain Eukaryota; kingdom Metazoa; phylum Chordata; class Mammalia; order Eulipotyphla; family Talpidae; genus Talpa; species Talpa occidentalis. The sequence goes on along the minus strand of NW_023604295.1, from coordinate 137,047,858 downwards.
GCTTCGCTGGTCCCTTCTGATGACTAACTTGCTATTTCCAGGGTTTAATCCCATTCATGGATTTTTCTGTGGCATCTACAGTGGGCACAGGAGGTACTGAAGATAAGCTAAGACTGGGGCCTCCCGGGTGGCACAGATGTTAAAAACAGCTCTATCGAGCTATTACCAGCCACTGCAGCATGAGTTCAATCCCCAGCCAGGGAGCTTATCCACATGGCTCAGCAGACCTCTCCTGTCTCACCCGCTGCTCCCCTCAGCAGTGTATTTCAGTCAGTCTGCCTGTTCTGCTCCCCATTCTGTTTCTGGTGAATCTGCTCACCCCCTCTGCACCTCTGGCCCCAGCTCTTGTATGCATAAATAAAATAAATCTTTTTTTAAAAAAAATATAAGCAAAGACTTTCCATATGTGTCCTTGCTCTTCCTGAAAACCATTTTCTTCTAGAAGAAAAAAAAAGGCTCTGCTTCAACAGGAACATATCTTCTCACATCTCCCAACAATCTGGATAGTAAGATTCTCTAAAGGCAAGTGCTATTCATTTTGTTGATTAACACTGATAAAGGACAAAAAAAGAAAGAAAGAAACATTTTTATCTGTGTGCTTTCCTAGGATTTAAGCACACTAAGCACATCAATGAATACATAAATCCCTCTGGATAAAAGGAAAACATTCCATAAGAGAAAAAAGTTCTGCACTTTCTTTGAATGTAAAATACCAGATAATATGTGCATGTCCATCATGCAATTGTCCGTGAATAAAGAGAGACGCTCCATCCCCAGGATTATTTTTAAGGTGTGAAGAGTAGGTGAAGTCTTATCTCGCTCAAATAATACTTCCAAAGCATTAGACCCCACTCTGTTAGTAAGCCAAGCACTTGGGCCGAGCAGTGTCTCCAGAGTTTATGGGAAACATCTTTATGTAGGTAACAGAAAGTTTCTTTTTCTCCTAAAACTCACATCAAATAGTCAAAGACAAATACTGTATGACTTCATGTATGTGTGGAATCTAGGAAACAAAATAAATAAGAAACACAAAACTCAACGATGCAGTGTTTGGGGGGTACCAAAGGAACATGGGTGAAGGCAGTCAAGAGACACAAGTTACAGGGATGCGGGGAGGCCGGGGCTCCGAGGCAATGAAACTATGGCAAGTTAAAAGATTGCTAAGAAAAAATGGAGAAAGTTCTTGTTGCAGTGACCCTTTCACACTGTATACCAACGTCAGATCGTTTTGTTGTGCGCTGAAAACTAGGACTATATGTCAATTATACTTCAAAAAAAAAGAAAAAGAAAAAATTCTTACCCTTTCTGCCCTAGAATTACAGAAACACAGGAGCCCAGGAAGCCAGCTGGAAGGGGAGAGAAGAACAAGTAGGAACAAAGTTCAACATGGAGGAAAAGAAGCTAACAACACCGCCTCAGAAACTCCAGTGACTGCAGAGCAAGCAGTGTCCTGGGCCGCATTCTGGGGTAGAGAAGGAACAAGAGTCTCTTCTATCCTCTTCCATCGCTGGCAGAAGCAGCAGCAAAGCCCCTGCCCCACCCCGCACATTCTTCCCAACTGTCTAATGCTTCACGAGCTTGGACTCTGGAGTCCCCCGGAGTTCACATAACGACACCATTTTTTTTTAAATAAAATATATTTTTCAATTATTATTTTTTTAATTTTAGATATTTTACATCATTTTTTCATTTTTGCACTTTTTTAATTTCTGTAACTTTTTTTTTATTGTGGTGACATTGCTTAAGAACACTCTATGACTAAGGGATGGGCTCACACCTCTTCAGGTGTCTGTCAGCACCCCACCCCACCACCAAGCCCTGGATCCCTCCTTCATAGTCCATGGGGTGGACTATGAAGTCCATGGGGTGGACTCCCCCTTCTGTTGACCAACAGCCGCCCTCGCCCACTATGGTCTCTAGTCCTCCGCCAGATTTCTCAGGTTTGTTTTGGTTTCATTTTTCTGTTCCTTTATATACAACATGAGTGAAATTGCCCAATGTTTGCCTTTCTCTTTCGGACTTATTTCACTTCACATAGTCCTCCCCAGTTCCACCCATGTTGTCCCACATGACAAGATTTCATTATTTTTCAATAGCTGAGTGGTATTCCATTGTGGGTGTGTAGATACATAGATAGATAGATAGATAGATAGATAGATAGATAGATAGATAGATAGATAGATAGATAGATAGATAGGTAGGTAGGTAGGTAGATAGATAGATAGATAGATAGATAGATAGATAGATAGATAGATAGATAGATAGATGGATAGATGAGTGGTATTCCATTGTGGGTGTGTAGATACATAGATAGATAGATAGATAGATAGATAGATAGATAGATAGATAGATAGATAGATAGATAGATAGATAGATAGATAGATAGATGGATGGATGGATGGATGGATGGATGGATGGATGGATGGATGGATGGATGGATGGATAGATAGATAGATAGATAGATAGATAGATAGATAGATAGATAGATAGATAGATAGATAATACAATACCTTCTTTATCCATTCATCTGTGGCTGGGCAGGGCCTCGTTTCCATAATTGGCATATATCCCTTTGAATTAATGCCTTTGCTTTCTTTGGATAAATACCAAGTTGTAGAATTGCTGTCATATGATGGATATATTTTTAATATTTGAAGAAAATTCCACACTGCTTTCCACAGGGCCTGGATCAGTCTACATTTCCACCAACAGTATACAAAGGTCCCTTTTCCCCTCATCCTGTTTTGGGACTTTTTTTTTTTTTAAAGATTTATTTCTTTCTTTATTTATTTCTCTCTTTATTTATTTATTTATTTATACAAGAGCTGGAGCACAGGCCAGAGATGCCGGGGGTGAGAGAATTCACCAGAGACAGAGCAGGGAACAGAACAGGCAGATTGACTGAAATACACTGCTGAGGGGAGCAGTGGGTGCTACAGGAAAGGTCTGCTGCACCATGTGGATAGCTCCATGGCCAGGGATCGGACTCATGCTGCAGAGGCTGCGGATAGCTTCATAGGTTGCATCTTAACCCCTTGCACCACCAGGGAGGCCCTGTTTCTGGACTTTTTGATATGGACCATTTTTATAGGTGTGAGCTGGTATCTCATTATAGCTTTGATTTGCATTTCCCTACTGGTAAGTGATGTTGAACATCTTTTCACAGCCTGTTGGCCATCTGTTTGTCTTCTTTGGAGCAGTGCCTAGTTAGCTTTTCTGCCCATTTTTGATTGGGTTTTTTTCTTTTTGTTGAGTTGTATGAATTCTTCATAGATTTTTGAATATTAGCCTCTTGTCAGATATATGATGTGCAAATATTTTCTTCCATTAGGTAGGATGTCTTTTCATTAAGTGATAGTTCTTTCATTGTGCAGAAGTTCTTTTAATTTGAGGTGGTCCCATTTTTTTTTTGACTTTTGTTTCTTTTCCCCTTGGAGTCAAGTTCCCAAAGACAATCCTGATGACTCTACCATTTATTATTTTCATGACCTTGAGCAAATTTCTTAATTTCTGTGCCTCAAGCTTTTAATGTATAAAATGAAAACATGGCATTCTCATAAAATTATTGAACAGTTTAAATTACATAAAGCATATCCTATTTTATCATAGTGCATGGAAGATGGTAAGCACCCAATAAATTACATTTCTGTTCATCTCTCCAACAGTCCTTTAAAGTCAATGTCATCATCTCCATTTATAGGGGAGGGTACAGAGTTAAGGAGGAGAGGACACGCGCTGGCTTCATACTATTTTCCCCCAGATAGTCTCTGTGTCCCTGAAACATCCGGCTCCAAATGAATACCCTTGTTCTATGCCACACTGTTTCTCCACACCCAAGAAAGCCAGCTTGAGAAATGATGACTTAATGTAATGCAAAGTAGTCAATCAGCAGTGTTTAACCAAATTCCTAGCAATCTAGAGGTCTTCCTCTAGACTGACCTTCCCAGGCTACACAACTTAATACTAGAAAGTACATTCCTTGACTATCTGCAGTCAATCCCAAGCACACAAAGCCTCCTTATACAACAAGAGTCTTCACAACATAAGATCCCGCTAAAGAGCTAATTCTTAAGTCTCTTTGAGTCTTGGCCTGCCACTAACCCAAACACCTCCCAACCCCAGAGAATCAGATCAAAGAAAAAGACACTTTCTCCAGGGAAAAAAAATATGCACATACACATGCTCACAGAAACACCTGCAATTTCATTGTGTTCGGAGACTTGGGGGAATCCATTCAATCCAGTATAGGAATCCCCATTCTAAAATGCCCCATTCTAAAATCTGGAACAAGGCTCCATTTACAAGGATGCTTTTTTCTACTATCTTCATCCTACTCTGTTTTGCTTTGTTTCTGTTTGATTTTTTTCCCTTTTTTTCCCCCCAGCTCTCTTCCCTATCTCTTACCTCTCTTATTCTTCCTTTCTCAAGTCTCCACCCCCTTCCTACCTTGGCGATCAGACAAAGTCATTATCAAGAGCTCCTTCTCCCTCCCACCCTCCCTTCTGTATCCTTCCTGACCAGCTGATTCCGGAGAGGAATGTGATAACTTATCAATAGGCATAGGTTGCTCCATAGGAATATTGGCCAGTCGAGGAAACAGTCGTTCTTTGAAAGATAGCAGATCAGAACTCTTGACTCTATCAGGGAGTGTTTTCTCCTAATTCTCCAGTAAATGCAGCCACTTTCCATTAAATATACACAGATTCACTGCATCCTGTTTTCAAGGAAACAGATTCGCTAACAAGTTAACAATGCTGGTATAGATATCTGTGTACTCATGTGTCCTATGTCTGTGACTTTTTTATGGTGCCCATCCACTGAGTAGTTAAGCACTCAGAAAAGGATATATTAGGAACAGAATAGCCCTCACTGAAACAACATTTGCATTGAAATGTGCCCATCAACGTTAGGTTTCTCCATTCCCTTCAATGTGTGAATAAATTCCATTTATACCAGCTTTTTTAATCAGTCTTTTAAAAATTCATGATGCAATCATTGGAATCGTTGGTCAACTTTATAATCTCATACATACGTTTTTATATACGTTTTGCCTGTGCAATTGCCTTCTATGAAAATCTGGTTAAGTAATTATAAGAATGAAAATTCTCAAGTTGAAATAAAATGCAAAAACCTGGACTAACATATTTAAATGAAATAGTGTTCAAAGGATTTGTCTTATAGTTTTCTTTTTGATGCATTTTATATCTCTATAATATTCTATCATCAAAAAATCTAAAAAGTCAATATTTCCATTCCTAAGCAAATAAAAATGCTTTGTGTAGACCAAGAATTTTCTTTAAAGATGCTTGTCCAGAAAGTAGTCCTTTGTATTTGCCATGTGGAAGTTTCCACAAAAACCAAGTAAGATATGATGATCATATTTTTAATAAGTCAGATTTAGCACCACAAATGTGCCTCAGATTATAAACGGAACATTTTGTGAGTGGCTAGGCAGGCAAAATTCAAGGAGAGAGACAAGTCCTTTATAGGAACACTGCACATCTAGCTCAGAATATTGCGAATATTTCATAGCAACTTCATCGGCATTTCTGCTCACTATAACAATCATTTAAGGTTCTGTTACTGTGAAGTCATTCACAGGACAGAAACACTTTTTTTATTTGGAAAGAAAAAAAACGTATAAAACGAATAGCATTGGCAAATGTTTCTAATCATTTCCTTAAAATACCAAACCACCAAACAATCTTTTTATTTACTACGTTTTGCTTGGGTACATAAATCAAAGGACAATAACAAGCCAAACGTCAAAGAAACTTTTTGACACTTCATACATTTGAGCAAGCTTAGCCGATAAACAGTTTAGATGAAGTTATGGTTTGAAATATGTTTCCCAAGAGGACTGTGGTTCATAAATTGCTATCAGGCTACCTCTGTCATTATTGATTTGAGACAATCTAAGGTACCCACAGCTATTATTACATCTAGCATTACTTGACCTGCTTTTTTGGAGAATGATAGTTGGTTATGCAAGGACAACTACCTATCTGTCCTGTAAGAAACATACAGTTTGCTTGTCATCGGATATATAAAATACACATTCAATTTGAAATCATGACCAACAATTAAAAGAGGAGGAAATGTAATCCATTTTCAAAAGTTCAACAATTTCCATAATCCTGAAATGGTGTTGAATCTGTTGTTCTATAATAACCGTACTGCAAAAGCCTGGAAAAATGAAGACATTTTCAAAAGCACATCAAATGAATGAAATCTGCATCTCAGCATTTTCTAAATATTGCAATTTTCTACACTTGTGCCTTTAAGTCTTCTTTTGCAGGGAATTGATTTTAATAAGCTTATTAAAAACAAGCCCACAATCAAGTGAAATATTAGTCACATGATGTGTGTGTGTGTGTGTGTTTATTCCTGCAAAAACCAATTTGCCTGTGTTCTCAGTGAGGTTAAGGGTATAGAACAATTTACACTGCAGCCCCACACCATGCCCTCTGCCTTGTGGATTTGGGAAATGTCAGAAAAAGATCAGAGCAAGGATCCTGCTACCTTTTATTCAGATCCTCTGGTCTTAACCTTCAAGGAAATACTTAAAGGTTAGTTATGACTTGATCGCTCTGCATTAGCTCTGTCACCAGTGACCCGACTTCACAAAAGCACAAGACCAGAGTTTCAGAAACAGACTTGCTCTGTGTCATCAACCACGAGAGTTGTGATAAATTTATGAATTTTATCAGCCTTGCTTTTTAAAGTCCTGGTAAGTTAAACACTCAGAGGTGGAGGTTTCCTGTGAGCCCTCTTAATCATCCTAGGGCCACAAGACAGCACGTTTGAGGAGAGCAATCCAAATAAAAATTTGACCGTGTCACCTTCTCACAAGAAACCTGCCAAACGTAAGGGAAAATGTTTGGCTTTCTTAGTTTAAAAAACAAAAAAACAAAAAACAAAAAAACTTCAATTAAAAAACAACTCTCTCTAGAACTTACTGATTTGAAACCCTTTGAACACCTCATTCAAGGAAATAGCACTTGCACAACTATCTCCCACAGGCTTGTGAGCCCTCTTCGTGCCTCAAGGAATCTTTGCTGATTTCACACAATCACCTACTTAGCATTCTAAAGAAGGAAGTTTTGCCAAAGCAAACTGGAATTTACCTCGGTTTTGACCTTTGGCTGGAATGACTTAGGAATCAGAATGCCTAAAAAGAAAAAAGACCCTTCCACTCATTCATCATTGACAGTGTTCATGGCACTGAACTTGGGGAAACAGCTCAGATCCTGGTAAGCAATTAAAAGACTCTCAAGATCACTATCAGTTGCTTCACTCACCTATCCCCTTCGCCCCAAAATAAAAATAAAACCAGTTTGTTTTGAGTAATTTTCAATATGATACACCAGACCTTCTCCATAGTGCGTTATTTCGAATTAAAACAGAGCCTCTAATTGCAGAATATCTTTTTTTAGATTATAAACCATTGAATTTCTTTCACAAGGACCCTGGGAAACTTCCACAGATTTGGTTTACTGCTCTAAAAGTATCTAAAAATGCACAGGGCATTTTACTCTGATAAAGCACTTCTGACACATAACTATTAACCTCTGAACAAAGGGTCTCCATCTACTTTTTCTCTTGACCTTATATCCCACAGTCCTTTGCTGTAGTTCTGGCGTCACTTCAAAGACCTTAGAGCCCAAGAGGGGCTGCACTTACTCTATTTCCTCCTTCCTCCCCCACTTCTCTCTTTCTCTCTCTCTCCCCCTTACAAGTAGTTTCTTGCCTTTCTTAGAAAAACATCCAGTCTCTATCTTTCCACACCTTTACAGTTTTCCAAAAGTATTTTATTTTCTTTCTTTAAGGAAAATTCCCTTATTTTATAACTTGCCATGATAATATAAACTCAATTTACTAGACAAATCAGATCATACTGGATAGGCAAAACATTGCTTCCTCTCAATCAAAGCATGTAAGAGCTGGCAACAAGATCCTCGCTCCTCTTTTAAAAATCAGATGCCACAGAGGCTGCACAATTTGTCCAAAGCTGTAGGGCTGCTTGTGACAGACAGAAACCGCCTCTCAGGGGCACACCCGCTGGCTTTCCCTGTGGTGTGAAGAGACTGACTCTTTGTCCTGGGAGATGGTCACTGCCTGAACAGTGTCTGCTGGGCCACTCGGTGTCAGGCTGGGAGGAGATGAAGTGGGGGTCTTTGCATCCCCAATTCCACTCGGAACCTGGGCATTGTGGGATGTATGGTCCACGCTCACATTCCATTTTCTTACTATTTCTTTTCTTCTTCATTCTAAGAGAAGAGAAAGAAAATCAAGAAACTTTTTTAAAAATTAAACATAATTTTAAGAAGACAGAATTTCAGAGGTGATAGTAAACTTGAACTCTTGATGTCCATGTTGGTCACGTTTGCAGTAACTTGACGTTTGTGGTAACTTGGCTTCAGGTTAGATACTTGGCTACAAGGAAGCTGGGAGCAAAAGGCCAAGTTTACATATAATTGAGACTGTGATGTTATTGGTTATTACTAGAAACACCTTTAATTTTACTGTGTGCGTGTGAATCTCACCTAATTATTTTGCTATCCAAAGTATCTGCAATATGTAATAATCAGGATGTCTCATAAATTCACTTCCAATCATTTGATTACTCATAAAATCTTTTATAATTACAACTCCTCATACTACTCCTACATCAATTTCACATATCAAATATCAAATATATTACTCTTCTGGGCAACATAATTTCATAAACATAAGAAATTTCTTTTATGCTACATTTTAAGGAAAATATCCACTTTGCTTTTTAACTTGTTTTTTCCTGGGATAATCCTAAGGCAATATTGATTTCATTTTCAGTTTATTTTAAGATATTCTCTGATAAATGATTTCAACTAAAGGCTTAATAACTTTTAAGGAAAATAACTTGTCTTCTACTCATGTTTGTTGTCACCTTTAAGAACAAAGTCCCAGGAGTCAGGGTTTATAGTCAATCAAAGAAAGGCACGTTACTTTCTCGTTTTAATGGCAGAATGGGGACCTTTAACTTTCCTGGAGGTTTTGCTCTGGGGTTCGTGTGAAGCAGAACTTCCTTAACGCTAGTAATCAGACCCACAGGACATGTGTTAATTGCTCCTGACATGTGAAACTATCTGCGGTATCTCAGCTAATAACACCATGGCAGACATTGCACTTTGGAAAAGAGTAGTATTGAAAGCCATTCCTTGTCTGTTTTCTTACCTTCCTCCATCCTCTCAACCCATTAGCATAGCTCATTCCAATAATGTCAAGAATCTAATTCCAAAATAGCTGCAAAATGCTCAAGGAGAGAATCGAGTGATAAGTATCCCATCAGGGTATGATTGGAGGTGATCGCCAATCTGTTGTCGCTTGGGCAAAATAATATTTGTGCAACCCCACAGAAGCACATAATTGATGCAGCTTCACAATTGCTAGTAGCTTCAAATAAAACATCATTTACAGGAGAGTTGCCCTCACGTCGGTTCCTATTGGCTGCGCTGGGAATTTGGTGCAGAATGTGGGCATTTCTTTCTACCCAGGCTTTGAAAATCGTTGCATTATTTGAAGTTCTTGTTTTCAAAACACGGAAACCTCCTCAGATGAGCATAAGTAGAAAAAAAGAAAGGTGTGGGAGGGGATTGAATGGAAGGACATGGAAGCTTACAGAATAGGTAGGAGGCTGGAGCCTCAGGCTGGGGAAACACACACACACACACACACACGCACACGCACACGCACACACACACACACACACAGGACAGTGAAAAACCCAGCAGCAGATAGGCTGAGCAGGGTGTCGTAATCCCACCACTGCTGCCAGGAACATGCCCTCCATCCATCCCTGGCCTCCTGACACTCTTGCTCATGATTCAGAGTTCCAGAAGACAATGTTTGATTGCCCAAATCTAAATCACAAGACTACGTCTGGGCCCCTTTAGCCAATTACGAGACTCCTGAGGACTCCATACAGAGAGGCTTCAGCAAAAGGGGAGAATGGACTAATAAAATAAAGTTGGATAATGGAATCACACACACTCACTCATTTACTCACACACACACACACACACACACACAAGCCTACTATAAATATGCTGGCTTCATTTGTTTTTTAAAAGCCTTTGGATTTGGGGGATAATTTTCTATTTCTGATGCAGTCCGTTTTGAGCTTTAAAAAGTAAATGTCTCTGTTGGGAAACAAAATTGATGTTCTCTTACCAATGTCTTTGCTGCAACAGATCAGGTTCAAAAATTGTTCCTGGGTTTTCCTGACTTTTTTCTATTATTACATGATAATAAGAAAGATCAAAAAATTCTATCCTGAGATCATTGACCCTTATATTAAAAAACAAGATGTGGCTATTTCTCAATTTAAAAGGAGTCTTTCCAGATTGGATTGCAGTGTTTGATGAACTCGTCAGATATTTCTCTTTTTTTACTCTAGATGATTCCTGTCAGCTGGTATGTAGTTGGATTATCTCTACACAAACCGTGAAATGTGAAAGCACTATTTGCATGTAAACATTTCACTAAATGATGGCAAAAATGCAACTCAACGTGGAACTTTACTCTTTGGAATATTTTTACCATTTGAATAAAATAAAGATCAGCTTTTTAAAAGGTCAAAATAATACTTTATTGCATATTTGCTTACTAAAGTCCAGATGCTGCCCTTTAAATGAAAAAGTGTTCCTACTAAGAATCTGGCCAGTTTTGAGCACATTTTCATCAGATTTTAACTCTTCAAAAACTCACCCTCATTGTGGGAGAAAGAGCAGTGAGCACTTGTAATCAACTTTACTTCCTTAAAAACTGATTTCTCTAGGAGTCAGGGAAATTGGGGAGCTGTTTGTCAGAGAGAGCAAACTTTCAGTTATAAGATGAGTAAGTTCTGAGACTATATTGCATAGCATGTGGTGATAGTTAATATTCTGCTGTATACTTGACATTTGCTGTAAGAAGAGATTTTTAGGTTTTTGGACCACAAACACACAAAAAATAGTAACTATGTGAATTAACTTGATTGTGATAATCATTTCATACTATATATGCATGCTAAGTCATCTTTATCATACACCTTTTAAAAATATAGCATACAATCTAAATACATACAACTTTTATTTGCCAATCATCATACTTGGAAAAATTGTAAAATAAAATAAATCAGTGGGCCTCCCTGGTGGCACAAGGGGTTAAGATGCAGCACTATGAAGTTATCGGCAGCCACTGCAGCATGAGTTCGATCCCTGGGATCCACATGGTGCAGCAGACCTCTATTGTCTTGCCCGCTGCTCCCCTCAGCAGTGTATTTCAGTCAATCTGCCTATTCTGTTACTCACTCTGTCTCTGATGAATCCTCTCACCTCCAACATACCTCTGGTCTGTACCCCAATTCTTGTATGCATAAATAAATAAATCTTTAAAAAAATTCTCTAAAATAAATCAGTAAAAAAGTATTTCCCATAAAATATAAAAAAAAAACTAAAAAGTTGATGTCTATAAATACATATGAAATTATAAATGTTCTTAATATTTACTAATTTAATGAACAAGAGCTACATTTAGACCACATTAGCTAAGTCAGGCATAGTTTTAATTTCTTTACATATTCTATCTCACTTAGCCCTTACAATGGTCCAGTTAACTCAACATTGTTTTTATACCCATTTTACAGATGGGAAAGCTGAGGGTAGACAATTAGGTAGCTTGTTCAAGTTCTTGTAGGTAATCTAATAGGTCAGCCTCTAGCATCTATGCTCTTAAAAGATAAGATTTAGTATGAATGGCATTCTATTAGCACAAATTACAATCACTCGAATTAATCTTTTAAAAAGTTACCTTTTTAATTCCTCTCTGGATACAGTTTTTTTTTTTTTTAAGAAAGGAAATGAAACTTTCCCAATTATGTAATTAAAAGATAAAATATGCAATCAATAGAGATCATTAAAATAATTCTCCAGCTCCATGAATTTTTGATCAAAAAGCATTATGATTTCATCCTCACATATTGCAGCTTATAAATCTAAACTAGATCACTTTCCAAAGGCAGATATATTTAGACAGCTGTCTCCAAGGTATTGCACATTCCTTGTCCTTATAACCAAGCACGTATGTTTCCTCCAATATTGCACTTGTCAAGAAATGATCTGTGAGGGGTTTCCTTAGGGTGCATAGTCAAACCACTAGTAATTTGATGCTTTGGAGTGCCAGGCATATTCCTCATGGCCTGCAAGGATGAAGCAATCTGGACAGAGATCTAAGTTCACTAGAAGAACTTAATGAGTGGGGGAACTAAGTCCCTGATGGGCCCGTACATTGAAGTGTATATGAAAGCGTGTATGGCCACTGATGGAAATGCAGACTGGTCCAGCCCTTATGGAAAGTGACATGGAAGTGTCTCAAAAAATTAAGAATGGATCTGCCATACAAGCCAGTAATTCCACTCCCAGGTATCAACCCAGAAAATTCAAAAACACTAAAGGAAACTTGCATTCCCATGTTTATTGTAGCACTATGTACAATAGCCAAATTATGCAAACAACTAAGTGCCCCAAAACAGATGAGTGGATCAATGGAATATTACCCAGCTATCAAAAAAGATAAACTCATGTCATTTGCAGTGATATATATGGAACTAGAAGGAATAATACTAAGTGAAACAAGTCAGAAGGAGAAAGATAAATATTTGATGGTGTCACTAATATGTGGAATATAGAGTAACTTACTAAGAGTCAGATAAAGACAAGTTTAAAAACTAATCCTTGAACTGAAGTATCCAGAGAGGAAAGGGAACAAGGGAGGGATAAGAACACAGAGGGACTATGGTGATTTGGTGGTGGGTACACACAGTACAGTGGCAATGCTGGTATCCAGATATTATCTCAATTAAAAATAAATTATTAAATAAATATAGTACAAAAATTAAAAATAAATGAGTGTAGGCCCTTGGTCAGTGATGGTGACAACAACTGAGTATGTCTTAAGAAGAATGAACAGGGCCTCCCTAGTGGCGAAAGAGGTTAAGACGCAACCTATGAAGCAATCTGTAGCCTCTGCAGCACGAGTTCGATCCCCGTCAGCCAGGGAGCTACCTACATGGTGCAGCAGACCTCTCCTGACTTGCCCGCTGCTCCCCTCAGCAGTGTATTTCAGTCAGTCTGCCTGTTCTGTTCCCCACTCTGTCTCTGGTGAATCCTCTCACCACCCCACACCTCTGTCCTGTACCCCAGCTCTTATATGAATAAATAAATAAATCTTTTTTTTAAGATTTATTAAATAAATAAATCTCTTTTTAAAGATTTATTTATTTATTTATACAAGCACTGGGTACAATCAGAAGTGCAGGAGGGTGAGAGAATAAATAAATCTTTTTTTATTTAAATACTTTATTTTATATAATTCTTGCATCTTTTCTTATCTTTGCACAATGTATGCATTTTCATTTTGGTTATATTCCCCATACAATTGCCCCCCCCCTTATTTTGACTCTAGTCCTTCCTTTCCCCACCCCTTCTTCCCCCCCCCATAGTGTGTCTGGTTTATAGTTGCTTGTTGATTTTGATTTTTACTTTGCATTGATTAGTCTTTTTCCTGGTCTCTTATTTAGGTTTTCTAAATTCCTGCTATGAGTGAGACCATCTGGTATTTTTCTTTTTCTTTCTGACTTATTTCACTGAGCATGATCCCTTCTAGCTCCATCCATGTTGGTGCAAACTGCATGTGTTTATCTTTTTTGATTGCTGAGTAATATTCCATTGTGTATATGTACCACATATACATAGTCATCTTGATCTAGTCATCTATTTTTGGGCATTTGGGTTGTTTCCATAGCTTAGCTGTTGTAAACAGTGCTGCTATAAACATAGGGGTGCAGGTGCCCTTTGGAATTACTGTTTCTGTGTCATTTGGGTAAATACCTAGGAGTGGAATTGCTGGATCATATGGAAGCTCTATGTTTAGTAGGTCCAGAAATCTCCACCCAGCTCTCCATAGTGGTTGGACCAGTTTGCACTCCCACCAGCAGTGCAGGAGAGTTCCTTTTTCTCCACAACCTCGCCAACATTTGTTGTTGCTAGTTTTTTAATATGTGCCATTCTCACTGGTGTAAGATGGTATCTCATGGTAGTTTTGATTTGCATTTCCCTGATTACAAGTGATGTTGAACATTTTTTCATATGCCTGTTGGCCATTTGCATTTCTTCTTCAGAGAAGTTTCTTTTTAGCTCTTCTGCCCATTTTTTGACTGGATTATTTTCTTTGTTTTTGTTGAGTTTCATCAGCTCTTTGTAGATTTTTGTGATCAGGATGAACAGCATTGGAGAATACAACAATTACAGCAGATATTTCCAGACGCACTAAAGTTACTGATCCATGATACAGACTCCACCTTCCACCTCAATCCTGAATTCACTGGTGCCATTGAAGCCTCCTTTGGCGTAACTGGCACAGAAATGATGTTTACATTTTACCAGTGTTTGATTTTCAATTAAACAGCTCGACTACTATTTACGTAGTGCATAGCATGACATTTACACTGTGCAATTTGATGTTATTTCTTTGTAAATATTTTTCCAAAAAGAGACCTAAGTTCAAATTAGTTGTGAAAATGCCACCAAAAATCAAACTTTAATTTAACCTTGATCACAAATTATTGTTAAGCTGAAGCTGAAAGCCTGTAAAAATTAGGACTGAGAGACATGTGTCCCCGAAAGTGACTTGCTGTTTTCTGCAGCCTGGGCCTTCGAGGACCAAGGTGGAGTAAACTCAACAAAGGTCAAGATATAATGGGAAGTGGAGTGGTAGAGGGTGGACAGGCAGACAGTAGAGGCTGTGCTCCACACTTTCCCTCACCTCTTGGCCTGCAGATTCATTCTGGTACAGGTCACCACTGGAATGTTTCTCATTTCTCACTAATAGTCACAGTTACCTGTCACCCCCGATCTTCTATCAAGACTGTACATCTCCACTCCCTTGTATCTGAAATTTCCAGGGCTGGGCAGGTCAGCATCAAATTCAGAATGGAAAACCTGGCTTTCTTGGTGCTACCATCCCCAAACATTCCCTTCCATCCCCTTGTTTTTTCCTGAGAGATTTTTTTTTTTTATTAAAGTAACACTGCATTATCACACTATATATGCATTTCAGGTGTGCATCATTTTTTTCAATTTCTTTTAGATTTATTTTATTTATGCATACAAAAATGGGATAAAAGCCAGAGGTGTGGGATGCCAGGGAGAGGGAATGAGAGGAGTCACCAGAGACAGAGTAGGGAGCAGAGCAGGCAGACTGACAAAGTACACTGCTGAGGGGAGCAGCGGGTAAGACAGGAGAGGTCTGCTGCGCCATGTGGGTCAGCTGTGGATAGCTTCATAGTGCTGAGACTTAACCCCTTGTGCCACAAGGGAGGCCCTTTAACATTTACTTTTAGATTTATTTCTATTTTCTTGCATCTGACATAGAAATTTCAGTTTAGGGAAGATAGGAGTTTGGCTGGGACTTGCCATTATGCACTCGCTGTGAGAATCAGTGATCAGGACAATTTAATGTGACTTGGGAGATTCCAAGCAGTTTTACCACAAAAGGAGAATTTCCATCAGCTTGGCAGACAGCCAGAGAGAAAGCTGTCACCACTGTCTCTCAAACCCCCAGTTGCTCTAAAGGGGTAAGATACCAAGTGGTGTCAGTCAATTATAATTCAGTGGAGAACCCTTTATTAGGTTGCTTTCCCTCTGAAAATGCTAAGTGAAATGAAAGAATAAGAATTTGACAGAGAGAGGGGAAGAGGGCCTATTGGGGCAAGGATGAGATCACAGTAAAGAAAGTCAAAAATTTAGCAATTTTGCCTATTTACCAAACTTGCCTTCATTTGGGGATATAAGATAATTTTTCCCTTCTCAGTTTAGTTAGAAACCCAATGCCTTCAGCAATGGGCAGGTCACATGAACTATACAAAATTAACTGTGTAACGTAACAGAGGGTGAAAGGATCTGTGATGACAGAACAAGCCCCAACCTTACCAGGTACCAAAAAAAAAAAAAAAAAAAGTTGTCCAACAATTTAACTGGCTAATTAAGATTGGATTAGTTTAGGGTCCTTGGCTTGGTCCAAAGTTCTAGGTAAGAATGATATTACTCAGGAATCAGCCTCCCTGGTGGTGCAAGGGGTTAAGCACAGCACTATGAAGTTATCTGCAGCCTCTGCAGCACGAGTTGGATCCCTGGCCAGCCAGGGAGCTACCCACATGGTGCAACAGACCTCTCCTGTCTTGCCCGCTGCTCCCCTCAGCAGTGTATCTCAGTCAGTCTGCCTATTCTGCTCCCCGAATCTGTATCTGTTGAATCCTCTCACCCGCCCCCCGCACCTTTGGCCTGTACCCCAGTTCTTGTATGCATAAATAAATAAATCTTAAAAAAAAAAGAATGATATTACTCAGGAATAAAAGTATTATCCAGTGGCTGGCGAGTGCCTTTTGAATTAAGAGGTCCTGGAGACAATCCAATGGTGAGCCATCACTCCTCGAGTGCTCCCTAATTTAGTAGGGGCTTTGATAATGGTGCTCACTAGTTCAGTCACCTGAAGAAGCATCAGGTTGACCTGGCATCTTGGGAGAGATATGAGGGGAAGCACAGAAGTGAAGCCCCAGCTTAGACATGGGGGGCTCGGAATCAGAAAGCAGTGTTCATTAGCAGTATTCAAATTAATACCGCTTTTCAATCTTGCCCGTTCTTCCCCTATCTGTGGAAAAAATACGGCACTGGTCGTGCTTACCTCAGAAAGATATTTTGAATATTAATCATGTTGGTGATTAACTTACAGGTACTTTGAAGATGAAAAGGACTAATTAGTATCAAGCCATGAAGTGGCGGCCAAGACATCCATAACAATTAGAGCAAAACAGGAAGGGCGCACCCCTGGGAAACTTGGAAGCAATACAGCAGTGGATTTGTTTCTGTGCAAACCTTTTAATAATGAAAAGCCTCTGAACTGCTTGCTCTTCAGATGAAAAGAGACTCAACTGTGTCTTTAATTAGATCATCCTATTGGAGCACAATATAGTGATAAAGAAGATTTAATAAAGCATTTTGTCTTTTTATTACTTTGATTGGATACAACATATCTGTTCATCCAGGCAAGATGTTTAACTTCAAAAGAAGTTCTAGCTGCCCTCCCCTCCGGCCAATAAATAACTCCAAGGTGGTGAGGGGCGGGGGTGGGGGCGGGAAACACAATATATTTGGAGCATCCCCACACTGCTGAGTGATGAAAAGATTCATCATTTTTTTCTACTGTGGAAATGGGTCTTTAATTAGTTCTTCATTTTTCTCCTATAGCTGGTAGAATTTGGAAGTGTTTGAATGGGGCTCGTTATTAATGAAAACACATGGCAAAGTCATTTTTAAAAATTAATTATTCAACAAGCCTGGTAAGATCTCCCTACTTAAGTAATCCTGGAAATGCCCCACTAGACTGGGAATTTTAGGAATAAACAAAATTAGGTCATAAAACTTATGTCATAGAATTCTCTGTGTCATAACAAACTTATTTTAAACATCTTTTTTCTACATGGAACTATAATTAGGTTCTGTCTTAAATTTACGATTGTGGCCAGGCTAAGCCTGGAAACATAAAAGGGATGTTTGGGAGCTCAAAGAATTGATTTTTTTAATTTGTTCTCCATTTTTAGTCATCTTAGCAATAGCATTTGCAGAGATGATCAGATTATCCCCACAACCATCCTGAGTCTGCACAGGAAAACTTCAGACAAACCCATTCAAGCAAACTGGTACAGATTGATTGAGCAGGCTGGGTTTAAAAATGAGAGGAGGGCCTCTCTGGTGGCTCAAGGGGTTAAGACGCAACCTATGAAGCTATCCACAGCCACTGCAGCATGAGTTCGATCCCCGGCCAGGGAGCTACCCACATGGTGCAGCAGACCTCTCCAGACTCACGCGCTGCTCCCCTCAGCAGTGTATTTCACTCAATCGGCCTGTTCTGTTCCCCACTCTGTCTCTGGTGAATCCTCTCACCCCCTACAACTCTGTCCTGTACCCCAGTTCTTGTATGAATAAATAAATAAATCTTTAAAAAAATAAAATAAAATAAAAAAATAAAAATGAGAAGACATAGACAGTGTTGTAAACCAATGTCACCCTTTTTTAATTATAATTTTTTAATTTAAATACATCTAAAAGCATCTAATTTCAACATATGATCAATATAAAATGTTAATGAGGTATTTTACATTTTTTTATATAAGGCCTTTGAAGTAGGGTGTGTATTTTGGAGTCCCCATACATCGCACAAGCCAACTACATTCAAAGCACTCAAAGGTGATGTGGATGAGAAGATGATAATTTTGTTAGTTTAAAAAAAAAATGAAGGCCTCTTGGTGGTGCAGGGGTTAAAGACAGCGCTATCAAGCTACTGCCAGCCACGATAGCTCCTGTTCATGTGAGATCCCTGGCCAGCCAGCCAGGGAGCTGACACCCCTGGTGCAGCAAACTTCTCCTGTCTCGCCCACTGCTCCCCTCAGCAGTGGATTTCAGTAGATTTGCGTGTTCTACTTCCCACTCTTTCTGGTGAATCCTCTCATCCTCCCCACTTCTTGGCTTACACCCCAATTTTTGTATGCATAAATAATCTTTTTTTAAAAATGAGAAGACAAAAGAAAGCAAACAGGGAGGAAAGAAAACCAACAAGGACAGAAGGGAGAGTGAGAGATCAAGTCAGTGAATCATCTCAACCGTCCTCCATCTAAAAACCATTTTGAGTTTTCCGACTTTAACAAAAATGTAACTGTGTTAATAAACAACAGGATCTCTCGGGGGAGTTGGCCTAACTGCTCGGGTGCACAGAGAGAACAGGGAAAGCAGCATCTGAGATGAGCCTGCAGGCCACGATGTTAAGTAACATAACAGACTTCTAGACAATTTCTAAAACCCTTTTTTTTTGTTTTTGGTATGACACAGCTTTCTTAAAATAGTTATTCCCAACATTCTTTTCCACAAGAAAGCCTTTGATATCTCCCAACTGAGCTCCTTGCTCCTACCTTCAGACCTTTGGAATTGAAGATACCCAAATTCGTATTTTACGATTCACATTTTACCTTCATCACTGACAGCGGCTTCAGTTTTCTTTTTTTTTTTTTTTTTTTTTTTTTAAGAACTGGGGTACAAGCCAGACGTGCAGGGAGTGAGAGGATTCACCAGAGACAGAGTGGGGAGCCGAACAGGCAGATCGACTGTGATACACTGCTGAGGGGAGCACTGGGCAAGTCAGGAGAGGTCTGCTGCACCATGTGGGTCCTCTCCTTGGCCAGCGGGACTCGAACTCGTGCTGCAGTGGCTGCGGATGGCTTCACAGTGCTGCGCTTAACGCCTTGCGCCACCAGGGAGGCCTGGCTTCAGTTTTCTTACCTGTAAGGGTAGAAATAATACTACCAACGTGTATGTGTTTATAATAAGAATTCAATGTGAAAGCACATATAACATCTTTGGAAATGAGCAGCTTCACACACACACACACACACACATACACACACCTGTGCCCATGTACAATCCACAACTTTACTCCTGTCCTCTTAGTTAGAGCCACTTGCAAAGAGTGCCTCCCTAGAAGAGATTCTAAAAACCTTCTTTTGGATCAGATGATATTAATACATCTGCACAGGGGCCTCCCTGGTGGCCCAGTGGTTGAGCGCCAGGTTGTGAAGCTGCCCACAGCCTCTGAGGCGCCAGTTCGATCCCCGGCTGCTCCCCGGCCACCGCAGGAGGGTCCCACATGGCGCGCAGACCTCTCCTGCAGCCCGCTACTCCCCTCAGCAATGTACTTCGGTCCTTCTGCCTGCTCTGCTCCCCGCTCTGGCTCTGGTGAATTCTCTCACCCTCCCGCACTTCTGACTATACCCAGTGCTTGTATAAATAAATAAATAAATCTTTAAAAAAAAAATACATCTGCAGAGGCCCATGTGGAAGCTGAGGTGACGTTATCAGGGAAAGAAGCCATTGTGAAGACAGTTGCCATATTCATTTCAACTACAAAAAAGATCACCAATTTTGGAACAAACTAGCAACCAATACAAACTGGTGGGCATGCAGCAATAGAGCCATTCATGCATCATCCACCTTTAGTATAGGTGAGCCTAGAACTGAGCCTGAAAAATGGAAACCAGCCCTGCAAAAGGAAATCCAAGCCATGCAAAGGGGAAAATGCAGAGCTTTGGAAATCTAACCAGCATGCCCATCACTAACATTTGTGGGCCCCAGAGTATGATGGAAACAATATCAACTATCTACAAACTTGTTATGAATCAAGCTTCTTAACTATTTGATAAAATATGGTTTAATTCTCTGACTTGACAAGTATACCTTCATAATGGCTTGGAAAACCAGGTTCCTTTTCTCCCATTCTTTGAAGTTCCACATTGGACCACGGTAGTCTGAGAGAGCTGGTCAAGAATCCATTCCCTTCTCCTCCATCCGGGCCTCTGAGCAGGACCTCACACAAACAAATATGGACACCCCAATCCCATTCAAACAAGATCTGCCCACATCCTTCTCCAATAGCCACCTCTCAGCCCACGTGATGAGAAATACAGAGCCAAACAATGGACTTTTGGGGGAGAGAATTTCAGGACCTAGAATCTAGAACTCAAACCTCAGGTTAATTGACACTCTGTACTGGATATGTCTGCTCTCAGAGAGGGGGAAAGGTTTTTCCTGCGTATTACAGGATGTTTAATGCTATCTCTGGCCCCTACCTTCTAGATGCGAGTAGTATCCCCTGCCCCAAGTTGCAACAGCTGAAACAATCTCCTGACATTGCCAAAACCACCCCAGTTTAAAACTTTGGAGAAAAAGACTGACCTTGGAGAAAAAGACTTGACTGTCACAAGAGAGGAGGGTCGGAATGTGCCAGGCTCTATATGGCTGTCTTCTCAAAATTATTTTCTCTGATCTTCTCCACATCCAGCAAGGTAAATACTATTAAGCCATTTTATGGATAAGGTTTGCGAAAGTCAGCATCTTGCTGAATTTCACACATCTAGAAGCCAGTAGAAACCACCATGAAGTGTGGGTCTGTCAGCTGCCAGCCAGGCTGGGACGAACTTTATGTAAATGTGAACTAGAATCTCAAGCCTCCACGCCACCCTCTTAGTAACGTCACCCTATTCAATTCTCCATCAGATGTGGAGCAGATTTGCTGATGCTCGGGAAAAGCTATGTGATGATAAAGACTTTGAGAGGAAGTGTCTTCCCTATTTAGAAAAATTCAAGAACTGAAGAGGTTATTCCTGATGTTAATACCAACAGTGCCTTTGTAAAATAGCATATCTGAATGGAAAAGATCCACATCTCCAACTTTGAATCCATTAGTTAACTAAATGAGAAGTTGTTGGTTTGAAACCAGTAAAGATTTTGTCAGTGCAATTAAGCAAAGACTAAGGTAAGATGGGCCATCCTGGTGGCCTAGGTGTTAAGTCTCAGCGCTAATTATTACCACAAGGGCATGCCAAGGCCTGAGTTCCATCCCTGGCCAGGTTGCTGACCCACAGGGCCCAGCAGACCTCTCCTGTTTCGCTCACTGGCCCCCCCTCAGCAGTGTAATTCAATAGATCTGTCTGTTCTGCTCCCCACTCTGTCTCTGGTGAAACATCTCACCCCCCACACCTCTGGCCTACAGTTCTTGTATGCATAAATAAATATATCTTTTTTAAAAAAAGAGTAAGGTAAGATACTGCAGGGTGCAGAGGTATGTGAGCAAGACCATAAAGATCACAAAACTCCAACTACTTTAGGGCAGGGGATCTAACACTCTGTGATAAATAAAACACACTTAAGAAATTGATGAATGAATGAAAGGTTTTGAAATTCCCTAGATGATCTTAATTTAAGAAATACTTTTCCCTCCACCCCTGGATAGATTTCTGAATAGCTGAATCAACTCTATTTAGCTTTAACTATATAGAAACCATGTTAGAGAGAACCTTGGCATGTGTCATAATTAAAAGGGATTTTTTAATTGTTTGTCTTTGGTTCAGTTCACTGCAGCTCTGTATGCACAAAACCAACAAGGTGTGTGCCATCAAGTAAGCTGAACTGCATTCATAAATACATTTGCATACCCAGGACCCAGGGTAATAGTACACAAGGGCAAAGGTTAAACAGTTGGAGGCCCTGGTTTAATAGCAGACCTGAACTGTTATTTAAATGTCATGAATGTCAGTGTTTGTCTTCAAATGGTATTACAGTAGGATTAGTGTCCTAAGCCTTGTTCCAATTTATGGAGAATCAGGGAGAATGATTCTCATCAACTTGGTCCAAAGCAAGCGAAGATTGATTTTCCTTTACCACTCAGTCAGCTTTTATGACTTTTCCAGACCCTACCTTTCCCGGCCTGCATCATGGATGGAAACTGCCAGGTCCGCTTGGAGGCCATATGTGAGCAGTGAATCTGAAAGAGTTATGGCTCGTTGAGAAACCAATGAAGAAAATTCTGCCACTCTCAGCCACTTTCCCCCAGCCAGGGCTCCCTGAAATTATCAGAACAGCAGCAGTTTAAATCCACCAAACCAGCACAGGGCCCAGCACACCCGGGGCAGAGCCCCAGAGCAGGACAGGGGAGCTCATCCTGCATCTCCCTCAGCCTCATTTGTCCGCCTGACTGGGAGAAGGTGCATGATTCAAAAGCTCTTCTCATTCTGTTAGAACTGAGTTTTGTTATTAATCAACAACACCGGTAAATAACACAGGTAACACATAGCTATCTAGATGAGCACCCAGCGCTGGTGGGGCTGCCGGAGGCCACCATTGTTATTGCAAGGTAGAAAAGACCAAAGTTCACAAAACACAGTGAAGGATTCCGGCTCCAGGCCCCTTCCTCTTACAATTAGGTAAGGAGTGGAGTGGCCGCAGAGAGGGCAAAGGTCAGAGAGAATCTCAAGCGTTGCTCCTTAAGTGCTGGCCGCCAGGGACACAGGCTGATCCTCTAGGACGCCTGGGTTGGGAGCTGTGCCATTCGAGATGTGGGGCAACCTTCAAATGAGGACATGGTGTGTCCTGGATGTGGGCTCGTGGAGCGTGGGATGTACCACAGGAGTGATTTTCAAATAGGAGACGGAGCCTTTAATACCATGAATTGGACGCCGGGAGTGTCAGAGACGGTCACAGCGACTACGCCGTGAGACTCTGAAAGCTCTGAGAGGAAAGGTGGGTCTGGTGGACAAACGGCAACCATTTCTTTGTTTTTTTTTTTTTAATTTTATTTTATATATATATATTTTTTTTTTTAAGATTTATTTATTTATGTAAGAACCGGGGTACAGGTCAGATGCACGGGAAGGTGAGAAGATTCACCAGAGACAGAGCGGGGAACAGAACAGGCAGACTGATGAAATCACTGCTGAGGGGAGCAGCGGGCGAGACAGGAGAGGTCTGCACGCCATGTGGGACCCTCACCGGCTGGCCGGGATCGAACCTGTGCTACAGAGGCTGCGGACAGCTTCACAGCGCTGCGCTCAACCGCCTGCGCCACCAATGGAGGCCCCCCATTTTATATATTTTTTACATCATTTTTCATTTTCACCTCCGTTATAGTCCCTGTGAAATTCCCACCCCCATTCACCCATGATCTATCACCATGGTCCTGTGTGCTCTTCCCACACTTGTTTTGATCCTACTCCCTTCTCCCACCACCAATTCACCTGTGCACCATCACCATAGTCCCTTGTGTACTTCCTGCCCTCACCCACCATGGTCTCTTTCCCTCCTCCTCCCCTGCAGAATGTCTCTGATTTGTAGTTGTCTTTTTATTGTTGTTTGGTTTTGTTGTGTTTTTTATTTTATTTTTATTATTATTTTTACGCTTGGTTCCTCATTTGGTTCCCCTATATTCCTCCTATAAGTGAAGCCATCTGATATTTTTCTTTTTCCTTCTGGCTTATTTCACTGAGCATAATCCTTCTAGCTCCATCCATTGCTGCAAATGGCATTAGTTTGTCTTTTTTGACTGCTGCATAGTATTCCATTGACTATTTAGGAGGCAACCCAAACATACTACAAGACTGATGCCACATTGCAAAAAATAACCAAATATGTCATCAGTAATAACTAATCCTTCATAGTCTGTAAAATGAAAGTGCATTGATGACCTACTATATGCTAGGTGCATTACTAGGCACGTTTGCATATTTCATTGCATTTTCCCTCGTAAACAGCCCTATAAGGTAGGTATTATTAACCATTTTCATAGAAGAAATAATCATGTCTCAGGGAAGCCAGATGACTTTTCTGAAGACCCATAGCTGTAAGACTCTGAACTGGGACCTTTTGATTCTAAAAATTCTTGCTTTTTTTTATTTCACAATGCTGACAGCTCAACAAACTGTCCATGTGGGCAGTTGCAAAGAAGGGGCATATGAAGAGATCATTATTAAATATAGAATTTTATTCTGACAAAAGCATGGCTAGATAGAGCGTGGCTGCTAATGTAGTTGATATCAATACCTACACACTGCAGTTGGGTCTACGTGGATGAAGTAAAGGTTTCTCTTCATATTTTAAACGTTATCATTGAGGAAATTGGAGCTTAGAACCAAGATCAACCTTTACGGCATTCTCTGTAGTTCAAGTCCATCTAATAATTGGTAATGACTCTCTATTTTGTAGACAATGGCATATTCCCTGTGGTCATTTCTTGCATTTCCCTTGTTTCTTCTTCTCTTGCCGTTGTTTTGGGTTTTTTTTTTTAATGCATGCAAAAGCTGGGTTGCAGGCCAGAGGTGAGAGGCGTGAGAGGATTCACCAGAGAGAGTCGGGAGCAGAACAGGCAGATCTACTGAAATAAACTGCCGAGGGGAGTAGTGGGCAAGTCGGGAGAGGTCTGCTGCACCATGTGGGTAGCTCCCTGCCCGGGGATCCAACTCATGCTTCGGTAGCTGCCAATAGCTTCATAGTGCTGAGACTTAACCCCTGCACCACCAGGGAGGCCCCCTTCTTCTCTTGTTTTTAATAGTTCAGGCACTTACACACAAACCCCACCCACACAGAGACGACCCAGATTTGAAAAAGAACAAGAGAGAAATCAGAATTCAAAATCTTCATTTTTACGTTTTGAAAGCAGGAATTAGTCCATGCCTGTTTTTATTGTCTACCTTTTTTGTAAAAATAGTTTCCAAGTTGAACCAAATTTTGTTTATTTGTTTGTTTTTAAAGATTCATTTATTAAAATGCATACGAGAGCTGGGGTACAGGCCAGAGGCTTGGGAGGTGAGAGGATCCACCAGAGACAGAGTGGGGAGCAGAACAAGCAGATTGACTGAAATACACTGCTGAGGGGAGCAGCGGGCGAGACAGGAGGGGTCTGCTGCCATGTGAGTTAGCTCCCTCGCTGGGGATCGAACTCATGTTCCAGAGGCTGCAGACAGCTTCACAGCACTGCACTCGACCCCTTGTACCACCAGGGAGGCCTGAACCAAATTTTGAATCTCCTTTGCTAGACCTTTTACACAGAAAGAAGGAAAAAAATTCAGTCCTAGTCATGACTGGGGAAAAACACTCTTCAAGCTTTCCTTCTGAAGTTTTATGCCACATTAGAAAAGAATCTACTCTATGGTATTTTCTCAAATAATTTTTCGGAAAAAAAAATAAAATAGAAATCTTTTCAAGAGGGAAGCTCAAGTTTTTGTGGGGAAGTGACCAGACCTTTGTTCTCATATCAGTGCCAGAAAGCTTGACCCTGTCACCCCTTTTTGTCTTTTGCTACCACATAAAATATCTGCATCCCTCCTTAAATGGTCGGGGATCAAACTGGTCATAAAGGGTGAAGATCTATACTATCCTACAGAGTAGTCGCTTTGCTGAAGAGAAGTAGAAATTAAGTAATGGGGGGCACTCATTTGAGGGTAAAGGGAGCAGGGGGAGGGGGACCAGTAGGGACAAACAGAGTCCAGGAAAAAAATGTTCTTGAGCTACAAAAAGGCTTTTCAGTTTGTAACAAAAATCCAATTCAACTTACAAATTAACCTTTTCTTACTTCACTAATAATCTGAAAATAATGTCTACATTAAGCTAGGAAGTAAAACCATCCAATTAGGGAATTAAAAATATCAATATGAACTAAGAACTTTTTGATGGTAAGTGTATAATAGCTCTTTTGTTAGTTTGTAAAATAAGTCCAGGAAATATTTTGATAGATTAATACTCAAATGAGCAGCAACTTAAATTTTTCCAGCACAGTAATACAGTCTGCTTTATTGAGCACCAAACAGAGAGTTGCAAATGGACAACAATCTCTACACTGTTCGATTTGAGCAGGTGGAATTCCAGCTTGCCAAAGATTCAAAATTAGGAGACTGCTCTTCCAGCCATCTCCAGACTACCAACTCTTTATTTGGTGAGCTGAAAACTGTAGGAAGATTGTCCTTAAGTATGTGATCAGATCTTGAACCCATCTTTTGTTTTCTATTACATTCCAAAGAGGCAAACAACTCAACAGTGCATTATAAAGTAGAAAAAGGAGCTTGATGGAACCTCAGTAAACACTGATCAGGAGATTTTTGAAGACTAAATCTTCCTTCTGCAAATCCATCTAGATTACCCACAAGGCAATAAGGAGAACTGCTAGCCATATTGAAGAGACAAGGCTCCCTTATTGGGTAAAATAAAAGAAAATATCTATGCTGCACATGGAGATTTATTTCACCATAGTATTTTCTTCTATTAAATGCCCTAAAATGTTCTCATTTCCATATTACATGCTATTTCATAAAGAGTTGTTCCAGCCCTTTTGGACACAAAAATAGTTATAAGTGTTATATTAATCCGGTGGACCATGAATAGAGGAGCTGTAAAACATTTAATATAGGACCACAGTGGTTATTCACAACTGAGTAATGAATTGCATGTCACACAATGCATGATAGTTATCTGTGCCGCTGAAGTTATAGCTGAGGAATTATTGGTCTCCCTTATCTGAAAGACCAAATGTAGTGTGAGATCAAAGGAAGCAATAATTGTGCAGGAAACAACATCTTTGAAAAAAATTCCTCAGAGGATGAGAAACTGATTTATAAGGTTCAAGATTAGCAAGTACTGAGTATAACTTTAGATTACCCAAGTAGGATGCAACATTTTTAGCAATAATTCTTGTAGACTGTTCACAGCAAAAATAAACACTAAAAAATAACCAAATTGTCAAAACAGGGATCCTTCTAGGGGCCCGAGAAAACAGCACATGAAGCTATTTTCAGTCATTTATATGGCATGCAAGAGCACACGTAATGAATACAACACGCTTACATGAATTTGTGTCACTGGAAAGGCAAAATAACTTTTGAAGTCTATTTCAGAAGCCTGTCCCCACATTCCCAGGCCAAATGAGGTCTGGATAGGCGAAGGGGAACCGGGAGACCATGGGGGATTTCTGGCTCCTGCCAACTGACGATTGTCAGTGTGTTTTCAGTGGAAGCCTCTGATGCCCACGTGTGGGCGAAAGAAACACCAGAGACAGTTATCTCTGAATGAGAGTAAAAGCAGTTTTCGTGACTTTTTCCTTTTCTGTAATTTCCTAGCTGAATACAATAAGTACCTATTACCTCTGTAAAATGAGAAAGAGAAAAAAATTAAGAAGCATCCACAATAAGAATGCAACTATAGAGAAGGTTTTTCATTCCCCATTTTTCTTACACTTATATCTCTCTTTCCAAACACAATCTTGTTTCTAATACTTTCCATTTCTCTCTGTTGACTCTTTGGAATGTTCTAAGAGCACTTAGGTCTCATTTGTTTTGCCTACCAATGGAAAAAAAAGTTCATGGCATGTTAGGCTAAGACTTGACTGAGTCAAGTGAGAGTTGGGTTTCCCAGCTTCATCTGCTAGGAAATAATAGCCAGTACTTCTCTCCTGATTTAAATATACAGCCTTTTGTGATCACTTACCTCTTTATGGCCTAAGAGGACAGACTTAGTATTAAGTAACTCTATATAATTACCATTCTACAGGAATATAATCCTGAAACAAACTACTTTCCTTTCACATTTTAAAACTCTAGAAACGTGTAGCTGATTGTGGTGATAAATGAATACGTGTAAGTTATACAGAATGCAAAATCAACTGTGGGTCAGAAGTTAACTTCATCTCAACCACTGTTCAGTTTGAATGACATTTATGCCATCTTTCCCCTTCATGTAGGTCAAGTATTATCTTGCTCCCAAAACTCTTCCTGACCAATCGCCCATGGCAATCTTGGGTCTTCGCCCCTGGTCCCTGAGGACCATCTTGTACCAGGGATAAAAGCATGTGCAGACACACACACACCTTTCCTGTTTTCCCAAATTTATTTTGGCCTTAATTGCATTGTGTTCCCTCCCCCCTCAACAATCTCCCCGCTGACCTCTGTATCTGGTCCCATGTCCAGCATATATCTCTTTGTTGGCTGCACAACAATTTGAGTTCACTTTCTCTATCTACCGATCAACCATCTCTAACTGGGTGTGTGTGGACAAGGGCCTGAGTCATAAAGTGGGAGGCAGCACGATAAGAGCAAAAGCCGACCAATGGGACCAGCACATCAGGCCAGTTCTAAGGCAGCTCACCGCTAGTCCTTGAAGCAGGTGTTTCACCTCTGGGCTTCAGTCTCCTCATTTGTAAGATCAACACACCAGACTACATCAACTTGAAGGTCTAGTCTAGCTCTTACAGGAGCAGAATCCAATTATCATTTAGAGCTGTGCTGTATAATGCAGTAACCACTAGTTCACTTGCTGTTGTTTAACTTCAAACTTTTTTTTAAGTTTTTTTTTGTGTGTGTGTGTAGAAGAACTGGGGTGTAGACCAGAGGTGGGGGCAGGGGTTAGAGGATTCACCAGAGACAGAGTGGGGAGCAGAACTGAAGACCTACTGAAGCACAATGCTGAGGGGAGCAGCAGGTGAGATGGGAGAGGTCTGCTGTGTGGTTCAGCTACCTGGCCAGGGATCAAACTCAGGCCATCTAGGTGGGAGCACTGAGACTTAACCCCTAGGCCACCAGGGAGGACCTTAACTTCAAGTTTAAATTAACTAAAATTAAACACAATAAATAAATCAGCTCCTCATGTGCTCCATTAACCGCTCACGTGACTAGTGACTAGTGGCTAGTATATCAGAGAGCACAGATATGGAAAATTTCCAACATCACCCAAAGATTAATTGGACAAATCTGGTCTAGAATGATATCTTAAATATCATAGTTGTTCTTCTAGTGGTGTACCAACAAATTCAATTAATTTTAATTAGGTATATTACTCTCATATTTCAAGTTTTAATATATATAAGTTATATAATACAAATGCCATGTGTACCTTTTTATAAATATAATCACTAAGAAATTTTCCTTCTTCTTGAAAAATACAGCAACAAGCATTATGATTAGAGCAGAAAGTTGGAAAATAGAAGCCTGAGATTCACCACTCCTACTCAAAATCCGTAGTCCAGCTGGGCCAAATATTGTTTCCCCGCCCCTCACACATGGCAAATTCCTGTAGACCTAACTTGCTTGTCCTGTTTCCTCCACTAATAGTGAATTCTCTTTCTCCCCATACCCACCATAGACCCGTGAGTCATCAAAGGACCCCTCCATGGTTATTCTGTGGCAAAGCTGGAAGAACTGGCCTGGATGAAGCCATGATGGCTAAGTAATAGGGGTCAGAATAAGGCCTCCCCAGTGGCACAGTGGTTGAGCGCTGGGCTGCAAAGCTGCCCACAGCCTCTGCAGCGTGGATTCGATCCCCGGCCGCTGGGAGAGGGTCCCACATGGTGTGCAGACCCCTCCTGCCGCCTGCTGCGCCCCTCAGCAGTGTACTTCATCTGTCTGTCTGCCTGTTCTGCTCCCCACTCTGGCTCTGGTGAATTCTCTCACCCTCCCGTGCTTCTGACTGTACCCAGTGCTTGTATAAAAAAATAAATAAATCTTTAAAAAAAAATAGGGATCAGAATAAATAGTTTAAAGAAGTTGCAGAAGGGAACTGTATAGGCAACCTGATACCATGCTGTCTTGCCTCAAGTTGTATCTATCAAATATGTTATAGAGTGAATTTGCTGAAGCTGGGGCAGCCTGAGAAGGTGGTAGCTAAGCTCGCCAAAATTCATGCTAAGAATGAAGAACTCAACCATGAAAGAAAGAGCCTTTGTGTCAGCAGTAGCAACTGAGACAGTCCACCCCACATGTGAATACGGAAAAATGCCTCAAATCCTCAGCCCACCTGCCCACCAGCTTTGTGAACAATATGGAAATAGGTCAACAAGAGTGAGGCATCAGCCCTTTGCCCTTCTTAGGGCAGCTGTCAGGATAACAGTCCCTTCATTAGCTTCTGACAATTTCTCCAATCAGTGTAGACTTTGAATAAATCACTGCACCATCAATAAAATCTACAATGTTGTGCTTTTCTTTTTTTTAATCTTTATTTTATTTATTTGTTTGTTTGTTTGTTTGTTTGTTTATAGAAGCACTGGGTACAGTCAGAAGCGCGGGAGGGTAAGAGAATTCACCAGAGCCAGAGCGGGGAACAGAGCAGCAGACTGACAAAATACACTGCTGAGGGGAGCAGCGGGCATGGCAGGAGAGGTCTGTCGTGCCATGTGGGACCCTCGCTGGTGGCCAGGGATTGAACCAGCGCCCTGCAGAGGCTGTGGGCAGCTTCGCAGCCCGGCGCTCAACTGCTGCGCCACCAGGGGAGGCCCTATGTTGTGCTTTTCTTACTCCAGTTGTCCTGTACTTCAGTTCAAATGCACTGTCTCTTTCCTGTCAAAGTGATATCTTCCTCCCTGGAATGAACCCAGAACTTTATATCACTCTTTGGTATTCCAAATACACTCTTTTATTTTATCCTGTCCATTTCTTAGTTCTCTTTTAAAACTGTAAGATATGATCTGTGCTTTGAAATTTTTATATTTGCCAGAATTTAGCATGATGACTGGCACAGTAGGAGTCAAATAAATGAATGTAGAATCTGACAAGGAATAGAAGCTTGGGAATTATTACCTATTCAAAAAATTTAATATATATTTCCATTATTGTTTCTCTGTTTAGTAAATGAATTTTTTTAATATCCCAATATATCATTCTCCATCAGTCTCTTGCCAAATTTCTCTTCTGTTCTCTGCCCTCCCCTCTTCTCTATCAACACTCAAAGACTCAGTTGAGAGAAATAGCGAGGGAGTGCACTTTGGAATGGAGTTGACTTTGATCCAATTCAAAATCTAACAAGACATGTTTCCAAATAATGAAGTAATTTGGAGAATACATTTGCCTGGAAATGAAAGATGGGATGTGTGTTGTGGGTCACAGCCAAAAAGTTGAATAATACAAAATTGATTGTACCTGCTTCTTGCTAACATTTTAATGGCCTAATTATCATAGAGTTTAACAAACACTTTCATTCTTAAGTGAGGGTAATGATTATCAACCATTCTTTAAAGAACTAATGAATTTTTTAACTCATGAGCCCAAACAGATTTTAAGAAAAAGGGGAAGGTGACTGAGTGGACATACTGACCTTCTTTTTTACTACTAAAGCAGCTTTCAAAATATTTAAGTCATTAATCTATATTTGGAAATCTGTAATCAGCTGAGGTCTTGCGCAGCCTTCCATTTATTAGAAACAAATTCACACCAAAAAACCAAAAATGTTTAAATTTGGTGTTCAAAAGGCCTGCTCAGCAGAAGGTATTAAAATGTCAACCTCATTTAAATGAGACATTATTGACCCCCATTAGTAGGACACGTGCTTGCCTTGGCTGGCTCTAATGGCCATGATGGATTTGCTCTTGTCCATCCACACAATCCGGCCATGTCCTCTTATGACCTGGAGCAGACATGTGCTAGACAGCTGGCTGGGCCAGGTCTGTGACCACTGAACAAAGCAAGCCTTGCTGGCCCACACAAAGATTGAACCTGTGACCTTGTTCTCATTAGCTCAATACCCTAACCACCTGAGCTACACAGCCACCAAAACAGTATACTTGAGCGTTGTGTAGATAGATGTCTGTGTGAGTATGGAAACCAGATATAAAAACCAAGCTAGCACAGAGCATAAAGCTGGAGTTCAGGTATTGAAGGAGGGTAGTATCTCATACACCATGCGCCTGTGGCATTTTTCAAGCAGAAAAGCAAACTCTGATCACCTTAAAAAAATTTTTACTTCAGTTCCATGCCACAGTCCAAATATGGCGCCAACCCTGAAATATACAAATTGGTCTTTGAAATTATTATTTAACCAGAATGTATGACACTATCCCCAAAAGCAATAGATTCCACATCTCATTTAATCTATGTTCTACTGAGTCTTTTTTTTTAAAGATTTATTTTATTTATACAAGAGCTGGGGTACAGGCCAGAGGTGCGGGAGGGTGAGAGAATTCACCAGAGACAGAGCGTGGAGCAGAACAGGCAGACAGACCAAAAAGCCAAGGGGAGAAGCAGGCGAGACAGGAGCGGTCTGCCGTGCCATGTGGGCTGCCCCCTGGCCAGCCAGGGATCAAACCAGCACTGCAGAGGCTGCAGACAGCTTCACAGCGCTGCACTCAACCCACTGCGCCACCAGGGAGGCCTTGTTCTACTGAGCCTTGGGCTAAAAGAGGAACTAAAGATTGGGAGAACAGTTGTTTAGAGGTAAAGGAAAGAACAAGGGCCAAAATTTGTGACTTGAAGATAGAGGAGCTGTTTATCCCAGCAAAGTTTCCCAAACAACTCTGTGCTTAGTCAACTTTGGAGGAGTATCTGGGTGTTTCATGTATCATGGGAGTCTGGTTTCAGAGATCTCCTAAGAGAGAGAGACATTCCACTCATAGACCACACGGTCGTAGAGAGAGTCAGGGGAGCCCAGTCAGGGGAACAGCAGGTTTCTCCTTAGTCCCTGAATACTCAGATATTCCATGTCACCTGCTCAGGGCCACCCTGACTGTGGCCCAATGTCATACTCATGGAGTGTGAACATCCCCACGTTAGGTGAGAAATGTAACCAGAAGTGCACTGTGAGCAGTTTTGGGGCCCTTTTTTTAATTTTATTTTATATATATTTTACATCATTTTTCATTTTTGCACAATGTATGCATTTTCATCTTGGTTATAGTCCCCATACAATTCCCACCCCCCCTATTTTGACCCTCCTCCCTACTCCCAACTCCCCCAAACCCCCCCCGCCCCATCGTGTGTCTCTGGTTTATAGTTGCTTGTTGATTTTGATAAACTCATGCAATTTGCAGCAACATGGATGGAGCTAGAAGGGATCATGCTCAGCAAAATAAGCCAGAAAGAAAAAGAAAAATATCAAATGGTCTCACTCATAGCAGGAATTTTGAAAACCTAAATAAGGGACCAGGGAAAAGACTAATTATAATAAAGTAAAATTCAGTGCCCTTTTATTTCAAGGGATGGAATAACCTTCCTCCTTGTTCTTCTGAATGAGTCTCCATCATAAAGGAGCTCCAGCAGGATCCCAGTCAACAAGTCCGCGGGATCAGAGGTATAACATCAACCCCTAACTGCTAGGAGACAATGATCAAACTCATATCTTGGGTCACAAGAAATATATTCCAGATTAACCACCTAAAGGTACACTTTCAAGGGCCTTCCCTCTTGAAAGATAGAATTCCTGCCACATAAAGTTCCAAGTCCTCGACTTAACATCTGACAGTAATTCAAGCTTCAGGCTTCTTTGTCTTAGCATCCCTGTGCCTAGCAGAGGACTTCCCACAGAAAAGGAATTCAGTGGCCTCCCTGGTGGCGCAAGGGGTTAAAACGCAGCCCTATGAAGCTATATGCAGCCACTGCAGCCTCTGCAGCACGAGTTGGATCCCTGGCCAGGGAGCTACCCACATGGCTGGGCAGACCTCTCCTGACTCACCCACTGCTCCCCTCAGCAGTGTATTTCAGTCAGTCTGCCTGTTCTGTTCCCTGCTCTGCCTCTGGTGAATCCTCTCACCCCATGCACCTCTGGCCTGTACCCCAGCTCTTGTATGTATAAATAAATAAATCTTAAAAAAAAAAAAAAGAAATGAATCTTGCTATTTTGACAACATGAAGCAAAATTAATCAGAAGGAGAAAGACAAATACAGGGTGATTTCATGCATACCTGGAATATAAAGAAATAAAACAAAGGTACAGAAAAACGAAAACAAAACAAATCCTAGAAATGTGACTGCAGAATTTAGGCTACAAGAGGGAAGTGGTAATGAGCAGGGAACAAAAGAGAAAGGGGTTCCAATGGAGGATTCTAGGTGCTTTGCTTATGGGTATGGAAACCCACAGCCCTAAATCTCACACAGTGTTGTAAGCCAATGTCACCTCGATTTAAAAAAATATATATATATAAAGAAATATAATTCATGTGTCTGCCCAGGTTCACTGGAAGGAGAACACACCACTATCTGCTCCTTCCTAAGATGCTCTCACTCTTTTAACTTAGTGTTGTGAATTCAACGTCTCACATGAGAATCACCGAGCACCTCAGCACTCCATCTGGATTCCTGTTTTTCCTTTTACCTTTGTATTAATCGTTCCTTCTCAGCCTAATTAAACTCAAAGGGAAGATTTTACAAGTCACAAACATGGCAGAGGTGTCCACATGTGCTAGATTCCAATAAATATGCTGAAGAATGGCCACACCTCCAGCTTCCGCCAGAATCTTTTGTGCCAATTGCTGTCATTATGAAAAAACACACCGTAGTGATTGTAATGAAGAGAAACACTGGAAAACTTAGTAAATTAAACTCTGGTTGTAAAATATTTTCTAGCCTTTTAATGTTTACCCTTCTGGAGCATCTCTGCTTGGGTGAAGTCGACCACACCGGTGTTATTGAAATCATCTTGTTAAGATTTTCCTTGTTTCTCTCAAATACCCTCATTTTCAAAGGTTAATTACTTGGTTGTAAAAGTGCACTTCAGAATGAAATTTAACCTAGGAGTTCTCCATCTTGAGGTGAATATTCTTAACAGTTTTTTTTCCAAAAATAGAAAACCATCTGTTTAACCAATGTGAATACATACTTATAAAAGAACAAGAAAAAATAGGAATACAGAGGTTCATGGATTTTAAGTACTTTTGAGTATTTGTAAAACACATTATGACTTTGATGCTTGGAAAAAAATATGAAGTGGTGCTTTCAGCTATAAATCAACACCCGCAAATATAGCAGGATAGATGTGGGGAGATCTTTAGTATAAAATTTTTGATCATCCAGAATGTTGATTATTTGGGGGCTATAGAAAAGGAGGATTTACTATTTTTGAACAGTTCAATTTCTAATAAGATAAAACACATATAATTTGAGAGAACATCAAACAGAATGTGTTTCTTATTAAATATCACATAACCTTCCTACAAAACTTTTCCTTTCTCCAGCCTAGCTCCCATTAGAACCAAACTAAACATGTTGACAGCTACAACTTAGGAAGGTGTTAGGCTAATAGTCTCCCCTTTTGAGAAACTGGATCATTAATTCAGTATCATGTTACTAGTTTTCTTCATAAACCAAATGCATGGAGACAGACTCTATTCTGTAGGGTTTAATCACACACAAGTGGCAAAAACCACAAAACACAGCTCCTAATCAGCTGGGCCTTCAACCACAGACTCCCTCCATGCACATATGTCACTCCCATTATCATTAGTATGAGTAAAACTCTGACTTATTTTACACATTTGGAAGAAGTTGGATCTCAGCTTTTGTGGCTGGATATGTTCTCATAAAAATTATATTGTCCATTACCAAATGTGTTTATACATATCAGTATGTTTTACAATTGAATATTCTCCTCAAGAGCAAAATAAATCATTGTTTCCTGAACAATCTGTGGCGTACATACGTTTTAGCCTAGGTACTCACGTGAATCTAAAGCCAGCATTTTTGTTTTTAAGATTTTTAAGAAAATTGATGAACTCTAGGGTCTCAAGTTGGATTTATTCTAGATCTTGCATACAGTAGAAACTAAATAAACATTTGTTAAAAAATTAATGAATGGATCTTTTACCTAAACTTGAGAATGGAACTGACAATCATAAAGGGCATGCCCGGAGGAGATTCCAGATAGAATTCAAGACAGAAGTCTGGAAAACTTGTCTCATACCAACCTTATATAATTGTTTTCACTTAATTCTGAGTTTTATTTTTTTAAAGATTTATTTATTTATGCATACAAGAGGTGGGGTACAGGACAGAGATGCTGGGGGTGAAAGGATTCACCAGAGACAGAGTGGGGAGCAGAACAGGCAGATTGACTGAAAAACACTGCTGACTGGAGTAGCAGGTGAGACAGGAGAGGTCTGCTGCACCATGTGGGTCAGCTCTCTGGCTGGGGATCAAACTCATGCTTCATTGGCTGCAGATAGCTTCCTAATTCTGAGACTTAATCCCCTGCGCCACCAGGGAGGCCCTCTTGTCATTAAGTATTGTGGGGAAAAACTTGTATCCAGGTTACTACCCAATGTGCATTACTTGTAAACATAAAAAATAAATTCCCACCTATCCATAAGGTGTAGAAAATGTCATCAGGGCAATTTTGACAGGTATGAGGTGACTTTTGATATTCCGTAATTGTCACTGGGCTTAACCTCCAAGAACAATGAGTCAGCTAAATGCTATCCAGGATTGCATCATTTCTATGTATGCATCCCTGCAGTAAATGCCTGAGGGGGTTACAGTTTTCTGGAATGGCCCAAGTGCCTGACTGCAGGCAATCAGGTCACTGTGGAAGGCTGTGGGAGGAGAACAGGACCTGGGACATCTTAAAACAAAACAGCTGCATCAGAATGGTCAAGGCTTGGGTGCAATATGATAGCAATATGATAGCTATTAAACCCCACTTTGAGCTTCTCTTGGCTTTGATGATTTCTTTCTTCCTCTCAAAAGTTTATCATTCTTTTCCTGACCTCAAATCAACCTCATAAAAGCCCAATTTTTGTTTTGGTTTGTATTAGCTTTTTCTAGGTATTGTCATGGGTTTTGGGATTTTGGTGTGTTCCTTGTTTTCTCTTTATCTATTTGGTCTGGGGAACAATAAAATGAGGTGGACCAGGCATGACATTTTTTTTCTAAATAGACATGGAACTTGGAATTTTTGATCCCCAGTATTCACCTGACCCACAGTCCTCACGTCCGTAGAAATACCCAACTGGTGCTGTAAATTTTTTTTCAGTGTGTGGGACCAGTCCCCATTCTTGACATCTCTCATTCCACTGCACAAGTGCATAAAAGGTTTCATTTCATCATCCCACATGGCATCTTTGAATAAGCTTTCTTATTCACTATTGGAAGAGAAGAGCTTAGATGCATTGCTTTAAAAAAAAAAAAAATCTGTTTCATTCTGACAGGTAAGAATCTAATGCACGTTAAGCCCCATGAAAAAGATGTGCTCTAGTAACTCAAATAGGGATAGAACTAGATAGAATATAAAGAAGGCAGTTCTAGGTCTTTTTACCCTATTGTGAGGGAAATCATCAAAATGAACTACAAATACCTTTTCTACATTAACAAACCTCACTTCCACCAGTGTATGTAGCATAAGCTTTTTGAATTAAAAAGGCATCACTTAGGGCTTCCCTGGCACAGCCTCTGCAGCTCCAGTTCGAACCCCGGCCACCGGCGAGGGTCCCACATGGCGCGCGGACATCTCCTGCCATGCCCAATGCTCCTCTCAGCACTGTATTTCGTCAGTCTGCCTGTTCTGCTCTCTGCTCTGGCTCTGGTGAATTCTCTCACCCTCCCGTGCTTCTAACTGTACCCAGTGTTTGTATAAATAAATAAGTAAATCTTTAAAAAAAAAAAAAAGGCATCACTTAAAGACTATTTAATGATGCTGAAATGAAGTCTAGACTTCAGAGAGCCAACAACTCACTGGCAATTTTTCCAGCTCCCAAAGACCACCTGGGATTCATCTCAGTTCTGATTCTGTGTTTCAAATCAGCCACTCAAAGATACTATTTGCTGTCAGCAAGTCCTATGATTTATTTAATCCTAACCCAAAATATGTCCAGAAATTCTCACAATTTAACCCCTATTTGTCACAATGGCTGTGTCTCTGCAAAGACTTGGCCCCCCAAACCCTCCCCACCCCCTACCCCGGCATCTCGGGCTCTTTCCACAAGTCCCTGGACCAGTGCTGGTGGCATGCCAGAGTGAGAACCGCCCTCTGGGAGACCACTCTTTAGATTATCTTCTCAACAAATCAACAGATTTTCTTAGTTATACTTATAATTTCCACTAGTCCTTTCCAGAAATGAGAACATCCAAGCAGGGGGCTGGACGCAGGGGTTAAGTCTCAGCACTATGAAGCTATCACCAGCTGCTGCAGCACAGAGTTGGATCCCTGACCAGGGAGCTACCCACATGGCTCAGCAGACCTCTCCTGTCTCGCCCGCAGAGTATTTCAGTAAATCCATCTGTTCTGGTCCCCACTCTGTCTCTGGTGAATAGTCTCGACCCCTTACCTCTGGCCTGTGCCCCAGTTCTCGTATGCATAAATAAATAAATCTTAAAAAAAAAGAACATCCAAGTACAATAAAAGCTTTAAGATACTCTGTGCAGCCTCAGTATACTTTTCATAGTTCTCACTTAAAGGATGACATTACCAAATCCATCTACAATGTGCACAATTATTTTTAGATTAAATAGTACAATGTGGGTTCAAGGAGAATAAGGGGGGAAATATATAAAAAAGGAGGAAAAGATAATAAAAGCTCTGACTTTAAAAATAGATTGTGATTGGGGCCTCCCTGGTGGCACAAGGGGTTAAGTCTCAGCGCTATGAAACTGTTGGCAGCCACTGAAGCACGAGTTCAATCCCCAGGGGGAGCTGACCCACATGGCACAGCAGACCTCTCCTGTCCCACCCGCTGCTCCCCTCAGCAATATATCTCAGTACACCTGCCAGTTCTGCTCCCCATTCTGTCTCTGGGTAATCCTCTCACCCTCTACACCTCTGGCCTGCACCCCAGCTCTTATGTACATAAATAAATAAAATGAATCTTTAAAAAAATAGATTGTGACAATTAGATACACTGTAATCTAGTTTCAACTTTTAATGTGTGCGTCAATCAGCTGATGGATTGAAAAATCACCATGGTTTGCAAAGCTCAAGTCTTAGGATGAAGAGGTGATATTTTTTATTTTCCCAAAAGGCAATAAAAATGCACTTCAATTCTTAACAAAGAATAAAAAGGAAAAAAATTCAGAAGCATTTGAGTGGTATGTTGAAAGTCAGTCGTCACATTTGCAACTACTATTCTTAATACCATCCCTTCCTCTATTTCCAGATCAGTTCAGGCAGGCACGGAACTGAGAATCAGTCCAATTTTTTAACTAAACTTTTGTTTGGAGGCAATTGTAGAATTGTCATGCAGTGGTGGGAAATAATAGAGTTTCCATGCACCTTGTCTCCCAATGATAACATTTTGCAAAATTTTACAGGACAATATCACAGCTAGGACATTGATGTTGACGCAGCAAAGGTACAGATCATCTCCATGAGCAGGATCCTTCTTGTTGCCTTTTGTAACCCAAATCACTTCCCTTCCACCCCCACTGCTCCTGAAATCTTTTTTTTTTTTAAGAAGGCCCGTTTATTTATTTTATTTTATTTTTAAACATTTATTTATTTATACAAGCACTGGGTACAGTCAGAAGCGCGGGAGGGTGAGAGAATTCACCAGAGCCAGAGTAGGGAGCAGAGCAGGCAGAAGGACCGAAATACACTGCGGAGGGGAGCAGCAGGCGGCAGCAGAGGTCTGCGCGCCGGAGAGCAGCCGGGGATCGAACCGGCGCTGCAGAGGCTGCGGGCAGCTTTGCAACCCAGTGCTCAACCGCTGTGCTACCGGGGAGGCCCTGCTCCTGAAATCTTAATAACCACTAATCTCTTCTCCATTTCTATAACTTTATCATTTCAGAAGGTTCTATAAATAGAAACATACAGTATATAACCAATTGGAGTAGACTTTCATGACTCAGCATAATTCTTTGGAGATTCATTCAAGTTGTTGTGGTTATCAACAGTATATTCCTTTTTATAATTG
Organism: Talpa occidentalis; assembly: GCF_014898055.3. Taxonomy (NCBI): domain Eukaryota; kingdom Metazoa; phylum Chordata; class Mammalia; order Eulipotyphla; family Talpidae; genus Talpa; species Talpa occidentalis. The sequence goes on along the minus strand of NW_023604295.1, from coordinate 137,007,823 downwards.
AGTAGTACTCCATAGTACAGATGTGCTGTGATTAATTGTATGTGCTTAACAAACTGTTTCTCTATTTTTTTTAAGATTTATTTATTTATGCATACAAGAGTTGAGGTACAGGCCAGCTATGCGGAGGGGTGAGAGGATCCACCAGAGACAGAGTGGGGAACACAACAGGCAGACTGACTGAAATACACTGCTGAGGGGAGCAGCGGGCGAGACAGGAGAGTTCTGCCGCGCCATGTGGGTAGCTCCCTGGCCGTCCAGGCATCGAACTTGTGCTGCAGAGGCTGCGGATTGCTTCATAGTGTGGTGCTTAACCCCTTGTGCCACCAGGGAGGCCCCAAACTGTTTCTCTATTAAAGGACCTCGTGAGTTGTTTCCAATTTGGGCTATTGTGAATTCAGTTGCTGTTAACATTCACGCACAAGTTTCTATATGAAGTTAAGTGTTTGCATTTCTGGGATAAATGCTCAGGAGTGCAATTGCTGAGTCATGTGCTAGTTGTATGTTTACTTTTAAAGAAACTGTCATCCAGACTGACTGCACCATTTTACAGTCCCATCAGCAGTATATAAGTGATCTAGTTTCTCTGCCTCCTCAAAAGCATTTGATTGATTTTAATTCAAAGCAAAACTTTAATTTGAGACAAAACTGGCAGTGAGGCTTCAAATTTAATATACCATATTCTTCAACATCACTTGGAGACTAAAAAAATATTTTTTTAAGATTTATTTATTTATACAAGAACTGGGGCACAGTTCAGAGGCGCCAGAGTGTAAGAGAATTCACCAGACAGAGCATAGAGCAGAACAGGCAGGCAGACCGAAGACACTGCTGAGGGGAGCAGCAGGAGAGGCAGGAGAGGTCTGCCATGCCATGTGGGTTTCTCCCTGGCCAGCTGGGAATCAAACCCGCACTGCAAAGCCTGGGGACAGCTTCACAGTGCAGCGTTCAAACCGCTATGCCACCAGGAAGGCCCAAGAAATGTTTTTTTGATGTCAAGGCAATTTGGCTTAAATGCCACAACTTAAACATTGTGCACTTTATTTTTTTTTAAATTTATTTTATTTATGCATCCAAGAACTGGGGTATAGGCCAGAGGTGTGGAGGGGTGGGTAAGAAGATTCACCAGAATCAGAGTGGGGAGCAGAACAGATGGATCTACTGGAATACACTGCTGAGGGGAGCAGTGGGCGAGACAGGAGAGGTCTGCTGTGCCATGTGGGTCAGCTCCCTGGCTGGGGATCAAACTCATGTTGCAGTGACTGTGGAGAGCTTCGTTGTGCTGAGATTTAACCCCCTGTGCCACTAGGGAGGCCCAAAAGTTGTGCACTTTAGACAAATAACATCTCCGAACTTCAATTTCCTTACAGACAAAGCCTTCCCCTCCAAGTGAAGAACTATATTTAACTACAATGTGTGTGAAAAGCATAGGATAAAATAAGTGTTCAGTAAATGCTATTCCTTTCCTGCACATCACCCCATTTGATCATCATATATTTAATACACATGCTTCCTCTTAATTCATTTCCAGCACCACCTGAAACTGTGGCTTCTGTTCAGTTTTATAGTTCTGTCTCCTTTCAGTTCATATGAATATGAATATAGCTTTAAAGGCCATTAAGATGATGGGCAGAAACAAAATGATACAGCTTTCAGAAAACAAGTTCAAAGCCAGCTTTGCCACCTACCAACTGTGTGAGCTTGAGCAATAATTTCACATCTCCACTCCAAGCCATTGATTGCTCTCTCTCATTTTTATTTTTTTTAAGTTTTATTTATTTATGCATACAAGAACTGGGGTACAGGCCAGAGGTGTGGGTAGTAAGAGGACTCTCCAGAGACAGAGTGGGAGCAGAGGAGGCAGATTGACTAAAATACACTGCTGAGGGGAACAGCGGAGAGACAGGAGAGGTCTGCTGCACCATGTGGGTAGCTCCCTGGCTGGGAATCAAACCAGCCAGGTTTGTGCTTTACCCCTTGTACCACCAGGGATTTCCGCTCTCATTTTTAGAATGGCCAGATTCAGACATGCCTTCCCTTCCTTACAGAGATGCTGATTCAAATGAAAGAAGCACATACAAGTGACTTGTAAATAGTGGAAAATTATAGAATTGTGTGGCACATTTTAGGAAACAAAATCTAGCACACCTAAGGGACTCATTCATTCTACCAAAGGGACATCCTGGGAAAGAAATAATAGGAATCACATGCACAGCCTCCCCATTATCCACAGCCCCACCAGAGGGTACATTTGTTAGGACAGATGAACCCACACTGTCACATTTAATCACCCACAGGTCGAGGTTCTCGGCGCTGTACAGTCTGCAGGTTCAGCCCTCCCTCGTGGTATCACATAGGGTATCTCACAACCCCACCAGTCCTCTGCACTCCATCTATTCATTCCCCAGCCGCCCTAAGCCCTGTCATTCGCTCATCTTTTTCCTTTCTTCCTATGTTTGTCTTTTCCAGAATGTCATAGAGTTAGAATCATAGGATATGTAGCCTTTTAATACTGGCTTCTTTCACTTAGTCATATGTAAGAAGTTTCCTCCATGGAAATGCAAATGGCCAACAGACATATGAAAAAATGCTCAACATCACTTGTCATCAGGGAAATGCAAATCAAAACTACCATGAGATACCATCTTACACCAGTGAGAATGGCACATATTAAAAAAACTAGCAACAGCAAATTTTGGCGAGGTTGTGGAGAAAAAGGAACACTCCTGCACTGTTGTTGGGAGTGCAAACTGGTCCAACCACTATGGAGAGCTGTGTGGAGATTTCTGGACCTACTAAACATAGAGCTTCCATATGATCCAGCAATTCCACTCCTAGGTATTTACCCAAAGGACACAGAAACATCAATTCCAAAGAACACCTGCACCCCTATGTTTATAGCAGCACTGTTTACAATAGCTAAGCTTTGGAAACAGCCCAAATGCCCAAAAATAGATGACTGGATCAAGAAGATGTGGTACATACATACCATGGAATATTACTCAGCATTCAAAAAAGATAAACACATGCAATTTGCAGCAACATGGATGGCGCTGGAAGGGATCATGCTCAGCGAAATAAGCTAAAAAGAAAAAGAAAAATACCGGATGGTCTCACTCATAGCAGGAATCTAGAAAACTTAAATAAGGGACCAGGAAAATGAATAACTATAAGAAAGTGAAAATCAAAATCAACAAAAAACTATGAACCAGAGACACTTTTTGGGGGGTGGGGCCTGGGAGGGGAGGGATTGGGGTCAGAATGGGGGGTTTGCAATTGTATGGGGGAATATAAAAATAAAATTTATTATTATTAAAAAAAAAAAGAAGTTTCCTCCATGACTTTTCAGTCTTTAGAGCTTTTTTTTTTTTGGATTGTAATAGATTTTTTTTTGTTTAATTTATTTTTTTAAATAAATTTTATTTTTATATTCCCCATACAATTGCAACCCCCCCATTCTGACCCCAATCCCTCCCCTCCCGCCCCCACCCCCAAAAAAGTGTCTCTGGTTCATAGTTTTTGTTGATTTTGATTTTCACTTTCTCATAGTTATTCATTTTCCTGGTCCCTTATTTAAGTTTTCTAGATTCCTGCTATGAGTGAGACCATCTGGTATTTTTCTTTTTCTTTCTGGCTTATTTCGCTGAGCATGATCCCTTCCAGCACCATCCATGTTGCTGCAAATTGCATGTGTTTATCTTTTTTGAATGCTGAGTAATATTCCATGGTATATATGTACCACATCTTCTTGATCCAGTCATCTATTTTTGGGCATTTGGGCTGTTTCCAAAGCTTAGCTATTGTAAACAGTGCTGCTATAAACATAGGGGTGCAGGTGTTCTTTGGAATTGATGTTTCTGTGTCCTTTGGGTAAATACCTAGGAGTGGAATTGCTGGATCATATGGAAGCTCTATGTTTAGTAGGTCCAGAAATCTCCACACAGCTCTCCATAGTGGTTGGACCAGTTTGCACTCCCAACAACAGTGCAGGAGAGTTCCTTTTTCTCCATACCCTCGCCAACATTTGTTGTTGCTAGTTTTTTTAATATGTGCCATTCTCACTGGTGTAAGATGGTATCTCATGGTAGTTTTGATTTGCATTTCCCTGATGACAAGTGATGTTGAACATTTTTCCATATGCCTGTTGGCCATTTGCATTTCCTCTTCAGAGAAGTTTCTTTTTAGCTCTTCTGCCCATTTTTTGACTGGATTATTTTCTTTGTTGTTGTTGAGTTGTTTGTTGTTTGTTTGTTTTTTTCAATAAATTATTTAATTTTTTATTGAGGTAACATTGGTTTACAACACTGCATATGATTTAAGAGTACAGGTTCACACCTCCTCAGCTGTTACCGCACTCATCACCAAAGCACGCATAATCTTCCACCATAGTCCTGGGCTCCCTCCACTCCTTGCTCCCCACCTCTTCATCCTTTCTGGTGGTCTCGATTCTGCACAAAGTCTTCTGAGGTTCAGACAGTGCACTCCCAAGGAATAGGGTACAAGGCCACATTAGAAATTATCTTCCTAAGAGTTCAAAACTCAGAAATGAGTTCACCAACACATTCACTTGGCCTTAGGCAAGCACACAGTGTGTCCTCAGGGAAGGGGGAGACCTTGACTGTAGAGGGATTAACAGAGGGGCCTGCCCAGGCCTACATGGGCTGAGATGTGTTATGGGTTGTCTGGCCCAGTGTGGTGCAAACAGATCATATAATCCAGTTTTCACTAAACTAACCTTCACCAAATGGACAAATAGCTTACAAAGGCTTCTGCAAAGAACTTTAGATTGAAGATAATCCAAAGAATATATAGCCATCAGTAAGAAAATGACAGGAATATAGGGGAGCCAAATAAGACATCAGTGCAAAAAAATAATAACAGTCCAAAACACAACAAAGCAAAAATGGACAATTATAAATCAGAGGAGGGAGAGGGATCAGAGGGAGGGAGGGAGCAGCACAGGGGACTGAAGTGATGGTGCACGGGTGCCTTGGGGAAGGAAACTCTATGGGGACTCCACCTGAGGGGGTGGGGGGAAGCAAATATTGTTTAAAAATGAACAACGATGTAAAAAATAAAAAGAAATTTTAAAAAAGTCTAAGAACAAAAATAAAAGAATTGGCACTCCTCTTCCTAGCAAAGAGCTTTATTCAGTCACAAAATAAGGCAGAAACACCAACAGTATAAATAGAAGTAAATCAAGCAGGAATTTTTTAAATTATCAAAACTATTTAAAATGTAGATTTGTATCCACTGCTGAAAATGCTGAAACTCATTTGAAAAAATGTAAACTTACTGTTTAATACTTCTTTATCTTACCTTTTTTGAATTTTTTTTGCATAGATTTATAATGTCCATAATACATTGGTAAAGCAGTGCAGATATAATATTTGAAACAAAATTTACTTAAAATGGTTTCCTGTTAGGACCTGCAGTTAAAACAATGGAGAGACCTTGACCCAAACTATTGTGTTTCTTTAAAGCGTCATTTCTCCCAGTTTAGATCTCTGGGATAAACAGATCACATTGTGCATAGGAAAGATGGCATGAAGCTGGATTTCCTGTCTGAAGGATTGCTATCGGTAGGACCTTCTCTCTGAGTTTTCTAGAGCCTCTAAGGATAAGCCAGAGTCACTGCCTTCACCTGGTCAACCCTGAGGGCTGGAAGCCAATGCAGGCTCCTCCTACAAATCTCCATGAGGACCAGGGCTGTGGACATCCCCACACCTACGCAGAGACTCTCAGGAAGGTAACTGTCGCATGCCACACTTTATCTTGTAGAGCTAAGCCAAGAGAAGAGCTATCTTACTCTCTACCGGAGCCTCCACTGAGGACCTCGTATGAACCGTATCCCCAAATGTCCACCATGACACCATTATTATCCACCATTTGTAGATGTGGTGACTGGGGTGGAGAATGATTAAATAATTTTCCAAGATTGCATGTTGATAAGTGTTGTGATCAAGATTTAAAACTATGCCTCTGATTCCAGAGACCTTGCTTATTAAATCATATGCTATGAGCTTTAAATACATGTCACTTTTATTTCTATGTATCATTATTGTCTTTACATGTTCAAAATTATTTTTTAAAATGCATCTCATTCTAAATGCTATTTTGTTTCTTCTTGGAACCAACTATTTACCAGAACACATCACTGATCTTATAATAAGCATCAAAAAAAAATTGATATTTACAGGCATTGTTTTCTCAAAAAGATCATGAAAATTTTACCAATTCTTTAAAGTTGCTTGAAGTTCTTTCTGACATGAAACAGGGCATAAATGATAATACAATAAAATGTACATGGTTTATTGTTGACTCATACATCTGAGGTTGTAAGTTAAAACTCCTAATAGCTGAGGCAATGAGAAAAATTCAGTGGTATTTGATATATTTATTTCCACATATTCAGACAGTTAACAATGAGAACAAAAATACAGGAACGTGGGTGAATTTTTCAATCATTTATGCAGATATCTTAATCCCATGTGCTAGCAAGTGTTTCAAGGAGAGAAAAGTCGAGTGAGTTGCAGCCACTATTAATTCTATGACCTTTGAATAAAATACAGCAAAGGGAAGTAGAGGGCGCCGGGAAATAGCAATGTCAACAAAGAAATTCTTCAAGGGCAAGTTCCCTTACACGATGATGTGTCCCTGCCTGCGTCCGTCCGTTGAGGACTCTTGAGTTTCGAGGGTCAGATGTCCTCATTTCAAATACCTAAGTTGTGATTTTTATGAGCATTATGATTTACAAAGCACAGCCCACCCCACACAGACTCAAATGCCACTTTGTTATCGTGACTGTTATCTTTGACAACCCGTCATATTTATTTATAAACACTTCATTAAATATCACTCTATCTGAAAAATAAAAAATCAGCATTTAAACAACTAAGCACTTCGCAATCCACGTATGCTTCAGATTTTATAATAAAGCAGTAGTTACTTGATTAGATTCTGTAACTTTATTGCTGACATCATCTTTACTTGTCTCACTTAACAATGTTTGGAGAAGGAGAATTACTAGGAATATAAAGTGACTGTTTCTTGCTTTATTTATCTCAGATTAATATCAGTGAAAGCTGCCTAATTTCTTCCTGAAAAGTTTTATTTCACTTTTTTCTCAGCAAGTTAAAGTTTATGGAAATCATCTCATGGGTGAGCCTTATCATTCTGGTTTAACACCAGCTTGAAAAAAATGTATGCTTTTTGACACCAATTGTTTCAACATGCATTTAATTTAGAAAGAACAAGGGTATTGTGGATTAAAAGTCCTTAAATTTTAACACAATATTAAAAAATCAAAGTAGCTAGTATTTTGTCATTTCTAAGAATTTACATACATTTCTTTGATTGGGCTTTTTCAGCCACAGGAAAAAAATCTATTTTAAAAATCATTGAATTGAAGGAAACAAAAAAAGCAATCTATTAACAATCTACTTGGTTATGGGGTTCCGCCTCATCACGCTCCTGTTTCCAAAAAGCCAGGTCCCAGGCTAGGAAAACTTCCTTTTTCAGATTTTGTTTCCGCATTCCATACCTTATTTTTGTTTGCATCCCTCTTTACACCAGCATTTCATAACTACAGCTAGCACTCACTCATTTTCTATGATTTCATATTTTAGCTTTTTTTTTTTTTTTTTTTAGGCAGACCATAAGCAATCTCATAGAAAATCTCCATTTTCTAGTAGATTCTGCACAGGGTAGTTTGGTGTACTGTCCATTAGTCACCCAACACAAATAGGGAATCCTATTACCTACAAAGGTATTAGGAAAGTGCTCCCAGCTGAAAGCATTTATCCAATTCCAATTGTTGTTTGGAAGTCTAAAATACTAAGGGCAGTATTGTTCCAGGAGCTACTGTTTAAAACAATGCACAGCCTGTTTAAAGGGAGAAATCAGTACTTGAAAATCTGAGTTGGTTTAAAAAATAACTGTTCATCCAAAACAGAATTCTTAAAGAAACATTTATATGCCAGGCACATGTTTTTAATTTTAATAACATTGGCTTACCTAAATAAATGGGTAGACCCTAATAATTGTTCTCCAAATTTTGGTATGTTTGTATATTGTTCTATTTTAGTGAGTTTGCAAAGAGACTAATGAATAACAATGTAGAAAAATATGTATCTGTCAGTACAAAGTTGCTGTGGTTTGCAGGCATTGCAAAATGCCACACGGAAAAACAATTCTGTTAAAAAGTAACTGAAAACTGCTCTGATTTTTAAAAGAAATGAATGTAGCCATAGCCTTATACTATAATGTCAGATAGAAAGTAACATGTTCCCACTACAATTGTGTTTGTTGGCATTTATATAAGAATAAAACTGCTTTTAAGGTTATTCCCATAGTTGTTCACTTAACATGGGATTAACATCAAAATCTTCGTAATTATCTGAGATCACCCATTTGAAAGTGATGTGGTAAAACATGTTAATGGTTAAGACTCTCTAGCAGTTTTAATACTAAACAGATTAACACACATGAAAGTAATATTATGATTTGTGCATTAAATAATACGCCAGACCAATTTTTTTTGGTGAAGAGAGAATTCTTATGAAATGGAATCCCTTCTAGCTACTGCTCTTATTTCTTGAAACACTAAAACAATCAGCTAAAAAAACTGCATGAGAGAGATTCATGGATAGAAATGACTTATGGGCTTGAAATATTGTTCAATGACTTTATCATCACACAATTTTAAGAAACTATCATTTCTAAGAATTGCTTTAAGTAAAATTCAGAACCAAAATATGATGATAGGAAAGTGACCCAGGAGAGTGAAGATAAAACCCAGGTGGGATTATAAACCAAAAAAAAATTTTTTTAAAAAATGTTTAAGTGTGGAAGAGTTTGCTAATTGGCCAAAATGGCTATGAATTGATTTTATGACCCCAGCAAACCAATGTAGGCCCATCACTAGTGGATTTTTTTTTTAAATAATAGAGAAGCACAGGTAAACTTGTTCCCAAGAGTCTCATAAAAAGTATTTCTCTGCCTCCACTTTCCCAGCTCCTTCATTCAGAAATTGACATGCGAGGAAAGTCATGTCTTCATTAGAAAGTAATATGAAGCCTTAAAATCATTCCCCAAATCATGCCAATCTTTCTTGAATCCATGTAAAAGTGGCCTTCACATCCCAGATCTCATGATTTCAAAACTCTTTGTTCCATTGAGCTCTGCGGGTCAGGATGTGGTGTGAAATCTTGGAAACTAAATTGAATGTAATAAACGTAGGTGCCTCCCCCAGCCCCAGACAGGGAGACTGTATGTGAAAAGACAGTATCTGTGTAACTTCAAATGTGCCCGAAAGGGGGGTGGGGGTGTCGAGGGTTTAAATCACGGCGTTTCCACTTGTGCAGAGAGAATCCATAAAAAGAGATTTATTATCATATTTTCCTTTTGAAATGGAGTGTTTGTTTTTTTCCTTGAAAAGTGCTCCTCAGTGCAGAGTAGAGAAAATATTACAATTTTGTTAAACAGCAGCCAAGATTTAATTGTCTGTGAAATACAAGGCTTAGGACCTGAATCGAGTTAACTACCGTTGAGCGGACGCGCGCGCGGCCTGCGCGGGGAGCGCCTGCGCCCGGAGGCGGCCGGGCTGGGGGTGCCAGCGCGCGCCGGGGGAGCGCCCCGCAAGGCCTCGGGGCTGCATTCTCCCTGCACGGATTTAAAGCGCCTTTTGCAAAAAGTCAAAAGAGAATAAGCAGCTTTGGAAAAACATAACAACCCGTGCTGGCCGCTTAACAGCGAGCGAGAAGGTGGACTTCAGCAACCGCTCACAAATACTTAAAAAAAATAATAATGGGAAGGGGATGGGTGGAAGCGAGCGGCCCGGGAAATTGGGGTGAAGGACCCCGGGGGAGGGCAGTGCAGTGGACAGCCCCGGGAGGGAGACCCGGTTTACTGTTGTGCAGTGACCGCGTCTGCAAGCGCCGCTCCGCGCGCCCTTGGCACGCGGGTTGGGGGCCGCCCGCGCCCCCTGCGCCCCCTCCCAGGCGCCACCCCCACTTCTTTCCGCAGTGGTTCTGCGGGTCGCTGCCTCCACCCGCCGGGGGTGCCGAGGAGCAGCGGGCGGCTGCAGATTGGCCCCGGTGGCACCGCAGCCACAAGCCAAGCCGTAATTGCAAAGCAAACAAGGCTGAAATATTGGATTGGTCTCCGTCGTGACAAGATCTGCGCTTTTGCCGCCAATTTGTTTGTGCAGCTCTATTTAAAGGCACTTGATTGAGGAAATGTTGAAAATAGCGGTGAGGGTTTCCCTAATGAGACCTCAGGAGGGAAGCAGCGGCCTTCGCCCCGCGCCGGGGGGGCGCGCGGGTGGGGGGCGGCGGGGGCGGGGCGCGGTTAACCCCTTCCTGCCCGCCTCGGGCGAAAAGTCCTCGGAGGCAGGCTGGGGGTCCCTCCCGCGCGGAGCGGTGGCCCCCTTCGGCCTGAGCAGCGAAGTCGCCTCCAAGGCGGCAGGGACGGAAAGGGGGGGGGGAGCAAAACAATTTAATTCCAGGTTGGAACTTGGGAGGGTGGGGGGCAGGATTGGGCAGCTGGAATCCGGGGTGGCTGCTCTGGCCGCGCCCCCTGTCCCCAAGCGGGCCTGTGGCAGCCGCCGTCCCGCATTTCACTCCCGCACCTTGGGTCCTCGCGATGCCCGCGGGGCGCGGCCCGGGCGCGGGTTTGGGGGTGCTCCAGGACGCGGCCCGGGCGCAGGGGGAGCAGCTCTGGGGGGCGGCGGCGCGGAGGGGCTCACCCCGCCCAGCTGGCACCCGCCGCCGTCGGGCTGGGCCTGCGGGCGCCTGGAAGGGTGGTCAGCGGACCCGCGGCGGCGTGGAGGGAAAATACAGAAAGATCCGCGAGCGCAGGCCGAGTGCCAAGGCGCCTCGCGGCCGCGTGGACCTTGGTTTCATTCCGTCTTCCTTGCACATCCTCGAGGTCCGATTCGATGGCAAATCTACGGTTGCCAGAGGTCACGCAGCCAATCCGTGCGAAGCCAAGACTCGCCCTGACCAGCTCTGCCTCAGGGTCCCAGGAGTTCCGGGGAACACACCGGCGAGGCGGGCCCAGCCTGCGTCTCCCCCGGGGCCCACAGCCGGGGCCTTCTCGGGTTGTCACAGGAATTGGAGATGAAGTCCAGCTCCTCCCTGGTGGTGCAAGGGGTTAAATCGCACTATGAAGCAATTCGCAGCCACTGTGGCAGGAGTTCGATCCCACACTGGCCAGGGAGATACCCACATGGCGCAGCAGACCTCTCCTGGCTCGCCCACTGCTCCTCTCAGCAGTGTACTTTGGTCAATCTGCCTGTTCTGCTCCCCACTCTGTCTCTGGTGAATCCTCCCGCTTCCCACACCTCTGGCCTGTACCCCAGCTCTTGTATGTATAAATAAATAAATCTTTAAAAATAAACAAAATAAAGAAAATCAGTGCATTGAGATCTGAATAAATGGAATTCATCCACATTCGCTAGGTAGTCCCTTCTGCAGGGCTGTGGAGGCACCTACTGGGTGCAGTGCATGCTGGGCTCTCAGGGGGCCATCACAGCAGATGACTTCCAGGCATCTACCAGAAACTGTATGAAGGAGACCCAGAAAGGTATGCAGAATAATGGAGGCTTAGAGGACAAGCAGAGAGGCAGCAATGCCTGGAAAGGCTGCCTGGAGGAGGTGGCACTTAAGCTGGACCTAGAAAAAAATCAAAGTGTGTATTCCTTGAGAGACAGAGATGGGTTGATTGTCAGGTACACTGGCAGGCAAGGGGTGCCAGATCCACATTAGGGAACAATGTGGGGTGGGGACACTTCCACCACCTGCTCCCATCTCGGAACTGTCCCCTCACTCAGGAAACCATGAGCTATCATGTCCTGAAGCAAAGTTCATTCTCTCTTAGGACTGAAAACTCAGGGCTTTGGGACAACACCCGCAGATAGACTTGGACTGTTTCTGGAGCCCTGAACTTCATGGGCGGGGGTAGGAAAATGGCAGAGGGGCACACTCACCAGAGCTCCTAACTATCACAGCCACACATTCCTGGTTAGAGATGTACCTGAGCCATTCTGAAGTTTGTCTTTCTGGAATCACAGGCAGATGTAGACCAGGGAAATGAAGATCTGCCAGGGGGGAGGGGGCACTGGTTGCCGTTTTTTTTGTTTTTTTTGTTTTTTTTTTTTACATCCGCAAGAAAGATCTGCGCCTTCTGTGAGCAAAACAAAAAAGCATCAGTCACACCGATGTAGTGAAGACTCCAAATGTGTTCTGAATGGAATCCTATTTTTTTTTTTTTGTATGCAACCAAATCCTCCGTTTGAAGTTGAATGCCTTGCAAGCAGAATGCAATCCCACGTTTTGTTCCTCGAGGTTTGGGCCTATGTTGACTTAAGTGGGAACTCACACAAGTATTCAAAAGAAAACCATTCTCTTCTGGAGAATAGAACAAAGTAGCGTCTCTCCAATCATAGCACAGATGCATAATCTGTAACAACAAATTAGCCTCCCGTGCTGCGCATTTCCAGCAAGCATCCTGCCTTCTCTGTTTATATTATAACTTTTCTGCCTGCAATTATTTTTATTTTAATTTTCTGTCACTTTAACAGAAACCAGAGCCTTTTCTTTTAATGTTTTGTACACAACATGTTCATTTTGATAAGATGTTCTTTCCTATCTCCTTCTAGCTGGCCTTTCCTTGTTTAGAGTTCTGTATCAGGAGTTTCTAATATTTCTCCCTCTTTTTTTTTTTTTTTTAAAGAACTTGTCCCTGTCTTGCTTTATTTGTTTGTGTGAAATTTAGTTTGAAAGGAGATCAGAGAGAGCAGGAGGGGTTTGTAATAAGAGAATGACCGAATGACCCAAAGGCTGATTATCTATCATTAACTGGAGACTCGGTATACCCAAATTACCAGGGAGACCTCAGTCTGCCGGATCCTTACCCGGCCAGAAAGGCCAGCATGGAATGCACACGCCGAAAGGGGCTCGTGGCATTGCAAAGGGAGATACCCTGCTCAAACATTTGCTGAAGGATATTTCCTTCAAAACTCAACTAGCGTTCAGATCCTGACCTATTGTGCACAAATAAAAACCTCTGCCAAAGGACTAACTTTAAGGTTTCTGTAACGAAGTTTTTTGTGTTGTTTCGTTAGGAGCAAAATTGCAGTTAATTGTCTAAGCTCCAGAGAATATTGAGAAATCAAGCCAAGCTGCTTTTGATCTGCTCATGCTGCTAAACCCAAGCCTTGTAAAAATCGAGGTTTGCCATTAATATTGACAATAAAAGTGTTTCTTTTTGTTAACCTGAAACCTAACCATCTTGGCTCAAGTGCCTTGTCTAGAAGCAAAGACCCTAGAAGAAAATAGAAAAGGTTTGGAAGAAACCACCAGGGCTAAAGAAATCCATCTATGTGAATTTGCAAAGGCAGTTCTGGAACAGGATTTCCCAGGAATGCAAGCAACTCAGCATTTCGAAGTGGGAATGCCAGGAGCCTCAGGTTCCAAAGAGCCCTTCTGTCACATAAATGGCATATCCCAAGCCCCACATCTGAAGGTGCCCTTTGCTTTTGTATTTTATTCTGAGCCCCAGATTGTATCGCAGACTGGTTGAAGGCTGCTGCTGTGTCCTCAGAGCGCATGTGCAGCATTACAATTACTTCCTCATCTGAGTGTTGAATGTTTTCCTCCCGGTTTAGGAGAAAACACACTGCTCAGCGTGTATGTGATTTGCTTGAAACAAGAAAGCGGATGATTAGTGCACACAAATCCTCTGGGATGTTTTTTTCTTCTGCCACCTTTGCTATTAACGCTATCTACATTTTACTACAGAGGCACAGAGCTCAGACTTACCATAGTTCTTAGTACCAGAATAAAAACATTAAAACACCTCCAGTGTCTAGATCGTGCTGCTCTGGTGAGGTCTTCGCTTTCACCCCCCTTTGTGAAAATGACTAATTTCAGCTTCACAGACAGACTTTCCTACCTGGCAAAGTATCTAGTGCTCCCTGATCAATTAGCGTCAGAAAAGCAACATACCTGCCAGTTAGTATGGCGATCAGGTCATTGATTATTGGGAAAATATACCAATCCCCACTGTCTGTGATACTAAATATTAGGACTTTCCTAAACATTATACATCTTAAACTGTACATTATATCTCAATTACCTCTTGATTTTCTTAGAGATTTTTCTCAAAGGACTTAAGGATGAATGAGTATCTTATTCTTCATCAGTTTCAGGTTCAATGACATCAAAAACTTTGTAAGTCCAAGCATTGCTGGAAGGCAAATTAGAAGGCAGGCGAGGGAAGAGAAAAGCAGGTTAGGAGGCAGAGAGGGGAAGAGCAGAGAAAAGGAGAAACTCTGAGGGAGGGAGACTCTCTGGAGGGGGGTTCTATTTTCAGGCACCAGCAAGTCCTGATTTTCTCCATGACTTAAATGCTGCCTAATCCAAACTGGGCCGGAGTCCTGAACAACCAGCCCCTGCACAGTCATCGCTGCAGCTGGGTCACTCCCTGCCCCCATCCGCACAGATCTGCTCTGTGCAGGGAAGGGAAGGGAAGAGCACTAGAGCACTCTCTCATCAAAGACCCCACCCCTCCCCCAGATCCAAAAGGAAAACGCACAGAAGAAATAAAACCTCATCAGTTCCCAGGCCAGCATTTCCTCCCCTTCATTTTGGAAACAGACATAAAAGTCCGATGCAACTTGATTCTGCTTTGGAGATGTGTCCTGTGAGTAATACCACCTTTCTGGAGCCACAGTTCCTTGCCATGGCTGTAGACAATTATTCTCCAAAAGGGAAGCAAGAAAGGGAGGAGACACAGCATCCCAGCTAGAGGGAAACCCTTGCCGCTGCCACTCAGACAATATGCTTTTTCCTAATGTGTCCTATGGGTTCTGGGACAAGGAGCTGGCAGGTGAAGTGACTCAATCCCACCCTAGACAGATAGGAATGCACAGCCAGCAGGATGTCACAGAAGCACCTTCCCTGGAGCAGGTGGAGCTGAGTCCCATTCTTGGGAGGACAATGCCTTCTCTACTACCTTCTGGGCTCAATATTCTTTCTGGGGTTCTTATTAGAGTCTCAGATTCACATGACATTAAGAGCATTATAGATAGGTAAGGGAATGCTCACAGTCTATCTGAGTGTGTTTGTTAGGAAAATAAGGTATAACAGGATTTGAAAAAATCATGGAGGGAACTGAGCCATAATTCCCGTAAACATAAAATATGTGTTTACAGCCCTCTGGCCTGCTTCTTCTCAGGTCCAGTTTACTTTGAGCTCTCATGAGCAAAATACAAGATACAAACTGCCCTTGCCTTTGTACTAATAAATAGCTCCCCCAAAAGATCTGTATTTCCCTAAACACAAGGTTAAATATACATACATATATTTCATTTAATCCAGATTGATTTTTAAAATGATATCCCCAAAAGCCCAAAATGTTTGCCAGGGAGTGAGAGCTCCGTCTCTCCTGTGCTCTTTGAATCTTTTCAAGGGGAAGAAGAGGTGGGCATGAAGGGAAAGAGACCGGAGACACAGGCACCAAATAATCCTTTGAAGCCAGTTCTGTCTGCTGAGCTGGAAGCAGGCGTGATGCCCCTCACGGTAGGTGCAACATCTCTCTAACAAAGACCTGGGACAGAATCACAAACATTCCCCCAAACCCGCTGCTCCCCAGGCCAGCCAGGGTAGGACTGGGTGCAGCTAGGCCCCTGGCTCAGAAAAGGACAGGTGGGAAGCAAGCCCTCACCAAGATTCCTCCTTCAGGCTCCCAAGGCCAAACTCTTAGCCACTCGCACTATGAGTATCTGGAACATGTGCCCATTGGGAAGACTGAAGCAGAGGCCATGCATGCGAGCACAGCCCAGGGTGGGGTCCCAACATCTTAGCCCCTTTCTTGTGCATGCCCCCCACCCCCAGCACCACCATTGCCATCACCCCCATCACCACACCCAGGAGACACAGGCCCCCTAAACTGAAGGCACACTTGACAAGGCATCTTGGCCTCCCAGCTTCCCAGGGCAGCAGGCTAGCCCAGCATCCCTCCAGACCTGGAGCAAAAGGCGCCAAAGAGAACACGATGAGAAAAGAGTAGCGGCCTTTGGTGGTGCTGAGAAAAGAGTAGCGGCCTTTGGCGGTGCTCAGCCCGAGGGCCTCTCGGAGGCAGTAACTGCATTGAAGGGGCCCAGAGTCCCCTTTGAGCCCCCTTTGGCTGTCTCCAAGCTCCCTGAGGCTGAGCCTCTGGGTTGGACTTTCCCAGATTCGTGAAGCCTGAGTCTCTTGAGCTGCGTGAACGACTGATAATGACACTGTCCGTGGCAACGGGTGTGCAGGCTAGCATCTTTTTTGGCCTTTTCTGGTGCCATCTTGTCCACCTCTTTTACCACTCACCGGTGCGATCTGGTGCCATGAACGGAGGCACCCATTTTGGGATTGCTTATTTCAGAGGAAAAGGCACGAGAAAGCATGGAAAACGCAAGTTCTGAAGCTTCACCACTGAGGCCCGTCGACTCCAGCCATCACCATCCCCAACTCGGCCCTCTGCTCTCTTGCTCCTTCCAATTCCTAAAACCGCCTCTGGAGCTGAAAGCAACCTACCAACTACATTCCCTGAGTTTTTATCTGTTCCCAGCCTGGGTGCAACCATCTTACTTTGTCTATCTGCTCCCAAGGCCTAGATGTGATTTTGTAAACAGACTTTTTTTTTAATGTATCAAATGTCAGAGGATTGAACTACCAGTATTTACACATTCGGGGTTTGCCTCCCCAGTGCAAATGTAAACACAACCGACCTCACTACCTATATTCTTTCTTTGAAGAACAAGGTCTTAAAAAGACTCTCCTTGTGCTCAAAACTGCAGACCCACCCAAGTTGAGGGTTGGAAGCTCTAGGTGGCTATTTTGTGCTAAGCCAAATGCAAGATCCTGGTACTTACCTTCCAAAGACATCTGGCTTCAGCCACTCCCCAGCCGCTGGTTCTCTGCATTAAGACTCTCTGCTGGGGAGGTCCAGGGAAATCAACCCCTGACACAGGGAAGGCCAGGGGCCATGCCTGTACCTCCATAACCCTGTTTGAGCCCTTCCTCCCTCCTAGCTGCCTGGCTGCTGCAAACCCAAAAAAAGATTTCTCAAGCTGCTGCCCAAGGTTTTGGGAATAGAGGTGGCAGGACCCGACCCAATCGCTGGAGGCAAGGGAGTTGGGCACCTCCAAATGCACCATCCATTGAAGCTGACCTCGCCTTTCACCCCCAAATCATACCCCCCTCCCCCACAAAGCGCCCAGACGGAAGGAAAGGACTGTCCTCACCGAGTCCTTGGGTGGAGGCTCCCTTCGCAGCCTGGGGCCTGACACTGCCTCCAAAGGACGACGCCCACGGTGGAGACGCGGGGCTCCCTCGGGCGACTTTGGCCAGGCCCAGCGTCGAGTCCCAGGCAGATCGGGGGGGCCAGACGGCTTTTGAGCTCTCAGCCTGCGGCTCCCTCTAATTTACGGCCCGCGGGCTGCTGTTGACACCGGTTTCCAGACCGAACTCCAACCGACCGAATCCTCATCTACACTTCAGGCCTCTCCTCGCGGCTCCCGGCCAAGCCCTGGGGGCACTTTCAGCTCGTGCCAAAGTCCACCCCCACCCCCCCAATCTCTTGCGAGGCTTGTCAGACGCTCACGCCGCGCGGGCGCCTCGGCCGCGGTGCCCTGCGGCCGGCGACCTGCAAGCGGAGATCCATTTTCCGTTCTAATGCGTTCAAGATCCCCGCGGCCCGCAGTGTAAACAAGCACGAGCCGTCCTCCGGGCCTGCCTCTTAAACTGGTGTTTAATGGTTCCCCTCCGATAACTAAACCTGCTTTCCACAGATGCCCGCTTTTATGGGCGAGGCAGGAATGCAGAGATATATTTATATGTTTGTTCATAAAAACGGGAAAATAAGCTCTGAACACGCTGTAAAAAATATTCAGTTACTTACCAAACAGGCTAGTTAAACCAGGGGAACACCGATCCCCGCCACACCACAAATTCGGGGGATCGAGGTGCCCGAGCTTTGAAATCGCCGATCGCTGGGGTGGAGGCCGGGGTCCCTGGAGGACATGGAAAGAAGCGCATGGACCATGGGCTCGAGCGCTCGCCCGGGGTCTGGGGCGCGAGCTCCAAAGGCAGCCGCGGGGACTCGAGGACCCAGGACGGGCCTGGCCGAGGTGGCTCGGGGGGCACGTGGGGGAACAGCAGCCGCGGGGGGCGCGCACCGGTGCCCCGGGACCCTGCAGCCGGCAGCCGCCGGGAGTCGACCCCTTGGTGGGGACGCCCCGCGCCCGCCACCCCAGCTCCCGCCGGGCGCACTGACCCCCAAAGTTACCCCCAAAGCACTTCCCAAAGCACCAAGAGCTTTTTTCCTTTTTGTTTTTTTTAACCAGAAAATAAAGCGGGGTCGTACTGTACCTGGTTTGAGCTTCTTCAATATTTGCGTCTCGGGGGTGGGGGCAGAATATTTTAATAGTGAAGCATCTGTTAAACACTTGCATTAACCTCTGGCTGATAAAAAAGTTTTTTTAACCCTGCCCCCCCCCACCTTCGTTTTAATTATCTTCTGGTTCTGAAGGGGCAGCCAATCCTGGAAGAGGACCTCGGCAATTAGCAACCAGAACATCAAAAAGTTTTATTGCGGAGAGCGCCAGGCACCGCCCCCGCCGCCCCGGGATTGGCGTGGGGCGCCTCTGACGACATATATTAACCCGAGCGGCCCTAAAGATGTAGCTGTACATGGAGATCTTGCCGGGAAAACCCGCTCGCTCCCCTCCCGGCGACCAGCTCCGGAGCACCGCCGCCGCCCGGGAGCGCCCTTCGCCGCCGCCGCGCCGGGCCCCTCGCCAGCCCCAGCCGCCGCCTGCGCGCCCCGGGGCGCCCGCTGCGCCCCAGGTCCGTCCCCCGCAAGACGGAGAGGATCCGCGGACATGGATGCGCTGAGACCGCTCTGAAAAGCCTCCGCGGGAGCGCCGGGAGCGAGGCCACGTTCCTCGCAGCCAAAATCACATTTAAGGACCACAACCACCACCTCCAACATTTTCATTAAAACAATAAGCGCCCGAGAACCCCGACGAGCCGGTGGGGGAGGGGCGGGGCGGGGCGGGGAGGGTCGCCCCGAGGCCGCCGCCGAGCGCGCCGTCCGCCCCGCCGCCTCCCTGCGGAGCCGGGCCGGCGCCTCCAGCCACGGCTCGGACTCTCGCCGGGACCCGCCGCCCGCGTCGGTGCCGAGGGCGCGGCTGGGGCGCGCGGCCCGGCGCCTCCGAGGAGCCCCGGCGCCCGTGCATGAGCACGCGAGGGTCCCGCGGCCCCGCAGCGGCCCGGGCGGCAGCAGGCGCGCGCGCAGCGGAGCCGGGCGCCGGGCGGCGGCGGCCGGGGGCGCACGGTGCCGGGACCAGCTCGCCGCGCCCCATGGGGAGCCGGCGGCCGCGGCGCTGCTGAGGCGGGCCCGGCGGGCCAGGCGCGGGGCCGGGGCCCGGGCTGCTGCAGCCCCCTCTGCGGCTGCCGGGCCGGCCCGGGCGCCCGCGCACTGGGGGGCGGGGGGTGGGGGCGGCCGCCGAGCGCCGACGCAGGGGCCCGGGCCGAGGGCGCGGCGGGGCTGCGCGCGCGCTGGGGCGCGTGGAGGGGCGCGGAGAGCGACATGAGTCTGGTGGGGGGCTTCCCCCACCACCCGGTGGTGCACCATGAGGGCTACCCCTTCGCCGCCGCTGCGGCCGCGGCCGCTGCGGCCGCCGCCAGCCGCTGCAGCCACGAGGAGAACCCCTACTTCCACGGCTGGCTCATCGGCCACCCGGAGATGTCGCCCCCAGATTACAGCATGGCCCTGTCCTACAGCCCCGAGTACGCCAGCGGCGCCGCGGGCCTGGACCACTCCCATTACGGGGGGGTGCCGCCGGGCGCCGGGCCCCCTGGCCTGGGGGGGCCGCGGCCGGTGAAGCGCCGGGGCACCGCCAACCGCAAGGAGCGGCGCAGGACTCAGAGCATCAACAGCGCCTTTGCCGAGCTCCGAGAGTGCATCCCCAACGTGCCCGCCGACACCAAGCTCTCCAAGATCAAGACGCTGCGCCTGGCCACCAGCTACATCGCCTACCTCATGGACCTGCTGGCCAAGGACGACCAGAACGGCGAGGCAGAGGCCTTCAAGGCGGAGATCAAGAAGACAGACGTGAAAGAAGAGAAGCGGAAGAAGGAACTGGTCAGTACGCGGGGGCGCGGGCGATGCGCATGTGGGGTTCGGGGGGAGCCGGTGCTCCTGGCCTCATTCTGGTAGGGTAGAGCAGTGGCACCCCCCGCATTCTTTGGCTGTGTGCTGGGTGGAAGGTGCTTGCACCGGCTTGTGAGGGGGGGTTCCCCGCCGAAGCCGAGGAGATCTGGGAGGGTGTCAGCAGGAGGAAGAGGTCAAGAGGGATGCTTCCCCGGCCATCTCCTCTCCAGGTTATCACTGCTCCCCCAGGCACAGAGGGTGGCCTAGGGGCTGGTGGTTGGGACTGATCTGCAGATGGAGCTGGGCCGAACCCCTCATTCTGAGTCCCTTAGCGCCTTCCTTTGGGCTCCAACCCGACCTCGTTTGCAAGATATTTCCAAAGCCAGCCGTGCCTACGTGCTCGATGGCAATCATTTCACTTCTGCTGGCATTTGCCTCACTAGAGGCAACTTGGAGAGAGGTTTATGGCTCTCCTTACTGTGCCCCAAAGAAAGGTCAAGTAGAGTAAGCTCCTTTAACTTCCAAAAGTAACTCCAGTTTCCTTTTGGCAAAGAGCTTAAAATGTAGCTTCCCAGGCCGGTACACTTCCTAGGTGTTTCTGGGTTTGCTGCATGAGCATGTACATCTTCAGAATGCTCTAGCTTCTGCTGTTGTGGTCAGCAATAACACGAAATTGCAATTGGAAAGTAAAGTTTTATCAGGTTCTTGCCAACCACCCTAGCGTGGGGTGTGTGTGGGGGGCTGGGGGTTGTTCAAAACAGGGCTGTAGCCCTAAAGGGCCTAGAAAATAATTCCACTGGCCGAGTTTTTCTTCGTTGGGGCCCGTGGCCCTGTGTTCACTGCATAAGAGAGTGACTCCCCCAAATAACCAGGGGTTCCAGATCCTTGGAGGAGAGACACGAGCTGAGCCGGAGGCCCAGAGCAGCTGGCGGAGAGGCCCAGGCCCCGGGGAACAACTTGCCCATCTTGCCCAGAGCACGGGTCTAGGGGTGCCCTTGTAAACTCGGAAACCAGATTCAGCCCCGACCCACACCCGGGTCCTGGAGCCAGAGGAAGGCCCCCAGCTCCTCCATAAGCGACTTGAACACGGGCGGTGGTTTCCAAACGCGCCGATGCCGTAGGTGGCCGAGCGCGGCGGGCGCGCGGAGGCCTGCGCGGGAGCGTCCTTGCAGGGGCTGGGCCGGGCTGGGCCGGGCTGGGCCGGGCCACCCTCCCGCCGCCCGCCGAGCCTCCCTCTCGCCGACTCCTCGGGCCTGGGGAGCGCTGGGGTGGCGGAGACCCAGGGCTCACCTCTGAATTTCTCTTTGCGCTTGTCTCCCCCTCGCCTCTCCTCTGCTCAGAACGAAATCTTGAAAAGCACAGTGAGCAGCAACGACAAGAAAAGCAAAGGCCGAACGGGCTGGCCGCAGCACGTCTGGGCCCTGGAGCTCAAGCAGTGAGGAAGCGGAGTGACCGCGAGCGAGCTGGGACCCTGGAGGCCGCCTGCAGACCCAGGACTCGGGAAAGCTCTCTGCGCGCGCTCCGAGGACTTCTCGCAGTGGGAATCATCCGGTTTATTTATGTGCAATTTGCCTCCCCTCTCTTTGCTCCCCTCCGAGGCATCCGCTCCCCACCTCCCCCTCCAAAAAAAAAGTGGATATTTGAAGAAAAGCATTCCATATTTTAATATGAAGAGGACACTCCCATGTGGTAAGGGATCCCGTCGTGTCGTAGATTCTGTGTGTGAATGTGCCCTCCTGGCTGTGTAGACACCAGCGTGGCCTCCTCCCTAACCCACCCCCCAACCCCTCCCAGATAAAGACAGCGGACAGTAGTGTGTATGTGAAGTGAATCCTTAATGCTTGGCCTTTGGATATAAATATTCCTGGGGATTATAAAGTTTTATTTCAAAGCAGAAAATGGGGCCGCTAACATTTCTGTGGGGATCGGTATCTAGTGCTGTTTCCTCTGTGATCCTTCCCTGTTCAAAAATGTTACCAACAGCTACTTGTTTTGTGCACTTGCGTCCTCTAAAACTAAGTGGAATTTAATTAATATTGAAGGTGTAAACGTTGTAAGTATTCAATAAACCACTGTGTGTTTTTTTTTTACAAAAACCCCAATCTTTTCATGGTGGATACCTCAAAAGAGTTTGAAAACAAAACTGTTATGCTTGTTTTCATAATATTTAAAGTATTCAGAAGTAAACTAAATTATCACGATTGCCTCTAACTTTATTTGAAACAGTCAGTGGCTACCTTCCAGCATCAATGTGAGCTCCCCACCGGGCAGGGCGAGAAGGACCCCTTAAAGAGAAGTGTCCTTGAAGAAAATTCTGCAGAAGGGTGTCGGTTGCTCCAAGGTCCTGTCTCCCTCCCGCTCACCCCAGTCCCAGGGGGAAATGCTGAGTGGTCTCTGGAAGGACTGGCCTGGCACAGGCCTCTGCGGTTTGCTCAGAAGAAGGTGGGAACTGGCCTTGCTTTGCTGAAATCCACTACATGCCCTTCAGTGGGGGCTTCCACTTTTGTTTGGGAGGCTGTTTTCCGTGGAGGAGGTGTGTTGTGTGTTGTGTGCTGGGGCCAGGCACCCCAGACGTGACTGCAGCTGCAGGAGCTAGTCTGGAGCTTGTGGTTCCAAACAAGAGGCTTTCATCCGGGCGAGGAAGGAGCACAAGAGGAGGGTTTGCTTGTAATCTCGATCCAGCCGATTTTCAGCTGAGCAGGTCAGGGAGGAGGTGGGCCTTCGGGAAAATTCCCTGATTAGGTAACAAGGAATTTTACGTCAAGTAAGAAATCGCGAACAAGTCCATGGATTTAAGGTGGGGGGTGAGAGGGAGGCTAGATTTACAAGGCGCTACAGGGAACTTAATATTAACTGTGCCGGGTCTGGAGTCTTGCGGGCCGCAGGCCAGGCCAGCCCAGCAAGCTGCGCCCTCCGCGGGCCGGGGTGGCCCGGCCTCCGCCCCGTCGGAAGTGGGGTCCCCTGGAGCCCGGGTTGTCCCGGAAGGAAGTCCCTGCGGCCCTCTTAGCCTTGGGCTCCACTGGAAAAGGAACTTCTATGGAAGAAGCAGAGAAACTGAAGTGCCATAAAGGATTCGGTGTGGGGGTGGGGAGCAGAGAAGAATTGGAGGGGGGGCGGGGGGGGGGAGAGAAAGGTGAAACATATTAAAAAGCGGTTTGTTTCCTGAGACGCCATGTATATAAATCTAGTGCGAGGGAGGCTTGCCAGAGGGTTTCCATCTTGGAACTTCTTGGGGTGATGTTCGCACCTGGACTTGGGGCACAGGCTCTCCCTGCAGATCCCAGGGTTCCCACGCCCCGAGGGCGCTCGCTCTGGGCAGGCGCCCGCCGCGGCCGAGGCGCAAGTGGCCGGGGCTGGACAGGCCGGGGGCGCGCGGGCCGCCGCTGCGGGCGCCCGAGACGCGAGGGCGCGGGGTTAGAACAACTCGGCCAAAGCGATCTGAACTTTCTCCCCTCGGGTCAGCCGGCGCTGGGCCGGCGCGGTGGGCGCGGGGCGGTGTTTACAGACACTTGCCTTTGTTTATAGCACGGGGCGGGGAGGGGGGTAGGCGCGCCCTGATTTTCTATTGCTCCCGGGATCCCTGTCCGCTTGACCGAGTGGCTGGCGGTCTTCTCCGCCTTTTGCAGCTTTGCATGAACCCCCGGTTGGGGAGACACCGGATCCTCGGGGTAGAAGAAGTGGTGGAGTGAATGGTGGTGAGGCTGTGAGGTTTTCAAAACAGAAACAGGGGGAGTCAGGGACCCTCACCACGCGTGTGTGTCTGCGCTTGCTGTGCGCCGCTGGTCCTCCCTGCCTGGGCCTGGGCCTTACGCATTTCTGTTGGCTTAACACTTGTTAGTATTATTATTATTTTTGTTTGTTTGTTTACTAAATGCGGGCAGAGTTGAAGCAGAAGACCCTGGTTCGCCGAGATCGCAGGGCTGCTTGCAACTGCACATGCTTTTAAACCCGCGCTGCAAGCACAGTCCTCTTTTGTCTGGCCTGGACCAGGGGCTGCCCGTCTCCTGCCTGCAGCGCCCAGTCCTCCGGGCCAGCAGCACCAGGCCCGACACCCCCAAACGCCTGGGCTTTCCAACCAGCCAGGAACCCCAACTGACCAGACATCCGGCAGACCTGACACCCCAGGGGGCCAGCCGAACCCCCAAGCGGATGCACGACCCAACTAACCTGACAGTCCAGTTGGAAAGACATCCCCCCAAGCCCAGCCAGCGCAGGGCCTAGTCCTGCAATAGCCCTGCCCCAAGGTGTCAAATCCGAGGCAAGTGAGTGGTGCATCCTGCTTTTTCACGGCCTTCTACACTTTTCTTTTTCTTGTAACTCCCTTTCTTCTTTGCTTAAAAAAATTCCCAGGCTGCTGCCTTGCGGGACCGACTAAAAGGCCTCTGTTTTAATTGCTCGGATAATGTGGTTGCTGCCATTTTGTTAAAAGCAATCACTCCTGCAGCGAAATCGCAAGCTCTCTAGACAGGCCGGAGCCGACAAAAATGCAGGATTTGACGTTAAAAGCTAAATGGGAAGCTGGGGCGGCGGAAGGTAAATTGATGGTAGATCTGGCTGTCAGGGCCCGGCCCCAGACCGCCGCGCAGGCCGAGCGCCTGATAACCCTGGAGCCCAGGAGGGGCAAGGCCTCTGCCTGCTGTGTGTGTGTGTGTGTGTGTGTGTGTGTGTGTGTGTAGATAGTCCCCACTCCCATCACAATTTTCCAGGACATTACCCCTCATCTGGGCACTGATGGCAACTTAAAGGCTTTTTCTGATCCAAATGCAGAGATGACAGCAAGGTCATTTGGTGTTCTTCTTGCTCTCTGAATCCCAAAGGGTCGTCTGGGGGACTCAGTAGGAAGCTCCAGCTTCTGGGTGGGCCAAACACCTAAGAAGTGGGGAGCAGGCTCTGGGCTTAGGATGAGGGCCTCCTGCCTCAAGTGTGGCAGGACCAGGCGGCCAGGTCTCCCCAGAGGTGAGATGGTGCAGCAGTGGCCTCCCCTGCCCCTTAGAAAGCAGGAGTGGGTGAGCTGGGGAGGGTCTAGAAAGTAGCTCCCTCCCTCCTCTGCCCCCTATTGTTGACACCTGGGGTGGCCAGGATGGCAGGGCTGGTATCTGACCCTGGTTGTGAAGGGGTAGAAGGGAAAGTGGGTTGCAATTTCGCTGGAAGAGGTTCCAGGGTGTGATTGAGCTTAAATGCACTAAAACCAAAGGCAGTGGAAGGAGGCCTGCCAGCCCCTTCCAAGACTTCGTCTGTGCAGAGAATGCAGGCCAGTTGTGGGAGCACCAAGTGTGTGCCCAAAGGACTAACTTGGGCAAAGGAAGCAGCCGAAGCTGGGACTTCATGCGCACTGTGGGTTTACAAAATATGGGGAACCTCTTGCTTTTTCCTGTAGTTTTGAGGAAACGTGTCTAACTGTGCGTGAGGCTAGTGGCTTTCTCTTCCACAGCTGCCTTGCGTTCTTCCTGCCCTAAAGTGTCACCCACCAGCCTGGACTTGCAAAAGGGACTTGCAGTAGGTGCCAAGCAAGACGATCTTTCAGAAAGGAGGCCTTGGCTATGCCCGTGTAGAGCGCTGCATCTGGACCCTGGGCACGTCCAGTCTTTTCTGGATGTGTTGACTAGAGGGAACCCTTCCTCCAACAGGCCCAACTGCTTGGGTCCAGGTCCGGGAACAAGGAAGGGGCTCTAAGGAGTCTGGTGGGTCGGAGCCTGTGGATCCCTCGGAGAGAAAGACTCTGGAGATGCCCTGGAATGGGGTTCAGGACCCCAGTCTGGAGGCCCCAGCCTCTCCCTCCCCAGGAAGATCATCCTCGCAGAGAAATGTTGCCATAGAGATAGTCTTGCGGGAGGAAGTACTTTTTACTGTTTAGAAAAGGGAGGAGGGAGAGGGAGTTACTCCAGCAAAGGAAACGAATCCCAGGTTTCTGGGGGCCCGCACAGCCCAGCGCGCCCCTGCGCCAGGCGGGCTTCCCACGCGGCGGCTGGCGGGGCCCTAACGAGCCTGCAACAGCCCCGCGCCCTCGGCCGGCCGGGCTCCGGGGAGAGCGCCCTGGTGTCCGCCTGCGCGCGCCCGGGAGCCGGACGCCTCTCCGGGCCTCCCTCCACCTCGCGGGGCTTGGCTCCTCCGGAGCAGTGTGCCCCAGGCTCTCCCCTAAAAGCGTCCCCCGTCCACACCCACATTCCCTTCATTTTCTCCCGGCATTTGGGCCGCTTTGATGATCAGATGGTAGAGCCCTGATTACAAATTTATTCCCGGCCGCCCCGTCGGTCTTTATCTGCGCTATTAGGGACATCTGGGAGTGATTAGCGCCGCGCCCGCGCCCGGCCGCGCTGCCTATCTCGCCGCGGCGGGGCCCCGAACCCCGCTGACGTCAGGGCAGACGGCTCGGAGCCATCCCGGCCGAGCTGGGTGTAATCGGCGGCCGCGCGGCCAAGTCTTCCCCGGGCCAGGCCGGCAGCTGCGCCGCGCCGCCCGCCAGCGCGCAGGGACTCTCGGAGCAAGTATTTTTAGCCCAGAAGATGTTTTTATTTTCCGTGTTCGAGGTGCAGCGGGGCGAGTTAAAGTTTCTGCTGTCTCCTTCCCCTTTCTGCATGTTCCTAATCGCTGCCTCCGGCGCCTTCGGCCTGGAGACACCTCCCTGGGGGTCGTGACCCCCGGGCGCACCTCTGCGATCCAGGGCCCGGGTGCTGCGTGGAGCGCAGCAGCGCCCGTGCAAGCCCAGGGGGAGGAGGGAGCGTCTCTTTGAGGCCCAGGCTGCTTTTAGGGCGGCCCTGCATGCACTGACACCCGCTTGGCCCCTGCAGACCTCGGGCCAAAATAGTGGGAGTTTCTGCCTAGCGGGGATGCGGGGCAGACACTGATTACAGCATGGGAGGTCTCTCCAAGCCTGCGTCTTTGCACCTGCTATTAAAGCCTAGCAGAGCTAAGGCTCCCCCTCGGCTTCCCACACCCTGTCCCTGCAGAAGTCTTCCCTGGCGCAAACACTGGCACGTCGCGCAAACACTGACACAAGCACGGGTGGCAGAGATTTGTCCCTTGCTGTGTCTCAAAGCGCCGAGCAGAGACTGGATATATTACAGCTGGATGGTTCCTGGATGAGGGGACAAGTAAGACGTCCCACCCTGACCCCTTGGGGTGCTGGCCTGGTCTCTAGGAGACTCCAATTTCAGCACCCTTCAGGGCCCAGCTTCCCACACCTACTTAGGGGCCCCAAATCCCCACCCCGCTGCATCTAAACCTGAAATTCTGATGGGCAGGCCAGGAAGGAGACCCAAAGTCTGCAGAGTTCAAAAACTTCCCAGAGGGTTCTGGAAGTTTGCCTGAGACCACACCCCCTCTCCTTTGACACTCCATGGCTGCTATGAAAGGTTGGGCAATGCGGATGGGAATGGCTTTATCAAGGATGGGGAAGGTGGGGTGAAGTCTGCTTTCTTTTTTAAAAAAAAATTATGCATACAGGAGCTGGGGTACAGGCCAGAGGTGTGGGGGTGGGTGAGAGGATTCACCAGAGACTGAGTGGGAAACAGAACAGGCAGACTGACCAAAATACACTGCTGAGGGGAGCAGCGGGTGAGTCAGGAGAGATCTGCTGCGCCATGTGGGTTGCTCCCTGACTGGCCAGAAATCGAGCTCGTGCTGCAGAGGCTGCGGACAGCTTCATAGGTTGTGCCTTAACCCTTGCCCCACCAGGGAGGCCCTGCTTTCTTTTTTTTGTTTTGTTTTTTTAAGATTTATTTATTTATGCATACAAGAGCTGGGGTACAGGCCATATGCAGGGGGTGAGAGGATTCACCAGAGACAGAGTGGGGAACAGAACAGGCAGATTGACTGAAGTACACTGCTGAGGGGAGCAGTGGGAGAGTCAGGAGAGGTCTGCTGCGCCATGTGGGTTGCTCCCTGGCCGGGGATCCAACTCGTGCTGCAGAGGCTGCAGATTGCCTCATAGTGCGGTGCTTAACCCCTTGGGCCACCAGGGAGGCCCTGAAGGCTGCTTTCTTAAAAAATCTCAGCTAAGAGAGAAATGGCCAACCATGGAGCAATCCTACAACTCCATTTAATCGGGCAAGGCAAGGACTCAAAGCAAGTCCAGAGATGTTACTAATATTCACACTGGCTGCAAAGGACAAACTGATGTTTTGCCACGGGATACAGTGACTTTAGCTAGAATGATGATTTGAGTATAGTGACAAGATTTTGGGGGGGGCACGGGGGGTGGGGGGCTGGCATTAAAAGTAAACAGGAATATAGTAGAGAAAATATCCCAACTGCTCACCCTCCTCAAGTCCTTGAGGCAACTGTTTCACGTGATACAGAGCAGAGAGGACCATTTCCTTCTAAATCCCATGGAAATTTTGGCTCCCCCTCCTGTCCACCCCTCTTCCTAGCAGAGGACGAAGGAAATAGTGGGGTAGGTGATCTAGGGGCTAGAAAGAGAGAAGGAGGTTTTTAGACAACAGAATCCTTAATGACTGCAGAAGGGCCCAGCACTGCCTTGGTGGGGGAGGGGCGGTAATGGCTGCACAAAGTAGTTTCCCACAGAGCTGATAAGTCTCTGTGATCTGCCTTAATGGTGGCGTCTACCTAGGCAATAGGCGGTTTTCTGAGCTGTCGAAAACAAACAAGACTAACCACAACAGTACACACTGTTTTGGCCCACGCTGCTTTCTTGCACAAGTGAACGCAGAGAATCCCAGTTTATATTCCCAAGCAGAGGGAACAGGCTTGCAGACAGCTACCCCCTTTATAGAAAAGATTATGGGGTGCTCACCAGCCCCCTCATGGATTACACCCTGTTGCTTTCTCAGCACATTTAAAGCACAACTAATCTGAGCAACCAGACCCAATCCGATGCTCCCCGGGAACAGATGAGCGGCTCCAAAATATTATTTCTTGTTGTAGCACCAAGTCATTGTTTCCCTTCATTGGGGAATCAGAACTCAAGAGGGGTGGGTCACTGTCCCCTACTTTGCTGCTGCACTGGCTGGAAGGATTGAGAACAAACAGTGCACAACCTCCACAGCAGAGATTTTCAACCTTTCTGAGGTGCATTACCTAGAGGAGACCAACCCCCCCTCCAGCTATCATTCTAAATTAAGGTGGCAGAAAAGCCCTCCCCTCTGCAGAGATGGAAGCCAGTGGCCACGGAGGTCAGGAAATGGTTGTCTTCCATTTTAAGGCCGGTTGGTGTCGCCTTGAGGTGGCATTTTTGTCTTTAGGATAAGGCAGACATGCAGGAGAAGAAAAAAATGTGAGGTTGCAACTTTTATTTTTTTTCAAGCAGAAAATGCAGCCCAGGTCTGAAACTGCAAGGCCGGCATGGAGGAGAGCGGAGGCAGTTTTCATGGGAGAAAGTGGCTGCCGGGCTGGGCCGCCTGGCCATCGCCTTGGCTCCGCAAATCTGGTTTTCATATTCTGGCTCAGTAATCACCCCGAGCCATAACTGTCTCTGAAATTATTCATTAAAGTCATTTTCAGGGATTCTCGCAGGATGATTCTTTTACGTTTATGATCTTCTGAGAGCAATGACATCAGCCTCTGTGTCTTTTCCGCTTTTAATTAATGTGCCGGGCAGAGGAGCGGGCCGGGCCGGCTCCGCGGGGAGGGGCGGGTCGGGGTGGACCTCGCCGGCCTCTCTGCTCCCGGCGCGCTCAGCTGAGCGCGGGCGCGCAGACATCCTTTGATTAAAGAGGGTATTTCAGGGAGTGCAGGCTGTGCAGAAGATCACGGCTGTGCCCTGTGGTGCTGTCAGCAGTGACAGATCCCAGATGGGGCCGCTACTGTATGGCAGATTGAGTTTCTCAGCAGAAAACTCACCCTCCCTCCTAAACGTCTTCAAAACCTTCTCCAGATACTTCAGGTCGCTTCGTGTGAAGCTGGAAAAGGCCAACCCCAAAGTTGCTCTTGCGTGCGCGCGTGTCCGTTAGGACTTTTTTCCCCCCTGCCTCTTCTTTTTCCTCGCAGCATCTTAGACCCGCAGGGCCGCCCCGAGCCGAGAGCTGCTTCCCGTTCGCGCGCCGTCTACACCGCGCCGTCTACACCGCACCGAGGGGCCTGGCCTGGAAGGCGATCCGATGGGTAAGGCGAGGCGTCCAGGACTTGGGGGCAACTTAGAGCACCCCAGGAAGCCGGGGTGGGGGTGGGTAGGAGAATTCTCCCCACGCCGCGAGGTGGGGGGGCTTGGGGGGGCGGTCTAAAAGGTCAAAGCGGAAAGTTCCAGGTCTGGCTGCTGCTTTTCCCGCTTGCTTCCCCCGCGGAGCCCGGTCCCTCTAGCTCGGGCAATTTCAAGGGGCCGCTCCAGACAAGGGGGGCGGGGCGGGGAGCCTCTGGGCTGGGAAAGCGGCGTGAAGGCGAAACACAGGAGCCCGCGGGGCGCTGGTGTGGTCCAATATGGGGATCCCCAGACTGCACCCCGCGCCGGGAAGCTGGACCCCGGCATCTCGTAGCTGAGAGGGGGCGCGGGGAGATCCCGGTTCCAACATCGTAGAACACTCGCCCGCTGGAGAGGGACTGTCCTGGGGCCCAGAAACACTGCGGGTTGGAGACTCTGGGGCAGAAACGTTTTCACTGCCTTTAAGTGTTTAGTAAAAAATAAATGCAGGCTCTGGTCCCGGCTTCATCGTTGCCAGCAGAGTCCCCCCCTCCTACCCCCACCCCCGCCTCCCAGGGTGTCCAGGCCGACGCCCACGGAGCAGTACCCCCAGCGAGAGGAAGAAAGGCGGGCTGGAGGCCGGGGCACCCACATTCTAGACGCCAGCCCTGCCTTCCCTCGCCAGGTCGCAGCTGCAGAACCCGTGTTCCCGCGGGCCGGGGCGACGCAGAAAGAGAGGACAGAAAGGAAGGCCAGAGACTAGGGGGGGCGAATTTTGTTGTATTTTAATTTAAAGAGAAGTCCTCTTTGCCCCTCAAAATACCGGGCAGCTCCCCCCACCTACTCCCACACCCCCTCTGCGCGAGGGCAGCTTGGAGAGCCGCCTCCTTTCTGCTTACAAAAGAGCCTTCAGGGAACTCAGAGGAGCTAAAAATACCGCAGCCTCGAGGCCCAAAGCCCCCGAGGCGCTCGGGGCCTCCTCCGACCCCCACCTGCCAGTGAGGGGGCTGCTCCCTGCTCGCCTGGCCGGGCCGGGGCGGGCTGGGCCGGCCCTGGCTTCGGGGCTTAGGCAAGAGTGGGGAGCTCGGGGCGCAGCTGGTGCCCCCTCTGCGCGGCCCGAAGATTTTCGAGCGGCCTTTGCGCCTTCGGTCCAGCCGGTCTGTAGCCAAACGGGTGCCTTTTAGGGCAGCCTCGCCGTCCAGGCTCCGGTGAACCCCGACGCCCCACGGTTCACTTTCCCCTTCTGCTCCTGCGCCGCTGACCGCGTTTCTTAAAAAAGGTGGGGCCGCTAGACCCTAGTGGAGGTCAGCTGGAGCTGGGTGGCTTTTCTGTTCTCCCGGTTGTAGAAGGAGCCCGACTGGTGGCGGCAGTTCACTGGGGAGGAGACGGCGCCCCTCTCACTGTCCTCTCCCGAAAGAAAAGGGGAAACAAAAACCCCAAATACCCTAGCAGTGAATTCCCACAAAATGCTGCCTTCGGTTATTAGGAAATATCTCAAAACTCGTCCAGGAAAAGCAAAGCCTGCAGCGACTTTCAAATCTCCCGCGCGCCCTCTCGAAGGCGGCTTTCATTTCCACGGCCCACGCTGGATCAAAGGGGTTTATTTTGATTTTTTTTTTTTCTTATACCCACACGCCTTGTAAAAGGTTCCTGTGGCGGGGCTCGGCCCCCCTCTGACGACCGCAGGGCCCAGCTTCCAGACTGCAGCCCCCACCCCTGGGTTTTAAGCCCTCGCCTGGAGCCGAGGTGTCATGGTGACCCCGCCCGGCCGCGCGCCCCCCGGGGGGACGCCCGCGGGGCCAGCGCTGGGGCCTGGACCTCCCAAGTGGCGGACCCCGGCGCCCGGAGCCGCGCGGCCGGCTCCCTCCAGCCCCCCCTCCCTCCCTCCCTCCCGGGGGGACTTTGCGCCTTTTCTCCGCGGTTCTCCAGCCCGCGGGGCGCGCGGCGTCCGTCCGCCCCTCCACTTTGGGGTGTCCCGGCCCTTCTCCTCCCCAGCGCCTTTTTACCGCCCTCTCGGTCGTCTTCACGTCGAAATCTCAGGCCCAGAAAAGCAAAGTGGGGATTTGTCGGGATCTGGGGGGACGAGCTGGGAGCTCTGGCCCCCGGGGCGCCTCCGCGGAGGCGCACCCGGGAGCGCTTCTGCGTAACGTCAGCGCGCGGGGTAATTTACCTTCCCCGGCGTCTGTCAACATGACTGATGTCCACAGAGGTCAGAAAGCCTCTCTCCGGCCGTCCGTCTCGGAGCGCTCGCCTGCACGGCAGACCCGGTTAGTTGTTTTGTTTTCCAGCCCTAGAAATAAATACTCTTGGGGCGTCCCTGGCAGGGCAGCCGGAGCGCGGCGGGAACAGGCACCGGGCAATTAGAGGCAGTTTTCCTTGCACCGCGAACTCTGAACTGCTCTGATCGGGCTGCAGGGACAGCGACCTGCCTGCCTTTTAGTTCACGTTGCCTAGCTCGTCCCCCGTGCCAATACTTTCTTTAGAAACAGGAAATCAAAAGAGAGGGAAATAATTCTCGCTGCAGTTTTTCCCTGTTCCCCACTGAGACTCGGTGCCGCGTTCGGGGTGTGAGTTGAGCATAGAGTTTGAGCGCGTGTCTTGCTCATCTGGCCTAGACAGACGATATGTCATCCGGCTGTTTTGCAATAATTTGAAGACGGCTCCCGACTTCTAAATGGAAAATCAGTTGTGGGTTGAGCCATTCTTCGGGGATCCATGCAGATGGCTGGTGCTGGGTGCAAAATTGAGGCTCGCTCTGAGAACTGCGCTGCATGAAACCCTCCAGGCTAGGGCACCGGCGATCCCCAGTCGCTGCGCTCCTGTCTGGAAAAATGCACCAGGGCTTGGCGAGCTTTCACCTCCCAGGGCACCATGTCTCGGCTCTTGGGCGCTGGGGAAGGAAAACCTCACCAGCCCCGGAGTCAGGGCCCAGTGCGAAGTGAAAGTCGCCAAATAACCCATTTCTGTTCCACCTGGGCTCAGCCACTGAGGCCCCAACGGATAAACTTCCCCGAGTTCACTTGGAAAAAAGTGTCTTCTCCCATCTCTTGTTCCTCCAGTCTGGCCTTTAGGCAAGTAAATGCTTGGACTTTGGACATTAGGAACATCAGTAGAATCCACTGGAGTCAAAAGAACTAAGAAAGGGAAGCAGAAGCCTTAGGTCGCCTCACCAAAGCTGGCCTTAAATCTCTGTCGCTGGCTTCTGCCCATGGGGGTGGTGGCAGCCATCTCCATCCCTGGACTCCAACTCCCATCACAAACCCCAGAGCCGAACCCCCTGTTCTTTCTTGGCACGCGCACACACACACACACACACACACACACACACACACACACACACACCCCTTCTTCCCTCTCTCAGCTGTTGGTGCATTTATGACCTCATGAAAGCATATCCTTTAGGGGGAAAAAATCTATATAAAAAACCTGAAATATGAAGAACCTGTTTGAATACTACCACTCCAGTCCAGGCCCCATCTTGTAGTTTTTGTTTTATTTTTAGCCCAAACACCTTGACTCCCCCTGATACTTCCCTAGTCACTGTGTTATTTTTACTAAATGATGAGAATTGGTTCAAAGTGGCCTTCTCATTCCCTTTGGAAAGAGAAAAAGTCTCCAACCTGAAGATCTTTATTGGAGGGATGGCTTGCCTTGGGGAAAAAATAAATTTACTTTCCATTCTTTGTCATCTTTGAAAATCTCTGGTGTCATATGTTCTGACTTTTGCAAACAGCTGGGGAAAACAAGGGCTCTTTCAACTCCCTTCCTGTTCCTTCCTGCCCCACCATTTCCCCCAATCACCACCTTTCTGGGGGCTCAAAAACATGAACCTCACTCTGTGTGGTTCCTTCTCTGAAACCTCTGTCCTGTGTCCTTCTCTGAAACCTCTCCCAGGTCCCAAGATAACCAAGTGCCTCCTTGGAAATCACATAGTTAGCCACCTGTTTTCATGTAAAAATTGGTACCATTTTGTGTTCCTGGGGGAATTTGTTTATTGTTTCATGTGGGTAGAGATTAATCCCCATGTGGTTTTCTATACAGCCCTAAAAGTCCATTTCTTTTTGCAATTTGACCTTCACCGGGAGAGAGGTTTATATTGTTTACTGACAGGGACTAATCAACTGGAGAAGATGCAGGAGAGCGGAACACCCTGGGAGCCAAAGACCATCACCCTTGGTGGGTGGAGTTACTTGCATATTTCTTAAAGAGCAGGGCAGTTCTAATTTAAAGCATTTTGGGCACCATTTAATGACCCAAGGGTGGAGTTGGTAGATTGTTCAATTTCCCACTTGGCTGATGCCTTTGTTTCTAAGCTAACATCTCTAAGGGGTCTTTGAGTAAAAACAGTATTTTTTTTAAGTCTTAAACCATTAAACTTCCTCATAGGATTTGACTGCAAAGAACTTTTATACCTGGTTAAAGCCTAACAAACAGGGCAGATGTCCTAGGGCAGTGTTCATCCCGCCCTGAGGGGTAAGAGGATGTGTGTGGAATGGGGAGATGCCTGGGAGACACTCATTTCTAGGGAAGTGTCTTGGTCTTCTTGTAGAAGAAATTGACCATTGATTAAGAAATGTCAGTCCTCTTTTCTCAGCTGTGTTCTAGCTGAGCCTTTCCACTTACAAGTGAGTCTATGTTTCCAGTGACAACTGAAAAGGCAAATGATTTTATTTATTTTTTAAAGATTTATTTATTTAAGTATACAAGAACTGGGGTACAGGCCAGAGGTGCAGGGGGGTGGGAGGATTCACCAGAGACAGAGTGGGGAACAGGACAGGCAGACTGACTGAAATACACTGCTGAAGGGAGCAGCGGGCGAGGCAGGAGAGGTCTGCTGCACCATGTGGGTAGCTCCCTGGCCAGGGATCGAACTTGTGCTGCAGAGGCTGTGGATAGCTTCATAGTGCTGCGACTTAATCCCTTGAGCCACCAGGGAGGCCCACAAATGTAAGTTTTAAACTGACAAATATCCTCATTTGGAAGAGGAGAGTAGTGGGCATTTTGTTTCACCTTCAATCCTATACTTCTGCATAAAAATACTATTTTCAAATCATATTTCTAACAGAGCAAAACAGAAAGCTTATTACATGTTTTTAAATCCATATTCTCAGTAGATGTCCTCTAGATCGCCCTGCCTCCTATGTGAAATTATACTTATTTAGCATCTGGCATCTCTCATCTATATCCTGATCACATTAATTTCTAATGAATAGGCAGTACATTGTCCTAGTTCAAAGATAAACAAAATGTACATGTGAATAGTCTTTCTTTCAATATCTGTCAAATTGCTTCTCCCGTTGTTATTCATCTCTTGTACATCATTCCAGAGCTTCCTAATACATAGGCAAGCAAATAAGAGATGATCTCTGTGGTTCTAGAATGATGCCAGTTACTCCAGTTGTGTCTGTTCTGCTGGTCAAGAGGGATTAGGGGAGGGAGTGATCCCTGGAAGCTTTGAAGAACTGAAAGAGGCTGACATCAAATACAGACTGTTCTGGGCGTGAGATGCTTCCTGATTGTAAATTAAAATATTCAAGAAGGGGAAGACCAGGTCCATACAGAACAAAAGATCCTTTAGGCTCCAAATTGGATTGTCTTTTCTCTGTGACTGAAGCCAAAGAATGAGGAAAAATAGGAGGGGAGGAAGAAAAAAAAAAAAAAACAGGAGAAAATTTGATGGTATCAGCTCCTAGTATTGTGGGGATTTGACACCTCAATTTTTAGTGTGCCCCCACACATACACACTCAAATTGAACAGGAGCACATTGTTGCACATCAGATAAATAACAAATAAATTCCTTCCTACTATGAGAGAGGTTTGCCATGGTGCAGCCTGTAGATATTTTGTATATAAGTGGAGGGAGATGCATGTGGATTACAAACAAGTGAGATTAGCTCTGCAGTGGAATAAGCAAATAGGGTCTTGACAGACCTCAGACATTTTGCCCTTTACGATTCAACAAGAAACAAAGATAAAGCCAGGGTAGATTGCTCTAGACAGAGCAGTGCAGCCCTTGGAGAGGCTCAGGAGTCTTGCTTCCCCACACTGGACCCCAGACCATCCAGCCTCTATCTGGAAGTCAGATGTGCATGGACAGGCGGGCACACCTCAGAGGAAAGAAGTGCCTTGTACTGGGACCCTTGCCAAGGACAGAGTCAGCTTGCTCTCTGGGGTGTTCTGTGACTTCCTAGGATCCGGAAGAACTGAGGTTGCCAAATTGACTCAAGCCCACATGTGCCTCACTATGTCTCCCCTTATCCTTGTGAATGGGATTGGAAGCGTTTGCAGCTTCTCCATAGTTTATAGCGCTAGTCTGTCTGTCTGTCTGTCTGTCTGTCTCTCTCTCTCCCCCCCAACCCCCACCACAGTGTTGGATGGGTTACTAATAGGGTTATAAGTATTCATGCCGTCATTCATTTCTCTTCTATCACTTTGGGCTTCTCCCTACTGCTCCCTCATAAAAATACTAGATTTAGTAATAACAGCAAAACTTCACTACTGGCTTTCTTTTCCCCCTTTGAACAGATTTTTATCTGTTCCTCTAAGGGACCCACCATCAGGTTTTAGCCCTAGTTGCTGCGTTAAGTCCCCCTCAGCAGGGTGTGAGCTTTCAGATCACCCACTGTGTTCAACTGATGCCCTGGTAGGACCAAAGGACATTGGTTGGTGAAAGGACCCCAAGCCCTCTGCCCCCGGCAGCCCTGGAGCTGTTCGTCACACTGGAAGCCAAAGGCCCACACAACTCTCATTAATGCACACATATGTCGGCCAGCCCCTTGGCAGGTTTTATGGGGTCTCACTGGCGGTGCTTGAATCTGCAGGGTTAGATGAGGATTAGGGTCCTAATGAATCATGAGACCATAAGTGGCCTTGGATGGTGGCTGTGCACAGGGGACCGACCCCTGGTCTGGGGGTTTCTGTCCATGTACAGAGAAGCAGGCTGGTCTGGGAGGGAACCTGCAAAAGATTTGAAGGTTAAAATGTAATTGGAATGTAGACCTATCTTCAATCGTGCAGAAATATAGATTGTTTTTGTCTTTAAAGTATTGACTATAAGAGTGGAATGGGCCTTTAGATACCTTCATTTTTTTTCCGCACTACTTCTTTAGCAAGGAGAGACCCAGGCTCAGAGATGCGGGCTGTGCCTCCCAGCACAGGCCACACGTTACTGAGAGTAGGTGAGGGGTTCCTTTCCCCTGCATAGGTAGTTATTTCCAGAAATATATTTTTTTAAAAAAAAAATTTATTTATACATACAAGAACTGGGTACAGGCCAGAATTTTGGGGGGGGGTAAGAAGATTCACCAGAGACAGAGTGGGGAGCAGAACAGGCAGACCCACTGAAATACACTGCTGAGGGGAGCAGCGGGCAGCACAGGAGAGGTCTGCCTCACCATGTGGGTCACCTCCCTGGCCGGGGATTGAACTCGTGCTGTAGTGGCTGCAGTGAGCTTCATGGGTTGCGTCTTAACCCCCTGGGTCACCAGGGAGGCCCCTATTTCCAGAAATAGCTTATGTAAGAAAGATAATGGCATAAATAAGGAGATGGTTGCAGGAGGAAAAGTCGAGGGGGATGCACCAAAATGGTGTGGAAAGCCAGACAGGAGAAGAGGTAGCCAGAGAAGCGTCACGGTGGGGGTCTATTCATTGCGCAGACCTAGCGCTGCTGTTTCCTGAAGTCTCTCCTGGACTCCCAGACACCTTCTAGAGGCTGAGGCTTCCACAGGCAGATGCTCTGCCGTGTGAGTGCGTGTGTGTGTGTGTTTCAGCCAGTCCAGGAGCAGCGTCTCCGCTGTGGAGAGGGGAATGGTGTTTCCAGAGGGGAAGCCGCCCTCATCACGGACACGCTGTGCGTCCACCCTGCAGACAGCCAGGCGGGAGGCAGCGCGGGGGCCGAGGGCACTGCAGCGCCTCGGGGTGCAGACGACCAGTATTTGGGTCCAGGTGTCCGTCCCCGGCCCAGGATAGGGGCAGTGACTTCGATAAGGGGCGGGGGTCGAGTCTCCGGGGAGAGGGTGCGGGTAGCTCGCCGGGACAGAGGAAGCCGACATGGGGACGAGCGCCCCGGAGGAGAGAGATTATCTCATCGGGACCCGGCCGGCTTCTGGATCGCCAGGAGGCCACAGTTGAGGCGCCGGGCAGCCCGACCCGCGGCGGGGCGGGAGCTGCAGCCCGGCGCGGTGCGCGTCCCTCTGCCGTGGGGAACCACCTGGTGCCTCTAAGTTTTGCGCAAATTCACGCTTTAAAATTTGCTGCACACGTTTGGCGTGGGTGCCGGCGGGGGTGTGGAGGAGGCTGAGGGCCCCTGCTGGGTAGAGAGAGGCCCCGGGAGCCGCAGGCTGCTCCCCTGGGCCTGCGAAGAGGACAGGACCGAGTGGGAACCCCAGCCACGCACGCTCACAACCGGCCCCGCGCGCCCGCAGCCGGCGAGCAGGGCCGTGGCCCCGACGCGCAGGTTGGGCATCCGGCACCGCAGCCCGAGCTGGGATTGCACCCCGGGGACAGCATTTTGATGTAAATGTAAAATATGCTCGCAATCCTCCCTCGCGGGCGCGCAGCACCGCTAGCATCTCTGTGTAATTGTGGGGCAGGAGAGGCGCATTACCAGCCAATTAAACCCAATCCCGTGCGTAATTCTCCCTCGGCCGCTGCCGACTTCAAGATGCAAAATTGCTTTTTAAACGGACCCACGTAGGAATTTTCTAAACACATGTGAAGACGCGAGGAGACCCCGGGGGGCCGGGCGGGGGCGCAGGCAGGAAGGAAGCGGCGCGCGGCGGGCGGGAGGCCGGGGGGCGCGGGGGGCGCCGGGGGGCTTCTCCCCGCCGGGCCTGGCTCGCGGCGTCCCCGCCGGCGCTCGGGGCTCGGCCTGGAATGCGGCCATTTCCTCTCCCCAGGGGCGTCGGCTTCCCCGCTCCCCGCAGCTCTCTCGGCTCCCAGACGCGCCCCAGAGGGCCGGGGCGCGGGAGGCCCAGCGCGGGGTCCCGCGCGCCGCGGTCGGGGGCGGTTCCGGCCGGCGCGGCCCGGGGAGGGAAGGCGGCCCGGCCCGGCCGAAGCCAAGCCCGCGGCGCTGAGCCCGGGGCGCGCCGAGACCCGCCGAGGGGCCGCGAGCCCCGCCCGGCCGCCCACGCGCGCCGAGGACACCGGGCCGCGCGCACCGCCTGCCGCGCCCGCCCGCGGGGCCCCCGGAGGGCGCAGGTGAGGGCCGCCCGCAGGGTCAGGCCCCGGGGACAAGGCGGGTGCCCGGAGACTCGCAAGGGGGGTACCCTGGAGGGCGCGCCCCGAGGCCTGGACTCCCCCCAGGCCTGAGCGCGCCCCTCCCTCTGTCTCTCTCTGCGTCTCTGTCTGTCTCTCTGTGTGTGTGTCTGTCTGTCTGTCTCTGTCTGTCTGTGTCTGTGTGTGTGTGTGTGTGTCTGTCTCTGTGTGTGTGTGTGTGTCTGTCTCTCTGTCTGTCTCTGTGTGTGTGTGTGTGTGTGTCTCTGTCTCTGTGTGTGTCTGTCTGTCTGTCTGTCTCTGTCTCTCTGTCTATGTCTGTGTGTGTGTGTCTGTCTCTGTCTGTCTGTCTGTGTGTGTCTGTCTCTCTGTCTGTGTGTGTCTGTCTCTTTATCTGTCTCTGTCTCTGTGTGTGTCTGCCTCTCTGTCTGTCTCTGTGTCTGTCTGTCTGTCTCTGTCTCTCTATGTCTGTGTGTGTCTGTCTCTGTCTGTCTGTCTGTGTGTGTCTGTCTCTCTGTCTGTGTGTGTCTGTCTCTTTATCTGTCTCTGTCTCTGTGTGTGTGTCTGCCTCTCTGTCTCTGTCTCTCTGTCTCTGTCTGTGTGTGTCTCTCTGTCTCTGTCTCTCTGTCTCTGTCTGTCTGTCTGTCTGTGTCTGTGTGTGTGTCTCTGTCTCTCTGTCTCTGTTTCTCTCTGTGTGTCTCTGTCTCTGTGTGTGTGTGTCTGTCTCTTTATCTGTCTGTCTCTGTCTCTCTGTGTGTG
The DNA here is from genome assembly GCF_014898055.3 of Talpa occidentalis. NCBI lineage: Eukaryota > Metazoa > Chordata > Mammalia > Eulipotyphla > Talpidae > Talpa > Talpa occidentalis. Next base: position 136,967,582 of record NW_023604295.1, on the reverse strand, counting down.
TGTCTGCCTCTCTGTCTGTCTCTGTCTGTGTGTGTCTCTCTGTCTCTGTCTCTCTGTCTGTCTCTCTGTGTCTGTGTGTGTGTCTCTGTCTCGCTGTCTCTGTTTCTCTCTGTGTGTCTCTGTCTCTCTGTGTGTGTCTGTCTCTCTCTGTCTCTGTCTCTCTCCATCTCTCACACACACCGCTCCCCTCCTCTTTCACCAGCACCCCGAAAACGCAGGCCCTCCAGCTGTGATTTACGAGTACGATGTTGCGTTTCTCGCGTGAGAAAAGCCGAGACCGCGGCCGCCCTTTCCTGCACTCGCCGCCGGCCGCGACGCGGGACCGCGGAGCGCGGGTGGGTTTCCAGGTCCTGCGCCGCGCGGCCCCCGCACCACCCCGGCTGCGCCCCGCGGGCTGGGCGGGGGGCGGGTTCTAAGGCGGGAGGCGACTCGCTCCTCTGGCGCGAGGCCCTGGAAAAAGCACGTAAGTGAGAGACACCAACGTTTCCAAACGGAGGACGCGCCTCCCAGATGCAGGGGCTCCTACTCCCAGGGGAACCCGCGCCCGGGCCCCCCGGGCCGCCAGTGCAACTCTTGCCGGGCGGACCCCGCGTGTCCAGTCGTCGATTGGGGGTCGCAGCGCGCTTTCGAGTGGAGAAGACCTTGTGACCGCGCAGAACCCGGCTCGGGGCTAGGGGCTATGAAGTTCGGGGAGTTCTGCGCGGTCCTGGGGGGACCCTCCCGCCCCTGCACTAGGCCTGCCCTCGTGACTTGCTGGAGCGTCCCGTCTGGTCGGAGGTGGGGGTCATCTGGGCACCAGCCTCACGCCGGGGCGCGGCCTGTGGTCTGGCTCCCCCTGTTGCCGGCTTGGGGTCTGGGCACCCTGCACTTCGGGGTTGCTGAGGTCCGGGAGGAGAAGTCTGCGCCCTCTGTGTGTCCGAGGGGCGGGTACTGTCAGATCACGGGTGGGGCCTGGTCTGCAGGGCTCGGCGTCCCAGCGCTTGAGGGCCTGTGCGCTCTGATCTGGAGTCAAGACAGTTCCATCCACTAGGACTTGGCCTTTTTGCCTCCACTCCCACCTCTGCGCACCCCGCCCGCCCATCTCCTTTCTTCTTCACCCAGTGGATAGGCTGTTGCATAAAATTAGCAAAATCTCGTTTTCACTCATAACATGACCCATGTCTTAAAAAAATAATAAAAACCACCTCTAAGTCTAGTACTTTGCATGTTGGGGGTGGGGGAAAGGTTTGAAGTTCTAAGAAACTGCCTGATATCAACCTGGGCAGTCAGAAACCAGGGGCCTACGCGCCTCTCCTGAGCTTCCTCCCTGCCAGCTTGGTCTCACACTCCACCTCCAGCTCTGTGTGCACCTCTCCCATTTGGTTCCCTTAGAGCCCTAATCCCCCAACTGCCCCCTCACACACACATGCACACACACACACACATTCCCTCTGCTGCCCAGGCCAGTAGCTGCACCTCCTGGCCAAGCTGTGGGGCAGCAGGAACTCTGCGCTGTCCAGAGGCTGGGCTCAGAGGGGCCTGCTGCTGGCTTTGGAAACTGTCCATTTTCCCACAGTATTTCATTCATATTACTTTTCACACCCTGTTAGGTAGTAATAGCACTGAACCTGCTAAATAACTTCCATGCTCCAGGGCAGCCCTCCTGCAACTACTCCACATTCTCTCCTTCCTCCTGGGGAGAGAAGACAGGGTTTCTCTTTCTTAGCTTTTTCTTCTCTTCTCCTTTCTGGAATCTGCCTCCAGGCCCTAGCCAGGGAGTGCTGGTGGTGGCCCCAGGGTGGGGGCGCTCAGGTTTTAGCCAAGGTCCTGCAAGACAGTGGAGGGGGTGGCTGTGGGAAAAAGGGAGAGGGAAGGGGACCGTTCTGGGTTTTGGTCACCGTGTGAATCCAGATTCTGTGAGTCCAGACCTTACTCCAGGACTTGAGCAAGTGGGTGGCCCTTCGTGACATAATAAACACCACCCAGCCCAGCGTTCGCTCCAAGAGCACCTGGCCCAGTGTGTAGCATCTGGTCACTAAGAGACCCTGAGGCAGCAGAGCACCCAGCCCCCACCCCCTGTGGCTCCCACTCATTGCTCTGAGATCAGAGTTACTCTGTGAACCTGGCAGGTGAGGGGCTTTGGAGCCATGCTTTGAGGTCACAGAATGAACATGCTGGGCAGAGGAGAGAGCAGCAGGGAAGCCCCCAGGCCCGTGCACAGAGCCACTTGTGCTTCAGCTGTCCAGTGGACACTTGCTTCCAGAACTATGCGCCATATGCTGGCGGATTCTCAGAGTCCAGTGACAGCAGGTGGGGTCTGGACTGACACACCAACATGACTGTGCTGGCCCTCCCCTACACCAGCGCCTGGGCGCTTGGAAGGAGTGGCAGGGGTATGGAGGGGGCCTAGAGAATCCTCCCTCTAGCAGGCCCCAGACCCCTGGGGGGGAAGTTAAGGGTGGTCCTCCGCCACTCCTCCAGGGCCAAGTTCCTCCATTAAGAAGGGAGAGTCATAAAACCTGCCCACCCCACACTCCAGGACTCAGGGAAGCAACTAACTTTTAATGAGAGCCTATTAAGTGGCAAGCATTTTACAGCTGCAAATTGCTTCATCTTCACAAACTGTAAGGAGGGTGTTTCTAAGTCCTGCAAGGAAATGGAGGTGCAGAGAAGAGAACCTGGCTGGGCCATAGGTCTTAGCATCTTCTCCAAGGCCAGGCCTCCTCACGACCATTCTACACGTCCAGCAATTCCCTGGGAATTGGTGATGATGCACTGAGAGACCCTGTAGCCTGCGTTCATCTCCAGGCGACTTCCAAGAGGAAGCTGAGCTGCTCCCCTGAGCCTCTAGCATACACAGAGAGGAGAAGGTGGTATAGGGATGAAACCTCGGGCACCATTTTAAACTATGATTGCCCCAACTTGTTCCTCCAAGACATGCAGGTTACCAGGTCTCCTGAGCCACTAGAGTTGCCTGGTCTACCACAGGTGTGTCCCTGGTGTCACTTTATTTGCCCCACCAGCCCAGGTTGAGAAGATTCATGGACTATCAGGGTTTTCACTCTTACCACTAACATCTAAATTCAATGCAAAACTCCCTCCTTCAAACTGGGGAGGCCTAGAAAGGGGTAAACTTGGTTCCTAACTGAAGCCATTTCTCCACCTGCCAGAGCCAGGAATCACCCACTCCTAATCTGGGGCATGGTTGAGTTTGGGGCTCTGGAAATCCATGTGTCAAATTTTGGAAGTGAAACCACCGCTCCACCTTCCAAGCATTGTTACCTGCGCACCCACCTCCCAGTCCTGCAGAAGTTGCTGTGGTGTCAGGGACTAGTTCTGCTCAGCTGCAGAGGCTGTCTGGTAGCTGTTTACATGCCAAAGAAAATGCTTTAGAATATGGATTTGAGGCATTTGCTAAAGGTGGGGGGGGGGTGGCTGGAGGCAAGACAGAATAGAAAACCCAGAAAGCAAGGACTGAGAGGGTGGGGAGCTGTGTGCATGTGGGGGTGGAGGTGAGGGGATTGTGGTTAGGGATTTGCCTGGAGAAACTTCTTCTGTTTCCGCTCCTGCAGAGACACAAGATCAACTTTCCACTTTTCCTTTTTTCTTTCGCTTTCCTGATGCTGAGCCTAAGCAAGAAGAATTAGGAAAAGGAACCCCAAATCCTTCTTCGGTGCTGTCAGCTGCACTGGGCACCCCTGACTCCAGGTGGGCATTAAAGTCATGTGCCTTTCCCCAGAAGTCACACTCATCCACTCCCTTTGGGCTTGGAGGGGAAGTTCCGGGGGTACCAGGTGTACTTCCTGAATTTCTGGATAATCTAGGGCCTCTGCACCCTAATTGCCCCTGGAGCACTACTTAAAACCTGGAGGCAACTAAATGAGTAGTCATTTATTTACTGGTCTTCTTAAGCCTACCAGGGCATATTAATTCATTTTACAGTCCCCAGGGTGGGGAGCGGAGGGAAATGGTGATTTCCTGAATGCCAGTTGGGTGTGCTTATACTTGCACAAAAATTTACTCTGCATACAATGATCGATAATCTAACTCCTGCTGACAAACAAGGCTGCCAGACAAGTGAAAACCACGCCAAGAAACTGCATGGCATTCATTCATTTCTCCTCTATAATAAAGACTCTGCCATGGTTTCTGCTGCCTCTGTGGCCAGGGTCCTACACTGGCATTTGGGTCCACCCAGAGGAAGAAGGTGACCAGGAGACACCCACTGGGTGCAGATGGGGTGAGGCTGGCAATTTGAGTTGAGCTGGGGTCTTCTTCTGGCCAGGACGTGGTGACCCAGTAGTGACGTCTCCTCTCTTCTCAAGGACACTGGTGGTCTGGAAACTCTAAAAATCAAGAGAGGCAAGCAGGAGATTTTTAAAAAGAAACTGTATGAGAGCAGGAAAGAGAAAGAGAAATAATTGCACATAAAATTCAAAGAAAAAAATAATAATAAAAATAAAATTCGAAGAGCTTTGGGAATGGTGCCTCAGTTTCCAACCATGAAGCCAAAGCCTGCGCCTTCGTCTCCACGTCTGGGTTTCCCCACGTGCTTTCCAGAGCCCCGCGTCCCGGGTCAGTGTTTCTGGGGCGCTTTGCTTTGGCGCATCTGGGTCTGCAGACATGCAGAGTTCTAACCACAGGTCGGGAAAGGCTGGAGGCTGCGGCAGGGAGGGAGGTGGGGAAGCCCCAGGCCGGGGCAGGTGGGGTGGAGGCCTCCCCTACCGGGTTCGGGGGAGCGACCGCGCCCCGCCGGCTGCCCCGGGGTGACTCGCGCCAGCGTGACATTCCTGCAGCTATTCATGACTGGAATGATTCCTTAAGCCCAGATCCAAAAGAAGTGGATCCGAGGGAGAAAACCAGCTCAGCCTGGACTCTGCGAGGGGCCTGGAGGCGGGGGTTGCCCGGGTGTGTTCCCAGGGCTTCCTCCAGCCCCTGCGGCGCCGCCGCGCTGGGCAGAGCCAAGCGCCCCGAGGCGCCGTGAGCTGGGGAGCCCGCAGGCGCGCAGAGCCGGCGAGCAGGTACGAGAAGCAATTCGGTTATCCGTGCCCAGGGTCGGTGGAGACGAGGAGACACTCCCGGGCACTGAAGAAAACCACCCGCCTCCCTGCCCTCCCGCGGCAGGTGGCAGGTCAGTGCGTCCCGCGCTGTGGGGACGCCGCCCTCAGGCTCCCTCGGAGTCTGGGCAGAGCCGCGAGGACGCCGCCTGCAGAGGCTGGGCGGCAGGGGCCGAAAGGCGCCGGGGCCACGCGCTGCTTCCCGCCTTCGGGACCTACCGAGTGTCCTGTCTCGAGCCAGACTCGCGGCGCCCCTGAGTTTATTTGCAAAACGCGGGCATCTGCCCAGTAACGGTCCTGAAGGTGCCCCTCAATTCTTAGAGATCCTCACGGCCGAGCGGTTGGTTTGGCTTCGGGAAACCCCATCGTTTCTTTCTGAAACACGAGAAACGTGGCCAAGTGCCACCCCCTTCCCCGGCGAGGTGTGGCCTCCTGCGCCCACCGCCTCCCCGCACCCGGGGCTCTCCACCCTGCGCACGCCAAGGCCTTCCGTTCCCCCCTCTGTCTGGAAGGCTCCAGCCTGGCGATCCTGCGGCTGCTCTTCAGTGACCTGGATTATCCTCCCGCTACCCGGCAGGGGAGCCCACCTTTGAGGCCCCCTCCCCGAGCAGCGTCCCACGACGGCAACTGGAACCCGCGCACGTACTCGGACCCGATGCCAGCGCAGTCTGACCGCCTCCTCCCACCCCTAGCGCGCGGGCATCGCCAGAGGCCTGGCCGTGGAAGGACGCGAGAGCCGGGTGGCTGCGGGGCGAGAGGCGGCACCTGCCTTGGCTGTGCGGGGCCCCGGGCCGACCCGGCCAGACCCAGGGATTTGAGCCTGAGGGAGACGCTGCGCGGGCCGGGCCTCGAGGTCCCTCCCGCAGCTCCAGCCCCAACGCAGAATTGGCCAGTGCTGGACCCCTCTCAGGGCGCGCTTCCTCCCAGGGACTCCCTCGGTGCTCGCGGGGCTCATTTGCAATTAAAAAAAAAAAGATTTATTTATTTATTCATGCATGCAAGAGCTGGGGCACAGGCCAGAGACGTGGGGGGTGAGAGGATTCACCAGAGACAGAGTGGGGAACAGAACAGGCAGATCCACTGAAACACACTGCTGAGGGGAGCAGCAGGCGAGCCAGGAGCGGTCTGCTGCGCCATGTGGGTAGCTCCCTGACCGGCCTGGGATCGAACTCATGCTGCAGAGGCTGCGGTTTGCTTCATCGTGGGGTGCTTCACCCCTTGCGCCACCAGGGAGGAACCCTCCTTTTCAATTTTTTTTTCCATCAAGGAAAGTAAATACATCTCTATAGGGGTCAGGCCCTAATTACGCAAAGTGCCTTTCCAGACACCGGCTGTTGCGGCTGGAGGGCGGTGGGACCTCTGAAGACGCTTGAACTTCATGTAGCAAGATTGTTTGGTTTGGGCCGTTTAGAAAGAATGCGCAACAGACTAGCTGGAAAGGGAACATCTGGACACCCCATTCCAAAACCGGGGTCTCTGTCTCACACCGCAGGTGAGAGCTGGGGGAGGGGTGCGGGGCAACAACGCAGTTTCTCCAGATGCCCCAGCCCGACCCCAGTGGGGTGGGGAAGGTGGGGCCCAAGAGAGCTGAGGAAATATCCTCGGGGTCACGTGAAATTTACTGCCGCTCTCGGTTATCTCACAGCTGTCCTATCTCCTCACTCCAGCGCGCCAAAACTTGACTGTTTCTCACACCTCACGCCCGGTCCCGAGTCTGCTGCTTTGGGAGTTCCTCAGATTTCCTCCCCCTTTCGGCTCCGACCTACCCCCACCTGCCTGGTGCATTTGGAGATGATTTCCTTTTTTTTTTTTCCCCCCATTCGCAGGACCATGTGGCTCCCATACTTACCTTACCTGGACCGGCTGTTCCCCACCCACCCTCCGTCAGGGAATTCCAGATCTCCTGGGGCGGGAAACCGGGTTGAGAAAGGGTCAGAAAAAGGAAGCAGAGCCTGAAGTCCAGGCGTGTCGCATTCTATTCTCTGGGTGCCTTTGATTCGTTCCAGAAAGAAAAAAAAAAAAATGCAGCACAAGAAGTGGTTCTCGTGGGCACCCTCCCTTCCCTGCACTAACCAACGCACTAACTCCCGGAGCTGACGGGTTCACGGGCAGGAACCTGGCCTTCTGTGGCCTTGTTTCTCCCACAGAGGCTGCGTGCGGGTAAAGATCTGGGCCCACAGCGGGCACTCTTACAGTCATCCCGGGGGACAAGGCTGCCCAGAAGGAAGAGGGGCAAGAATTTCAGAGCCTTCTAAGTAAAGGCGCAGCGTGTACCCTGGGCCTGCTCGGTTACTTTCAGGCTTACAGACAAGATGACCGTGGGGAGATCTGCTCCCACTTTTTTTTTTTTTAACTATTTATTTATTTATGCATACAGGAGCTGGGGTGTAGGCCAGAGGGGTCTGTGCGCGCGCGCAGGGGTGTGTGTGAGAGGATTCACTAGAGACAGAGTGGGGAACAGAACAGGCAGACTGAGGAAATACACTGCTGAGGGGAGCAGCGGGCGCTACAGGAGAGGTCTGCTGCGCCATGTGGGTTGCTCCTGGCTGGCCGGGAATCGAACTTGTGCTGCAGTGGTTGCAGATAGCTTCATAGGTTGTGTCTTAACCCTTGCCCCACCAGGGAGGCCCTGCTTTCTTTAAAAAATATATACAAGAGCTGGGGTACAGGCCAGATGTGTGTGTGTATGTGTGTGTGTGTGTGTGAGAGAGAGAGAGAGAGAAAAAGAGAGACAGAGAGAGAGAGAGGATTCACCAGAGACAGAGTGGGGAGCAGAACAGGCAGACTGACTGAAATACACTGCTGAGGGGAGCAGTGGTTGAGACAGGAGAGGTCTGCTGCGCCATGTGGGTAGCTCCCTGGCCGGATGGTGATTGAACTCGGGCACCAGAGGCTGCGGGCAGCTTCACAGTTCTGTGCGTAACCCCTTGCGCCACCAGGTAGGTCCTGCTCCCCCAGAGCCCAAATACAAGCCTGTTCTTCCTGGCTAACCCTCATGCACCTTGGCGTCGAGGGCGCCTGCTCCCGCTCCCGGTGGTGTATTTAACACAAGCAGGGGGCCCTGCGACTCCGTCCTGTGCCAGCGCTCCTGCTCCTTCCTCGCCCTAGAGGGTCAGGGTGGGCTGGGCACCCCGACCTAGTCTAGAGTCGCTGCAGAGCATCAGAGCAGAGGTCTTTGGGGGGTGTGGGGGGCCGAGAGCCGACCCGACCCGCTGGAGCACTGGGCCCTGGTGAGCCCACCCGACGGGAGTCCCGGGTCACGGTCTGGGGTCTGGGCGGGCCCCTCCCGGCGCGCTCTTCGCCTTCGCTGTTCCTCACCACCCCCAACGCCGACGCCACCGCGGGGCGCGCACCCCGGAAGCGCTCGCCGAGACCCGGAAGCAGCGGGAGCTGGGGCGCCGCCGCTCTCGGGGTGCGCCCTCTCGGCCCCGCCCACCGCGGAGGCGCCCCAGCCCGGGGAGCCTGGCGCTGCGCGAGGGCGGACCTGAGCCCGCGCCCCTTCTGACCCGTCCCGGGACTTCCCTGGGCTCCTCGCACGCGACGGGCCGGGACCCCCCAGGGCCCCCCCGGTACCCCCCCCAGAGTGGGTTCATTCAGGCCCCGGGTTCCGGCCGCCGTCTGGCCTGCCCTGGGTGGGAAGCTGAGGGAAAGGGGAATTTACGATCGGTGCGTGAGTCACTCTTTAACAAACTCCCCAAGGATTGGAGTGTAGATTTCCGGGGGGTCATTGGTTGCGATTCATAATTCCGCCGGGAATAAAAGGCACCCCATTTTCTCTCCCCGCGCGGGGGACCTCTCCCCGGGGCGCCGCGGTGAGAAGGCTGCGCCTCCGACCTGGGCTCGTTCGTGGCGCAGGAAACATCTGGGGAGGTTCCCCGGGCGCGCGGGAAAGCCCTGACTTCCGAGCTCGGCGCTGGGGTGCGCGGGGACCCGACCCCCCGGCCTGGAAGGGGGTGGCGGCCGGCCCTGCTGCCGCGGGGTGCCGGCGGGGAGCGACCCCGAGGCGGGCGCTTGGGTGAAGGACGAATTAAGCGCTTAGAGCCGGGTCGTGCGCTCCGGCCCATTGTTCTGGTGTCTGCAGTGCTTAGGCGCAGCTTGAGCAAGAAGAATGTCTTTACTTTCCGAAAAACATCAAAGACCAGGGGCTGCTCAATATGGAGCACATATGGTAGTCCCCGAAGGCCTTGTCTGCCAAAACATGTTTTTCAGTATTTTTCTCCTTTTCTTTTTTCGGAAACCCCCCCCCCCACCTCATCTTTTTCCTCCCCAAATGGGAGGGAGCCGAGGCTCGGGTTACCCGGGGCGTCTTGCCTAGGGTGGGGCTGTTGGCGGCTTTGCCAAGAGGATCCGTGAGGCCTTTCAGGAACTGAATCTAGCCGGAGAGGGGACTTTGGAGTTGGGGCAGGGGGCAGCAGAAAACAAGCCAGAGAACCCGTGACTTGACCAGGACCCCTGAGCCGGCTGTGGCAGAGTGGGGGGTACTAGCAAATTCAGAGACTCTAGATGCACATTATACCTGCAAAAGCACATTTTCCTGTTGGTAAGTGCTCCCTTACTATGGTCAAGATACACTGCTGTGGGCCTCCCTGGTGGCGCAAGGGGTTGAGCACCACACTAGGAAGCAGTCAGCAGCCTCTGCAGCAAGAGTTCCATCCCTGGCCACCTGGGGAGCTACCCACATGGTGAGGCAGACCTCTCCTGTCTAGCCCGCCCCGCTGCTCCCCTCAGCAGTGCATTTCAGTCAGTCTGCCTGTTCTGCTCCCCACTCTGTCTCTGGTGAATCCTCTCACCCTCCTGCACCTCTGGCCTGTACCCCAGCTCTTGTGTGCATAAGTGAATAAATCTTTAAGGAAAAAAAAAAAAAAGATACACTGGCTGTAACCCCAGGCCTTGGCACTTGACTCAGTAAATAGGGGGCATTTAAATCAGCACTGAATGGATGTGGAACCAAGTAAGTGAAAGATGCAAACTGCTTTTCTACTTCAGTCTAAACAAGTTTCAGTTGCAAAGCTCCTCATTAAATAGCATGGTTTGTATTATTATTACTGCTGCTGTCCAGTCTAGACCACTCTTCCAGCTTTTTAAAATAACCAAGTAGAAAGAGGCAGGAGATGTTTAGAGGTTCATTTTGCTTTAGGAATTTCTCCAATGAAATCAGAATACTAGGGTCATTAAAGTGATCCAGGCAACTTCTGAATGTGCTGCAAATGAACTGGGAGCCAAAAAGGTAAAGTTATTGGGCCAGCAGCCCCAGTAGGATGGAGCTGGGGACGTGGCCTCTTACCCCTGCCTACCCGACCCTCCCCCCAGAACTGGGGAAATCACCCTCCATGGAAGGGCAAAATGGGCAATTTCCTCTTTTTTTGGAGCTTCTCCCATTTAAATGGATTTCTTTGTAGCTTCTGAAAAATAATTTCAGGATATTTTCCTTCAGGTTAGTATTAAAGGCGGAGTAAATTCCTGGTACTTCCATTTTAAAATCCATGCTGTCACCAGAACATGCAGCTTTTTCTAATGCAGTATTTATTAATGACAATGGGGGAAGGAAGCACACCACACATGGAGCCGATTAAACACAAATCTTATCAAATCTTCCAGGGTTCTGGTGACTTATAAGACTTACACACAGAAACAAGTGGGCAAATTGCCTGACAAGCAATGAAAAAATCTGGACTTTAGACCCGGCTTTCCTGTCAGCCCAGTGTGTATTGTGACCAGTCACTTTCTCTGAATCGATTTCTTCCTTTGTCTCTCTCTCTATAGATGCATCTATTTTATATTATTAGTACATTAATAACATCTGTAATTTTTAATCTAGGTGATCTGCTGTTCCATAATTCCAATTTCTGTTCATATAGTCTCCCTCATCTCTATCCTCATGCAATGAGCCCCTCACCTACACCAGATGCTGCAGTGCTAGACCCTGCTCATCCCTGTCTTCAGTACTCGGAGAATATTAAACTTGTAAACAGCTTTAGAGATGCTTTAGCCTCTTCGTCAGAGCCCAGACAACTGATTTCCTGGTCACACGACTGGATTCCTCTGAGAAGGTTGTTGCAAGGACAGGACCCCAGTCTCTCTGGCAGGTTAAGGTGAGCGTGCATCAGTGCTCTGGGACAGCTTCTATCACCCAGTCATCTGCACTCTTCGCCCCACTTTCTCATTCAGAACAGGACTCACCACACCAGATTATGATAGTCGTGGGTTCGGGAGAAGGAATTTAAGGCAAAACCCAGAGTCAGTACCATTTCCCTTAGGTGGGGTGTCTTTAAACATACCCGATCTTCATGGGAGACTTGGAGCCCTCAAGGGCCTCTGGGACAGGGGTGTGGGTCTTAGGACTCCAATGTAAGAGACAGAAGTCCATGGTCAAACCTAATAAAAGCAAAATAATAAAGTGAATATTCCAGAGTGATATTCCACGGTGAATATTCCTTGTGGTCCTTTCACCTTCCCAAACTATCAATATTATATTACCCCCTCCCAAACTATCAATATTGGGAGTGATGGAGGCGCTAACATGAATTAGCCAGGGTTAAATATAAAATAAATACAAAATACTGAAGTTCTTCTTGCTTGCATTGGGGAAGCATTTTCTTCATGGGAGTGGGTGGTGGTGGAAGGACTGTCTGCCATGTTGAAATTAAATCTAGAGCATTTTCTCCCTCTTTTTTATTTTTTAAAGATTTATTTATGCATACAAGAGCTGGAGTACAGGCCAGAGGTGTGGAGGGGGTGGGGGCGGTGAGAGGATTCATCAGAGACAGAGCGGGGAACAGAACAGCCAGACTGACTGAAATACACTGCTGAGGGGAGCAGTGGGCGAGTCAGGAGAGGTCTGCTGTGCCATGTGGGTTGCTCCCTGGCCGGCTGGGGGATCGAACTCCTGCTACAGTGGCTGTGGACAGCCTCATAGGTTGTGCCTTAACCCCTTGTGCCACCAGGGAGGCCCCTATTTTTTCCCTCTTAACCTCACCCAGGTTGGCTCTGACTCCTAGCCTGATGGACACTGTCTGGCTGGAATCCAGAGTGTCTCAGAGAAAGTGGCGAGCTGTTTGCCAGGGTGTGTGGTGGAACAGATAATTTCTCTGCCCTGCAGCAGTCTTTTGCTCTGTCACCTTCAGACTGAGGGACCTTGGCGATGTGAGGGTTAAAGAACCCCACTTAGGACCAGGTCTGAGGGCAGACGTGTCCCTCAGCGAGGACCTCAGGGGTGTGGGAATGGGCTCCAGCCAGGCTGCCAGTGCCAGCGGTCACATGGGGCAAGGGTGGAGCTGAGATTTCAGCCAGCTGCAAATCTACTGCCACCTGAGGTGGCTGTGAGGATTTAACGAGAAAATCTACTGAACGTGCTTTGTATACACCGCGCGATACATGATAATAATCAGTGCATGTTAGCAAATGTTAACTTTGCTGTGGTTTCAGTGGATGCTGATGACCTATTTCTCTATGATTCCAGCCTCTTCTTGCAACACTTGATCTGAATATCCAGCTCCCTGCTGGAGTCATGTAGAGGTGCTCCTATCTACTTAGGGAGAGATGCTTAGATTTTTTACAACGGATGGTGCTCAAAACAATTTATTTCTAGTCCCTCTTTGAACCTTATAGCCTGTGCTGCTAGACCCCCTGATTAGCACCAACAGGTGCTCAGACAGTAACCTGGCGACTGCCAGGTTGTCTTAAATACCTTTCAAATCCTCCCTACCTCCTCCCAGCCTCCACACACACAGCCCTTGCCTTAGCAGGGACAGCTACCCCGTGTCCCTCACGTCTCCTGCTGCTGTGCTCCAATGTGCCGGCAGAGCAGCTGGAGAGATTTATATGTATAAATTTATAGTGCAATTCGATCATGTCATTTCCCTACACTAAATCTTTCATTCACTCCCGAGAGACTTCAGGAAACCCTAAATGCCGAACATGTAATGTCCTTTATCGTGTCCAACGTGACCACTCTCCTTACACACGTGGGTTCCCTGGCTCTGTTGAACGATTTTGAATATCCTGTTCACTGCTGTCTTCCTGCCTTTGCAGATGTCTTTCTACCTGTCGCACATGACCTCCCTCCCCTTGAGGAGGACAGAAAATCCTTCAAGGACTGTGTTCTGCTTGTCCTTCAAGATTCAGCCCGGCTGTCTCTCTTCCTGGAAGCCTTCACTCAGCCTCAGGCCGATTATGGAGCTAATACCTCACTGGATTGTAATCTCTTCTCCACCTTTGACATCCTTAAGGGGAGTGGAATACATTTTTGTTGATGTCACAGTTCTTTAGTGCCTGACACACAGTAGGTGCCCAGCACATGATTGCTGAATATGAGAGTGATCCAGAACTAGCATATGTGGCGACCTCTCAAGAATATGTGGCTTCTTAGCAAGATTTTGGGAAAGGTATTTTTCTGAACCTCAGTTTTGCCATCTATAAAATGGGACTAATAATACCCCCTAACAGTAAGAGGATTAAATGAAACGTGAAAACCACAAGTCTTCCGTAAACTATAGCACTGCACTCCTTGGAGTAAATGCAAACCCACGTTTCTCATCATGTACACGTTTTCTTAATGCACGGCAAGTGTGCAGAAGTGCAGCCGTGTGCCTGTGCACCGCATGGTGGCCTAGATAGGGAGTGTGCAAACACACCTTTCCTGAGATCCCACCCTTTAAAGAGTGTGCTGACATAGGTGGTGCAATAATTACTTTTGCAAACTAGTCCAAATTCTAGATAAAGCAGTTTGTTTTTTTTTTAAAGATTTATTTATTTATTTATTTATTTAATTTATACAGGCACTGGGTACAGTCAGAAGCGCGGGAAGGTGAGAGAATTCACCAGAGCCAGAGCGGGGAGCAGAGCAGCAGAAGGACCGAAATACACTGCTGAGGGGAGCAGCGGGCGGCAGGAGAGGTCTGCGCGCCATGTGGGACCCTCCTCCAGTGGCCGGGGAGCAGCCGGGGATCGAACCGGTGTCGCAGAGGCCGCGGGCAGCTTCGCAACCCAGCGCTCAACCGCTGCGCCACCGGGGAGGCCCTAGATAAAGCAGTTTTTAGCAGTCCTCCAATTAGCAGTCATTCTGTGAATTCATGACATCCATATCCCCACCCCCCATACCAACTCAGTGCAGGTTTAATGGGCGTTTGGACGGGTCATAACGGTCCATCCCGTAAAGGTGTCCAAAGCTACTGTGCCTTCCACTACCGCGCTGTGACCGCGTTTTCGTGCCAGGCTTTCATGGAAGGCTCGTCCCTGGCACCTGGAGCAGTTTTTAGACACCGCCTTCCCGGTTTGGCCCGTGAACCAACCCAGCACAGGCGTTTCCTTTCACACGCTGCCTCTTTCCCGGTGCTGCCCGGTGGAGCTGCTTTGCAGCTCTTTCTGCACAGGTGGGTGCAGGGTGTGGGCGGAGCAGGTGCCGCCCTGCCCAGCCAGGGCCCTCGGATCCTGCTAGACTGACGCGCACATTTGTTGTGCCCCCAGGGGCACCTTCGTTGCTCACCTCGCACCCGCCCGGATGCGGCGGCTGTCTCTTTTGAGTGTCCTCCATTCCGCGGGGCAGTGGCCCTTGGAGGTGAAGGCGCCTCCGGGCTTCCTTCCCACCAGCGGGCGCGGGCGGCGCGAGGGGCGGTCTCGAGCCTCAGCAGCCACCGCTGCTCCTGCTCTTCTTCTCCAGAAGCCAGGGGAGCCGGCGGGGTCCCTGCGGCACCAGGTGCTTCTCCTGTGCTCACCCCCGGAGGGATGGTGCACGCCTAAGGGAAACGAGGTGTCCTGTGTGCCACAGGGAGCAGGAAAGTCTTCTCAGGTGCCCTGTGCACCTCCCCAGGGACAGAGGAAGCACGTGGTTATAAGGAGCAGAGAGGGCCCCCCTGGTGGCGCAGGGCTTAAAGAGCGCTATCAAGCTATCCGCAGCCATTGCAGCACGCGTAGGAGCCCTGTTGGGCCAGGGAGCTACCCACATGGCGCGGCAGACCTCTCCTGTCTTGCCTGCTGTTCCCCTCAGCAGTGGATTTCAGTCAGTCTGCCTGTTCTGTTCCCCACTCTGTCTCTGGTGAATCCTCTCACTCCACACCTCTGGCTTACACTCCAGTTCTTGTATGTATGCATAAATAAATAAATCTTAAAAAAAAAAAAAAAAAAAAGAGGCAGAGATCCAGCTGTGAGAGAAGGGCTTGGAGGGTCTGAATCTTTCACGAAAGTTTCACGGTTCCGTTTTCAAAACCTTTTTTTTCATCCTTCAAGTGTTTCCAGTCTTTGCACTACTATTAGGTAACAGAAATAAGCTGCATTGTGTGATTATATCAGCTTACTTCATTTAAACTGAACTTTATTGAACAAAAATGTTTGCTTAAACTGAGAAAACAACTATTCATCTGGTAATGAAAGCCCAGCCATGATCTCCAAAATTGAAGTTAAGATGAACTCAATAAACCTTTGTTTTTTATTCATTGGATAGACATGGTTTTATGGGGTGGTAGCAATTTTAAGATTTTAATAGATTGACAGTAGCCCACACACAAATGCACAGAGCACTCAGCAGTGGCAGTGATGAGAGCACCGAGCAGGTAATGCTGCTTTTTTCTGGTGCCGGTGGACTTTAGTGTTTTTCAACCTGCAGGTTGTCAAATGTTAGAAAGTCATGAACTCAGTAAGGTGGGATTTGACTCACTGGAATGGGCTGGGCTGGGCTGGAGTAGCCGTCAAGGCTTAGCATCCTTTCACAAATAGGTTTTCCTTGTGTGAGTGTGTGTGCTGGGTTGCAGTGTGTGCATGTACAATTTTTTTTTTTTTTTTTTACATATTGCAGGTTTGGGGCAACCCTGTGTCCAATGAGTCTGTTGGCACCATTTCTGTTTAATAGCAGCGCTCACGTAGCATTTATACGCACCGGAAGCAGCAGCAACCGTGTGACATGCTTTATTTCCATATTTGCTTTATGGTGGAGCCTGAAATCCTACCCAGAGTCTCTCTCCAAAGTGTGTCTGTACATAAGAAAGAAATTGGAAAACTAGTTTTAGAAAACCCACGTGTCTCTACTGAGGTTCCCATCAGTGTTAAGTTGTTGAGGTTTGGGGAAAGGCTGAGTCCCCTGCGGCCCCCGAGCATGCTCCTCCATGCAAAAGAGATTGCGAGGGGCCGGCTCCGATTTTAAAATCTCCACGCGGGAAGGTTCTTTCCTGCTTATGAAAGTGACAGGGGATAAGAGACCAGGCCTCAGGCCGGAGGAGAAGGACCGGGAAGAAAGAATGACTTGGAGCCCAGACCTCAGGGAGGCCAGGAGGCGCTGCTGGCCTGGAGGAGGAACTCCGCAGCCTCTTTATTCAAACCAGATCCAGGAAGGTGGGAAGTGGGGGGGTGGAGTCAGAATCTTTGGCAGGGGAACTCCTCCTCGCAGGGGCAGGTACCAGAGCCCTGAGCTTTGAGAAGAATTCAGGAGCTCAGTGTGGGAGTCTGGGTGAGGAATGTCCCTTCTGTCCCTCCCCTTCCTCTCGGCCGGGGTGTTCAGAGGAACAGATCCCACTTGGACTGTCCAGGACCCTCCTTGGGGCCTGGCTCCTGTTCCCTGGAGCGCGGGCGCCCGCAGGAAAGGCAGCCAGCTCCCTCTTCTCCCGCAGACACATGGTGAACAGGCCGGGGGTGGCCTCCTTCTCTCTCTTTACCTGAAAGCTGCTGCTCACGACTCTGGCTTCGGGCAGCACATGGTTACCCAGAGGCCAAGGAGACTCAGGTTTGGACTTCGGTGGCCACAGCCACGGGCCGTCCCCCCTGTATTGAAGCCGGCATCCGTCCCCTTTCCTATTGCTTGGGCAATACCTCACACACCACACTCTTGCTCGCAACCTGAGGTGCATCGGAAGCACCTGCGGGGCTGGTGACCAGATTGCTGGGCTCCCTCTCCCCCACCCCAATTTCTGACCCACCAGGTCTGGGGCGGGGCTTGAGAGCTGGCTGCCCTAAGTTCCCAGGCCATGCTGATGCTGCAGGCCTGCGGGCCAGACTTTGGGAACCACTGCTCTCCGAAAGCTGGAGAAAGGTGTTGAAGGAGAAATGAAGATGGCCAGGCTCCTGCGCCCTTGGCCTCTGTGGCTACCACCTGCGACCTTGAATGCAGGAGGCGCTTGGGAGCTGGGCTCGGGCACGCAGGCCTAATGGTGGACGCCTGTGGTGCGGGCGGGTGTGAGTGGGCGCACCTGAGCCTGAGGCTGAGCAGCTAAGGGCGGCGTCACAGAGGACAGGGGGTGGCAGAGAACTGTGCAGTGGGGTGCAATGGAGAGCAGCGGAGCACACCAGAGAGCCTAGATAAAAGATTCTGCAGGGGCTGGGAGGCCTGCCAGCCTCCCGCCCCGTCCCCGACCCCGGCCCCCCAGCATCCCTGCCTGCCCTGCACCTCGTTGCCTCACTACAGATGGTTTAGAAAGATCATTAAAAGCCTAGAAAAGCCACTCCAGGACTGTCCTTTACCCGTCTGCCCAGTAGAACCTGCTCTGGGCCTGACTGGCGTAACAAGTGGCATAGGTCAGCAGGATGAGTCACTGCAGATGGGTATGGAGGCCTGAAGACCTCAGTCCCTCCTGTGGGGTGCAGGCCATGAGCATGTCCTTCTCAGTGACCAGTCTCCTCTCCCGGGCTCCTCCCCAGAAGTGGACTGAGATGGATGAGTCCCCGCAGCAGGGGGAGAGGCCTCTGCACATAGTGGGGAGGCCATGGAATGGACATAGTCCCTGCTGGGGGCAGGGCTGGGGGCTGAGTGTTCCCTCCCAGCTCTGCCCGTGGAGACCAGGACAGCGCTGGAGGCGCCAAGGCAGCACAGGTGGTGGCCAGAGTCCAGGAGCAGCGGGAAGAGTGAGAGACGCTGCAGGAGCAAGCACAGGAGACGGACAAGGTCCAGGAGATGTGGGATGAGACCTCGGGCGGAGGAGGAGCGGCCTGCGAAGACCAGCCCCCGACCCCTGAGGCAGCAGACTCGTCATTCGGAGCTCAGCTGGCGCTGGCGCAAGGAAAAAGCCGATGGACTCAGACAATTCCGCAGAAGGTGGGAAAACTTTGGTGGTTGATGTTATGTCTGTGGGACCCTGGGGGTGGACGGTATCACTTGTACACCCCAGGAGATGAGAATTAAGGGGTGGCCAATGGGCCTCGGTGGTTCTCTGCAGCCAGGCAGAGGAGACGCATTGAAAAAGCCGACTTAGACAAGGCAAAAGCTGGAGCCAAGGCCAGGAAGCCCTGAGTGGCTGTTGAGCAGCCAAAGGATGGTAAAGAAGGCAGGGAGCCTCGTAACATCGCCTGTGGTGATGCCCTGCTCACTTTTGAATAAAGGCAAGGCGCTGGGGAACCTGTTCTCAGGGGACGGGTGGGGAACATGGGTTGTGCTGGGGACCACAGCCAGAGAGGGGGCCAGAGAGGCCCCCTGGGGAGCTTGTATCCATGGTCCTGACCCATGCACATGTGCGGAGGGTTAGTGCAGGGTCTGCTTGTCACACTGGTGGCTGTGCAAGCTGAGTGTTGGAGTGACAGCAGTGAGTACCCCTGGGGACAGAAGCGATTATCCCCAAAAGAGAATAGAGCGCGTCGTCAATCTCAGAGTGAGCACATCCTGGGGGTGGATGCGGTGTGTGGCATGTGGCTGAGACCACAGCCAGAGGCCAGGAAGCCTTATGGCTCCTGGCACAGTAGATGTCATGAGTGAATAGGTTCCCCCTCACTATTCCCCCCCACTATTGAGTGGCTCCCCCTCAAATGAGCAGCACCTTGGTAGCAGATCAAATGCGGATCATCTGCTGGCACCAATAACCATCTTGTCTCTTTTGCCCCTGGGTTGGTGCCCTGCGTGGGGGTCGTTGTATTCTGTCTCATGCTGCCATATTTTGTTGTATTGTCTATTCAGTTGCATTCTATTCACTTTAGTGGTTATGGCTGCAGTGCTCCACATTTACCAAGGAAATTTATGTGTAGATTGTACCGCGAAAAACCCTGAGGGGGTGGATTGTTAAGTAGACGATTACTCAGGTTTTTGCACCATTGGCCTCTGTGGCTATCACCTGTGGCCTTGAATGCAGGAAGTGCTTGGGCTTGTGGGCTTGAGGTACGCAGGCCTGATGGCAGGCACCTGGAGTGTGGTGTGGGCATGCGTGAGTGGGCACACCTGAGCCTGGAGGCTAAGCCGGTAAGGGCAGCGTCACAGAGGAAGGTCACTTATTAGATGACTTATTAGATGTCCACTCTCTGTGGGAATTGTGGCCTGCATGTTAACATGACTGACTGTGGCCAAGGTGTCCCTCACCCAGGCCTGGCTCAGTTGTTAGTAACGGCCTGTGGCTCCGGCACTGTGCTGGGCTCTGGCTGCTTGGCAGGAGAGAAGCGGGTTGTTTTGAAACCCAGTGTTCTTAATGAAGCAGTTCCTGACCCTGAAATGTGTGAGAAAATAACCGTAAAGTGTGAAGAAAACTAGTCTATTAGAAGGCAGTGGTCTTTCCAGGGCTGATTTTTAAATAGATTGGTTTTATTTGACACTTTGATGTTGTTATGTTTTATTAAATCATTTACCAAAGAAATTATCCGTGTGTTGACTGTTCCACAGCCTGGAATATGTAACCTATATGCTTGCAGTTGAGGCTCTTTAGTAGTGAAGTTTTGTTGCAAAATTTGGAACGGTCTTTTTTGGAGCGTCAGACTTTTAGGCGCTATCACAGAATTGGCGAGATGCAAGGGATTTTGACTGAATTAATATTTTTTTCTTTATTGTCCCCATAATCACCTGCTTTATGAACTGTGGCTAGAGTTGATGTTGCAACTGGTAATTTTCTTAGAACCCAATTGCATTTATATTTTTCCATCTTTCAATTTCCCTCATTTCTGGGAATTGTTAGTAGATGGAATAAAAAGAGAATACATTATAAACAATTCAAAACACCAAAAACAAAATTCCTTGGACCTTTTACAGATACCACACATGCAAATAAATGTGGCTTTGCATTCCAATGGCATTCGAGTAGGGATTACATTTTCCTCATTAACCTCTTTCTTAACCAAACAGTATTGTTTTTCAAGCCTGTTGTATCAAAATCAAGTTTGACATTTTAAATTGATTCACACTGACTCAGTTTAAGCGAGGAGGTAGAAAGTCTTCTATTTTTTGACCCCCATCATTTGTGCAATCCTGGGTGAATTGTGCCAAACTAGGAATGCCTACTGTTCTAGGAAAAATTGGAAGATTGATGTACAATCTTGCAAAACCAAAATATTAGAGGCACTAAGGTACATGGACTACTAAGAACTGAACTGGAGAAGGTCCATGAGGTCAGAACATACTTGCTTTTCTGTGACAAGCCATTGATAAAATGGGTGTATGCTTTCTGTTTTAAGTGTTTTTAATTCGTTTGTTTCATTTTATTTTTATTGAGGCATATTATATATTAATTTCAGGGGTATGACATAATGATTCACTATTTGTGTGTATTGCAAAATGATCACCACAATGTCTGGTTAGCTACCATCAAACAGAGTTACAAATTTATTTTGTCTTGTGCTGAACATTTCTACTCTTAGCAATTTTTTAAAAAAGATTTATTTATTTATGCATACAAGAACTGGGGTACAGACATGCGGGGTGATGAGAGGATTCACCAAAGACAGAGTGGGGGGCCTCCCTGGTGGCGCAGCGGGTTGAGCACAGCACTGTGAAGCTGTCTGCAGCCTCTGTAGGGCGGGTTTGATCCTGACCTGCGAGCACCCCACATGGTGCAGCAGACCTCTCCTGTCACACCCGCTGCTCCCCTCAGCAGTGTATTTCAGTCCTTCTGCCTGTTCTGCTCCCTTCTCTGCCTCTGATGAATTCTCTCATCCTCCTGCGCCTCTGGCCTGTACCCCAGCTCTTGTATAAAAATAAACAAACAAATCTTTAAAAAAAAAAAACAACACAGAATAGGGAGCAGAACAGGCAGATTGACTGAAATACACTGCTGAGGGGAGCAGCGGGTGACTCAGGAGAGGTCTGCTGCGCCATGTAGGTAGCTCCCTGGCCAGGGATCAAACTCATGCTGCAGTGGCTGCAGATAGGTTCATAGGTTGCATCTTAACCCCTTGCGCCATCAGGGAGGCCCTCTCTTAGCAACTCTCAAATATGTAATGCGCTATGAACTACATACATTACATTGCTATGACTTGTTC
The DNA here is from genome assembly GCF_014898055.3 of Talpa occidentalis. Classification (NCBI taxonomy): domain Eukaryota; kingdom Metazoa; phylum Chordata; class Mammalia; order Eulipotyphla; family Talpidae; genus Talpa; species Talpa occidentalis. The sequence goes on along the minus strand of NW_023604295.1, from coordinate 136,946,397 downwards.
ATGTTATAACTGGAAGTATGTACCCTTTTTTTTTTTAAATTAATCTTTTTTAACGATTTATTTATTTATTTATACAAGCACTGGGTACAGTCAGAGGCACGGGAGGGTGAGAGAATTCACCAGAGCCAGAGCAGAGAGTAGAACAGGCAGAGTGACGAAGTACACTGCTGAGGGGAGCAGCGGGCGGCAGGAGAGGTCTGCGCGCCATGTGGGACCCTCCTCCGGTGACCAGGGAGCAGCCGGGGATTGAACCGGCGCTGCAGAGGCTGCGGCAGCTTCACAACCCAGTGCTCAACCGCTGTGCCACCAGGGAGGCCCTGGAAGTATGTACCCTTTGATCCACTTCATCCATTTTGCCCACTGTCTCCCTTTCTGGCAACCACCACTTTGTTCTCTGTATCTCTGAGCTTGGGCGTGTGTGTCTTTTTAAGAGACTTATATAAGTTCAATCACATGACGTATGTTTTTCTCTAACTTGTTTTACTTAGCATAACACCCTCAAGGTCCATCCATGTTGTCCCACGTGGCAAGATTTCCTTTTCTATGGCTGAATAATATTCCATCATGTGTATATGTGTGTGCATGTGTGTGTGTGTGTGTCACATTACCAGTCTTTTTTTAATCTACCCATTAACAGACACTTCAGGTTCTTTCTGTATTTTGGCTATTGTAAATAAAGCTGCAATGAAAGGAGGGGGTTCATCTATCTTTTCAGATTGTCTTCACTTTCTTCACATGGTGATGCTACAGTGTATTGCTAGTATAATGATCCTAACTGATCATGAAATGGGTGTAACTGAAATGACGTGACTGATGCTATCAAAACAGCCACTAGTGTAGGAGGACAGTGATAAACAGACACATAAGAGGCCTACCTATGACAGGATGCCAAGCCCAAAATAAAACTAGCCGGTGGCCCTGGTGATACACCTCTGGAAGCAGTGTAGATATGGCAGCTGATTAAGCCAGTCTGAGCTGCTTTGGACTCCATGCCCGTGGGGTCGCAGAAGCCATGGCGATGGCTACCAGAGGTTTTGCCTGGAGGAGCAACCCTCCCCTTGCTGACAGCTGACACCACACCCAAACCTCACCTCCCTGTTTTCCTGACAAACAAGTTGCATGCTTGTCTTATTGTCGTGTGGATGTCCCCCCATCATAGTGTCATTACAGGTGATTGGCTTGAGTTGTAAATGCACCCTCTTCACCCAGGTAGAAGTGAGCATGTTGTGATCTGAGCTGTATATTAAGGAATTGGAGTTGGTGGCTCATATGGTAGATCTATTTCGAAATGTTTGAGTACCTTTGCTACTGTTTTCCTTAAAGGCTGCACCAATTCACATTCCCACCAGCCCTGCCCAAAGGTTCCCTTTCTCCACAGCCTCACCTGCCCATGTTATATCCTGTCTTTTTTTTTTTTAAAGATTTATTTATTTATCCATACAAGCACTGGGTACAGTCAGAAGAGCGGGAGGGTGAGAGAATTCACCAGAGCCAGAGCGGGGAACAGAACAGGCAGACTGACGAAATACACTGCTGAGGGGAGCAGCGGGCGGCAGGAGAGGTCTACGCACCATGTGGGACCCTCGCCAGGCGGCCAGGGATCGAACCCGTGCTGCAGAGGCTGTGGGCAGCTTCGCAACCCAGCGCTCAACCGCTGCGCCACTAAGGAGGCCCTATAGCCTGTCTTTTTGATACTAACCATTCCACCCAGCATGAGGTGGTAGCTCAGTGTTTTGATTTGCATTCCCTGATGACAGGAGATGATGAATACCCTTTCATGTATCTGTTGGTGATCTGTATGTTTTCTTTAGGTAAATATCTATTTTGGTACCTATACTCACCTCTAAATTGGATTTTTTTTTTTTTTGCTATTGAGTTATATGAGTCCTTTATATATTTTGTGTAGTAACCCCTTATCAGATATATGATTTGTTAATATTTTCTCTAGGTGGTAGGTTTCCTTTCTATGTACTTATTTCTAATTGAAGGAATACCCAATCTGTCTTTAATCAGTAGTAACCAATAATTCCTCTACTAATATGTGGATCTTAATTTAAGCCAGGGGGAATCTTCTTTTTTTTTTTTTTTTTTCAGGAAAGTCAACAGAATCATTTAGAAAGACTGTACAATATTTTTGGTAGGATCAGAAATATAACAGATTGTTATTTTAAATGCGTGAATCTGCAAATTTTGCCCTAATCTAAAAGCATACATTGCTTCCAATGTTGCTATTTGGCAGCAGATGATGAAATATGTGTGTATTTAGGTATGTCTGTCTAAGTAAAATCAGAAACATTAAAGTAACTCTCAGCTGAGTTAAATCCACTGGTTTTAGGAAGCCCTGTATTTTTTTATATTTTATTTTATTTTTATAATTCTTACATCATTTTTCATCTTTGCACAATGTATGCATTTTCATTTTGGTTATATTCCCTGTACAATACCCACCTCCCTTATTTTGGCCCCAATCCCTCCCCTCCTCCCCCATTAGTGTGTCTCTGGTTTATGGTTGCTCGCTGGTTTTGATTTTTTCTTTATTGTAATTAGCCTTTTTCCCTTATTTAGGTTTTCTAAATTCCTGCTATGAGTGAGACCATCTGATATTTTTCTTTTTCTTTCTGGAGGAAGCCCTGTATTAATTATCTTCACTCTGCTGTTAACTGTCCTGTCGTGTTGGGCCATTTTTCATTCCACCATCTTCTCATGCCTTGTTTTCAAGTTCCTGTAAATCCTAGCTCAAGATGGCCTGAGTTAGAGTAGGCGAGAACACCAACACTCGTTTCCTTAGCGTCCACAGTTTCAAAACACGCCCTTTCATGTTATCTGACGCCATTTTCTACATGAGCTTTTCTCTTAGAAAGTGGAAAAATACATTACTAAGATTTGGTCAGATGAAATCCTGTTGCAAAACATTTGCAAAACTGAATTATTGACCAAATGCCTGTGATTCCAAAAGGGCTGCTTGATTGAAAGCAGTTGCAGTGTTTCAACATGAAAATGTTGCCTATCCTTCTGTTGTCTCTGGTTTTAGATTCCTGCAATGCCCGCCCCTGACTGCACTGTCCCCAGATAGCAGTTTCTATGCAGCTAACTCGGAACACATTAGAGCTGAGTTTTAGAACATGCCACACCTTTTAGTCCTTGAGTAAGCACTGAGGAAAATCGCATCCTCGTGTTCTCCCATGGTCATTTCAAATTCCCAGGAGGCTGACTTGCCCTGCGCGCCTGGAGTATCTGGCACTCGCTTGGTGCAATCCTGCTGCCCATTCTTGGCATGTGCCATGGTTGCCAGGACACAGTAGGTCCTTTAAAGAGCCGTTTGCTCCAATCCCCCAATCCCCGAAGTTTCACAGCCCATCTGCTGCTCACTCTAATGTCCATGTTTGGCTGACACTTAAGTCACCCCTAAGAATGACACCCAAATGGCTCTACACTAACCAAAAACAGATTCTATTGTGAAAGGAGAACAAAAATCTCATGGAAAATTGCATTTGCATATGTGATGATAATAATTAGCAATTAAAATTTAAAATTTTATTTAAAAACCCAAATGTGCGGTGTGTGTGATGTGTGAGAGACTTTTTCAAAAATCTAATATATTTGACATCTCAATTACCTTTTGATTAACACGTCCTGAAAACTGACTCAAGAAGGAGAAAAGAGTTTTATTTGTTCATTTTTAATGTATTTCCTTTGTCAAATTAGGCTGGTAACTAACAAGGAAAACCATGAAGAGCGTCACAAGTTATCTTTACTTGGAATGTCAGAAAAGCTGATGTAACAAACCATGTCTTCTGAATTTTTCAAAGGACTTTACGCATCTAGCTTCATTTGTTTAAAGAGGCTAGAACTGTGTTGAAATCAGTATCAACAATTAGAAAGTAATATGGTTCTGGTTGTCATTATCCTATTTAGACTTGCCAGGACTAGGTGGCCTGTGGACCCTTGGATTAGACATGAGAAGCAATCAATGTCTTAATGATGGGGCTCCTAGCTACCCAGGCATCTGCCAGATGCCTCATTTTCTAAATTCAGAACATTGGGTAAATCCATGATTTGTAACAATTCATGTTCTCAGTCCTGGCTGCACTTTGGAATAATCACAAATTAAAACAAAAAAACTCATCTTAATAGGCAGGCCCCACCCGTTGTAATTACAGCAGGAACACTCAGGGTTGGGCAGTAGACATTTTTTTTTTTAAGTGATTCAAATGTACAACCAGGTTGAGAATCACTAACCTGCATGATAATTTCATCTTTCAGAAGGGAGAGGAAGTGATGAAGAGGATTAACACCCTGCTTCTAATTCTGGCCAACTCAGAGGCCCAGAATGGAAAATCAGAAGTGACAGGAATTCTGGAATAGGGCCACCTGGCCATCAGAAAATTCCAGAGGGATGTGGTCACTGCCAGACACACACTCAGCTAGCTTGAGTTTTAAAATATCTCAGGAAATTATAAAAGCCTGGCTTTGGCCCCCCTGAGCTGAGATTCCAAAAAGAAGCAGAGGAGATTCCTCAAAATAAAACTGATGCTACTATTGTAAATGGTCCAAAGCAGGGGGTGGGGGCAGAAGAAAAGAGAAAGGAAGGAGGTCATCAAAAAGATTTAGTATCTTCATGCAGGAAGCTGTCTGCTGAGATCTGATATATTTTTAAACGGTGTATGTAAAATGTGAATGATGATCTAGAAGAAGAAGCATGGATACAAAAAATCTGTCAAGAACATGTGAGAAAAGAGAAAGACTAAATGCAGAGGAAGGTGAACATTCTAGATGATGACAAGGGCTGCTTGAAATAAAGCAAAGAAGTGTAGGATCCATGCGTTGCTGTCGATAGAGTGTAGCAAGACAATAAAAGGCAGTCATACGCTCAGACTCTAATATTTTATTCTTTAGACTAGAAAGGCTGGAGTGACATTTGGTAAAAAGAAATTGAGCATAAAAATCACCTAGGCACAGATGCCTGCTGTCCTAAATAAGTTCAAACACTGGCCTGGACGTAACAAACCAGAATATTAATAGAATTTTCAGAGGAAATGCTTTAATCTTTTAAAAATATGGAGAATGAAAGAGGGGCCCTAGAACACTGTTTCACATTTTTATTTTTCAAGAGGAAAGTAGAAAACATCTTTGAGCTACAGATTCAAAGACCTGCTACTTCTTGGGTTCAAAAATTCTAGAATTTACTTCAAAATGTAGATTTGACTTGCCAGGTAAAATCCTGCTTATGCCATCAATTATGAAGAGAGTGAAGACAAGGAATCATAACTTTTTTTTTAAACAATGGATTTTGGGAGTGTGAAGAAGACTTTATTAGACAGCAGCATTTGAGTAAGACTTTTTTAAAAAGATTTATTTATTTATATAAGAACTGAGGTACAGGCCAGATGTGCAGGAGGGTGACAGAATTCACCACAGATAGAGTAGTGAACAGAACAGGCAGAAGGACTGAAATACATTGCTGAGGGGAGCAGTAGGCAAGACAGGAGAGGTCTGCCACACCATGTGGGTATCTCCCTGGCCGGCCAGGAATCGAAGCGGCACTACAGAGGCTGTGGACAGCTTCACAGCACTGCACTCAACATGCTGTGCCACCGGGGAGGCCTAAGGAGTCATAACATTTTAAATTGTCTAATTCAAATTGAGAAGTTCATAACCTTTGGGAACTAGATAAAAACCAAAGACTTGCTAGAAGCAGATATGACAATATAGCAAACCACCCTAAATTTTAGAGGCCTTAAAACAGCTACCATGACGTTATTCACAATTCTGGAATTTGTACTGGGCCCAGCAGGGTGGTTCTTCTGCTAATTTGATCTGGGATCATTCAGGCAGCTTCAGTCATCTGAAGTCATCATTTGTCAGTCATTATAACTGAGGCAAGGCAGTCCAAGATAACTTGGTCACATAATTGATGGCTACTGTTGTCAGCTGCCATGGGTCTCTAGTAGGGGACCCAGGGCTAATTTGAATAGGGACAAGACAGAGAGGCAGGATTCTAAGAGAATGGGAGCAGGTACTGCCAGGACTTCGGAGTCACATAACATCACTTCTGCCTCATTCTGTTCCCTAGAGTAAGTCACTAGCCCAGCCCAGTCAAGGCATAGGGAAATTGGCAAGATCTTAAGATGGGAAATGCTGCAATCCCAATATCTACTCCACCACACTCTCCTCAGACAATGCTTCCACACTAACACACGTGAAATATTTTCATTTCAGGGGGTTCATGATCCTTCCAACCCAAGTTAAAAGTCTTTAATCTCTTCTCATCACAGGCATATTCAAGTAAGGAAATGAAAGCCCAAGGAAACCAGACTTTCCGCAAATCACATTCAGTACACAGGTATAAAGTGGGGCCCATCACACAGGTTTCATTACTTCCAATCCTGTGCCATTTTCATTATGCCAAATCAGTGATCATTTTACTACTACAGTAAATTAATTTCAACAGTTTTATAAATCAACATTTGACCACCAAATCAGGACAACAATTTAAGTCAAACATGTGCAATAAAATATAGTTTACCTTATTAGAATATTCTACACATACATCCAGATGGGAGAGTAGACTGGTTCAAATAGATGTGAGGAATAAATTATTTCATTAATTTGCAAATTATTTACAAATTCTGGGTTGTTCCCTGAGTCTAGCTTTGTTTTTCTGACAGGTACTCTTCATTTTACTTTCTCAGGTTTTATTAATTTGCCATCATTTACTTAACTCTATACTTTGGGGAAGACAACCTCACCCCCACTTCCGTGAACATGCTTCACTCATCCTGCCTCAAAGTTCCAGCACCAATGCCCTGTCCCTCCCCACCACCACCACCACCACCCCCTTAGCCCTTCTCCCACCCTCTCTGGTAACCAGAATATTTTTCAGAGTCAAGGAATTTTTGTGGCTGTGCTGTGCCAGTTTGTTTTCTTGGGTTATTTATATCCTGGAAATGAGTGAAATCATCTTGTAACTGTCTGCCAGTCCATGCTTTAATTAACTGACGCTGAAAAGTTGATTAGAATAGATAAAGTGTGATTAGCAGGATTGCTTTCACTTTCAAACCATCTACTTGAAAATCATTCATGACGAGAACAGCAAATGAGCAATTATATTAGTTTTAATTTACATTAAAACAAGGCACTGTTACCATTTCAAGTTTTTGGTTTTCCTTCATAAGATAAAGGGAAGTTGCTGTGCATTAGGTTAAGTTGTTGTCTTTTTGTTTTCATTGTCAACAGATGACTTTTCACATGAGATCTTCAAATGTTTTAAATTATTAGTACTTTATTCATTTAGTTATTTATTTTTTTAATATGAATCTCTTGTTTTTCTTTTTTTTAAGATTTATTTATTTGGATTTTTTAAAGATTTATTTATTTATTTATTTATATATTTATTTATTCATTCATTCATTCATTCATTCATTCATTTATTTATACAAGCACTGGGTACAGTCAGAAGCGCGGGAGGGTGAGAGAATTCACCAGAGCCAGAGCGGGGAGCAGAGCAGGCAGAAGGACCGAAGGACACTGCTGAGGGGAGCAGTGGGTGGCAGGAGAGGTCTGCGGGCCATGTGGGACCCTCCTCCGGTGGCCGGGGAGCAGCCGGGGATTGAACCGGCGCTGCAGAGGCTGCGGGCAGCTTCGCAACCCAGCACTCAACCGCTGTGCCACCGGGGAGGCCCTATTCATTTATTTTTTATTTCAGATAATTTAGCAGGTTGGTCTGGTCCAAATGGATGAAACAAAATTAGATTTTAAACATACAGTTTTCAGAAGTTATTAATTATTAAAGGTAAGAATTTAAAAATTTTTCATCATAATAATGATCAGACATCTAGAAAGATGAAAAAACAGTATAATGAATACCCATAACTCAATGCTCTTAATCAATAATTGCTATCATTTTGTCATCTTTGCTTCATCTCTCTATTTGTATTTTGTTGCTGTTGGACCATTTTAAAGTCAATCACCCCAAGCACTTAGGCATAAATAAAAAAATGAGAACATCTTCTTACATAACCAAATTCCAATAGATCCCACCTAATATTAATTGCCTAGTATGTCAGATCCAATCCATATTCAAGTTATAGTCTTGGTTTTACAGATTTTTTTTCCAATTTAAAGTCCAGTCAAGGAGCACATGACAGTAATGTCTTTGATCTCTTTTAATCTGGAGTAACACATACCTACCCTTTTTCTGTGCTGTTGATTTTTTCTTAAAGATTTATTTATTTATGCATACTAGAGCTGGGGTATAGGCCACAGGTCGGAGGGGGGTTGAGAGGATTCACCTGAGACAGAGTGGGGAACAGAACAGGCAGACTGACTGAATGAAATACACTGCTGAGGGGAGAAGCGGGCGAGACGAGAGGTTTGCTGTGCCATGTGGGTCACTTCTGTGGCCAGCTGGGAATTGAACTCATGCTGCAGTGGCTGGCAATAGTTTGATAGCACTGTCTTTAACCCCTGCACCACCAGGGAGGCCCCTGAGCTGTTGATTTTTTAAGAGACCAGGGCATTTGTCTTAAAGAATGCCCCAATTCTGGACTTTTTTTTTTCCCATGGTAGTTTAACTTTGTCTTTGATCTGCTGTATATCTTTTATATCTAAACTCTCAGTGAGATTCAGGTTATACCTTCTGAAGAGTTCTCCATAATCCAGACAACCTACCTCATTGAGGTGACAGACATCAGCACACATTAAGCCTGACTGCCCACTGCTGGTGATGCCACAGTTCTTACTAGTAAGACACACTGTCCCTTTGTCCATTAGCAAGTCACCAGTAAGGTGATCATTTGGCAGCATGAAAATATCCAGGTGTTTTTTTTTTTAATACCCAACTTGTGCTTTAGACCTCAATACAGAATTACACTTAGTTTCTCAAAGCTTTCTTCAAGTTGAGTATATCCAACCTGAAATTATGAAAACAAACCAATGTCTGCATTAAACCACTAATTCTCTACCCATATCTTTGTGAGTGTGGATGCTGGTTTACAGTCATCATCATACCTGAGCAGTGAACCCAGCATCTACGGGTTCCCAGAGCTATGTGTTGTGCTCCTTATATTTATGATTAGAACATGCCTGCTTGAGAAATGGAACAACACAGAATGCTGTGGAAGTGGATGTCGAATTAGCATGCGTAATGCAATGAGATCTGGGCCACACCCATTTTCCACGAAGCCAGGTGTTACCCTCGGCAAGCTGGGCAACTAGGCTCGAAGGCAAACCAGTCATGCCACACGTGGACAAATGAAATGTGGGTCCCTGGAAGTGAATGCTTTATTTCCTTTTTCAAAAAGTCAAAAGACGTGAGTGAAAAAGTACCGGTAACCAGCATGGCGGTATCAAGCCTAATTAAGAATAGAAAATCATTTCTAACATTCATGTCTGTTTATTTTCTTTGTTTCCATTTTGCCCTCATCTGTGATTCATTTGCCTTTCGTCATCTTCCACCATGGCTTCTGCAAGAATATCAGTCTTGAAACGTGCAACATGGCTTGCACCCACTTCAAACGCTGTTTAAAATCTCATTTATTATTTCGTACTGTGGTCTCACTTAAATAGTCAGTCACTGCGACTGCAGAGCACATACCTTTAATTCCCAGCTGAGAGGGGAAAGTGAGAGATTGGGAGCAAGAACTGGAACGGTGAGCGGCCACCACAGATGCATGAGGAAGCAAGAGAATTCAGAAGTCTTACAGGCAGCTGAAGTCTCTAGACACGAGAAAACTGGAAACTCCCCAAACCTGGACTCAGCTGAGTATGGAAATATGACGAAGACCAGGACTGGTTTTTTTTTTTCCCCCCTAACAAGAGGTTAGTTACTTACAGATCACATTCTCAGGCTTACAAGGATTTGCCTGAAGAGCCAGGGAACACTCACCTGCAGTAGAACTAGTGAAAAGAAGAAGAGTCTTTGGGAGCCTCCTAGGGAGTGAGATTATATTTAGAACTTGAGATGAACACTGGGGAGAGTCATATTGAATTGATATAAGCAGATGAAAGCCATATTAAGTAGGGCTGTGTTTCTCTGATGAGTTTACATTTTCAGATACTAAAATCCAGGGTTTGAGAGTGTGAAACGGGTTACAAGGGTTTCTTTAAAGATAAACAAAAGTCAAGCCATGTGCTGAACAACTCTGGCCGTGGCGCAAGTTCCTTCCACCCACCTTCCTGCCTCCAACCCAATAGAAAGCAGCCACGTGAGTTGAAAGTTGCTTCTGTGGGGGCAGCACTTTCTGGGAACTGATAGGATCTCTGCTCCCCTAAGTGTGTGCTCTACTGATTAGCCAGCAAATGGAAACATTTTGTGAGTGACAGAAGAAAAGCATTTACCTAAAAGGGAATGTTGGCAAACAGCATGCCCTAAATGAGCTCTACCTATTGATACTTTATGGCCCTACTCCCACCTCCATGCCAAAGAGATTTCTGGCCCTGAGAATTACAATGCCCATCATGCCATGGATCTGCCATGACTCCTGACTCCTTGAAAAGGGCATTACTGAGAACTAAGGGTGGAGTTAAACAACCATGTTTGGTACAAAACCAAAGATATGTGGGCTACTTGGTTTTACCTGCCTTCCAGACTTTCCCCGGGAAGTGAGGTCCAATCACCCCCCATGGGAGATCTACCAAGGGTTTTGCCAGTTCCTCAGGAATAGGGTACAGGGCCCTTTTCCAGGAGCCCATCTTTGTCTGCCTTTCATGGATTTCCTGCTCCCAATTCGAGGAAGACTTGCTTGATGGTAAGCGCAAAGAAGACTTGCTTTGCATGTCAGGTCTGCTTGGCCACTGGTAAAATGTCTGCACTACAAAATTGGAATGTAGATCTGAAGATGTGTGCCCCTAAATCATATCCAGTATTATAAACCAAAGCCACCTCAATAAAAAGTAAGGCAATTTTAAAAAATTTACCATTTTAGCCAATGTACGTGGCATAAGTACATTCTCGGTGCTATGCATCCATCACCACCATCCACCTCCAGAACTTTGTCATCTTCCAAACTAAAATTATTCCCCATTAAACACTAACTCCCATTCTCTCTTCCCCCAGCCCTTGGCATCCATCCTTCTACTTTCTGCCTCTATGAATTTGACCACTCGCAGTACTTCATCATATAAACGGAATTGGACAAACTGTCCTTTTGTGACTGGCTTATTTCACTTAACACAATGTGTTTAAGGTTCATCCTATGGCATTGTAGCAAGTGTCAGAATTCTCCCCCATTGGGTCTGTTCACCTGTCATGGGCATTTGCATCGTTGCCATCTTCTGGCTATTGTGACTGATGTTGTGAGGATTGCTGTACAAGGGTCTGTTCAAGTCACTGCATTTTTTCCACTATATACCCACAAGTGGAATTGCTGGATTATATGGTACTTTTTTTTTAAAGATTTATTTATTAAAAAAAAAGATTTATTTATACAAGAACTGGGGTACAGGCCAGAGGCGCAGGAGGGTGAGAGGATTCACCAGAGACAGAGTGGGGAACAGAACAGGCAAACTAATGAAATACACTGCTGAGGGGAGCAGTGGGCGAGACAGGAGAGGTCTGCCGGGCCATGTGGGACCCTCGCTGGCCAGCCAGGATTGAGGCTGCAGACAGCTTCACAGCGCTGTGCTCAACCGCCTGTGCCACTGGGGGAGGCCCTTATATGGTACTTTTATGTTTAGTTTTTGAGAAACTGCTATGTTGTTTTCCATAGTGGCTGAATCATTTTATACTCCCACCTGCTCACACCAGGGTTCCACCAGTAAGTTTTTTTTTATTTTTATATTCCCCATACAATTGCAACCCCCACATTCTGACCCCATCCCGCCTTTCCCCACCCCCCAGCCCCCATAGAGTGTCTCTGGTTCATAGTTGTTTGTTGATTTTGACATTTTCTTTCTTACAGTTATTCTTTTTCCTGGTCCCTTATTTAGGTTTTCTAGATTCCTGCTATGAGTGAGACCATCCGGTATTTTTCTTTTCTTTCTGGCTTATTTCACTGAGCATGATCCCTTCCAGCGCCATCCATGTTGCTGCAAATTGCATGTGTTTATCTTTTTTGAATGCTGAGTAATATTCCATGGTGTATATGTACCACATCTTCTTGACCCAGTCATCTATTTTTGCGCACTTGGGTTGTTTCCAAAGCTTAGCTATTGTAAATAGTGCTGCTATGAACATAGGGGTGCAGGTGCTCTTTGGAATGGATGTTTCTGTGTCCTTTGGGTAAATACCTAGGAGTGGAATTGCTGGATCCTATGGAAGCTCTATGTTTAGTAGGTCCAGAAATCTCCACACAGCTCTCCGTAGTGGTTGGACCAGTTTGCACTCCCACCAACAGTGCAGAAGAGTTCCTTTTTCTCCACAACCTCGCTAACATTTGTTGTTGCTAGTTTTTTTAATATGTGCCATTCTCACTTGTCCACCAGTGAGTTTTAACAGAGGAGCTCTTGGCACCTGGTAAGCAGGCTTGTGCTACTCTTCACAGCATGTTGAGCATCCCTTGCCCCACCCACTACTTGCAGATAATCAGATAATGTTTCCCAGTTGTGACAACCCCCCTCACCCTACCCCACACTAGTGCGTAACACATTTTAAAACATCCCCAAGGGGAGGGAGGAAGCTGCCCAGTTAGAAACTCTGGCTTACTGCTTGAGTCCTTTCTGATGCCATAAGCTCTTGTCTCTGGAAACTCAAAATCCTGGAAGAAACTCTTTTTCCCTCTGTTTTGCTGTCACATCCTTTCCTTGATTCAATAAGCAGAGAATGGTCTAGTTTAATTGAATGTAGGGAACAGGAGGAAGAGGGAGGGGAAAAGCAAGTAATACTTCAAAATATTAAGTCACTGCACAAGGATATTTCATCTTGTTTACTTTCTTCTCTTGAGTGAGTGAGTGTTTATGATCTTTATTTTCTTGTCAGACAAATTTAGATGTTCTTAGAAGGCCTTAGACTTGCGTACAACCCATCCTTCAAAAAAGCTCATGAACTGTATTAATGACATGAACGCAGTGACAGGGATCACTCCTGGGATTGAAGGAAAACTTGGGCCTATGTGTCTCTTCTTCACTCACTGCTGTCTACACTGCTTCACTTTGGACACAGATGGAAGTCTCCCCCACATCAAACAGTACTGTGACACCAGTTGAGGGTGCTGCAGTTCTGACACTGTCTACCTGGGGAGAGCATCAAATCCCATAGGTAATGGGCTCAGTCTCCCTGAGCAAGGCTCAGCCACTAAGATGCCAGTCTCAGGTCTGTGCTTCTGACCAACTGGCTACAAACCACAAGTGCCCATGACCTCTACCTTCGGGTTGATAATTTTTCCAGAATGGCTCATGGAGCTCAGAAAGCAGTTAACTTACTAGCTCACCCATTTATGGCCCAGGAATGGCCAGATGGAAGGATGCAAGGGCGAGGGCACAGAGTTCCCATGCCCTCTCGGAGCAAACTCCTCTCCCGGAACCCGCATGGACCCACCAACTCAGAAGCTCTTCAAAACCCCACCTTTTGCATTTTTATGGAAGCTCCATCACACAGATACAATTGGTTAAGTCATTGGCCTGACCGCCATGGAGATTAAGGGGGTAGGACTGAAGTTCCAACCCTCAACTCCTGGTTGGTTCCCCTGGAAACCAGTCTCCACCCTTAGGGACTTTCCAAATATCACCCCGTTAACAAACTTGGGTGTGGTTGAAAGGATCTTGTTAGAAGTAACAGGATCACTCTTTCCCCTTTATGGCTCTGGAGCGACTTAAGGAACCAAGACCACAGACCAAATATTGTGAGGAAAGGTGTTCCTATAACTCTTACATAGGACATCCCAAGGGTGTAGGGGCTATGTGCCAGGAACAGTAGGTGACCAAATATATATGTTGTATTATAAATCATAGTATCATCCTCTTTCCTGGGAAGGGATACCAGTTCAGGGAATTGTTTGTAACTGATGACAAGTGATGACCTATAAACAAGCGGACCCCAGGCAGCTGGCACCTGTCAAGTTGCTTGACTTTTCATGAGCACAGGTAACGTTACAGGACAGAGGTCCATAAAAGAGGGAGGAGCAACGCAGTGCATGGTAACATTTTCCCACCCCGCTCACATGCAGCCACCGTGGACCATGAATTGGACTTCCTGAGGTGGGGAGCTACTGGGATCTAGGGATGCCACTGAGGGACCCCTATATAACATGGGAGGAAGTTGGACCTGCTGCTTTCTTGCTTTTTCTGGTTTCAACTTGCACCCAGGGATTTGGAGGAACTTGGAGGAGACGTGTAGAAAAGACACATACAGGGACTCCCTAGTGGCACAAGGGGTTAAGCACCGCATTATGAAGCAGTCCGCAGCCTCTGCAGCACAAGTTCGATCCCCGGCTGGCCAGGAAGCAACCCATATGGCACAGCAGACCTCTCCTGTCTCGCCCGCTGCTCCCCTCAACAGTGTACTTCGGTCAATCTACCTGTTCTGTTCCCCATTGTCCTCTCACCCCCTACATCTCTGGCCTGTACCCCAGCTCTTGCATGCATAAATAAATAAATCTTAAAAAAAAAAAAGAAAAGAGACGTACAGAAACACTTGGAAGAGGGACTTGAAAGAGACACATGGGTGAGCAACACGTGGGACGGCTCTCCTTGGCAGAGATGATGGCAGCTGTTACCTTGATGTGGTCTCTCCTTCTGTCCCAATCCCCTGGGACCTACCAGTCCCTTTCTTATGGTTTCCCGCCAGAAGGTACCTTAGACTTAGACTTGTGGGAAACTTTCAGTTTTCAGCAGCCCACTTTGAGCTGACCCTGTTTGGGCATTTTCCGACGAGGAGATGGGTAATTTGGGGGACTTTATTGACAAGTTATTTTTAGGGACATCCTCTCTCTCTATGCACAACAACTTGGTTAAAAGTCCCTCATACTAAAAGTCTACTTTCTTTGTATTTGTATGGCAGATGTCTGGACCCCTTAACAGTGACTGGGTACCCCTCCGTCACACACTAACAATAACTATCATGGAAAACAAGGGGGTCAAATTAAATAATCATTGTGTCACCTTAAAGTGCAGTTGTTCACAGTGGCCAGTAAATAAACATAAGGATCACATAGCATAATGATATAGGCCCTTGGGGCTAAGGCCCTGATTGGTTCTTTTCCTACCCAGAATGGTTTTAGTCAATAATGCAAAATCAGGCGGGCAGAAACTGCAGTCACTGATCAAGGAACAGGCAGGGATGAGTTCATGCTCAAAAAGACACCCCATCCCCAGCAAGGGGACTGCGGGGTATTTATGGGGGAAGGTTGCATGTCATGGGCCTGGGGTTCCAAAGGTCATGCACAGATGACTTCTTTTTGCACTTGGTTCTTTGCACACACTATGCAGCAGCATCATTCACTATGGCAAACATTCATTGTGCTAACTTGAAATAATTGCTTAAAAGATAAACATTTTTGGTGACACAAACCCCCCCCCAAAAAAAAAAAACTTCATATGCTGGGGTTAGATCTAATCCTTCCCTCAAAAGGCAAATGTGAGGATTTACTGAAGCAGTGGGTGTAAGTGCCTTAGCCTAATGCATAGAACTTAATAGTCATTGTTCAATGAAAGGCTCTAACATTGTGATGGTGAAGATATTGATGCCAGTAATTCTAACACTTACCTACTTTTAAAAGTTGGTTCAGGGTCTCCCTGGTGGCGCAAGGGTTAAGACACAACCTATGAAGCTATCTGCAGCCACTGCAGCATGAGTTTGATCCCCGGCCAGGGAACTACCCACGTGGCGCAGCAGACCTCTCCTGTCTCCCCGCTGCTCCCCTCAGCAGTGTATTTCAGTCAGTCTGCCTGTTCTGTTCCCCACGTTGTCTCTGGTGACTCCTCTACCTCCCACACCTCTGGCCTGTACCCCAGTTCTTGTATGCATAATCTTTAAAAAAAAAAACACAAAAGGAGCTGGCAAAGAGTCCCTCCCCTCCGTGTATCTGCACAGCAACCAGAGACTCTTGAGACACCAAATCCAGAAGAGAAATGCGGGTGGAAGGAGGCTTTTTTTTCCTTCCGAAAGGTCATTTTGGTGGTATCTTATGCTGAGAGAATCCAGCAGGTTGCAGTCTGTTATGCATCCTCGTTTATACCTCTGATTAGAAGAAAACTACTGCTCACATCCAAAGTTAACTAATTCCAGTAGGGAATTTATAGGATTTATTTCCCACCAAAGCAAAATACATGAAAATTTCACTCTTGCCAATTTAATGGATTCCTAATTTTTAAATATAGCATACGTTATTTTAATGCTTCGCACAGTTGGAAGGTTGTGAGGGATAAGCTGCCAGATTCTCTTCTTTTGAAAAAGCAAATGCAGCATTCTACATTTATTGTATATTTTCTAGGCAGTTTTATTTTTATGACAATTGTCTGAATTCTAAAAAAAATTATTTGATCATAGAAACTTTCATTTTAAAATCTGCTTTGCTATTTTTTTCTTTGGATAATTCCTTTTTTTTTTTTTTTAATATACTTGCTATTTAAAGGATCTAATTTATTTTTCATGGCCCATCACCAATATCCAAGATAATCTCCAATTTATTTCTGAATTCTGTCTTGAGTGACTTCCAAATCAAATGAAATGAAAATACCTCAGGCAGCCTTTGTTTACACATGGTGGCAAAATGATTAACTTCCAGTTACAGGGATCACCGCACTGGGGATCCTTCCAAGCGCCTGCTATGTGCACTCCCATGCAGAGGGCTTCTGCGCCTTCACTTGAGATAAAGCAAGACTCCGAGCTCCTACTCTGAGCAAGAACTAGTGCTGAAAATGCAAAGGCAAGTTAAGTTTAGTCTTCAAACCGATGGTCTTCGCTGGAGTAGGTTCTTTTTTTTTTTATTTAAAGATTTATTTATTTATGCATACAAGAACTAGGGTACAGGCCAGGGGTGGGGGGAGGGGGGAGAGGCTATACCAGAGACAGAGTGGGGAACAGAACAGGCAAACTGACTGAAACACACTGCTGCGGGGAGCAGCGGGTGAGTCAGGAGAGGTCTGCTGCACCATGTGGGTATCTCGCTGGCTAGGGATCGAACTTGTGCTGCAGTGGCTGCGGACAGCTTCATAGGTTGTGTCTTAACCCCTTGCACCACCAGGGAGGCCCTGGAAATAGGTTCTTTTTAAGAAATTAACTTTCATTTTTTATTAGACAGGTCAGTGGGTTACTGAAAACCGTGCATATATATGCACCATAGAGGCAGGAAAGAGAATGGCAAGAAGGTACAGAAATCAGATACCGATTACAGACACCCTGCCTGCTTTGCCGTTTCTTGCATCTGCTCATGGAAGCCCTTCTGTAAGGCAGTTTTACCCAACTCTGCTGATGAAGAAACTCAGAGGGGTTAGATGACACATGTTTTTCAAGGGTACCTCAAGGTTTTGGGACTCATGGGACAGGTTCTTGAACTGTGATGATGTCACTGTGTCTCTAGAACCAAAAACATTGTTTTCATCAGTTTCAAAATAGGGATGAGCTCGGTCACGTCAAGTGTCATGTCCTCCGTGTGCTAGACCGTCCAGTGACAAGATTTCCTTCTGATGCCTGTCAGTTGCAAAAAGGGTAAATCAATGCAATACTTCAAAATCAGATTTCTGTATCAGAATCTCCTCCTTTTGGGTTGTGGCACAATGTCCACGGTGGAGACAAGAGGGTGTATAGGCAGCTGTCATGTCTGATCGGGGCCCTCCTTTCATGTCGTGTTATCCTGTGTTGGACCCATAATAAACATCCAGCAAGGGATTTTGCCAGTGAATGGATGGACTTTGTGGTCTACGTGGGCTAAACTATGAAGGTGGTCACTGTTTGACTTAACGTCTAGATGTGATTCTATCAATATTTTCAATAATCCCATTTTTGCTAAATCTTATTTCCATGTGAGTCCAGTTACTTGGGGACAAATCTCCTCATCCCCCACTCTCTTAAAATTAAAAAGCATGTTCTTTTTAGATTATTTCAAAATGTTCTCCTCCACCAACTCCCACAGCTCAATTGCTTGACCAACCTGATGTGACTCAACATCATTGGACTATCCAAACACATGTAGCTTTCAGAGTTCAGGTGAAATGGAGTTGGGAGCAGAGTCTCTCAGCTTAGAGATACTAATCCTCAGAAGGCCATTTTAGTATAGTGTTTTAATGCTAAAATTTAGGTCCAGCTGGGACAGTTTAGGAGAATTACAAGCAAATGTCCAAGGTACCATTTTCCTAAATTGTTGGCCAAGGTCTCCTGAAACAATCCAAGACTAAATATGGCATTAGGTGACTGGCAATTTTTGTCAACAAATTCAGTCTTTTCCACATTCTCCACAGTCAAATAATCCCAAAATCAGCATGTCAAGAGTCAGCTGGGGCCTCCCCAGTGGCACAGTGGTTGAGCGCTGGGTTGCGAAGCTGCCCGCGGCCTCTGCGAGGCCAGTTCGATCCCCAGCTGCTCCCCGGCCACCAGAGGAGCGTCCCACATGGCACGCAGACCTCTCCTGCCGCCCGCTGCTCCCCTCAGCAGTGTACTTCGGTCCTTCAGCCTGCTCTGCTCCCCGCTCTAGCTCTGGTGAATTCTCTCACCCTCCCGCGCTTCTGACTGTACCCACCGCTTGTATAAATAAATAAATAAATGAATCTTTAAAAAAAAAGAGTCAGCTGGTGCCTACATCTGTGCTTGCTGGTCTCCTTGGGTGGATTAATTAAAGTTTAAAAATCTAGAGCATCAAAGAGTCATTTAGATTAAATTCTAGTGACTCTTTTTTTAGTAATATAAAAGATTCTAGGTCAAAAACTAGATGATGTGATTCTTTAGTCCAATAGGAAAATGTCTTTCAACAGTTAGTTGACTCTTTACTCACATCCAAACAAAGGAAGAATAGAGAAAATTCAATTACAGTTATAACTTAAGAGAAACGCTCTCTAAAAATATGGCTTTAGTCAAATATTCCATAAGAACTTCAAAAATCCAAATGATCCAGAAAATTCCCAACTTCCAACAATTCACATGTAAATACACATGTCCTCTTTTGTGTTAATATTAGGGCCACATTTGGAAGAGAAGTTTCCATAGCTAATAATTCAGAAACTAGAGAAACTAGTTAAGAGCTAAGTTCGTTTTTTCTGTGGACATTCACGGATAGGGTGGCTACATCTAATTTGTGAGTCAAATAGAATTTTGGCATATTTTACTTCAAATGAAGTAAGTTAACATAATAACCAATTTATAATTCACTACAGCTTTTCACTTTGGGATGTCAATTCCATTGTTTCGTCAAGTATTAGATGGCTGAGTGCTAAGATATTGTTATTAGACAATTCATTTATTTCAAGTAGTTGGGAAAGAGGCTAAGAGAAGCATCTGGACTCTCTAAGTTTTGTCACATATTTATCAGGCAGGCCTGATGTATTATTTTTTCCATTTTCCCTAAGTGAATATTTTGTACCAAACCTAGCATTGCCTTCTGATTGGACTCTTGGTCTCCCCTAACACCAACTCTGAGTTGGTTCCAAAACTTGGTATTCAGCTCCAGTTCTTGCTTTCCCACTTCACTGCATACATCCCCAACTGGAAGATCATGGAAAAATGTTGTGAACAATAATGAAAGGACTTGGAGGTTTTCACTCTCTGTAGACCCAGCAACTGTTTGTTGAGAATTGTTCATTTGGATTCCCTTCCTAGGATGGAATGTGACATATTCCAGCTGATGCTATTCAAGGCAAAGGAATACATCATGATTAACTTGACAAATGACTCTAAACTGCACTGCTGCTTGGGAATTTTCCCTTTAAGTGCATTGCTTCTTCGGACATGTTTTTGTACCAAATAAAATAGAAACTTGTTCCATTTGATTGCAGTTGTAAAGGACTCTGAAGTTTCACAAGATTTTTCACCTCTTCTTCATCTCACCTCCTCCCTCCCCTTTCCTCTACTCCTGCCTCCTCCTTCTAACTCCTCTGCTTTTTTCTTTTCTCTTTTTTTTAAAGATTTATTTATTTATTTATTTATTTATACAAGCGCTGGGTACAGTCAGAAGCGCGGGAGGGTGAGAAAATTCACCAGAGCGGGGAGCAGAACAGGCAGACTGATGAAGACACTGCTGAGGGGAGCAGCGGGCGCAGCAGGAGAGGTCTGCATGCCATGTGGGACCCTCGCGCCGGCGGCCGGGGATCGAACTGGCACTGCAGAGGCTGTGGGCAGCTTCGCAACCCAGTGCTCAACTGCTGTGCCACCAGGGGAGGTCCCCCTCCTCTGCTTTTTTCAACCCATCCCTCTACCCACCCTACCCCAGCCCCATTTTTAAACTTCAGATAGGTTATTTCATCCACAAACATTCTTTACAACAAGGGAAGGGGGCCTGGCTTTAAGCTAGTGCCAAGTCTCCCCTACTGTTGATTTTCCTCTGTCAAAAGGAGGATTCAAGGAAATCAAATGGTCTTTCTTTCATACCTGGAAAAATGACACCCCACTGACAAAAAAGTAAGATCAGGACATTGTATGTGTGATCTGTGCACACACACACATCCACACATCACACACACTGTAAAGTGTGTGAGATATACGCAACATAACGTTCACCGTTTTCACTAGTGTTGAGTGTGTAGTTACTGGTATTAAATACATTCATATTGTTGTGTCACCATCACAACTATCCATTTCCAGCACTTTTCATCTACTCATACTGAAAGGCTGTACCCACTTATAAACAATCACTCTCCATGTCCCCCCACCACCCCCGGTAATCAGTGGCTGCAGACAGCTTCATCAGCTGCAACTTAACCCCTTGTGCTACCAGGAAGGCCCCAAAGGTGGAGATTCTTGCCACTTAGAAATCCAATGTCCATCAACCCAAACCTACTAGGCCCTTCTTTCAAGAGTTATCTCAGAGTAACCATCTCCTGCTGGCTTCTTGGCCAACACATGTCATGGAAGTTAAGAGCATTCCTTTAGCTCACCAACCCAAATAAGATTTATTCATTGAAATAATTTAGATATTGGTCTTAGAACAGCAGAGTTTGCAAGATTCCTTCAAAATGACCAAGACACAATAGTGGCATTATAAACATTTGAGAGCAATAGCTGGTACATTTCATTTAGCATAATGTTCTCAAGATTCATCCATGTCATAGCATGTCTCTGAATTGCCTTCTTTTTGAAGGCTGAATAATATTCTATTGCACATGTATACACACTTTGTTAAGTCATTCATCTGTTGATGGACACTTGGATTGCTTCCATCTTCTGGTTATTGTGAATACTGTTGCTAGGAACTACAGTGTATAATTATGTTTGAGTACCTGCTTTCAAATTTTGGGGTATATATCTAACAGTGGAATTGCTGAATCACTTCTTTTTTTTTAAAAAAAAAAGATTTATTTTACTTATGCATCCAAGAACTGGGTAGAGGCCAGAGGTGTAGGGAGGTAAGAGGATTCACCAGAGATACAACGGGGAGCAGAACAGGTGGACTGACTGAAATACACTGCTGAGGGGAGCAGCGGGCAAGACAGGAGAGGTCTGCTGTACCATGTGGGTAGCTCCCTGGCCAGGGATCGAACTCGTGCTTCAGTGGCTGGCGATAGCTTCAGAGTGCTGATAATTTAACCCCTTGTGCCACCAGGAAGCCCCTCACTCCCATTCTTCTTAAAGGCTTCTTGGTCACTGGCTGGGAAAACTTCCAGTCTCACTTGCAGGGAACACTTTAATGATGGGTCTGAGTAAATCCATAGGGGGTCCCTATCTTTGGCCAAGCGCCATGGTTCCCCACAGTGACTGCTCAGCACCGGTGGCCAGTGGCCAGCTTCCCATGGATGGTTGCCAGCCAACCTCTGCCTCACTGGTGCCCTTGACCTCTGCAGAACAACGGCAGCCTTCTCATTAAGTATTATTTATTCCTCCCTGGAAGGCCGCCCACAGGTATATGTTGTGTGACAAGTGTAATGTGTTTATGGGCACGTGCATAATAAATTATTGGAAATAACTGTGTTTTTAATACTCCTTCGATATATAAAGTTTGACTCCATCAAACATAGACTCTGTTAAAATACTTTGGAGTTTGCTCAGCTGGTGGTCTGCCAAAGCCTTCAATGATGATCTAGTGGCCTCCCTATGGAACTGCTGAGGACCCAGGATTGGGGGAGACCCCTGGAGGATGATGGGAACCCCAGGAACTTGTGAGGTGACATTTCATTTTTTATGGGAGGCAGGTGTGAGACTTGTTTGTGTTTCTTAGAGCAAGATCAAGAAACAGACTATTACATAAGAATAACAAGAAAACACTACAGGACACTGAGAATTTCAAACTTCAGTCTTAGGGTTAAGGATATGAGTGTTTAGCACTTTATCAAGAGCCCCCCCGCCCTCCACTTCAAGCCATTTGATTGGGTTTCCTTGGAGCAGCAGACAAGACAGGAGAGGTCTGCTGCACCATGTGGGTTGCTCCTGGCTGGAGGCAGGGATCGAACTCGTGCTGCAGTGGCTGGCGATAGCTTGATAGCATTGTCTTTAACCCTGTGCCACCAGCGAGGCCCTATTTTCCATTTTAATAGACCATCCAGGAGACAGTTGAGGCTCATTCTTCAAACACGAAGATCTTTTCTTCTCGGTGAAATTCTTGGGCCAAACTTTAGAGAGGAACACTGCAGAACTGGAGAAGTAAAATTCAGGGAGCTGTCTCCACTGAGCTTGCTCTTGTACCTGCTCCCCCCTCAGTATATGGATCTCAGTTTAGACCTCAAGTTTGCCGCTTAGCTCTTCCATGTTCCTGGCACAAATGAACTTCACTTCCCTCATCTATAAAATGGGAATTACACGCTGCTCCCCTCAGCAGTGTCCTTCGGTCCTTCTGCCTGCTCTGCTCCCCGCTCTGGCTCTGGTGAATTCTCTCACCCTCCCGCGCTTCTGACTGTACCCAGTGCATGTATAAACAAAACAAACAAACAAACCAGCAAACAAATAAATAAAGCATGCCTCTATAAAAAAAAAAAAAAAAAAAAATGGGAATTACAGAACATCCTCATGCTAGTGCTTGCTTACTCTCAATCCTGTTCTCTTTGTTTCTTTCCTTTCTCTCTCTCAAAGATGAAGGATAACTAGAAGAACAATTCCTAATATCCTTGGAGGACCTCAAAGAGCAAAAATGTGATTCAGAGACTTGAGAGAAACAACTTTGAAAATTGTGTGGGATGGGACTGTGTTGGAAGACCTCAAACTGTCATGCAAGCAAGTGAGTTCTTCCCCTCTACATCTTGGGGCTTCTCTGACCTAATAGAATGTCCTTTCTTGAACACGCCAGGTATCATTTTGCTACTCATGAAAACCCTGGGCCAAGTCTTTCCTGCTGGGCTGTCCAAGGGCCCAATCCCATCCAGCTCTCCGCCCTTGATCTCAACATCCTTCATCACAACTTTCTTATGCACTAAGCTGCCCTCAGTTCAGGCTCTTCTAGGAGAAGACCTGATAAGGCATTTAGCTCAGAGGTTAAATAATATTTTGGGGGTTTCTCTAACCGAGACAATTAGCAGTTCCTCCTTTGGAAAATTTTAAGGCTAAGGCACCATCAAGAGGACCTTTAATTACCCATCCACTCCCCATCCTGAACCCACATATAGAAAGATTTTTACTTGCCAAAGAGACAAAGTAATGGGCAGCTAGCCTGTGCTTGCTATCAGCATGTGGTTGCCAGTTTTGCTCCCTGACCTAATCTACCTGCCCCCCAAAACAAGTTCCTGAGCAGTTGGCATATGAAGGCTTTCCGAGATACCTACAGGGGTTTGCAAACACCTATTATTAGGTTTCTGAGATGACCCTTTGGAAATTTCTAGTCTTAATTTTTTTTTTAACATAGTCTGGACTGGAAACCTTTTTTATTAATCAACAAACTGTCTTAAGTGTCTACTTAGTCCTCCGACAGGAAGGGCACACCTTGGCCAAAACTATTTCCTCTCTGTTTCCTGTTCTAAGACAGGCCAAAGTAAGAATGGGGAAAAATTCTCAGCGACTAAGTTTTTTTTTCAGTAGAAGACTTTCCAATTTCAGGTGGCAAAATGAAATAAAAAATAATTGAAGCTCTTAACCAACAGAGCCCACCTGCAAGTGATTTTCTCATGGGCCACAGGATAGGAAGGAGGCAGCACTAGGCCTCCTGGCACATGTGGCTTGGAGATGGAGAGCAGACCAGGCAGGAGGCAGAATCCTCGCAAGACCCCAGGGAAAGCCTATCAAGCAGTGGGATTTTCAGGGAAGACAGGAAGCAAGAGGTTGTCACCAGAGCCACTGTTGGCAGCAGAGACACTGTGACTTTGTAAGCAGGCAGGCTGTGTTCTGGGAAGCCACAGACACAAACCAAATAAAGGTTCTCCCTGTACACCCTGCAGAAAGCCCTTATCATCTGTCACCCTTGGGTATTTTCAGCCACACTCGCATACAGGGATAACCATGGTGTCAACAGTATCATCCTTGACTACAAAGGACAAGTGTGACAAATCTCAGGGCCCTTTGAATTCGAAGATAGCGTTGTTAACTACTGTGAATGCCAGATCGTCCATTGTCAACAGAGTTCCTCAAGTTATTTATGCCTGCACCGCTGGCATTAGATCACCCCCTCTTTTAGCTGCTTTCCTGTGACATGTCATAATGAAAGTAAGACTGTTGTCAGCAGTACCAGGTCCTACATGGCTTCAGTGACCCCAGAGATTGGTCCCGAACATGAGCTTCAGACCTCTCCCTAGTAGCCTCTGACTCCAGCCCTCTGTTTCCCTTGGGAACTTATCAATAGCCCAAAATGCTATCCCATTCTTGACTCTGGAAACTCTGAAAACCTCCCCAAAGAATAAATCACTCTGTAAGACTCCTTAGCTGCTCAGGCCAAACCCTGCCTGCTAGGATTTTTGAAGAACCTGCACAAGGAGGCTATTGTATGCATATACAAATAAATGACACAATTCAATGGTTTAATACTATCTGCCAAGTTAAACTACTACAGAGCAGCTGTGCACATTTAAGCTGATGCCTGGCACAACTAGAGATCCATAAATCAGCAGCAGCAAACTTTCATCCAATTAAGAGAGTTAAATAAAAAAAAATCCACAAATTAAGATGTGTCGAGGACATGGATGACATCGGCATTCCTCTCCACATGCAAAAGTAAATAAAAATAAAAATAAGTCTTCATTTTGCTAACGTTAAGGTTGGGGTCTCGTGTAGGGACACACGTTTTCTACCCGATCAAATCCTGGCATAAAACGTGTCCATTTCAGACTTGTCGGTTTGTCTTTCTATAAGTAGCCGGGCAAAACAGAGGTGCAGGCTCAACCTGGAAAACAGTCATTCTGTAAAAAGGGGGGCAGGGTAAGCCAGCCTCCCAGCCTTGCCTGGGAAAACTGTAACCATGCTTTAAATTTGGGGCCTGTCTCTGTGCAGTTGGCCCCTTTATTTTGGCTTATTTATCTGTAGGATAAAGACACATGGCAGCAGGACAGCTGGACCGGCCAGCAGATCCCCAGACCCAGCATTGGTTGACCTCAGTAGAGGCTGGGCTAGAGAGGCCAGCTCGAATGAAAATGAAAAGTTGTGTTATTAGAAAGGTGGGTCACAGGAAGATAGAGTAACCAGTCATTGGTTTCTCGACGTCTGGGAGGTTCCTGGTGTGCAAATTTTAGAGCTAAAGCCAGAAAAGTCTCAGGTAAATAGGGATGAGTTCATCACTCTTGAAGGAGACCAAGCTTCAGATTATGCAGGAAACCCCAATTATCCATTCGTCTAAACAAGATGACAAGTCTCAGCGTCCCTTTAACTGAATAAGTTAACAATCCCCACCCTAACCAGCACAGACCGGTACAGATGCCCCAGTTAGTATCGACTAGTTGAACATTTGCTTTGTGCTAAGCATGCACTACATAGAGACTATGGATTAGAAGAACATGAAACTAAGGGCCTTCCCCGTGGCGCAGCGGTTGAGCGCTGGGTTGCGAAGCTGCCTGTGGCCTCTGCGGCAGGTTCGATTTCCGGCTGCTCCCCGGCCACCAGAGGAGGGTCCCACATGGCGCGCAGACCTCTCCTGCCGCCTGCTGCTCCCCTCAGCAGTGTACTTTGGTCCTTCTGCCTGCTCTGCTCCCCGCTCTAGCTCTGGTGGATTCTCTCACCCTCCCGTGCTTCTGACTGTACCCAGTGCTTGTATAAATAAATAAATAAATCTAAAAAAAAAAAAGAACATGCAACTAATTCCTCACCTTCCTTTGATTCACTTGTAAAGAGCACAGTCAAGGAGCCTCTGGCACTAAAGGATCTCGCGATACTCAAAGACTTGCTTGTTTCCTTCTGCCTGACAACGTATAAGCCTTTTGATTTCTGTAAATAACTTAGAAATTATTGTGTGCCACTGATGTCTTTCCCCTCCATTAGACAGTAGGCATATATAATATTTATGCTTTTAATCTTTTCCACACCTAGTCTGTGGTTTTCACAGTTAATGCTAAAAAAGAAAAAAACATTGTGGAATGACTGAGTGACAGAATGAATGAAATCCATTCTGGCTGCAATGCAGTCATCTTTTATGCCTCCTTATGAGCGAGGATAGCCCTAGACCCCAAATCAGAGGAAAATGAGAGGCCTACAGGTGTTCCGTGCTCGCAGCTGGAAGAAGGCCAGGGGCTGGGATTACAGAGAGACTCTTGCACCAGGAAGTGTTAATGTGATATACATTTAGCACATGGACTCGAAGTATTTCACAGCTGAACTGAAGGAGGTTGGCCTGGATTAGAGCAGGAAAGGAGACAGTGCTTTAGGGAAAGACCACGGAAATGTTTGAGGCGGAACCTCGTTTTATGAAAATAAGTAATACAATGACCTGTTCTGTGTAGAAGGTACTTTTTAAATCTGATTTATGTGGTATCACACATATTTAGGGGATTAGCCATCTTTTTTTAAAAGATTTATTTATGCATAGAGGAACTGGGGTACAGGCCAGAGGTGTAGGAGGTGAGAGGATTCACCAGAGACAGAGTGGGGAGCAGAACAGGCAGATTGACCGAAGTACACTGCTGAGGGGAGCAGCGGGTGAGACCGGAGGTCTGCTGTGCCATGTGGGTAGCTCCCTGGCCCAACAGGGATCGAACTTGTGCTGCAGAGGCTGTGGATAGCTTCATAGGGTGCGTCTTAACCCCTTGTGCCACAGGGGAGGCCTGGGATTAACCATCTATTTCTATTTTAACTTCCATTCATTCCTCAGCTCAGTGTCCTTTATTTTTCTGACTTGTCCTCCTCTGGGCTAGAAGTCTCTGATGGGTTGATTAGCATCCACTCAAAGCTCATGTCTACCTCTTGAGGCTACAAGATGGGGAGGGACACAATGGACGATGGTGGAGGGCTGGAGAGGCCTGGGTGGTGGGTGTAGTGAGGTGACAGGCACCTGAAGAGGTGTGATCTCATGACTGACTCACGTACAGTATTATAAGCCAATGTTACCTCAATAAAACAAAACAAAAATCCAAGTCCACCTGGAAACTGAAGGTTAAGTTTTTCTATATCATGAAATTAAGATCATACTGGCTTAGGGAGTCTTCCTGGTGGCTCAGGGGTTAAGTCTCAGTGCCTGTCACTGCTCTGGCCTGAGTTCTATCCCCAGGCAGGGAGCTAACCCACAATGGGCGTAGCAGACCTCTCCTGTCTCACCCGCTGTTCTCCTTGTAAGTATATTTCAGTGGATCTGCCTGTTCTGCTCCCCACTCTGTCTCTGCTGAATGCTCTCACCCTATCTCTCCCCTGCACCTCTGGCCTACACGCCAGTTCTTGTATACATAAATAAAAATAAATCTTTAAAAAAAAAAGATCATACTGGCTTAGGATTGGCCTTCAATCCAGTGTGATTGGTGCCTCCTGAGGAGAAGGAAATTTGGACCAAGGCACGGAGGAGGTTATGAGAAGGTAGAGGCAGAGGTTGGGGAGATGGTCCTACAAGCAAAGGATGCCAAGAATTACCAGTGACCACCAGAAGCTAGAGGAAGCAAGGAAGGATCCCACCAACCCCTTGACTGTGAACTTCCAGCCCCCAGAACCATGATAGAATGCCTTTCTCCTGGGTTTTTTTTTGTTTTAAAGATTTATTTATTTATTTATACAAGAACCAGGGTACAGGCCAGATGTGGGGGAGGGTGAGAGGATTCACCAGAGACAGAGCAGAGAGCAGAACAGGCAGACAGACCAAAGTACACTGCTGAGGGGAGCAGCGGGCGAGACAGGAGAGGTCTGTTGTGCCATGTGGGACCCTCGCTGGCCGGCCGTGATGGAACCCGCATTACAGAGGCTGCGGACAGCTTCACAGCACAGCGCTTAATCGCCTGCACCACCAGGGGAGGCCCCTGCATTTCTCCTGTTTTAAGCCACCAAGGTTGTGGCCATTTGTTACAGGAACCACCTCTGTATGGGTCACTAATGCATCCACCTGCACGCAACACCGCCACACCATTTTGCACACATCTTATTGTGTGTATGTGTCCTCCTCCAGACTATGATTTCTTGGAGATAAAAATGTGTTATTTCTGTGTCCTTAGCACAACACAACATCTGGCAAAATAAATGTTATTACAGTTAAACTAATTGGCAACTGTGAATGTTCATCAAAATTCAAGTCTCCCATGCTTGCCAAAATTCCAAACTTTCATTAACCCATGTCAAAGCCGTGCCTACTCCCTTAGAAACCTCTTACTCCTCACGCTGCCACTTATTTCAGGGTGAGGAGTAAGAAAGAAGTAACAACGATGGAAAAGCAAATGTACTACTTTTGTTAATAAAAACCTTTAGCAGATTTAAATCTTCCATTCTAGACAGATTCAGAAGAGGGCAAAAGTTAGAAAATGAATTCTTTATGGTAAAAGAATTCTTTTGGCCTAAGCTTGTGAGTGCTAAAAAAATAATAGGTTGAAGGCCTCCCTGGTGATGCAAGGGGTTGAGTTGCAGCACTGTGAAGCTATCAGCAGCCACTGCAGCACAAGTTCAATCCCCGGCCAGGGAACTACCCACATGGCGCAGCAGACCTCTCCTGTCTCGCCCGCTGCTCCCCTCAGCAGTGTATTTCGGTCAATCCACCTGTTCTATTCCCCACCCCAGTTCTTATATACATAAAGAAATCTTTAAAAATAAAAACAATAAGTTGTTTTGTTGCAACAAAAATAGGGAGAAAGTGAGACAGTTCCTTAGGCACACTTTAAACCTAAACTTACTAATTTTGATAGAAATAGCACCATATTTTTGTAGATAGATGGCTAGGATCTCTGAAGTACCTCTTTGCACCTTCACCTGGAGATGGTCACCTGTTGCTTAGGTGCCATAGAAGACTCCATGGTAGAACCTAATAGGAAAATTAGTTCTGCAGAGACAGTCACAGATCCTTGTTCAAAACAAAGAAGCAAGAGCAACTGAGCTCATCACTTTCTTGCCAAAGGCCCCGGCAGGAGCATCTGGGGCTAGGTGGGGCCACATGCCCAGGCCCTCCCTGCCAGAGAGAAGAATTATCTCATAATCTGCATTCAGCTGTCAGGGACAAGGTGAGGATCTGTCTCCACATATACACTCCAAAGAAGAAGTATTTTACATGCTGGAGAATGCCCTGTATTTTGTACTAACATATAGATTCAAACATCTTTTTTTTAATTTATTCATAAAAGAACTGGGGTATAGGCCAGAGATGTGGGGGGTGAGATGATTCACTAGAGACAGAGTGGGGAACAGAACAGGCAGACTGGCTGAAATACACTGCTGAGGGGAGCAGGGCAAGTCAGGAGAGGTCTGCTGCGCCATGTGGGATGCTCCCTGGCCGGGGATTGAACTCGTGCTGCAGTGGCTGCGTATAGCTTCATCGCTTGCATCTTAACCCCTTGTGCCACCAGGGAGGCCCAGATTCAAACATCTTTAATGCACAAGAAAATGTATGCCTTGATTACATAAATGGATATTCCTGAAGTTGGAAGTGTTCTTTCAAGCAGTAATTGGGGGGGGGGGCGCAGTTTCCCTCTCTTATGACTCTTCCATTTTCAATCCAGGCTTTGTCAGGGTCCTGCACTTATTTGTATCTAATCTGGTAGAAAAGGAAAGAAAGAAGGTGGAGAAGAACTTATGGAGGCTCCTGGAGGACAGGCCCAGAGGCCAACTCTACGCCCCCTCCCTTGGCTGATTCTTAGTCTCATGGCCGCTTCTTATGTCAACAGGACCTTGGAAACCACACATGCCCTAAGAATTAGCAGTGACCACCTGAAGCTAGAGGAAGCAAGGAAGGATCCCACCAACCCCTTGACTGTGAACTTCCAGCCCTGGAAGAAGAGGAATCTGCTTTGGTGAACAATCAACAGTCTCTGTGTGGTTTTCTCTAACTACTGTCCACTACAACAGCTCAAAAACCTTAAAAAGTTTTAAGTGAAAAGAAGCAAAATGTCATGATCAACTCTTGCAAAAGTGAGAAAATCTGTGATGTCTCCAGAGGACTAGTTGAAAGGAAAAATCATATTAAAAAGGCAAATATTTACTGAAAACTATGAACTCAGATAAAAACAGGGATATACAGAATCCATCCATCAAATATCTGGTTGATATTTTTCTAAATTTTCTTCTGGATGTTTTATTAAGAAGCTTATTAATATGTTCGTTATTAATATATTTCTCAGATTCCATTCCTTTATAAAAAAGTATATTTTCACCTTCAATCAAACTTTAGAACTTAAATATAATAAATGACAGTTATTTTAACGTGAACTTTGTTGTAAACCGCAGATTCCTTCACAAGAACCTTATTTGTCAACTTTTGGTTACTTTTGCTCTGAGAATGTCTAGGTCTACACAACCACAGTTTTGTTTATACCAGTTGAACTTTCTGAAAGCATCCATAGAAAACCCATAAACTTGGTGTTTCTGGGAATAATGTGGAAAAGCAGATATTATGGAACAACTGAGAGAGAGCTGAGCGCAGCACTGTCTGAGCCATTCTCCCTTCTGGTAAAGACTGACGTAGCTGCACAGGCTCTAAGTTTCAGTCATTTACCTTTAATCAATGAAGGGACAGATTGTCATCATCTTATTTCAAAGATATCACTTCCTAACGCAAGCAAGATAAGCCTTTGGGGGTTCCCAGCTTCTGCTATAGATTTTGTCTTTTCTTTTCAGCTAATGCATGACCTTAACAAATTAGTACTCTAATTGGGTATTTGCTTAGTCAATTAAAAAGCAGAGTTCATAAGGAAGGCAAATGAGTTAATAAGCCCTATTGTTTTTCTTAACAAGGCATCGCAAAATCTCAATGTTCAACTACAGGCCATTATTACAAACCTTCCTTTATTCGATGACATCTGTGGCTGGGTGCATCTTTCTGTGTGTATAAATTATTCCATTAAATACTGCCAGACAAAATAAGTGGTATGTACTTTATTAAATATGTGATTGAGCAAATCAATTTTTTTAAAGATTTATTTATACAAGAACCGGGGTACAGGCCAGATGCATGGGAGGGTGAGAGGATTCACTATAGACAGAGTGGGGAGCAGAACAGGCAGACTGAGTGAAATACACTGCTGAGGGGAGCAGCAGGCAAGTCAGGAGAGGTCTGCCGCGCCATGTGGGTTTCTCCCTGGCCGGCTGGGAATCGAACCTGCTCTGCAGAGGCTGCGGGCAGCTTCACAGCATGGTGCTCAACCGCCTGCGCCACCAGGGAGGCCCACAAATGAATTTTCAAAGCAAAGAGAGGATGCCCAAAGTGTTTTGTTTTGACATACAGTGTGTGGGTGGGGGAGAGGGGTTGTTTTGGGCATCTTACATAGTAAATTGTTGTAAGATTGCTCAACAACAGGACTGTGCATCTGGGAAGCTGGGGTAACATTTGCTTGTTTTCTAAAGTCAGTCAACAGAGAGCGTGCAGTGGGCAGAGGAGGAAAGCAGGAGTTGATGTTAAGGGGCAGCCTTTTATGTCTTCGGGCTGCACAGAAAGGAATCCCAGCCTCATTATGGAGCAGTGAACGTTTCCGGTTACTTCGGGTGTGTGGGCAAGACACTGGGAGAAGGGAAGCCAGCAGCAGGCTGGGACTGCTAACTAATCTGTTACAGTCTCCCAAGATGCTTAAATGAGTCAAGCAATTAAAATCAACACCCTTGGAGACTGGGGAGAAAACTGGAGAAGAGTCAGGAGCGAAACCCAAGCCGAGGAGCAGCAGAGCATCTATGGGGAGCCTGGGCGGGTGGCGGCTCGCCAGAAAGAGGGGCGTCTTTGCTGCCCCAGCAGGCTGTCGGGGGCGCACATGCACTGCAAGGCAGACCACACAATGTGTGCGCAGAAGTGCACACGGCTTCGAGTTTACCCACCACACACAAAACAGCTCATGCACTTTTATGGGCAGTATATATGTTGACACAGAAAAAGGATGCATAGAGAGCGATTGTTTTGCCTCCGTGCCTAGGTGAACTTTGATGGAACTTCGTAAAACACAGAACATTTACTACCATGATGAATGGCTCTCTGGGGAGTCATTTCCCTGCCCTCCCAGATGGAGGACAGGGCTGCTGCGACAGGCTGGGCAAGAAAGGGATGGAACAATAGGTTCTGTGAGTTCACGAGGCTGAGGTTGCCCTCTCTGGGTGGTACCGGCATCATTCCTGAGCCGCACATAATTCAGGGAGAAGGGATGGATTTTTGTGGAATGTGGAAATAACAAAGGGGGGAAAATGCGAGCAAATTATGAAAGTGCACTTGAATCACCCAATGTGCTGAGGATTTGTCGTGTCAACAGATTCCACTATTGAAAAGCCACATGCCTGGTGAATTTCCTGATCAAATCCAGGACCCACTCACTACTGCACAGGAAGGAGCTCAGGGATCCTGTCCAACAGGATGCCACAGATGGACCCCTGGATCCATTAGAAAGCAAGTAGCTGTTTGGCCCCTTAAAGGTTTATTTGTCTATTTGGTTTTTGGCTTATTTGATTTTCTAAACATTATAATATATTTAAATCCACACATCGGGTTCATTTCAGCTCTTTTATTGGGAGACCAAGGGGCAGCATCTGCCTCAGTTTCTCGGCCATCTCCAGGTCTCCAGCAACCCAGGTGTAAGTTATCTGCTGCTTTAACTTTAACTTCAGCCTGTCCTCATTTTTCTTGATTTTAGTAGATTCAGCTTCCTTTTCCCTGACGGTGAGCAGAAAGTTCTTGATTTCCTCAATTTTGTGAGACTCAGCAAGGAGGCGCACAGGGAGAGACCAAGGAGCACATCGCCACAGAGCTGTCCTTTTTTACTCTTTTCACAGGAATTGTTGGTTTTGTTGTTGTTTGTTTAATCCCGAGGCTTTGCTCTGCCCTGTATTTCATTTTTCACAGAGAGAGAAAAGTGACCCTTGCAAGAGGTGAGCCGACTCACTGCCGACCCTGGCCCGGGGCTTTTGTTTATTTCGCCTCTCATTGGCTTGATGAGCCCCCCCACATCTGGCACAACTGCGGTTCTCTGAGGATCCAGAATCCAGCATCGACGCAGCCGCCCCCTCGGAGCCCGGAGTGCAAACAGAGAGGGTGTCAGGGCGGAAACAGAACCTGCCCTGAGCCGCCTTGCTTCTGAGGGTCTGTGACCGACTTTGACACAAATGGAGATGATCATAGCCCTTCAAAGATCAGCCTCCGGGCTCTCCCTGGTGGCACAAGGGGTTAAGTCCCAGCACTATCAAGCTGTCTGCAGCCTCTGCAGCCTGAGTTTCATCCCAAGCCAGGGAGCTGACCCCACATCATGCAGCAGCCCTCTCCTGTCCGGCCAGGTGCTCCCCTCAGCAGTGCATTTCAGTAGATCCCCTGTTCTGCTCCTCGCTCTGGTGAATCCTCTCACACATACATCCCACCCCCCACACCCCTGGCCTACACCCCAGTTCTTGTATACATAAATAAATACAAATATTTGAGGATTGTCATGCTATCATTACTTATGTCCTTTGAACTGTAAAATAGGAATAAACAAAAACCAAGGAAACAACTAGAAAAATATAAAGCATCTTATCAAGGAGAATGATTTCATTAATGAGAGCAGTTATAAACTAAGGACAATAGTCTGGACTGAAGAGCAGCCATCATTCTGGAGTGTTTTTATGACTGGGACATAGTGTTACTTGCTTTTTACAGCACTTACAGTTTCTTTCCACTTTGTCAGTGTGAACAATGAGGTCTAAATGGATCACTCTTCACAGTGAACATGGAAATACAGATTCAAACTACCCTTTGCTCAATGGCCTACAATTGAAGGTGCAGTTGCACCCAGTTCCCAGCTTGCTCAGGGAACCCCTGCTTCTGCAGGAAGGAGTGCTCTAAAAATAACCCTGAGCCCCCTCTTGCCCACAAGCAGAACGCTGACCCTGAGTTATTTCACAAGTAAAACTATTCAAGAGAGAGCACACAAACTAACCCCTTGGTAGGCCTGCAAATTGATTCTGAGTAAATATTTCAGCAGGGTTTGCCTTTTCTCTTTAACAATTTTAAATATTGCATAAATCTATCTCTGAATTTCTTAGGGCCTAATTATGTTGCTTGTTATTTCTGATGATTTGGGATTATTTCTTCATGTTTTTTGTAATTCAAAATTGTGATTCCGTATTTCATGGGACTTTATTTCTAGAAATCCCACGCATCTGGTTGAAAATATGTCTTTTTGAGAGAGGCTTTGAGTTACTCCTCCTTGGGACACCAGTATTGTTTTCCACTCCAAGACTGTTTTTTATATTATTCTGTGGCGATTCCAGGCTATGCAGGCTGTGTAGACTCAAACCCTACA
This sequence comes from Talpa occidentalis, assembly GCF_014898055.3. Lineage (NCBI taxonomy): Eukaryota > Metazoa > Chordata > Mammalia > Eulipotyphla > Talpidae > Talpa > Talpa occidentalis. The sequence continues at coordinate 136,911,612 of NW_023604295.1, read as the reverse complement.
CTTGAGTGAGGGCAGCTTGATGCTCACGGGATTTTACAGATTCTCTGAGTTTCCTTCTCTTTCTGCAGTAGATCAGGGTAAACAAGAATTTCTTTTAAGTCTTTCTTTGGGGAGTATCAACATTTTTGGTTCTCCCCTTTCCCAGATGCACAGTCATTAAAGGGGTCTTTATTGGAGGGTCTCAGGTCCAATTTCATGCCCTTCATGGACCCAAAAAATTCATCTCCTGTACTTTAATAACCATTGAAACTCATACCCATTGTTAGCCTGACTGACAAAAAAAAATCAAGTCAAGAACAGTCAAAAAGATCAGCTTCAAGTATTTCCCTTACTTAACTATTGGCACTTAAAAGCATACTTGTTATATTTTTATTCAGTATGTCTGTGTGGTTTGTAGTAAGAGTTCAGATTCTATTCTATAGTCAGTGATATTGCTATAAAATAAATATCCTGGGCATTATTTTTCACGTATTTGTACTTTGACTATTTCTGTTCTTGTTACAGATGAAGATGCTTCAGATATGTAGTCACTTCTGAAGATGAACTTATTTGATGGTTATACTTACACGTAAGCAACTGAAATGATCTGTGCAATTATCTTCTAGCCTCAATCAACAGGAACAATAAAAATACAGGTTATAGCTCCCCCTTCTGCTTACCTCTCACAGTACAAAAGTTTTCTGGTGGTCTTCAAAACAAAACATGAAGTGTGAATTCTTCCTTATGAGAAAGGTACTTTGAAACTACCTTTGAAGGAATTTAAGAAAAAAAGAAAAAAAAAAAAAAACAGCCTTATCCTCAAACCAATGTAGGTTCTTCCTGGAAAAATCAGGATTTAGCCTTAAATCTTATATTTAAAATTCTCATCATTTTCTATTTCTCTTTGACTTGAATGGAAATCCTTGTGTGGGAAAATTATCAAACCATTCTTTCATAACACCCAAAATCAACCGTCAAATTGATTAATTTAATCAAACTGAATCATCCATTTTAATATAAACATATTATTTCATTGAATTGAGTAAACAAAAGAATAATTTAGGAATGAATAAGTGATCTTGGAAAACTAGGTAGGGTAGTGTCATCTCATATGCTGAATAGGATATTTATAACTCATTATTTCTGAAAACTATTAATAATTCAATTTCTATCATAATTTTACAGATCTTCTAGGAATGGTATTACTTAGTCTCTCTTGGGCATCTATCTTACTGATTACCAACACAGAGAGTATTTGGATCTAGCCTAACTTCTTCCTTCTGCAAATCAAACATATTTCCTCTTGTTCTATTCTTAATGGAGACCAGATTCTTACATAATAACCCTTGATCTTCCTGAAGCACCCTCTCGGCTTGCATTCCATTGCACTGTCTTAGTTACCCAGCCCTTGAAGGATATCCTGGAGGGAAAAGTTCAAGATCAAACCTGAAGGGAAAAGTTCAAGATCAAACGAAACATCCCTCTTCATAAGGAACAAACATGATTTTTTCCTTTCTAGTTTTATTAACAGTGATGATTTCTCTTCAAATAACACACTGAAACCAAAGGTGCCACAAAATGTACCACTTTTAAATCCCACAGAAACTTAAATATGTTCCTCTACTAAGCATTTTCTGAGTAATGCTGTTTGCAGAATAATGATGGTTTGAGTTTTACTATCATTAAAACCAAGTGGTTAATTCTCTAATGACCCTTTTTTGCTCTAAAACAATGATTCTGTTTCCGGCACAAATTACGTTGTTCAGGGGTAAACAGATTCTATCTTTGTCTCCAAAGTGAAGTAAAATGGAGTATGAATTCAGAATCAATCAGTCTGGACAATTAAATTCTATGACCTCTATTCATCATTTATTCCAAATTCCTGATCTTCCCCCCTGCCCCCACCCCAAACATATACATAAGCATCCCTTGAAATATTTTATTTTTAATCATTGGTTCATATGTCTAATATTTTCTGGGTTTTTATATATTTTCCCCACATAGACCCTTTGTCTATATGTCCAGCATTCCAGAGAGTATTCAGAAGCCATCTATTCAGATCATTCCAAAGGAACAGAGACAAAACCCTTCACAAGTATAATACCTGCTACTTACTAAGTACTTCTTACAATCTAGGATTTAGGTGCTTTAGATCAAATACCATATTTAATTCTTTTAATAACTGGTTGTGAGTTGAACTGTGTTCCCCCCAAAAGTGATTTGTTCAATTCCTAACTCCCAGTACATCAGAGTGTGACCTTATTTGGAGATCGTGTCTTCAGAGAGGTAATTAGAATAAGATAAGTTCATCGGTGTGGGTTCCAGTCCAGTAGGACTGTTGGCCTTTACACTTGCTCTTAGTCAAAGGTCGAGAAGCAATGAGCTGGTAGCCTGTATGAGGAAATTTAGACACAAAGACATGCATGGGAGAGAAAGTTCTGTGAATGCAAGCACAACCACTTCAAGCCAGGAAGAGAGCCTTCCCTCACGATCTTCAGAAAGATCCAAGGCTGACAATACCTTAGACTTCAAACCTCTGGTCTCCACAACTGTTAGCCAAGCCCTTTCTTCTGTTTAAGCCACCCAGTTTGTGGGATCTTGTTACCCAGAAAACTAACACACAATCCTCCAATATGAGTGTTCATCTCATTTTTTAAACACAGCGAGGATATAAACACATAGGAAGGCTGATCTTACGCAATCACATGGGAAAGGCTGGGTTCCTTCCACTCTATCCTGCTGCCTCCAAACTTAAGTTGTGTTTTTTATTTCATGTATATATCTAAGAAAACACACCCAGGCTTACAGAGTCTACCTAGAATGCCCAAGCAAGGAATTTTTAGGTCGTTTATTCGGAGCAGAACTTTTGGAAGGCCACCTCGTCATGTTTTGGGTGTGAGATATCATAGGAAGCTTAAGGAGGTAGGTAGAGGCACTGGGCTGGTCTGCAGAAGGCCAGAGGGCAGCAGTTACTTGTCCTGGACATCAGTGGGGAGTTAGAAAGGTGAGCCTTGACCCAGTGGGAGGGCCTTGACCCAGTGGGAGAGACTTGACCCAGTTGGGAAACTTCTGGAGTCTACTGATTGAGATTAGACTTGGGGGATGGAAGGAAATCTTTGAGTAATTTTCCTGGAGAGGATTTTCTGATTGGGAAAACAGCTCATGTTGGGAGGGAGGCAGTATGATACTCAAGAGCAGCTGGTTAAAAAAGACAAGGACTGGGGAAGAAAGATTTTCCCTTCTAACGTTTACTGTGGACAAAGCTCTGGCCCAAGGGCCAGGTCTGGCAGATGGAGGTAGGAAGCCAGACATGACAACACAGAGGGTGATGGCAAGGTGGCCCATGGATGCTGAAGTGCAGCCTGCAGCCCCTTCCCAGGCTGTGCCCACGGGTGGGTGCCTGGTCGGCAGAAGGTGCATCTCTTCCTAATTCAGACTAAGTTAATCCCATGGGACCTCTGGCCCTAGCTGAGAAATCGGTACCTAATGACTGGGCACTTGCCCTGGGCCCTCTGACCTTCTCCTGCTCTGTGGGACAGAACAGAGCTTGCGGTTATTGTAGGATCAGAGAGAACTACATTTTGGGCCTCCCTGGTGGCGCAAGGGGTTAAGCACTGTGCTATGAGGCTGTCCGCAGCCTTTGCAGCACAAGTTCAACCCTGCCGGCTAGGAAGCAACCCACATGGCGCAGAGACCTCTCCTGTCTCGCCCGCTGCTCCCCTCAGCAGTGTGTTTCAGTCAGTCTGCCTGTTCTGTTCCCCACTCTGTCTCTGGTGAATCCTCTCACCGCCCCCCGCATCTCTGGCCTGTATCCCAGCTCTTGTATGCATAAATAAATAAATCTTTAAAAAAAGAGAGAGAGTCCTACATTTTAAACATAATGGTTTCATGCGTTTGAGGTTTTCTGTTTCCCTTAAAGTTTTTCTTGACTTTCCACTGCTATTATCACAAAGTCCTTTTTATTGAGCTAAAGAAAAAATGCAATTCTGGCTTTTGCTTCTTTTCACACTGAGAGCACAGCAGTGCTGCTGGGCTGCAGACAGCAGACAGGCAGAACTACAACCTAGGAAAATGCCGGGGTGGGGCTCCAGTAGGCAGTTCTCCATATGAGGCCCAAGCCTGCACTGCAAATTGTGCAAAATAATTTCCTAATCACCACAAGACGAGAGTCTGTTCATCCGTCCAATATTTACTAGGCAGCTATTATGTGTCAGGTATTGTTTCAGTATTCCCAGGTGAGGGCCACATGGAGAATAAATTCTAGACTGGATTGGGAGGCAGGAGGAAGACAGAAAAGAAGCAAAAGTATGTGCAAAACTTCATAGGCAAAGTCGCTCTCCTCACAAATAATCAATATTCACTTCTCTTTTGTATATCTTGTTATCTTATTAGCCAGAGCCATCTGTCTCTCAAGGAGTGGGGGTGTGGGGAGGGACAGGGAGGGGACACAGTCATCTACAGGAGTGCAAAGTGATTTAGAATTCATCTTTAGTTGCTGACATCCAAGTAGGATTTCTAAGTCAACAGCAAGGAAGCAGTCTTTGGAATCCAGGTTTACTGAGCAAACCCTATCGGGGGACTGGCTGCCTAGATCACAGAGCTTTAAGTATACCTGGAGTAGAGAGAAGGGGAGATGAAATGGAAGAAGAAAAAGTCCAGCAAAAGGGGGAAGAAGAGGAGGCAGACACTGATATGTTTGTTCTCTGCCCCACTTCCTCAAGCCCGTCCCCCAACATCTGGATGGATGTGGAGAAGTCCAAGGACATCTCACTTTATGGCTGACTTCCACAGGTGCAGGACAGGAAGACGCCCAGACAGGGCTGCCAGATAAACTGCAGGAAGTCCAATTAAATTTGAATTTCAGATAAAGAATAATTTTTTAATATAAACACCTCACATGCAATATTCGGGACATACTTACCTAAAGTTTTTTCCTGTTGTTTATCTGAATTTCAAATTTAAATGGGAATCCCCTATTTTTATTTGCTAAATCTGGCAAAACTGCCCAGGAGAACTTATAGCTTGGGGGCCCAGCCCCCCCTGGCAGGGATTGTCATAGAAGTGGCAAGAGGTATGTTGATGGTGAGGCCTGAGGAAGCTTTCCTGTTCTACCTGTAAAGTTCCTAGATTATCTAGTCTATACTATGTGCCCAATATTATTATTTTAAAAGATTTATTTTTTTTTATGCATACAAGAACTGGGGTGTAGGCCAGAGATGTGGCAGGGGAGGCTATGAGACAGTGTGGGGAGCAGGCCACAGAGACAGTGTGGGGAGCAGGACAGACAGATAGACCGAAATACACTGCTGAGGGGAGCAGTGGGTGAGACAGGAGAGGTCTGCTGCACCATGTTGATCAGCTCCCTGGCCAGGAGCTGATAGTACTCAGGCTGCAGTGGCTGGCAACACCTTGATAGTGCTGAGACTTTAACCCTGAAGGAGGCCCCCGCTCAATAAATATTACCAATTATTATCTTCACAGCAATTAGTGAACATCTCTTAAGTCCTCGAGAACATGCAGGAGTGAGGGGGCAGAGTGCAGCAGTCAGAAAGAGAACAAAGCTAATATTATTATTCCAGGGGTGAGTTAGTACCAGCAAGGCTTATATAAGACAAAAGATTGGGGAGATAAACTGGCTTAAGAAATGAAGTTCCCAAATCCAGCCCTCTGTGAGACATGGGACCTTGAGCCAACGGAATAAAAGGAGACAGCACTGTATTGGCACCAAGGACTCCAGGCTTGGAAATACAGTAGCCCATCATTTTCCCCTGAGGGGAAATAGGAAGAGATCCAGTAGATGCCTGGGAGATCTACCAATGGATGTCTTTTACATTAAATAGAGTAAAATAGGATTACTGTGCTGAAAAATTGCTAGAAGGCCAGCTACCAATTAAAACAATCAGAAAATTCCTTGCTGCTGCATAAAACTCAAGAAAAGCACACAGTGATCTTTTTGAACAGCTCTGCCTTTTGAGTTGGATGCTAAATCCACCTAATTAGTAAAAAGAAATCTTTTAGAAAATGAAAAAAATTTCATTAGACCAAATTAAAAAGTCAAAATGGCGGTCATAAAGTTGGCAACCTACTGACAATGCTGCCTCTTTTTATCCTTTGAAAATATAATTATACTTCTGGATTTACTGGATCTTAACATTTTCAAATGATGTTACAGCACCATGAAAGTATTTCCTCAGCAGCAAATTCTCGTCAGCTAAGAAGTCGTAAAGTCAATATGTAATTTTTTTTTTTTTATGATGAGTTGTGTAGGAACTTGGAAAGTTGGCAGAAATAGATGATGACTGACAATTTCTATGTAGCATCTTGTCTGCTTTGGTTTGTAAAATCACTCAATTTGATGAACATCACAGATTCCTGACACTCTGTGTGGATAGAAAATGGTTTTGCCTGTTGGTGATTCCAAAGGTTAACCCTCTTCAACTGTTTTTTAATGCAATGCTTTGTGACAATCAGACGCATCCTAACCTGACATCAAGTTTATATTATTTGCTGTAAGCTACTGTGGGTTAATGGAAGAAACAGCTAATAACATTTTTAAAAATATTTTATTTTATATATTTTTACATCATTTTTCATTTTTGCACAATGTATGCATTTTCATCTTGGTTATAGTCCCCATACAATTCCCACCCCCCTATTTTGACTCCAATGCCTCCTCTCCCCCCCTCCCCACAGTGTGTCTCTGGTTTATAGTTGCTTGTTGATTTTGATTTTTACTTTATTATAATTAGTCTTTTTCCTGGCTGTTAGTGACAAATTGACACAAAATGGAGATAAAAATCTGTTTGTAGTAGGGTGAATTGTTACTATATAAACACTCACTGTTTTGCATTTTTTTAGAAGATATGATTTTAATTTTGTTAAAAAATGACACATTAAATCAAATATTTAAATGCTAACAGTATGTGAGGCCACAGAACACAGCTAAAGAAGTCGCTGATGCTATCCTTAGGTTTCTAAGGTTTTTGTGATTGGCCCAAAGTTTTCCTTAAGAGCCTCCCCCCAGTACAAACTAATCCTGAGTTATTTCCATCAAAGTGATAGAAAATGCTATAAGGACAATGTTATCAAAAGAGATATAAAGAGAATTACAGGGTGTAAAGTATTTTACTCACATTAAAGGAAAATAGAAATTTTAGTAACAAATTTCTTGTTACTAATTTGAAATAAATATCAAATTTAGAATAATTTCACCAGATTGCCTACAATTTAACTTTTTAGGTAAAAACTTTCTTCATCAACTATATAAAATAATATGCTAAACTGGGGAAGACTGGTTAACAATTGTGAAAATGTTAAACACTTTTCTTCCAGGGATCACTGCCATTTCTATTAAAAAAGTATTTTGGGGTCCAACTAGGTGACTGAGCTCTAGGAGAACAATGATGGCCTGGACATCTAGACCATGTTGGCAAATCTTGGATTAGTTTTACCTCTGTATTAAAAACATCTTCAAAGTATGTTTACTAGGAGCAATGTTGGTGGTGAAACTAACTCTATAACTATCAAGTGTGTTATTAAAAATATTTGAAATCAATAAAAATCACTTTTTTTTTTTGGTGGGACCCTCACCGGTGGCCGGGGATCAAACTGGTGCTGCAGAGGCTACGGGCAGCCTCGCAACCCAGCGCTGAACTGCTGCACCACCAGGGGAGGCCCTAAAATCACATTTTTAAAGCATAATTAGTACTTTAATGATTCAGAGTTTTGCTCCTTTCCAACCAATCTGATGTCACCCGATCCATGACAGTTTCCCCGTGTGTGTGTGTGTGTGTGTGTGTGAAGTAAGCCAGAAGCACTCCGATCTGAAGGAGGCTGAATGGAGGTAACATGTGACCCTCTGAGCCTGCTCTTATATAACAAAGTGTAACCTTACACAGATAATCTGAACTTTCTATTGATATAATCTCTGATTAGCATTTTGGTTCGTCACTATCCCTGCACCAATTACCTTTCCTTTTGACCTTTTCACTTCAAAGATGTGTCCACTAGTGCTGATAAATGGAAATAAGTGAAATTTAAATTAACACTTATACTAATGGTAATTCTGGCAAAAGTGTCTGCAAAGTAATTGGCTACCATTAGTGCCAAAGATATGACCCTGAACATATTAGTCTCTCAAGAAATCCATAATTAATTTAGTTAATGAATTAGGGATTCAATCAATTTTTGCCTTGTGGCCATTATCACATCTAATCAGAAGTTTGTAGTAACTATAAAATCACATGAAACTACAAGTGATCTCATTAAAAAAATTAATGGGAGAATTAATGTCCACTTTAAATGCACATATGCTTTATAATTCTATTCTCGCAAAGCATTTGAAAACCACAGCTGTTGATAATGCTTTTGATTTGCCAGATCCTATAACAGTCCACTTATTTTGCCTCAAACATGGCATTTTTACCACATTAAAGTTGGGCAAGCTTAATCTTTGTTAACCACTGGCAAATGTGAACATGCTATAAAATATAAAAACCTATTTGGGCTGAAGCCATTATCAGATATGTATTTGTTTGGATTTGACTAAGAACCTCTAATTTGTTCATGGACACTCAACATCTTTGCACTCTGTGATGATTATGCTTGCAATCAGTAAATTAAATGCCTACCAGTCAACTCTAAGCACAGTGGAGGAGGAAAAGAGAGAGCAGAGGGGGCCTCTCTTGTGGCGCAAGAGGTTAAGCACAGCACTGTGAAGCCATCTGCAGCCTCTGCAGCATGAGTTTGATTCCTGAGCAGCCAGGGAGCTACCCACATGGTGCAGCAGACCTCTCCTGACTCGCCCGCTGCTCCCCTCAGCAGTGTATTTCAGTCAATCTGCCTGTTCTGCTCCCCACTCTGTCTCTGGTGAATCCTCTCACCCCCACCCCCAACACCTCTGGCCTGTACCCAGCTCTTGTATGCATAAATAAATAAATCTTTCTAAAAAAGAGAGAGAGAGGAGAGAGGAAGAAAGGAGTCCTACTTCACTTCTGTTGCAGTGAGAACAGAGCTCCATAAACTCAAGGAAACTCTCTGACAGCTCTTCTTCCCTGGCCTCCCACTGACCTGGCCCTCACTAAAAATTTTTCTGAGTAGTTTGTGTCTTTCCTTGCATACCAGCCCTCGAGGGAATCTACCCTGGTGTTTATCTGGCTACAAGTCTCATAATAGAAAAAACTACTTACCAACACAAAGTTCAAGTAAATCATTCTCTTATATTCCTGCACAACAGAGTGTTTGGGATTGAAAATCCACACATCCAAAGAGGCGGAGCAGGTGTGAGGTGGTGTATGATATTGAGACTATTGCACTATTTTGTTCATTCGCAGATTAGAGCAACGTGTGCTGCAGGATAATGTTTGAAACTTAGTCACATTCCCTCCCCAAAGACAACAGTGAAAATATTTTCTTAAGCCTCTACTTAGTAATTGACTTCCCTGTGTAATCCTATGTAATCGCCCAGAATGCCCTCAAAGACAGCATCTCATATTTATCTATGACATGCAGAAAAGGTAGGAACTATGTAATTATTATTTTCATTGTACAGAATCTAGAGGAAAGGCCAATTTCACAGCAGGACCAGAATTAAGGTCACTCATTTATGGCTACTTTCCAGTGTCTCTTGACAAGAACCACATTCTATGCATATTTTACAGACCCAGTGATCAGAATGAATAAAGAACATTGAATATAAATGTACCCACATTCTGTATTCAAATTAGATTTAGTTCCATCAAGGAAATCAATCAACCCCTCAACTAAACCAAAAGAAAAAAACAGGTCCTTTTCCTAACAGTCATTTACTCACTTACTTATTGGTTTATTCAGCAAATTTTGAGCTTCTACTGAGATCCAGTTCCCGTCTTTGACATTGTTCACTCACGTCAGGGAGTAAGGACGTAACAGTAAAAGCACTTATCACAATGCCTGATGAGTGGGAGACAGTCGATACAATTCAATTCCCTTCCTTCTCAAATACTTATCCATCAACTAATCAATCTATAGAAACCAATATGCGATCTGAAGAAAATGATTTGCTTCCAATTTGGTGTCATCATTCCTTTATATCCGCCAAGGCCAGCAGCTACCTACAGACCTGCATATACACATCTGGGCATGAACTATTGAGCCAGGGAGAAAAAATCATGATTCAAGCAGAATCATGACTTGTGATTTTTGCCCTTTTTTGTTGTAAAATAGTAGAAGAAAATTTCATTTGAAGTTCTAGCACTAACAGGCTCTACCTATGTACACACATGCACAAGTGCACACACCCACACTTAGGGCAGGTTGTGCTGTTCATTTAGGCAAATAGCACTGCAATTGAAAATAAGCATGTACCATCTTCTCTGGTTGCTTGACTTTAATTTTCATTTACAAGAAATTTATATGGGGCCTCCCTAGTGGCATAAGGGTTAAGACACAACCTATGAAGCAATCCACAGCCACTGCAGCACAAGTTCAATTCCCGGCCAGCCAGGGAGCAACCCACGAGGCGCAGCAGACCTCTCCTGACCCACCTGCTGCTCCCCTCAGCAGTGTATTTCAGTCAGTCTGCCTGTTCTGTTCCCTACTCTGTCTCTGGTGAATCCTCTCACACCCCCCCCCGCCCCCCACACCTCTGGCCTATACCCCAGCTCTTGTATGCATAAATAAATAAATATTTAAAAAATTTATATGAATATACACAGCTTTAAGGCCAATATTTTCTACTCATCTTGCATCCTATTCTCTAGTTCCCTTTTTTTCCTGCTTTGCTCCCAAGACTGGGTCATGTATGGAGAGGAAACCAATATGAGGCCTCATCCATTTTCACCTTTCAGCAGTTTTCATGATCTATGCAAATGCCACCACCAAATTCATTATGTGGCAATCCACGCTAACCCCCAGACATCCAGAGTCAACTGATCTGATCCTTACATAAACACAGACATAAAAGTAGTTGCAGGTCCAAGAGAATTAAAGACTCATCTGTGACCTCTACTGGTCACGTTATTAAAATGCAACAACGACCACTCAAGTGTTTTCCTTTATGTTTTCATTCTTTCATTTAACAAATTCTAGCACTGTTTCAAAGACGACAACAAACGAAGAAAACAAAATCCTTCCCTTGCCTGACATTCAGCTGGGGAGACATTTAAACTACATGCATTACAAATAAGTGAATTGCAGAGTATTTTGGCAATAGTGTTTTTAAGACGAAAAGGAAAGGGAATGAAAAGTATTGAGATGGAGAAGCAGAAGCAAAGTGGATGCTCAGGGAAGGGTCAGTGAGAGCAGACTTAAGCAAAGACTCAAAGGAGATGAGCACCTCAGCCACTAAACATCTGAGTTCTCAAAATAGGTAAATTAGACATCATCCTGGGAACAGGTTCTTTTCAGACTTTCCAGATTTTAGGACCAGCCAGTTCAAACCTTGATTAGTCAGTTTTCATTGCAGCAATAAGAAACCCTAAATTCTCAATGCCTTAAGAAACAAATATTTCTTGCTCATGTTTCATGAGGGCAGCAAGCTAACTGGGTTGATGGAGACTGATGGACTCGGCTCAACTCCACACGTTTCATTCCAAGAGCCAAAGTTGCAGAAACAGTCACTCTGCAAAGCTTGATCTCATGGAGCAGGTCAGGACCCAAGTGCACCCTATCAAACTTTGAAACTAAAAGCTTCTGCTCATATGTAGCTCATATCAAGGCCATTCTCATTCCATAGACCAAAGAAAGTTGAATTGGCCAAGCCCAAGGTCAGCGGGGGCAAGAGCAGGTATCTGTCCCCCACACAAAAGAATGGCCAGGGCAAGGAATGAGTGAAGAATAATGAGTAAATGATACAATATACTCTCAATAAATTAGTCAACTTCACTGAATCTCATATTGTCCATCTGTGAGACAAAATAAGAACAGACTGCCTATGATAAACAGATGAAGTCATGTTTGTAAGCACAGCTAGCACCTAAGCGACTTACAATAAGGGGCCAATAAATGCTACTATCACTTTTTGGTCTTCTTTCAAAGGTGGCATCGTTCTGGAGCAATTCCTTTGGAGGTTGCAGAGGCTATGGGTGCATGTTGGAAAATTGAGAAGTCTGGGATTTCAGATATCTGAATTTGGTTCTTTTGAAAAATCCTGGATAAACGATTAATCTACAAAATTAGGCATCTGTCTAAAAGATCTCAAAGGTTCCTCCAGTGCTAAAGATTCTCAACTTGGGATAAAATTATTTACACTAGGGTCTGCCTTTTTCCCCTCTAGAGCAGCTGTTTAGTTTTAACACCAGGTGGCGCTAGACAACAGCTTAATGGAAAGGGCAAAGGCTCATGGTGAAGACTGGAGAGTTCCCAGATTATTTTAATTTTCTTCTTATAGCTTGCTATAAAGCAGAACTCTTGCATCTGATAGTTCCTCAGAAAGCACCATTTGAGGAAATGCCATCTGAAAACATAACATGAGTTCTCCTAGGGCCTCATACGTGGGGAGAGGAAACCAAGAGCCTGGTAACCACCCCAGACAATTTTGTGAGGGTTAACTTTGGAATTTGGAAACTTCTCTCCATTTGAGCAGAAGCAGGAGATAATCACAACTGTGATTTAGGATGGAACATCTAGTAGCGATGTGACGGGAGCAAGGAGTAATTGGCAGCGGGGAATTGTTTAGGAGACCCTTAAGCCAGAATCCATATACAAAGGTTTGAAATAGAGTAATGGAAATGAATACAGAAATGGGTAAGATGTTACAGCAACAGAACCTCTAAAATTTGACAATTATTTAAATAGACTTCAAGTAGGCTAAGTCATGACAGATGACTTCTGGAAAGTAGGAAAATATTGGGGCCAAGGACAGAAAATGGCAAAATGCCTTTGGGGTGGCAGAATGGCTGTTATATAAACACTGAAAAGAGACTGTGTGTGTTTCTGACATGGACAGTACTGAGACAGCCCCTTGGGGTGTAAGTGCTGGTCCTCAAAGGGCCGGGCTTGCCACTGGACTTGCTTGCTGTGGAGAACATTGAAGGGAATATTCCCATATGACAATTGGCCTCAAAATGTTTTCTTACACATGATTTTACTGGTGATGCTTTAAATCCAGAGGCATTTATGTGTTGGTAATGGGAATGTCCATCCACGTGTAGAGGTGAGGAGTATAGGGGAAATTGCTATAACTTGGGCTTAATTTGTCTAAACCTAAAATTGCTCTTAAGGAAAAAAAAAAAAAAACTGGGCCTCCCTGGTGGCACAAGGAGTTAAGTCTCAGCACTATGAAGCTATTTCTAGCCATTACAGCATGAGTTCCATCCTCAGCCAGGGAGCTACCCACATGGTGCAGCAGACCTCTCCTATCTCATCCACTGCTCCCCTCAACAGCGTCTTTCAGTAGATCTGCCTGTTCTGCTCCCCACTCTGTCCCTGGTGAATCTTCTCACCACCCTCCCTACCTCTGTCCTATACCCCAGCTCTTGTATGCATAAATAAATATTTTTTTTTTTTTAACTAACTTAAAATGACTATTCTGGGAAGATGGAAAAACAGAAAGCACTAAGAATCTGCCTCTCCTCCTGGACAAAATCTGTGTGATATAACCATTTTGTTTGTTTTTTAAATCCTTCTTATTTTTTTTTATTAATGAAGTACCATTGTTTTACATCCTTGTTAATAATTTGACATTATAAGATTTCTCCCATAAGGTGTGGTCACTGCAGCTCTCCCACCATCAAAGCACCCACAGTCCTCCACCACAGTGATGTGACTATTTTGGAACTTGGGACAGTTTATTGGAGGCTTACAATGACCAGGAAAAGACTTAGATGGTTAATTTTGATCAATTTCAACTCTTAAAACAGTAGCAGTAACCCATTCCCTGCCCCCGACCATGAGGCAGACAGCTGTGCACATGTTCCTGGAGCAGCTGACACAGATTGTAGGAGTCAGGGCAGGCACAAAGGGCTCTGTCCTCCACATAGCAGAGATCTGCGCTCTGATCACTGCTTGCTGCTTCTGATCACAGAGGTGCAGACAAAGAGGCAGGCAAGCATTCTTGTTTCACCTCCTCCTATTATTGCCAGCCCCTCCACCTCTGACTGAAGTGACATCCAAGAAACTTAAAGGACCAGTGCCTTTTTAGTTTTTCCTTCCTTATTTTAATTTTTCCCTTTTTGAGAGTCAGACATTAAAGACTAGAACATTCAAAAACATCTGAAGATACGGAAGAATCAGAAAGTTACAGGCATGCCAGGGAAAGGCTCAGAAAAGACCAAAGGAGACCTTATGTCTATACCTCAGACTGACCTTGAGGACAGAGAGCCTACATAATAAAGAAAATAAAAACAATAAATATACGCAATAACAAATTCCAGCACACCCTGGAAAAGGGGGAGAATTTGATCTCTAGAGTTACCACTCAAATGTTCAGTTTTCAACAAAACTTCACAACCCATACAAAGAAGCAGGAAAATCTGGCCCATTAAAAGAAAAAATAATAGATCAATCAAAATTCCCTAAGAAAATACTCAGTGAATACTCAACTTAGTATTTACTAAACACAAACTTTAAAACAGCTGCCTCCAGGATGCTCAAAGAACTTAAGATGTGGGGCAAGTCAAGAAAATGATGTACAGACAAAATAGCAATAAAGAGAAAACCTAAAAAGAAACCAAAATGAAATTCTGGAGATGAGAATTACAGTATCAGAAAGAAAGCCAAAGACAGAGCTGAATAAGCAGAGAAGAAAGGAGTAGCAAACTTGAAGATAGGCAACGTAAATTATTGAGTTTGAGGAACGGAACCATATAGCCAATGTTACCTTAATTTTTAAAAACTTTTATAATAAAAAGAAAAGGAAGAAAGATGGAAGAAAAGTGAACAGATCCTGAGGGTCCGGTGGGACATTATCAAGACGACCAACACACGCATTGTGGGAATCTCAGAGAGAAGAGAAATAAAAAGTGGCATGGAGAATTTTTTAGGAAAAATGTCCACAAGCTTCCCAAGATTGCACAGTGACATTCATATAAACTTCCAAGAAGCTCAACAAATTTCAAGTAAGATTAACTTAAAGAGAACCACACTGAGCTATATTAAAATCAAACTTTCAAAAGCTAAAAACAGAGAGAGGACTCATTCACAAAAATCAGAAATGAAAGTGGTGACATTACTATAGATTTTGTAGAAATAAAAGTAGTATGAGGGGCCTCCCTGGTGGCGCAGCGGTTGAGCGCTGGGTTGCAAAGCTGCCCGCAGCCTCTGCAGCACCAGTTCGATCCCCGGCCACCGGAGGAGGGTCCCACATGGCGAGCAGACCCCTCCTGGTGCCCACTGCCCCCCTCAGCAGTGTGCTTCGGTCCTCCTGCCTGCTCTGCTCCCCGCTCTGGCTCTGGTGAATTCTCTCACCCTCCAGCTTCTGACTGTACCCAGTGCTTGTATAAATAAATAAATAAATCTTTAAAAAAAAAAAAAGTAGTATGAAAGCACTATGAAAAATTGCATGCCAAAAAAACACATTGAATACCCTAGAGGAAGTGGGTGAATTTCTAGAAACACAAAACCTACTACAAACTAAATCACAAAGAATCAGTGATTACAACTAGTAAGGAGATTGAATAGACCTATAACTAGTAAGGAGATTGAATCAGTAATAAAATATCCCCTGTCAATGAAAAGCTCTGGACACAGTGACTTCCAGGTAAATTCTATTAAAAATTTAAAATACTAATCAATCCTTAAACTTTTCCACCAAAATTGAAGAGGTGAGAACACTCTGAATTCATTCCATGAGGCCAACATTACTCTCATACCAAAGTTAGACAAAGAAACCACAAGAACGGGCCTCCCTGGTGGCACAAGGGATTAAGTACCACACTATGAAGCAATCCGCAGCCTCTGCAGCATGAGTTCGATCCCTGGCTGGCCAGGGAGCAACTCACATGGCACAGCAGACCTCTCCTGTCTTGCCTGCTGTTCCTCTCAGCAGTGTATTTCAGTTAGTCTGCCTGTTCTGTTCCCCACTCTGTCTCTGGTGGATCCTCTCACCCCCCGCATCTCTGGCCTGTTCCCCAGTTCCTGTATGCATAAATACATACATCTTTTTAAAAAATAAAAGAAAGAAACTACAAGAAAACTAAAATCAGTATTCTTTATGAACACTGATGCAAAATCCTCAACAAATAATAGTAAATCAAATTCAACAGCACTTTAAAAAATTAGGCACCATGACCCAGTGAGATTCACTCCTGGGATGCAAGGATGTTTTGACATGCAAAACTGGATCAATGCCATACACCACATTAATAGAGCGAACGGGAGGGAAAAAACCACATAATCTTGTCAGCTGATGTTAAAAAGGTATGTGACAAAATTTAACACCCTTTCATGGTAAAACACTAAAAGAACTAGGAATAGAAGAAAATCATTTCAACATAATAAAAGCCATATATATGAACAAAACATAACAAACATCATATCAAACAGTGAAAGTATAAAAGTTTTCTTTAGCATGGGTAACTAGGTTAATATGCCTGCTTTCATCACTTGTGTTTAATGTAGTACTGGAAGTTCCCACCAGAGCAATTAGGCATGAAGAAAGAAATAAAAGGCATCCAAATCATAAAAGAAAGAAAATTACTTGTATCAAAAACAACATCAGAATTGGTGAGGATGTGGAGAAACTGGAACCTATGTGCAATGTTGATTAAAACATAAAATGGACAGCAGCTGTGGAAAACAATATTGAAGTTCCTCAAAAAAAATAAAAATAGAATTACCCTATGAGCCAGTGATTGGACTTCCGGGTATATACCCAAAAGCAGCAAAAGCAATGTCTTGAAGAGATACTTGTATACCCATGTTCATAACAGCAATACTCAAAATCGATAAAGCATGGAAGCAACCCAATGGACCACTGACAGGTGAATGGACAAAATGTGGGCTGTGCATGCAAGAGAATATTACTCAGCCTTGAAAAGGAAGGAAATTCCATAATATACTACAACGTAAAATACTATATTACAATGTGGATGAACACTTACCTGCTAAGGTACTGGAGTGCTCAGATTCGTTGAGCCAGAACATAGAAAGGTGGGTGTGAGGTGCTGGGGGAGGGAAAACAGGGAGTTAGTGTTTAATAGGTGTAGAGTTTCGGTTTTACAAGATAAAAAATGCGCAAAGGAACAGTGGTGACAGTGTGACAACATTATGAATATATTCAATACTACTGGACTGTGGCATTCACTTAAAATCAGGTAAGATGGTAAGTTATATGGAATGTATCTTTTACCACAAGAAAGTTGAAAAAAATAGCAAGAAAACATAAGAAAAATTTGGTGTCACTTCTCCAGTTTCCTGTGTGTTATTATAGCAACATGGTATAGTGGAAGGAGCAGGAGCTTTGGGCCTGATAGGCCTGGGTTTAAATACTTAAAATCCAGTTTTACAGTTTTATCACCTCACTTCCCTACAAAACTGATTGGAAGAGACCACACTTGTTTTAGGCGTCCAAGCTCCTTTATTGCCTTGAGCAAATGCCTTAATCTCTGTGAGTCTCCGTATCATTCATAACCTAGGGCACATAATACCAAATATCCCACAGATTTGCCTTGAGAAAAAAAGGCAGCGTGGCTACAGAATAAGCAATCAGAAAATGCCATATATCTTTCCCTTTAAAGAAAAGGATGGGGCCTCCCTGGTGGCACAGGTGGTTGAGCGTTGAGCGCCGCACTGTGAAGCTGTCCACAGCCTCTGCAGTGTGGGTTCAATCCCAGCCGGCCAGCAAGAATCCCACATGGTGCAGCAGACCTCTCCTGTCTCGCCCACTGCTCCCCTCAGCAGTGTGTTTCATCAGTCTGCCTGTTCTGCTCCCCACTCTGTCTCTGGTGAATCCTCTCACCCTCCCGAGCATCTGGCTTGTACCCTGGTTCTTGTATAAATAAATAAATCTTTTAAAATAAATAAAGATAAAATAAAGAAAAGGCTGTTAGGATGTCTTTACATGAATCTGTCAGCCACGTTCAACCCCAGCACAGAGACAGATATAATGGCTAAGGTTATCTGTGGTTATTTTTGGGAAGGAACACTAAGCTCTCACAGTTGAGGTACTCAAAAATTAAATCCATTAAATTGGCCCAGAGCTTGAGACTTCAGTTATTCACGGGTGCACAAGAAATAAGAGGAAGTAGGAGTTACACAATGCATCTTCGTCCTAATTACTCAATCTCCACCCAACTGAACCCTTGCTACATAAGAGTAGCCACAGCCCCTGAGAGCAATAATCATCCTGAATTGCAAATCACATTTTGCCACCTTACAGAACCTTTGTAAATCTCGGTTGCAGTGAATGCACCTCTTTTTTTATTTGTGAAGTGACTATTGTGAGTGAATTCCCATAGTAGTCATTATTAGAAGTCCTTTGGCAAACTCTACAAATGGGAGGAAGAAGAAATCAATATGAAAATTAGTATTTGTATTTTGCAATTTAAAGGGAAAAGAGTTTGTCAAGGAAGACAGGGCAATTTCTGGGATGGAGCCTGATAGATAGTTCCAGAGTTGGGGCATTGATGCGTCCATGGAGATGGTCAATAAAAGACCAACAGAGAACGCCTTGTGGCAGACAGATGTGTTTCCTGAGGGGCAGACAGGGGCAACCACTCACTCCCTCAGCAGGAGAAAAGTACCGAGGTGACAGCACCCCACCTTCCCAAGAGTAAGGGAGGAGCAGGCAGAGCAAGCCTTAGAAGTATGAATTCTCTCTCATGGCCCCCGGCAAAGCAAGTAGCATTGTCATCTGCTCTTGTGAATGGAAACACTCTTCCAGGTATTTGGAAAAAACTCCTGCATAGAAGTGCTTTCAGGTGACCTGGGCATTAGTAACCCCGAAAAGGTGTCTCCTTCTTCTGGAAAGTATTAACCAGCAATGAATTCTCACCTGACCTCCTCTTCGCTAAACAAATGCATATATGTAAAAGGAAGCGGACTCATTGATCACTGGAAAGACTTGATCCTGTTTTGTGCTGAAGTAGCCGTGTTGTCAAGGTGTGAAGCCACGTCACACACAATGGAGGTAGCCAGCCGTGGGCCTGGAACGAGACCACACAGAGATGAGACCCTTGCAGGTAGTGGGTAATTATGGCACCAGCCTGTGTGTCTATGGTATTCTTAAACTGAGGCCTTGCAAGACGCGGTGGTGCGCCAAGCTGGGGAAAGAACAGGGGAAGGCAGATCAATGGAAAATTAAGCCAGTTATTTACTTTTAAATTACTTTTATTTAGCTTTTAAAATAAGGTTAAAACAATAAAATAAATTGGGGCCTCCAGCGTGGCACAAGGGGTTAAGTCTCAGCACTATCAATCTATCTGCAGCCACTGTAACATGAGTATGATCCCTGGCCAGGGAGGTGACCCACAGGGAGCAGCAGACCTCTCCTGTCTCGCCCGCTGCTCCCCTCAGCAGTGTATTTCAGTCAGTCTGCCTGTTCTGCTCCCCACTCTGTCTCTGGTGGATCTTCTCACCCCCTGCATCTCTGGCCTACACCCTAGTTCTTGTATGCATAAATAAATAAAAACAAATCTTCAAAAAATAAATTTAAAAAATTTTAAAAGGTAAAAAACCCCCCTGAAAGGCACAGTTCCCTTCTGGTCTATGTCCAGTCAATTATTTTTGATCCATTCTAGATTAAAAAAATAAACATGAGAAAATAAAAAATAAAAATAAAGGGAGAGGGCTAGGTTGACCCTCCACGTCCATGAACCCCACTTCTCTTCAGAAGGGGTAACTTATGATTCTCGCTGCTTTGCTTTACGTCCAGTCAATTCTCTGAAACTACACCTGGCTCATCTTGACAATCTCCCAATCGTCTCAACCCTCATTGCCAGCTGGCAGAAAGGGTTACTGATGGTTAGGCTCTTCAGTTATTTGCTGGTTCTTATTACTTCCTCTGGTGGGAAGATTTTTCAAGGTCTGGGCCCGTTAATGTGTGACAAACCCCATGGCCTGCCTAGAGGCAGAAGATGCCTCCTGTGGCCTCACTCATTACCAATTACCCTGCTCATCTGCGGAACGCCTTCGTAATGTGTTTTATTTATTTTGCCTCCACACTTTCCCGCCTTTCTAGAGGAAGAGGTGACTAAACCTCCTTGCTTTGCCCCTCAAGAAAGCAATTTTTTTCACCTTAGGTGGGCCATCTGTTTCTCCTAACACAGCTCTGCTTGGACTTCAATTGAATACATCTTGTCCCGGGAACTTTGCCAGCTGTAGGCTCCAGGAAATGGAGCAACTCAAAGTGGTTTCCTTGTGATGTCAGGTCTTTTTTTTTGAAATGCAACTTAGGGAATTAACCTAAAGGAAATTGTGCATCATTGTTCATAGGAGGGGTTCACAGAGCCACAGGCATCTCCGGGTAACAACTGTAATTGTATGTGAATTTCCTAAGAACTTATCCCATAGAGACATGTGGCTGCAGCAATGGGCCTGACATGCAGAGGGGAGATAAATAGAGTACTTTCCTTAGGCCCTGAAACAGACCTCTACACTGAGGTTCCCAAACTCTGGACGCAGATCCCCTTCCCTATGGAGTTTTCAGCCTTCATGCGCCCTTCCTACTTGGTTGCCTGCTCCTAATGCCCAGCCAGGTTGAGAAAATTTCCCTAAACCATTGGGGGATCAAAGACTTCTTCTTAAATGCCCCCCAAGCTGGTGGTGGGGGGGACAATTACCTGGGGGAGAATGAGTATCAAAGTGTACAGTCTTGTGGAAACAAGTGTTGGCAAGGTTCTGGAGAAAAAAGAACCCTTGTGTACTGTTAGTGGGAATGCAAGTTGGTGCAGCCTATGAAGAAAACAGAATGGAGATTGCTCAAAAAAATAAAATTGAAATACAAGTGAAATACAGCAATTCCACTTCTAGGTTATTTACTCAAAGAATATGAACCCACTAATTCAAAAAGATGTATGAGCCTCTCTGTTCATTACAGCACTATTCACAATAGCCAAACATGGAAACAACCGAAATGCCCATCAAGAGATGATTGGATTAATAGGCTGAGATATCTACTCAGTGGAATACTACTGAGCAATGCAAAAGGATGAAATCTTGCCTTTTTCAACAACATGGCTAGAACTTGAGTGAAATAAGTCAGAAAATGAAAGACAAATACCACATGGCTTCACTCTTGTATGGAATATAAGTAAAACAAACAAAATAATACTTAGACTATGAAAATGGTGGTTACCAGAGGAGGAGAAAGGGAATGTGGTGGCAATTTGATTGTGGTGATAGTTTAGAACTTTGGTAGTGGGTGTGATATGGTATGTGTATATATTGAGGTGTTAAACTTTATTCCTAAAGCTTATATAGTATTATAAATTAAGGGCAAATCAATTTAAGATAAAAAGAAGTATAGTCTTAATCCAGAAGATAATGAGTGATGAGCAGTGAACTGAAGCTGGTACAATGCTCAGGCTGTTTTCTCAGATGGTTATCCAGAGACTCGCAGTTTTAGTGAGGATTAAATCACGAAGAGAATAAGGCAGTCTTGGTGTCGCAACCATGGGCTGCTCAGGCCAACGAAGGGGATTTTCTCCTACTTGAGCACAGAGATAGAGCATCAGCAAGGGCAACAACCACTTGCCTTGAAGAAATAAAGAAAAATCAGTAGCTGTTCCAAGAAGCAACACATAAGCCATTTTATTGGAGTGAGAGAAAGCAGCAGCAACGGCAGGCATCATGAGGTATAAGAAAAGCATTTGTTGTCTTATTTTAACACATGTGGAGGAAGACCAGGATACTCTGAACTACTCGGAAGGTCACGGCTCATATTCAGCCAATGCAGTCTGTCATGGTGTAAATGTAGGAATCCTGCCGTGATGAGTGCTAAGTAGCGAGAGTCAGACTCCATGTCACTGGATGACACTGCCCAACAGCCACTGTCTAAGTGGTCATGGGACCTGGGACTGGTACCTCCAGACATGGAGGCACGAGCTCAGCAGGTCATAGTAGTAGCTGAGGTAAATGTACTGTCTGCCTACTGCCTGGGGCCCAGAGTTGACAGGTCTGGTTGGTCTTGGCATTAGAGGCTTCCACAAAGGTACTTCAAGGTGCAGGTTAGGTGAGAAGCACTAGCAACAGAACATAAGGGGTAGCTAGCTACCCGATGACCCCCCCACTTCAGCGACTGCTTGGCCCCAGACCTAGTGACCATCAATTTGATGAAGAAGCCATTAAAGAGTTTGGTGCAGTTTTCTCCATAAAGTTGTAGCTTATAGAAAGGCAGTGTTTAGTTTCATGAGAGCTTATTAAATATAAGAACACACCAGTCATTTCTAAAAATCAGTAACTATTTAGAAATGATTCAAATAAGCTAATGAACATTTGCCTTGCAAGTTAGATACACTTTAATGCTTACCCACATCCTATGGAGTAACAAGTTCTGGTTTTTTTTGTTTAAGATTTATTTTTATTTATTTATGCATATAAGAACTGGGGTCTAGGCCAGAGGTGCAGGGAGTAAGAGGATTCACCAGAGACAGAGTGGGGAGCAGAACAGGCAGATCTACTGAAATACACTGCTGAGGGGAACCGTGGGCAAGACAGGAGAGGTCTGCTGCACCACGTGGGTCAGCTCCCTGGCTGGGGATTGAACTCATGCTGCAGCGGCTGGCAATAGCTTGATAGTGCTGAGACATTAACCCCTGCACCACCAAGGAGACTCATGAGTTCTGTTTTAATAGGATTATGCTGTGAATAAACCATGGTATGTGTTTAGAAATGAAATATCCAGGGAAAATATTCCTTTGCTTATATTATTTTTTGGAATTTCCTGTGCCCTGTTTGATATATGTAGATATAAAAAGGAGGCTGGTTTTAGTTACCTAATACTGTGGTGCATTTATTATGTCAACTTGCAAATGTTTTTATTTGGATTTCCAAACATGTAATATTTAACATGTTTTATTAGCAAAGGAGCAACAAAGGAACAATCTGGCAGCTAATTTAACACCTATAAATTCCCCTGTTTGCAATATAAACAAAATGGCCTCAGCAGACCACACAGGTCTACCCATGTTTCAAAGAAGATTAGACATAAATACAGCTAAACTGCCCTATATTTAAAGTTCTCCTATTCCATAAAATATTTATGGACTCATTGTTTATACTTTTATTTAAAATTGGAGGCTGATCTAAACAGATGCATTATATGAAAGTGCTTATTATTTTCCAAATAGCTATAGTTGAGAAGGCATATAAAAGCTAGATGATTACAAATCAACAATTATAACTGATCCACCTGAAAACAAACATTAAAAAGGTACTGATCAACTTATTTGGAAGCTTCAAACCTGCACACAAGTGTTTATAGCATCTCCCTTCATAATGGCAAAATTGTGACCAACCAAGATGTCTTTCAACTAGAGAAAGCATAAACAAACTGTGGACTATCTGTATGAAATACTGTTCAGTGATTAAAAAGAATAAACTACGGAGCCATAAAAAACATGGATGACATGGATTGCTAAGGGAAAGAAGCAATCTGTAGAAACTACAATCTGTATGTATCCAGTTATATGCTAGTTTAGAAAAGGTAAAACTATGGAGATGAGAAAAAGATCAGTGGGTTCCAGGAGTTCCAGGCAAGGAGAGAGCTGAAGAGGTGAGGCTTGGGAGATATTTTAGGACACTGAGGTTGTTCTGTGTTATAATACTGTGGGGGAGACATGGCGTTGTGAGTTTGTTGAAGGCTGACACTGCGTGTTCAGCACGAAGACTGAACCTTAATGCCTGCAAATTAAAAAAAAAATACATGTAGAAGGTGGGGGTGTATCCCAGGCTGGAAAGTGGAATGTGACAAAGCAATCTAAGGGTGAGGGGAGGAAAAGGTGCTGACCTTAATAACTTCGGAAATGGTGTCTATAAAAGGGAAGGCCAAAGATACTGTAGCTGACCACGTTAGTTGATAAAATTACTTATCACAGGATATGGGTTAAAAGAGAAAGAGAGAGAGAAAGACTACTTAGTCTTGGGCCTCACAGCTTTGTCCTCTCCTTTCCTGCCCAAGGCCTCTACAGCAGCCACATGCCACCAGATCCTCATACTCCTTGTATTCATTGGGGCCAGAGGAGTAGGAACTGAGCCGTAAGTCATGAGCCTGACATTGTTCCATTCAGATGTGAGTTGGGACAGAGAGAATAACCCAGAACCGTGGAACAAACTAAGTTCCAAAGATCAATACAAGTTTGCCTCAGTGAATGCAGATGACAGCCAACTGAAGAAAAACGGTCCAGACTTCAAAGTGAAATGTTTCCCAATAAAGTTGCTTAAAATGAAGGTCTTCTAGAAACCATCTGCTCAATTTCTGAAAACAAGGAAAGTCTAAGAAACTCTCCCAGATAAGAGAAGCCAAAAGCGATATGACAACTTGATGTGTTGTGGTGCCCTCGAGGAGATGCTAGGCCAGGAAAGGAGATTAGGTAAAATCTAAGAAAATACAAGTAAGTATGGCTCTTGGTTAATAATAATGCATCAACATTGATTCATCAGTTTCAACAAATGATGGCATTAATGGAAGACGATAAATAATAGAGGTAACTGGATGTAGGATATAGAGGAAGTCTGTACTAAGTTAGCTCTTTTCCCCCTGTAAATCAAAAACTGTTCTAAAATATTTGATTTAAAAAATATATCGAGAATCACATACTCATAGAAAGTGGGAAATAAACATCCTCAATTAAATGCCTTATTTTACAAAGGAGGAAACAGGATTTTATAGTAAGAGTTAGCAGTCCAGCCTGGCAAGTAGTCTGAGCTTGAGAAGGCAGGGGTGGCAAGCTGCTGAGCTGCACCCTCAGGGACCTGGAGCGCCCACAATGGTACACAGTGGGCACTCAATAATTAGTGAACAGCGAGCATTTCCCAAAAACCTACCCTCTGCCCAAGTATTCCATTCATTCATTAACTCACTCCTTCACTCAACAAATATTTACCGGGTGGCACTATAATTTTATTTCTAGAATTATAATCACTTCAAAACTCTGACATATTGGCCATTTTCCATACCTGACTTTGTAGGAAACTCCATTCAGCTCATTGAAGTTTCTAGGTGTCCAAGGAGGACGGTTTCAAGTCAAGTGTTAACTAAGACTAGACAAGGAGGCTCCTTAAGAGTTACAGAGAGTGGGCCTTCCCGGTGGCGCAGCGGTTGAGCGCTGGGTTGCAAAGCTGCCCGCAGCCTCTGCAGCGCCGGTTCAATCCCCGGCCACCAGAGGTGGGTCCCACATGGCGCGCAGACCTCTCCTGCCGCCCGCTGCTCCCCTCAGCAGTGTCCTTCGGTCCTTCTGCCTGCTCTGCTCTGCTCTCCGCTCTGCCTCTGGTGAATTCTCTCACCCTCCCGCGCTTCTGACTGTACCCAGTGCTTGTATAAATAAATAAATCTTTAAAAAAAAAAAAAGTTACAGAGAGTGTGTGTGGCTCATTTACATTCAAATTATGGTCTATAACCTTGATGCCCTTTGTCACTTTAGTGTCTCCAGCCTCTCATCCTATTCCTTTCACTGTTTATTAAGGCGACAGACTGAGAGCATGGTTTTGTCCTGGCTTCCAATTCCAGTACCACTGTTCACCAGCTGTGTGTGATCTTGGCCAAGTTGCCTAAACTGTTTGAACTTCAGTTCCCCTTCTGAAAAATTACCTCATAAAAGAGTGTTGCTTGGATTAAATAAGCCAACATTTCTGAAGTGTTTAGCACACTTGGCAATGACATTATTATTAGTAGTATCATTTCTACTTTTGCTATCATTACCAGTCACCCAGATGCTTGTATCTGTGGAACAGCTTTGGGAAGCTTTGGGCAGTAACTCAGGATCTACAAAAGAACACATGTTGGCACATAATCCATCTTTCGATCTTTCTAGATTTGATAAGTGAGTCATTTCCAACAAACCGCAAAATTATTGCCGGGTTCTGGGCTATCTGATTTTATATACTGTCAGTCCAGCGTCCTTTTAGCACGCCAGGAAACTAAAGGTCTGATTTTCAAGTTCCTGTCTTTCTTGGCCTCTTCTCCTGACTGTTTATTTTCATGTTAACATTATTATTCATTCTAAATATTCCACAGGCTCTTAAAACAGCATGGTTTTCCTTGACACACTTCTTTCCTAGTGTTTATTTTTCCTGCCTTTATTTCCCTCATATTTAAAGATCATATGACACACACACACACACACACACACACACACACACACACACACAGCTCACAGCCTCTGGGTATTAACGCTGTGAGAAAACCCAGCGCACCCGGGGGAGCCTCGGTCTCTATGTCCAGGTGAAAGAGGTCTTGTGTTTGCTGTTCTGACTAAAAATTCCTGAGCCACAAGACCATCCTTGCTGGCTCCCCTTCAGAACCGCAGCCGCCTGTGGGGGTTCCTGACAGTTCCCAAGCACAGCCTACCTTTGACTCTGCACCCCAGGACCAAGGCCTCTGGAAACTGCTCCTTCTTAGAGCAGCAGCCGGCTGGCAGCTCCACATCCCACACAGCAGCTCCTCGTAACGCCGCCTTCTCCTCAAGCACCTCACTGCTGACACCTCTGTGGAGTTTGTTTTCATCATTTTCACTTCAGGGGCAGAAAGCTAAGTTTGGGGCATAGAGTAACCCAGTTCCAAAAACCATGCTAAGCACAAATGTTCCAAGCTCAGAGGAAATCTTCAGGGGAACTTTAAATAGTTTTAATCCAAAAGAATACTTTTGTACTGAGTTCAAAAATAATTGTTTCTTTTTTACTGATGAACAATTTTAAAGGCAATTTTGTCTGCACCACAATATTATTTCGACAAACATACTGTGAATTAGTTCTCAATGATGGCAGTTTTTTTTGAAACTCTTTTTCTCAAGGATATACTCATATGAGACAAGTCCTACCTCTCTCCTGTGAAGGTGGAAGCAGCTGCTGTTTCTCCCCACACTGCTGCCCTCAGTGATTCAAGGACTTTCGCCTGAGGGTAATGAGAAAGAGGAGTCAATTAGGAACAGAGGAGCAGCAGATTCTAAATCGGGGCGTTTCATGAGCTCCCAGGTGGAAATCAGAGGAAGAACGTATGTGTGTTCCCGTTTTTTTTCATAAGCTTAAATGTCTGATGTCTAAAATTATTTCTCTCAGATATCTCCTAAGGCCTCATCTGATTAGAAAGCTTTTGTTGTAGTTGTTATTCTTTATCTGTTAGGAAATACTAGTCAGACCACTCTTCAATTTTAATATTCATACTTTTAACATAATTGCTTAAATTCTATATCAGATATTGCTGAAAGCATGAATTGACTCTGTCACTAATTTGTAGGGATTTTTTTTTTTTTACTTGAAACACACCTGATCGGACAGAGGAGTGATAACATGTACCAATGTAAATAAAACTCACATACGTGTGCAGTAATCACAGAAAAATATAGCAGGACATATTTACTAGGACTCTGGACAGTATGTTGGAATGGCCTGACTTACCTGACATGAGAAGTTTACTTTGGGAGGCTCCAGAGACTGTCATAAAGAGACAGATGGTCGTCAGAGCAACATAAGCCAGGGTCCAGCAAGAGGTCTGAGTAACAGGCCATCAGGAAAGAAAACAAAATAGAATGCCCTAAGTCTCCATATACAAAAAAAACAAACAATAGTTTCAAATTTGAGTCCCAAATTAAACGTCAATAGGGCAGCTTCTCCAGTTATCCTTGGTTTGCAATTCAACTGCTGCTTAAATAGGCAACTCTAGCACATCCGTTGGGAAAGCAGCAGACATTTCATCATTCTCCTTAGAAGTGATGGGAAATTCAGTTAGTAGCAAGGAAGTGTGTGACACACAAGGGCTTGGGAAGTCAAGATCCAGAGGAACTTCTAGCAGAAATCTTCCCTGAGTGAGGAGGAACATGATCTTGAGGCCCAGGAGGCCCAGGACAATGGCCAAAGAGCTCCATGCACCTCCTGATGCAGACAGGTGAGAAGCACAATGACCGAATGTCGTAGGGACTTGAATTTTGCCGAACGGACAGACGAATCAGCTATTTTGAACAGCTGTGAATTAAATACAGGTTTCCACAACTGTCAAAAAGCAGAGCATTCCTATGAAAACTTTTGCTTGTTTGCTTGCTATGTGTGTCTGTATGGATGTATGTCTGTGTGTATGCATTTATTTATTCTTGTATTTATTTGTGGTCACATTGGTTTATACGACTGTGTATGATTCAGAGGAACAGGGCCACAACTCCTAGGATGTCCATCACGACATCCCATCCACCCACATATCCCTTCGTCATGTGCCATCGGGCCTCCTCCCCACTTTTTTTTTTTTTAAGAGAGATTTATTTATTTATACAAGCACTGGGTACAGTCAGAAGCACAGGAGGGTGAGAGAAATCACCAGAGCCAGAGTAGGGAACAGAACAGGCAGCCTGATGAAATACACTGCTGAGGGGAGCAGCGGGCGGCAGGAGAGGTCTGCGCGCCATGTGGGACCCTCGCCCGGCGGTCGGGGATCGAACCGGCACTGTAGAGGCTGTGGGTAGCCTCGCAGCCCAGCGCTCAACCACTGAGCCACCGGGGCTCCTCCCCACTTTGATCCCATCCTCTCCCCCTCCAGTGGCCTCGATTCTGCTGTCATTTCTAGACATTATCTCGGTTTAGTTCTGTCCTTCCTTTGTTATGAAACCTTTTGTAAGCTGAAATGGTGTAAAGGGAAGAAGCAATTAACATTAATTTATATGGGAACATTTTGGTGCATTCCTAGACACTCCCCAAAATAACCAACCAAATCATTCCCCCAAAACACCTAAGACCTGAAATGATACTATGCTTAGCAAAAGTGGGAACAATATGATAAATACACAGTCCATAGGAAGCAGCTTCCAGGGGAGGAGGTGGGCAGGGAGACTCGTCCTGCCCGGACCCGCTGCCGTTGTAATGACCCCTGTGAAATCAATGCTGAATGCAACTTTCACCTTTTGCCTTTTCTTGTAAAAGCAAACGAGAAATTCTTTTCAGATTTCTTTCTTTTCTTTGATTTACCAATGGTTTATATTACTATAACTTTTCAGGAGTACAGCTTCACACTTCCATGTTTGTAAGGAAAGCTTCTTCAACAAGTGGTGTTGGGAAAACCGGACAACCATATGCAAAAAAAAAAAAAGAAACTCATCACTAGCTAACACCATACATAAAACTAATTCAAAATGGATTATAGAATTGGACACAAGGCCTGAAGCCATGAAATACCCAGAAGAAAACTTGGGCAATAGAATCCTACACATTGACTACAGAAGAGGGCTTTGGGGACTCAATTCCAACCACAAGACAAACAAAAGCAAAAATAAAAAGTGGGTTATATCAAACTCAAAGGTTTTTGTGCAGAGCAAGAAATCACCACAAAAACAAAAAGGCAACCTACCAATAGGGAGATTTTTGCACAGCATACGTTCGACAAAGGGTTAATAGCCAATATATAAAGATCTTAGGCAACTCAACAACACAAACCAAATAACCAGTCAAAAAATTGGCAGGAGCCTCACTGGTGGTGCAAGGGGTTAAGCACCACACTATGAAGCAATCCGCAGCCTCTGTAGCACGAGTTCGATCCCCGGCCAGCCAGGGAGCTACCCACATGGTGCAGCAGACCTCTCCTGTGTCCCTGCTGCTCCCCTCAGTAGTGTATTTCAGTCAGTCTGCCTGTTCTGCTCCCCACTCTGTCTCTGGTGAATCCTCTCACCCCCCGCATCTCTGGCCTGTACCCCAGCTCTTGCATGCATAAATAAATAAATCTTTAAAAAAAATGGACAGAAGATCTAGACACTTATCCAAAGACACACAAATGACTGAGAGGCATATGAAAAAAATGCTCAGCATCACTTATGATTAGGGAAATGCAAATCAAACACACCATGAGCTGTTACCTCACACATGTAAGAATGGCATATATCAAAAAGATGGGAAACTGGGCCTCCTTGGTGGTGCAAGGGGTTAAGCACAGCCCTGTGAAGCTATCTGCAGCCTCTGCAGCACGAATTCTATACCAGGCCAGCCAGGGAGCTACCCACATGGCACAGCAGACCTCTCCTGTCTCACCCACTGCTCCCCTCAGCAGTGTTTTTCAGTAGATCAGCCTGTTCTGTTCCCCACTCTGTCTCTGGTGAATCCTCTCACTCCCTGCACCTCTGGCCTGTACCCCAGTTCTTGAATGCATAAATAAAAATAAATAAATCTTTTTTTAAGAAAAAGATGGGAAACAAGTACTGGTGAGGGTCTGGAGAAAAAGGCACTCTCATACACCATTGGTAGGAATGTAAATTGGTGATTTCTTTTGGTGGTGAAAAAAGGTACTGAGGTTGTATAAAAATGAAGTGATCTAACAGGTATGGGGTGGATAACTGTACAATGAAATGAGTAACGCTATCAAAGAAATAGAGTTAGACATAAGAAGAAAAAAAGGAAAAGAGAGACAAGTCAGTTTGTGTGAGGACCGAGTTGTGGTCCAGATTAGCATGGGGTGAACAAGATGGGTAGCTCTACAGATGGAGCAAAAGGTAAAAAGTTGCTTCTTCATACTCACATATTTCTACATGTCTAGGTCATCCAATAAATTAGCCCCTGGGTAGCATAATCTTCATTTACTGTCTATCACAGGAAAGTTATTTATAAATATACAAAGGAAATGTGCAGTCAGCTGCACACAGCACTCACCTCTTTTCTTTTTCTTTTTCTTTTTTTAGATTTATTTATACATGCAAGAACCTGGGTGTAAGCCAGAGATGTGGGGGGTGAGAGGATTCACCAGAGAGAGTGGGGAGCAGAACAGGCAGATTGACTGAAATACACTGCTGAGGGGAGCAGCAGGTGAGGCAGGAGAGGTCTGTGGGTCATGTGGGCAGCTCCCTGGCCGGCTGGGGATTGAACTGCAGTGGCTGGCAATACGTGATAGTGCTGTCTTTAACCCCTTCGCCACCAGCCAGGGTGGCCCTCATCTCTTTCCTTGAATTCCATGCCAGTGGTTCCAGCTTCAACAAAGTAGAGACAAGAAATTCCTGCTCTCTCAGGCCTGCTAACTGCTTCTGGTTTGCTGGCCCTCACTTTGTTCGACATACCTCTCCACCCCAGGTGTGCATGTATGGCTTCCCCCAAACTGCTGTCACTATGAGGCTTCCGTTCACCTGTTCACCTCCTCTCTTCTTGACATGTTCAACTTTTGGCTTCTGTGACAACACTTTCCTAATTTTTCCACTATTTCTCGTTCTGTCTTTAATGCCAACAGTCCCTAATGCCCTGATCTTAGTTCTATCTCCTTTTCACTGTGCAATCCCTTCTGAGAGGCACAGATGTTGGAAACCCAAAGTTGGGGCCTGTGTGCCTTCTGGCTCTGTGTGAGGACTCTGATACTCCCTCCTTCATAAATGGGACCGATAGCAGTAACAACTTCAAGGGGTGGCCGGGAGGAGCGTGTGCCTGGCACACAGTGAAAGCTCAGTAACTTTTAGGCAGAAGAGCCACAGCATTAACTATCCCTTAGCTGAATAACTCTATTAGTTAATTAGTTTTTAAAGTTGATTTGTCCATTGACTCGAATTCTTTAGCCACACTTTTTTAGGAGCTTCAGATCCATTTAAGCAAGTCCCATGACCAATTGTCACCAGGTCTCAAGTTCAGCACTCACAAACAAGCTCATTTCTATCTCCCCACTCCTGCTCCAGTCAGAACTATTCTTCTTTTTGTGTTTTCTGAGATGAATAACAACAACATTCATCCAAGGGACCCACCCTTTGATACTTGATAAAATCGCCTTGCCTTTTCTCAGCTAACTCTACCCTAACTAGAAAAACCCAGTTGGCCACCAAATTCTTTCAGTTTTGCTTTCTGTCATCTCTTCTGGGTTACTGCTAGAGTCTCTGTCCTCCTAGTGTCTAACCCTTTCCTCCCACACCATCCTTTTTTCATACCACAGTCGGGTGTTCATCCTTTTTAGTATTTTTCATTATGTTTCCATTCACCTAAACTTTAAAATTTTCAGCATAGGCTGTGAAGTATTTCATTAACTTGTCTCTTTCTACTCCTCTAATCTTATCTCCTTATCATTCCTAATTCCAGGCATACAAATCTACCTGTAATCCCCCAAATTAGTACCCCCTCTCATCTTCATGCCTTTGTTGACACAGCCCAGAATGCCCTCCCCTCCACTGTCTAGACAACCCCTGTTTTATCATATTTTTTCTAGCTTCTGAAACACTACTGTAAATTGAACTTAAGACCAGAAATGAAGGCTTGTTGGCAGATACTACCGTTCTGTTCACTGAGAAGAGTTTGCTCAAAACACAGCGAAATTCCTTTGGTGCCTTTATTGATGAGCTACAGAATAGATTTCTTTTTCAGTCGTTTTATTTTTTGCTTTCTGCTGACTGCTAATGACACTGGATGAGGAACCAAGGAGCTAGACTATTTATTCTACCAAAATGTTATAATAAGAGATCTAGATGGTGAGGAAAACTTGGTGAAAAACCTCAGAGAAACTAGGGAAGAGAAAGAGATGCTCAGTTACCTTCTGAAATCACATTGGTTGCTTCTCCTTTCCTCCCTCCATCTCACTGCCCCATCCCTCGGTCCCTAGGTCCCTACCTCTCTACCTCTGTTTGTCTTGCACACACACACACACACACACACACACACACACTTTTGTTTAGGTAAAAATCGTCCTGTGTTCTTTTCAACCCCTCAGGTGGATTTTTGGTCTGGGGTTTTGGTTTTTTTTCGGTATTCTCCAGGAGTCTGCCTCTCTCAGGTTCTTGTATAGACTAGTTACTTCCTCCTGTAAAGAAGCTGCTTCCTTTGTTCTCTCCTGGCTTGGAAGAATCCAAGGGAGGCAGTTCTTGCAGCCCTGTCTCTCTTCCACTCCCTCCGCCCCAGTTCTGGCTGAAGCAGCCAGTCAGTCAACCCAGGCGCGAGAGCAGACAAAGGCTCATTTGTAAGGAACCTCCTAGCAGTGCCTCCTCTCTCCTCCCAAACTCACTCTTTAAGAAGACTCTTCTGCCAAGAAGACCAAAGGAAAGAAGAAAGGGTATGTAACTTTTTTTCTTAAAAATCATTTTAGGTGACTTCTTCTACCCCAAACTACTACTCTAGAGCTTAGAGTAGAAATGCATTTAAGTGTTGAAGCATAAGAGAAAGACAGAGTAACAGAGCCTCGGAGGAGGCTCTTGAAATAGATGATGCCTTTGAAATAGATGATGCCTCCCAGGATAATGGAGCTCAAATGAAAAGAGAACAGGAGGGTCCATTCCTTAACTGGGAGTCTTTTAATCACAGGTTTAAGAAGAGGCAGCGTCCTTACTGTTATTCCTCATTAAAGCCCACGTCCACGCTGACCCTGGTCCCGTACAACGGGGCTTGACTACGTGAAGACGATAAAGTATATGTTTTTATCTTTAATGCAAACACCCTATCTGTATATCACCTACTCTAACTGCAGGGTGCAAGGGAGCAAATGTTTTTTATTGTTTTTGTTTTTAAAAATCCCAGTTCCTAAAAAGAAACTGGTATAAATGTGCGCTACACAAAGAGGGAATTCATTGAATTCACCCTTGTGTCCCCTGCCATGGAACAACACAGTGTCTGTACCACTAAGAGAAAGGAACACTTTTTCTCTTTGGGGTTTATAAAAATTCCTCTTTAAAATTCCTTAACTTAGTTCCTTGCGCTGTGGAAAGCTCTCCCCAGAGCTGGTCCTGTTCCCCGGTGTGATTGTGGCTGGGAGAGCAATCAGGATGATGCAAGACTAAGGTCAGAACATCTTCTAGCAGTCTCTGAGAGACCTGAGGCTGGACATGGACTTCATGTTTCCACAGATGAAGGTTTCTTGGGCATTGGGGTGATCATGTCTGTTTTAATGATATTTGAAAGGCTTGCACTTTCTAATACCAATTCTGTCCCTTTCACATAACTTCAGAAAGTTTTTCTTCATGACTCAATCCAACAACCTCTGCTAACACACTTAATAAGAAAAAGAGGGAAGTTTTTAAAATAACAGTTATTTTCACCTTTCAAGAAAGAATGAATAGGAAACATAGACTGGATGGCAATTTTAATCTTGTCTAACTATAATTTCGATGTTTTAAATGTCAAGTTCTGGGCTGGAATATTCATTTGCTTCTGCAGCCTTTTGCTTCTCTCTTGCTGCATTTGGAAAGGAATCTGAAAATGGACTGCCCTTTCTGTGGAATTCATCAACTCTGTTTCATTCCACTGCTCTTAATACCAGGTCCCAGAACTGACATCCATTGCTTGTATGAGCATTGCACTATAAATGTCTGAACACCTCGACTGCATAGTCCTGTTAGTTTTGGCTATTAAATTGAATAATTTTTCTTTATAAGTCTCCATTTTACTTCAACCATTGAAAAGCTTGCTGGAGTCAAATACTGTCACATAATCAAAACTTGCAATTCCCTACTTCTATGAAGGTAGCAGTGATTTATTGCTTAATTGGAAACATCTTGTCCACAATTCTGTATCCCCTGGATTGATGTTTTTCAAATTATGCCACTATTGGGATATAAATGGTAACACACATTAGAAATAATGTTAATTACATAAAATAGAATCAGAAAACCTGTGGATGACTATCTGCGTTCTCTTGCTTATTCCTTCAAATATTCCATTTTTAGCTTAATTTTCTTTTGTAATTTGGATGTACTCCAGAGGAATTTTAAGTGCCTGTACTTCAAATAAAAGAGAAAAAAATAGAGCAGTTTGCTTCAAATTTGCCAAAATCATTTTACTCTTGTTGGCACTTGAAAATGTATGATCTTGGTGGACTGCCAAGGATTAAGGTTGGCGTTTTCTGATGAAAAAAAAAAAAGCAATGTATCACAGGAATATTTTCCATTTGCTAAATAATAGTTAAAGCTATTTATCTGGATTTAAGTAAAGGAAGAACAGACTTCAGTTCAAACTTATAATTTATAAAGTGTTTAAAAGAAAAACCACCAGTAAGTTTTGCCAGGTGTGGAACTTTCCATCATAGGATGTGACTGAGACTGTGACAGAAACAGTATTTTGTGTTCTGACATGAATATAGAAAGCGTCAGTGGAGTGCATGGTGTGGCAACATCCCCACTCACTTTTCCAACAATTTATATGTTCATTCCTTCAGTGAATGTTTTTTGAAGAGTGAGCCCAGCCTTGAAGCAGGCACTGTGAGCGATGCAAAAGCAGTGGAAGCTACAGTTCTTGCCTTCAAGACACTGCCATGATGCTTCCACACCTCTGAGCGTAGGCTGGCCCCAGACCTCGGTCCTTTGCCTCTTCTCAGTCTATGCTCTCTGCCCGACTGGTTTCACATTGTGAAAATACTATCAATAAATAGTCTGATGGCTCTCAAATTGATATTTCCAGCCCTAATCTTCATCCTCAAATTCAACAACCTACTCAACATCTTCACTTGGATGTTTGAATAGACACCTCAAATATAATTTACCTGTCCAAAGATTTATTCTTGAATTTCCCCCAAATCAACTCCTCCAATTCTTCTCTTCTCAATAAATGTCAGTATCATTCAGGTCAAAAACTTAAGGGTCATCCATTATTCTTTGCTTCTTGCCTCACATCTTCCATCAATTTTCAGCACTGGTAGTTTTCTTCTGTGTCAAATCTTGTTCCAGCAAAACACAGCTTCATAGAGAAGCCAAGGAATATGTTTTTTAGATAGTCATCAGGTCATATTACTATTCTGTCAAAAGCTTCCAATAGTTTCCTAATAAACTCAATACCATCAAAGTCCTTATCATGTCCTATAAGGTCCATGATGATCTTTCCAGATCTTCCTTCCTGGTTCTAGATAGATTTGTAGGATAACCAACTCACGTTACAGCCAAATGGCTTTCAGTAAATTTTCCACTCCCAAGCGTAGTCATATTTTCTCTCCATATGGCAAAGTGGCCTATGAAAAGTGCTGACAACAACAAGGCATTATTCAGTTCAATTCAGTCCTTACGGGACAGATTGGACATACACACTCTAGGAACACAGGGCCTGGGAGCTCAGCAGTGGAATGGGCTGGGTCATCTCATAGAAGAGATGCTTGAGGTTTGTCTTCAATGGATGGTTTGGTCATCCCTTTAACATAAAGAGAAGAGGTGGCAGGGACAATTTAAAGCGTGTAATATTGAAGAGATGACTGGTCCGACTCTGGCTAGCTCAGTAGCAGTACATGATACGTGTCGGGGGTGGGGGCACTGGAAGGAAGGCCTTAGGGTAGGCCCTAAAAATTCCATAGTCTTTCAGAAAACCTGAAACCTCTA
Source organism: Talpa occidentalis (assembly GCF_014898055.3). Lineage (NCBI taxonomy): Eukaryota > Metazoa > Chordata > Mammalia > Eulipotyphla > Talpidae > Talpa > Talpa occidentalis. The sequence continues at coordinate 136,875,340 of NW_023604295.1, read as the reverse complement.
TAGGGTCTTGCTCAGGGTAAATAAAAAGTGTTTTCAGAGAATCATTCCAATATGGGCCCAGCAGTGTATTAGCCATCGGATGTGTAGTGGTAAGCACAACAGGCTGCCCTCATGGGGCTTCCCATCCAATGAGAACAAAAGACAAAAATGAGTAAACTCATAAACATAACATTTAAGTTAAGACAAGTGTCATTAGGAAAGTAGGGGGGCACTATAAAAAAGGTCGAAACAATGGGACTCCCTGGTGGCACAGCGGTTGAGCGCTGGGTTGCGAAGCTGCCCGCAGCCTCTGCAGCGCCGGTTCGATCCCCGGCTGCTCCCCGGCCACCGGAGGAGGGTCCCACATGGCGCGCAGACCTCTCCTGCCGCCCGCTGCTCCCCTCAGCAGTGTACTTTGGTCCTCCTGCCTGCTCTGCTCCCTGCTCTGGCTCTGGTGAATTCTCTCACCCTCCCGCGCTTCTGACTGTACCCAGTGCTTGTATGCATGTATGTATAAATCAATCAATCAATCAATCAATAAATCTTTGAAAAAAAAAGGTCAAAACTACTAGATTAGATAGTCAGGGAAGGCCTTTGAAGAAATGACATATAAACTGAGATCTAAAAGTTGAAAATAATGGGCCTCCCTGGTGGCCTAGGGGTTAAGTCCCAGTGCTACCACTGCGAAGGCCCACCACCTCAGCCTAAATTCAATCCCAATCCAGAGAGCTAATCCACATGGTGCAGCCATAAATGTTTCTAGAGAATATCATCTTTCAATATCAGGATAAATGGGCTTTTGTTTCTGTCAAGGTGACACCCATAGATCTCTGACAATGTTAAGATATGCTAAGTCAAGAACCACAGTATTCAGTGATACTATAAAATTTGTTCTAGAAATTGGCCTGCGTTTTATCACCTTAAAAAGCAATTTTTTCCCTACTGAATGTACAAACAAGCATTTCTCTGGGTCCTTAAAAATGCAGATTAGATTCTAGCTGCAATCACCTCCTTCCATCCCCCAGCAGTTCCCATTCAATATTTCTTTAAAGGCATTTGATTTTTAACTAATGTGCTAAGTGATTTTCATTGTAAGTAGTCATAAAACTACCCTTTGGGAAATAGCCAAGAGGAGAGTAGAAAATATCAATACCTTTCTGTCCAAGAATTTATAAGAATACCCAAGGAATTTATTGGAACTCTCTGCTCCAATGAATTCCATCTTTAAAAAAAAAATACTGAGTACTGACATGTTGTAATTTTTCTTCTATCGCAGACTGAAAGGCAAAATGAAATTTATAGTACTTGCTGCCACCATTGGGCTGACTTTGCTGCTAGGAGTTCAAGCCGTGCCTGCAAATCGCCTCTCCTGCTACAGAAAGACACTAAAAGATGGCAACTGTCACAACCTCCCAGAAGGAGTGGCTGACCTGACACAAATTGATGGAAACATCCAGGATCATTTCTGGGATGGGAAGGGGTGTGAGATGATCTGTTACTGCAACTTCAGCGAGTTACTCTGCTGCCCAAAGTAAGGACACATCATCATAAAACCCACTGCTGTGAGACATTACATGACGACTCCTGTTTCAAAGACACCTGCAGTGTGACTTTACTCACATTAATCATCTTTTTAGTAAAATCCTGTTTGAATCTCAGCTTCTTCTAGAAAGAATCATGACCATTGTGAGTGGTACTGAATGTTTTCATTTAAAAAACAGAGTTTGGCGGATTTGAATAAACCTATATGAAATCCAGAAAGTTAACAACACTACAATCTAAAAAAATTCTAAATTCCTCATCTGATTTTTACAACCAAAAAAAAAAAAAAATCCATCAGTAGCAGTTAATTTCAAGGTTGATGTGTTAAACTGATTTGAAAACTAATAAGATTTTAGATCAAGACTTCCAGTGAACAAGCTCAAGTGATTAACAGGACAGATAAATTTGATAATGATCAAAGAGAAAATTTCTAGGTCTATGTGTGAGTTAACCAGAAAGAAAGGAAATAAAAGCTATCTGCTGACTTGGAAATTAGATGTAGTTCCTAGGCTAATACAATGATTGATAAACCAATAGATTTTATTTGCTCTGGTTTTTAAAGCCATCATTCTATGATTTAAAGTCATCTTCCCTGGTTACTGAGAAATTTTCTAATACTGTGATCATGATGATTTCAAACTGAAATTTGCTTTTTCAAATGACTTATTTCCATATTTCCATATTGCCATATATTTCCATTTCTCTGCAAAGCCTTTGAGGTAGAAAGGGCAGATGTAACATCTCATCCAGGAGAAGTGCGGAGGCAAAATGACTAGCACCAAGTCACATAACAAGCTAAGATCAGCACAGAGACGAGAATTCAGGTCTTTTGATTTGACCAATCTTTTTTCAACCATGTCAGTTGGTTCTTACTGTGGGGTTCCCAGAGCAGCAACTTCACTATCACCTGAGTCCTTGTTACAAAAGCACATTCATCCTTGAGTCCCACATCAGACTGACTAAACCAGGAACACTGGAGGTGAGATTTAGCACTTTTGGTTTAACAAACCCTCCAGGTGATTCTGATGTGTGAAGCTGGAGAATCTCTGTACAAATAATACCAAGAAAGTGAGTTAACTAATGTAATGATGCAATGTTTCCCAAACTATATGAGTGAAATGCCACCTAACATTAAAATAGCATGCTTGCTTGCTCTTTTTGTAATTTTAAGTCTCGAATCCAATTCATTGAAATGTACTTGTATTTATCTTAACATACGATTTTGCAATTATCTGTGTAATAGATGAGAATAGACGTATGAATAGATAAAATTAATTTCAGACTTTGACTTATTTTTCCCCAGTAGCAGATTTACATTACTAAGAATATTCCCTTTTTTATTTTTAGTTTGTAGAAAATGCAAACTCTAATTCGCCATCTTATTTTTATTGAGATATAATTGACATATAGCATTGTAAAAGTTTAAGATGGGCAGCATTATAATTTGTCATATACTTAAATGGCGAAACGATCACCGGAAAGTTTAGCTAGCAATCATCACCACACATAGTTGCAAAAAAAAATTTATTTTTCCTTGTGATGAGAACTTTTAGGATATTCTCATAGGAAATTTCAACTGAACCACACAGCTGTATTAACTATATTTGTTGTGTTCTACATTATATGCTAAATATATTTCTAATGAGCCATCATGATACAAGCTTGCACATATATACATATATAATTTTATATTATTCCATGTGTTAAATACATTACCTTATGTGATTTTTTCCAGCAAGAGTAGTCTAACAGTTCTCCTTCACTAGAAAACCTAGATGTTTATGTATTGGCTTTCTGAGAAACTTTTAATCATCTGTTTTTTACCTACACTTTTAAATTTCATGGTCTATTCCCATCCATATCAGAAAAATGATTTTTTTTTGGTAAAGGCTTTAAATCACCCGAGTTCTCTTTTTCTTTATAGATAAGTGCTAGTATAACATCAATGGCAAATGGGGGGAAAGTAGAATTGATTACCTTCTTGATTCTTGTTGCTCCTGTGGCAAGTCCTCACACTGATGCTCTTTGTACTTTATTCACCTAAAAAGAATAGTCATATCTGAAATCCTGGAAATCATTGTCCATTTTTTAGCCTAAAGAAGACTTAGCTTTCAGCTGAATTTAATTGATGTTCTACTTTCTTTCAGAGATGTCTTCTTTGGACCAAAGATCTCTTTTGTGATCCCTTGCAACAATCCCTGAGAATCTTCATGTATTCTGGAGAACCATCCCCGATTTCCTACAAACTGTACTGTCAGTGTGACCGCACTCTAGATTCTGCCCAGCAAAGAAAGAACAAATGTTATAAATTCCTACTTACCTAGGAGAAGTAAACTTGTGTGAAATAGCAGCAATAAAAATGAATTCAATTTAAGTTTTTCTCTGTGGACATTGTTGGCACTAGTTAAAATTTATGCTAGAAAATTTTCTTCCACAAGGTATTCATTGTCTTAGTACAAGAGTTCTGTCCCCCAGATGAGTAGCCATAATCTGCTCATGGATTGAGAAAACTCACATTTAGTTGATAATTTTTGACCACATATACTTAATGGAAAGAATCAGATATAAACTGCGGTTGTTGGAAGAAAAACTACATGCTTCCCATTAAGTGGAGAAAAGGTAACCAATATTTGAGTATATATATACATGCCAAGTATTTTAAGTACATTTTCATTTTATTCTCTTAGAAACAATTAAATAAAACCTTCAAGACAAGTATTCTCAAACCCAGTTATCAGATGCTGAAATTTAAGATGTTTGTGAAAATACAAGGCAGACTTTAAAAAATTCTAATTTCAAAACCCATACTTCACATTCACACACACAACTGTATCTTTACAACTGTAATACAGATACCTGATGTGTCAATTTTTGAGAAGAAAACACACTAAAAGAAACATGTAATAGATAAGAATTTGAAAAATCACATGAATTTGCAAGTAAAACAGATGTTTTCTAAGAAATTTTCTAATGGTTTGAGGAAGCTTTGGACTAAGTTCCCATGCATTAGGAGATACGCATTGATAAATGGGTACTCAGGAAGTGCTTCATATGCAGACATTTCATTAGATGCTTGCTAAGCACCAGCTGTTACATTTGAGGATGTGGTAATGAGTAAGAACTTGCCCTCTTGGAACTTGCATTCTAACAAAAGTGTAATAATTAAAATTATTTATAAATGTTAAACCTAAAGGGCGCTATTCAAAGTATTGTTGGGGGGGCCTCACTGGTGGCGTAAGGGGTTAAGCACTGCACTATGAAGCAATCTGCAGCCTCTGCAGCACGAGTTCGATCCCTGGTCAGCCAGGGAGCAACACACATGGTGAGGCAGACCCCTCCTGTCTCGCCCACTGCTCCCCTCAGCAGTGTATTTCAGTCAGTCTGCCTGTTCTGCTCCCTGCTCTGTCTCTGGTGAATCCTTTCACCATCCCCATCTCTGGCCTGTACCCCAGTTCTTGTATGCATAAATAAATAAATAAATCTTTTAAAAAAAAAGTATTGTTGGGGAAAGGTTTGAGAAGCATGGAGTTTTCAATAGCATGAAGTTTTCGATATCATATAGTAACACTAAGGGGTATTTCTTGTAAATAATTTCATTGAAATACATTCTTGAAGATATCTGATCTATTTCTAATGACCACATCCAGAAAAGTATCTGGTATCCATTCAGTGCTCAATAAGTTTTTCTGGACATGACCAAGCAATTTTAAGGTAGTCAAATTCTAGTTATTGCAAAATCTGCACAAATAAAAGTCAGAACATGTTTTTAAATAGTGTGACCTCCTACAATAATGCATAAAGAATAGAATTGCTTTAAAAATCAAATTCATAGTTTAATCAAAATATTATATGATTTGTTTGGACTTTTTTTCTTTGACTGAATTGGGCTACTATTAAAATTAAACTAACTAGACAACAAACTAGTCCAACCACTATGGAAAGCTGTGTGGAGATTCCTCAACCTGCTAAAGATGGAGCTTCCATATGATCCAGCAATTCCACTCCTAGGTATTTACCCAAAGGACATAGAAACATTAATTCAAAAGGGCACCTGCACCCCTATGTTTATTGCAGCACTATTTACAATAGCTAAGCTATGGAAACAACCCAAATGCCCAAAAGTAGATAACTGGATCGAGAAGATGTGGTACATATACACAATGGAATATTACTCAGCAATCAAAAAAGACAAACTCATGCAATTTGCAGCAACATGGATGGAGCTGAAAGGATCATGCTCAGCGAAATAAGCCAGAAAGAAAAAGAAAAATACCAGATGGTCTCACTCATAGCAGGAATTTAGAAAACCTAAATTAGAGACCAGGAAAAAGACTAATTGCAATAAAGTGAAAATCAAAATCAACAAGCAACTATAAACCAGAGATACACTACACGGTGGGGAGGAGGGAGTAGGATCAAAACAAGGGGGGGTAGGATTTGTATGGGGACGAACTATAACCAAGATGAAAATGCATACATTGTGCAAAAATGAAAAATGATGTAAAAAAACATGAAATTAAATTAATAATAATAATAAAAATAAATAAACTAGACAAGGAAGTCATACCTTTTCTGGAACAGCACACAGCATAAGTAAAGAAAATGATCTGTAAACTTATTTAATTTTCTACTTTGTAGAGACTCTCTTTGAGGGAGAGTTAAAGACTCATTATCTCTATTTATAAATGACCTATCAGTTCGTGAGCTTACGTGAGGCAACAGTGACTTTTTCATGTGCATTCCATTATTATTGCATTTAAAAACTGATGAGAACAGTATTTGAAAAAAAGATAAATTTTTAATAAATGGAATTTTATAGATTATTATGATTATTGTTCATCATATTCTCTTCTTTCTGGAAATAACTTTGAAATATGAGATTCGATTACTCGTTTCTTTTAGAAACAAGTACAGTATAGAGGCAGACATTCTTCTTTATACTATACTACCAAGTAAATTTAAGACATTAATGTTCACAACTTACCTTATGGAAATTTTTTTCTGACTAGTTCATTATGTTTTTAAAAGCAAGTATTTCATTCAATCATATTAATGAATAAATATTTTGTTTTTTCAATAGTATTTAGTTAAGCTTAGTTAAGAGAAGATAATTAGGGCCTCCCTGGTAGCTTAGGAGATAAGTCTCAGCACTATCAGCACTGCTGAGTTCGATCCCTGCCTAGGGAACTAATCCATATGGCACAGCAGACCTGTCCTGTCTCACCCACTGTTCCCCTCAGCAGTGTATTTCAGTAGATCCGCCTGTTCTGCTCCCCACTCTGTCTCTGGTGAATCCTCTCACACCCTGCACCTCTGCCCTGTATCCCAGTTCTTATATGCATAAATAAATGTTAAAAAAATAGATTTTAAATTAAAAAGTTATTAGAAAAGACAAAGACATTTGTCTTTTTTATTACTAATATTGTTAAATAGGTCAGTAACAATATCTAAGAATTATAAATATACATGTATCAAACAACAGAGCCAAAGAATATATAAAGCACAGATAGACCTGAAGGGAAAAATATTCAATTTTGGAGATCCCAGTATCCTACTATAAATAATGGGTAGACATCTAGACAAAAGATTAATCAGGAAATAGAGGACTTCAATACTATAAACTAACAATACCTAACAGATACATACAGAACACTTTACCCAAGACTAGCAGAATATACATTCTTCTGAAGTGCATACAGAATATTCTTTAGGATAGAATATATAGTAACATAAACAGTCTTCCATAGTTCTTTTTAAAAATTGAAATAATTGGAACTATTTTTTCTAGTCATGGTGGAATGAAGCTAGTAAATAACAAATGAATGAAAATCGGAAAATCAGCACGTATGTGGAAATTAAAAAATACATACTAACAACCAGCAAGTCAAGGAAGAAATCACCAACTAGGAAAACTGGAAAATATTTTGAGATGATGAAAACAAAAACAAAACATAGGGCCTCCCCGGTGGCGCAGTGGTTGAGCACTGGGTTGCAAAGCTGCCAGCAGCCTCTGCAGCACCAATTTGATCCCCGGCCGCCAACGAGGGTCCCACATGGCGCGAAGACCTCTCCTGCTGTGCCCACTGCTCCCCTCAGCAGTGTATTTCGTCAGTCTGCCTGTTCTGTTCCCCGCTCTTTCTCAGGTGAATCCTCTCACTCTCCCGCAACTTCTGTTACCCCAGTGCTTGTATAAATAAATAAATAAATAAATCTTAAAAAAAAAAAAAAACATATTGAAAGTAGTGAAAAAATATTCAGAAGGAAATTTATAACTATAAATGTCTACATTAAAAAAATCCCAAATCAACTTTGCACTTTTGAAAAAGTTGAGCAAACTTAATAAAAAACTAGCAGAAGAAAAAGAGCAAACAAAGCAGTGTCAAAGAAGGAAATAATAAAGATTAGAGCAGAGATAAATGAAATAGAGTAGAATAACAACAGAATCAAAGGAGCCAAATAAAAGACCAACAAAATTGACAACTCTTAGCTAGACAACTGATGCAAATAACTAAAATTAGACATAAAAGCAGAATTATTACCGCCATAGAAATTTAGAGAATGATATGAATAATTATATGACAACAAATTTGATAATCTAGATGAAATGAACAAATGTATCCTAAAAACACAAAATATCAAAAAGGACTCAAGAAGAAATAAAAAAATCTCAACAGTCCTATTATAATCACCAATTCAATCAGTACCGATTGAATCAGTAATAAAAAATCGTCCATCAAAGAAATTTTCTAGATTAAATATGTGCATTTAATCAAACATTAAGATAAACTAATGTCAGTTCTAGTTAATAGTTTCAAAAAAAATAGAAGAGGAAATATTTCCATGAAGCCAGTACTTGGACTACATAAAAACTCAAAAAGTTTTTTGCATCAAAGAACATGTTCAAGAATGCAAAAGGCAATCTGGAGAACGAGAGAATATACTTTCAAATCAGGCATCAGATAAGGATTTAATATCCAGAATAAAGGCCCTCCCGCAACTCAACAACAAAAAGACAACAAACCAATCAAAAAATGAATAAAGAACTGGAATGGATATTTCTCCAAAGAAGATACACAAAGGACTAAGAAACACTTGAGGAGATGTTCAGTATCATTCATGATTTAAGAAAGGGCAAGCAAAACCTGAGAGATACCATCTCACACCCAGTAGGATGGCTTCAAGTAAAAAAAAAAAAAGTGGAAATCCAAATGTCTATCAACAGATGACTGAATAAACAAATGGTGGACACACACACAATTACACAGACATTAAAAAGAATGAAGTACTGATAAGTGTTGCAACTTGAGCTTTGAAAACACTACAATGATGGAAAAAAACAAACACAAAAGGACATATGGGCATACCACATTTTACTGTGTTTTGTTTTATTGTGCCTCACAGATAGTGCATTTCTTTTTTGGCAACTTAAGTCTTGGCTCTATTTTTTCCAACAGCATGTACTCACTTCATGTCTGTAGCACATTTTGGTAACTCTTGAAATATTTCAAATTCTTGTATTATTATTATCTGTTACGGTGTCTCTGATCAACAATCTTTGACATTCCTGTTGCAATTGTTTTGGCACACCATGAACCATACCCATGCACTAACACAAATGCGTGTTGTGACTGCTTGACCTACCAGTCATTGTCCCACTTCTCTCCCTTCTTCAGGCCTTATTCCCTGAGGTAAAATACTAAAATGAGAGCAATTAATAACACACAATGGTCTCTGTGTGTTTAAGTAAAGGGATGAGTTAGACATCTGTCACTTTAAGTCAAACACTAGAAATAAGCAGGCTTAGTAAGAAAGATATGCTGAAAGCCAAGAGGGGCCAAAAGCTAGGCCTCTTGTGCCAGTCAGCCAAGATGTGAATGTAAGGGAAAGTTCTTAAAGGAAATTAAAAGTGTTACTCCAGTGAACAACAAATGAGAAGAAAGCCAAACTGGGCCTCCCTGGTGGTGCAGCGGTTGAGCGCTGGGTTGAGAAGCTGCCCACAGCCTCTGCAGCGCCGGTTTGATCCCCAGTTGCTCCCCGGCCACTGGAGGAGGGTCCCACGTGGCGCGCAGACCTCTCCTGCCACCCGCTGCTCCCCTCAGCAGTGTGCTTCGGTCCTTCTGCCTGTTCTGCTCCCCGCTCTGGCTCTGGTGAATTCTCTCACCCTCCCGCGCTTCTGACTACCCAGTGCTTGTATGAATAAATAAATAAATCTTTAAAAAAAAAAAAAGAAAGCCAAACAGCTTCATTGCTGACATGGAAAAAAAATCTGTGGTCTGCACAGGAGATCAAATCAATCACAACATTCCCTCCAGCCAAACCTAATTAGAGCTAATTGATTCTCTTCAATTCTATGAAGGCTGAAAGAGGTGGAGAAGCTGGTAGAAAAGCATGAAAGGTAGTAGAGGATGGATCATGAGGTTTAAGGAAAGAAACCAACTCCCTAACAAAAAGGTACAAGGCTAAGCAGCAAGTGCTGATGTAGAAGCTGCAGTATAAGTTATCAAAAAGATCGAACTAAGGTTATTGATGAACGTGGCTAACTACGTGGCTAACTAAACGACAGATTTTTCAATGTAGATGAAATAGCCTTCTACTGGTAGGCTGTCCAGGACTTTTATAGCTGGAGAAATCAAAGCCTGGTTTCAAAGCTTTGAAGACTAGACTATCTCTCTTGTTAGGAGATAATGCAGTTGGTGACTTTCAACTGAAGACAATACTCATTTATCATTTTGAAATCCTAGGGTCCTTAAGAAGTTTGGTAAATCTACTCTGCCTATGCTCTATAAATTAAACGAGTAGATACCAGCACTTCTGATTACAACATGGTTTACTGAATATTTTGAAGGCCACTGTCGAGACCTGCTACTCAGAAAGATTCCTGTCAAAATACTAGTGCTAATGAATCTGGTCACTCCAAAGATCTGATGAAAGTGTACAAGTGGATTAAAGTCATTTCCATAACTGCTAATAAAACAACTATCCTACAGCCCATGGATCGAGGAGACATTTTTACTTTCCAGTCTTATTAATTAATACATTTTATAAGGTTATAGCTGCCATAGGTATTCCTCCAATGGATCTGGGTAAATTGAAAATCTTCTTGAAAGGATTTGCCAGTCTAGATGCCATAAAGAACATCCTTGATTCATGCGAAGAAGCCAAAGTATTGACATTATCAAGAATATGGAAAAAATTGATTCCACATCTCAAAGGACTTTGAGAAGCTCAAAACTTCAATGAAAGAAGTAGCTGCAGCTGTGGCAGAAACAACAAAGAAACTAGAAGTAGAGCCTGAAGATGTGACTGAACTGCTTGCAATCTTGTGATCAAATTTTAATAACTGAAGAATTGTTTCTCAATGAATGAGCAAAGAAAGTCATTTCTTGACATAGACTCTACTCCTGGTGAAGAGGCTGTGAACATTATTGAAGACAACAAAGAGGTTTACAGTATTACATAAATTTAGTTGATCAAGTGGTGACAGGACTGAAGAGGATTGACTCCAATTTTAAAAAAAGTTCTACTTATAGGGCCTCCCTGGTGGCGCAAGGGATTAAGACGCAACCTATGAAGTTATCCATAGCCACTACAGCACGAGTTCGATCCCTGGCCAGGAAGCTACCCACATGGCACAGCAGACCTCTCCTGACTCGCCCGCTGCTCCCCTCAGCAGTGTATCCCCGTTAATCTGCCTGTTCTGCTCCCCACTCAGTCTCTGGTGAATACTCTCACCCCCCCACACCTCTGGCCTGTACCCTATTTCTTGTATGCATAAATAAATCTTTAAAAAAAAGAAAAAGTTGTACTTATAAAATGCTATGAAATAGCATGACATGTAACACATCTTTCCTAAAAGGTAGAGTTCATCAGTGCAGCACAATTTGGCTTTTCTGTCATATTTTAAGAAACTGCCACAGCCACACCACCCCCCCCAAATCAGTAAGTAGTCACCAACACCGAGGCAAGATGCTTCACCAGATTACAACTTGTTGCAGGCTCAGATGACAGCATTTTTTAGCAAGTGTTTTTAAATTAAGGTATGGACTTTGGCTTTTCAGGCATACTACTATTGCACACTTAATACAGTGTAGACATAACTTTCATATGCACCGAGAACAGAAAATTATGTGCGATTTGCTTTAATATTCATTTTATTACATTGGTATGGAACCCAACCTGCAATGTCTCTAGTGTGTGCCTCTATGTTGCATGATTCCCTCTGTATGATACATGCGCAACAGGCAAGTTCAAAGAAATAGGAGGTGGACTGGAGAGTCCCAGGGGGTTGGAGGAGGGAGGGTAAAGGAGAAATTGGGATCATTTATAGGGTGATAAAGTTTTGAAATTTGAGCTGGTGGTTGCATAACACGTGCCTAAACACCAAAAACTGTACAATTTGAAATGGTTGTGTATGTTATGCAAATTTCACCTCAATTTAATGACTTTACATAGACATAATATAGAGCTTATTTTCCTAAATACATTAATTTCAGGTATTACTTTCCAGTCTTAAATTGTTCAGTAAAAGGTAGTTAGCAAATAGATTTATTTCCTAAGCCCCTGTTTTCTTCTTTCTACCTCAATGGCAATTTTGGATTCTTCTCCTAGTGCTCTAATATTAAAAGTACCTTTTATAGATATGAGTTTGGTTTTTTTGATTCGGATAAAGATTTCTTGTGAATTCATAATTTTCTAAATCCAATTCTTTAATTTTAAAGAATTAAGATGTTTACATAAAACTTACTTTAACACTTGAGTTCCTCAGCTTTGATGAGGTTCTTAAGTTCTCAATTTTTTAGGTTTTTAAATTGTTCTCACAAGGATTTAATTTCATTGGATAAGCAACATCCTGCAGTCTTTCACTTTTTATCCGACTATGGAAATAAGCAACTACATGAAACTTATATTGTTAGTCAAAGGTTCTATTTATACACGTTAGTGTTAGCAAATAACTTAAGTTTTCACACAAAAAAAGGTTTCTATGGGATAAAAACATAAAAAAATAAGTCCTTAAAATGTGGCCATGATACTATCTTCAAATAGGCCATCACTTCTTGTAGCTATGTGGTTCGTTTTTGTACAGCTTAAGAAAAAACTCAGAGATTTCTGGAATACTAGAAATGAGGTTTCTATACTACTAATTATCACAGCCTCTGCTCAACAATAAAGCAGCAAGTAAGTCTTTCAAAGGTCATAGCAAGCATAAAGACCAACTGCTTTACAGTTCACCACCTCTTCTAGCTGTCCAGATACTTTGAACACTTAGAAATATGCAGACTCACCTTTTTTTGAACCAGAACTTTCGAGTTAGCTACGTCAGTGGTTCTCCACCAGGGTGCATTTATCCCCCACAGGATGTTTGGCAATGTTTAGTGATACTTTTGCTGTCACACCTTCAGAGTGCCATTGGCACTAGTGTGTGAACTTCCAGGGATGCTGCTAACCCTACAACACAGAGGACGGCCTCGTGCAATAAAAAAAAAAGAATCATCAGGTCCAACTGCCAACCTGAGTTACATTAAAGGTCTATCCATTTCCAGTCTTCCCTGAAGCTGCTATTCTTTATTTTAATGTCACAAGCTATAAGATTGATTTGTAATAATAAGTACTTGGCTAAGCAATACAATCCCAGGAAAAGCAGAGGTTAAAATATTTAATAGAAAAATGACAGAATGAAATATAAAAAGAAATTATAAAATCAGAGCTGTCTGATCAAAAGTTAAAGATCTTGTTAGATTTGCAGATTATTTCAATAGATTATTTGAATTTGCAATGTAAACAGTATAGGACATGACTGAAAATTAAGAAGCAAAGCTAAGATTCCTTCTACATTCATGCCACAAAAATAACTTTTCTCTAAAACAAAATTTAAAGATCTAATTTTATGTTCTTATTTCAACTTGCAGCAATGTACTTAACTTTACTGGCACATAAGTCACCTCTGGAGGAAGGAAAGCATATAAATAAATTAAATTGTGCGATTCCAATTACTTCAGGTAGCATCAGAAAATAATATACATGACCAAAAAAAAAAAAGGAATAAAAAGCATTGCATCCCAATGGAGTATTTTTCAAACCTGGCAGCACTGAAAAGCACTTTAAAAAATATTGCTCTTTAAGATACCCTTCCTTCCAAATCAGACTGCCCCAGAAAAAACAACAAACGTGCTATGTTTGTTACTTTCCCTCAATCTGTTAGTTTCTTAGAATTGAAAAAAAAAAAAAGGGGGGTGGGGGGCGGGCAACAAAATATACATTAAAATCTCAACACTGGTCCCTAAAAGTCAGTTTAAAATAAAAATCAAGTTTCACAAAATAAATACACTGAAGCAACTATAATAGTAATAACCTTTATTTAAAATACTTTTTAATCTAGGAAAGCTCATTTTACATGAGTTTCCAACTAATTATTAGAGTCAGGAACAAAGAAAATAAAATCAGAGAAAATCCTCTGTAGAAAAAATACACAAGGAACATTTCTACATGTGAAAAAACAATAAACAGTCTTAACATCTGAACATCCAAGTCTTAGTCTCAATTCCATCTCTCCTAGTGAACACCACTATCAACCTTGAGATCTGATTTGTTCTTGTCATTCTTCACTGAGTAGATGAAATATGTTAAGGTGTCTTTTTCATTCACTGGAATAGACCTAAAGTGGCAACCAACTATCTATAAAGAAAAAAAAAAATTGAGGAAATTAAATTATAGATATTAACAGATTTCATAAACTAGGCAAAAAGACATTTCATCAAAAGAAAAAGTGCTAGGTGATGATAAGAGCTGTTCCTTTAAAAATTATGTTGTATTTAACAAGGTACCAACAGGATGAAAACATGATGTTACGAACAAGAAATAGTGTGATTTCAAAGAATTCCTCAGCCCACTCAATTAAATCTACATTAACTAGCACCTGTATTTTTTCAAAATTCTTTATGTTGGAGTCTAGATTAGGAAGTCAATTATTTTTACTTTAAATATCAATGAAATAAGACAGAAGGTAAGAGATCCACATGCTTTGTGCAATGGTGTAGGCCCTACTCCTAGGGAAGGGATAAATATGAAGTGGGAACATACTGGCACTACAGAAACAAACCATAACATATCTTTCAAATATGTTTGCTACAAAATAGATTCATTCATTCACGCATTCATTCATTCAGTAGCTGTACTCTTTGTTCAGGTTCCTTTAACATTTTTCTGAATGAAAGTTATGGGTGGTGGGTAATCAGAGAGAGGTTCATTGAAGTTTTCTCTGTGCTAATATAACATGCGTGCTGCAACTACAGGCGTGCAAGAATAAACTGGATCGTTGATATGCAAACAAAGATTCCAGAAGACAAAATTTTTTAAGGAAAAGTTATTCACGTGATAATTAATAGATTTAGAAGTATAGTTATCCAACTCTGGATCACTTATGAATATCTGACTAGGTAAACTCTAACATTCATGGCTATTTGGGGGTATAGTTCTCATTTCTTAAAAAGAAAAAGCTCCAAAAATAGTATTCTTTTTCAGATTAGCTGATCAATAACTTCAGATTTGATTTCAGAATTTAAAACATACATACATTTAAGAATAACATTTCAAATAATATGTTTTTTGGTTCTTATTTGTCCCAAAGGCACTGTCATAGGTTAGTATCCGTACATATTGATATAGTTTCATCATGGTAGTCAACATCTGTATTTATGTTACAATAATGTACTATCCTAGATCTTTTAAATGAAATTTAAAGAAAAGTTGGGTTTCTGTTTCCTAGGCAAGAAAGAAAAGAAATTCTGGCAAAACAGTTAATATATTGAATCTTTACAGTGTTAAAAAAGCATTCTGCTAAAGAAATGTACCTTCTGTTCATCTTTTCTTAGTCAATATGCCTACTTCACAAAATGTTAAACTACTAATTCAAGTTGAAGAATATGAGAAAACTGATTTATATTTACATTTCTATTCTATCTAGTAAGCAGTTTTATTCTACATATGATAAGAACAGAAATACACACATCTAAAAATCTCAATGTGATGCACAGACTTCCTGGTTCTATTATTTCCTGAGAACATATAAACATACACACACACTCAACTTTTCAAAATCCACCAAAGAACTAGACATCCCATATCAGACTCTATATAAAAGCGTAGATAAAAGTCTGATATTTCTAGATGTGAGCAAAACATGGACACCCCAAAACAAACATCATCGGAACAAATCCTGAAATAATGAAATCAGCTTTCTAATTTATTTTATGTCTCAATCGGGTGTTTAATGAATGTTTACTGAGTAAATGGTTTAAAAACCAATAGGTTTAAAAACCAAACTAAAAACTTTCTACTCAAAATTTCTGAAAGCCCGTGTTAAGAGGATGCTTAGAGAACAACATGTAATCCAATGAATAGTCATCACATAAGGCATTTCCTATCTGGAAGACAAACATTTTTGGCAACTAGATTCTTCCACAAAAGATATGTAAATACTTTGATCTTGCCAAATAAAATGCATTATTACATATACTACATTAACAATTGGACTAGTATTCAATGCTGCCATTGTTTATATGAACGGTTCATTTAAAGTTTAAGTAGTTTAAAATTTATATATACCTCAACAAGTTGTGCTTTATTAAGTCCTGGTCTGGTTGGTAGCTTGAAGTGTCTTTTGTATCTCCTAAGTGTATTTACTTGTAATTGGTACAAATCAACCTAGAAAAAATTCACATATATGAGTTAGTTCATAATATATTTTGAAAATTTATTTCTGATATGTAAAACATTTCAACTTCAATATAATACATATTTAATTCCATTACTTTAAAAGACCACACAATCAAAACTATAATTGTATTAAATACTTTAATCTATCAAGGATAAAATATTTGAAGCAAAAATGTTATAAGACAACAGACCTCTAAGAATCATCAATTGAAAATATACAAGTCAGGCAGGGGTTAAAAACACAGCACTGTCAAGCTATTACCAGCCACTGCAACCGGTGCGCTCCATTCCCAGCCAGGGAGCTAACCCACTTGGCGTAGCAGACCTCTCCTGTCTTGCCTGCTGCTCCCCTCAGCAGGGTGTTTCAGTGGATCTGCCTGTTCTGTTCCCCACTCTGTCTCTGGTGAATTCTCTCACCCCCCCCTAACCCCCCCACCAACCTCTGGCCTACATCATTTTTAGGAAAGAAAATACACAAGTCAAACTGTGTAACTCCATGTTAACGGGCTGTATTTAATTTTGCTTTCATTTTCACATTTAAGTATTTTTAAAGTATGTCCGTATCTTTCTATAAAAGTCACAGGGTGGGCTATTTAAGATTCACATTTAACACACAAAAACTGGTATCTACCTCTGGAGTATCAATATCTTGAACAGGTGAATCTCCTCCGTCATCGTCACTCCCTTTTCTCTTTCTTCTGTTTCGAACACTCTGAATTAAGTTTTTATGATAATCACAAATGTAAAGATGCCTTGCCTGAAACAGAAAAGTTTCACAGACTGCTTACGATGGCAGTGAAGTACGTGCACTAACCAAGCACACAGCCTGTAGGAAATAAGAGACAGTCCAAGCAGGCCGTTCTCAAGACACAAGTTGCTTTCACTCTCAAATCCTGCACCCAGGACAAACATACCAAGTCTGGCGATACAGTTAAGAGGATTGTGGGGGTGGAGTGGGGAAGGTGCCAGCAAGGAAAGGAGGGAGCAGAGGACGACGAGAAATTCCAGCCCTCTGGGTTTTGTCGGCAAATTGCAGTGAGGGTGAACGAGCTCGGTTAGGTCACGTTTTCATTCTTTTTTTTTTTAACAAGGGGAAAGGACGTCCGCAATGACACGATCTGGTAGCATTTTTTCCCATGTAAAGAGCATACTTTAGTAACACAAGTGTGTGTCCTTACCGTTCTAACACGACACCCGAACTGCAGTTAACACGAAACGACCCAGCTCTACTAGGGAGCTGTGGATTTCATGTCCTAACTGCATGCAGACCTGAACGACAAACTCTTCTTTCTGAGTAACAAATGCGTTTATCTGCAGCGCGTCTTTCCAAACAAAGCAAAATGAATTATCCCAGTCCACCGTCCAGGCTGCTCCGGCCCCCGCCCGGGAACTGCTCGCGCAGGCAGAGAGCAGCGCAAACTTTCCCGAGCCTCTCACCACACGCCGTCTGCAGCGCTGCCCGGCAGCTCGGGCAAGGCTGCGGTTCGTAACGCAGCGGCTCGTCACGCCTTAAAATAAAAACTAAGGGCTGCGCTAAAAGCCCTTTTACTTGGAACCCAAGTGCAGGTTAAAAATACGCAGGGCGTGCGCCGGGCTCTGACATCTTGTTATTCATTTACCGCCAGCCGGCGCTCGGAGGGGCGCTCCTTTAGGGCTTGTTTGGAGAAGCCTCGCGGACGGTCCCCGGCACCGGCGCGCGGGGGACGGAGGAGGAAACCCCGAAGGCTGCCAGATCGGGGGGGCGGGGGGGGACACCGCAGAGGGTCCGCGCTCCCCGCGTCCGCAGCGGCTGCCCCGGAGGCGGACCCCGCGCCCCGCGCCCCGCAGCCGCTTCCCGCGCGCTCCGGGCCGGGCAGGGGCGGGACCGAGACGGTTCCAGGCCGCGGGGTCCGGTCCCGACCGGGCTCCGCGCCCCCGAACCCGGGGAGCGACTCCCCGGGGCCACTCGCCAGCCTCGGCAGCAAAACAAAGAAGGCGCCTCCATTCCAGGAGGAGCTGCCGGGCTGGAGAACACGACCCCGGGCCCTCGGCGCGGCGGCCCCCTTTGTTTGGCTTCGCGATCGCAGCCGAGGGGGAAGGGGGGCGCGGGGGGCGCGCGGGGCGCGGGCGGGGACCCCGGCGTGCCCAGGGGCGCGTCCGCGGAGGGAGGCGCCCGAGTGGCCGCCCTCGGGCCGGCTCCCCGCACCGCCCCGCGCCCGGCCCGCGGCAGCCAGGTCTTGGGGGGGCGCGCCCCTGAACCCCCGCCGCAGCGCCCCGGGGCGCGGGGCCGCCGTCCCGCCGCCACTTACGCTCTTGTCCAGCTCGATCTTCACCTTCTTCTGCGAGATGCTCTTCTGGATCCTCTTGCTGAAGCTGGCGTTGCCCGCCGCGCGGCCGCAGCGCTCGCCGTCCTCGCGCAGGCAGCACAGCTGCCCGGGGCCCGGCCCGCCGCGCCCGGGGGCCCGGCCGCCGCCCCCGCCCCGGCGCCGGGCGCCTCCGCCCCGCCGCCCGCCCCGGCCCCGTTCCCGGCCGACGCGGCGGCGGCCGCGGCCGCGACCACGGCGGCCACCGCGGCGGCCGCGTCCCCGCCGCGGCTCATCTCCTCGGGCGTGAAGCCGTTCATGGCCGGGCGCCGCCGCTCCGCCTCCGCCGCGCGGGGCCCCTCAGACGCCCGCCGGGGGGCGGCGACTCGCTCCGCGCCCCGAGTGCTCCGGCGGCGCGGCCGCGCGCGCGGCGTCCCCGGCCTGCGGGAGTCGGCGGGCGCCGGGCGGGCGGGCGGCGCTCGGGGTCGCGAGCGGGAGTCGGGGGCGCCGGAGCGGGACCCGCTCCTGTCACATGGAGTCGCCTCAGCAGTTGGCCCGCGGCGCCCCGCCCCCTCCGGCCCCTCGCCCCGCGCAGGCGCGAGGCGCCCGCTCGGGCCCCGCCCCCGCCGCGCGCCGCGAGGCACCACGGGAACTGTAGTTCTCTGCGGGGGAGTCCCCCTGAGCTCCGCCCCGGTCCGGCGCCCAGCGCGTTGGGGGAACTACTGATCCCAGCGTGCAGCGCGCGGCCGCTAGCCGGGCGTTTTCTAAGCACGAGGAAAACAGGGGCGAGTGTTTGGGTGGCGGGGCGTGCGCGGGCCCCGTCTCTCCCGGGAAGTTGGGGGGCGTTCAGGTCTTGGGGTTTGACAGAGTTGGTGACTCAGGAGAGGTCAGCCAACTCTTGAGGAGAAGCCCCAAACCCCGGGAGGCTGGAAAGGAGAAGGGAGAGGGAGGAAAAACAAGTTTCGGGATCGTTGTCGTCCGTGTGGAGACGATCGCGGGGTGGCCGCGTCCTCGGGGCGCGCGGGCCGGGAGCGCGGGCGAGGGGGCGCCCCGGGCCCTGCTCCGTGGCTGTGCTCCAGGCCACCCCGAGGCGCTACGGGGGCGCCCCTCCCGGCTCGCGGCCCGCCGCGGGCCTCCCCGGGTGCCCCCGCGCGCCGGCCCCTGCGGGGGACACACTCGCTCGTGCGAGCCGCTCCCCGAGGCGGAGCTACCCGCCAGTTGACAACAGGGCGTTTGGCCGCCACCCCCAACCTTTTCAGTTTCTCCTCGGGTGACCCTGGGGAGGGGCGGGGCTTAAGGCCCGGGAAGGGGAGGGGGGACCCCCCCAACACAGTCAGCAGAGGGAGCCTCGGAAACTTCCCAGCGATCGCCCTTTGGAGCAAGAGGGGAGAACGAAGGCGCATTTTCTGGGGGGTCTGCACGCACGTGTGCCCGGGGGGGCGGGGGGCACACTCGTGTGCTCGCGCCTGCGTGCACGTGGGCTCGCGCTGGTGCCGGGCTGGGCTGGAGGCTCCAGAGGCTGCTGTGACAGCTGCACCTTCGCTCGACACAGCCATTACTGACCAGCAGGTTGGCCCTGTTTTAACAATCCCTTATTCAAACGAAAATACAAAGCAGTAGGGTTTTTTGAAAGTTCTTTTACAGTTGCAGAGCAAATTTAGTGATAGAAAATTAGTGGTGGGTGATGTTTTTTCATGCAAATTTAAAGCCATCCATTCATTTCCATCTGTGCGCTTCCATCCTGGGATATGGCAAAGGGAAAAAAAACGAAGTTAAAATATTGCACAAGTTAAGTGGGCAAGAGAAAGATGCTGAATGGTAAGTAATTTGTGTTGTTTTCTTAAGCTACTTTGTTTAGTAGGATGTCTGCTGGCCCTACGTAGCGATGGACTATGGTTATTGCTACTGAAAATCTGGATTGTTAAATTTAAAAACTGATTTTAGTTATTGGACAACTTTTAAGTACGTTTGGAACAATCTGGAAATGTATTTTTTCAGGTTAAATTTTCTGAAATCTGTAGTTAGCATCTGAAGACAGTGGAATTTCACAGTTCCTAGCAGAAATTTTAAAAGGATATTGAATAGCTTGCCAGTAAGTTTTACATTAGTTATATGTCGAAATAATCTTTTGTATATGCTGGCTTAAATAAAATATAATACTGAAGTAAATTTTACCTGTTTTTATTTCCTATGTGGCTACTGGAACATATAAAACTGCACCTGTGGTTTACATTATATTTGTGTTAGATAATGCTGATTTAAAGTACTAAAACACAGAATAAGGATATCATTTGTGGATATATTAAATGGTGAAAATGAGCAGGAAGGAAGGGCCAAGATGGTGGTCATTTCTCAAGAGGAAGGCCAAGGGATAGTTTTCCATAATGGTTTAACCATGCTTCTACTGTATTTGTAAATTTTATTTATTTTTTAAAAATCTGAAGCAAATATAACAGAATGTTGGATTTTCACATTTTTCCCTGTGCATTTATGGATTCATAAAATCATTTATATTGTTTAGTTTTTTCCCTAAAAAGTTAAAAACCTATTCTGCAAAATGTGACCGAATCAATTCGTGTTTTAGTTAAGTTTCATATGAATTTTACAAAAGTGATGAATTGTGGCTATGCCTCCTGTTTTCAAAAGATCCAATAAAACACTCACTTTTTTGCATAGTAGGATCTTTTTCTAGGTTCTGGGGATATAAATAATTGGGAGAAGGTCCTAGCCATTTTGGAGCTTGCTGTGTAGTAGGGAAGACTGTAACTTTGCAAATATATGATACATGCTGCTAGAGACTGAATGTGTTTCCCTCAAATTCATATGTTGACCCTAACCTGCAATGTGACATTTGGAGACAGTGTTAGGGCAATGATTAGGCCATGAGGGTGGACCCCTGATGAATGGGATTAGTGCACTCACAAGAGCTCAGCACAGAGCTCCCTCACCACTTCTGCTCTGTGAGGGCCAAGTGAGAAGAGAGCAGTCTGTGAACAAGAAGCAGACTTATCAGACAAAAATCTGCCAGACCTTGATGGTGGACCTCCTGGTCTCCATAATTATGAAAAATAAATACATTTTATTATTTGTAAGCCACTTGATCTATAGATTTTGTTGTAGTGGCCTAAACAAAGACACTTGTACCAATAAAAATTAGAGAAAAAATGTACAGAAAAAAATTAGAGTTTAAAGTGTACAGATATAGCACACAAGAAATGATGCATCTCTGACAAATAGAAAGCATTCCTAGAGTAGGTGACATGTAAATTCTCAATGCCTATCTTTTCGGTGATTCTCTTATTCAGACAAAGAAATTTTCATACCAATTTCCTTGTTTACTTCTACAAATCTTCATATTCAGGGCAGGTAAAAATTCCTTGCTCCAAGTGTAATTCACAGCCAAGGTTGGAATCTGGTTTAGGGAAATTTTAAACTTGTATAATTTGAGGGGTCGTCTCTAAGGAAAAGAGATATACCATTGTGAATGTTATATAAGGATATAACATTGTGAATGCAGAATAGGGACAGGCCTTTAAAGGGGTCTGTCCAAGTGACTGGAGCTTAAATTCAGTAGATTTATGGTCCACCTACTTCAAAGTAGACAATGTGGAAATACAGATTTATGAAACCTATGTTATAGGGGAATTGTTGATATCATCAAAATATTTGCTTTCTGAGAGGGTTCAAATATGATTCTTAAAAAAGTATTTTCTTCCCTTTCCTCTAGAGCTTTGCACATGATTGAATTTTTTTCTGGTTTTATTATAAAATAAGCAAATATATAATTTTATTTAATTTACAAAAATATATAAATTGTCCATAATCTTTACATGAATGTGATTAGGAAATTGAAATGAAAAGGTTATGTAAAAATTGACATCATGGAGTCATTTTAAAATGGAATTAGAATAGTCATTTCCGAGAAAGTGCCTTGCTGTCTCGTTACTTGAACCTTTGCACTGG
This sequence comes from Talpa occidentalis, assembly GCF_014898055.3. Lineage (NCBI taxonomy): Eukaryota > Metazoa > Chordata > Mammalia > Eulipotyphla > Talpidae > Talpa > Talpa occidentalis. The sequence continues at coordinate 136,852,862 of NW_023604295.1, read as the reverse complement.
GCGAAACTGAAATTTGTTTGAGAAACCAAGCAAACACTTGTTTAAGAAGTCATCCCATTCACAAGGACTGATGAACCTGGACTGATGATTATTGCTGAAGACAGAGTCAGCAGTCAGCTAGGCGTAACCAAGGGCAGTGGACTTGTTGGCTACACCCATGAATTCTTCACTTACCTCATCTTTGTCTCTTCTTTCAATAAAACTCCTACCTTTGGTACCTCCTCAGGACACTGTTTGGGTTTCTCCCTGTATCTTTAGTCCCTGAATTACAATACTTTGTTCCCAGTAAATGTACTTTGCCTTTTAATTGCAAGAAAGACTTTCTATGTTTTATCATCATGTATTGCATTTGATAGACTCAGTTCATCTACATTTATATACTATTTATTTGCTTATAATATTCTCTTATGTTTTTAATGTATGCAAGGTGTGCACTGCTATTTCTCTTCATTCTTCATATCAGTTATTTTGTGCTGTCTCTTTTTTTTTTTGCTCAATTACATCAATGTTTTTTTAAAAATTGATTTACGGGGCCTCCCTTGTGGCGCAGGTAGTTGAGCGCAGTGCTGCGAAGCTATCAGCAGCCTCTGCAGTGCTGGTTCGATCCCCACTGGCTGCAGAGCAACCCACATGGTGTGGCAGGCCTCTCCTGTCTCGCCCGATGCTCCCCTCAGCAATGTATTTCAGTCAGTCTGCCTGTTCTGTTCCCCGCTCTGTCTCTGGTGAATCCTCTCACCCTCCCGCACATCTGGCCTGTACCCCAGCTCTTGTATAATTAAATAAATCTTTCTAAAAAATTGATTTAATGGGGTCTCTCTCTCAAAGGACCACAAAATAATTATTTCTGTTTTAGCCATGGTATTTAAGATACACGATTCAGTCCAACTAGAGAAAGTGTTCTATACATAGCAACAGTGACTTAGATAGGCACATAATGAGGAACTAACATTCTTTAATTAGTTTTCTGATTATATTCTATACTTGGTCACTTTAGCTACTTTTAATATTCTCTGTTCTCTTGAAAATCTTCCTTCTCACCTGGTTGGCAAAACTCAACCTTGATTTAATCCATTCTTAGCTGACTGCCCCTTGCTCCGCAATGCCCTACCATAGGTCCTTCCCCATCTCTAACTAGTAGTCTCTGACCTCAAAAGAATGGAGGGACCCAGGCTCCTGACCCCTCCAGGAGGTGCCCTTCGCCCAGCCTGGGTAACAGGATGGCTCCAGGAAGGATGAGAGTTGAAGGGTCTATAGCTGTGCTGGGACATTGGTTCCCCTCTTCCCCACGCCCGGATCTACAGGAACTGCAGGCATCTACAGCAGCATGCTCACACAGGACCCCAGACAGGGCAGGCCCACCACTCGGTGCTGGAGCCCCCCAGAACCAGACCTGGGTGGGCATTGCCCCTGCCTCAGGGATAAATACCGACAGGCCCTCTGCTCACCACTATCTATAACGCCTGGCTTCCCGACCATCTGCCTTGCACAGCACGAGGAAGGGACTGTGCTGTCCCCAGCCCTGACAAGAGGGTTTGAGCAAGAAACGCTGGGAAGACGGCCAGTGGGGCGGACTAAATGGAGGCTGTTGGGAGGACACCACCACAGTGCACTTGGGCTGGTGGAAGCACAGTCCCCCCAAAGTACCAGGAAGACATGGTGCCCTGAGGTTGCTTGGTGGTGAGATGGGAAGTTTGCCAGGTAGAGGAAGGGGCTTCCATGCAGAGTGGGCATTGGGGTGTTGCAGTCAGGTGGGTCAGAACTTAAAGGGTTCAAGTATCATCTCAGGATTTATTTCTAGGGGCAATGAGAAACCCCATATGGGACATTTCAGGGCTTTCGAGGGGTCTGGGGAAGTAGTTCTGTAACCTCTTTGCTACCACTTGTCACTGTGCACACTACACTTCTGCATTCTGAGTCACCAGAGCACACCATGCTGTTTCAGGTCTCTGCTTTCATGCAGGCTGTTTCTTCCTCTGCTAGTTGCTATTCCTTTTTCTTCGCACTATCTATCCTATTCATCCTTGACACCCTTCTCTGGAATCATCTTATTTCTGAAACCATGCTTTTAGAAAATCAAGCGAACCAATTATATCCTACTGGTACTCCTCACCTGAGGTCTGAACCAATTTATAAGCAAGACCAAAAGGTAGTTCAGGAGGAGCACCATAACATCTCCTTCACATAGATGATGCTGGCACAGGGAGTGCATCTCCCCTCCTTAAGCAATAATAAAGAGCCCGGAAATAAGTAGACTCACCCACCAAACCACAGAAAGAACCACAGGCTTCCTTTCTCTTGCCACCTGGCAGGGAACAGAGCAGAAGAGCACGTGCCATCTAAGGCAGCAGGCTTCCAAGAAGAAGGGAAGGAAGGGGCAGGAAGAGAAAAGCCCATTGTCTTCCCAAATTCACCAGAGAGTTCTGCTCCCCACTCTGTCTCTGGTGATTCCTCTCACCCTCCGCACCTCTGGCCTGCACCCCAGTTCTTATATGCATAAATAAATAAATCTTCAAAAAAAAAAAACCATTCACCAGAAAAGTCACCTTCTCAGGGCAGGAGTGAGGGAGGAACTATAGGTTTTCCTCTTAGCCTCTGTGATTAGACTTTAAGCCTAGAGTCCCTCTGAGAAGTGCTTCTTTGACAGGAGCTCAGTGTTCAACCAGAATAATTTTGTCCCACTTTCTGTCTGCTCTTTCCCCTTACCAATCCTGATCGCCCCTCTTCTGTGGACTCACCTAGATCATAAAGTGTGTGGGGTCAGTCTGTCCCCCAAGAAGGTGCTGAAATGGATCAACCACTTGAATCAACTTCAAGGCCAATTCTGTGCCAAAGGCTGAAAATTCACTTTCTATTATCTATAGTTCTTACTGCAAATGATATCTGGCTGCATTGTGCAACAGAACAAGCAGAGATTCCTTGTTGATTTCTAATGAAAACATAAAAATACTTCAGGAATAAAAGCATAAAATAATTTCAGTAATAAAATACCAGCAATACACGGATGTGTTATATTTGAATGTAACCCGGGGCCTCCCTGGTGGTGCAAGGGGTTGCGCTCAGTGCTGTGAGGCTGTCTGCAGGCACTACAGCACAAGTTCGATCCCCAGCCAGGAAGCAACCCATATGGCGCAGAAGACCTCTCATGATTCACCCACTGCTCCTCTCAGCAGTGTATTTCAGTCAGTGTGCCTGTTCTGTTCCCCATGCTGTCTCTAGTGAATCCTCTCACCTCCCACACCTCTGGCCTGTACCCCAGTTATTGTAATCATAAATAAATAAATCCTTGAAAAAAAAAAAAAACCTGAATGTAAACTGCTGCCCATAATCAAATTCCCAAAGAAAAGTTCTTCTTTTTTTTTTTTTTTAAGATTTTATTTATACAAGAACTGGGGTACAGGCCAGATGCACGGGAGGGTGAGAGGATTCACCAGAGACAAAGCAGGGAACAGAACAGGCAGACTGATGAAATAAACTGCTGAGGGGAGCAGCGGGCGCGACAGGAGAGGTCTGCTGCACCATGTGGGACCCTCGCCGGCCAGCCTTGATTGAAACAGCACTGCAGAGGCTGTGGATAGCTTCACAGCACTGCGCTCAACTGCCTGCGCCACCAGGGGAGGCCCAGAAAACTTACTTTTGCAAGTAAACTCTCTTTAAAAAGAGGTGCTTCCCACTGCCCACACAAAGTCAATCTATATACCCTTAGAGATTGCAACTTCAGGTTCCCTATATTCTGATTTTTAAGGAAGAATCACTCTACTCCATCCTTTGAGATCTTAGATTTCTTAGATTACTTCAGACCTCAAAAGTTTTTCTGCTCTAGTAACAACAAAGATAATTTCCTTTGTTCTAGTGCCTTCCTTAAGGACACTTAGGTCCAGGTACATCTCCATTCCTCTTTTATACCTGTTTATCCTGGAACTTGAGAGCTTGTTTTCACATTTTACATCTTTCTAGTTTGTTTCCACAGATTTCTCTAAGAGGTTACATATTCTCCTAAGGAAACTTCTCTCCAAGGCAATTCACCTGTCTTCCTTTACTTTGTTTTTATTCCACTATTACTATTCTGAAAAAAAGATCGAAACACACTGGTCAAACCACCCTCACTTCTTGATTTTCTGAGCTCACCTAGTTCCTAAACACAATATTCCAAGGATAGTCATTTTAATTACCTTCTTAGTCTTTGGTTTTGTAACAATTCCATGGAATTGTCTCTCTAAGCCAAACCCGTAAGATGCATATAAGAACATCTTTATAATAAGAACATCTGCTATTTATTTATAAAAATCTTCTCCCCTTCCATGAATGAAGCTATAATTTGATTGTAGAATGACAGGTAAAGGCACGGCCAAATATATGGAATTAATGAATTAAAATCAATCCGATAGGGAGTGACCCTCAAAAATCTGTGGTAGAGCCACATGAATCCAGGAGATTAGTACGTACTTTATTTTCTCTTTTAGCTCTGCAAGTCAATAAGAATATACATACGATGGATAGGACTTAGATATGCCCATCCACGCTGTCTAATTAGGACTAGCAGTAACAATTTAAAGGTGGAAGGTCAAACTTTAGTTCTTCATAGGACGCAAAATCTGGGTGCTCAGTTGCTGACCTGAAATCAGGCTAAACCTCTCATGTCTGATGGGTCTGCAGAGGGCAAGATTCCCTTTCCCCTCTACGCCTATCCCTGCATGTGAGAGTGTCCACAGCCTGTAGAAACCTGCTACCTCCCCACAAGGTGCTGCTGTTGGCTCTCTGAGATTTGTATTTGCTACGGAACACCTGGCCTTCACTTTACTGAGGTCTCCACAGGTCTTTTTTTTTTTTTAAAAAAAGGCCTGTTAAATAATATGAAACAATTGGAAAATAAGACCTAAGACATCACATAGTTTTGCTGAGTCAAACTTGACCTGTGAAGCTGGGGCTTTGCTTATTTAGGCTAGCCGGCAAGGCCCACCTGTATCTGTTGGATCTAATCATCTTTTTAAAGATGTTCTCTTTGCTGAGACGCATATGTTTTGCTTAATGGCTAGCAGAGACCTCTAAAAGGCGCTTTTTGTATATCACTGTAAATTCTAGAGCCCACCAAAATAGTGGTGAAAGACCACTATGATCTCTAAGTTTTAAAGTCACTCAGAGAGCACAGCAGTTAAAAGCAAACAGTTTAAGTGTAAAAAACCTACCACATTGTAGAGTATAAACCTCAAAGGATAAGGTAAAGAATTCACATGGCTGTGCTTACTAAATCACTGAGAAAATTTACCTTACCAGCTCACTCCAGAAGTCTCAATCCCTCTGTGTTTCATCTCCCATCCACCTCACTTTTTGTCTTATGATGATTTAAGTCAACGCACCAGACTGGGGACCTTAAAGACACCTGTTAAATGTGGGCCTCCTTGGTGGTGCAAGGGGCCAGGGAGCTGACTCACATGGTGCAGCAGACCTCTCCTGACTCACCTGCTGCTCCCCTCAGCAGTGTATTTCAGTGGATCCTCCTGTTAGTTCTCTGGTGAATAGTGAATCCTCTCACACCCCCGCACCTTTGGCCTACACTCCAGTTCTTGTATGTATAAATAAATCTTTCTAAAAAAAAAGGCCTGGGGCCTCCCCGGTGGCGCAGCGGTTGAGCGCTGGGTTGTGAAGCTGCCCGCAGCCTCTGCAGCGCCGGCTCGATCCCCGGATCCCCGGCTGCTCGGCTGCTCCCCGGCCACCGGAGGAGGGTCCCACATGGCGTGCAGACCTCTCCTGCCACCCGCTGCTCCCCTCAGCAGTGTACTTTGGTCCTTCTGACTGTTCTGTTCCCCGCTCTGGCTCTGGTGAATTCTCTCATCCTCCCGCGTTTCTGACTGTACCCAGTGCTTGTATAAATAAATAAATAAATAAATCTTAAAAAAAAAAAAAAAAAAAAGGCCTGTTAAATAATATGAAACAATTGGAAAATAAGACCTAAGACATCACATAGGGAAATTAAATATCTTCGCTGTTGTAATGAAATAGAGAAATGACTTATATAGTTGGCAACTGAGCTTCCTAGTACTAAAGCCCAGAATTAGAGAGCTAACCTTTCAACCAAAAGGCATATCCACACAAGCACTTATATTGGTGTTGGATAGGGTGGCAGAGGGGGCATCGAGGGATTCCTTAGATAGTTCCCCTATTTTCTGCTATCCTGGCAATGCATTACAGGAAGTAATTTTTGGAGGAAAATAAAAATACCCAAAGTATTTTGTCCCTCATTATGCTGAAAGCTGCAATCATACTTCCCTCTTTTACATGGAAGGATAAAAAAGTCCATTTTGGAAGCTGGGGACTGCTTTCAAGATCAATCACTGCTATTAAGAAATTGATTTATTCAATTAACTGAGAATTTTTGAGATTTATTTATTTGTGCATATAAGAACTGGAGTGTAGGCCAGAGGTGAGGGGTGGGGAGAGGATTCACCAGAGTCAGAGTGGGGAGCAGAACAAGCAGACTGAAATGCACTGCTGAGGGGAGCATCAGGTGAGACAGGAGAGGTGGGCTGCACCATGTGGGTCAGCTCCCTGGCTGGGGTTCAAACTTGTGCTGCAGTGGCTGGTGATAGCTTCATAGCTCTGTGTCCTTAAACACTATACCACTAGGGAGGCCCCTCAATTAACTGAAATTTACAGACACATATATGCTAAACACACTATTAAAGGAGAACAGAAGCAGCATGTCTCTGACCTCTTGGAGTCTAGTTGAGGCCATGAATACTAAAGTAATAAGCAAATACACTTGCTATTACAGATAGTGATGAATGTTATGAAAGTTGGCTATTACATTTAAACTGAAATCTGAAATGAAAGAGCCAATGATGATGAGAAAGGGAGAGCATTCTAGACAGCAGGAATAGCTGGTGCAAGAGTATTGAGCCCAAAAAGATTTTGGTGTGTTTTAGGAATGAAAAGAAAGTGAACAGGTGAGTGGTAGGGGATGAAGTTAGAGATGGGAAGAAGGCAGGTTACACAGGCCTTGTGTGCAAGGGTGAAATGTTAATCTTATCTGAAATGTCGGCCATCGTAAAGTTTCATCTGGGAAGTGATTGATCCAAGTTTTGAGATAATTCTCCCTATTCTGCGGAGGATGGATTATTAAGACTAAGAATTCCTGGAATCAGGGAAACCGGTGCAGAGTCTGTACCTGTACTCTGGGTAAGAGATTATTTTGTGTGGCCTCCCCTGGTGGCACAGGCGGTTGAGCACCACACTGTGAAGCTGTCCACAGCCTCTGTAGCACTGGTTCGATCCCCGCCGGCCAGCGAGGGTCCCACATGGCGCACCCGCTGCTCCCCTCAGCAGTGTATTTCTTCAGTCTGCCTGTTCTGTTCCCCACTCTATCTCTGGTGAATCCTCTCACCCTCCTGTGCATCTAGCCTGTACCCTGTTTCTTGTATAAATAAATAAATAAATCTTAAAAAAAAAAGAGATTATTGTGGTTTGAACTCACATGATCGTAGATATGAAAATAGTACAGAGATTCAAAATCTATTCTGGAGGGAGAACCGAGGCTGCTTTTGAATATGGCTGAGCCAAGCAAGGTGGTGTGCAGCACAGCATGCTGAACTGGTTATGCACATTAACTTGGCATCTGGAAAGTTATCATCTCACTCATGGGTCCCGGTTATACAGCCCTACCGAACTCATGTAGGTGGAAGTTTTAAAAGATCAAAGTGAGCATTGGAGGAGAGAACAGGTAGAAAGCTGAGGTGAATAATGTGATCTTTCCTTATAGAGGAATCCAGATGGATTAAAACTAATCTGGCCAAACACTGCTGCTCATATGTGTTTTCTGATGAGTTACTATCTCAAGCAATTTACTCCAGAAATAAAAGTACTTGTATTGTGGTTGCTATGCAAAAGGAAAAAAAAAAATGCTATTTATTAAGTAATGAATCACTGGCCGCCTGTAACTGAATACCTATTCAATAGTGTTACTAGTTTATTTTTCTAAAATAAGAAGATTGAGAGAAGATGGCTAATGGTATTGCTTTAGAAACTCAAATGTTGGGTTTCACATCAAGGAATGTGCCTTTCTCTTCTGCTACTCAGAGTAGCATTCTCGTGGTTGATTTGAACAAGGTATATATATATTTTTTAAAAATTTATTTATTTATGCATACAAGAGCTGGGGTACAGGGGTGGGGGGTGTGAGAGGGTTCAGCAGAGACAGAGTGGGGAGCAGAACAGGTGGATCCACTGAAATACACTGCTGAGGGGAGCAGCGGGTAAGTCAGGAGAGGTCTGCTGCACCATGTGGGTTCCTCCATGGCCGGCCCTGGCTTGATATCGTGCTACAGTGGCAGCTGATAGCCTCATAGGCTGCATCTTAACCCCTTGCGCCACCAGCGGGGCCCGAACAAGGTATATTTAAAGGTAAGACTGGAGAATGGTTACTGGGTGGGCAACAATTATCTAGAATAAACTAGATATTAAAAGAATGAGAGAAGGAATAGACCAAGGCCACACCTTTACACTTATTGAAACATGAAAAATTCTTTTAGATGTTAGTAGAAATGAGTTATTGATCTTAATGACAGTTTAAAAATAATCCCATCTTTTATAAATCTAGGAAATGTAATATGTTCACATACTACAAATTCATTCAGTAAACAAATTCACTCAGTAAATATTTGAGCTACGATGTGGTATATATTCTGTGCCTTCAAGAAATTTCCAAACAATTCTGTGTGTTTTATGTTCTATTTTATAAAGTCTCATAGGCATTCTTTTTTGAAGTTATAACAACTCTGTGTGCAGTTAATTTTTATCTGACAAAGAAATTAAGAGTGGTAGACCCTGTAGATCTGCTAATACTGCTCCCAACTACATTTCAGTGTTTCCAGGCAGATTTATGGCTTCAGAATCTGCCTTTCTCTGCCTGGGGGCTTTCTCTCAAGTCTGGAAGGCAGCCCCGTTCCTGTGTAGTCAGGGAATTTGGAAGTGCCTGGGAATTATCAGCCTCCTCTCTCAGCAGCCCTCACTGACTGGATTTGTTATATAAATACCCAGCTCTCTAGCCCTTCAGGTGGGATAACTTTGAGGCTTGTGCTGGACAGTCTCAGAGTTTTCCCGTGGGATTATGTTCAGGTCATTACCAATGGTAACCGGCTTGATAAGATCCCCTTTATTTACAGCCTTCCCTTCTTTGTCTCACTTCCCCCACTCCTACCAGCGTTTCCTGACCCCTCCTGTTAACTACCTGCACTCAAATCTAGTCTTGGGATTAGAGGGGCGTTTTCACAAGGTTATTTCCCCAATACCCGGCCCTCCGCTCAAGTGCTTGGTTCACTGGGTGGGCACCTGATTTAAGCCAAGCCAGCTGGAATACTTCCCAGGGAATTTTGTTCATTCTGAAACAAGGGAAAAAGAGCACTCTTGGTGGTGGTTTTTTGTTGTTTTTTTTTGTTGTTGTTGCTTTTTTCCTGTCTCTGAATTTCCAGTATATCTAAGCAATATTTTGGAGACTCACAGGCTTAAATGTTTTCATGAAGTTACTGTGTTTTAGGATGCTGCAGTGGCAAGAGGCATACGCAGGGTGGGAAGCAGCGCTGGCAGTGGAAGAAAATAGGTTCCATTAGAGCTTGGAGATAAACCCACTCTCTGAGTAGGAACTTAAGGACCTCAGGAGGGAGGCGGGCTTGAGAAATACACATGCTTTAGGCCAAAGCTTGACAGCCCCCCCCCATTAAGGCTCCTTTACATTTGCATGGAGTTATTTGACTTCAGTTGGGGGATTTTGAGAATAGACTTGTTTTTGATCTCATACTCACCAGGGAGAGCAGACTCTTGATTGTGTGGTTATTCTACGTTTATTCCATTCCCAAGATCCTTGAGATGACAACCTGCCCAAAACCAAAACCAAAAAAAATGTGGGCATGAGATATGCCTAGAGGTTACGGGACAGAATTCTGCTGTGTCTGTACTAGGGTTTGATGACTGTCCAGCGACTTGGTTTATGAAATTCCTAGAATGACTGTTGAACTTTTCAACAAAATTAAGTCACCTCTTCAATTTTCACTATCCTTTAAATTTTCAGTTTGTCCCTCTAGATGTAAATACTTTATTAGTCTGATCTTCACATTTTAGTTATTAAGAATTCTAGGCTTTAGGGCCTCCCTGGTAGAGCAAGGGTTTAAGATGCAACCTATGAAGCAATCCACAGCCTCTGCAGCACGAGTTTGATCCTGGCCGCCCAGCAAGGGTCCCACATGGCACGGCAGACCTCTCCTGGAGTCTCACCCGCTGCTTCCCTCAGCAGTGTATTTCAGACAGTCTGCCTGTTCTGTTCCCCACTCTGTCTCTGGTGAATCCTCTTATCCCCCGCATCTCTGGCCTGTACCCCAGCTCTTGTATGCATATATAAATAAATCTTAAAAAAAAAAAGAATTCTAGGCTTTATATTTGAATGGTATTTCTACAAATATATCTGAAAATCTCTATTGTTTGTGAATTTATTTTTAGATACAATCAAACCAGTAAGTATTATAGCAACATTTTTTAGGGAGTAAAGTTGTAAATATTTCATTTTTATATTTTCTATACTGGAATTTACAATATTTAGTCATTCCCAAACGTAGGTATAAGATCAGCATGGTACTAGGATATCACAAATTTACTTTAGCTGGAAACACCTACAAAAAATAGATAAAAATTTTCCAAAACATTTACAAAAGAATTATTTTCCTATTGTAAGAAAGCAATAGATATTTTGCTAAATATGGGCCCACTGAACAATGCTAGTATGAGAGCTGCTGACACTCTTAACCACTATTTCCCAAAATAGCTTTGTTGTATTCATTTCCTCACAAGTGATCCCTATATTTTCATACTGCTAAAATCTAAATTGTTGTTGACTGTTTTGAACGCGGGGTTCTGCAAATGAAAAATAAATCACTGGTGTTTTTTTTTTAAGTTTTATTGGGGTGTGCTTACATATCATAAATTTCACCTATCGTATGTGCACAGTTCAGTGATTTTTTTTAGTGAATTGATACATTTGTGCAACTCACACCATAATCCAGTTTTAGAACATTCCTTCACCTGGAAAGTTCCATCATGCCTATGCCGTTAGTTCCTATTCCCTCCTCCAGCAATAGGGTCATCACTGTTCTTTCTATGTCTATATACTTGATTTTCTAGACATTTTCGATCTCTGGAATCACACAATATGTTGTTTGTGGCTTCTTTCACTTAGATTAACATTTAAGGGTTCCACCATGTGTAGCTTGTATCAGTGCTTATTCCTGTTGCCTCCTCCTCTTTTTTTTTTTTTTATTTTTTAAAGATTTATTTATTTATATAAGCACTGGGTACAGTCAGAAGCATGGGAGGGTGAGAGAATTCACCAGAGCCAGAGCCGGGAAAAGAACAGGCAGACTGACAGACGAAGGACACTGCTGAGGGGAGTAGCGGGCGGCAGGAGAGGTCTGTCGCGCCATGTGGGATCCTTGCTCGGTGGCCGGGGATCGAACCAGCGCTGCAGAGGCTGCGGGCAGCTTCGCAACCCAGCGCTCAACCGCTGTGCAACCGGGGAGGCCCTATTTGACCTTTTTTTTTGACCATTACAAGTAATACTGCTATTAAATATTTACATTATTTTTTAAATGGACATAGGTTTTATTTCTCTTGGGTAGATGCCTATGTGTGGAATTGCTGGGTAACTATGTTTAAATTTTGAGAAACCACCAAAATACTTTCTATAGTGACTATACTTTTACATTCCCACCAATGATATGTGAGTATTCCACCTTTTCCACATATTCACCACTTGCTATTTTTGTCTTTACTATACTCATCCTAGTGGTTGTGGAATGGTATCTTATTGTAGTTTGAGTTTGTATTTCCCTAATAATGAATGACATTAAACATTTTCATAAGCTTAGTAGCTATGATATAGACTTTCTAGCACAAATTTAAAACCCAGTTAGTACGTATGGGATGAACCTTTGCACATGCACATATCTGCATATGCATGCGCACAAGTATGTAACTAGAACCCCCATCATATTATAGCATGCCTGGTATGTTAAGGTTTTACACAAATCGTTACTTTTATCAATTTCTGAACAAGGAAAGATCCTTGCTTAAGAAGACTACTGGCAATGAGTTCTCTCAGCTTATGTTTGTCTGAAAGCATCTTTACTTAATTCTTGAAAGATTTTCCCCTGGATATAGAAGTCGAGGTAAGCAAGACGGTTTTTTTTTTTTCCTTTTTCCCTTCAGCAAATTAAAAATGGCATTTATGTCTTCTGAACTTATGTTTCATCTGTTTTAAAGTCTACATTAAGACATTCTTTTTTCAAAATTGACTGTTTTTCCTCTGGTTCTTTAAGATTTTTCTCTCTCTCTAGTGTTCAAGTTTTTAATTTTGATATGCTCCAGATGATATCTTCTAGAAGAGGACACTGACCTTCTCTCTACTAGGCAGAATCAAGCCTTCTAACCAGTAGAAGGATAAAAGTTTGATTCCCTGGATCCAACAGAGAGATTGAGCGATATGTATTCAGACTGGACTGTAAAGATTAAGACCCAGTTCACCTCTGGCTTATTCCTCTGGCTTCTGATTAAGGGCATGGCAGTCTTTGTCTCCTGAAGGACTATAAAATTGATTCATTTCTGCTCATTGAAGGTTTTGAGTTTTTCTCTCTAAATTCCTTCCACAGAGCTTCAAAATGTGGCAAATGTCTTCAGGAGACCAGTCTCCATTTGTAGCAGACCCTCTCCTTCTAGTTAGAATTTTGTATACAAAACACTATGAAATGCTCAGAGATTTCACCTTGTTAGAAACTTCTGGCACAACACTCTAGACTCCCATACCGTATACCTCTGAGTTCAGCACATCTCTGTGGGAAATAGATCGCTATGCATATTTAGGGGTCTTCCAGCTTATCACTGATTGTGCTAACCCCACACAACTATCAAAAGTTTGCTGGATTCTCTTTCCTTTGGTAAAAGAAAATCTGGGCCAAGTCAGATTGCTTCTCAGTTCCAAGTTTAACACCTACACACTGTTCTCAAAAATCATCACACCTGGGGACCTCCCCTGGTGGCGCAGCGGTTGAGCACTGGGTTGTGAGGCTGACCGCAGCCTCTGCAGCGCCAGTTCGATCCCCAGCCACCGGCGAGGGTCCCACCAAAAAAAAAAAAAAAAAAAAAAATCATCACACCTGGGAAGAGCTCTTCCCTGTCTGGAATTTTAGTTTGAAGTATTTTCTGATTGCTTCAGTGGATTTAAAAAATACCTTTGCAAGGTGTCCTTTCGAAAGTGAATAACTTTACTAAGACATTTGTTCATAATGATGCACAAAAATAGTTGATTTTTTTAGAAATCAAAACTATTTTCTGACCATTTCTTTTTTTTTTTTAATTCTTTTTTTTTTTTTTTAAGAGGCATGTATTTTATTCATTTATTTGTTTATACATGCACTGGGTACAGTCAGAAGTGCGGGAGGGTGAGAGAATCCACCAGAGCCAGAGCGGGGAGCAGAGCAGGCAGAAGGACCAAAGTACACTGCTGAGAGGAGCAGCGGGCCGCAGGAGAGGTCTGCGCGCCATGTGGGACCCTCCTCCGGTGGCCGGGGAGCAGCCGGGGATCGAACCGGTGCTGCAGAGGCCGCGGGCAGCTTCGCAACCCAGATCTCAACCGCTGCGCCACCGGGGAGGCCCTATTTTCTGACCATTTCTCATTGAAGAGGTCAATAACAAAATGAAAGGCTTTCATTATTTTTTTTAGCCTGCACTTTCATTTCTTCAAAACTATATTGTTGAATTACATCATTAAAATGAATCTCTGGAGTGAGTGGGTATATAGTCAGGACTCAGAATCAGTGAGTTTCCTCCAAGAAGTTCTGTCTGTTTAATAATACTCCAGTGTGCTATCCTTCCTCTCACTGCCTTCGAAACCATTTAAAACTATTAAACTTCAATATAGGACTTTGAGAAACTAGTATGTGTGGAGAGTAGTTTTCCGTTTTTTACATTAACTTGAGAGAACAATTATTTTATATGCAACTAAGTTTATATTAAATTTTGGTTAACTGAATGTCTCTTTGCTCCAGGATTTTCTAATTTGATAATCAGATTGTGAAAAGTACAAATTTTTAGGTTAACTGACTGAACAAATGATATTCAATAGCTAGAACCCAGATCATTTCTACACAATTTTGTCAAATTGACACTGCTGTAGATAAATTCCAAGTTTAGCCAAAGATTAGCTATTTATATATATATAGGACAGGGGACCTACTTTGGGAACTGCTTCAATCCTAACTCATAATAGTCTATTGTTAAATATTTATGCTATTATCACTTCTGAGATGCTAAACTCAGACAAAGTTTGGTAAATAGTGATATATTAGTTATTATGAGGGGCGGGGAGAGAGGGGAGAACCTGGTAAGATCATTTTTTTAAAAAAAGATTTATTTATGCATACAAGAGCTAGGGTACAGGCCAGAGGTGGGGGGGGGGTATGAGAGGATTCACCAGAGACAGAGTGGGGAGCAGAACAGGAGGATCTACTGAAATACACTGCTGAGGGGAGCAGAGGGTGAGACAGGAGAGGTCTGCTGTGCCATGTGGGTAGTTCCCCGGCCGGGAAACGAACTAGTGCTGCAGAGGCTGCGGACAGCTTCATAGGCTGTGTCCCAACCCCTTGCACCACCAGGGAGCCCCGTAAGATCATTTTACTGGAAGACCTAAATCGACAGCAATATTATGTGATCTAAAGTTTGCTCTATATAGATTAGGACAGCTATAAACTCTTACTTCATCAAATATTATTTTTAATGTAACTAGGTTCATAGCTAATTTGTGTTGTTATCTCCAAAAGATTTCCTGGGCCTCAGTGGCCTTGCTTAGGGCCAGCCCTGTTTGGCCGGACATTTACCCACAAGGGATGGGTAACTTTGAGTGTTTTATTGGAAAACTATTATCTTTACTTAATCTATGCACACTATCCTATTAAAGTTCTTTCACAGTAAGAGTATGCTTTGTCTTTATTCAGCCGTTGGCAGAACCTATTTAGAATGTGCAAGTTTCAGGGTCCCAGGGTGCCCCTCAGTCTGTACACTAACATTCACAGAATTACAGCATCTTACAGAGCTGAATGGCACCTTAGAGTAGCTCCCAGACCTCATTAACCAGTTTTGCCAATCAAAACCATAGAAATGTTGAGTGCACAATTCAAAATGATGAGTTTTGCTGGATTTCAGTTTGTACATTTTTTGTGAAGAACATAAACACTTTTTCTTATCTTTTAGAGAGATGCATCATTCTAATAAAAATTATCTTGGGAAATTATTTTTAGAGTATATGTAATTGATGTGTTCCTGAAAAAAAAAAAAGGGGTCTAAAGCTGAGTTTCAGAAATACAATCATATCTTCCTAGTTAGAACCATAATGAGATTAGAAATAGAATGACCTTGGTATTCCTCTTTATAGGGCATTTTAGTGTTCTGACAGTTACAAAAGTATGCTGAGTAATGCATAATAGTGGACCAGACCTCTTGTGTATTTAATCCATTTTTCCAGGGCTATATATGGGACTAGATTTTTCTTTATGCTACCAGGTGTGAGGTCCCCGTGCCTGCAGTTTTCACAAAAACAAAAAAGGGCTCTTCTGTCAGACTGTCTAGAGCTCACTTAAAAGAAACCTTATTTCACGGGCATCCCTGGTGGTGCAAGGGGTTAAGACGCAGCACTAGGAAGCTGCCCACAGCCTCTGCAGCACAAGTTTGATCCCGGGCCAGGGAGATACCCACATGGCGCAGCAGACCTCTCCTGACTCACCCACTGCTCCCCTCAGCAGTGTATTTCAGTCAATCTGTCTGTTCTGTTCCCCACTCTGTCTCTGGTGAATCCTCTCATCACCCCATACCATCTGGCCTCTACCCCAGTTCTTGTATGCATAAATAAATCTTTAAAAAAAAAACCTTATTTCATTTATCACTTTACTGTGATCCTCAATGTTAGTTCTACATCTGGAAGTACCTCCTGAGAATGAAGTCTTGGTGCCCATGGTCAATGCAGATGAGATACAGAAATGCTTTCCTGCTCCCCGTTGCGATGAGTTAAGAAGGGAAATTGGCCTCAGCTGAGCTGGTTTCTTCTGGGGGCTCTAAGGGAAGGTTCCACACCTCTCTCCTTAGGAGGTGGATGACCGTCTTCTCGCCCCACCTCCTGGCGCAGAAACAGTCGGTGTGAGCCCCACCCTAGTCCGGGACGACTTCATCCTAATTACCTCTGCAACGACTCAATTCTCAAACTGTACCATAAATGCACAGAAACCCCAGCCGACGAGGTAAATCACGTTATGTCACATTCCAGCAGCGACAGGCGCATCACCAGTGCGTCGTGGCTTTTAAATTTTATTTTTAAATTCAGTGCCATCGAGTCCGGGCACCATGTTGGGCGACCAACATCCATTTCCAAGGGAATTAAAAATATATATATTTGTACACGGGGCAAAAAAAAAATCTCTTAAAAAACTAGACTTTATTAGTAAATCTAGAGAATCAGCTGCCATGGAGAGGCCCCCGGCCAGGGGGTGCCCGGCCGCGGCGAGCCCCCGCGCAGGCTCCACGCTCCTCACAGCAACTGCCGGCGCTGCCGAGGGCCGCCGGGGCGAGCGCCCCCAGAGCCAAGCGCCCCAGAAAACCAGCGCCCGAGACGCCGCCGCGGGTCGTACCTGGGCCCAGCCGCGGAGACGCAGGAAGCCGGAAGCTGACACTCGGGGCGCGGCGGGCGCCCGGGGCCTCGGGCCGCGCCCCCCGCGAGCAGCCGGGCGAGGGGCGCGGCGGGCGGGAGCCGCCGGGGCTCCGGGGCGCCTCAGGGGCCCCCCGACGCCTCGCACCCTCTCGGAGGCGCAGCCGGGCGGGAGTGGCGGGCCGGCCGCGGCCGCCGCCGGGGACCCGGCGCCGAGGACGGGGCGGGGCCCGGGGGAGGGGGGACCCCGCCCGCCTGCCGCGGGGCGCCCGGGCTTAGCGCGCGGCTTTGACACCCGGGGCGAGGGGAAGGGTGGGGGGCCCGGGGCAGCGCCGGCGGCGGGAAACGCCCTCCCGGCGGGCGCGTCGCTAACCGCCTCAGCAGCCGGCCCGCCGCTTCCCGCGGTGCCCGCGCCCCAGCCTCCCCCCAGGGGTCGCTCTCGGCGCCCGGCAGGGGCGGCCCGGCGGGCAGGGTCCCCGCCGCGAGCCGGGAGCCGAGCGGCCGCGAGAGGAGGCGCGGGCGGGCGCCCTCCGTCCCCCGAGGGCCCGCGAGCGGAGCCGCCGCCGCCCGCCCCCGGGACCCGGCCCCCGCGGCCCCGCTCGGTATTTTTAAATCTGGCGGGGATTTCCCTCCCGGGCCAGCCACGCCCCCCGGCGGCCACCCCAGCCAGTCAGCGGCAGGCCCGCCATTTTTCAAACCCGTCGCTCGCCGCCAATCAGGGTCGAGCGCTGCATTCCTCCCCTGACCGGTTCTAACGGGTCTGGGAGTTAACGACCCGGGCGACCCACCGAACCTGCTAGGCTGAGGCTGGGGGGGCGGGCCCGGCGACACTCCGGCCAATCGGGAGCGTTCGTGGCGAGGGGGCGGGACCTGCCCGGGTTTGAATAATCCCCAGAACCAATCGGCGCGCCGGGGGCGTGCCCGGAGGCCCGGCTCGTCAAGTTGCCGTGGCGCGGAGAAGTCTGCAAAACAAGAGGCTGCGGGCAGCGTTAGCGAGAAACCAGTTCTCGCCGGAGCCCGCGGGAGGAAGCGCGTGTGGAGCCGCCGCTCGGCAGGACTCTGAGGAAAAGCTGCCCCAGGCAAGAATCCCCCCGGGCCGCCTGGGGTTCCTGGGCCTCCGTGCGCGCCCCGCTCGCCCCAGGCCCGCCCGGGCGCGGTGGTTCTCGGGGTTCGCGCCGGCGAGCGGAGTCGGGGTGGCGGGGCGGGAGGCGAGGCCGCCCCTGAGGGGGGCTCGCGGCGTGGAAGCCGGGCGGCCTCCCGCCCGGAGGGGGGCCCCGGGGGCGCTCGCGCCCCCCGCGGGGCCGGGCCGGGGAGGGCGGCGGCTCGGGGGGCCCGCGCGGGCGGGGCGCGGCGCGCGTTTGGGCGGGAAGCGGGGGCCGCGGCGCCCACCGCCCGCTGTCGCCGCCAGGTCGCGCCGCCGCCAGCATGGGCAAGGGAGACCCCAATAAGCCGCGGGGCAAGATGTCCTCGTACGCCTTCTTCGTGCAGACCTGCCGCGAGGAGCACAAGAAGAAGCACCCGGACTCGTCCGTGAACTTCGCCGAGTTCTCCAAGAAGTGCTCGGAGAGATGGAAGGTGCGCGGGGGGCGGGGGCCGCGGGGCGGGGGCCGGGGGGCGCGGAGGGGGCCCGGGGCGGGGCGGCGCCCCCCGCCCGCCGCCCTCAGCCCGCCGCCCGCCCGCCCGCAGACCATGTCCGCGAAGGAGAAGTCCAAGTTCGAGGACATGGCCAAGAGCGACAAGGCCCGCTACGACCGGGAGATGAAGAACTACGTGCCGCCCAAGGGCGACAAGAAGGGGAAGAAGAAGGACCCCAACGCCCCCAAAAGGCCGCCGTGAGTGTCCCCGCGGCCCCCCCCCGCCCCCACCGGCGCCCGGCGCGGCGTTAACCCTTGCTCCCCCGCAGGTCCGCCTTCTTCCTGTTCTGCTCCGAGCATCGCCCCAAGATCAAGAGTGAGCACCCCGGCCTGTCCATCGGGGACACGGCCAAGAAGCTGGGCGAGATGTGGTCCGAGCAGTCCGCCAAGGACAAGCAGCCGTACGAGCAGAAGGCGGCCAAGCTGAAGGAGAAGTATGAGAAGGTGCTTGTCTGGCCGGCGGGAGCGCGTTCGGCGGGGCGCGGGGTGCCTCGGCCGGGGCCCCAGCAGGTAGAGGCTGAGAGGCGCGCGCCCGGCAGGTAGCCCGCGCGCGCCCGCCAGCCATGTTCTGAGGAGACGCTCGGCGGGGCGCCTTCTGGGTGGCGGAAGCCGGGGCGCGGGTATTGTGTGGCGAGGTGCCCTGCTGGGCTCGCCGTGCGAGAAAACTCGAGGGCCGGGTGCCGGGTTTTGTGGACACAGCTGAGAGGTGAAGTGGGGGCGTGAGGTAAACGGATGTTGGTGGTGGAGGGACTGACGTCCGCGCGCGCGCAGCCCCGCTGTGCATCCCGAGCTCTCCAGAGCCGGGGCGCGACCGCTCCCAGCACCCAGCCCGCCTCTCTCTGAGAGCCCTGCGGACAGGCGCGGGGGTTATTGGTCAACACGCTTAGGTTGGTGGTGGACCGAGTGGCTTGTGCCGTTGAGCAACGAGGCCGGATGCTGATTTTGTTTTATTTTTTCCCCTCCTTCAGGATATTGCTGCATACCGCGCCAAGGGCAAGAGTGAAGCAGGAAAGAAGGGCCCTGGCCGGCCAACAGGCTCGAAGAAGAAAAATGAGCCAGAAGATGAGGAGGAGGAGGAGGAGGAGGAAGAAGACGAGGACGACGAGGAGGAGGATGAAGATGAGGAGTAAATGGCTGTCCTGTGATGGTGCGCGTGGCGTGTGCATGTGTGCTCGGCAACTGTTTTGCTAAGAATGTGAATTCAAGTGCAGCTCAATATTAGCTTCAGTATGAAAACTGTACAGATTTTTGTATAGCTGATAAAGATTCTTTGTAGAGAAAATACTTTTTTAAAAATGCAGGTTTGTAGCTTTTTGAGGGGCTACTACGTACAGTTAGATTTTAAAGCTTCGGATGTTGAATGTTTCTAAATATTTAATGGTTTCTTTAATTTCTTGACTTGTGTTTGGTAGCACAGCAAACTTGTAGGAATTAGTATGGATAGAAGATTTTGGGTTGTTTAGAATGTTACATTTTGGTTTTTTAAAAAAATTTTGTAATAAAATTGTGTATATTACTTCCGTTGTCTTTGTCTTATATGCTAGATTAATTTTTACTTCAAAAAAACAGTCTGGAACTATGTCAGCATCTTTTCTGCCCAGTTCTAGACAGTTAATTTAGGAAAAGGGTTAAAAGAAAGGCGTACATGCTCGTATTCCTATTTACAAGTGTTCTTTAAAATTCAGGTCTGAAATTTAATGAACTATATATAAAAACTTACGCAGCTTTGCAAAAGTAAGTTTTGTTCTTGACATTGCTGTTCATTTATTAGCTAGCTTGTCCCTTGGTTGTGGGTTTTTTTAAAAAATGAGTACTGTTAAGGCAAAGTTTTTCTGAGGCAGTAGATCTGATACAGTGAATTCACACCTAAAGGTGTATGTACAATTTTTAAAAAACAGTAAAAGTTTCTGTTGATGATAAAGTAGTTCAAGATAGAATACCAGAGTGAATTTTGAGTAATCTTTTAGAAATCAATATTGTCTTAAGTTTTAGAATTCTCAGTAACATAGAAAGCATTAAAAATGACTATTGTGATCTCTCCCCATAAAATAATCCAACGAGAATTTACTAGTGTTTATGGGATGGAAAATGATCAATGGAGGAAGCAGTTGCTTGTATTTAGGTTTAGGTAATTCTTGAATCATCACCAGAGATTATTAGTGAAAATTGACTATCTTTTGGCTCAATGACTAGAAGAAACCTATTAACTGATTTAATAGTTAAAGTTGACAAATCTTGGCTAAAAGTTATAAAATAGAAGTCAAGATTCTTATTACCAACTAGGGGAGCCTTGGTTGTCATTCTTCTGCCACATTTGGAATAAATATCTGGTAGGCGTTATTTAATTTTTAAGATACTGACATAAGTTTCGTTAAATAGAAGTAAGCTATTAGTGTAATAAATTACTAGGTCAAAGGGACCTCGAATATTTTGAGAATATGCGCCCCTGTGTTCTCTGCACTATTCACTAGCTAAGGTTTGGAAGCAGCCTAAATGCTCATCAACAGATAACTGGATTAAAAATGTATGTTCAATAAAGTACTTAGGAAGCGAAGGACAAATATTGGAGGGTTTATAACCGATGAAATACAAATAAAGAAAATGTACTAACATCACGACAAATAACAGACCCTAAAAAGTATGATTAGAGGAAGTAGGGAGAAGAAGGGGTAAGGGTAGAGGAAAGGCACTAAAACTGTCAGTGGGTGAGGCGAGGCTCATTTGCACAGAGCTGAAGCTGTACCTCTCCCCCCTAATTTATCTGGTAAGTCAGTGGTAAATCAGTAACATCTTAAAAACAAATGGACCTCAAGAAAATCTTCAAACCTCAATAAGAGTTCTCTACTACTCATTCGAATGGCTATGCATTCAAATTTGGAATTTTCACTGATCATAAAGTGAAGGTTAGAAAATATTTTCTAGTGTTATGTGATGCTAGAAAAATTGGGGTAATTATTTCAGAGACATTCCCAGGTTAGACCCCAGTCCCCCAGCCCTACAAAACACTAGCCGTACCGGCTTCTGAGCTTATTTCTCCCCATTTGTAATGAGGGGTCAATACCTACTTAGCAGTTTCAGTGATTAAATGACCATGGTAGAAAGTATCTGAAACCACCTAGTACATAGAAGAAATGGAGTTTTTGATTGAAATAGATTAAATCTGTTTCCTTAAGCATTTGGAAATGGGTGGAATGTTATCAAATGGGAGACCTGACAATCTGAATTTTCCCAGGGCAGGTAACAATAAAATGCAACTTTCATTTATGCCTTAATTTTCAATGCACATTTTTCCAATAAAGATAAAATGGCTTTTATAAAGAATGAGAACAAATGAAAAGACAAGCACTACAAAGGGAATAACAAAAATAGGAAAATAATTGAAGTGATAAGGAACTGAGCCTGGGGAATCAGAAGATTCCATAGGGGTGTATCTTACTGGTGTGTTAAAATTAGACAACTTGAAAAATCTTTTTTTGAGGATTTAATAAGGCAATATATGACATTCTGGCAAGAAATAGTAAATACTTAATATTAACTAGAAGTTTACACGCTAAAACATGGGTTAATATCATTGCTATGATAGAGCATCAGATCCAGTACTGAGATTTTTTTTTTTTTAAGATGTATAAGAGCTGGGGTACAGGCCAGAGGTGCGGGGGCATGAGAGGATTCACCAGAGACAGAGTGGGGAGCAGAACAGGCAGACTGACTGAAATACACTGCTGAGGGGAGAAGCGGGCGAGAGAGGAGAGGTCTGCCACGCCTGTGGGTTGCTGCCTCACCGGCTGGGGATCGAACTCATGCTGCAGAGGCTGTGGATTGCTTCATAGTGCGGTGCTTCACCCCTTGCGCCACCGGGAAGGCCCAGTACTGAGATTTTGTAGTGGAAAGGAAAACTGTAGCTACATAGAAAGTATGCTCTTAGGAGAGGTTTTCCTAATTCCTCCTGCAGGGCCCTGAGGATACTGACCCCTGGAGTTCTGTCCTTCATTCTTAATAGCCTGTGAACTTGAACAGGTTACTTAACCTATCACATACCTGAGTGACATGTTTAATTTTAGTTGCTTTTGATTTTACGAAGAACATTTGCTGAATAAAGTGTTTTGGGAAATGCCCTCACACTCAATTCCCAGTCAATGCTATCCTGCTATGAAGACTTGTTTATAACTAGTTCGTTCATGTTCATCGCTGTGTAGCAGTCCCTCATGTGAGTACATCACCATCTGATAGGAATTTGGGTTGTTCCTCAGGGTTTTGCTATCGTAAGTGGCAATGCCATAAAACTTGCTGTTCAGGTCTTCTTCCTAGTACTCAAGTGTATTCCCCTCGAGTTATCCGTCCTGTGCATTCCAGCTGTTTCCTGTCCTGTGCATTCCAGCAGCTTCAAACTACCACTCTGACCCCCCCCCCCCCCCCATCTCAGAGAGAGCTGCACTATGTAGTTGTAGCGGCAGGGATGGCCCAGAGCAGGATCTCTGTGATCCAAGCAGACGGGTAAAGGAGGGTCCTGGAGCCCTCGGTGGCTTTTTCAGGCTTTTATTGAGTTTACCAGGTACTCGGCAGGCAGGGGTACTGGGGTAGGGGGTGGGGTGGGGGAAGAGGAGGGGTCGGCAGGCTGGCAGGCCTCCCAGCCCCTGGCCAATCTCTACTCTTCCTGGGCTTTCCGGTATTCTCTTGCGGTCTCGCCCACTCTCTTCTGGTAATTCCATTGCACAATGCTGCCCTTATAAGCCCCATCTCAGCCCAGGTGAACCCACCTATGTATGCCCACACCCTACTCCAGGTGCCCCCCATCGGGCTTGCATTCAGGACCTCAGGGATCCGTCATTAATCCTAATGGCAGGAGGGCAGAAAAGCCTGACAATCATTTACCCTAGAGTAGTTCTGCTTTCCTGCACCATAGTTGGGGAAGTTCTCCCAGGCAGGCAGACATAGTGAACCTGGGGTTCACCTTATATGCTTTTCCCAAGTATCGCCGCCTGCTATTCAATTCCTGCAAAGCTGCTCCAATTATATAGTTTTGTTGTCCAGTTATATAGTTTAGGAGAGCAGGATATATTATTTACTATGTCATGGTCAGAGTGGAAATCTGGTCATCTCTATTATCTAGAACTTTTAGTTTTGTTTGCAACATTTAATCATCAGCACAGTGGCTGGAGTTGTTTTCTCAAAAGCCCAAGAGAAATTTTAGAGATAGTGTAAAAATACACAATTTTCAAGAGGTACTTAGTCCATCCGAGGATTAAATCAGACCACTGAACGCCACATTTTACATGTGCTGTAGGAATGGCGTGGGGTGAAGGTAATGCTTCCTGAATAACCATCTCACACCTCCGCCTAGTTTAAGTTTAGCTTCTGAGCTTCATTCTCTTGCAACGTAGCGGTCATGACCTCTCACATATGAAACACAGGCACACGCTCATGCAGTGTTTACAGCGGGTCTGCAGTGTAGCTGTTCTTCGTAGAGACAGATCTTAAGGGTTTGAAACCAGATGATAACTAATATTTCCATTATCCTCTGTGCCAGGAACTGTTATTGTAAGACTTTGATATGTAAATTCATTTGATCCTACGAATAACTGTGAAATGGGCACTGTTATTTTCCCCCATTTTATTAATGAGGAAGCTGAGGAATAAAGATTAAATAACATGTCCAAAGTGTCGAAGGTAACTTGTAGTGGAACAGGGATTCAAACACACAAGTCTACCACACTCTCCCACCATTCAGGAAAGCACATTGTAACAGACGAGTAGGAAAAGGCAGGCCCCGGGACAAAAGAGAGGGTCTGCCTAGCAAGCATAATCACCTCAGCGCTTTGGGCAAGAGAAACTGACCGTTGCTTGCTCTTAAGGGCTCATGGTCTTAAAAGTTTCAGGTCTTTACGTGAGCAGCTGAGGCTTGAATAGAACCCAGCATGTTTGCACTTAGCAGCAGGCACTAAGTTTGAAGTTGCTGTGCTGCTAGAACCAGGGTTGTGTGAGGTCCTTAGAAATGCTGTTCACGCTGGATGCAGAGCTGTTGGCCGCCCATCTCAAATCCATTCCTCCTTCCTTCCTTCCTAAGTCTTGGCTTGGTTTTGGTTCCTGCCGTTTCCTCCCGCCCCAATTTATTGGTCAGTCCTAGTCAGGTGGGTCAATCAGTTTTTAACCAAGACCCCCGTTTCTGAAGGGATGTGGATGGGAGAGTGCAGGACACCTCCCAGGCAGATAGAAACACACGCACGCCCTGGTAAAGACAGGCACGACGCAGTATGAAGGGGCGAAGCTCAGTATGACAGCCAATCCTCAAAATGTGATGCTACAATGGTGCTTGGTTTGCAGAGACCGATAGGTCAGGCCAGAAGCAAGCATGCCGTCTGTCTGTCAACCAGGGTTTTCTGGCACTCAACACTCAGAAGAGACCCAGGCAGAGTAACTGCGTGTTAACTCTGAAGACACATTGTCTAGAAGTTCTCCAGACATGCCAGGCTTAAGTCCCAGGAGTTCCAGCTTGGTTCTTTCTCAGAGTTCAGGCTTGTAATAGTCGACATGGCAAACACTGCTTGTTGTCTACCCAACATCCATGCTTTGCTTTTTCTTAAAGAGAAATGTGGTCTTTGGAATGGTGAGGACAAGAGAAGTGATAGCAATGCTCCCAGGATTAAAACTACATTTCCCAGCCTCCTTTGCTGCTAGAGCTGGCCATGTGACACAGTTCTGCCTGAAAGACAAAGGTGAGGATTTCTGAGAAAGCTTTGCTTTCATGATTAGCTGGCCTCTGCCCTTTTGCTTGCCCTTCTTTTTCCTGATTGAAGTTGGGGTGCGTTGCTGGACCTCAGCAGCCATTCTGTGACTCATCATGAATGGAAATCAAAGGAGATTGCACATTTCTTTGCTCTGAATCTTTGAATAACGACACTGGCTCTGGCCCCCAGGCTTCTTATGACAAGAGGGAAAATTGAATCTCTATCTTATTTAAGCCATTGGGAAAAAAAAAGAAGAAAATTAAGATGTCCTCCATCCCAGCTAACCAAAACTTAATTATACACTCAATTTACAACTATTGTTTATGATGTTTTAGCTATTCTTTTAGTGTCTCTTGAAAACAATAAAATCAAGTAATTATTTCAAATGTAAAGTAAGACATTAGATTTAGAAATGATTACAAGTACTGAAAAAAAAGCCATGGATTAAAATACAGTATTTTATTTTTTTCACCTAAAAAACAAGCAACCCAGAATTAAGATATACATAAACTTCTCAAATTTATCCCTAATAAAATTTCGAGTATTTATACAATTTCTACAGAAACATACAGTGTATCAAAATCTGCATAAATCAAATTTATAAAATGTGTAGAAATGCATAGTGATATTTTATCAACTTACAAAGCAAGGATATGGGAATTATTTCCAAAGCAGCCTACAGTAGAAAATAGTCATATGGCGGCAGCTTCTGATGCTTTTCATGTTTGGTAAGGTTTCTGATTTCAATTATATAGAATCATTATCATAGAGTATTTTAACGAATTGCACCAAATACCCATTTAAAATTTACATGCACAGTTTGTGTGCCACCTTCCTTAGGACTATGCATAGGTAACAAGGTTATAATCTACTCAACAAGGAAAATGGAGGAGCATACTGCAAACACACACGTGACTGAAGTACCAATTCTCTTTTTATAGCTGATTTATTTTGTAGTTATAGAGGCATGTAAATGTTTCCTTTTTAAATATCCCTAGAGATGAATGAAAGTTAAAATGGTTGAACACAGATCGGTAGCAAAATAGTAATTGACAATTCAAAATTATAAATAAAACTGTTTAAAATGTTTAACGTTGACTCTCTAAATTTAAGAGCTAGGCTTGGGAGAAACAAATGTGTAGGCCTTTCTTTTTAAACTAAAAAAATTTTAAACTTTTTAAACTAATGTAGTCTTTTTTTTTTTTAAACTTTAAAAATATTTCCCTCTGGCAGTAGTTTGTGGATCCTTTCATTGTAATGATATCATGATTACAGGATCAAATATGCTTAATTAACTTGTCAGTCCCCACTTTATTACACTTTTTTTTTTTTTTGCGCTCAGCATTTTAATCTTTTTGGATAGTCAAAGACTTCACTCAGAAATTAAAATCTGACACAGTATTTGGTTTTCCTAGGGGAGGTACTGTCCAAGTAAATGTTTAAATACAAACAAGTCTTTTCATTGAAAAAAAAAATTAATAGAAATAGGCTTCCTAAGAAAAAATTAAAACCTAAGAAACATTAGGAAACTAACACACAATCCAACAGAAAGTAGTTCATGTTTGCTAACTATTCTTAAATAGTCTTTTTAAAAAGAAGTTTAAAATGTGCAGGAAATTTCAGTTGGGTGAAAATAGAAATGAAACATCAATTCATTCTTGGCTTCCCAGTTGTGCAGCTGAGGTTATGCCAAACAGTTCTGTAAGGCTCACTCAAGTGAGGGGCTGGAAATTCTTACCTGGTCCCAAAGAATTTTGATGTGTTTACAGGGGTAGTTTGTTTTTGTTACTACCATTTCAAGAGTTCAAAACTGAGATTTACTGTTTTCTATAATGTACTGGGGAAAAAAATAAATCTCAAGTGTCAGTGGACAATTTTTCTCTAGTCGTAGACCCCTTTGCTATTTGTGGTGCTGGCATCTACCGAGGGCATCGTGAATGCCAGCCAGTAGGGAAGTTAATGCCATACAGTCTTCACACCCTGTGGAATAGCCTTGGGATGGTCCATATTGTCATTTCTTTTTCAAGCTATACAACATTCAATTTCAGAACAAAATGGTAGCACATAAATTCATTTCTGAGTAGTGGACACATTCTTCCTCATACAGGTGACAATTCCATCATTACCATCCTATAAGATTCATCAAAAGCTCTTGAAATATATACTGAGAAATGAAAGAGGCACTAAATGTGTTGAAATTCACCTTTCAAAAAAGCAGCATGACTGTGAAGGAAGGCCACCCTGGCTGATAACCTGTGGCAGTGCTTCAAAAAGATGTAAAATTAAATAAAGACACAACAGGTTGATAGCCACCAAGTTAGAAATGAAAGTCTGGTTACCCCAACCTTTTTCAAGTGTGTTTAAAAAAAAAAAAAGACTCAAACTGCCTTCAGACCCTGAGTGTAATCCCAAAGAAGACAACAACGCCTTCAGCTCTGTTGGAAGTAAAACAGAGCTAAATGCACAAATGACCAACATCATCTTAAAACAAAACAAAAAACGATGTAAACATCTACAAAGTTTAAGGTAAAAGCAGTTTTGTAAACAGTAACTGCAGATGATAATGTTATTGTAAAATCACAGTTTATCAATGTCCTTCAAACTGATCAGGAGGTCTGGGTTCGGAGCTGTACAGAATTATTATAATTGCTGCAGCAGGTTTCAGGCGCCTTTCAGTCCTGTATAACTTTGTGTCAGTAGGTAGGTTATTGGTTTCCTTTATTTTCCCTAAATACTGTGGATGTTATTCATTTCCCACTTTTGAGTCGCTTTACTGGAGTCGCAATTGGAGATGAACACTTGGTGCAGGACATCTGAGCGATCTAAGCACATCCCTGAAGGAATGTGGGTAAATCTGTGCAGGTTCTGGAAAACACAGAAAGAGAAGCTGAAAGATGTTACTTGCTCTCAGTGGTGCTGGAAGAAGTCATTACCTGGTTTTCCTCAAAGAGGACAGGCTTAAACCTCAGGCATTGGTGTCTCAATCATCAATTTCCTATGTCCTTTTATTGTTACATAAAATGCACTTACCATTTGGTACCTGAAATAACCCGCTGTTGGTCTCTCAAATTCAATGTAAACAAATTGCCATTCACTATCTTACCCTCCAGATCTACTTTTCAAAGCACAATATCAGCTTCCTGCCTTCAGGACATTAGCTTTTCAGGAGCTCCCCTCCCTTCCTGGTCTGTTGTAGCCACCCAGGGCTGGTATTTGCAGGTCTCTGCTGTGTGTTCTTTCCCGTGCCTGCGGGCACAGCCCTCATCAGCGGGTGTAGTTTTCTCCAGCAGAGCTCAGGGCTTCTCAAAATGTGGTCCTCAGAATGCCTGAGATGGGACCCATAAGATCAGGGCTATTTTCCTAATAATCCAAAGACCCCACTTGCCCTTTTCACTGTGCCCCGACACGAACACTGTTGGTGTCAAAGCAACGAAGGGCAAACGAGCAGGGGGCTCAGCCTAACTCAAATGGTGACATAAAGCTGAGCTAATAGTCTCCTTCTTTGGTAGAAAAAGGAAATACCAGTGTCAACGAAGCATGTCCTTGATGAAGCAGTAAAATGCATTAATTGTACTGAATCATGATGCTTCAGCAAACTTTTAAAAAATACTCTACGAGATGAACTGGAAGGCAACCCCAAAGCTCTTCCGCACAGTGAATAATCTGCCCAGGGAAGTCTCCGTTATTCAGGGAAAGCAGGTCTGGTTGTTTAACTTGAGAGTTGAAAGAGTTACTCTTTTTCATGGTTCCCACTTTGACTTGAAAGGACGACTCAGAGACAAACTGTGATTATCCAAGCCTGAGACTGGGGAATGCATCTGCTTGAAAATGAGGTGAGCATGTCACTTGAAGAAAAAACCCCAAAAAACCCAAAAAAACAAAAAAAAAAAAACCACCACCACGGATCTGACAGTATTTGTTACCATTGGTAAAATTTGTGTTTTTATGGAAAAATTAAAAGTTTTGGGAAATTTGTAGCCATCACCAGGAACTTCATAGTTTCACAATATTGAAAGACTTTTCTGATGAAATCAGTGGTTGTATTTGTGGATTTTTTGGTACTGTGAATGAAATATGTAAAAGACCTATATAACTCAGTGAGTCAGTGTTTTCCAAAGAAACAATAATAATGTTACCAGAGCTCACATGGGTAAAAGATCTCCACAGGGTAAGGCAGACCAATGGATTTTAGTGGACCAAAGGACGAAATGTTTGCTGATAGGGCCTCAGTTCTACATTGCAAATCTTAAGAAAGGACTACTTTTCGAGTTCTGGTGTAGCATCAAAGAACTGCCACTGTTATCTGAAAAGGCTATTAAAACCAGCCTCTCTTTTTTAACTGCATATTTATGGGAGGCTGAATTTTTTTCCCCTCATATACTTCTACTAAAACAACACACTGCATCAAAATGAGTGCTGAGTGGGATAAGAAACCAGCTGCCTTCTATTAAACCAGTCATTAAGGTGATTTGCAAAGCTATAAAATGAGATTCTTTTCATTTTAATATAAGTAGCAATAAAAAATTTTACTTATATTAACATGGAATAGGGTTATTATTTTTTTTACATGAATTAATACGTAAATAATTAGAAGATTTCTCAGATTTAATTGCCAATTCAGGAAAAAACCAAAATCTGTCCAGGGGGAGTCTCTGACATTTAAGAGTTTAAAGGGAACCTGGAGGCTGAAAGTTTGAGAACAGATTTTCAGGTTGAGCTGATGTCCTTGCATCTCAGTCCATTTCCACAGTGTTACCAGAATTCTTCCCCTAAACGAATCCGCTATTCCCTCTTGCTGCATTCCTCAATCACATCAGCGCTTCTCCAAAATGCAGAAAGTGAAGGTGAATGTTCTTCCATGGGGAGTACGACTTATGGCTGCCAAAGTACCAGTGATTCCTATAATTTTCTACACACTTTTATACCATGGTCTTGTTCACCCTGTTTTCTGATTTATCCTCATGAAAAGCTTTCCGAGGCCGGTGCGTCCTTACTTCTTTTATGTAACTTAATGGGGAATAATTTCTCTCATGAGTTTCTTTTGTTGCTGGAGAGCAATTTGTTTATTTTTGATTTTGCATTTCTTTCCTTTGCCATAATAGTAGGATGTGCTTTAGTGTAGGGTAAGGAAAAATGTCAGGCTTTTCTGCCCTCCCGCCATCAGGATAGATGATGGATCCTTGTGGTCCTGAATGCATGCCTGATGGCAGGCACCTGGAGTGGGGTGTGGGCATAGGTAGATGGGATTCACCTGGGCTGAGACTGTGCTTCTAAGGGCAGCGTCATGGGGACGCGAGGAGAAGCTAAAAGAGAAGCCGAGAGAGAAGCAAGAGAAGCAGAAGCCGAGAGATGGCCGGGGAGCCCAGAGTGAAGACCTGCTGGCAGGCCTGCCAGCCTCCCAGCCCCACTGCCTGCCGTGTACCCGTTAAATCCCAACAAAAGACCTGCAAAAAACCACTGAGGACTCTGACTCCTCCTTTACCCGGTCTGCTAGATCAGAAAACCTGCACCGTGTCCAGTCCTGCCTTTACATTAAACTATTTTTTTCCCCAAGTCTACCACCTCACAGGGCCCCTCACAGAAAATATTTAGTAACGTTGGGTACACAAATGTCTACGAAGTGTTGTGTCCTTCAGAATATCTACAATACATATATTCCATTTTCTTATCTATACTTGATGATAGATTCTGGAGTTTTCTTTATGCATAATCTTTAAAGTCCACACCAGAAGGGGCCGGAAGGCTGAGAGGGCAGGGGCCCGGATGAGGAGAGTGAAACTGAAGGCATGTTCAGGGATGAGACTGTGTAAGGAGGACAGAAACTTCCATGTAATCATCCATCCCTGCACTGCATCCTGGGCAGATGATGTTTACTATTGTTCTCACTGACCCTATGATTTATTACTATTACTCATCTTTTTGTTGGTGTTGAAATAAAACCTCTGTTCTTCAGGGTTTATGTTAAGCTCCTTCTTAAATTATTATAAGAAAAAAAAATCAGCAACTAGCACATACTTCCCCCTTCAGAGTAAAGAACCATGAGTGATGAGAACAGGGAATATTCAGCTGGGCCTAGTATCCGCTGCTCAGAGCAAACACGTGCTTGTTGAGGGAGGCAGGAGAACGAGGATCACAGCGGCAAGTGAAGCTGAGGGCGACCAGGGCTTTCAGCACGGGGCAGCTTGCCCAACTAGGAGTTCCATAATAAATTGATTTATTTTAGCCAGGTCTGGACTTTAAAAATTACACATAAATAGATTAATCTGTTAGAATCCTCAATCTAGCACCTCAATCTAGCATAGAACTTTGAATACTCACAGCTGAGAATTAAAAACAACAACAACAACAACAACCACCACCTGCAGTGTCAAGTGAGTAACTAAATACGCCCTTCAGGCCAGCACAGGCAACACTGATCCTGCTTGGTCTTAATAACCTGCTGCTGGGAATACCTGGCGTTCCAGTGCTATGTGTTTGCCTCTAGCGCCACCTGCTGGACAATAGGAAATATACATGCAATATCTTTCATGATGTAGACCCACAAGTACATACACATGTACATATCTTTAATGAATGACTCATAGATTTAAAGAAAATAGTATTTTGATATCAGAACAAAGCTGATGACCGCCTCATGGATTTTCCTGTGTCACTGAAATGAGCAGTGGGCACTGATGCACCTTGTGACCTGACAAGACAGTATTTTGTCAGGGAGTGAAAGTGATACTTCCTATGGGCCAAG
This sequence comes from Talpa occidentalis, assembly GCF_014898055.3. Classification (NCBI taxonomy): domain Eukaryota; kingdom Metazoa; phylum Chordata; class Mammalia; order Eulipotyphla; family Talpidae; genus Talpa; species Talpa occidentalis. The sequence continues at coordinate 136,821,038 of NW_023604295.1, read as the reverse complement.
GAGTCCCTCAGCGCTCGGGAAAACAAAGGACTTAGTGAGCGGGAAGTGCAGGTCAGTTTGAATACAGGTTTTAAGACTTAGATATCTAAATTCCACATGGTAGGTGTCATTGCAAAGAAAGAGCACGTAATATTACTTCAGCAGTTGTAATACAGAATACCTTGAAGTACTGCCATTCCTTAAACTCATTTAGATTACAGTGTGTGATCATGACTTTGGATCCATCAGAACCCTTTGTCAGACACTGGTCGTACTGCATGAGCTGATTAGCTTCGTTGATTCGGAAAAGCTATTAAAAAGAAAAGAAATAAGAAAATAACAATACTTTTACTCTGTTCATCTGCATTAAGGAAAAAAAAAAAAAACCAACGAAACTTAACTCCTGTAATTAAACTCAGTGACTACCTTATATGTCTATAAGTTTTCGGCATGTTCAGAACTTTAAGTCCAAAGACAGGAATTATAATCATTTTGAAGTTAATGAAGAGTTCTATGAACACCCAAACGGCTATGTTCTGTATCCTCTAGAATGGGTCATCAATGCGTATTAGGTACCAATAACGTGAGAAAGTGACCCAATAACGCTCCACAATCTATATTAGAGATAAGAAAGATACATGTGGAAGAAAATCTATTAGTGAAGTATATTTCACTAATGTCCCAGTTTATTGAGGAGAAAACCTTAAATGTTCCACAATACTCTCAGGTAAAATTGTCAGAATATACTAATCTCTTAATGTTAGACATAAATTATAGATTCAGAATACTTATGAGAAAACCAGTACTGTTATCGCCTCATTTAAGTACATGTTTTCTCATTGTCAACTTCTTACTTTATCAAAATGAACAAAATTACCAATTAAAAGCCAGACCAAGGGTCTTCCTTGGTGGCACAAGGGGTTAAGCACCACACTGTGAAGCTGTCTGCAGCCTCTGCAGCATGAGTTCGATCCACGGCCAGCCAGGGAGCAACCCACATGGCACAGCAGACCTCTCCTGGCTCGCCTGCTGTTCCCCTCAGCAGTGTATTTCAGTCAGTCTGCCTGTTCTATTCCCCACTCTGTCTCTGGTGGATCCTCTCACCCCCCGCATCGCTGGCCTGTATCCCAGCTCTTGTGTGCATAAAGAAAGAAATCTTAAAAAAAAAATAAATAAATAAAAGTCAGACCAAGCCGAGCGGTCTGAGCCCAGCTCAGAGGCTCGAGGCGGCTGAGCCCAGCACGGAAGACTGGCTGCTCACCTGGTTCCCTCCCATCCTGTGACAGGGCCCGAGCTCCACAAAGCCTCCGTTGGTTCTCCCCATGCTATCGATGCAGTAAGCAGTTTCATAGCCTCTGATCTAAAACAAGGCACAAAAAAAGCAGGCAAGATTCATTTTTAATAAATTCTAGCATCAGAGTGAAAGAGTTTCATGTTAAATATGGCCGTGCAGAGTGGAAATCTGGACACGTGTGACGGCAGGTCACTGCCACAGCCATGGCTTTAATCGTGTATCCTCTTGAAGTCAACACTGGATTCGACTCATCCCAACTGAGGGCACTGGCCTACAGGTTTTGATAAAATAGCACAGATGAAAATAATAAAAAGATACCATTTGCACAATTTCAGGTTGAAGATCATTCATATGAATGAAAACCGAACAGGATAACGTTCCTGCCTGCAGTGGTCAGCCACCGGCTGGGATGTCTACACTTAGCACTGCCCCCGGGAGACTGATGTGGCCCCCACTCACATCGTGAAAAGCTACTCTGGCCGCCTCCTGGGTTGAAAACAGGCTGCAGGAGGGAACGCCAGGCTCACGAGAGATGTGGCGGCTTAGCCCACACAGTAGGAAGGCTCGATTCTAGAACGGGACGTGCAGTGTGAGAGAAGGGAGGAGTCAGAGATGGCACCAACGGTTTGGTCTGGGTCAAGGGCAAAGGCAGGTTGGCGTGGGGGGAGCTCAACGTTGGCTACGTGGAGTCCACAGTGCCTGCGGGGGCTGAAGTGGAGACGTGCAGTGAGCAGGGGGATGCACCTGTCTGGACTCTGGGAGAGAGATGTGGGTTGAAGATAGACATTCCAGAGTTGTCAGCACTCGGGTGGTTTCCAGGCCACGAGACGGGAGAAGACGACCAAGAGATTCTGCACTGGACTGAGGGAGGGGAGGTGAAAAGACGCCCTGGGGCTTATGGCCTGTTGGGAGTGCAACCCGATTGCCCTAGTGGAACACAGAGTGAACAGGGGTGCAGGGGACACTGTTAACACAGGAGCACCGAGCATCTAAGCGGCCTCCGACGCCCAAACGCTGGACGCTGGCGCCCCCTAGGGAAGGATCTGGGCTCCTTGTGCTCTCTCCGGGGTGCTGTCACTCCATCTCTCCCAATCATCGAGGGCCCAGAGCCCCAGAGAGCGGGAGCAGGTGGTCAGTGGTCCAGGCGGAAGGGTGGGGGAGGGGGCCACACAGTTGTTACCCAAACCTTTGCCCGAGATTTCTTCTCCTTCGTTCACTCTCTCTTCTCATTTCTCTCTGCCCTTCCCCGAACTCGGGCTCCACACACACACACACACACACACACACACACACACACACACACACACACACACACACACACGCTTTGAGACCAGAATGTCGGCTGATACTTACCTCTCCCCATTCCACATTTTTGGGTGGCAGAGGGTAGTGTGAGGTGATGTCATAAGCGATTTCTTCCATGAACCATTTGAAACTTTTGCAGTTATGATCTTCTCGAAATTTTTTCAGCTCAGATATATCCCCATATGCTAGGGCCTTGGATTCAGGCCGGCTAGCATAGAAGTAGTCTTTATATTCATCCCACCAGACCTCTACAACTCGGACATAATTCTGCAAACAGAGAACATGAATATCACTATGAAAAATAAAAATATCTGTGAAGTCATGAACAGCCTATTTTAGACACACGAAACATGACCGACATACAACAAGCTCACGTCAGCGGGCCTGACATTTAATTAAACAAATGCAAGTGAGCAAATGTCTCTAATATGTTGATTCCCGAGGACAGAGGACTAACAAGAGACGGATGCACAAACTGACTACCCTGAGCTGCAAGATCAGATGCGCTAAGACAATATATTCTCTTCTGCTTTCAGAGGCAGACACGGAAGCCCGGAGAGGGGCCTAGGAGAGGCTGGCTGACCGTGCTCCTCTTCCCAGGACAGTCTCTCCACTAGAACCACATTCCTAGGGTGTGCAGGGAAAAATCTCACTTCAGAAACCATCGTGAAAAACAACAGCTGCATTTAATCAAACCCGTTCTTGTTGATCTTGTTAGAAATATCACAGATCCATTTTATTATAACCTCAAATTAACTGGGTATTTCCCCCAGTTGGTGTATTTTAAGGAAAAGCAACTAAAGAACAATAAAAAAGGTGACACTGTGATAACTGACAAAAACCTAACTTCTCAGCTCGTACATACACAAGCGCACGGGGGTGATCGGGGTGATGGAATTAGGTGGGGAGGGCCAAGGGGCACCTTGGAAGAGTGCTGGGCAGCTCAGCCACAGGGCTGGCCAGTCGGGGGGCTGTGTCCACAGCAAAGACAAGCGGGCAGGGTGAGAGACAAATTGTGTCCTGCAAGCGGTTCTCCATGAGGAATGCAGGGTTCGCCCAGAGGAAACTTGCCTCAGGTTCCTCATCTTGAGATGAGACTCAATTACGATGGGACTCACACATGACAGTGTGTTGTGCAGATCAGGAGGCTGATCTCTGAGAAGCACTTAGGTCTGTGTCTGGTATACAGAAAACACTCAAAATGTATTAGCTACCATGAGTCTCTTTAAGGACTTTGTGTTTTATCCTTTCCAGAGGAGTCATCAAAGGGTGTTAAGCAGGTAACAGCAGATTTCACTTTCAGGGGACAAGGCTGGTGGGGAGGTGGACTGAAGGGGCTGAATCTGAAGGCAGAGAGCCTCACAGGAGATAAAACATCCACAGGACAGGTCTAGGCCCTGTGGCAGGGTGCAGAATGGAGCGGATTTAAGCAGGACGGTCAGGACCGGCAAGGTGGGAGGGGTGGGAGCTGAACCAGCCTAACATGCCCCCTAAATCCCATTCGTGGGCAAACAGAACACAGGGAAAGGAATCACTTTTGAGGAGATGCTAATAAGTTCAACTTGACTGCACTGAGCTTGACATATCTGAGGGATGTGGCTGAGGATACTTCTAGAAGGCAACTAGCAATCAAGGCCAGAAGTCCAGCAAGGACAAACGGTACAGAAACACAGACGTGGGCCCTGGCGCACCGGTGGCTGAGGTGGACAAGGCTGACACTGGAGTAGAGTGCTGGGACTCTGTGTACTCTGCGTCACAGTTATAGGGTATTTTTGACAAGATCTACAGTTAACTTTGACTAAGAATTCCCCTCTTGTCTCTTCCCCGTGCAGCATGCATGTCCTTGAATCAAACTGACTTTGCATGAATCCTTTGCGATGTGGGCCCCACCCCCAGGCAGGTCTTTTCCTGCAAGGGCAGCCAGGCCCACTGCAAATCCGGGGCGGTCTCTGTCTTCGGGTGCATATTTAATCCCAGCCCCTGTTGTGGTGAGGGGTTCCTTTGGCCATCTCTAACTGCTGTGCCCCGGGGGAAAGCTGTGTTGGTTCTTCAAGCCTCGCTGTCTCTGCTTCTTTATCTATTCCCCTTTCGGGAGCGGTCCCAAGGTGCACCTGCAGCTAGTAACATGCTTCCTTCTGCTTTTGACTTGGTGAAGGGCTCCAGAAAATGAAGGGCCTCAGAGTCACGTGCTCCTAAGAGTTATGAAGGCAACGCAAGTCAAAGAAACGTCCAAGTGGCTCTTCAAGGGCAGAGGACTGCCTGCTCCCAGCAGGGGGCACTGAGCTCTGGGGTGAAGCATCCCTGATTTGAGGGACAAAAAGATATTAACCTTCTGCAAGCACTGTTCAAAACTGCTCAAAATTTGATCCTATTTACTACAGAGATTCCTAACATGGTCTATTTTTAAAGATCGAACGAAAATCAAATTTCATTCACGTGTGAAAACAGAAGGTAGTCTTCTCCTTTCAGCTGCTTTCCTGCTGAGTCCGTCTTTGACATTTATTTGAGGTGTCTTCATGGAGAATATCCCACATGGGGCTCTTAATCCGAATGGGGTGCAGTGAATACTCTGAGACAACAGGCTGTCTCTCGGGCAAGTGAGGCGTCAGAGGCGCCCTCCTTCAGTGAGCCCATTCCCCCCGCCTTTCAACCCAAAGGACTCACCTTCAGAGTTGGGGATGACCCGACATAAACGGGGGGCGGGTTCCCTTGCCAGCCCTCCAGGCGGTAGATGTGCCCGACGCGCGAGCAGGGCACGAACAGGAGCTTGCCGCCGCACTGCCAGATCTGCCGGGAGAGACCCAGGGCTCTCAGACGCCAGAGCAGGTTATGGCCCAGAATCTGCCTTGTAAATGTCAATCTAAAATCTAAATAAGGGCCTCCCCGGTGGCGCAGCGGGTTGAGCGCCGCACTGTGAAGCTGTCCACAGCCTCTGCAGCACGGGTTCGGTCCCGGCCGGCCAGGGAGGTACCCACATGGCGCGGCAGACCTCTCCTGCTCTGTCTCTGGTGAATCCTCTCACCCTGGCCTGTACCCTGGTTCTTGTATAAATAAATAAATCTTAAAAAAAAAAAAAAAGAAAAGAAACCAAGAAAAGCTACTTAAAAAAAAAAAAAATCTAAATAAGATACAGTGCCCACAGGGGTCATAGACAAAAACTACTCGGAGCCCAGCTGGCTGGTTTCCAGGTGTAATAACGGGGCGCTGAGCAACTCTGCGCCACTAGCCCTGAGGCGACACCCCGAGTCCCACAGACGCACCGTCCTCTCACCCTTCGTCACCCCGTCGCTGGTGTCCCTCCCGCTGGGGATCCCCGGGGCGATCTCTAAGTGGCTTCCTTGCCCCGGCTCCCCCCCACCCCGCCGACCTCCATGGGTGTCCCCCGCCCCCCTCAACTCCTTTGTCCCTGCAGCGCCCAGCATGGGGCGTTCACCACAAAAGCGATGAGCATCTGTCTGCCCCACACTGTGGTGCATTCTCTCTCTCAGGAAAGGAGGGCCGGGGTGTTGCGGGAGGGGCCCCCATCAGAAGGCAGAGGCACCGCTGGGCTCCCTTTGTCCCGCATCACTGGTACAGGTGATGGGGAGCTGGGGGTTGGGGGGGTGGTTGGGGGGGTGGTTGGGGAGCAGGAGGCATCTTCATTTCTGAAGCAGCTGACCTCAGTTTCTGAGCCGAGCCACATAAACATGTAGTAAGCTGAAGCTTGCATTTTGTCTTATTTCCCCAAAAGGTATATACATTTTTGTTAGTTTTGAAAAATGCATCAGTTTCTCTCCCCCCAGAGAAACCGGCCTTCTCTGAAAATAATGAAAGCCAGCAATGCCTCAGAAAACATTTGCTTAAATGAAATGTTACCTTGTACGAGATCTCAAAGTTTTCACCACCCCAAATCTGGAGACCTGGATCATAGAGACCCAGTTCAAAGAAGAAGTCTCGCTCGATGGCAAATAACCCGCCGGCCATGGCTGGGGACCTGAGCGAGAGAAAACTGGGTCAGTATCAAAGATGAGCCCCCGTTGGCCACCACCGACAGACAAGCCCTTTGGGAAGACAGTCTAAACAATGTGGAGAAGAGACAAAACTGATGGCCAAACATGAAGAAAGTATAAAGCCTTCAAAAAAAAAAAAAAAAAAAACCACAATGTGCTCATAATTCTTTAATAGAATTACTGCAGTTTCTCACTGAAAACCATCCATGGAGCTCACTACAAATCAGAGCACTAGATCATGGGGTCAGTAGAGGGCGCCCTAGTCCCTTTGCTGATTTAGAAATTAGGCCTTTCGTGTTAAAATAGAATTTTCTCTTGCACTCCTAAAAATACTGAGCTGTACAGTCGTGGTCTGCTAACTGCTCCTGTAATGATTTATGAGTCATTCTGGGATGAGTGAAACCATACACCATGGAAGTAGTCTGTCATTTTTTAATTTTATAGCTCAGGGGCTTGCCAAATAAGGGTGTAAATCATCGCAGAACAGCCACAGTTCATTCAGAGTTTGCAAATGTAGCACAGAACAGCACAGGAGAATCTGACATCGCTATTTACTGTGCCAGGAGGCAGAAATGCAAAAGGCTGATCCGTGGGCTTCTTGACTGGCAGGCGAGCTGGGGACTTTTTAGGGACAAGCGACTCCCATCACAAGGAGAGGTGACAGGGTAATGATTTTCATCCTGCTCTCTGCCCCACACCAATTAATTATTAATACACCAAGACCCCTTACGTAGATTCCTCTATGAGATAGAATATCCACTTCCTCATTCCTGGCATTCAATCTATCACTAACTCCTATTGAAAATTTATCTTGAATCTGTCTGCTTCTTTTCAATTTCACTGGCATCATCCTAGACCAAGCTACTACTCGCTGCACAGCCAGCTGAGTAACTCTCCAGCTCATGTTCTTTATTCTCTTCTGCCGCCTTTCCAGTTTACTCACGCTGCGGCAGAGCAGACTGGGGGTGCTCAGCTGGCTCCCTCATCCCGAGTTCTTCCTGGCTCTGCTGGGGCCTCAAAGATGCCAAACTCCTGTCTCAGGCCCTTCCTCACACGATTCCTGCTGGGAAATATTCTCCCTGCTCCTCCTCAGGGCTGACCCTTCACTTCAGACGCCCGCTTCAGGGACACTTAGTCGGGGAGGCTGCCCCAGCCCTCCTTGTCATAAGCTCTGAATTCCCTGCAACTTTTCTTCCTACCGCATCTCACAGTTGCTGTTCTAGGATTAACCTGTGTAGTTACCTGTTTAATTTGTCTAATCTCCTATATCTTAAGTGTCATCAGGGAACATATCGTTTTAAAACTTATCCCCAGGAAATAGTGCATGGCACATAGTAACACTTGTTAAATATTTGTTGAGTGGATAAATTATGAATCAAGTAGTATTTTCAATATTAAAGGAAAATCACATCAGGGAAAAGTCATTTTGCATGGCTTTCTTTCCTATTCTGCCTAATTCGCTAAAACAGCATGGTTTCATTTCGGGCTATAGTTTCATGTCACATTCACTTAAGTGTCGCTTGAAATTGTTCTATTTTGACCTTTAAATATATTCCCATTTCCCTCACTTCAATTATATTTGAAAATGCATCTTAATATGAAAACCAGTGAATTATTTAAAGGGAGACTTTCCTTAAACAATTCTAGCTCATTAAAAAAAGATCTCTTTACTAGTCTATAGAACTGGCAGAAATACAAATGATTACATTTTATTTCTTTCTCCAGAAATATTTGTTAGTCAGGTTAAGTGAACATAGTAGATTCCTGGACTATTTTGAAAAAGAATTCCAAAGGGAAAATTTGGAAAATATCAAGTAAGGCTTAAAGTTTTATAATTTCTTTACGTTTGCTCTTCAGTATCTTGATGTCGTGACATATCCAGTCTCCCCCAATATTAAGCTGCGAGCAGAAATACCTTCCCCAAACAGGTTCTAACATTATCAAGTTTCACAGGGGAGAGTCAAAAAGCAAAACCGGAAGATCAGAAAAATAAAATCAGAAACATTTAGACAGCTACACTAATCATTTGAGCAAATATTTCACTTGGGGTCACTCTTTTGAAAGACAATAAAATGTCCCAATTAAAAGACCAAGAGAATAAGAGTAGCCTATATTGTTCTATTTGAAATGCCACAAGAAGGGCCAAAAGCTGATTGTGGAGTAAAATTTCCTTTTAATCAAACCCTCTTCTGAGAATGAAGTAAAGGAATCTGTACATTTCCCGAGTCATGTACTTTGATTCAGCAGACTTAACAGGTACAAAAGCAATGCTTAAGAGCTAGCATATAAAACAAAAGAAAACACAAAAAATCTCTTGCTTTTCATTGTCAACAATAGACTGGAGGCATCAAAGTGGAATGAAGCTTGGACTGTAAGACACTGCAGCATTTTAAAATTACAGAATGCCATTATCATCAAAAGGATGACATTTAATGTCTAGTCTACTAGGACAGGATGACAAAGATTTTCTTTTTTTTTTTTTTTTTTTTTTGGTATTTGAAACTAACACCAGAGAACACTCCTCTTCCCCAAATGGAGCCTGTGTTTAGGGGGAAAGAAATGACAAAGATGCAAACGTGGGTTCAAATCTCCGAAGCCCAGTCCCGCACCACATGACCGAGTCTCCCAGGTGACCCCTGGATGGGGTGCAGGAGTGACCTCAGTGGCACGTCCAGGTGTGTGACACCACGACACCTAAGGGCACGTATTTTGGGATGAATCCTGTTCTTTAGTGACACGGGACTGCGGTTCAAGGAGAGGAGCCCTTCTGGATTCTGAGACAGCGCGTAGAGTTTTAATAACAGATTTTGTAGCCTGACGAGAGGTTAATAGGTTAATAGCCGCAACCAGAGGAAAGAAAAACAGGTAAGTGATTTAGTGATTACCGATATGGCTCAGATTTTGTCTTTCTCATTTTCTTCTCTCGAGGGGTCAGAGGCACCCGTTTCCAGAGCATACTCCAATCCCATGCTCCTCGGGCATACCCATCTTCGTCACCACCCCCTTGGGGTACAATTTCATATGTGTTGCCGTTTATGACATCTATAATCGGCACAGTGCAAATGGTTCTGTATTGTGTTGATGACGGCAGCAAAGATGAAATGAAGGGGATGTATGGACCCACACATTTATATGAGCACATGGGGAAGGAAAAAAAAAGTACTTAGATCAACATTCAAGGTAAGAAAATAAAGTCGTAATCTTTACCGATAAGGTTCAGTTTTATGTTTTCTTTTGGCCTTTTCCTTGTGGCTTAGCGGAATACGCTTCCATAGCAAACTCCAGTCCCAGGCCCCTCTGGCAAAGCCATCTTCATCCCCACCTTGCTGAGGCTCAATGGAATAATCATTCCCGTCTATGTAATCTATTAGAGGCACAGTACATGTAGTTCTGAAACATTTACAGAAAATGAAAAAGCATTTAAGAACCCAACACTGACTAGTCGAGCATGCCGAACGAGATGGTCTCTTTGTGGTGTTGATTTGGTTTCCTGGTTTTTTTTGTGTGTGTGTATTTTTTTCACGAGGGCACTTAAATATCTAGTGAGAAACAGAAGCAAATGAACATTCTCTACAAGTTGAAGAATCTGCACTGGTTGATGCCAGGACACAGGAGACTTTTCCCTCAGTTGACAGACAAATGTCAGGACCGAGAGCCGGGCTCTTGAACTTAACAGTGTTTGCTCATTTTCACTTTGGTTCAATGGCAACTTTCTCTTGGTAATTCTGCATTATTGACAAGATTTTCCCTCCTAAACCATCCACTAAAAGATGAATGAGTGTATGTGTGTACGTGTGTGCGTGTGTGTAGAAAGATAAAAACTTAATCACTGCTACATTCTTAGCAGTCTCCCACCCCCTTTGTTGTTTTCTATTCTGTTGGCAGCAGTTAATATGAAAATCTGTTTCTGTACTTTTACTTGGTTTTTTTTTCCCTAAGCCTTTTATTGCAAAAAAACAGCTTTTGTTGAAAAAAAAAAAAAAAAGACCCACTGTATTGTATTCCTGCTTCAAAAGAAAACAAGAAAGGTAACTCCCCAAAACTTGGAGAGCTTACATCATGGCGTGACAATTTGGAGCCCAAACAGTCTTTTGATTTGCCTTTCATGAGGACGCTAGTGCTGTGCGCTAGATGTGTGGTCATCATCACCAAGGCAATCTGGTGCCTGCTTGCTTCAGGGCTCATCTTACCGGAAAGGATTTTAAACCACACTTCCTAGAATGGAGATGATAGCCTTTCATAGCCACGTGAAGGCACTTTTTAGATGTTCAGAAACCAGGGAGAAGGGGAAACCTGCCGGGCTGAGGCTTTCTCTATGGGGAACTGGACTCAAGAGAAGTGCTTTATTCCCTCTGGCCTGTGGACGCCGCCTGGTCAATGCAGGGTGATGTGGGGCTCCCTGGAATTGCACAGCACCCCAGAGTCCCCACTTCCTGGACACCAAGAGGACTGCTATAGTTTTCACAGGGAGAGGTGAAGGGCCCTTATCTTTGCTCACTTCTCATGCTTCTCAGATTTCTAAATAAATGGCGTAGAGTAAAATGCCCCAGAGAGATCTCGGCGTGATAGTTTCTTAGCTGTCAGGTTGGAGCAGATTAATCCCTCTCAGCCTTGGTGTCCTCTTAGTACAATGGTGCTGAGAATATCTATCTTGCAGGGTTGCTATGAGGATTAAATCAGAGAGTACATTACAAAGGTTTATAAGAGCCCTTCATCTGAAACCCTCTGACGATTATACCCTCAAAGCTCTTCCTTGGACTCATGCCATTAGCCACAGGACATGTCTTATTTTCCTGGGCTCTGAAAGAGTCAGAATTCTAAGCTAAAAGCAGGGAAGGATTTTTAGAACCAAGAGATTGACACTGCCTTCCAAGGTTTCTCACATTTCTGTAAATGGAATGATGACGGCCATATTTCCACGGAACGGCTGTCTGTCTAAACTTTGGAGTTTCTGGAGGAACCCAAAGGCTTGTCACAAGTAATGGCTGGTAATTACCATATAACGTAATAATTAAAACAGGTGTAAAAAAAGCCAATAGGTATAATTTCGAAGCACAATCCTTCAAGCCTTTAGAACTGTTACTACAGTTTAGAAGAAGCAGTTAGTATTACTCTTAGGGAAAGCTTTTGGGACTAGAGGAAATCTCTTCAACATTCAACCACAGTTGAGTTGTTAAGTGAGATGACCTAGGCTTATCCCAAGTGCCTGAAGGGCCACATCTGAATCAGCTCAGGGGATCAGCCTAGCTGTACTCCAGAAGCAACTAGCAGTAACACAAACAACACACTCGGTGCACTGGAATCCAGAAGAATGAGAATAGTATTTGTTCTTCTAGGGCAAGGTTTACTTTTCTACCATGAAAAGGAAAAAAAGCAAGATAATGTTACCTGTCCTTAGATATGGGAGCTACAAGTGGTGCATACCAGTTAACTGCCACCTCACAGTGGGCATCGAGGTATATCAACACCTTAAAAGAAAGAGGCAGGGTGAAAGAATACATCTCATAAGTGGTACATCACACGTCATATGCAATTTAAAGCTAGATGCCAATATAAATTAGCATCACAGTCAATTTGGACACATACATTACCTAAGCCAGCATTTTAATTTCAATTAAAAAATAAAAGTCTAAAGGGTACTTTACAACGTATTTGATCTTTTAGCTACCAAGTCCAAAAAGGCGACTCTTGTCATCGAATGTTTCCTACCTGTCCAAGTTTAGCTTTCTGGGCACCGATACTTCGTGCTTGAATCAAACCTTCTCTTCTTTCATTTCTAAATACCTTCACTAGGCCGTTCCATTGCTTAATATAGTCATCGAGTTTTTCTTTTAAGTGTTCTGTGAATAAGAACAATTCAGTCAACATTACAAATTGTATTTATGTATGTAAACCAATTAAACTATTATTTTTCTAAAAAAAAAAAAAACAGGTAGGCAACAGGTATGTTGGGCAGTCATTAATTTTGCACGGACAGATGGAGCTGGGTAGACGGAGAATTATCAAACATCTTTCTAAATAGCAAATAAGTGATAATGCCAATGGCCATGAAAATTTTAGAAGTTCACCTGCTAGTGAAGTTCACTTCATATCTCAAAGCTTTCAGGCACAATACTCTGTTTGCTTTTGTAGAAGCAGTGACTCACGATTTCTGAAGATACCCTGACTACAGGTAGCTCTTAAAATATTTGTGACTTTATATGACTTCATTGGATCCACCAGGGTTTAAACTGACATTTGTTTCTGTACCATCTTTCGTCATGATGAAAACAGTTCCTATTGAGCCTGCAACTGACAATCAAAAGATCTTACTTCTCTATACTGGAAGCATCAATGAGTGTACGGGTATGCATGTGGGTTTATGTATTGATAAATTTATAACTACTCAGATACAATAATGATAGATCTATTATAGATATGTCATAATTTATAAATACGCCATGAAATATAGGCAACATATGTTGGCATTGGGTAGAGAAAATTTTATGCTATAAAAACAAGACACACTTGTCAACGTATCCATCTTGGCCCCACAGCTGTGAAGAAGCTTGTCACACGACGAGCCCATGAAGTTGGCTCATCACAGTCACAACTAGATCCTGGATCCTAACGACGTTCTGGGGGGGACACAAAATTTATTTTTATATTGTTTAAAATTTTGGCCCATGATACAGAACTTGCACACAAAGAGCTGTATTAGTGGTGAGCTAGAGGTTAAATAGGCAAGTCGACAGTGCGCTCGATACTTTATTCGGTTTTAGGGGGTTTATAATTAGTAAAACACCCACACATGGGTATTCAAATTTGAGAGGAAATTTTTTTTTCAATTTTGGCATCAATTGAGAATTATAAATAAAATTGTCATGATGAATTATAATCCTCCCCCCCTGAAAAGTCTTTGTAATTTTTCCTTCAATTTAATTTTTAAAGAGCTCTCACTTTGCTGTTTTTTTAGCCTGCTACAGCCCTAAGCTTTTTAAAAAGCCCCTTTTGAATTGCATTGGGTGCTTTTCTGAGGGGACATGCAATCTACCTAAACCTAAAGTCATTATGGCGCAAGGGAGGGCTATGTTAATGCTCAAAGTACTCTCACCCTCTCACTGGAGGATGCTCTCGATGAGGCGATGAGGCGGATGTGAAGTGGGGACTTGTTAGCTGAAGGGTTAAGGGCCCATGTGCTTCCTGATGTCTCTTTTCCCTTTGCAAACCTGGCAGAAAGTCCAAGATCAGGCTGTTCTGCAAGGCTGGGTCCTGCTGTGAAGCTGGGGGTGGGGGGTTGGCCTCTACAGGGTGCAGCTCAGAGCTCCTAGTGTGAGGGACAGGACAACCCTTAGTTGCTCAAATCGCTGAGAATGCCAGGTGGCATTTCACCTGTGCCAGCTTAGCCTGGGTGGGCTGATTTTACTCAGACCTTAAGGTTGTTTTGAAATCAGGAAACTTAAGTAAAGACCTTCTGTACTTCTGCTTAAGGGGGAGCCCAATAAACATCTCTGCATGCTGTAACCTGAGCAGGCTCTATGGGCAATTGTTTTTGAAATATGTTACAAGAAACTGATTAGAGATTTGCAACAGAAGCATTGATAACAAAATCTGAGAGAAAAATGGACAAAAACCTGAAGTTCAAAATTGTTCTCTTTTCCTTTGGCCAAGCTGAACTTTTACTTATATTGGTAGCATAGAGCTCCTTAAATTCAAGAAAATCATAGCCATGGGGTTTCTCAAAGTCATTTTTGTAGATTTAGATTTTTTAAAATAATTTTTAAAAAAGATTTTATTTATTTTTGCATAGATGAACTTGGGTGTAGGCCAGAGATTCGGGAGGCGAGAGGATTCACCAGAGACAGAGTAGGGAGCAGAACAGGTGGATCTAGTGAAATCCGCTGCGGAGGGGAGCAGCGGGCGAGACAGGAGAGATCTGCTGCGCCATGTGGGTGAGGATCTAACTCAGGCTGTAGCAGTGGGAGCGCAGAGCCTTAACCAGGGAAGCCCAGATTTAGATTTTTTTTTAAGGTAAAATATCGGGACCAACACAAAATCACTTTAAAATTTTTTCAGATATTTATGTTGAGATAGGAATAGTGTTTTTAGTGAAAACATGCCTTCACAGAAAATTCAAACAAGAGCTGTCTAAGCTAAATGTATTCAGTAGTATTAAAAACCTTTAAATTATACATTCTGTAGTGCAATTAAAATGCATTTTTTACAATGTAGTTAGTACAATTAAAAATGATTAGTTGAGGAAAAAAAATGATTAGCTGCACAAAGTGGAGGGCAAGAGGAACTAGACAGTATTTTCATTTCTGTCCCAGCCGGATGTATGTGCAGATCAAGATTCTGGGCTTGTCATGGTAAGAACAGCAGAGGTTTGTCCAGACTGCAAGGATTTCAAATTGAGCTTTGGGAGAAGCTATTATAAAGCCATTGTGAATGGTGTTGTCATGTTCCATCTTCACTTCAAACCTCATATTCAGGGGTTTCATTACATGTTCATAAAAATTCTCTGCAAAACTTAGTCCCAAAACTGAATTGAAACCTCTGAAAACTGACTACTCGATCACAAGAAGATATGTGCTTTTTGGGCAAATATCAGAGAAAAATAAGTAACTCTCCAGATCTGGGTTTCGGCATTTTTTATTTAGTATGCTGATTTGGGGCCTGAGCGCGGCACTACCTAGCTTTTGATATTCATGTCATTAAGAAGAAATTTTCAGCTCACAATAATGGATTTTTAAAAATGCTCACTTAAAAACCCACTTCTCTGGGAAATCAGCCCTCAATCTCTCCCTTGTCAAGTTGTATCAAGACTAACCAACATCTCCCTAAGTGCTGTAATAGCTGGTTCCTTAAAAAGAATAAAACTAAAACAATTTCCTGTTATGCAATACCCCACGTCAAAATACAGCAAAAAACAAGCTTTAGTAAATACTTCCTATTATAAAGAAAAATAGTCCATGGTTTCTGGTCAGATTCAATATTTGTATCATTCAATATTTGTATCGTTAAAATATAGGCTATTAAATATATTAATTTCATTTTGACAATGGGCATTGCAATAAACCTATAATTGCATGTTTTCAGTCTTTCAATCAATTAACTCTATGACTAAATTTTTTTTTCAAAATACATATACAATAACACAGACATCTGATAAAGAAATTTACAGATGCATGAGCCTGTAGATTTAGACCCAGCTATTAACTTCCAGCTCTGACTGTTGGCAAGTTACTTAACAACTCTTGACCTCGTGTGTAAAACAGAGATGGTAACAACATCCACTGCAAGGATTATTGTTAGGACTAAACAAAATAATTCCTACACAACGCATGGCATGGTGCCAATCTGTTGGTACTCGATGCTAACAGTAGATGCTATTAACTTGTAAAGACTTTTGAAATCACATTGTTGCCATCACTCATAATTAACCTGCATTACAGACAAAACATCAATCTCACAGCCATTACCTTTATTACTGAAATCATCAATTAACACAATTTCTGCTAAATACTTCCTTGGCGTCCTTTTAATTACACTGTGGACTGTTCTCATGAGGGTGGACCATCCTTCGTTGTGGAAGACGATGACGACGCTGGACGTGAGCAGGTTTTCATCATAATGCCAATACTTGCACCTGCAAAGGGAGTTGACCATGTTTACTTAGAGGTAATCGATAATGCTTGGTTCCAAGCCTACTACGATTCTGTCTTCTGATTGGATTAAATATTATGGACGTAGCCGAGGTAGTGAACGAAATACGACCTTTTACATTTTAACTGAAACACCGGACAGAGGAGAGACGCTGCTAGATGAAGTCACTCGTAGACAAAGCTACTTCCTCAACAATCGGCGTGTGTGTGATAAAGAGGACTAGGGTGTGAATTTATGCTTCTCAGCTGGGGATGCTTAAGATATTATTTACAGTTGTCAGGTTGTTGTTGTTTTTCCCTCATGATTTTGATCTCAGTTTATGTTCCTTTTTAGAACCTGTGCTTGTCCAAGGGATTGAAGTGGCTTGCTGTGAACAAACTGCAATGGAACTGTTTGAAAGGATCCTAATATGGCTAAAATATTCTGGGAAAGTGTTTAAAGACTCATCTGTAGCATGTAGCAGGCCTTCAAAAGTTAACTGTTGAAGGAATAAACCAAGTTCTAATATTGTTTCAAGTTACTAGATTGGCTGAAGAAAGGTCTTTAGCTCTTCCACGCAAAACTATCAGGAACAATCACAGCAAGAATAAAGTTGCCAGAAGACTTTTTCTAATTGGAAGGAAATGCAAAACAGGTTTTGATACAGACTCTAGGAGCCAAGGAAGGTAACATAAGTTCCACAGAAGCCTCCTCCCCCCACCTCCCACACACGCACATGCACACACCATTTTTTGCTTGGTTGCAGGAGTAGAACGGATAAGAAGAAGGGAGACTAATGAGAAGGATTTGAGACCTGTGATCTTCTGGCAGGAGCTAGTTTTTGAAGCATTTGGAACCTATTACCTCAGCTTGCTAAGTGAAGGGAGAGCTTTTTATCCAAAATTTTTCATGAAGTAGTAAGCCAGCTTGTTCTAAAGATTACTTTTAAAACCATAAAAGCAATAATGTTTATTTTCCTTTGAAAAAGTGCTCTGAAGGGTCTATATTCTTAGAGGTCATTTTTATGGAAGTGCAGGTTAAGTCTGATAATCCACTTAACCTTCCATCTGCAGCTGCTGTTTAGACTGAGTGCTGAGCACCTCCCAGGCCCACGCTGTGCACTGGGCATAGAGCTACACAGCAAGGGCAATGGTCAGGGCCTCTGCCCTGATGAAGCCCACCTTTCTGCAGGGGAGCGAGACACAGAGCAAATGTCTCTACTTTCCCTGAAGTGTCAGTGGGGAAACTGAGGTGCAAGTGACAGGTGGTCAGGAGGCACCCTGGAGTCACTGGTGAGAGAGTCCAGAGATGATTTAAAAAAAAAAAAATTACTGAGACCAAACAGGAGGGACTTGGGAAGGATAACAGCACAAGAATGGATTGTGTGCAGATGATTTAGATACTTGGAGAACTTTGCAAATGAATAGGTGGAAGATTTATCTTTGGAAGAAATAATTAAAATATGAAAAAGTAATATAAGTGAAAGAGGAAAAGTCACAGAGCATGTGCAGTGTGATGGCAAATAGCTGTATATACTTATTAAGTGCCAGGCACTGTCCTATGTGTCTTACTTTAGATGTTATTTGATGTCCCATATCACTTCAAGGGTAATGCTGTTTTTAATGTCCCCATTTTACAGATGAGGAGACTAAGGCTCAGGGATAAATGACTTGCATAAAGTCACACAGCTAAGTCATGAAACAAACCTCGGCTATATTGGGGTTCTAAGAAATCTTGTTAAATACAAAGCAAAAGAAAAAAAATCCTAGCTATAGTCCTCTTAGCCTATGAATGGCTAAGAGTTGCTCTAAGATGTAAGAATTGATATTGAACATCAAGTCAATACACCTGTTATGTGATGGGGAGGGGTCTGTTCTCTCCCCCTTAGTTTGATATAAAGTCTTGTTGTATTTAGACTTTATCAATTAGTAATATCAGATTCTGCAGATTATGAAAATTTAACATTTTTAGGCTGCAATGCACATATATATTGTCATTAGTCTACAGTGATGTGTGTGCACATGCTTGTGTGTGGAAGCGACTCTTTTAAAGGTGGTAACTTACTTCTAGGTCATTCACTGAGAGTTTCAATAAACAGTCATTTTGGATTTTTTCCCTTTAATTCTGCTAGCAGTCTAAATCTAATAGGGAAGATACTTTAGGCTTAGCAAACAAATTCTCAATTTGGGAAACACGGCTTTTAAAAACTATCCACTGATTTTTCAGTAAATTGAGAATTTCTCCTGTCTCCATCTAATCTCTTTTGCTGATTCTCAAGATAAGAGGTGGAAAAATGCTTATGATTTACACGAAATAGTGCTGACAACCAATGGCTGAATAAATAAGCAATGCAGGAAATTCAGCTTTCAGAAACCAACATGCATTTTCAACGAAAGAATTATCACTGTTATATCCAATCACCCAAGCTCAGCAGATTGGGTGAGTGGATTTTACCAAAGGATTCAGCTTCTAATGCACTTAGATTGGAATTATATAAAGTCAGTTGCTCGAGAACAAGCTATGGTAGTTTATTCTTTATAGTCCATTATACATAGCTTCTCCATTTTCCTTTCAAGTGAACTCCCTAAGCTTGGCTGCTAGAAATGCAAGCTAGAGATGACCTCTGCAGATGGTATTACTTGGTGGATCCTAAAAATAATTTTTATGAATGTACCAAACTGACTCAGCTTAAGAGAATTCCATATGCTAACCAAATCGGAGGCTGTTAGATAAAATACTCATAAAATACTCATTGGAAGTGAGGGGGAAAAAAAAACAACACCCAAGTTTTCATATAGCCTAGTCATCACTAGGAAAACTGTCTAGTAAGTTTAGCTGTGACTGAAGGTTGCCTGGAGAGCTGGAAGTCTGATATGTCACGGGTTTGGAAGACCCCAAGCAGCCTCCTCCTCTAACAGGCTTGCTGACAGATTACATTCAGCCCGGCTGCTCCAGGTCCGTCCCGGGGAAAGCTGGGGACACAATGATCAAGTCTATTTTTTTTTCAGCTCCCCTATTCTCACTTCCACGTAGATTGTTCCCTTTTCTACACTATAGTCTTTCCTTTGAGAAGGCACGTGGAGCCTAGCGTTTGGTTTGTATCCAATCATTTTCTCAAAACTCTACCTCAGTGCCTGGTCACGCTTGTATTTCTCTCCTTGAGTATGAGAAACTCTAAAGTGAGCTGATTACTTTTCCCCAGTGTTCTGATCAACCCTTATCAATCAGTCCACCCTCGGAGGTCAAAGTCAAGTCTGTATTAAGAGAGCTCATTCTTTCTTGACCATTTGCAAAAAGAAAATGCCAGCAAAGCTGATCACTGGAAGGTCTGCTCAGGCAGAGCAGCCGCAAAGTGGAGTGTGAATACTCAACAGACGTTGGTTGATTTGCTCTCAAAGAACCGTACAGGAATGCCCCTTTCTCGGTGTTGGGCGGAATGCCACCCATTTTTTCCATGAATGAATTAATATCCGTGAAAAGAAGAATAAGTCTTTAACTTCTGCTCTGAACATCAAAATCAATGAACACAGAATTAAGGATAGAATTAAGGGCTGAAACTACAGAACTTTTTCAAGTATCCACCTTTCAGGATAACAGTAGGTGACTGAGAACACAGACTTGTTTGCTGTGGGTTTCAGAGCGCACGGCTGGAAGGCAGGAAACCAGAAGGGGCATGAGGGATGGGACAAGGGGGCGTCAGCACACGGTGCCCCTCACCTCCAGGAGGGCCCTCCCCCAATCAGCTCAACCTCAGTTAAAAAACAGACGCTCTGTACTGGGACTATAACCAAGATGAACATACATACATTGTGCAAAAATGAAAAATGATGTAAAAAATATATAAAATCTAAAAAAAAAATAAAAAAAAGATATTTTGAGCTAACAAAAAAATTTTTAATTAAAAAATAAATAAAAAGCACATGCTCGCCATGTGTGTGCGAAGTTGCCAGACAAGACCCCCCAGTTCCCACCAGGTAGCTGACGTAAACTTCTCCCGGGACAGATTCCATTTCTTGGAGCAGAGAGTTGCCCACAATCCCTGGCAGAGCAGCATGACCAGGACTAGAAACTCGATGCTGTCTAGCTCACTGTGGCTGGCTCCAAAGGCAGGACGCCTCAGAAAGAGCCAGTGAACCCCCTGATTGGCAGTGCCCAAGCAGCTGGGAGCTGCACGTTCTGGGCCCACACCCCCGCAGCCTACTGTGACCTAGGGCTCCCGGAAAAGCTGGGCTCTGTGGTTTACAAAGCACTGGCACTCCTGGGCCTCACGGGCCCCACAGGCACCCTGCAGCCCAGTAACGGGTGTCTGCGTCGCCGTGCGCACGAGGGGACCGAGGAGGCTCCGTTAGGTTGTAAGATTTGCTCCAAGTCACAGAGATCAAGGCGAGTTTTATAAATGAATTCTTTGACTTTAAGAATTGACTGGCCCTAAACCATAGATTTTACTAAGAATTACTCATAAATCCACACTTGAAAAACAAACTACAAAATGAATTCCTTATTTTCACTCATCACCCAGGGATACATGACTACCCAGGGGCCCCTGGGATTCCGCCCCATTCGAAGGGTTGACGACACCAAGGACGCCAGGATGGCTGAGAACACTGAGCTACATCACACGGTAGTGATTTCCAAATGTACCAGCTTATGGAGCGCCAATATGTGGGGGCCGAGACCAGCACCACCGACAGGAGTAAGGGTGGGGGCGCGTGGTGGAAGCCGCTGTCAGCACGAGCCAGGGAGGTTTGCCTGTGACTGAGTGTCTGACTGATGCTGTGCCATATTCTGCAAGCACTTCAGACACACACACACACAGAGCATGTGACACAGTGACAAACATTAAAAATAGGAGAATAAGAGTGGAAAAGGGAAGAATCAGGAATAAGGTTGTAAGTGCATCTGGAGGCCCAAAGGCTCCTGGGTGCCCAATTTTAGGGCACTGTTCACAATTATTCCCCCTTGAGGTGGGCGGCACAGCAGACTTGGGTGCCCTCCCACCCACCCCATACTTATGGCCACAATTTGGCTTGAATTTTCTAGCAAGGAAACCTGGTCCGGTCTATGTTTAGCAAATCAGTTGTTCAGAAGAAGTACAATGTTCCTGGTGTGAAGACCAGATGGTTTTTTTCTTGGAGGCCTCCTCATAGTAAACGCAGTCAGCATTTCACTGGGCTCTTTTTCATGGAGGCTGTCAAGGGAGACCAGTGGCATTAAACCAAACTACAAGTCAGTAGAAACAGCCATGCAGAGACTGCGCTGGGAATTGAAGTTCAACACAGATTTGAAAATCACACTTTGCAAACATTCTTTAAAATGTTTATTGAGTCATCTCCTGTCCCGTGGTTCGTCCCTCAGTGAGTGATTATGGGCCTCCTCGATGCACTCTAATTGCAAGGAGGGAATCGCATTGACCTTATGGGGGACCTGTATTTCCAAAAGTAAATTTCAACCCTGCTAATAATGATGGAAGAAGAGAAATAAGCTGACAAGGTAGTGGCATGGTGACTTCAGGCTGGAGTTAGTAAAAAATTTCCCAACTGTTAGATACTGAAGGCGTTGTCAATGTAGGCTGTGTAGCGTTTGCTTCTGAAGTCTTTCACATTGATGGATACTAATGCTCCTACAGCAAGGTGAGATACACTGGATCTTTTTTTTTTTTTTTTTTTTTTTTGGAAGACTCAGCTGTTAAAAACTCCCTGTACAGATGAGGAAAGAATAAATAATGTACAAGCATTAGTGTTTACTGATTCACAGAACAGGCAATTTCTGCGGCTAATAAGAATATATTATCTATGCTTAGTGATTTATCTTGTTAAAGGCTTTAGGAAGCCAGTTTGTTCATTTAGCAGGTAATGCAACTGACACATGTGAGATAGTTAATGAATATTGTGGAGAAAATCTGGGAATATTATTTTAAGGAATCACTACAGTAGTCTACTTCTTTGCCTGTATTAATTGGATTTTCTTTATTCCTCTGTTACATCTTTGCCTCATTGTAATTTTCCTGAAAATCAAATCCTCTTGAGGCTAATGAGTCCCTAAAAGTGAATTGAAATTCGTTATCGCAAGACTTATGGCTCAAAGATGGGAGGGAACAATAAGTTAGGAACTGAAACGGTGGGCTGACCCTCACCCTGAAGAAGACAGGTGCCGGGAAACCTCAAACTGCAACTGAGGACAACATTTTAGGTCACTAAACTCTGGCAGGGACCCCAAGGGCTGAACACACGACAAGTGAGACGCAGGGACTGCCCTCTCGAGAGCGCGCTCCCAGCTTGTACCTTCTCACCTCAGAGTCCTGGGTTTCTAATAGGTCTGGAGATACGCCACAGGCAAGGAGAGATTATGAGGGAAAAAAAGAAAGAAAAAAAGGAGAAGGGCAACATAAACCTGTTACA
This sequence comes from Talpa occidentalis, assembly GCF_014898055.3. Lineage (NCBI taxonomy): Eukaryota > Metazoa > Chordata > Mammalia > Eulipotyphla > Talpidae > Talpa > Talpa occidentalis. The sequence goes on along the minus strand of NW_023604295.1, from coordinate 136,798,449 downwards.
TGTGAGGACGACGCTGACACAGCACTGTGGGCCAGGGAGATGCGGGGGGTGGGGGTGGGGTGTGTGTGTGTGTGTGTGTGTGTGTGTGACTGTGGGCATCTGTTCAGGGGAGCAGGGAGGCAAAGAAATGGATTAAAATACTTAAAAATCCTACCTGGGTGGTAGGTGACTTTTATTTTTTTCTTTTAAATTCTCTGTTAAACGCACAGGCTTTCCTTTTTCAAAACATTTACAAATAAATGTCTAGGCTAAGACAACCACAAGTGACCAGATGCTACCACTTCATAATCAGTGGCCCCTGGGGAAGGGACCCACGTGGTACTGCTTTGCTCATGAGGCTGCGGCCTTCAGGCTCCCCCGGGACGAGAGCCCCACTTACAGGGCAATGAGACGGCCCTGGGCCTTCAGGGCTCTGCTGGCTGCGACTAGCTCTAGGAAGGAAGGGCACATTTCCCAGCAACATTCCTATATATACCCATTCTCATTTTGAGTCAATAGTAGGATACTGGACAGGTTTGCAAATTATGCTGAAGGGTGCATTGTATTCTGGTTAATTTTTTCCTTCCTGACATCAACTGGTTATTCCATCCAGTTCCACAGCCCTCAGGTAGCTGGCTCGGGCTGTGCAGGCGGAGCAGGGCCCAGGGAACACAGCTGCCTGGAAGACCCTCTCCTCCTGGCGCGGGAGCAGCTAGAAGCAGAGACAAACGTGCTTTGAGTGGGACAGGGAGACACACACTGAGACAGGCCAGCTCTGCTGGAAGGCGCGGGCCGGCTGCCAACGTTTGGAGATGTGTAAATCCAAACAGGAAAGTCAGCTCTTCTGAGTCCTAGGAGAACGTTTCCAATGTTACTAAACATATTAAATGATCATTTCAGAAATAAAGTATTGCATGGGGTGGAAAAATTATACCCCCTCAAAAATGACTCAAAGCTTTAGAAGTTCTAGATCTTTTGAAGCAGTTTTTAAAAAGCTTAGGCTTCCGAAGCAATCAAGATATGTTCAACTCTGTTTCTGAAGAGTAAAAAAAAAAAAATTTCACTTTAAAATTCCTTGAGACAGCTATGGGGCATGGGCCTGTAAGGTAACACACATCTGAAGAGGTGTGAACCTGTATCCCCACTTCATGTACGATGTTGAAAAGCAATGATGTCTCTAAAAAATAACACAGGTAAAAAATTTCCTCCATGAAATTATCCACATCCTTCCATATTGCCAGTAACCGTAGCTTTGCAGAACTGGTTAAAGACTAAGTGGTTCTACATCAAAGTACAACTGATTAGCATTTGATATTTTCTTTTTTTTTTTTTAAAGAGATGCCTTTTCTTTTCTTTTTTTTTTTTTTAAAGATTTATTTATTTACACAAGCACTGGGTATAGTCAGAAGCGCGGGAGGGTGAGAGAATTCACCAGAGCCAGAGCGGGGAGCAGAGCAGGCAGAAGGACCGAAGTGCACTGCTGAGGGGAGCAGCGGGCGGCAGGAGAGGTCTGCGCGCCATGCGGGACCCTCCTCCGGTGGCCGGGGAGCAGCCGGGGATCGAACCGGCGCTTCAGAGGCTGCGGGCAGCTTCGCAACCCAGCGCTCAATCGCTGCGCCACCGGGGAGGCCCTGCATTTGATATTCTCTGATTCCAGTAACAAGCAGACATTTGTATTATCATATTTTTTCTTTACAGGATTATGTAAGCAACTTCCGTACTATCAGCCGGGTTGGGGAGAAGCCCTAGTTTTTTTTACTGGACTCCCCCCAAACACCCCTCAGCGTTGTGCCTGCTCAGAACCCATTTCTGTCCTGCATTATTACAATTGGACTTAACGGCCAGGGTCCATCAGACGTTGTGGTCTGTTTCGTAAAGACCAAGATTAAAGTGAGGAAGAGCGGTGGAGTTAATCACTTCTCTTGAGGAGAAGAGAGAAAATCTAAAATTAACAATGCTTCTGATAAAAGTCTAGGCTACTTACTAGTAAATTAAACAGACTCTATGCAGCATGTCACCATTTCGGCCAGGGGGATGCACTTGGGGCCTGACAGCAAAGACACCCTCCGCTCACGCGGTCATCAGCACCTCTGGGGTTCAGGAAGGTCTGCAGTGCACAGCCTGCTTCAGCACCGGACCGTGGCCTTACAGCGGGTGGAGGAGGCTGGTGAGGAGGAAGCCTGAGGCACACGAGGGAGTGTGGGTGGAGTGTGGGCGCCGTGAGCGCTCGGAGCCTCGGCGAGCTTGTATGTTCCACAGACCAGGACACATGCACACGAACCCAGCGGAAACTGACCCGACAGGTATTCACTGGCCAGCAGCTGCCCCTGGCAGGGGAGGAAGGGACTTTCGCGTCTTGATGGACATGGCAAAATGGATGTCCTCAGCGCTGCAGCTGGAGTGACAAAGGTTAAGAGCAGCAGCCCGGGAGTCACAGACTCTACCCGTGACGCCGGGGCTGGGCCTGGAGGTATGAAATGGCGTTTGTCCCGCCGCGAATCCACCTGCTCCCCTTCCTGCGAGTGAGGGCCAGCCTGGCGCCCGGGCAGTGGGGCGATGATCTGAGGGCGGGATCAAGCCCGGGGAGCAGACACCCGCAGGTGCCAGCTTTCCAGGGAGAGCTGCCCCAGCTGGCGCCGGCCCCTCCGGGAGGCAGGAGCCAGGCCTGCTGGGCTCGAGTGAGAACAGCTGCCCGCCAGCTGCCCACCGGGGGTTCTGTGCGGCTCTTGTGTCTGCAGAAACAGTGTGGAAGACACAGGGGAGGAAGCGGCGACAGAAAAAAAAACTAATTTTAAAATGTTAGAGATGGTGGAGGAAATCTAGTCTGGTCCAGTGGATTCCAGCCTGCGCTGAAGAGCCCTGGTGTTCTGGGCGGTGCAAGGCAGCAAAGGTCGAGGTGCTTGGGAAGCCACGAGAGGAAGGAGGCTGGGGCTGACACAAGCCGAGAAGACTGACAATGGGGATTCTCTAGGGCCGAGGACCCCAGACTCAGAGTGGCTGGGAGGAGGGGTGTAGGGTAAGGTAAAAAATCCGGCTTTTCTGCCCTCCCGCCGTCAGAATAGATGAGGGAACCCTGTGATCCTGAATGCATGCCTGATGGCGGGCACTTGAAGTGGGTACACCTGTGCTAAGACTGTGCTTTTAAGGGCGGCGTCATGGGGACGCCAGCAGCAGCAGCAGAAGCCGAAAGAGAAGCCGAGAGAGAAGCAGAGAAGCAGCGAAGCAGCAGCAGAAGCAGAGAAGGCCAGAGAGCCCACAGAGAGTGAGGATTTGCTGGGGGCTGGGAGGCCTGCCAGCCTCCCAGCCCCCCAGCACCCCTGCCTGCCATATGCCTGGTGAACCCCAATAAAAAACCTGCAAAAAACCACTGAGGACTCTGACTCCTCCTTTACCCGGTCTGCTGGATCAGAAAACCTGCACTGTGTCCATTCCTGCCCTTACAGGGGGGCATTTCCTGAGCGGCTCACACTGAATTAGGGCAGAGACAAGAGCCAACCTCAGCATGTGATACTTCGCCTTGGACACTCGTGGGAAGTGAGGCTGCGTTCAGGGGTCTTTTAGGGCTTTGTTTTGTTGGTAACATCATGTTTTATGTCAGAACCATGGACACCTTAGCTACTTAGTTACACGTGATTCCATGTGCATCTGGTGAAAAATTTACAATCATTAGAAGAGAAAGAATAAGTGAATTTCTGACTACTCAGGTATTATGGAGCAGATATTTTTCTTCTACAACTGGAGGAGTGAAATGGGTGAAAATAATCAAGTTATGCCTCCAAGTGAAAATTCAACCCCAAGGCTAACTTTTAATTTCAGAACTTACTTGTTTTATGTGGATAAACTCTGATAGAATACCCCCTTTTGGCAGTTTACTGTAGGGGATGGTCCTGCATGGATAGCATTCAGGTGTCCCGGCCCAAAGAGCAGTTACTTAAGAAGTTAACGTAAGTAATCAGAATAATGTCACCAAAAGTTTTCACCATCTGGAAACTACTAGCCTCATTTTATGATGCATTTATATGATGTATTGGTATTTCCCCAAGTACTATCTTCCAGACTTTAGGAAATAAATACAACTTTGGGGCACTCTGCTATAAGTTTCTGAAATGACAAAAGTGATCAATGCAAAATACTGATTTTATAATACTATACCCAACTAGCAAATTGTTCAACATTGAATGTCCATGACTGAACCCCTGTTTGTTAGCTCTGAGTTCCTTTCTGAATCATTTTAATTATGATGATGAGGGTAAAGCAGACTATTTCAGAGTTGGAGGCTAGTTGCCTCACACCTTTAAAAGCACTTCTTCCCAGGAATATTGAGGCTGGCCATGTTTTGCCTGACTTTCTTCACCAGTCCTATGTAATCCACCTAGTCATGGTATCTGACACTACCAGGTAATTTTGGTGGGAAGTAATTCCAGTGGGAAGATACATGTTTTTATGAATTAAAGTTGCTGGGATTTTTGCGTTAGCAACATCAATTTGTTCAAAGTAATCAGCGTCTAAGGAACCTAGTATTGCATGTGTCTTAGTCTTTTTACTAGGTAATATTTTCTCTTTAGCAAACATAAGAATGCTTTATTAGTAAGAATTATGAGCAGTACGTAATTTTGGTAAGGGAAAAGCTTACAAGGCACATCTACAGGATGGAGAGGGAATTTGAGGGGAGGCTGTGAAGAATTTCTAATCAGGCAGCATGCTGAGAAAATCTAACATTTTAAATTATAAATGTGAACAATCAGTATTAAAAGTTTTTGTGTCCTAATGACATGGTTTGATTTTATAGTGATGAACAGACTTGTGGTTTACTTTATAGTTTGGAGTGAAAATTTACTTCTAGACTCACACCTGCAAGGGGTCCTTAAGAGATCCCTAACTCAGTGATTTTGAAACTTTAAGGTTGTTTTTAACCATGAGCCTTATTTTTCCCTTTTGCCTTAATTTTTAAAATTTTATTTATTTATTTTTTATTGGGGTAACTGATTTACTGCACTGTTTGTGTTTCAGAAGCACAGGCTTGCCCCCTCCAGGTGTTGTTACCACACTGCACCCACCAGCAAACCCAGGGGGCCCTCCAGCCCTGTCCACTGTACCCCCTCCCCACTTTGTTCTCACCCTAGCCCACCTTCCCCAGTGGTAGCCTCAGTCCTACAGTCAGATTTCTAGGGTTTGTTATTAGTTTGGCTTTACCTGACCCTACATTCCACATGCAAATGAGCATCCGATATTTGTCTTTCTCTGCTGACTTATTTCCAGCTCCATGTTGCTGCAAATGGCAAAAGCTTATCCTTTTTTGATAGCTTAGTATTCTATTTTGTTTGTGCACCACATCATCTGCTTTTGGAAGAACATGAAAACACTAATTCAAAAGAAAAATGCACTCCTATGTTCATGTAGCACCATGAAACTAGCCCAACTAAGGAAACTAGCCTTTCCTTTTCAATCATATCTTACATGCAATCCCAAGATAGTTGCTAGAAGCTTTGTTTCACAGGAGCAGAACGAGGGCCTGGCTATGACCTTCCCTTCCCCGCCTGAGGGCTCCTGAGCACAGCCAAGGAGTCCAGCAGTCCCAGGGCTTCATCACCAGCCCTTGGCCCTGGACTCCAGCAAGAGCCAGAGCTCGCCCTCAGGTCAGGAAAGCTGTTTCTCCTGGTGATGGGCTGGGGGTGTCCACATGAAATCAATCTAATGGCCAAGACCAGTGTTTAAAAAAATGAAAAGAAACAGCAATGAAAGGAAAACATAATTAGAATATTGTTTTGTGACATAATTACAAAGGCATGCTTATTTGTAGGTATATATGAATATGTATACTCTGATGCAAAATGTACCCCTTTATTACTGTAGTACTGGGGGGTATGGGTAAGAAAGTGAAGGCTATTGCCTTAGAAGGTCCCAACAGTCCTATCTATCCCTGTCTTCAAAGTCTCTAGTGGAGAGTTGCGGCAGCCGCAGTAATTAACCCCTCCTTTAATGGAAACAAGGCTGCTAAGAACGTCACCTGCAAACAAGCCTGATAGAATTACCTACAAAGCAGTTTTACCATTAATCAAATAGCCATTGTTTCAGAATAAGTAGCAACCTAGCAACCTGTCTATAATCATACTACTTTTTCACTTACTTTGCTTTTTCCTTATATGTGTACAATCAGTTTCAGGAAATGCATGATAAAGAAAATAGTGTGTGGCAATGGTAGTTTTATAATAATCATAATACTTCTCACATGAGACAACACCATAAAAATCAAAATGCTTATGTAGAGAATATATTGCTCGTGATTACTAAAAGTAGGAGGTGCCAGTAGGTAAATATTAATGCTTTCTGATCATTGTGGTTTTGGGATACGAATCAAGAAAAGCTAGCTTAAAGAATGCTGTTCGGTGTAGGCAAAAATGATTGTGTAGATTCAGTACCTGGAGATTGTTTACTGTGCCATGTCATGGAACAGCGATCACATGCACATGAATAATGAAGTAGATGTCTTATGCCTTACAAAGTATTTTATGCTGAGAAAGAATTAAATTGTATGAAATCATCTATTGTTGGCAATGGTATAAAAGTGTATGATGATTTTGAGCAAATTACATTCAGATCTTCACTCTTGAAGTGTGTCTGTCTGTCATTTATGCGCCGATTCCTTGAGCATCCTCACAGTTTCTCAAATCCTGAGACAGTCCTGCAAGTCTACCGCTGCGTTAGTCCGCGGCAGAGAGTCAATAGCCTATTAAGTGAGTATTTTATTTCTACTCATATTTTACATGAAATGTGTTTTTTTTTGGGAAATGTTATGGAATACTCGCCACTTATGGCATCTCTCCATAATTTTTTCCCCCAAAAGTTATGGTGATGTGAACACGTCTGTTGTTGGAAAGCACCTACTAAATCAGTGACTAATGCTACTGTGAGGCATTTTTCATTGTTCTCCATTGCCAAACTCCTACTGAAAGCCTATTGTAAATAGCTTTGGCAATATGTTTGAATTCTAAGAGGAAATATTATCTTCTCATAATTGTACATCACAGAAATAAAGTGATGTATAATTTCCTTGAAGAACAATTTTTCTTGTAAATAATTTCCTTTCCTATAATTAAAATCTCAGTGTTTTTGAGGCTTAGCTAATTAATAGGCTGAAGGCGTTTATAAGGAATAGGGGTTCTCGATGTTTTGGTGCCGCGAGAACGGGAATTGCTAAGTGAGATGGAAATATTAATGACTGCAATGGGAAGTAAAGCTAAGTGGAGTTATAGTTCAACTGCCTTGGAAACAGTAAGCAAAGCCTTTTGGCTTCTTTTCTTCTTCTACCTACTTGATCCCAAAGGTTCTAGAGTGGCCAGTTCTATCACGATCACTGACACTCTGAATGCTTGATGGTAACTGCAATAACTATGCATGTGTGTGTGTGAGAGAGAGAGAGAGATCCATGTGTCCATAAATGATCACTGCATTTCCACTGATGATATTCAGATAGTCTAGATATTCTATGATGCTATAGCCCAAGTCACATCACAAAATTCCCGCATTTCTAATGAGCTCCATCTCACCCAGGACCACACCTTCCGTTTATTTAAGTCACTCAATCAACCCGTGCTCATTCTCCACAAGGCTATACAGCCCATCTCCATTGTTTTCACACCCTCCTTCCCAAGGGCATTACCTCCATTGACCCCTTGGAGCAGTGAGTCTTAGTGGGGGTCTGGGGGGAGGGCTGGGGCAAGGCTGCCCAGGGGGCTCACGTGGAAAGGCCTGGAGACCGTCTGGTGTCACAACAGGGTCAGGGAGAGCTCGTGTGCTACTGGACTCTAGTAGTAGACCCAGAGGTGTTGCTAAACACCTCACAACACACTGCAAAGAATGTCAATAGTGCCAACTGAGAAACCCTTCAGGGCCGGGAAAATTCTGCAATAATTTTGCCTTTTACAAACTTCTCTGCTTTTCTCTTGAGAAAAGCCAACATGCTGCTGGGCTCTGTAACTACTCTCTCAAGGCAACGTGGTGCAGACAGCAGGGGCGGCGGGTCACCCCTTCTAGTTACATGCTCCTCTGAGCCCCAGTGCCCTGTCTAAAAATACAGTGACTTGGGGCCTCCCTGTGACGCAGTGGGTTGAGCGCAGTGCTGTGAAGCTGTCCCTAGCCTCTGTAGCGCCGGTTCGATTCCCAGCCCCAGCCAAGGAGATTCCCACACGGCACAGCAGACCTCTCCTGTCGCACCCGCTGCTCCCTTCAGCAGTGTATTTAGTCAGTCTGCCTGTTCTGTTCCCCACTCTGTCTCTGGTGAATCTCTCACACTCCCACGCCTCTGACTCTATCCCAGTTCTTTTATAAATAAATAAGTCATAAAAAAAATAAAAATAAAAATACAGTGACAGTGAAACACACTGTTCTGGCTGCTGGATGGAGAGCACACGCCCCTCACGACGGCTGGCCTCAGGCAGAGAACAGGACGTGCTGGCCGCGCTGTCACCCCTGAACCCCTCCGGTTCATTAGCGGCTGCAGTGGAGGAGGAGATGGAAGCCGTGGAAGTGACAGCTCATTACAGGGACCCGGGAGACTCAGCGTATACCTCGTTTAAAGTGGATCCCCGGAAACGTACAAATGGGTGTAAGGGCCCGAGGGCTGGAGCCCCCGCCTGGCAGCTCTGGCAGTCCCTGGTGCCCGGTCCTTTCTCCCCCACCTCAGCGTTGGCTGGAACCCTGGAGGGAGAACTGGTCTGTGGCAGGCGAGCACGTATGCATGTGCGTGTCCATGCGTGTCTGAGTAAACGAGGAAATAAATATAAATTATCTTACCCTGGCAAACCTTCCACTTTCCAGTGACAGGAGATATGAGGTCAAACTCCCTCCACCCACCCCCAACCCTAACCCAGGCAGCTTCACTGTCTGCTTAGAAAATGGAGCCTTCTGTGACTTAACTGAGAACATCCTGTGCTACTTTCCCAGCTAGCCACGGGTCCTACAGACTTTCACAAAAGCCTTCGGGAAAGAGTTTCTCTGATTCCTGCAAGACGCCCTTGCCCAGGTCTGTTTCTCATTCAAAGGAGAGAGCGGGTTACGCGGCTCCCGGGGAACCCGCCCCGCAGGCCTGCGCCGAGCCGTCTGCCCTCTAGGGGAAGCTCCAGGCCCACGGATGCAGCGCCGGGCGGCCGGGCCTTGCTGGCTCTTTGAGGGAAGACTTTACAACTCGCTCCTTTCAAGCGGCAGTTGTGCCTCTGCAGGGCCTTGGGAATGTGCAGTGCGGAGTCTCAAACCTTTCTTCAGAGCCTTTACCCTGGTTTTCATTTGCTCACTGGGACCTGCTGTTCTGGAGGATACATGGACACCTTCCTTTTGATTAAAACGTCAGAGCTCATTCTAAAATAAGTTACCGGGTTATTAAAAATGGGATTTTCCACCTACACATTTAACTACATTTTGAAGAGAGGACTCTCCCCCAGGATTCCGTGAGGAGGAGAGCAAAACCGCACCATTCCCCAATGAGACACTCAAAGGTATTACTGCACGTGAACTATATTTTCCTGTAATTTTAGCTCCTGGAACTAGCTTGGTGCAGGCAAGTGAAAATTATCAGGATTTTCCGCCCTCCCACCATTCACATCAATGATTGATATCTGCGGTCCTACATGCAGCCCGAGGGTGGGCCCCTGGAGTAGGGTGTGGGCATGCATGAGTGGGTGCACCTGGGCTGAGACTGGGCTTCTAAAGGTGGCGTCACGGGGATGACAGCAGAACGAGATCAGAATCAGCACAGCAGGAAAGAAGAAGGAGAGGCCACGAGAGAATGCCAGCGAGCCCATGAAGAGTGAAGATTGGCAGGGGGCTAGGAGGCCTGGCAGGCTCCTGGCCCCCCAACCCCCTGCCTGCCATGTACCTGGTTGCCGCACTACGTGTAAAAAGCCTGAAAAAGCCACCGAGGGCTCCAGGACTCTCCTTAACTCTTCTGCCTGGATCGTAGAGATCCTGCTGTACGCCTTGCTGGCGCTACAATTGGCCATTTTGCTTTGTAGCATGTTCACCTTAAATGTTACAAGAATGACGAGGGAGGAATTCTCCTTGTGATATACTGGAATATTTCTTACATATCCAGCTGAAAGTGAGCTAAGATGATTAACTTACAGGCGCACCCAAGGAGTCGTGCGACAGATCACACTTGTCACCACCGCCAGAACCCTTCGGAAACGAAGTGGCCTGACACAGCTGTGAGAGCGGATGCTCTCTCTGAGCCCATCCCCTGGGGGAGCCCGCACAGCACCCCCACAGAGTGAGGGCCGACGTCAGCTGGAAACCAGAGCTGAGAGGAAGGCAGGCTTTAACCTGAACCCCAACTTTTCAAGGCTGCCCTCTCTTGCCCACCATCTTTCGTGCTGCAGACACTGGTCCTTCCAGACATCCTGGGGGTAAAGGTCTGTCAGCCTGTGCACGTGTGCAGGGGTGAGGCCTTCATCACGGCCATGGTGAGACCCGGTTCTACATGGCTCTGCTGCCCCCAGTCTGTGCCTGACGGGAGGGGCGCACTGGTCTCTGAACGGGGTCTGTGTTCTAGAACAAATGGGAGGTAGAGGCCCTTCTCTGCCTGCAGTGGTGGGTTACGCTTGCCAAGCCGCTAACCAGCAACGGGCTCACTCATCTTAAATGTGGCAACACCGTGACTGGGCCTTGCGGTCCTGTTCCGGTCCTTTGCCAGCTGAGTGGCTCTAGCAAAACAGACACTCCAGGTGCGATACCACAAATACTAAACGTTTATACATACACATGTATATAAATACATATATTTCCTGGTAAGCTGTGTGTTTTGAAAAATGCTTCAAAAAAAAAAAAAAAAAAAAAAAAGGAAAGGAAAAGGTAGCACTTAAAGAAAAACAGGACCTGACCACGTAAAATGTAGGGAACTTTGGCGTGAGAGTCTAAGGACGACATGCTCCAGCCACACAGTTAAAATCACCACTGACATTTGCACTCCGCATCACAGCACATCCCCTGTGACCTGTAAATGCCAGGACTTTTGTCCTCCATTCTGCAGGTCCCAAGCATTCACCCTGACAGAGAGCAACATTAGCAAGGCCAAGGTGTGGCCCTCTGCCTCCTCGTGTACGCAGCAGCTCTCCCAGACACTTGACACAGCCGCAGGACAGCGCATCCCGAAGCCACTGACCCAACCCACACTCACTTCCTGCACTTGAGAAATACCCAGCCCGACTGTCGATCTTTTCTTAAGGTTTCTGTAAGTCTACTGTTAGGGCGGGCGGTCACTTGGACTGGAGGAAGCTTGCTGCTGCGCCCCCCTCGGCACGAGGGACTCTGTGAACCATCAGGACTCTCCCTCTTTTAGCCAAACACCTGGGAGCCAAAATGCAGGCTTCAAAGGTCCTGGCCGCATCTGCAGGCCCTAGTGGCTGAGGTCCTGCAGGGAGCCCATCCTCTGGGGAGGGGGCTGTGTACTGCCCTGCTCGTGTCCCCCAGTACCGGGGCGAGGCCCTCAGCAGCGAGGGGCTGACGACCTTTAGCAGAGGAGGCCCAAACCTTTGAAATGACTGGCAGGGCCACAGCTAGGATGCTCCAGCAGGAGAAGGTGTAAAGACAATTCTGTAATCTCCAGCTCAGGACTCCAGACGGATGGGAAACTTATCCTGAAGAGGAAAAAGAGCCAAGTTTCTCCTGCGATTGCCAGGCCATTGGGCGCTCCAGGATGGGGTCTCCAGTAGGGCCACTGTGAGGACTTTCTCTTTGCCCTCCAAGGAATTTGCCCTGACTTCCTGGCTGGGAGCATAGAGCAGTGGAAACACAAAACCAGCTGATGGCTTTTGCTCAGGTGCATGGTACAGTTCTGTTCACACGGGGGGGGGGGGGGGGCCGCAGGGGAGGGGCAGGACTTGAGCAACTTGGAAACAGCCCAGGGTGGGAAGCATCTGGTTGACCAGAGGAGGAACCGGAGGGAGAAGAATGTCCAGGCGCCGAGACGTGAGCCTCTGCCAGCAGGAAGCCAAGACTGCTCAACTCTGGCAAGGGGCTCAGAGCAACTGGCGCCTTCTATTTCCAGTTTCTGTAGTTTCATTCTAAACTGCCATAGAAATGGGGATGACAAGCTACCCCCCATCTCTATAATGATTCCAGTTTGGCTAAATACGTCTCCTGCTGTCAGTCAAGATCGTCAACAAAAATCAGTTTGACACCATAATTGAGAAAATTTCAGAAGTGCAGTGTGCGTGTGTGCATGTGTGTGTGTGTGTGTGTGTGTGTTAGGAATGTGCATGTTTGGAAGAGAAAGAAGAAAAGAAAGTAGGCGTCAGGCACCATTTTTAAAGTTGATCAGGAAATTCTCTGAACTCACAAAAAGAAACTCTGAAGAGTAAAAATTTTCAGGCCTCTTTGAAAGTAATTTTTGGACATAAAAGAAGCAATGGGTCTATCATGTATCATGGGTCACCTGAAACCAATTTCAAATGTGCTTCCTGCAGATCAGATGTAAGGCTGCCAAATTAGAGTTTGAGAAATGAATCCTATTTTGGGCAATCTACGAGGGAAAAGGAGTGTGTTAGTAACAGGAGCAGTTTGGATGAGGTCACATGACCTACCATATCCTGAGGACACGCACACACATGTGCACACTCACAACTCACAAGTGTCCATGTGGGCGTGGCTCACGGGACACTAGAAGTCTTTGTCACCTTTTAGGAGCAGCTCCTTAGAGTTTTACTTAAACTCTGAAACGTATGAGTCATCCTATGCAGAAAGTGAAATTGAAAGGGAAACCTATAACATTTCAAGGAAATCGGTGTTTTGAAAATAGTAACTATTTATAAAATATAGCAGCATATCCTCAACAAAAACATCAAAGGGAGTCTTTAACATGACTAGAGAAAGAGAAATGCTCATGACCACAGGTCACCTTAAAGAGAATGATAGTATATAATCAGTATTTGGGAACCAGGTAAGCAACAAAGTTTCTGCTATATAAGGCATCAGTGTAAATGCAAAATAACTTAAAAAAACCCTCGATTTCCCCCAGACAAGCGTAAGTACGTTACTAATAATTAATCATTAACATTTGTATAGCTCTTAGAAATTTCAAAGCACTTTGCCATCTATTATTTCACTTTGAAATGCAACGAATAGAGCTTTCTACAAAAGAGAAAGGTAGGTAGGAGGAAAGGTTAAATATTAGAAGCAGATGAATATGCCCAACAAGTCAAAATATTTAATTTAATTGTTTGAAGCAAAATAGCTTGGATTCCATACCTCTGATTGTCTGCCTCCTTGGCAGAAAAAGGGCAAGAATAATTTCCATGTATTTGCACCAGTAGTTTGTTCGCAGTAAGGAGACAAAACCCCAAACTTTATTAGGAGAAAATCTAACATAGCCACAAATACAACTTTCCACCTCTGCCCACAGTCAGGCTCTCTGGACTCCTGATTCTGTGTGAATTCACCTAAGGCCGGACCCAAACTGGTACCGGCAGCCCAGACTGGTCAGAGCAGCTTCTGTCGCAGCCACCCAGTCTGATAACGGCACCATTTGCCGTGTTACAGCTTCAAGGCCCTGGATTATAGCTTTTCTGTTCTCTTCCACTGAGTCTCCTTTTCCGGGTCCCTAACCTTCACTGAGGTTCTAATGCTCCTAACTAACCTTCTAAGAGGCCCCAAGCCCCTCATCCCCTCCAGACACCTCGACTGACCTTATATTCCTAGAGCTCTCTTTGCCAGCCTGCACCACATTCGGCAGGGACTCTGTGAACGGCAGTGTGGCCGATCACTAGCCCGGCCAGCTCTGTCCTCTGCACAGGTCTCCGGCACCTGTAACCTTTTCTGAGGGAAACCCCACCCATCCTTCGGGACCTCCTGCGTGTCCTTCCCACAAGAGCTTCTCTGACTTCCTGTAAATTGCTGTGGCTCCTCATGCCTCCAAAACGCTGCTTTCTTCCTTTCCCTCCCTTCACGGCAGCCTTCCCCTTCTCCCAAGGGGTAGATGGTTAGCCCCTCGAGGGCAGAGATGTGTCTCCTCACTGCTGCACCCCCTAATGGGCTAGCACAGTGCCTCACTTATTGGAGACCCACAATTGCTATCTGTGAAGAAAATCCCACGTTTCCTATGGAAAGTAAGTGTAAAAGCAGATGAAGTCATTCTTGGCTCAGGTTGTTTAAAAAGTGGGCCTCAGCTCACTCCAAACACTGTTTCGCCCCCTTTCAGCAAGTCACCAATGGCCAGAGAACCACTCAGCCGGGGGATGCAGTCCAGAGCGCTAACAGTCACGGCAGGAGTCAAGCTGCAGACAGGCGGCGCTGCCCTGCTTCCAGGGTGGGGAACATTCACCCGCCCAGACCCAGGGGCAGCCACAGGGACCACCAGGCTGACCAGTGTCCGGGTCCCGGTGGGATTGACGGCCCGAAGCGTGGTTTCTAAGCTAGGCAGGGGGCTCATTTATGTCTCTCAGGGGACACAAGCCCGTGTGGCGTGGGTGGGCCCCTGTCTCCATGAGGAATGAGCACGAGGGAGGTACACGAACGTGTGTGCACTTGTGCATACGTGTGCAAGTGTGTGTGTGACAAGCATGTGTGGCATGTTGCCAATAAGAGATGGAAAGTGCTCCCAGGCATCAGGCACACTAGATAACATGCAAAATCTAGGGGTGTTTTGTTTCATTTGTTCCTGGACTTTTCATTTTTAAGTAAATTCTTAAGCTGTCCACATGCTAATTAAAGCATAACTAAAATTATTTAATATTCTACACTGCATTTTAAGTGTTCAAAGAGGACTGAGGCCTATCTCATTGCTAAAACTTGTGAGAAAAAATCAAGTTTTTGAAAATATCTGGATTCGGTTAGATCCCCGGCCACCAGAGGAGGGTCCCACATGGCGCGCAGACCTCTCCTGCCGCCCGCTGCTCCCCTCAGCAGTGTACTTCGGTCCTTCTGCCTGTTCTGCTCCCCGCTCTGGCTCTGGTGAATTCTCTCACCCTCCCGGCTTCTGACTGTACCCAGTGCATGTATAAACCAAACAAACAAACAAACAAATAGATAAATAAATAAGACATGCCTCTAGAAAATTAAAAAAAAAAAAAAAGAAAACAAGTTTCTGGGTTTTATTGATGGTTAAGAAAAAAAGTTTTCTTACTCGCACAGAATTTCAAAGAGGGACTCGGGAGCATCTGCTAAGATCACTTCAGGTCCTCTTTCCTGGACGGAGCAGACACTGGTGCCCAGAAGCGTGCACTGGCCTTACTTCCAGGTACCCCCCCGTGTGCAAGAGAAAAGAAGACAGGAAAGAAGCCAAGGAGGTGAGGAGGAAGACAAGAGGACGGGAAAGGAAACGGAGGAAGGGAGGAGGAGGAAATCGCAGGAGAAAAAGGAGGATGTGAGGAAACGGGAGGTTACGATGGCAATTGGTGTGCCTCAAACCATGAAAGAAGAGGCGGAGGCGCTGCCATCATGGAAGCTAGAGCAGAAGCAGCTGGTCCACGCAGGCAGTGCGTGACATTTACGTTTTCCAAAAATCAATAAAGGACATCAAAGTTAAATAGTAACTGAAAGCTTTCCGGTTCCGGCCAGAAGGTATGTGACCTGAGAAAGTGCCACAGCAGTAAACATAGGCAACAAGGCTTCAGTGTCTAATCGCCAGGCCTTTTTCATCTCTTATGTCATTTAATTCTAATTCCAGTTCTGCGAGATGTGTATCCTTAGGCCCATTTTAAGAACTAAGACACTTAGGTTTAGGGAGGGTAGGTAACTGGCCTAAGTTTTCCTATGTGGAAATGAGGCCAAGGTTCAAACCCTAGAAGACTTCACGCATCTGATCTCCACCCCATCTTCATTAATCCATCCACCACCCACCCACTCACCCACCCATCCCTCCATCCTCTCAACAGACCTTTACCAACTAGGAACTATCTCGCCACTGGAAGTACCTGGTGTAGGAAAAAGACACATCCCTTGCTCTTCGGAGCTATCATCTAAGAAACGCAGTCAATAAACAAGTCAGTCAATATCTAATTATAAAATTTGACAAGTACTATGAATAAAATGTTCGGAGAGCAGTAATAAAATCAAGCATGGCATCACTAAATTAGCAAGGTTGGGGAGGTTCGGCTGGGCCCTAACAGGTGGGCAGAAGCAGCCGGGGGGACAGGGCAGGACTCACGGGGAGGGGCAGGCGCCCAGGCGCGGGGGCTGTGAGTCAGGGCCTGCAGCAGGGCGGGTGGCAGGGCAGGAGGGGTCATCGCCTGGGGGCTGTTGCTGGCGAGGAGTTTAGGTTTTAAGTGTAGTGAGAAGGCAAAGAATGGTCTCCAGAAAGCCAGCGCTAGTGTTTCAGCATCACTGGCTCGCACGGGCACGAGGGGGAAGCGAGAGCAGGGCGGAGAGCCCAGGAAGGAGGCTCCGGCAAGATTCCAGGGGAGGGGCGGTGGCCGGGACGTGGCTGGCGGCCGTGGAGGGCAAGTGACCTGGGACACATCCTGGTGGTGGAACCGGAGGGGTGAAGGAGCGGGAGGTGCAAAGAATGGCTCTGGCCCTGGGCACTGCTCCTGGGTGTCACCGGATCGTTTTAGCATATTTCTTACATGGAAAAGGGACCTAGACCATGCATCTTTTATAAACAGTCTTGTATCAAAATCTCAGCTTCCACACTCAAGCTCGACCCTCCAGGGGAGGCCCCTGCTGGCGGCGGCCCAGGGGGAGGCGCACCTCCAGGCGGGTCCAGCAAATACTGAGCAGCCACAACGCAGCCTCGTGCTTTCCACACGACACACAGGCGCGCTCCCAGTTTCACTGTGAGGCGCAAATAAAGTAAGTTCTAGTGAGTCCTGGCGTGTGGCAGGAAGTCAGTGCACCTTCAGTTCCTGCCTCCCTGCCTCTTCCCGTGACAGCGACAAGGAGGCCGCCGGCAGGCCCGCAGGCGAGCGGGCTGACACGCGAGCGTGGCCGTGGGCTCTGTTTCATGTAACCGGGACACGCTGGAGAAAGGGCAGTAGCCCCCGTCCTAAAGGGCACCCTTACCCCCTGACTAGACGGGGTGTCAGATAAAATACAGGACACCCCGTTAAATTTGGATTTCGGATGGCAAATAATATATGGGACATCCTTATCCTCAAGGGTTTTCATGGTTTACTGAAGTTCATCTTCAACTGAGCACCCTCTACTTTATTTAGTAAATGTGGCAACCCTAGGACTAGGCAAGTCTCTACCTTGATAAGGAATAAACTTGCCTCAAGATTTCACCCTTCACGGTCCCTTGGGACGATCCAATTCCTCTCTGTACTGGGGGCTGCATCTCTCACCCTCGTGGGTCAGCACTTCTTTCTCGGCATGTTTCTTGCCACTCTTATTAACAAATACATGGCTGTCCAGAGTCGACCGAGCAGCGCTGTATATCACAGTTTTTTTTTTTTTTAAGCAAATGTTTTATTTTTTTTTTAAAGATTTTTTTTTTAATAGAGGCATGTTTTTCTTTCTTTATTTGTTTGTTTGTTTGTTTTGTTTATACGTGCACTGGGTACAGTCAGAAGCGCGGGAGGGTGAGAAATTCACCAGAGCCAGAGCGGGGAGCAGAACAGGCGGAAGGACCGAAGGGAGGAGAGCAGCGGGCGGCAGGAGAGGTCTGCGCGCCATATGGGACCCTCCTCCGGTGGCCAGGGAGCAGCCGGGGATCGAACCGGCGCCGCAGAGGCCGCGGGCAGCTTCGCAACCCAGCGCTCTACCGCTGCGCCACCGGGGAGGCCCTGTATACCACAGTTTTACTTAGTGGTTGTAACAGGTGCTAGCGCACGTGCACACAGGCTACATTAGTCTTTAAAAGGGGATTATTGGGGCCTCGCCGGTGGCTCAGCGGTTGAGCGCTGGGTTGGAAGCTGCCCGCAGCCTCTGCAGCGCCAGTTCGATCCCTGGCTGCTCCCCGGCCACCGGAGGAGGGTCCCACATGGTGCACAGAACCCCCTGCCACCCACCGCCCCCCCCAGCAGTCTGCCTCGGTCCCCCTGCCTGCTCTGCTCACCGCCCTGGTGAATTCTCTCACGCCTCTGACTGCACCCAGTGCTGAATAAATAAATAAAATGAAAGAAATATTTTTTTTAAAAAAGGGGATTATCGTCAAGAAAACATTTTGAGTTTTCTAGGACCAGTGATTTCAATTTGCAGCCCTATTAATGAAAGTTCTTTAGATATTATAGGAGTAGAATTGGTTATTAAATAGACCAAAAGAAGAGCTTTGAGTTCATTCGATAATTGCTGGCTATCAAAAGTTAAGAGTTGGAAATCCTTGAAATCCAACTACATGAAAAAGAACCAAGAAACTTGCGGCCATAACGTCATCTATCTGCATACAGGCAGGAGCCTCCATTTCTGCTACTCTTTGTTATTCCACAACAAGATAAGGAGCTTGGTCCAGAATGAAAATCAACACATCTAGAACATTGTTATTAAAAGATCATCACTTGGGCTAAACAAAGTATTTAATAGTTAACTGGCATTCTCTGCAAGCTCATTTTCTGCTTATGGCCTGGTAACAAAACACTGACAGGCAGTGCCAGTCTGGGGCCATGTCTTGAGTAGCAGGGATGCAGAAGACTCCACAATTGTATACATCATAAATACGAAGTCATAAATGCAACCACCTTCCTTCTGACCATTTTGCAAACAAAGACCCTCTTATTCCCTTGCAATAAAAGGCACAATACTTTCTCCATTCTAACACTCTAAGTGAATATCTACCAAAAACAACAGCTGCCCCAGGTTAGAAGGAAGAGGGAGTGTGCTTACTCTTCTTGCCGTAAGTCATTCACGCTGCGGTCCAGAGAGATCATGTCACTTGCCACCATGTTAAATCCAAACTCTTTAATGCTGGCTTGAACTGCATGTTTGAAATCTGGTCCCAAAACCAAAGGCTTGGCTTTCTCTCCAGGGCCTCCAACTACTCCTTGAGGCTCAAGTTCTTTGGGTTCAAAGTTACCAAGGACCCCTGGGCGTAGCACAGGATCACGGTAGGTGAAAGTCTGAGGCTTAAATGTGAGATACTGCCTCTGCATTACGTCTTTCTGGTTCTCTCCTCCAGCGTGGCGCTCCTGTTCATTTTTGGCCTTGTTTTTTCTTCTAATAGACTCTAAGTCCACTTCTACTCCTTCAACATGAGGCCATGGCACCACAGGTTTGAATCTGTCCTCCCCGGGAGCTAGTCCATGGCCTCCACGGTTAGGCACGGGGTTATCGACATCTCTCTCTTCCTATACAAAAGGGAGGGACACACAATGAGTACATGAAGCAAACCACAGCAGAGTTTATGACACCAATTTTCACGGTTAAGAAAAGGCTGAGGCAACAATAAAATGGTTTGAAACGTGAAAGAAATAGGCCATTAGTCAGGACGTCTCACTAGAAGTTATCTTTGAGGGGCAGTGGGGCTGAGGGACAGAGGGACACACCAAGAAATAGGCTATTTCCTCGTCTTACCATTCCAAAGAATGAATGGATGCAATTTTACTTTTCCCCTTATAAACTTAACTCTCTCTTAAAGACCTCTTAATAGAACATATTGCTAAGAGTTAGAACAATGAGGTTCTAGGACTTCTGGCTAAAATGGATACCTCACAAGGCCTGTCCACGCAATGTGTTTTCCCAGTGGCCTTGTGGATGGTAAATATAACTTTCATCAGTAAAACTGCCATATGGTGGCAGCGGAATTAGACATCACCCATCACTAAGCTGGCTCTGTGCCCCCTCATGGCAGAGAAACAAGGTGGGGAGATGCACTCGACAGCCCTAACTTGGTATTTTCTATTTGAGATTTTAGCTGAATTCAGATTAAAAAAAATAAAAAAGCGCTCTGGTCACTATAGCCAAAATAACTGGGGCTTTTTAACCGCACTCTATAACCTAGTTTGCCCAGTTCCGGAGGCAGCCCAGGTAAAATCAGATTCTGCTTCCCTCTTTGGTTTGGCCCCTCTCACCTATGCAGATCTTTCCCATGGAGATATGGGGTGCTTTTGCTTTTGCAGTATGATGTTAAGTTTTTGCTAAACCAGTGCCATTCTTTGCCCAAAGCAGTTTTTCTGCATATTAGCATCACCTTGGTGGCTTTAAAAAATACTGATGTCTGTGTCCCACCCCAGACATTTTGATTTAATTGGTTTGGGCATTCAGATTTTTAAAAGCTTCCCAGATGATTTTAATATGCACCCAAGCTTGAGAACCTCTACAGGGAGAGCGGCTAGCTATAATTAGACCAGGGATTATAGCGCGTGCACAGCTGGGGAAGAGGCAAAGGGAACCAGCCGCCCTCCTCTCCACACCGAGACCATGTGATTCCGTGGTGGGTTTCATAATAGAATGAGGACCATCTGACCGGAAGTTTTCTACAGCATTAGAGTTTTCTTAAAAGGTGAGGTTTAAAACTTTGTTTTTAAGAGTACAGAAGTAACTAAAATGAGAGTCAGACAAAGACAAGCTGAAAAACTAACCCTTGAAAGCCGACCACAGAGCTGAAGCACCACGCAGGGGTGAGGGGTGAGGGGTAAGGCAAGAGAAGGAAGCCCAGCGGACTGAGGGTGATTTGGTGGTGGGTGCACGTCTGTAGTGCTACCTGATGGGAGAATCCAAATATTACCTCAATTAAAAGATAACTAATTAATTAAAAACAATTAAAAAAGAGTACAGAAGACTTGATACACTGGTAGTTTATTCAGAGACAAAGTTCTCTACAGAAAGTCAGTTCATTCAGATGTAAATTTAGTTGATGTTGAAGCTTTGGTTAAGTACTGGTGGGGACTGATTTTAGAGAGGTCAACATTTTTTTGATTAAGAATTTTTTAAAATTTCATCTTTGCTATTCATCTGTTTGTTCAGGTGCTATCTGCACACGATACACAATTCAGAGGGCCCCAGAGGGCAGAGAGTGAAAGGTAAGTTTCCTTGCCTGCCCTTCTGCAGAGGTGATCACCATCATAAGCTTCTTGTGAATCTTTACAGAGACCTCAAATGCACCCAGGCAGACAGAACAAAGAGGAGGATTTTTTTTTTTTTGCACATGGGACAGACTTTAATTGAATCATCAGTTAGAACAGGAACCCCCAAGATGTTACAACCTCTTCAAAGGTGAATCCAAAGAACATACGAATATGTAAGCATCGAGACTACTGCAAAGAATCTGCAAACTGATGCAAAATACAGAAAATTAGTCAACAATCTGGTCAATAAACAACTGCATCTCCACTGCAACAACTCCCATTTCAGTGGACAAGGATCCTTTGCGTTACTATCAGCTTTCTATGCTTTACAGGATTATAACCTAGCTCATCCTCAACAAAAGGTGAGATAACCCAGGGAGCTGAGTCAAAGAGCGGACCCAGTGGACATTCTGGTCCATTTCAAAGTTTTCACACAATTCCTCCTGTCGGGTAAATGCAATTAATTAGGCTTTTTACGCCACTAGCCTCTGTGGCTACACCCAAATGAATGGGTGTAACGGTGTTTCAACAAATCTTGATTTACAAAGTGTAGGGGAAATGAAGATTGCTCAGGCTTTTGCGCCACTGGCCTCTGTGGCTACCACCTGTGGCCCTGAATGCAGGAGGCGCTCGGGATTGTGGGCTCGGGGCATGCAGGCCTGATGGTGGACGCCTGGACTATGGTGTGGGCACACCTGACCCGGGTCACTGTGCATATATAGGCGGCGGCAGAGGCCTGAGCAGCGGAGTGCAGTGGAGAGACAGCAGAGCCACGGCCACGAAAGGAAGGGCCTCAAGACAATGTCAGAGAGAGCCCAGAGAGGCCTGAGGGGGGCCGGGAGGCTGGGAGGCCCCCTGGCTTCCTTTGCCCTCTCTGCCCCCCTGCCTGCCTGCACTACACAAAGTAGTGGGCTGGGTTTGGCCTCTGAACCTGAACTAGACTGTAAGTTCCGAGGAAGGGTGAGGGCCATCATCTGGGTGGTGCTTATCCCGGCACATATCTCCCCAGTATATGCAGACTGAGCAAATGAATGAATCCTATAACGTCTGCCTCGGTTATGAGAGAGGCATTGAGAACAAAGTGGAAAGAAAAGAGACTATGGAATGGGAAAGACAGTCTTGGATCAGATAGAACCTTCCGGCAATACTTTATGAATTCAGCAAGAAAACAGCACATAACTTTGTATTCTCTGCACAGTATTGTGCTCAATAATGCTATATAATAGTCACCAGAAAAATTGAATTTGCTCACTTCTCAAAGACTGTATGTCATTAAATCCGAAGGCAAAACCAAATATAAGAATTGTCTGTCTAACCCCAAGTCAATTAAGAATCATGTCAAATCTCAGTGTTATAGGATTCAAAGGATAGTATAAGGCAGCGTAACACACGTCCCCCCGAGAGGAAAATTACATACGGCTGCTTCCTGAGATGGATGAGAATCAGCAGATGCCTCTGTGACTCACTGGTACTATGATACCTTCATAAACACCAGCTGATTTACTGTAGAGTCGAAATCAATGAATCACTGTTGTCAGAAAGGGAAAGGAGAACCGGCAGCTAATCTTCTAGAGTCGCTGTGTTCATAAAGGTGAAAATGTACTGAGAAATACAATCACTAACCACCAGATGGTAATATGGGCTCATCAGAAATCAGGGCAGACTATTCAGTTCACACTTGACAAATCACAAAGTTCTCCCTTCGCCCCCAAATTCTCCTTCTCTATGATGTTTTTCCAAGATGGCTATGCCTGGGTAGAAAAGGTATGAATACAACGGGATTCAGAAAAATGGTCTTTAGAGCAAGCGAAAGCAATATAGTTTTCTTAGATTTGAAGTTCTAGGTGTGCTCCAGAGGGCTCAGCCCTACTGGTGAGCTCAGGCAGTCACATCTCTTGAGAAATTACCACTTCGCTTTACGAAGTGGCCACTGCTGACAGCACGTACTCTGGTTATCACTCTGCATGAGCCACAGAACTAAAAAACAAGTCAAATTTAATTCTGTGGTTCAAAAACCCTGATTAAAAACAGCTTTAATTAGAAAAGCACTTCAGCATCCTTTGTCTAGCTGCTCTTTACTCACCTGAAGGAGCAGAAGCAGCAGGGCCAAGAGAGCAGGGAGGGAGGTGGTAAAAATAAAGTGGCCCCGAGTTCAGAGGAAATAGGATGTGCCTGCAGGCCCCAGCACGTGGCAGGATGTGAGTGGGATTGTGGGCGCTCCAGCCTCAGTCCCCTCGTTCTCGCAGGTTGGCCAGCCCTGGATCCGCAAGGGATCCGTCCTGGTGGGCTCTCTGTGCTGCTGCTCCACTCTGTGCTGGGACTCCCCATTCTGTGCTGTGCTGGTGATCCCCACTCTGCTGGGGTTCCCCACTCTGTTCTGCCGCTCCCCACTCTGTGCTGCTGCTCCCCACTCTGGGCAGCCCCGCTGCTCTCAGAGCACTGAGAGTTGACTGCACTGGGGAGACAGTGGGCCTGTTGGGCAGGGCTGGAGGAGCAGGGGCCAAGTAATTACTCTGTGCTTAATCAGGGATTAAAACGGCTGGACCTTAGACTATAAACTGAGCTGAATAACTAGGGTGCCACCCCTTGTGGAAAAGGATCTTGTTCCAAATGCAGCTTAAGACCAATACATTAGGAAGAGATTTAAGGCAGTGGCAATGCTTCTGCTGGCAACCCAGGCAGGAGGATGGAGAAGGGTGTGGCTTATCAGTAAGAAGAAGCTGACAAGATGACAAAGGAGCTACCTGCTGAAAGAAGGCCCCGCACAGGAGGCATTCCTGTTCTAGCAGGCCAGGTACGAACCAGGGGGCAGCGACGTGAACACAGTCACTGTTCTACCCCGAACAGTGCAACTCCAGCTCCGCCCCAGCGAGGTAGGGCAACCACCAGGCAGAGGCTGAGCACCAGCAGCAAAGCAGACGCCCTCGAAACTCCACTGTGGACAGCGGCCGATCGTACAATAGCTAATGATGTACTCCTCTTATTTTCTCTCCAACTTTATAACATGCCATGGAAACCAGTTACAAACGGGTCGGTGCTGCAGCTGTAACCACGTACTGGTAACATTTCACCAGGCTGATGAAGGGGAATTTTGAGTCAATGAAATGCCATCTCTCCTTAACCCACTCGGTAAAACAGAAAGTACAGTATAAATACAGATCTATCTGGAATTACTGTGAATAATGCTGAAATTAATAGGTAGCTTCCTAAAAAGTTGGCTATATTGCATTTTTTAATATTTAGTTAACTTAATTAAAGGGAGATTTTTCATATAAAAGAGCTTCCCAATAAATCTCATAGTTGTACAACTAGGTATCTGATATTTGCAGATACGTATTATTATCATGTAAAAAAGATCGTCATATAAAAATAACCTAATTTTTAAGGTTGATCTTTTTTAACTCTAGATTATCCAAGTGACTAGGTAGAGTTTAAAAGTGGTTTTGGCAGTGATGTTTGTACGTGTGGGTAATAAAATCCATTACATTTCCTCATTTGTATATAATACAATTTAAGATAAAATTTAGTTCATCCAAACTAAAGTCATTGAATTGGTTGAAAAATACAACATTTACTTACTAAAAGTTATATAAATACAATGCATTAAAAAAAAAAGTCTCAGGGTAAATTGCAAATTTCCTAGAAATAAAAACATTCAATTTTCAACATACAAATTAAAATTGGCACTGGAAAAAGAGATTTCACACAAAATACTTCCCTGCATCAACACTATAACCTCCAATGTTCTATTGTATGAACGTGGAATTACCATCAAGCACCACTCGTAGTTCAAGCATCAGTTCTAAACTCAGGAATCCTATGACGTCTCCCCTACTCCTCCCAGAGCCCAGTGACTATTTCTAACACTGCTCCTCTGTACCCCTCTGTATCTGTTTATATAACCTCCTCACCTCCCCCCACATCAGACTGAGGGCGCTTTGAGGGCAGCAAGAGTGTTTTAGTTATCTGTGTGTCCCAAGCACCAAGCTGACGATAGCTACTATGGACCCAGTAGATGGAGGCTGCTAGCTGTGGGGCAGCTATCACTGCCTTGTTGGAATATAAATGTAAATAGCACCTTCTTTGGTGCTGTTGCTTGGTTTGGTTTAAGCTAGCACTTTGGGAATCCAAGTGAGAGAACTAACAGCATTACTTTCCCTACAGAACTAAAATTTGAATAATCCTTTTTTTAGTTTCTTCTCCCGATTTGGATAAATCATGTCTGAGAGTAAAATGTGATACTTCATGTGAAATGAGTACTTTATTTAAACATGAGAAAGTAAATCTGCTGGTGTTAGTCTTAGTCCTCTAGGCCAATTTATCTTGCAAATAAATGGTTTCTTACTAAATTTGGTCCTTGCAAAACAGCAACAGGATAGAGATTCTAAATCAGGTCAGAAAAATATCAAGGAACACTCAAGGAGGAATAAATTAAAAGAAGAAATGCTCAGTTCAAGATTCAAAATGCAGGGTAATGTCTACAAGAGGAAAATAATTACTCGTAGGACTGTTTAATAGGTCAGACCTAAGTTATTGTTGACAGCTAACCCAGAAGTCTATGAAACACATGAAATTTAAACATTTTTATGGAACCTAAGCAATTTTAATTTTTCAGAGGCCTTCATAAAAATTCATATCTTGCTCGTAAATTAACCATGGAGGAAAAAAAATCTTCCTTATTGTGAATATTTAACATAAACTCCTTAACTAATTTGAACTGAATTAAGAATAAAACATGAGCATTAAACAAATGATTCATTACTTTGTAGAATATTTCAAAAGGTGAATAAGCTAAATTTACCAAGATGTATGCCACCATTTCAGCGGTAAGAGCAGACAGCAAACAAGAGTATAACCCAAGACACACCAATGCCATTCAAGAGCCCACCTCCCAGATGATCCCACCTCCTAGACAGCCCAAAAAGATATAAATGTGAGT
Source organism: Talpa occidentalis (assembly GCF_014898055.3). Lineage (NCBI taxonomy): Eukaryota > Metazoa > Chordata > Mammalia > Eulipotyphla > Talpidae > Talpa > Talpa occidentalis. Next base: position 136,772,607 of record NW_023604295.1, on the reverse strand, counting down.
AGATTTCAACTCTTTGTGTTAACTAAGCAATTAATAATTAAAAAAAATAAAGCTCCCATGTGGCCTTTTCATCTAAAAAGAACACAATAAGTTTCACCATATATTTTAATAAAGTTATCATTATTTTAATCATTTCCTACCATATCATTTCTACAAAGTGACCTGACTAAAAACAAGACAGGTATTGGGAAAGGGTGGGGGGGCCAGGAATGAAAGCAAAAGAGAGACCATAAACTAAAATCTGTGAAGATTTTTAAACACATGAATAATTTATGCATGCATATATATTATGTTTGCACATGAAGAGTGGAAGTGTACATTTAAAAACCAAATAGCTTAGTGGGATAAGAAATAAGAAATTATACAGCCCCTTCAAAGGAACAATCACAGTATTTCGTCAGGTAGAAAAAGAGGAACTACTTATAAGCTGAATTGATGGAAAATGAGGTCCCATCTGCTCCTCATCTGCCAACTCACATAATGTTCTGGAACTTTCTTTCAGCTTGTGCCAATCAACTCTACTTTCTTACCCAGAAGACCTAAGAGCCTCTCCTCACTCTTTTTTCTAGCCCATCTTTAAAATATTTTAGAAGAGCAAACCCATCATGGATCCCTGGGGCCCACGCTTTTAACACTGTTCTTAATCCAGGGAAGAGCTTATTTAGTTCGAGCTATGGTTCTTATTTCCAATGTAATAATACATTTCAGAATCTAGCACCTGTCAAAGCAGACACTTTAACTTTTAATTCTCTTTCACCTCTGGCAATCCCAGCAAAAACACATAACGATTGATTTCCCAATCTGCCCGCAAACTTTATCAGAAATTATGTCACCAACTAGATCATCGGTAATTCTTATCACATTAAAGAAAACACTTGGCTGAGTGAGAGCAGAACGAGGTCAGATGTGGTGTTCCAGTTGGGAGAGAATATTTGTAATACCCTTTGAAAGTCGAAAAAGTAATGTCCTATTATCCCTCTAGGGGAGAAATTCTAGAGTGAATACAGCACTCCCACATCAAGTGTTACTACTTTCTGCAGCTGGAAATGCATAAAACAGCTTTTCCTCTAGTGCTTCCTTGCTTTGCCCTGAAGCTTGGCTTTCATAACAGCTCATAAAAATAGTATTGCAAGCTTTAGAACACACACGTCTTGGTTGGTATAAGACCATCTTCTCTTGCAAATCTGGAGGGGGGAAAAGAGCACCATAAGAAAGCAAATACCCCCAAAGTTTTCAGGGCAGATACATCATTTGAAAGTATGGAAACACATTTTACTGCCTTGTCAAGACTAGAAATCCATTTTAGGAGGGTGTGACAAGGAGACATAACTTCTGTAAGACAGCAAAAGCACACTGGGAGTTGATCAAGGTTATTTATGCAATAAACTCTATGACATTTTACTTTTCAACTATCAGCAGGCCTGATCCCAAGAAGGAGAGCTTACCCAGTGATACTCCCACTGAGCATGTGTGCTACTTGGTTGTATTTATATGCACCACTGAACAGATACCGTGAGTCACAGGCCAAGCAGAGAGCTCTTAGGGTCAAAATAGAATAGGAAACTCCTCAGAGAAATAAGGGAAGCTCCAGAGATAAGGGCCACAAATTCCAAAGGGAACTAACCAAACACCCCAGGGCGAGGGGCAACAGGACATTCCACCAAGGATGATACAGAAAAGTATGCTAAGCCAAGGGCTGGGACACAGAGTCTTAATTCTGGGCACAGAGACAGGAAGGCAGAGGAGTGAGACCACCGAGAACTAAGCAACCACGGAGAGAATGAGAGACTTTTCTCCTCAATAAACTTCTTTCTCTAAACAAATCTGCCTCCTTTCGCTTGCTTGCCTGAGCGTCTGCGTAGTTCCTGCTGCGGCTGCATGAGACACCAACCCGTGGGGTCTAGTCTGGGGCTCAGTGCTGCCCAGGCAGCCTGGGCTCTGTTCCTGGCTGGGAGACTAGGCCTGAAAGCCTGCAGTTACGGTATCAAAAGGACGACTCGCTTAGTTAGCCAGATATTTATATAGGTCCACTCTGTGCCAGGCCGCCGGCGGGTACAGAGGCCCCAGCTCTGAGGGAGTCAGCCCGGGGGAAGCCGGCTGGCCTGGCTGCCAGACTCGACCCACTTCCGAGACCAGCCGGGCTCCCAGCACATGGGCAGTGGGAGCGGCTGACAGCTGGGGAGGTGGGGGGTGGGGGGTGGTCTGGGGTCCGGAGGCACAAAAGCAAGAGGAACACGGGCTCTCAGGGCCTCCTGGAGCTCTGGCAACAGCAGACAAGGGGGCGGCGGTGGGGACAGGACTCCGGGCGCTGGGGGTGCTCCTGGCGGCCTCCTGGTGATGCCCGCGGCTTCAGGCTGACCCCTCGGCGGCGCGGGAGCCGCGGGCCCGGCTGGGGCGGGAAGAGGAGCCGGGAGGGTCTCGGAGGGCCGAGGAGCGAGTGGAGAAACGAAACCCTGGCGCAGGCGATGCCCGGGGAGCCGGGGCTTTCGAGGACGGCGTGGTCAGCGTGGTCAGCGGGGCTGAGCGCTGCCCCTGGCGGGGAGGCGGCTGAGGGCGGGGTGGGGGGTGCTCCCCGTCAGTCCTGCAGCTCGCTGGGGCGCCGGCGGGGGCCTGGGGGGCCTGGACCCTCCCGCCCGGCGTCTGGGCACGAGACACTTTCCATTTTCTGTGGCCGGGCGCGGGAGGCGTTCCTGAGAGCGGCGTCCGGCCTGGAGCTGCTCTGGGCGGGCCGAGGGGCTGACGACTCCCAGCACCCGCCCTCCCCGAGACCAGCGAAAACCCCGCTCCGGGGCGCCCCGAAAACCCTGCTCCGGGGCGCCCCGGCCTTGGACACTCTTGGACGCAGGCCAGGGCGGCGCCGGGGAGCCTGCAAGGGGCCCCTCTGAGGGAGCAGGCGGGGGGCTCCCCTGGCACGGAGGTTCTGAGCCGAGAGGGAAGCACGGGCCAGGCTCGGGACGGCCTGGGGACGCCACAGAGGACGAGGCCGGCGCGGGGGGTGGGGGGCCTTGAGCCAGGGGGCTGAGGACAGGCGGCGGCCGCGTGAGGGGGCCCCGGCGTCCACGGTGGCGAGCCAGAGAGCAGGGAGGCCGGGGTCGTGTCAGGGCTCCGGGAAGGGGCCCGGCGGGGCCTGGAAAGCCCAGCGCTGAGGCGCGGAAGGGCCTGGAGGGAGCCCGGGTGGGGAGGCCCTTTGGAAATGGGGGGACGCGACCAAGGCCTGGGGAGGCGGAGGCGGAGAGCGGAGAGGGGGTGTCGGGGCGCCGCTCACTGAGCGGGAGCCGCTGAGAAAGGCCGACACCGAAGACGAGCTTGCTGGGCCCGGGCGCGGCGGGGCTTCTGGAACGTTCCGAGGAGCCGGACAGAACGGGCTCTCGGGGAAGCGGCCTGGACGGGAGCCCCTGGGGACAGCGCGACGGGGACCCGGGGCGAAGACGCAGGCCCCGGGGAGTCGGTCTGGGCGAGACCCCAAGACACCAGGAGGAGGAGGAGGAGGAGGAGGGCCGGGACCTCGCCCTGGGGATCCCCCCACTGCAAGAGACTGCGCGGGACCCGCGTCCAGGAGCCGCGCCCCGACGCCGGGGAGGAGGAACCCGAGGGCGGCGGAGCCCGGGAGCCGAGGACGGCACGTGGTGAGGGGCCGGCGCGGGAGGGTTCTGGGGGCTCGGCAGGTCAGGAGGCCGCCGGAGTGGGGTGCAGCGAGCGGCCCGGCGGTGCGGAGAGGGGGCGAGCAAGCACAGACGGCGTTTGTGGGGAGGCCGCCTGGTGGAGCAACACGGGCCCCAGGGAAGGAAACGCGGCGGAGCCGACGGGCCAGGGCAGGACGGCGGCACACGCAGGAAGGGGCACGCGGGAGTGGCGGGTTTCTGAGAGGGAGGGTGGGGGCCGAGCAGAGATGGGGTCCCCCGTAGGGAAAGGGCAGCCCCTCTGCCGTCATAGGAAGGCCCGGGGCGCCCCCTTTCCTTGGCATGCAGCCGTCACCCTGATGTCCCCCTGACGTGTCTCACGGCCGCCCCCACCAACCCCGTCCGCGCTGCCGCCAGACCCGCCTCTGCAGTACTCTCTCCGGCACCCGGGACTGAAGATAAGACAGGAAGGCTCCCCGTCTCTTTCTGACACACCAGGTTCGAAGCCTTTGCCTCCAGGCACCCGCTGTGTGCTCACTGAAGCCGGCCCCTTCTTCCAGGGACCCGGGCCTCTCAGGAGCCCCTAAAAGCCACGCTCCGTCCTCCAGAGTTTCGATCGTGTCACCAGCCTCAGCCGCCAGCCCTGCCCGCTCCCTCTCCTCTCTCCAGGCAGCTCCAATTCCATTTATAAAGACTCGGTTCCCGCCATCTGTTCCAGCTCCAGTGACATTATTCTCTCATGAATTTCTCCTCAGCACTTTCACAACTCTCCAGCTCTCCTACGTGCTAGATCTCCTCCTCCAGACCTGGCGCCCCAGGTGAGGACAGGCCTTTCCTCCTTTTGCACAGTGAGGATGTCCATTGTGTGGCTGCTTTTCTCTTAAATTCGCCAACATTTCCGCTCCCCTCAGCCCTACCCTCATATCCAAGATAATCCCAATTCACGGGGAAACATGATGTCTCCCTGATGGCATCACGTTTCTCAAGTGCGGTCTCCCTGCTGGGTGGTAGATGAATCTTAGGGGAACGGTGATGCAGAATGTGACCACAGAGCCAAACAGCCGGACACGTGGGGCAGGTGACCTCCTCCAGAGCCCATGGCAGCCGCTGAGATGGGGCCTGACCTTTCGTGCACGTTCTACACCAAGGACAACTTTCCAGAGAGACCGAGGAGCACGCCCACTGCCGCACAGTCAGAAAGGGACTGACCAGGGCTGGACCCCAGTCAGAGTGGCCCCTGGTCCCCCGCGTGCAGCCACCGTGCTCAGCCATGTGAGTACGATGACTTCCACTTTCTAGAAATTCACTAAATCATAAAATTATATAAAAGTTTACAAAAAAGCACATTTAAAGGGCCTTTAAAAATGTTCACTTGTTATATGCCACAACGCCTCTCTCTTCTGCCTTTTCATCACATTATAAAGCCTGTCTGTGGCACCTACTCAGGCAGAGGGGAGCTCTGACACTCTATAAACAATGGGTTCTGCTCATCCAACGTTTTTTGTTCCGTAGTGGGTTAGGGTATGATTTCCCATGACAGCACGCAAACTAAATAAGGGGGAAACATTTTAAACTACATGATTCGCTCAGTCTCTCCATAAGCAAGGACTAAAGTGTTTTTGTCCTGTGTTCCGCTGACTCTTCTGACAAAGGATTCTGAGCTCTTCCAACCACTGGAAAGAACAGTGTTGCCTTTTGTCACCAAAAACATCTTGGCGACTGTTTACTGAAGCCAAAGCATCCACCATCAATCAGGCTCATGACGGTGGCTTCCAGGATGATCTACTCAGCCCATCAATTTGTCAGGGAACATTCCCCAGAGACAGCAGGAGACGCTGCCCCATGGCAAGGGGGCACCACCGCGCCATGGGCCCTGAAGCCCAGGAGACACAGACCAGAAACCCTCTTTTCCCTGGTTGGTGTCACCGGCATCATCTAGGGAGTGGGAGGATGAGCCTCACAAAGCACGTTTCCACACATCCTGCAGCCTGTTTCCTGGAACACATGAAAATCAAAGGAGGACTAGGAGCAGGCCATCCGACGCCGCTTTCACAGAGGAAAACACAGGGAGTTTCCTAATTCACTCTCCGGTTTATCACACGCAAGGAGACGGCGCTTTCATGAGGGCATGAACACTACGGTGCGGTTACCTCAGCCTTCCGTTTCGTTCTAGTTCATTATCAACCTTGCCAGTCCCCTCTTTTCAGAAAATACAAGGGGGAGAAAAAAGGAATTAAAAGCAATATTCTAATTCTATCCTAACTACGCTCATAACACTTAAACTTCGTTCTAGAATACCTTATAAATAGAGTGGTCATTTTATTTCAAGAAACTTTTTGCCTTCGCTGCTGTGACTCATTCCCAGCAAGTGGGGTGACACAGCGAGCTGCCCACAGGAGCTCTGCCCTTCTCTGCAGCTGAAGGTGCCAGCCTGGCAAATCTCAAGTGGAAACAAACACCTCGGTTTTATTTTGCCATAATGTTCTGATGAACCCAGGTCGGTCAGGTCTGTTGTTTCTCCGCTCCCCTTTCACCTGTGTGCCCGGACGGAGCAGGAGGCCGCGGTCCCCCAGCATGCACGGAGACAGCCGCTGAGGGGACAAAGCTCGAGGACGTCGGCAGTGAGTGCACCCTCCCCAAGGCAAGCAAAAGGAGAAGGTGACCAAGAGTGGTAGATCAATCTGTCACTGAAAGTGTTTCGCTGAATGCTGATTTCCAGATAGCGATGATGACAGGTGAGGGAAGAACCTTGTCATGTCACCGGCACCAGCCCCACTGTTCTCTTTCCAACCTTGCAATAATGCTGTGAGCTGGGTACCATCATTACCCCGTCATGTAGATGAGAAATGGAGGCACAGAGTTGAACTCGCCAAAAGTCTCACACTGAGGAGCAGGTGGAGGCAGGATTTAAACTCAGGGTCTGGGGTGTTCCAGAGCCCATGTTCTTAGCCATTTTGCATTCTCCAGGGAGGAAGGCATCCTCAAGTTTTTCATAACTTTTATCAACCTAAATATTCCTAAGGACCTGTCAGTTTTAGTTAAGTTCATTTCAATAACAATTTCCTTTATTTCCCAACCAATACAATGCTATTAATCATAAGTAGTGAAAAAAACAATTCAGAAATGGTTATTCTTACATTATGTTTCTGGAGGTAATGCTGGTTTACAACACTGTATGGTTTAGGTGTACAGGTCCACGCCTCAACAAATGTACTTTCTCACACTGCGCAACTCCTCCCCAACCCCCCCTAATCTCCCACCACAGTTCAGCGAGCCCCCTCTTTTTGTTGCCTCCCCTCTCTGGTAGCCTCAGTTTTGCTGTCAAATTTCAGGAGGTGGTTTTGATCAGTTCCCTTGCTTTGTTTTTTATATTCCACATGTGAGTGAAATCATCCAGCATTTGTCCAGAAAGGGTATTTTTTTTTAAGATTTATTTTATTTATACAAGAACTGGGGTACAGGCCAGATGTGTGGAAGGGTGAGAGGATTCATCAGAGACAGAGTGGGGAGCAGAACAGGCAGATCTACTGAAATACACTGCTGAGAGGAGCAGCGGGTGAGACAGGAGAGGTCTGCCATACTATGTGGGTTGCTCCAAGGCCAGCAGGGATCGAACTGGCACTGCAGAGGCTGCAGACAGCTTCACAGCGCTGCACTCAACCGCCTATGCCACGAGGGAGGCCCAGAAAGGGTATTTTAACAGACGTAAACTTCTGGAAATCCAGTGAATACTTCAAAAAGTACCAGCGACTTACTGCGAGGCATGCTAATCTAGGTGAATATCAGGATGTAGGAAAATGTAATACACCTTAGAATGACAGACACTTCTCATGTGATTTTACTTCTGTAGAGAGAAATAGAAATTATTTCCAGGTAGTCACCTTGGCATATAAGACCATTAAACTGAGCTGCTACGCTTGCCATTCTGATTTCACAGAAACAGAATGTTTTTCCAAATTCTTGCATTTCTATGACACTGACAAATATGCTATAAATATCGTTTTCCAAATTGACACTAAGGAAGTTACCCCTGTTTCTACTCTGAGGTACTCAGTGACCCTGAGGGGTCTCCTCAGCTTGCTCACGTGCAGATCTCACTAGGATCTTATTTTCAACAAATTTATTGCACTTCTTCAGGCTATGCTTGTTGCGAGACTTCTAGAAAGGTAAGAGACAGCAGTGACCTACAGAAACATAAAATCTCATGTTGTAAACTCACAACAGTGGTGTTTCATCCTTTTTAGGGTGAGAGATGTTGATGAAAACAAAAAGAAAACAACCAAAAGGACCAGGCCTTTGGAAGCTGGTGGCTCCTGGAGGGATGGGTCTTTGACTCATTCACCTTGTGTGGCCAGCACCCGGGGCAAGAGGCAGCGGCAGTGCTTTGCCAACAAAATAAAGGAGTGAATGAATGAAGGAACCAATGAACGAGTAATGGGCCACAGCTAGAATTTAAGAGAATACAAAAGCTTTTCATGCCCTGACATATTTTAGAATTTGTGCTACATAAGTTTTATGGTACTGTTGTTATTTGTATTGGACATGATCAGTTCTTCCACAGTGAATACAATGTGAATAGCAATGCTTAAGATTAAAAAAACCCACAAAAACCCAGAAACTCCAAATGGCCGAAAAACTTGTCTGAGTTATTTTTTTAAGAGTAACTCAAATAGTCCTTCATGAACATGCACACCATTTTCAAGGGTTATTGCTAGTGGGAGGGTTTCTACAGCAGAGGAAAGAAAATATTCAGGGAGAATTCAATTAAGTGTGACATTTGCTTGTCTTTCACAATAAAAAAATATCCTGTCTCAAATTTACAGTAGTTTTTTTCTAGCTTTTTGGAAAACCTCATGTTTACTCAATTAGAAAAGTAGTTAGAATAAAACTATTTACCCAACCCTCAAATTCCAACAATCTTTTCTAAACCTGGAGGATCTGAATCAGATTCATTTTTTAATATCAGAAGCCATGTTTCATACACAAATGCAATGACTCCTAATTGGCAGAAAAGGTCTATGCTAAGATGTGAGGGTAAGCAGGAGCCTGCAATCTATCTTTACTATCATTTAAATGTTTTAAGAAACTCTGCCAAGCCTAATGAATAGCATAAGGTATCAGAATTTAATCTGTCTTCCTGCCCTGTTCTCCAGGAGCCAGGAGAAAAATTTAATAAAGTGATTCAGTCAGAGAAATTAAGGTTATAATGAAATTTAATCAGCGAACTCTCTGGAGCCTGATGGCTTTATAATGCTATTGAATAAACAGTTGTCAGCACCCTTAGCATTTGTTTCCTTTAAGATGGACTATCTTCTAACAGGGGCAGTCTTCTATAAGCAAGGTTGTAAGTTTATCACCCTGACCTATAATGACTGTCAGAGAGAAATCAGGTTGCAAATTACCTGGGCCTCACTAATCTGCACAGAAGTTTAATGTGTACTGGGTTTGGGTTTCTTCTTTCTCATTGTGTGTCCTGAGGTGCATATAAGTAAATGTGAGCATGAAGGCTGATGAAAAAATCCAAATGGCAAAACTATCACCTGCTCTCATTCAGGCAGAGAAATATAGAAGACTCAACATCTGAATCTCTGGGCACTACATATAGTAATCTAACTTCAATTAAAAGGCTGTGCAAGGTGATTTGGGTTTTTTTTTTTTTTTCTGTTGTAAAAATTGTTTAAAAATACACAAATGAACATACCTTTTCATTTCAATCTTATGTTCTTGTAGATGTGAGGTAGCTATTAGATTTTCCTAGGGCAAATTAATTGACTATTGACACATGATTTAAAAATGTTTTTTAACTAAAGTTAGTAAATGAAGCCCTTCATTCATTTAGATACTACTGGTTTGCAATTGTTGATTATTTACAAGGCAATGTCTAGTATTACATTTGCACTTTTTTATGAAGTGAATTTTGCCAGTGAATCAATGAGTAAAAAAAAAAAATTAAAAGACTAAGACATTAAACCATCTTACTACACAGAAACAATATATGGACACCATTCTCAGTAGAGCCAGTTTCAAAGAGCTAAATGTTTGTAAAAATGCAGCTAATACTGTCTAGCCCAGTCCTTATTAGTGTAAGTTTCAAAAGCATTGAAAAGAAGAACTTGTTTTTATGTGGTTCTATAATTCTAACATTTCATTAACTAGAAACAAGCTTCTTAGTTCTATTTTAAAAAGTTCACTGTATCAGAGAAGTCTTGAGACTGGCCCCCTATCAGTGGTAGTTAAATCTAATGCACTACTCAAATTCTCAAAATTAAATGATCTTACTTCCTGGATTTTTCCTATAAATTTCATTTTCATGTAATTTTATCCTTCCCCAAAATGAAGATGTAGGCATGTTTTAATTTTATGCCTAAAATAAGATTGCCTAGGGTAGCAGACAGAACACAGGCTTTTTTGGGGGCGGGGGGTTGTTTTGTTTGTTGTTTTAAATACAAGATTAATACGCACAGTTAGGGAAAGATACTAACATCATCAGTGTCGCTGGAACTGTAACCCTCGTGCTTGTACCGACTCTAGAACTCTCTTGAGGCGTTCAGGAGTAGCTTGCCCAGAGAACTATCAAAAGGCTCCATTGAGTCTGGGGGTGACCCCCAACCAGGGTTTCTCAGGCGCTAGCTCAGCGGTTCCCCGCCCTCCCAGCAGCAGCTCTGTCCTGCACAGCCGAGGTCCTCAAGACCCCAGTGGGGTGAAAGGAGGAAGAGAGGGGGGGCCCTTGCAGAACCTCCTGGGGAGCTGGGTTTGCTTCTTGCAGTTTCGCTGTTGCACCCAGTGTCCCGGGGACCCAGCTCCGAAGAAAGGCCTGCTGGGAGCGTGGGTGTGGGAGCAGGAGAGCCTGCGGCCGCGCCGGGTTACAGCAGGGAACCCGCCCAGGAGGCCCGACCGCAGCTTGGCGAGGTGCGCAGGCGGCGGCCGCCGGGGCCGCGCGTTCCTCAAGCCCGACCCGGGCCAGGCGCCAGGTGCCAGGTGCCAGGTGCGCGGCGCAGCCTCTGGCAGGGGAGAGGCGCTGGGGAACGCTGGGGAACGCTGCCCAGCGGCCGGGCTGGAAGGAAAACCATTTTCAAAGAAATCCATGAAGCTGTGATTCGGGGGGCCAATGACAGGCACCTGTCCCCCGACAGCGGGTTACCTGGGCCGGCCGCGGCGCGCAGCCCTGGGCAGGGCCGGGCGGCGGGGGCGGCTCCGCGGAGGCGGTGGGCCTGGGGGGCGTCCAGTCTGCTCAGGGGGCCTGTCAGGGCCCTGCTCTGTGACTCGGCCTCTTAAAATCTGTTGTTTTCTTGGAGTGGTGCAGCCCCCGTGGGCTCCATGTAATCCGGCTGCGATCTCGCTCCTTTCTCCTGCACACGCCGCGGGTCCCAGGGGGCAGGCGAGCTAGAGATAAGCAGCCTGCAGCGCCGTGACCTTACAGGAGTCCGGGCCAAACCACAAGTTAATGACTTCTCAAAATAAAGCTTCTTAGGGTATCAAAATACAACGGCTGAAACACTTAACACAACTCGGACTTTTTAAAGCATTTTTAAAGAAAGCTTTATATTTGTTCTGTCTTTTGAACCGAACTTTATTGTTTAAAGGAAGTAACACATGAAGAACTTCTGGCAAAACATCAAGATAAAGGGTACAGACTAATGGCCACATTTAGTTATGTGTGGAAAAAAGTAACAGTGGGTTGTGTATTATTTTTGGAGGCATTCACATATATAAACATGTATGTATATATATATATATATATATATATATATATATATATATATATATGTTTTGCGAATCAGAGGTTGTCTGAGGTTTACCAAATTTGCCTGAAGCAATAGAAAAGTCCGTATATTAACTTTATGAAGTGAAATACATGGCATTTCTAAAGTGCAAAGGTCACCATATTGTGGAAGAATCCATTTAAACTGATCTAAAAGCTCTCGGTCTAAAATCAAAGTTGCTGTAAAACATTATGAGAAATTCTTTTTAGTAATGACAAGGAAGGATGTTCATGTAATTCATTCAAGGAAAAAAACAAGACTTAAAACCAAAGTTGGTAAAAATGAGATGTGATGAGCTGTATGTGAATCAGATGTGTTTTTGTAATTTAAGCTTCAATAAAACTGAAATTTTATTACAAAATTTTGGTTGGAAGACCTTCAAAACTTACTAAGAAATAATCACGATCTCGTTTTCAAGATGTGTGCAAACAGGCTCCTTTGCACAGTGCATAATAAAAAAATTATCAGTTTGTGGCTCTAAGACAACATATGATTATTCATATTTGTCCCTCACAGCTCAATTGTGTTAGAGGCAACTCCTCACTCCTGACCAGTTTCACAAACACTGCCACAGAAATAATAACTCTTCTTTCCTTGCTGGCTTTCAGCCGAGGTCTCCTTACCATTCTCCAGTGGCAACTGCTTAATTTCTAATAAACTCCCAGGTTTACAGAAGCAGCTCCTCACTGGGGGAACCTGAATTGCATACCCGGGGAGGATCAGGCTTATCAGTTTCAATTCTATAACGAAAACATTACCCAGCATAAAAAGAAAAGAAAAACAAAAAACAAAAACAACCACACAGGACAGCAGGGCAATGAAAAAAGAAAAATCATTTTTCTTGTTTAGATTAAGGATCTTGAACACTAAGAGCACTTTAAATAGAAGTCTTTTATCATTTGAATTAGCTTAAATTATTGATAAAAAAGTACACTTTTCCCTTGATATTTAATCTATCAGTAATCACTTAGGAGCGACCCATGTTTCTCAGTGCATATATGTCACCACATATACTGGTTTCAAGTGGATCTTTTTCCCCCTCCAGTGATCATATATGATAAGAGAGAAAAATAGGGCTGTGGCCCCAAGTTTTAGTATTTTCCATAAAAGCTAACTAAAAAATTTGGCTCCTGTACTCAACCATAAGAAACCTATTTTTAAATAAACTATCATTTCCCTAATGCCCAATGACAGACAAACAGAAGGAAAGACAGATGGCACCCGGGAACACGGAAGATGGGCAGCTGTCCTCTCCATTCAATTGCATTTATAAGCCCGAGAGATAAATCTCAAAATGTTTAATAATTTTGTTACAGCAAATCACCACATCTTAGTCTGTGATTACATTCTAACAAAAGAAAGTCATCACAGCCAAGGAGAGCGAAAAGTGAGCCGGAACACAAACCAGAAGGAATCCGTGTGACCTGGCGGTAATCCCTTTATCTGTTTGGATCTCAGTGCTGACTGCCAAGTGTGGAGGCCATGAAAAGATCAGTGCAGGCTGGGGGCGTGGGAGGATGAGTAGGTGGAGCATGGTGAGGGTGTCCAAGCCTATGGAGTGCACACAGCACAAGAGTGAGTCCTAATGTAAACTTCAGAGGAGAACGCTGGGTGATCGGGGTGTGTCCAAGTAGGTTAATCAGTTACAACAAATGTACCACCTGGTGCCAGGGTGTTGGCACTGGGAGGAGGTGTGTATGTGGGAAATCGCTGTACCTGCCTTGAATTTTTCTGTGTACCCAAAACTAGTCTTAAAGAAAAGAAAGTCTATAGAATCCAAACTTAAAAGACTTTCAACTGGGGGCCATACAATCCATCCTGGCTGCTGTGAAGAAACTGTTTCAGTATGGAATTTTAAAGTCTTTGAGAAGTCTAGTGACCAGTTTGCAGGGTATGATAGATACCGTAACTTTATTTCATAGGCCCCGCTAATTACCTGCAATTTCTGTAGACTTAAAACTGACTTTCAATAAAATAATCAACCAAGGAAAATATCAAATTACTTGCCTTAAAATAAGACTGTTGGATAATCTTTTACGGTTAGTCTTCATACAAAATGAGTGTTAAAAAGAAAACATTTTTCGCCATCTGAAATAATCCTGGCATTACCTTTGGGTGACCTTTCTGAGATTTATTATCTATCAATGTAATACACGTACAGCCCTTGTCAGCTCTGTGTGAAGGAGAAGAAAGCCATCGTGACTCACCCTACAAAGAATCCCCATGAAATTACAGAGCAGTCAGCCCCTCTGCCTGATGACACCTGGCAGTCTTGTCATCGGTTTAAAGATAAGAAATCTTAACTGAAAATTCAGAAATTGAATGTGTTTTTCACTCTTTGAAAATTGATAGACTGAAAAACGTTTACATTCGCTCATGAAGCTTAGAGATGCATTAAAATAATTACAATAGACCCCCAGTTGCTATTTTACTGTGAGTTTTTAAAAGCTGTTTAAGAATAGCCGCCCATAAAGCCTTGGACTAACACTAGTATGTAACAGGCATTAAGCAAATGGGAGCACAAATAAATCCACAGTCATGCCCATCACAAGGAAACTTCAACTAACAAGAAGGATTTATATTCGTGTGTGTGTGTATATCCATGCACACAGTCGGCTCCATTTAATATCCTGGCAATCTAAAAATAATCTGAGAATGCCTCTTGCTCTTCCTGAATGTCCATGTCCAGTGCTGGTATGCGTCCCTCTCCAGTGTGAGGGATGACAAGCTACATGGACACCAAATTTGTCAGTGGAAGACTCAGGTCTGCATCATTACACCCTTGGAAGAGTTTTGGGTCATGCTAGACATGTTTAATCATAGATAAAATGAAGAAACTGCTCTAGGTGAGCGCTATTTAATTAGAGGCACCTGTCAGACCCACCTGCGCATCTTTTCCAGCACATATACCCAGGCTTGCGCTCTCTCTCTCTCTCTCTCTCTCTCTCTCTCTCTCTCTCTCTCTCACACACACACACACACACACACACACACACACACACACTTTTTATCTCAGTAGATATAGTGGGGATACAAGCAAGGATACACATTCTGCAAAAGTTTCCAAGTAGTTCTGGATGAGCAACCTTCATTAGGAATTTCTAGAAATGGTTGTTTTAATACAAGGTTAATGCCAAGATAACCCAAAATTTAGAAGATGATCTTACCCGAGACTACTGAGCACTTGAAATGTGACTAGTCCAAATTGTAAATTCCACACCAGACTTTAAAGGAAAAAGAATTTCAAGTATGTCAGTAGTTCTTGGACTACAGATCACTTTGACTATGTTGAATTAAATAAAATGTTAAAATTAGCTTCACTAGGGTTTTAAAAAAATCTTTTAAATGTGGCCAGTAGAAAATTTAAAATCACCTATGTGACTTGCATGTACTTTTGTGTTGGCTAGCACTTGGAATAGTTTCAATAAAATTATCTCCCATAGAAAATACTTAATTTGTAACAGATTAATCTTTGTTGAAGAATGAGAAAGGGTGGGACTAACAAAGCAAATATAAAAGGAAGAAGAGGTGTCAGAGTGACAGCTCTCCTCTGCTTCTGGTAGAGATTTTGCCAAAGTGACCATCTTTCATTTTCCTCTGAGTGTGTTTACCAAAGAGTCAACGAAGGTGTTTCCAACAGCTGCAATTCTATCTTGCTCAAACACAGGCTCCATGCCCACAGAGACTCCCAGGCACGGCTTTCCTGGCATCCTTCCTGCCAGAAGACAAGTACTCATTCATCAGGCTGCAGTGAGTCATGTTGTAGCTGCAGTGTTTCTGTTCTCTAGTTCTTGAATTGTGAGGTACCCAGAAGCGCTCAAGGTCAAGAACTTTCTGTGCTGACTACCCTGGGAGTGAAGGCCAAGGACGGGCTGGCAGGTGGAGTGGGAAAATGGCCTCCAGGCCACCTACACATTCCTGAGGGAGGCGGCGGTGGAGGGCTGAGCGTGACTGCCAGAGCCAGGAGAAGAGACGCGGTGCCAGGGGCGCTGGCAGGTGCCACGTCGCCGAGCACACCTGCAGCGCTGATAGTGAAATCTGGCTAAGTGATCCTTTTCCCTTTGGCGCCAAGTCACTGTGCAAACATGTCGGGGAAGATATACGTTCATCGAATTGGCGGGGATTAGAGTTATGGGCAAGCAACTCCCTCTTTCGATTCTGGACCTGGAAGTGGGTGAGAAAGCCCACCTGCCATCAGCCAGGCAGTGGCCAGAACACACGCCGTCGACATTCTTGGGCACACCCACAGATGTGGGCCTCAAGAAGCAAGCCCCGCGGGTCTAGAGGTGTGCCACGAAGGAGACGGGAACTCCAGAGGGGCACACACACCTGCCTCTTCAGAGCCGCGCGGTCAGAGGAAGAAGGACCAGCCCACCGAGATGCAGTTGTCCTGAAAACACAACGAGGATGACAGGGCCCAAGCACACTGTGTGCTGGTGACCTGCGCGCCTGCCAGCACTTTAAAATGTCTTGGGGCAGTGTTAATGAGAACCAACTACTGACTGTCAAAGTTATAAACCTGACCCCATAAAAAACCAAAAACACTCAAACCCAAACCTGGAAGGGGTGGGATCTGGGGTGATGCAGAAGTTCTACAAGTCCTGCCCTGCTGGCAAAAATACTGAGGAAGAAGGCCTCCCCGGTGGCGCAGCGGTTGAGTGCTGGGTTGCGAAGCTGCCCGCAGCCTCTGCAGCGCTGGTTTGATCCCCGGCTGCTCCCCGGCCACCGGTGAGGGTCCCACATGGCGCGCAGACTTCTCCTGCCGCCCGCTGCTCCCCTCAGCAGTGTACTTCGGTCCTTCTGCCTGCTCTGCTCCCCGCTCTGGCTCTGGTGAATTCTCTCACCCTCCCGCGCTTCTGACTGTACCCAGTGCTTGTATAAATAAATAAATAAATCTTAAAAAAAAAATACTGAGGAAGAATTGAAAGATGGGCTGACCTGCTGCAGCCCCTTTCAAATGCATATAATTCTGCAAACGTTTCTTCTGGCAGAAGGGAAGAGGGAGCAACAGGTAAGAATATTTTTTAAAAAGAAGACAGTGATGGGGGAGGGGAGCTTGCCCTGCAGATATTAAAATGAACCCTGAAACCACAATGAAAGGTTTTTGAACGAATTTAGGTAAGAGATTAAACAAAGTTCAGAAACACATAAGTATAAACAAGAAGGGAGTGTTTAATGAAAGGTGAATCTTCAAAGCTCTGTATTACTTAATAAATGATATCAGGGCCCTTGGCTGGCTATTTGGACAAAAGGCAAATCTCTAAACTATTCCACCCATCAGTATAGATTCTGGAAATAAAGATTTAAATGTAAGAAAGAAATCATAGAACTACTCAAAGAAAACAGTCTTAAATGGAAGGAGTTTCTAAACATAACACCAACAGTAGAAACCAAAAGAAATCATCTTAGGTGGATCATAGAAAAAAATCTTCAAATTCTATACGCCGAAGCTATGGTCAGGTGGAGCTCAAGCTGGCCGCCTGGGCCCGTCTGCCTTTCAATCTTCCTGAGAACCCAGTTACATTTAAAAACGGAGATACAAGAAGGAAAGCCTCTCTGATAAAACAAAAAATAAACAAAACTAAAAAGAGGGAAAACCTGTCACAGGGGAGCGGAAGGCAGAGGCCAGAGGGAGTACTCTAGCATATGGGGAGCAGGTAAGACTGGTGTGGGAAGGGCTGAAAGGGCTGCTGTGGAGACAGATGCCAGTCCTGGGTAGGACACAGAGCAGAGGGAAGCTCCTGGAAAGGCCCCGGGCCCAGAATTCCCTGATGAAGATGGTTAGGAGAGAAGAAGGTTAATGGGGCTGAGATGCTAATATTCTCTTTTTATACAATGGAGAGTCAAGATATGCTGTCGAATGATAATGGAATAAAAATAGAGGATGATCATAAAGGTCATTAAGTCATAAAGGGAAATAAGAACTCAGGAAAAAGCAACATCAAGAGAATGAGAGATGAACAGAAAAGGGTAGGCCAAATTTACATCGTTTATATCAAGGAAGTAAGGAGAAATTTTCTATTGCTAAATCAAAAATAGGAAAAATTGCATATTTTCTAGTGCTATTAGAAAAATAGCATAAGTTTTTCATATTGAGGTTTTAAAACTTTCTCCAATTGCAAATACTACTTTGATTTAAAATACCCCTAAGGAAAAATCCTGGTGGATAGGGCAACCCAACCATTAATATTCGTAATTCCCAGTCTCTCACCCCTCCAGGTTTCTTATAAATCAATAGAAGAAAGAAGCAGCTCTATGGAAAAAATGGGGGAAAACAAACATGCAATTTGCAGAAGAAGAAATAGCCAAATCGTCAATAAGCAAATTTCAAAGATGCTCAACTTCACTAGTAATTTAATAATACAAATTAAAAACAATGAGGTTCTAACGTTATAATACATCACTTCAATTAAAAAAAAAATCCTTTCTATACCTATAAAATTGACAAAATTTAAAATGATAACATCCAGCGTTGGTGAGGTTGAATTTCAGTTACTGGTAAGGGAGCAAACTTCTGTAAAGTTTCTAAAAGGCAAATGATTTTCAATTTTGCATACCCTTTGGTGCAACAATTACAATTCCATCTAGAAGCCTACCCTAAGGAGATCACCAGGAGGTGGATGGAGGGGTGGAGGTGGTGGGAGGGGGCAACTCTTCTCTTGTGCAGCTATAACTTCAAAAAGAAACAAGGAAACAGGAAGTAGAACTGTATTTTTTAAGAATGTGCACTTAAATGAGCTGCATTTCTTATTACAGAACTGTTTACAGGAGTAGAGAGGAACGGTGTTGAGGGCTGACTTAATTTTACAAACAAATGATGGGGGAAAGCATTTAATGCTATGGAAGATAGAGGTTTTTTGTTTTGTTTTTTTTAAGAAGCATGTATTTTTATTTATTTATTTATTTGTTTGTTTGTTTGTTTGTTTGTTTATACAAGCACTGGGTACAGTCAGAAACGCGGGAGGGTGAGAGAATTCACCAGAGCCAGAGCGGGGAGCAGAGCAGGCAGAAGGACCGAAGTATACTGCTGAGGGGAGCAGCAGGCGGCAGGAGAGGTCTGCGCGCCATGTGGGACCCTCCTCTGGTGGCCGGGGAGCAGCCGGGGATCGAACCGGCGCCGCAGAGGCCGCGGGCAGCTTTGCAACCCAGCGCTCAACCGCTGCGCCACCGGGAGGCCCTGGAAGATAGAGTTTTAAGAGAAAAAAATCCTGCTATACTGAACTGCAAAATGAGCCCATTTTTTTAAAAAGGCATTTAGGCATTCTATCTGAAAATACAAATACACTGATGTGGGAAAGCGTTAGAGTAACAGATACCAAAATTAAGCAAGTTATCTTTGGTTAATAATTCTGTGTGTGCATGTGTGTGTTAAGAATAAAACCGAAAGGGCATTCTGGAGGCCATATCACTAACATTTGGGGGTAGGCTGAGTCACCCCAAAGGTCAGGAAGTTCCCTTTGGAGAGAGCTCTGGGGCCCACTACACAACTCCTCAGTACTGGAAACAGTGAGGAGGGAAATCCAAGAAAAGGCAACTGCGTGACCAAGGCAGGAAGACAGCTGGGTCCCCTCTGAGTGATTTCTCAGATTGTCACCAGGAATCAACGCCTCGCTCTCCTCCCTCCACTGTCACCGAGCTCAGGAGGGAGCAGGTGGCAGTGCTTTCTGCCTTCCTGAGTGTGTCTGGGCCCATGCCGGCCCCTCCGTGATCGGTGCTGCCCTTGGGAGAATTTCCGTTTGGCCTGGGTGTCTGGGCAGCCTTCTTCATGGCTGACCCTGCGGATGAGCTGGGAAAAGCACTTTCAAGTCTGCTTGGCAAGTTTTCAGAAATACTGAAGTGCGACCCTTTTGGCAAAATCAAACCAAATGATATCACACAACACCAAGGCTCTGATGAAATAGCGAGAATCGTCAAAGGAAGAAAAATCGAGGAGTACAATAAACCTTGCAATTATATGTCCTCACACACGATTCATAAACACAGGGTCTGCTGTTTCCTTCCAGAAACTGTCCTCTCTTCTGCCTTTAGAAGTGTAAGGTCAGGTACCCATGTACAGCAAGACCGTCACTTTTCTCCAAACTTCAAAATCCACTAAGACATAGATTTTTTTTTCACTAAGTCTGAAACGGTCCCTGCCTTCCTAGTAAGGAAAGGCTGCAGACTGGCAACTTAATGGGGGTTGATAAGAGAAGTCTGCTGGGTTCTTGGGCACCTGGCTGAGGCTCTGTGGGCCCGTTAAGCCAATTACCACGGAGGGCTATAGGACACAGTCAGCCATGACTAGAGAAAGCGGGTTTTCTCTGAGTGTCCCCCCCAGCCTCACGCTGATCATCTGCTCCCAGTGAGAGCCGGCATTTTCGTTGGTGTTCACACTGCATCCTATAGACTGAACTGAATCCTGAGACTGAACATGACTTATTGGTTTGATTCACTATAGAAGCAGCATATAACCCAGTTCTCTTTGCTTAAAATAGATGGTATTTTAATCACACAAATAGCTGTGAACTCTTCAAAACAATTTTTTTTCTTTATATTTATCTTGATTCCATAAGGCATGAAGGTGCACTGGTGACAGCAAGGACTTGGAAATTAATGATATTCGGGTTTGTATTAATACGTGGTTCATTCATTTCCTACCTTTGTGACTCTGGTACAAGTTTGCAATTAGTTAATTCATTATTTTAATAATCCTACCTTCTACTGAAGAAGACATAAGATAGTCTACCTAAAAAAATTTTCATTAAAAAAATCCAATTTTTTATTTTAATTTTTATTTTTAATTAATTTTTAAATTTACATCATTGTTCATTTTTAAACAATATTTCCTTTCCCCCACCCCCTCAGGTGGAGTCCCCATAGAGTTTCCTTCCCCAAGGCACCCAAGCACCATCACCTCAGTCCCCTGTGCTCCTCCCTCCCTCCCTCCCTCTGATCCCTCTCCCTCCCCCTCTCCTGCAGGACGTCTCCGGTTTGTAATTGTCCGTTTTTGCTTTGTTGTGTTTTGTACTGTTATTATTTTTTTTTACACTGATGTCTTATTTGGTTCCCCTATATTCCTGCTATAAGTGAAACCATCCAATATTTTTCTTTTTCCTTCTGGCTTATTTCACTGAGCATAATTCCATCTAGCTCCATCCATGTTGCTGTGAATGGCATGAGTTTATCGTTTCTGATTGCTGAATAATATTCCATTGCATATACATATATATATTTTTTTAAAGATTTATTTATTTATACAAGCACTGGGTACAGTTAGAAGCACGGGAGGGTGAGAGAATTCACCAGAGCAAGAGCGGGGAGCAGAACAGGCAGACTGACAAAATACACTGCTGAGGGGCGCAGCAGGCGTGGCAGAAGAGGTCTGCACGCCATGTGGGACCCTCGCCGGTGGCCCGGCCTGGGATCGAACCAGCGCTGCAGAGGCTGCCTGCAGCTTCGCAACCCAGCGCTCAACCGCTGCACCACCGGGGAGGCCCTCCATTGCGTATATATACCACATCTTCTTGATCCAGTCATCTATTTTGGGGCACTTGGGTTGTTTTCATGTTTTGCCTACTGTAAATAGTGCGGCAATAAACATAGGGGTATAGGTGGTCTTTTGAATCAGTGTTTTTGTGTCCTTTGGATAGATCCCTAGGAGTGGAATTGCTGGGTCATATGGTAGCTCCATTTTTAGTAGACTGAGCTACCCCCACACAGCTTTCCATAGTGGTTGGACCAGTTTACACTCCCACCAGCAATGCAGGAGAGTTCCTTTTTCACCACATCCTCACCAACATTTGTTGTTGCTTGCTTTTTTGATATGTGCCAGTCTTACTGGTGTAAGGTGGTATCTCAATGTAGTTTTGATTTACATTTCCCTGATGATAAGGGATGTTGAACATTTTTTTCATATGCCTGTTGTCCATTTGCATTTCCTTTTTGGAGAAATGTCTTTTAAGTTCTTCTGCCCATTTCTTGACTGGATTGTTTATTTTGTTTTTCTTGAGTCCTGTGAGTTCTTTATATATCTGTGTGATCAGTCCCTTATCAGTTGAATAGAGTGAAAAGATTTTTTTCCCTATCAGTGGAGTGTCTCTCCGTTTTGGAAAAACACAATTTTTAAAATATGTCAGACAGAAAACAGAAAGACAGGTAAATCAGTGGCAGGGGAGAAGGAAAACATGACACTGAAACAAAGTCAGAACAATTATTAAACCATTTGATAACCTACTTAATCTGAAGACATTTATTTGAGATGGATAATATCACAAATCTTGCAGGTTTATTGTAATAATGAAATCCTTTACAGAAACATCCAGTGTAATCCCTGGCATACAGTAGCTGTCCCATAAATGTTCCTTCTTTCCTTTCTCTTAAGCTTTTCTGTGATATATTTCTTCACTTTAAGCTGAGGTTCAAAAGTGATTATTTAAGAAATGTTATTCTAATCCTTTTCTCATTCAGAACATTACTTTTGTCTTACTGAAATAAAAAACAACATTCAACACACTTTGCAATATAGAACTTCACGATTATAGAATCTTTGTTCAAAAAAAAAAAGGAAATAACCGTATCGTGCAAAATATATTTGCTGCAATGTCCTTTAAAAGACTCATTCAACCAGGAAAAAGAATAATATAAGAAAGAAAAAATCAAAATCAACAAACAACTATAAACCAGAGATACACTATGGGGGTGGGGTGGGGAAAGGAGGGGATGGGGCCAAAATAAGGGGGGTGCAATTGTATGGGGAATATAAAAAAGAGAGAGAGAGATTCATTCAGCTCCCACTGCTCAGCAGACTCTGAAGGCCGGACAGACATAAGCGAAACGGAGATGTAAACCAGCAGGCCGTGGAGAACATCTACTCTGCGAATACCCAGGATAACATGGTTGCACATGGGAACTTCAGGTCCTCTGTTGTCGCTCTTGGATATTAATGTGTTTGTTAGGATGTCCCAGGATCAAATGCTATGTCAAATGAGGTTTTTTTTTTTTTTAAAGGAGTAGAAACGTATAGATTCTGAAAGGCAGTGTTTAAGAATGAAGCGGTCTCAGAACATGGCCGTGTGTATGACACATACAGAATAACTGAAAATAGTTTTAAAACACATTAATCTGAGTGACTTTCTGCCTCAAATAATCAAGGGGAAATGTGGCTCTGTCTAATGGAAAGACCTGACATTTTCATTCTCTTGGCATAAAATTGTCATGTTGCAAAAGGTGAGTGATTTTCAATAGAAAGCAATTAGATTAATTCCAAAGGGCTGCTACCGAAGTTAGACATATAATTGGCTAGCTAAATGGCTTCGTTCATGTACAGATAGAATTTTAATAATTTCTTTAGTTTTATAAAAATTTCCCACTAATCTAAATGGTTAGGGAATGAGTTCTTTGGGGCTCTGAATATTTAGGAGAACCAAGACTTTTCTATTCTACACATGGATTGTCAATTTTCTAAGAAATAGGAATCAATAAAATGCCAAAATTGTTCCAGATACATTTGAACTTCTGTTGATTCAGAGGAAACGCAGTCAATCTTTCAATGCTTTAAGGTCATTTATGATATCTACTAATATCACAGAACTCTGACTCTCATCCAACCCAATCCCTCTAGCTAGTGGCTTGCTGCAGATTTTGACTTGTCTCATCTCACCCTCAACCCTGTTACTGCCTCCCACTTACCCCAAATAGAGGACAGCAAGATTTAAACTTAAACATTCTTCAGAACTTTTTTTCTTTTTATTGGTTAAACAAAGTTCACTTGGGTAGAAATCAGATGAAGCAAGTTTTACCATCCTTTGCTGGGTAGGGTGGTGCCTACATGGTGGGTAGTGGGCCAGAACTCTCACGGGCAAGCCTGGCTCAAGCGGAAAGGGCTGGAGGGTAGCCAGTCACTGGGATGTGCTGACGGCACCGCGTCACCTTCTGAGGAGAGTGACGACCACCGTGGCGATGTTACGAAAGGAGTAACACACCATCATCACCATTGGCATCTACTTGAGCAGGTGGCCCTGATCTTCTAAGAAGTGTTTTCGGAACTTTGCACATACTAACAAAAATCTACTGGAAGAGGCTTTATCAGGGTCTCTAATATTTAGTCACAGAGGTTCAATGACTTCCCCGAGGTTGTAAAGCAAATAAGTGGCAGAGGTGGGATTTGAACTTGGGCAGTCTGGCTCCAGTCTCACGCCACGTCCGTCATACAACCTGCTCCCTCTATTACACATGCTACTTTATCAGAGAACTTAGTACCCTGCCCTCTAAATGTTGAGTCTCTCTCCTTAGAATTACCCTATTACTCTATTCTCTCTCTGCAACACATAGTAACTAGCATGTCATGCTCAATAACGATTTACTGTTTTATATATATAAATTTTTGAATATTTCTTAGTCATACTCTTTTGCCCTTGTATTAATGTTTCCTAAAAGTATGCTCCAGGGCCTCCCCTGGTGGTGCAGTGGTTGAGCGCTGGGCTGCGAAGCTGCCCGCAGGCTCTGAGCAGCGCCGGTTAGATCCCTGGCCTCCGGCGAGGGTCCCACATGGTGTGAGACTTCTCCTGCCGCCCGCTCCTCCCTTCAGCAATGTATTTCATCAGTCTGCCTGTTCTGTTCCCTGCTCTGGCTCTGGTGAATTCTCTCACCCTCCCGCGCTTCTGACTGTACCCAGTGCTTGTATAAATAAATAAATCTTTAAAAAAATAAAATAAAATAAAAGTATGCTCCAGAGAATACAAACTACCTTTTATTTCTGTCTCTGTCCTGGCCAAGAATTTTGCCAGTCGAGCTCACCCGCACGATTCCAGTTATTGTTCAGATTCTGGCTCGAATATCCCCCTTTCACCAGGCCTTGTGTGACCATCCAATCTAGAATGGGGTCACAGCCTTCAGATCCTCAAAGTACTCAGCATTATCGGAAATCATCATTTCAATCTTTTCTCGAATATTATTTACAGATTTTAGGGTCAAACAAATTTGCTCAGGACATTTCAGACTTGTGAATCCTTATGGTTGGGTTGGGCAGGAAGTGTAATAAACAGTTTTTGCCACAGTGATCTAGCTTTAGGAATGTTTGTATTCTAATAGGGTCCTTTAGAGGACCTACTCTGTGAATACTGCGTTAAGGGGCCTAGCCCTCCAGCTTTCCTTCACTAATGAACCAGGCTCTATAAGACAGATGAGCAGCTGTGTCATGCAGAGAACTTGGGGTGAGCATGCCTCCCACCTTCCCTAGATAAGCAAATTCAGAAGGAGTGCTTCACCTTTAGACAATTTTCTCAAGGGGAAGAACAAATTTTAATAGCTAAATGCAAGAAAGACTCTTTTACTCTCAACTGAAAGTATTGGTTGGATCTGCTACTTCTTTTCATTGTGCTCTTTCCCACAGTAGTGAAGTTACGGAGATTAGGTTTTAAATGAGGTTTATATTCCTGGAAACCACTTCTCACTTCCCCCTTTCCTTCCTCACAGGCAGAGTCCAGGGCTTCTGCTACAACAAACACCTGCTTCCCCCTTCCCCCCAGCTCTCCCCAGAATGCAGCAGAGGTGAGGGAGGCCAGGACTTGTTACATGTGTGTCATAATCCTCTTAGCAGCCCAGTGAGGCAGGTGCGGTCTCCATTTTACAGATAGGGAAGCTGAGGCTCTGAAAGACTGAGTATTTCGGCCCCTATTCACCGAGGAACCAGTAAATTGGATCAGGGCTCAAATACAGAACTGCGGCGTGCCTACTTGTGCTCACACTGCTGCTTGTGTAACTCCAGACAAGAATAATCCTCCTGTGGTGAGGGCTTTTATTTTCCCACTACTTGATGACATTAGGTTTTCATGGAATCTAAGCTCAAAACAAAACATCTCGGATGACCAAATAGTACAACCATTTCCTATTTCTTTACAAGATAAGAGATGAGAAAGAAGAGAAAGGTCCTTTTCACATTTCTGAATTAAGTGGATTAGGAAATGAACTAGTTTTGTCATAAAGGTCTGGCTTTAAGCTGATCAGAGCCATCGGTGTCCGTCCTTTTCCTTCACATACATGAAATTTCTTAATTGTTCTAGAAGTTGGTTGTTGTAATAGACTCCAGATGCAATATAAATTTATAAAAGCTTAGATTACAAAAATCCTGCATAGCAGTATTATTTTAAGACAGGAATATAATTTCAGCGATAAGCGTCTGAAACTCTGGGGTTATGTTCTGGAGCCTGTAAAAAAAAAAGGTATTCACAGAGTTAGATCCCTACTACCCACACCTTGAAAATCCTGGCAACATAGTTTTTTTTTATTTCCCTGCAACAAAAAAGAAAGGAGAGAGAGAGAGACTTTCAAACACATGTAACTGTCAAATGCACCTCTGCGTGTCTGGGCTAAGACTCTGTTTTGATATGCACCAATCTGATTATTTAAAAATACCAGAAATGGGCCTCCCCGGTGGCGCAGCGGTTGAGCGCTGGGTTGCGAAGCTGCCCGCGGCCTCTGCGGTGCCGGTTCGATCCCCGGCTGCTCCACGGCCACCGGAGGAGGGTCCCACATGGCACGCAGACCTCTCCTGCCGCCCGCTGCTCCCCTCAGCAGTGTACTTCGGTCCTGCCTGCTCTGCTCCCCGCTCTGGCTCTGGTGAATTCTCTCACCCTCCCACGCTTCTGACTGTACCCAGTGCATGTATAAACAAAACAAACAAACAAATAAATAAATAAAACATGCCTCTATTAAAAAAAATAAATAAA
Source organism: Talpa occidentalis (assembly GCF_014898055.3). Classification (NCBI taxonomy): domain Eukaryota; kingdom Metazoa; phylum Chordata; class Mammalia; order Eulipotyphla; family Talpidae; genus Talpa; species Talpa occidentalis. The sequence continues at coordinate 136,746,519 of NW_023604295.1, read as the reverse complement.
AATTTATAAATAAATAAATAAATAAATAAAAATACCAGAAATGAATGAAGATAACATTCAGGGGCTGTGAGGCTAGGCCGCTTTATACTATTGCACCATAATTTGTGTCCATGACAACCAAACAGTAATCTTTATATTACCAATTGTGCCCAGCCCTGCTCCAAACCCCAAGTCCCCTGCAGAAGGTCTGGTGGAACACAGACAGCGCTTCAGTTGTAAACAACTTAAACACATCCCAACCTCACTCTCTTCTTTATTAAACAGGAAACTAATGTAATTTTATATAATTTAATGTCCAAAAGTTCATTTTTTTCTCTATTAATTATAGAATTGTCAAATAACTATAAGTATCTCATTTATGTCCGAAAGCAAGCAGTGCAAGCAGCCTGGGTTATTAGTAATTTCCAATTAACTTGAAGGCAGCTAATCTTTTGGCTGTGTGACATCAATAAGAGGCCTATTTTAGTTGTAGGGTCTAAATTAAAATGTTAACAGAAGCACACAATAATCTGTATTCTCTTTTTGGTCACTGTTAAATCCCTCATGCCATTCAGGAAGTGTCTCTGGAGTCTATGTCGCAGTCTATGTCAGGGTGTCTGTCCACTGTCTAAGACAAGACACTTCTGAGTAAACAGAAGCTTCTTGATCTGTTTTCATCCAGGCCATCCACTTACATGAATAGCTGTTTCAGAGGAACAACATTTATAGTAAACAATGAATGGAACAGAAATCTGAACACACACTGTCCAGAGAGTGACCAAGGGAAGAACCCCTCTGCCTCGACAGTGGGAGGTTATCATCCTCAGGATCAGGTGTTCCTGAAAGAGGGTGTGGCCCAGGCACCTGGAAGTGGAAGGTATGTTTTATGCCATTTTTGTTCCCTTGCAAAAGGACCCTAAAATCCTGGAGAAGTTACCGAGTTTACTCCTGAGAAGAGGAGAAACAACTCAAGCATTTAAAGGTCTTCTGGGATGAAAAGTCACTAGATGCAGATAATGGTTCCAAACATGAAACTCAATTCAAAATTAGCCTAGAACTAGCGCTCGTTGCTCAGACCCCTTCAGTCTTGGAAGATTTCTGGGTTCATCAATCTCCTAGCTGGCTTCAGTTCCCTATAAGATATAACTAAATTTTGGGGCCTTCCTGGTGGCACAGGGGTTAAAGTCTCAGCACCATCAAGCAATCCGCTAGCCATGGCAGCACAAGTTTGATCCCCGGCCAGGGAGCTACCCACATGGCACAGCAGACCTTTCCTGTAGTGTATTTCAGTAGATGTCCCTATTCTGCTCCCCGCTCTGTCTCTGGTGAATCCTCACACCTCCCGCACCTCTGGCCTACACTCCAGTTCTTGTATGCCTAAATAAAAATAATCTTTAAAATTAAAATAAAGATATAACTAAACTTAGTCACAAATGCTTGGAGAAGAGGCTAAGTAAAAATAATCACAGTATAAGAAACTTGTTTAATGACATATCATCAAGCCACTCAATTCCAAATCCCAAAGGCAGACTTGGTATTTTCATCTTGAAATTAAGGAAAGAAATGGCTTTATAAATAGTTTGTGTGTGCGTGAAACGAAATCTCATGAACAAATAGAGCCTTTATTCTTACACCAGCACTGAAAATGAACATCTGTAGTTTAGCCACTGATACTAAGTTGAAATAACTAAGGAAACACAAGCCAGAAGTTCTTGAGCTTCCAAACCCTGGTGGAGGAATTGGTCTGAATGCACCTAAGGCTAAAAGCCAGATCGCACTGCTCTCTTGTGAGATAAAATCCTAATCAAAGACTCAACACAGAACCACTTCCAAGAAATTGCTTAGATTTAAAATCCACTGTCAATTTTATTTTATTACCAGCAAACATCTCTGCCTTTTTTTTCTGAACATAACGAATTCCTGTATTTACACTCAAGGCTGCAGAATATTTCTGTGATTATGAGAGTGTGGTAAAAAAAAGTTCCCAACAGTTTCCCAAACATTTTTTTTAAAGTTGCAATATGGTGTATACTAACCCTCAGGCACTAGGACAGACTTTCCAAGTTGATAAATAAATTGCCTCCTTTAAATTGTCCCTTTAAACCACACAAGGCATGTACAAAATAAGCCTCTAAACACCACATATTAATATGCTATATTAAATCTGACAGTAAGAACGCCAATTAGTTTACCTCATTAGTTTCTTAACCTTCTATTATCTCTTAATGCTTTAAAAAGTTGGTACCCTAAGCAAATGCAATAATAATAATATCATGAGGCAATCATTTGAACCATTAAATAAATATTTCATCAATCCAAAGACTTGAAATCCATTTACAAATAGGAAAGTTGAAGACTAAAAGTCAAACAGCTATTATTAGATAATTCTTTAACTATACAGCATGTGAATAAAATTTAAAATATATTTAAAAAAACTCAATAAACAGTAAACTGAAAATACACTTAGCCACTTTTAAAAACTTACTATAGTTTTGGATAAAATCATCTATTCTATAAACCACTCAGATACTTCCCTAGTCAATGACAGATTTATTTTCAACTCATTACGTTATATTCTTTAGAAACTGGGTTAAAATGATACCTTTCTTAACTAGAAAATAATATTAACTAGACGCCAACAATCTGGGAGGTGAGTACTCCTTTCTTCTAGTGTTACCTTCTGGGTTATTGTTCATTTACACAGAAATTTCTACAAATGTCATATCATATACACTATATAAAGTCATACTGTGTATCACTGTGAATGATTCCTTAGCAAAAACAAAATCTACAAAAAGGCTGGCAGCTTAAAAATTACAGGAAACCAATTTTTACTCTTGTACAACATGCTTCATCTTCCTGAGTTGCCAAACCTCAAAAACAGAGCTGGGGTGGGCGATGCCAGGCAGAGGTGGTGACAGAAAGGTAAGGGGTTGGGTGCCAAATTCCTGTGTGTGATATGAGGGTCCCGCTCAAAAACCTTCCTCTCTGGCCTAGATAGGAAATTCAGTAACTCCTTTAGGTCAAAGGAGAAGATTATTTCTGCAGGGGGCATAGTACTCTCCAGTGGTTTGTATACACACTACAGAAACCCAAGTAATTAGTTAACCTACGTGAAATGGCATTTATTATCAGGATGCAGGCAAATGCCACAGAGTATAACATGTAAGAACAGGTAGCTCCATGGAAATTAGAAGGCCGTCGCGCATTCACGTGTTAGTCCTCCTTTTGCTGTCCCACTCCATAACATCTTTTATCTCTGCTGCTGGAAAGAAATCATTCCATTCCCTTCTCTGAAAACTGGCTCCCTCAGCAAGACTTTTAGGTTTCTTTCCCCCATAGCTTTGTTTTGTACTGTTGGAGCTGACCCTGGATCCCTGTCCACAGACGCCCTAGCCATCTCTAGCGGATGCCCCACACCATGGTAAAATCCTAGGGCCAAAAATATAATACATGGAGCTTGGATAACAAGGTGCCAACTAGCTGAGTCCACAGAACAGGGCGGTCCCTTCCAGACCACAGGTAGGGACAGAGAGCCGACGCCAGGGTGTAGCCGAAGATGCCACAAGTTCCCTCTGAACTGGAATGTCATGCAGGGAAAACCTTGGCCACTGGCACAAATAGGAACCCTGGGAGAAAGGCGCAGGCAGGAACATTTGGGGTTCTGCTCCCCACCATTAGACTCTACAGCCTCTCAAGGCAGTGACGGCAACTCAAGAACTCACCTGTCCTTGTCAGGGTGACCTTGCAGGCCCTTCCGGAGCCCTGGCAGCCGGCAGCGTTCATTGTGTGCCGGATCCAGTACCGGTGAGGACAGCCTTTCAGGAGCAGGCAGGCCCAGGCAAGACACTAGAAATGGTTCTGTGAGGACAACTAATACAGAGACAGGGATGAGGCAGCTTCCCTTGGAAGTTAAAGTAAAAAATAAAAGGACTTTTTGGCTTATGAGGGTGACGACCTCAGCAGGAATATGGCTGACACACAAAGACCCACAATGAGCGGGAGGGGACTGCCCAGCAAACTCAAACTTCTGAAATAAGGAAAACCCTTGAAGCCAAGCTAGGGTTGTTTTTTGGGCAACTGTATAATACTTCCTCACACAGGACAAAGGCCGTCTTAATAATTATTTCCTTCTTTCCACTTTAATCTTGTCGTTGGCATCAATACTTGCTTCCCCACAGCACACACCTACACACACTCCTTGTACAGGGCCGACTTTGAAAATAAGTTCAAAAGGTAAATCTCCACAGGTCTGTTCTTTTCTACTTTCCAGGTCGAATTAGTTCTATTTTAATATTCAACATGTGTCAGCCTCGTCACATTTGCCTTGTGCCACAAACCAGGTTGTTCCTTCCCCGAGGGCGGAGACCGTCTCAGTCCTCAAGACCCAACACAACACAAGGCACCACCAAAGTCTCACTAAGCAGTTCCATGAGTCACAGACACTAAAGATAAACAAATTCAAGACAGCTTAAGGAATTTTGTGAATAATAGTTTCATAAAGGAAGGAACGAAGATCAAAGCTGCCTCCTTTTCCAGGGAGGGCAGGAGGTGTGGCTTCCCGTGATGGGGCTGTGGTGTAGGGAGAAGGCAACACACGAGGCTGGCAGCCACTGTCCTGCTTGGTACGCACCGGGAACACTTGCACAAGAAAGTCTATTCTGTCTATCTGAAGTCAGACCCACATCACGTCCAGCCCAGATCCACCTCTCTGACTTCTCTGAGTATTGTTTGGCCCCAAACCTTCCACCACGAACAAGCCAGAGGAAGATTTTTGTATCCAGGACCAAGTCGGTTCCTAAACTATTACCTCTCAGCTCTGATCCCACCCTTCTAATCCTGCCGTGTGGTCTGGAATTCTGCAATCATTTCTCCTGTTAGGCTGCTGTTAGGCTTCGCTGACAGGGGTGCCAGAGGGAGGTAGAAAGGCTGGCAGATTAGTTCTTTGCTGGCTGTCAAAGTCCAGGCACGTCACCTGGGCAGCTGGAGAGGTTCTAATCTCTAGCATGCATCCAAGCCGGCCCCCACCTGCCCAAACAGCCTCTATCTTCTGAAGATACAACCGCAGTCAGCCATGGTCCCCCCACCATGTCACCCACAGGGATCTGAACCCCAACCTACAGACTCTTCCTGTGAGCTTCTGAATTCTAATGATTCTAAGTTTTTCCTCTTACCACCCCCACTTTCCCCCCACAGGGGTAGCAGCTCTCTTTGCAATCACTCTGTGTTTTCAATGTTCCATTTACTTTTCAATGCTCCAATACATCTTGTTCATTAAGACCCACTTCCCAGTATTGTTATGTGAATCCACAAACTTCTGCTTTTGCTAATTCTTCCAATGACCCACAATTCTTTCCATGGCCCTCTGACTGCCAACAAAGGGGTCTGAGAATGACTTTGTAGTAATATGTCTCTGCCAACGTAAAAAGTCCAAACCTCCTATCCATTAATCTGACAGTGGATAAAGCACTCGATGAAGGCAATGGGGATAGTTCCAGCTGGCAGAAAAATGGGCAAGAAACCATGACTCTATTAGTAATCACATAAACAAAGAACATATAATTTTAATAAACCATCATAATTCAATGTGAAAGTTACTGAACATCTATGTTAAAAAGCATGGCTTGGTAATAATGGGTATAAAAGAGAAATTTAAGAACTGGTCCTTACTGATTCAAGCTTAGCAGACAAATCTGACAAACAGGAATCAACAGTATAGATAACAGTACAATACAAAAATAAATCTCATGTTTGGGTAAGAAAACCAAAACTATACCAGATACCAAGGCCATGTTGATCTTCAGAGAAATCAGATGGAAATAAAAGTTGAGTTCCAGTGAATTTGACCCTTGTCTTTACAATGCTATCATTAAAAAACTTGCATGCTATTTGTTAAATAAATTTTATTTATTTTTATTTTTTAAAGATATATTTATTCATGCATACAAGAACCGGGGTATAGGCAAGATGTGCAGGAGGGTGAGAGGATTCACCTGAGACAGAGCGGGGAACAGAACAGGCAGACTAACTGAAATACACTGCTGAGGGGAGCAGTGGGCACGACAGGAGAGGTCTGCCATGCCATGTGGGTATCTCTGCAGCCGGTCGGGATCAAACCTGCACTGCAGAGGCTGTGGACAGCTTCACAGTGCTGTGCTCAACCTGCTGAGCCACCAGGGAGGCCCATATATGCTATTGTTTGGTAGCAAAGTCTACTATTCCTCTCACTATCCTTTCTTCCCTTCTCTTCCGTTAAATAACCGCCTCCTAACTTCCCAGTTTTAGCTGTACACACAGTACATCCCCAACGTCTTCAGAGTGACCACATTCATGAATGTGTCTGAGAGAAGGATGTGCAGGTGAAGAAGGAAACTCCCCTTTCTGTTTCTTCCTTCCTAGAGCTGGAATTTGGACCAGGTGATGAAATCTCAGACCACAATGATGGAAGCAGCTCTAGGGGAATGACAGAATCACAACGGAAGAGGGCCTGGATCCCTCACGGTGTCATCATGAAGTTGCTGGGTTTTTATGTTAGATGAAAAAAATCCAATTTCTTGGATATCTATTACAGTAGCCAAATCGATATTGTGATTAATATAAACCCCAAATACATCCAGTAACCAACCCGTTGCACTCACGGAGAGCCAGCAGTCTCTGTGCCTTTGGCCTGCCTCTCCGGGTGCCCAGGAGTTGGCACCATGGTGGTGGTGGCCTTCTGCTGGCCAGCGGGCGCCACGCAGAGACCGCAGAGGAATTTATGCATGGAGCACGGAGTGGTTCAGGACAAGTGATGCTCATTTTGTCAGGAGTCCCTTGAAGCCAAGGAGGAATATCCATGATAACTACAGGGAGTTTCCAAAAGAAAAGGTGGTGTTTTCGGGTCAAACTTCACTAGAGGGCCTCCCTGGTGGTGCAGCTGGTTGAGCGCCATGCTGTGAAGATGTCCGCAACCTCTTCAGCACAGGTTCGATTCCCAGTCAGCCAGGGAGAAACCCACATGGCGTGGCAGACCTTTCCTGTCATGCCTGCTGCTCCCCTCAGCAGCGTATTTTGGTCATCTGCCTGTTCTGCTCCCCACTGTCTCTGGTGAATTCTCTCACGCTCCCACACCTCTGACCTGTACCCCAGTTCTTGTATACATAAAAATAAATCTTTAAAAAAACAAACTTTACTAGATTCCTGCTTTTAAGAAGCTTCACTCAATCTTGTATATGCAGAAAAAGGTACCACACAACATGAACATGATATGGCTTTGGCTTCATTTGCCTGCAAATGTCTACTAAAGCATCTATTTGTTTGGGGGATCTGTTTTGATATTTTCATGATGTGAAATGACTTTCCAATCTATTTTTATAAAAACAGAAATCTATCATGGGTTATACTTAAACCATTTGTTTCACCACCAAAGTCCAGAAACCACTTATGCTGACATTCCCTGTATAGAAGAAAGTCCTAAACTTAGCAGATCCACGAGGCTGCCGAGGCAGCGGAGCAAGACCCCGATGACTGCTTAGCAGGGCTGTTCTAATAAACGATTTACACTGAGGAGTAGGACTTCCTGTAATTGTGACATACTCACTGTGTATGAGAATTTACAACAGAACTGAAATCATTTTTGACAAACAATAGAGCGAGACCAGTGAGTGTGTCCACTGGAAAGCAGCACAGGGTGCCATGTGCCCACCCAGTGCTGCCCGAGGTGCCTACCGGCGCTTACCCCATCTGAAGACCAAGAATGGAGTGCTGCTCTCACTGGGGATCACCACCTGGAGATAATGAGTATTTGTCAACTTGAAAAAAAGCCGCTAGAACAACTGGACCACTCCCCTCTTTGGCAATAAGACCAGAAGAGAATCAGCAAGGGCCCCCCAAAAGGGCCTGCCCTCAAGGAGCTTCAGGACCTGGAGAGACAGGTGTGAGAGCAATGGGGTGCTTACAACCATGCACACATGAGTAACCTTTCCAAGACCAGAGGTAGCCGTGTAGACTCAAGTGTGTTAAAGAAAATTTCCAAAGAGAGGGACCCTAAAGAGGTTGTGCAGGACAGTGAGGTTCGACAGCTGCGTGAACATGCCCAGTAAGAACATGTAAGAAAAGGCCCGAGGGCAGCGCCCAGCAGGCCCCAGCAGGCAGGTCCCTGCTCTGGAGACAGCACCCTCCCCAGAGTACTGACCGGTCACCCCTCCAGGTAACTCCCTCTCTGATTCAGCTGGCAGCAACCTGTTCTCTCTTCTGTGAAGCCTGACTCGGAGAGCAGGACAGGCTGTGAAATGAACTTTGGACAACCAGTGCGTGCTGTTTATCTCTAGGGGGGCTACAACAGGCAACATTTCTCAACCATATTGGCCAACAGCCCTTTTTAAAGTAACTTCTGCTAACAAAGGTTGGGTCACAGAACACAGCTGCAAAGTGCCCATGGTGGAGCCAAGTCCCACCTGAGAGGGTGGCTCTGTGGCCAGTGTGGGTGTGACCCGTGTGTGTGTGTGTGTGTGTGTGTGTGCTGAGATACATCTACTCCTATTTGCCTCCCAGGCCGAGTGACCTCAGCAAGGCGTTTAATTTCCCTAAGCCACAAGTTTTCTCAGCTATAAAATGGCAGATCAATGGAGAACGTAAGCGGCCTGGCAGCAAGAACAGTTAAGACCTCAGTGAAAGCTCCTGACCAGCATCTGATGCTCACCAATCAATTTTCAGATGACACGGGAGCCGACCTGTTGCATTACTCTCTATAAATATAAATACACAAACAAAATGTTTAAATTAAGATTCAGGGACACAGAGGAGCTGCATGGCAGCACAGCGAAACAGACGCAGCCTCACTATGCAGTCACTGGAAAAGGGGGCGTAATTTTCACTTTTAAATGTTTGTTATATGGAGAAAAAGATGTGACAATCTCCGCGAGTGACCGAGTTAAATTAGATAAATCATTCTTCCCCGAACAGAGACAAATAGAAGATGAATAAAATCAAGAAAACAAAAGTATTTACTAGACCTCTCAGTTAACCTCCTGGCAGTGACTTAAATTTCTTAATATTTATCCACTAAGGGGGAATTACAGCTTCAAGTTTAGCAACCACAACTCAAAATTAATTGCAAACTACACTCAGAAGACTAAGGAAAAGGCAGTGAACTAAGTACCTTCCAGAGAACAGCTGTCCTTCCAGTTTTGTTTTCAGATCACTTCTGTTTTTCTCAGGAAGCACCTTAATTAGTTTAAATAGCAAGTCTTAAAACCACCTTATAAAATCTGGGCTATTACCTATGCCTTTTTTTCTTATAGGGCAAGTGAAAAACCATTTTGTGAATGTGGTGTTCACAAAAATTTAGGATCTGTCATACTTAGCACGCTGGCATTTCTTTTTTTGTTCCATAACGTTCTTTTTTTTGAAAACGCCTCAATGCTAGAGTGGCCAGATGTTAAGAGATTAGTTTATAAAATCATGTATGTCCTAAATACAATAAATTAAAACTTTTCTACAGTAAAATAAGAGCGCAACCCCCCAAGCACACATGCATGTACCCTGGCTGTGCGTGCGGCCTCCATGTGCACACACGGACATCTGGGCACAGGAGGAGCCACACAGATCCTGCTAATGGCTTTGAACAAGGCAGATTACGGGTAATGATTTTTAGTTTCCTATTTGCTTTCACTTCTTATTTTCTAGAATGAATGCATAGTTATATTCAGGGGGAAAAGGGTCTTCCAAAAGGAAATAAGGACTATTAAGAGGAAAGTAGCATTTTCCTCTTTCCCCATTTTAGAACATTGGTTCACTTGAAGGTCATGACCTTTAAGACAAAAGTCTCAAGGGTTAAGAGAAACAATAGTACATACTCCTGCCCTCCTCACTTATAATTCCAAATAATGAATGCATAACAAACTTATATGACTTAAGTATTTGCATTCTTTTATGCATTCTTGAAACTATAGATAAATTACTTTGTTCATCCAGGAAGAAGGAAGAGAAAAAAGTGTCTGTAACTGAACGTCTGACTACTCCCTGGAGCTCCAGGACTCGCCTGATGTGGTACAAGGTCATCGCCATGAAGTAGGTTTTATGTCTGCTTTACAGAAGAGGAAAAGGAAGCTCGGAGGAGTTAAGTCACTGGGTCAATCTCACTAAAGCTATTAACAGTGTTTACATGAGGATTTCAACCCATGTAGAGAGTCCATGTATGCTTCATTCTACAGTCATGTCAGCTTTATCTTTAATCCTGCAGCTTATCCTTAGGGAGCCAAATATTACACAGAAAGGCGAGTTAGTTATTAAATAAATCTCAAAATAGTTTCCCTAATGTGCTTAGTATTCATGAGGACTAATACTAATGGTTATCAACCCAATCATTTTTAAAAATAAAAACCACGTGTACGTGTGTGTGTGTGCATGTCTGTGCCATGTATGCGGTTATATACTCTCATCCTCCTACTCTCCAAGCCCCGACACGAATGCTGGGCCTGAACCATGACCCTGCACGACGACAAAGCACCTGCTTCTTTTAGAGGGCACCTTCTCTTCCTCCTACACCTCTAAGTTCACACTCTGGCCCTAAGCCCCAGTTCAAGCAAGAAATACTTTAATCACTATAAATGTACCTTCCCCAAGAACCTTCTGAATTAATCATTGACTTGTTTGGGTTTTTCAAAATCCCAGAGAGCCAATAACAAGAAATCACCACTGAAGTATTAGAATATTCCAGAACCATGAGATGACTTAATCTCCTGAACCTAAGCACTTTGTCTCACACGACTGGCATACGTGTACCTGAGAGAAACTCTGGCTCACATAAGGACACTGGGGTTAACCCAAAGCATTAAAACCTTCCCTGGTAGTGCAGATCTGACCTCTGCTACTTCCTGATCACCAGCCAACAATACAAAAGATGAGGGTTCCCCAGCTGGAGGTCTTTTTTCATGTGTGCAGTACCCAAATCATGTTAATTCACGCCACTGCCTGGCACAAGGGCATTTAAGCAGTATTACAAAATAGTATCAATGTAGTACTAGTATTCTTGGACATTCAGGGAGTTCTCAGCGAGGCAACGGTAGTGATCAAATCCTAAAGTCTACTAGCTTTCCCTCCTCCAGTGAATTTTTCTTTTCTGAGACTGACTGGCCTTCACTGTTGGCAGTAAATGAGGCATCTCAGAGACACGATCTACAGGATTTCAGATGCCAGGTCCACCCACTCCTCGGACACATGCACTGAGCGTCCTGCACGCTGAGGCAGCTTTCACAAAGCAGTGACAAGAACCTGCCCACGTACCAGAGCTCTGGGCAAGGCAAAGGTAATGTCTGAAGGACAGCAAGCAGGTGAGATGCCAGCAAACCTGCACGCTTTTTGCTTTATCACAAACTAGTGAAAGCATGGTGGTCTTAATTTTGTTTGAAAGTTGTTTTACCCTTTTGGGTTTCAGTCATCTGTTATAAATGCTTTTAAATGTATGATAGTCTAAATAAAGACAGCTCTGAGTAGCAGCACTGGCCCATGGATTTAGGAAATAGACGTGTATACACACACGTACATATGTGTGTGTATACATATTTATGGAAGACGCTAAAAATAAATCAGGAATCTGACTGAGATAAGCCCTTATATATTTCCTGATTTTTAAAAAAATACCACTGAAAACTCTGGGCTGAGTGGTTCAATGCCGTGGCCCGATGCGAGGCGGGGTGGGGGTGGAGAGTAGGCTGAAGCTTCAGCTTAGAGTATCACCATTTCAAAGTATCAATAACACTGTTTTGTTAGTTTATTTTTCAAAATACTGTCAGAAAATGTTCCCTGTATTTATTTGATTTTGATCCCATTTTCATCCCTGCATATATGAAGCAGTTTTAAATTAAACCCAGGCCAACCCAGGGGAACCTGCAGTCCCTGGCAGGAAGGGCTCCTGCAAGGAAGCCAAGACTCCCATCTTCACTTCCGTCCTGCTCTTTTTCACAGGACGCAATCACTTCTTAGAGTGCTTTGTTGAAAAGTGAAGTATGTGAGAGAAATTAGAGATTACAAAGAGCGAAAGGTTTTAAAAATGGCTCATTATCTCTAATTTTAGCAATGGAATTCTATTTCTTCATCAGCTCTGACATCACAAGAGTGATGGGAATGAGAGACTGTGACGGTTCTTTCACCTTCAATGAAAAAGCACTGAGTAATACTCGGAAGAGGTATGTGCGTGAGAGAATCACCAGCAAGTGTGAGCCTTGCTCACCCCTCAGAGGCCACAGGCTGTGCCCACATGGCAGGCCTGGGCTGTCTCAGCTCCCTTGCGGTCGATAGTACAGATGATATTTTTAACCTTGAAAGAATTATTCTCCCATTTAGCACCCACTGGGACCCAAAGAAACCGGCCAACCACTCAACAAATGCCAGGCCCCATAATCAAAGAAAGGAATTCTCTGGCCTTAGGGAGGAAAAAAAAAAAAGTTACATGGCTTGCAATTATTTTCCTGAAGAACTGAAGCAACAGCAGGAAAGGATCACGGCACTTTAGAAAACAGAATGCTCAACAAATATCTATCACCTTTGCTGTTACACCTCCAGTTTCCGATTGTCTATAACATTTTTTAAAATCTAACTTTAATTGTCACTTTCCACAATTTCCTTTTAGCTACATTCTGTGTTTCATTTGGCCTTCTCGGTCATATATCATTACCCAAGACATGTTTGCTTTTAAACACAAGTACCTGTTATTTCAGCTGAAGAAGCAGATGAAAGTACATGTTGCAAGCCATTCACTTTATCTTTAGGAAGTGATTTCTGCCAACATATAACAAAGATTTTAACATTTACTTTTCTCCTTGTTACCAGTTAATTGCACAGAGGTCAAGGATGATAACTCCCTCTTAGGAAACATGACTGCACCAGTGTGAAACTATTTGCTAGACTCTCTGGCTGCAATTTTCTGCAATTTAGTCGCAGGTATGGGCTGCTGAGACAAGAGTGGCCGCTGCTCTTGCTGCGGCCATAATTCGCGGAAAGGAAAATGGAGCCACATTCATTCAAAGCCTTCATCAGATTTCAAAGAGGATGCAGGGAGAAATCATTTGCGCATACCCAGGTCGTCTGTCCATATTTTGACCCATATTTCAGATGATGCCAGCAGTTTTTCTAAGAAGCTCAGAAACAGCAGGGCCTCGGGAAAGCGTGGTATTTGGGCTCTATTATGTTTGCAGGTTTGATAACGCTCTTCAAAATGTTTGAAGTTAACAACTGTGCTTGCATGTACTCTACATTTATTTTAAAATAGACGTTATGTGTGCCACACTTTAGAGTCTAAACGTTAGCTATGAAGAGTAAGAGCTATCTTGTATCATACAAAAAATGTACTTCTTTAAAATACCAAGGTATTTGGAAATCACCCTGGTTGAGGACATTTTTAGAATAGGAAATCTCAGAAAACTATTTGCTGAAAGTATTTTTCTCGTTACTGCCCACTAGGATCTCTTTAGAGTATAAGCAAATTTAATTTAATTGACCACCACAATGGAAACGCTCTCCCCCAATCTTCTTTTACAAATAGTGGACAACTCAGAATTTCCTCTGAGGCCAATATACCAAGAGCAACAGTTAAAGAAACTGCAAGCTTATATTTCCTCATTCTACAATCTTTTGCTTAAATGTTAAAATGTAATTATATATTTTTAGTGATCAAAATGTCCAATCTTGACAGTGATCTCTTAGTTTAAAAAACTAAACACTCTACCTCGGAAAATCTCCATGTGTAAAGTAATAAGATTTCAGTCATTTCCATTCCATTACTCTAAAAAGCACTTTATAGTAATTTATTCTGTACCATAATTGAGAGTTTACTTGCCAAAAATCTAATGGATTTTTTTATTCATCTTAAATCACCCCGGCAGACTTTGGAACAGGGGGTTTTAAATGCTTTCTTTCCAAAGAAAAGATGTAAAACCCTGCAAACAGATTGTCAAGGTAACAAATACTAACCTACATGGGACAGAATTCAGGACTAATTCTGTCAGGTCAGTTAAATTTTTAGGAACATAATGAAGAAATTGTCTAATAAGAACTGCATGGCAAAATTTTGAATCGCCAGAAGAAAAATTGAGGCGAGAAAAGGATTTAAGTCATCCTGAACAAGCATAATTAAAACCTGTCCCTAATAAGCAAAGGATTTTAGAAAACGCCTAAGACAAGTTCCGAAATGGCTACATAAAGCGGATCTTTGATTTCACAGGCACAAGTCATAACAGACCAAGAACTAGAGTAGAGCCTATGGCATGGAAAATTTTACTAGACAAATATTGCCCATCACATATATTTTTCATAGAAGTATTAAATAAGCCAATAAAATGTCTTTAATTGATTTAACTAAAATGTTCCTGAGTCATTTTTGAAATGTTTGCGCAATTAATGAATTATAAATCTAAACAGACTTGGGATCTACAGGCCATGTTCCTCCCTTCCAAGTTTTTTACATCTGACTGTCTTTCTTCGGATGTTTGATATATTCTGGCAAAATGAAACTTGCATGACCCAAGCATACAGACTGTTTTGGCCTGTGCTAGGGCTACAATGGCACTATTTTTTTTTTTTAAATAATAGATATTAATAAAATGTCTATGAAATATTTACTTCAAATTCAACAGAATAAAATTATTTAAAGGGCAATAACAAAAGCTGACAAGAAAAGAACCTTTTGAGCACTTCAAACATCATGATTTAGGGACTTTAGTTTTTGTTGTTTTTTTTTAAAATAATGTACCATTGTAGTTTATTGTGCTTTATTCTATTTAACCTTTCTAAAGAATTCATCAAAAAAGAAATTCTCACAGAAGCATAAAGACAGTGCATTGATGTTAGGATATCACTTCTCAGCAAGTATTAATTCTTAAAATTCTGTAAAACTGTTCAAAAGCCTCTCTTATACTACATTAAGAACCTGAGGCTACTGTTTCACTTCAATAGCTGGACTCAATGGGGTCCTTTGCAGGCAGGGTTCTAGCTGGAGCAGGAGCTCGGCATGCACGTAGTTGTAAAAGCCACTTGCAAAACTGACTCACATTAAATAGAATAGCTTATCGCATTTTAAAAAAGTTTTTGTTAAGAGGGGCCTCCCTGGTGGCGCAAAGGGTTAAGATGCAACCTATGAAGCTGTCCACAGCCACTGCAGCATGAGTTCGATCCCTGGCTGGCCAGGGAGCAACCCACATGGCATGGCAGACCTCTCCTGACTCGCCCACTGCTCCCCTCAGCAGTATATTTTGGTCAATCTGCCTGTTCTGCACCCCGCTCTGTCTCTGGTGAATACTCTCACCCCCCACACCTCCGGCCTGTACCCCAGCTCTTGTATGCATAAATAAATCTAAAAAAAAAAAAAAAGTTTTTGTTAGGAAGAAAAATCAAGTCAAAGGAAAATTACCGACAGTTTAACAAATAGAAATGCTGACACACCCGTTTTCTCCAAGAGTGACAAATTTTGGGAAGTTTCTCTATTAATACCTATTTAAGACACATTCTTTAATACCAACTCCTTTTAGAAAGATACACACACTACCAGTAAATCCACAGTTTTCATAGTAAGTAGCTTGATGCTTAAGTACTAAAGCACATTATAAAACATTTTATAAAGGTAAGAACTACAAAAGATAAAAATTACGCTTACGCCAGATAATCATGAGGCCTGTAAGTTGACTGGAGTAGAGAGTAGTCTACCATCTTGAGGCCCAAATATATTCCTCAGCTCAGGGACTCAATAAAAGATTAAAGATGAAAAAAGTGATTAGGTCATCTATTCTATTCCATTCTCATATGAAACTGCTCCCAATAGTATGTGATTTAATTTTAATTCATCCAGTTTAAAATATCCTTGGTAATGACAAATTCCAATTGCTTTGCTTGGAAGCCTATTAGCAGACTAGTTGGTATTGATATAATACTGCGGTTAATTGTACCTTCTAGATTTGGGAGACCAGGCTGCTCTGCAGCAATTCTATAAACCTAATTAGATAATGCAAAGTTAATTTTTTCTTCAAGTTTCAGTGTACCGGTTCTTGTATGCAGCGAACTAAATCAGGTCTCCCTGTCGACAAGTTTAAATGCTTCTCAGGAGCAACACTTAAAAAAGCCATGAAGGTTGGGGAGCCCAAGAGGGAATTTATAATGGAGCAGAAATGAGAACATTTCTCATCTTGAAATATTCAGGATTCTTAGCAAATTAAGCAAGTGAAAGTTACTCCTTCCCTCTCCAAAAGAGACTTCGGCTCTGGGTAACTGCAGTTCAAGTGTCTCCGTGTTCCTCCCGGGTCACCAGACTGAACTACATGAAGGGTGGATCTCATTTGAAAAACTGACATTGTCGAAATGCTGAAATGTTTTGCTCTTTTGTTTTTTCTCCTTTAAATAGACATCAGTCAAATTAATGTATTAAAAACTAAAAGCTGCCTAATATTCTCAAATTAAAATTTCTTTTCCAACTTCAAATAATATTACTAAGTCGTTCTAAGTCACAGCTTTATAAGTCCCTGGACTTCAGACTAAAAGAGTGCAAAGTGCCTAGAGTGAATTATAATATTTTAATATAGTGTATATATTATATGGTACATGTACTTTTATCACAACTACATGATTAGGATTCAACTTAAGATATGCACAGGCCTCCCCTGGTGGCGCAGCAGTTGAGCACTGGGTTGCGAGGCTGCCGCAGCCTCTGCAGCGCCAGTTCAATCCCCGGCCACCAGCGAGGGGCCCACACACAAGATATGCACAGCAAACCTTATATATTGTCGTTTTCTATAAGGTTGATGAGAAGAAAAAGAAATTCCTTCCTGCCAGGCCACTGAGCAGGGAACCTGCAATTTCTCCCCACGTCTGTGCAGGTTTTCTCGTCACTTTCCTCCACATCCCAAAGATGTGCATGTGACATGCGCTGGCTTGTCTCAAGCGCCCCGCTGGAATGAGTGGGATGTGAGGTGTCCTGTAATGGAAGGCGGGCCCATCTAGGGTCCTGACCTGAGACCTGAGCTTGCAGAAGGCTCTACCCCCACCTCCACCCCAGGCCCCCAGCTGGAATAAGTGTTTCAGAAAATGAATGGCTGTGAATGCTTGTGTAATTCCAACAGTGTCTGTGGTCTTTAGGAGACTGGTGATGTTTCTGCACCAGAAATATGCTGGAGGCACTTCGCTCTTGCTGGTAGCCATTAGCCTTTGGCAAAATTGGTTTCTCTAATAGGTCATTTCACTTAAAGTAGAAGTTTCCAAAAGCCTACTGACATTAGGTGAGAACTCACTATATAGATATACATACATGCCTACAGACACACACACGCACACGCACACACACAGAGGAGGGGGCTGATGGGGTGGGGAGAGGTACCTGCACCTAATTAAGGCAGAGCAGATATGACCAAAAACAGGTTAAATTGTTCTTTTAACAATTACTTCCTCTTCTACTTGTGCTTTCCCTGAAGAGAAGGTGCAGCTCAAGGCCGGAGCTTCTTTTGCATCTGAGGTTAGTCTGGGTTCATCCTATTTACCTAGATGCCAGCAATTGCTGGCCTCTGCCCCCACCCTCTCTCCACGGGGGGCACACTTGCTGCCACTACCCCTCCCTGCATCTTCATTCTAATTCGACCTGGATTCGCTCTCAAATATTGTCAAGTTCCTGACTTGATGGCCTTGTCCTTGGACATTACCTTTGCTCCCTTTTTCCTACGGGTAATATGCTCCAGGTGGTTTTGCTTCTGAAGGGGCTTCTTTCGCCTCTCTTCCCCCCAGCGCCCAAAAGAAGGCTCTCCCCACGCTTCCCCCTTTCTCCCCATCCACGTAAGCTCCCTGAACCTACCAAAGAGTCACACTCTGTGCCCAGCACCCACTTCCATTCCGACCGCCACCTCCTCGTGGACACCTCCACCTGGCTGATCTGTGGTCTGCAAACGACATACACTCAAACCGAAGAGTTTGCTGCGTACCCCCCAAATCTCCACATCCTCCCGCCTGCACTTAACACGTGACGCCTGGGCCAGCAGCGTCAACATCACCTGGAACAAGTCAGAATCGCAAACTCCCTGCCTCACTTCAGCGCCACGGAATTGGAACTTCTGGGCCAAGGCTGAATAATCTGTGTTTTGAAGTCCCCTCTAGGGACTTCGCTGTCTGCTGAAATTTGAGAACCACTAATTCAGACGGTTCTAGTCCCTCCACAGGCTGCTGCAGCTTCCTTCCTTGTCGGCTCTAGCGGCTGCGAGTCCTCCCGCCGTCCACGCTGGGCGCTTCTACTTCACAGTCTCTCATACTCACTTTCTTGGTCGCTCTCCTAGTTCAGGCCTCATTACGTCCTTCAGAGACAATTCTGTCCTCACTGACATCTAGCCAGCATTATTTCCAGACTGTTCCTTAGAGCCCAGCTCCGACCAATCAGGGCACTCAGCACCTCTTTCCAGGGCCGGCTCTCCCATTCCTCCAGCCCCCACCCAAGCTCTCAGCCATGTGGGCCCCAGATTTGCTGCAGACTTTCCCACTTTTGCACACCCTGCTCCTCTGTCGCTGGGCGCCACCCTCTGCATGCCAAGATGAGGTCTCTGGCAGCACCTCGCCCCAGACCACACGCGGCTTTCTCTGTGATCCCACAGGACCCCCGCCCCCTCCCACCCACCCACCCACAGTTCCTTCACCCACGGGGATTGTTATTTGTGCATCTGGCCCACAAGCCTGTGGCAAAAAAAAAAAAAAGACTGTTCGTGTTGCTTACCCAGGACCATGGGTAGCAAGCAAGATGACCATAATTAGCATCCACCCAGGGCCTTCTTCCATTTGTGAACTCATCCAAGTACTGCACTCCCTGCAAACTCACCACGCTGCAGTCAGACTGGCCTTCTTCCGCTTCTCAAACATCCCTGCCTCGTTCCAAGTTCAAGGGCTTTGCACTTCCTTGTCCCTCTCGTAGAATGCCTCCTCCCTGAGAATTGGGGCTCATTCTCTGTTCTTTAGGCTTCAGCACTGAACTTCCCTGAGTGCCCCACTCCCCCATCCCTTTTTCTTTCATAATCATCATGTGTTGTGCTTGTCTCTTCCTAAATCTCTGCTGTCTTCAAAGTCCCCTTGCAGTGTAGTCTGGGGAGCTTGACTATGTTGTTAAAATCTTCAGGGTAGGGCCAGAGAGCGGGGCTCTGAAGCTGCAACGCCTAGACTAAGTGAACGACTTTGGGCAAAGAGTTCACCTAACTCTGTCACCTCCTCTACCAAGTGGAGATTCTGCCAGACTTGGGTTACGGGAGGCTAGTGTGAGTACACAGTGTAATACATGTGCACAGTGGTGTGGCTCACGGGATTCAGTTATGCTATCTCCTATCCATACTGCATTATAAACTACAGAATCTCCAGTGCCCAGGGAGCAGATGGTATTTAGTAGACATTCAATCAATATTTGAGTGAACCAAGAGTTGGTAAGTAAATGAATGTCAACACTCTCAACTCCACGTCAAAAGCTCCCCCAAAACTGCTCTACTGATGAATTAATAACACCTCAACCCAGTTCTTCGCCTACCACTTAATTCCCTGCAAAATGTGGCCCAAACTTTCTTTTCCAATCTTGAATTCCACTTCTTTTCACCAGTAAAATCAGACTTCTTCCTGGTCTCCCCCACATTCCTTTAGTCTAGAATGTTCTTCCCTGCCCCTCTACCTGTGCAAACTCCACTGACATGTCAGATCTAGCAAACACCTTGCTCTTCGCTCTTGCCTCTGAAAGTTCCCCCCCTACTGCGGTGTGAGAACAACCTGTTCATGATGGTTACATGTTCACTCAGGTTATCTCACTGAGGAGAAGGGCTGCAGCTGAGCCCCCGCCAGCTCTCTGTCTCCAGCCCCAGCTCACCCCAGTGAACGGATCGATGGAGGCGGGAAGTGCTGTTATATACACCAAGAGAAAATTGCTGTTCTTAAGGATACACCTACTGTGGGGCTGTTAGGTCAAGATCTGAGTAACATCTCAGTTCTGTCCAAGCGTCCACCACTTCCACTGCAGATGTCTCCAGCGCCGCGAGTCAGGAGCGGCACTCAGTGAACACGCCATAGTGCGTGAAATAACTAAATAGTGCCAAGTTTATATCCCCTAATTCTTTTTTTTTTTTTTAAAGATTTATTTTTATTTATTGACACAAGCACTGGGCACAGTCAGAAGCGCGGGAGAGTGAGAGGATTCACCAGAGCCAGAGCGGGGAGCAGAGCAGGCAGAAGGACCGAAGCACACTGCTGAGGGGAGCAGCGGGCGGCAGGAGAGGCCTGTGCGCCATGCGGGACCCTCCTCCGGTGGCCGGGGAGCAGCCAGGGATCGAACCAGTGCTGCAGAGGCTGTGGGCAGCTTCGCAACCCAGCGCTCAACGGCTGCACCACCGGGGAGGCCCTATCCCCTAATTCTTACAAAGATTTCTGTCCACACTGTTTTGTTGTTGTTGTTTTTTTTAAAGATTTATTTATTTATTTATTTATTTATTTATTTATTTATTTATTTATTTATTTATTTATACAAGAACCGGGGTACAGGCCAGATGTGTGGGAGGGTGAGAGGACTCACCAGAGATATAGAGCAGGAAACAGAACAGGCAGACTGATGAAACACACTGCTGAGGGGAGCAGCGGGTGAGACAGGAGAGGTCTGCCACGCCATATGGGACCCTCGCCTGCCGGCCGGGATCAAACTGACACTGCAGAGGCTGCAGACAACTTCACAGCACAGCGCTCAACGGCCTGTGCCACCAGGGAAGTCCCTCCACACCGTTATTACACGTTCTACCTTTCACCCTCCCCCTTCCAAATACACCCAACTATGACAGTGTTCCTTTCACAGCCTCCGGCTGTGGCCACTCTATGCCACAGTTTTTAAATTCTGAACTACGTTTCCCCTTCCGTCGGAATGCACGTTCATTCTTCAGGAATGAAAACTAGACTTGAAAATAGGAAAGTTATCCAGGTTGTACCTGAATAATCACAACCATCTCATTTAACAGCTATTCAAATCTTGCGGAGCAACTTTTTCATAACCCTGAAGCTAGAATTTACAAACACTCTTTACAAATGGCCCCCTTCTGACTTTCAGTCTTGATCATCATTCTCTCTCCCCGTGTCTCTACTTCACTATTGACTGATCCAGTGCTGCTTATACTGCAACCCAAACACTAGCCCCCACTTATCTCCTGTCGCTCCTGCAACAGTCTAAGTCACAGAAGAGTCATCTAAATTTGACTAAGTGTTCCTTCTTCACTAACAGTTATGCACTCCCTGAATAGCTCTTCTAACCTGCGGGTGTGGCTGTGAACGAAACCTGGTGACAGGCCCTGCATCTGTTCCTCACGGTACTATTGGATTGAGGAAGAGGGGCAGGACCCCAGGCCATGTGTGATGCTGCTTTTTCCTTGAGAAGTGATCCCTTGAGTGTAGGGACTTTTATTTGGGTATTCTTGGTATATTCCAGTGGAATCTTATTGGGGGAAGAGGCAGAGCTGACGCCTGAAAACAACTGCACAGCATCAAAATAGCAGGTTCTCAAAGACACCTTTTTGCTCAACATGGTTCAGTTATAAGTTGATGAGAAAGAACCCCGATTCCTGGTTGGGGCCATAGTCTGTGTGGGTTTCCCTTATATCCCAAAGGATGTCACATGAGGTCGGTTGGCAGGTCTGAGGGAGTAGGTGTGTGATGCCCTTGCAGGAGCGCGTCCTGTCCAGGGTGGGGTCACCTCTATGTTCTGAGCAGCTGGGACAGGCTCAGCCACCCATGACCCTCAACTGGGAGATGTGGGTTGGAAAAGGAAAGAATCAAAATCGTCTCTAATGGGAGTGTTTAAGGTTTTTACTTAGAAGTTTGTTGTTTTGTAACCAGAAACGTGCCTCAGGAACTTAACTCTTATTTATTATCAGTTGGCTTTGGTAAAACTGGCTTCTCTATATGTTGTTTTGGCTAAAGTTGCAGTTTCCAAAAATCTATTGACAATGGTGAGGACTTACTGTAGAGCAATTCTTAGGACCGTTTGCATCCCTAGAGTATCAGGGAGGGATGAATGGAGGGTCCACCACCTTAGAAGACGAAGGAGATACTCCGTGAGCAGGAAACACACATCCTGCCCCTGTGGACACAGTCATTGGTTTACAGGTACCTTTTAAGAACCATGGACACTCCTGATTCTTGACCGAGAAGACAGCAAGTATATGCAGAAGTCTGCATTAATTTCAAGAGGTCTAAGAATCCACATTTCTTAGACTTGGTAACGTGTGTGCGTGTCAAAGACAGCAAAACAGAACAAAAACCAACCTAGGGCCACTTAGCCTCAGGAACTGAAACAAGAGCGGCCATTGAAGATTTTAGGCACTACTTTTCTGCTAAGTGACAGCGCCATCCCTGATAGTGTAAGTAGAGGTTCCATTTGAAATAAAATCTCATGGGCAAGGGCAGTTTTCCAGGTTGTAACCAATCATCCCTGAGATAAAATGGCCTTGGTAAAGTAGAACTTGACTGTGACAGGGTCATCAATTCAGTCACTAACCCTGATTGTAGAGATTTTCCTTTCAAACAGTCTCCTTCCCACAGAAAATGTCTCCGCCTAGGCTTGGTTCTTGAATTAGTACTACTAAGTGTGCTCTGAACTTAAGTGGCATTAATGGTTTGACTAAAGTAGCATTTGCACAAAGAATCATCAGTTCACATGCAGCTTCCAAGCATTTGCTATATTAGAGCTAAATTTGCTATAATAGAACCACTGAAGATCTTTTCACCATTTCCATCACATATCTTTATTTTCAAAGGCTTATGATTCAACTGTAAACACGCACTCAAGGCGAAAACCTGGGATAAATCGTCTCAGAGATATGACTGTTAATTAAAGGGTTTTTTTTGCACTTTGCAAGGCTAGCCAGATGGTCTTAATAAATGCTGACCTGAACGTTTCCAAAGGACAATGTCTTAAAAAAATTAGGCTTCCCAACCATAATAAACAACATAAGGATGTATGAGTTGTCTTCAGAACTTTCAATGCCTCGGGAACTTAACTCTTGTTTATTATCAGCCGGCTTTGGTAAAACTGGTTTCTCTATATAGTGTTTTGGTTAAACCTGCAGTTTCCAAAAACTGCTCCTCGCCCCTTCCTGTCCTTTACGCCTACATCTGGTCACCTAGTCCTGATGCCCAACATATTTAATAGCTTGGGAATCAATTCAGTTTTCTCCCCTTCCAGACACCCCGCCCATCCAAGTAGTGCTGTGTCCCATCTGAACTCTTACGACTGCCAAAGAGACTCCACTACCTGCTTTTGCTCAAAACCAACTCATATTTCCCGCAGAGTGAGCTTTCCAAAACACAAATCCAACCAGGCGTCTCACCTACCTACAAGCTCTTTAATGGCCTCGCGCTGCCCCACAGACCAAGTCCTGAGCATGCTCCACAGGACTCATTCTCACCTCTGCAGCCGCAGCCTGGCCCTCCTCTCACTCTGTAACTGCGGGGCTGTTCGGAGCTTTTCTTCAGTTCCGCAGTTGGCTGAGCTCCTTCCCACCCCAGGACCTTGGCACACTCCCTCCACCCTCGCATCGACCACCAGTTTTGCACATCCTCAGTTTTCAACTCAAGTCACTTCTTCAGCTGTGCCTTTTATGACTAAGCTCCTCCACTTTCTTACCCCCTTGTGCTTTCTCTTCATAGCATGCAGCACACTTTGTATTTGTGGACTCTTGATTAATGTGTTTATTCCTCTCTCTCACTAGACTGTAAGATCCACAAGGGTAGGGTGTTTCCTCAACAACTAGCACTGGTATGTAGAAGGCTCTCGGGACATCAAATTTTCACATAATCCACCTCAGAGGAAGGACAGGAGACCCGCAGATTGGACAGAGAGAAGAACCCCTCTTCCATCTGGACGGCAGGCTGCTTGTGCTGCTAGGGTGCCCTCGGCGGCTGGGCGGATCTAAACAAGGAAGGAGTTCAGGTGAAACAAAACAAAAACACCAGGATGCAAGAACATGAAAGTTCAAGGCAAAAAGTGGCACTGGGTGGAGCCATGAGGCTAAGCCTTTGGTCAAATGGGGGTGCTCTAGACTATCTGGGGCCACCTGCAGGTATGAGGCCCACATGTGGACGAGCATTACAGGACAGCAGGTGTCTCCCAACGGGTGCAACCACCTGCACCTGCAATCAAAGTAAAAGAACCAGAAGGGGAAAGTGGGGTGTCAGCATCTGAGTACCGTCAGCATCTTCTTTCAAGGAGACGTATTTCCAGTGTTTTCTCACAAGTTAGGCTAGTTCTTATTAAAGGGCAACCACAGATTCTTATTTACGCATTTATGATTTATAAGCTATACCTTAAATTGCTTAGTTACCCTTTGCCTGCAGAGTTAATAAAAGCGTTTGGTTTTCCCTACACATAAACATTCTCGCTAACGCTAATTATGTTTCAAAGTCTTAAAAAGCTGGTTTCTGTCTTTGGCAAGTAGAAATTACACTGGATCCACTGACAAACGGCCCACTAAGTGGGACTAAAATTCAAGATATGGCCACCTCATTCGGTTATGGGAAGAGGACGGGGTCGCAGCACCATCTCAAGAGAGAGGCACCTCTTTTAAAAGCTTGTCACCCAAACCTTGACAGTCATTCTCTCCAGGCTAGGTGTATCCATCTTTGTATTATCCATCTTTGCTCACTTCCTCTCCCTGAAAACGGGGTTCTGACATTTCCAGCTCTCTGCAAAAGGCCATTTGATGGCTTAAAACACAGTCTCCAACTATTGCATTATTCAGCTACCCTTTGTCAACAAATCACTTTAAAAGCAAAATCCTAAGAAGGGCACCCTCGCTCCTGGCGCACGGGGAGCTGAGGGGCTGGAAACCACAAACACATGAAAAAAGGGAAATTTGGTACATGGTAGGATCATTATCCTCAATGACTCCGACGGACCCCCACGGCGGATATTAGTCTCCAAGACGTCAACTACTAAAACTGGGGCGGAAACGCACCCTCGGCAGCCGGCCAAGCGCTGACAAGGAAACCCCTTCCCGGGACTCGGGGGCCAGGACGCTTCTCCACCGACTCCCCGACGCGCTCGCCCGCAGGAAAGTTCCCCGCGGAGCTCGCCTCGGGGCCCGCGCACACGGCATCTGCCCGGGGCGCTGCGCCCCGCGGCGAGGCTCCTCCCAGCACCCCCGGCGGCCCAGACCCCGGTCCTGCCTCGGCCCCCGGGCGGCCAGCCGGGGCGGAGGGCTGGGCCAGGCCGGGGCGCAGTGGGGGCGGCGGAGGATCTGGGGGTGCGGGCCAGGCGGAGGGGCGGGGGGGGGGCCGCGCGCCCGCCCGCCCCCGGTGCGGACGCCCCTTCCCGGCGCCGCTCCGGGAAGTAACGTTTCGAGGCGCCGGGGCCCCCAGGCCGCGGCCCGGAGCGCGACGCCAACGTCCGCCGCGGCGCCGACCCCGCGCCCCCCGGCGCCGGCCCGCGCCCCGCGCCCCCCAGCGTCGGCCCGAGCGGGCGGCGGCGCCGCAACTTAGTTTTCCGGCCCGAGCGGCCCCGCCCCGGCCCCGGGGGGCGCGCGCCGCGGCTCGGGAGGGGCCCCCGCCCCCCACCGGGCGCGGCGGGAAGGGCCGGGCCGGGTCCGCGCGAGGCCTCGGCGCCCCCGCGCCCGCCCCGCCGCCCGCCCCGCCGCCCGCCGAGGGGGAGGCGGCGCCCGCGTACGCGCCGGAGGCGGGGCCCTCGCGGCCGCGGCCGCTCCCGGGGGGGAGCCCCGGCGCCGGCACCCCGGGCGGACGGCGCGCGAGGGAGGCGGGTCCCCGGGCCTGGGCCGGACCGCGCGGCGGCATCGCGCGTCCTCCGGGCCTGCCCGCGCCACAGGCCGCAGCCCGGACCACCCGGGCCCCGGCGCCGCCCGCGCGGCCGCCCCGGACTCGGGCGCGCGCCCCCCGGGTCCCCCCGGCCCCGCCCCGCTCCCGGCCGCGGCGCGCGCGGGTCCCGGCGCGGGTCGGCGGCGCCGCAGTCGCGGCGGCGGGCGCGGGGCGGGCGCGCGGGAGGGGCGGCGAGGGCGGCGAGGGGCGGCGAGGGGCGGGCCGGCGGCGGCCGGAGCGCGGCGCCCCCGAACGGCCCGCGCGGCGCCGGCGCCACCTGCGGAGCGGCGCCCCCGCGCGCCCCCGAACAAGTTGCAGGTCGCGGCGCGGGGGGGGGGGGCGGTCACTCACCCGCAGGCGGCTCCGCGGGCTCGGCTCGTCCGGCCGCGGCGCCAGCGAGGACCAGAGCACGAGCAGCCCCAGCAGCCCGCCCAGCGCCAGCAGGCTCCGCAGCAGCAGCCCCGGCTTCAGCCGCATCCTCCCGGCGCCGCCACTCCGCCGGCGCAGCCGCCGCCACCGCTGCCCGCGCCCGCCTCCTCCCCGGCGCTCCCCTCCCTCCCCTCCCCTCCCCTCCCCTCCCTCCCCTCCCTCCCCGCCGCTCCGCTCCGCTCCCCTCCCCCGCCCGCCCTGCCGCGCCGCCCGCCCGGCCCGCGCGCCCCCTGCGCCCCGCGCGCCCCGGCCCCCTCCCCGCGGGGCCCCCGCCGAGCCCGCCCAGCCGGCCTCCCCTGCCCCGCGGGAGCCGCCCGGGGCCCCCCTTCCCGGCGCCGCCCCCCGCCCCCCGGGCCCCGCAGCAACTCGCGCTCTCCCCAGCTCCGGGCCTGAGCCGTGGCCCCGCCGCTCGGTCCCGCAGCTCCCAGCGCCCCAAACTTTTACTGCCATCGCGGGTCACAACTCTGTCCTCCGCGCCCGGCCCCCCGCGCCGCCCCCAGCCCCCGCCGCGGGCCCGGGGCCGCTGCGCCCCGAAGCGCACCCCGCGCGCCCCCCGCCGCCGCCGGCGCGGGCGGACCAGGAAGTCGGGGACGGCGGCCGCCGCGGCTCCACGTGGCCGGTTTGGGCCGGAGGTTCTTTCTTGTCGGCTGCGCCTGCTTTTCACTCGGCTCTGGCGGGAGGGGGTGCGCCCGAAAGACCCGGGGGGCTGCGCCAGCACCCCCGCGCGGCGGGGCTCCCCGGGGGAGGCGCGATCGCCCGGGTTGGGAGGGAGCCAGGCTGTGCCCCTCGGCAACGACACCCTTGTTCCGGGGCTGATGACTTTCTATTCGGGGCACCGAGGATGTCGGGGTTCCCAAGCCCCATCCGCAGGGCCCCCCTCAGACCTGAATCTGCCCCCATTGTTGCTCAGACTCCTCTTCGGCACGAGCCCCAAGCAGCGCACCGGAAACGGTGCTGACTCGTGGGGCCGCGAGCTCTGCCCCGGGTCCCCGCGCCCGGCCCGGCCCGGCCCGGCCCGCTGCGCGCAGCCCTCGGCGCCCCTCGGGTGTCCCCGCCCAAGCTGCCTGCTCTGAGCTGAGCAGAGTGTTTCACGTCGCCTGGTTCAGGCTGGTGACAGCTCGCCCTTTTTCCTGAGGTCTCATACCCGCAAATACTTCCAGACAAGTAAAAGCTGTTTATTTGCGATTTTCAGAATGAAAGAGAGAGTTGGGCTCAGGATGGAGAATTGCACCACGCTGCACGCGCGCCGGTGTTTGGGTTCCACTACCCCGCGTGTTGGGGGGCTCTAGGGAGGCTGCGATTTCAGAATTTCCACGGGTGACCCCCGTGAGGAAATGTGGATGTAGTTGGGTGTATTCGTGGTGGCTGAATAATTGCATTTCCTCCAAGCCCAGCACACACAGCCACCTGGAGGAGCGGGTCTCAGGTGTTGAATACAAATCACTGTCTCACTCAGCATTTTTATCAACCAGTTAAAAAGCTGGTTGCTTTCAGCGTAAGGTAAGAGAGACTTTGCTGAAGGTAAATTTTTTTTTTTGGCAGGGGAGGGTGGTTGTGTGGAAGGATGTTCCTTAGTTGTCAGGGATGAGTCGGCTGGCAATGTGGGAAGCTAATGGCCCACTGGGGAGGGGGTCAAGGTTGGGATCCAGGAATCACCTGTTAAAAAGTCCCCAGGTGAGTGAGGTAGCTGATTTGCACATCACCTGGGGACAAGCCTGGAAAAGAAGGCATTTGGGGGAGAAAGGGTGATTCAGATAACTTTGGCGGGCAGAATCCAGTTAATTATTTGGGGACCCAACTGGAGTTGGTCAGAATCCAGGAAGACTTCTTTGCGGAGCAGTCCTGGACAGAGGTAGGGCTGGGAACAGGTGACCTTAGTGAGACCTTCTGATCACAGCATTTGAAATCTGTTGAAATCACTGGGCAAAATTAAGCCCTTCGTTTGTGCTCTCATTTTCACCATCAGTTTTTCATTTTCAAGAAAATAGGGAAGTTTTATTTTTAATATCAGGAGCAGAGTTGGACAGGCATGCAAATTGAAAATGGCACTTATCACAAAAATGATGAGAAAGGTTCTTGGGCTGAACTAGCATTCAGACACCCTCCCCCTTTCGTTTTGCAAATAAGACAATGTGTGTGAAAGAGAACAAAGTGCGAAATTGACAAGTGGGTATGTCCTAAAAGCCCATGTTTCTCTACCAGCAGTGTTTAAGAGAAGCTAAAGAGATACCTTAAAATCTTTGCTGGTTTAACATTTCTGGGGATACAGCCTGACAGCACTATTTAGAAAATGAGGTGCTGCCTTCAAAGCTTAGGTCAGGGTCAGTCACTTAACCTCTCTGAACCTGGGCTCTTATCTGCCAAAAAGTGGTCACCATACCCCCCTCACCACATTAGCAAAAGGCATAATGGAGGTCTAGTCGCTATGCAAATATAAAGCAGATGGTGTGACGGAACCGCCTCAGCTGAGTGTGAATGCATCTATAGACACATGTACATATATATTTAATGAGCGCTGCAGCTCTTACATGACAGGGAGAGTGTTGTAGGAACACTTCTGGGTTTTCTAACCCAGAGTTCCCTGACCAGGGGTGGAGACTAGAATGAATCAGGGACGTGGGGTGTCCTCTGCCAGGTTGTGGAATCACATGTGGTGGATGGTGACATGAAGGTGTGCATCCAGCTAGGAGGCCTGGTGGGGACTCAGAAGCAAGGTAATGGGAGGGGAGAGAAGTTTCTGAGGCTTCACACTGGTCATTTCATCTGCCCACGACCCGAGGGAGTTTGGTGTTACTGCCTTTCTCAAGCAGGGATTCTAAACACCTCCTCCTAACCTCCTCATTCTTGCCTATGTATTCCTTGCCAGGCTGTACAGCCTTCTGATCCTGGAATATAAATGAGTTCCAGGCAGGATGCAAAAGATCAGGGCCTGCAGAGTTGTTAGTTTTGTTCATTTTTCAGTTCCCCATATCTGCTCTGTTCACAGCCTGCCCACCAAAAGGAAGCACGCCCCCCTCTCCGGCTGCCATCTAAAGGTGTCCCCCCGCCCCCTTCCTTCCTTTATGCTACACTCGAACAACTTCTAAATTTTTAAATGCATCTTGAATGTCCTGGCCTCAGGCCTTTGCACAGGGAATTCGCTTTGCCTGGAATAACACCTGCACAAAAGCTGTATCCTTGTTGAGTGCGTGGGATGGATTCGATGATTATTTTTTGGTGGAATGCCGAATGATTGACACAATGGAGAATAATAAGGGAAGATGAAACTTGGAAGAGGGGTGAGGGCTACCTTACCTGCTGTTCCTTCACACCTGGAGGTCCTGGAGGTTTTTACTTCATTAGAAAAGTGATCATTTTCCCTGTGGCCATCCTCATCAACTGTGGTTTCGCCTTTCTTCCAGCTCCTATTCAGGACTAAGAGGAAACTGATAATTTTAATTTAAATTTAGATTTTTGTATCCACTGAGCTTTCCCAGGAGAGAGGGAGGGAGGGAGGGCGAGAGGAAGGAAGGAGGATTAAAATGGGGACATGTAGTCATGGGCAATTGCCGTCTGCAACCAATTACTATTTTAACTGTCTGGTTTTAAAATATCTAAAATCTAAATAGTATTTCTGCTCTAAACAATGAGATGAGTTTGGTATTTTAAAATGGGGCTGTCGTTCACTAAGAAGATACTAATTCTGGGTAACATATTAGCTATCTCCTACTACCTAGCAGTCACCCCAGATTTTAGCACTTTTGAGACAACAAACATCTTATTTCACACAGTGTCGGGGGCAGGAGTCCAGGCGAGGCTTCGCTGAGTGGTTTTGGCACAGGTCCCTCTAAAGCTTGTCGCAGGCTGTCAGCCGGGGCTGCAGTCATCCTGTAGCTCCACTGGGTTGGCGAATCCGCTTCCAAGTTGGCACCCACGGCCCTTAGGCAGGACTCAGTTCCTCCCTGGCTGCTGAAGAGAGGCTTCCGCGCCTTGTCATGGGCTTTTCCTTCAGACTGTTCGAGACAGGGCAGCTGACTTCTTCAGAGGGTAAGATCTGAGGGACCAAGGAAGGTAGAGGAAAGAAAAGGTGTGGAGGGAGAGAGGGATGAAAGGTGTGAATATTAAGAGGCGGGGGCTGTTGGCAGTCCTTTTGGGGGCTTGACAGTAGCCTTAGGAATCCAATATCTGGTCAGAACACAGATTTTCATCTCTAGTGAGTCTGTTACCATTACAACACCCCGAAGTCTTTTTATTTTTATTTATTTATTTTTTTTGTGGGACCCTCGCCGGTGGCCGGGGAACGAACTGGTGCTGCAGAGGCTGCGGGCAGCCTCACAGTCCAGCGCTCAACTGCTGCGCCACCAGGGGAGGCCCCCGAAGTCTTTTTAAAAAACATCCAGATCTTAAGACTTTCTAATTATCTTGCGAAGAAATGTCCTGTATTGTCTTCACCTGTAAGATGGAGCTGGACCAAAAGACCTTTGACGTCCTGTCCAACACTGATAGGTTGAGACTGGCCTGTCATGGTGCTATATGGTTGCAACTTAGACGTGTGCACTCCTGTGCCAAACATGACCAAGTCACGTTCTGCCTTATGCTTTCCATCCCCTGACATGGGCTACTATTTCTATCTTAAACTTAATAGATGGATATTTCCTGAATTGTGCTGATATGGAAGAGATGACTGTTGTCACTAGAGCTTCCATTTGATGAGGTTAATGGTCTCCTATGGTGTTTTGACAGCAAAAATGCTTATTTAAAAACTCTCTTAGATTGAACAATGTAGAATACTACCGCCTCATAATTCAGTACTATTTTCGGACTCCCATAATTCAGAAGTGCTCTTCTGATTTAACCATTTATTTAAGAGGCAATTGAAACAAATTTTATCTCTTACCATTCTTGTTTGGAACCTCTTCAGCAGCTTCCTATTGCCCATACAATTAAGCCCAAATCTCTCCATTTATTACAAAGACCTTGCAAGCTTGCCTCTGTTTACCTCCATAGCCTCCTGGTTGGTCAGTTACCCCCGTTTCCAACTCAAATCAAAGATGATGTTGAGCTTTCCATTTTGGGAACAGGCCACATTCTCTCTCGTCTCTAGACTTCATGCACATTATTCTTTCACCTGAAACACTCTTAGTTTTGGCACAAATTCCCTCCCACCAACCCCTGAACCTCCCTCAGATTCCCATTTACCCACCACTTTGCTCAGAAACCACTGATTCTCTTCAGATCCCAGGCCTTGTTGGTTTAGGAGCTCCTACTTCATGCTTTCAGGGCACCCTGGACACCCTGCATGGCACGAAGAGGTGGATCTTGTGATTCTATTCAATGGTCTGTGACCCCCCAGTAGACCAAATTTCTTAAGGACACGGAGCACAGTGGTCTCATTCGGCCTTGTTTTCTTAGAGTGGTCACAGTGCCTGGCACATGGGAGATATTTGAGAGTGAATGAAAGAAAGTCCATGTCGCGTTGTCCCCTTGTCACGTGTTCCTCTATGTTTTAAGGGTGGAGAAGTTCAGGAGTGTAGACTGAACACGTGCAGAAGAGAATGTGCTTGTTTACTGTTTGACTGGTAGAAAGTAACTAAAGAAAAGATGACATTTCCAGGCTTTAGTAGGATGTAGTATGAAATAGTTGGAAAATGAAAGTTTTGGCATGAACAGATATTTTATTCCCTGTCTCCTCAAATTCCTGGATCATTTAGGGTAATCTCTCTGGCTCTCTCTGTAGTCCATGCTTCAGTTGCTTTATTAATATCTCAAAAGGCTTCCAGGCAAAGTCCACTACTAAAAGAAAAACCCAATTTTCTATAAAACTAATAAAAAAATATGTCCGGTGGTTCTGTTACTAAAAATTAAAAATCATGGGAACTGAAGCTTCCTTCTTGCTGTACCCTACCCCTTCACTCCAGCTGTGGAATTCCTTACCATCGTTTTTCTTAATGGTCACGAATTTCAGTGTCTTCACATCTTGATAATGTGTACAGAAGTGATACTTTTCCCCCATACCTAAATAATTTCAAATTAACAGATCTCAATAGGTGACCCAGCTAAATGTTTTCAGAAGTATTTTACAGGTTTTGTCCTTAATTTCAGGTTTGTCCTTATTTAGGGCCTGAGAAAGGGGGGGACACTATTCTAAATTTTTATTGGGCAAAACTGTTACAGAGCAACCCTGATATAAAACAGGTTGCCTGACTGGATCCTCACCTGCGCACTTAAAGGGGATTTATTAATGCTAAACTGCACACACACACACAAAAGGTTGACAGAGATTTGTTTATAAGGAAGGGACCATGGGGAAATAAATAACTCGGGAAAAAAAGAGGGAGATAAGTTGTAAATGCGTCCTACCTGTTCTGCTGACCTGGAATCCCAGTGACCCCACCGAGCTGGCAAAAAACCGAGCACACCGCATGGCCAAGAGAGCGACCCCCAGCCGCATGGTGGGTTAAATACTCAAACAGAGAACATCATATTTGCTTAATTCTGCCCTCAGGTCCTTGCAAACTTCTCTTTGGTGATCATGGGATTTGTAGTTCCCAGTGCCTTGATGGACTGGGGGTGGAGTCCACTAAGCCTGTATGAAGTTTCCTCAGGACATCCTTTCCCCCAGCAATACGAGTACCAGAATTCCAAGAGCACAAGCTAACAGCTGTTTGGAATGACTCTGCTCACTGATGGAGAGATTTAGATGCACAAATTTGAACAGGACTTACAGTAAAATCTTGAAAAAATTTCTTTTTGAAGACTTTTATTCTGCCATGTTGCCCTCCTGAAAAATGGAGTCTTTTCTTCAGTCACTTTCCTGCGTTAATTTCACGAAATTGGGAAATTAAATATGAGAGTCGAGCCAGATGGCTGATTTTACGTATGGGAGGATGGATTCTCTGTCTGTCTAACTGACTTAGCTTCTTCCCTTTCCATCCCTGTGCTTCAGAGTGATGCTCTTAAGAGATTACCAGTAGCACCAAGCCAGAGGCTAGTCTGTCTGGAAAGTATCAGGTTCCCACGGTTAAGAGAAGGTGAGATTCTGGATGTTGCATTTTGCTGGATCTCTGAACCCACCACAGAGTGCATAGCTGGGTAAGCAGGATGTTGAAGGGATGTGAAGACATGTAGACCATAGATCAGGGGAATGGAGCCAAGGAGGAAGTGTGCAAGACACATCTACACCCTCCAGCCTCAATGGTGCATGACTGGAACCATGGAGAAATGCTTTGCAGTGTCTCCTGAATGCCTTTTGATGTGTTATAAATAAGATTGGCTTATTTTTAGTCAGGGACCATGCCTAGGAGCCTTTTCAGATATTTCAGAGGAAACAAGCAGTTACAGGTTGTAGGGTCAATGAGTTAATCGGGGTTTTTATGCCACTAGCCTCTATGGCTATCACCTGTGGCCTTGATCATGTTAACGCAGAAACGTGGGCGTGGGGCACGAATGCCTGATTGTGGACACCTGGAGCATTGTTGTGTGCGCATGTGCAAGTGTGCACACCTGTGCCTAGGAGGGAGGGGATTAAAAAGGTGGCGTCTCCCTGCTGGCTTGTTTCCCCTCCCTATACTCAAACCTGTGAAGATGATGCCCGGGGCTCCAAGGTTATCTTTTAAACTGTCAGAACCCGTGGTGTGCCTACCGGGCCTAGCATGGTTGCAAAACACAAGCAAATAAAGAAACTGAGGTACAGATCACAGAAAGATCTGCAGAGACATTCCCCTAACTGAGCAGGGTAAGTAGATCCTGAACAGGGAGTGGGTCTCTGGGCTTTCCTGGCCTTTTCATTTTCCAGCTATAGTACTACCTTTTGCTGATGCTCAGGTAGTTCATATTTTCCTTAGATGTTGTCTACGAGTAAGTACATTTGCTCTCTATTTGAACATGTGGCTCCATGTGAAATGACTGTTTGGAGAACCACGCCAGGGAGATGCGAGGCCAGGGGTGCTGATCATTGGAGGCGCCCAAAGACTGTCAACTTAGATAAATGTACCTAGTGGTGTATTGCAAAGAGCTTTGAAATTTGCATTTCTTTTTTTTTTTTTTTTTTTTTGGAGAGTGGTCTTTGAGGACTTTGTCTTATGGGATAGTGTTTATCTTTCAAACTACATTAAATGATTTTTAGCAAATTGGATCATTTTTCTATGAGCATTTATTATATTTAGAGATGTTCCTTTTATTCAATGTATTTTTGAATAAATAAATTGTGTCTTGTACTTGTTCTAGATAATGAGAGCAGTAAATCAAGAGTAGAACCCCCTGTCCTGTTGGAGTCAGACAATAAACAAGATTATATGTTGTTATCCAATAAGCGTATATATCACGTGTGCCGTGCATTGTTCTAAGAATTTTATGTATATGGTGTATCAGAAGATGAAAGCTATGGAGAGAAATAAAGCAGGGTAGTGGCATTTGGAGTGCTGGGCAACAGTGAAGGAAGGGTTCCATTTTACATAACCTGAAAAGGTTTTTTTTAAAAAAAAAAAAAAAAAAAAACTTTTATTTCTGCATAGAAGAACTGGGGTATAGGCCAGAGGTGTAAGTGGGGGTGGGGGCATGGTGAGAGGATTCACCAGAGACAAAATAGGCAGATCCACTGGAATACACTGCTGAGGGGAGCAGCGGGGGAGACAGGAGGCTTCTGCTGTGCCTTGTGGGTCAGCTCCCTGACCTAGGATTGAACTCAGGCCAAGGCAGTGATAGCTCTGAGACTTAACCCCCGAGGCCACCAGGGAGGCCCTGAGAAAGTCTTATTCAGAAGGTGGTATTTGAAGGGATGAGGAAAAAAAGCCAAGTGGAGAGTGACTTCAGTCTGAAAGAATAGCAAATACAAAAGCCTGGAAGCCATAACATTCCTGCTTTTCAGGGAATAAGCAAAGTCACCAGGAAACTGATCTGCTGAGGTGGTGAGGAAAGGCCTATAACTTTAGGGAGATGAGAAGCCGCTGGCAATGCAGAGGGTGTCCTGATCTAACTTACATCTAAACGGGAGCTCATCTCCAGCTCAGGGTTTGGTGGGAAAGGAACAGAGCTGAAATCAAGGTCCAGTGAGGAAGCTATTTTGATAATCCACATGGGGAGAGTGGTAGGCTGGCCTGGGGTTAGGACCGCAGAGGTGGCCAGACTAGGTCAGAATATGTATGTTTTGACTTTTCAGCCATTACTGCTTCAAACAATTGAGCTTGTTGTTTTGCTTCCAGATGAGTTAAATTAATAACCTGTAAAGCAAACTCTTTAAATGCTCTGGCAGTGCACCTGATTTTAAGAAGCGGTGTAATTACTCAGCAATTGTTTCAGATTTTCATAGACAGAATATATTCTCAAGTGGAAGAACCTGTATTTGGAAATAAAATCTCTCTCATGACAATGGCATTTTAGGTGCCAGGATCAGACTGGTAACACCAGTAAAATATATTTGAAGTCTTTCTAAATACATCCAGGGGTATTGAGAAAACCAAGACAAAGGTCAAAACCTGAGTTAAAAGGGAGAAACGGAGAACTGAACTTGGATTTGGCTGACCTAAGAGCTTTGACCAAACCTGAGATTTGCCTGTCATTCTATTCTGAGTTCGAGGATTTAGGAACAGGAAACAAATTTAGGGCCGGCCCACCCCACCCCCTGGAAAGTCTAACTGGATCTCAAAAACTAGGACCCCAAGGTAAGAGAGATCTAAGTGAGCCCACTCCCTGCCCCGCCCCCCAAGGGAAACCTCCCTCTGCACATACCCCACACTGCCAGCTGAGAAACCAGAAGTTATTAATTGGCTCTCATGCAAATTGTCGCCCAAAAGTCACACCAACCTCGGTGGCTAGAAAAACCTCAAACCAAGAGGTCACCAAGAATGTTACGAGGTACCTGAAAAGCAAATGCAAATGCTCTTCAAAAGAACCTTTCACCTCACACAACATGTCTTCTTGTGGTTGCCCAAGAGAAGGAGCCGCTCACAGATGAAAATTACCCCGAGGGAGAGCCGGCAGCAGCCACGTGCTGCAAGATCCACCAGAAACATTCAGCTGTGGGACTTAGTGGACACGGACTATGAAACTGTTTAGGACATTTCAAGAAATGAAAAGCGCTCCAAAAATATGAGTAACATTGAGGCAAGACCTAATTAATGTCCAGCGATAAAAAGCAGAAATACAAAATTGCAAGGTAGTGGATGGGTTACACAGCACATCAGAATTGTTACTTTTGAAATTTTCCATCCCTTAGCTTCTGACTCTTGGTCCTTTCTTTTCTTGTCTTTCGGGCAACTCATCCCTGGACGTGTTCACTAATTGCTTTATCTAAGAAGTCCACACCATTGAGAAGTTCAGTTCTACCTCTTCCTCTGTTTTTCATCTCTGCCTGAATTAACCCACTCATTAAGTTCCCACTGTGTTAATACTGGCCCCACCTTAACTTTTAGGACTTATTTTCTAGCATTAAACCACAGGGTTTTTCCTACTTGGATGTTTTGTTGGTATTTCAAAACCAGCATTCCCAGAACATAATTCATTTATTTTCCCACCAAACCTCCTTTTCTCCCTAGGTTCCTGATTTAGCCATTCACACTTGAGAAAGAAATTTCTTAATACTGTCAATACTTTCTTCTAGATTTAATTATTAAAAACTCAGGCTCTGTCACAAACATTTCCTTACATATCTTTTCCCACTGCCATGGTTCAGGGTCCTTCGCAATTTCCCCATCATCTTTCCACTTTCAAATTTCTTATTTATTAAAACCAGTCTTGCTACCACTACTGGAATTAATTTTCTAAAATAGACATTCAACATTTGGTGGCCCAGCCTTTCAAGGTGGTGGGCATCTGTCCCCTCCAAGCTCTGCCCAGGGTGTCTGTGACCCCAGGACTCTACCCTGCAGCTTATAGGTTTCGTGGACTCTTCGAATCAAAATGTGAGAAAACTAGAGAGAAGGAGAAGCTCCTGCAGGAGCATGTAAGATAAGTCCTCATGTTGCAGGACAATATAATGCACAGCTGTCTGCTCACCCGCTTTGGGTTAGAGAAGAAGCAGTAAAAAGAAACCAAGTATGTTCACACAACCTGGTGACAGCTAGAGAAATCATTTCACCTGAGATTAAGTAAACTGAAAAAAATTAAAATAAGGCACATAGAAAAAGTGCTACACAGCAAGCAACCGGAGCTGGGTGATTTTTAAGACTTAGAGAAAGAACATAATTCAGGTAGACTAATTGTTGCAACAAACAATCCCCAAGTTTCAGGTGCTTCAGGTAATAGAAATGCATCTTATCACATCCCTTCCTCTCTGGAGCTCAGCCACACACAACCCTTTAGGGACCCAGACGATTCCTACTCAGGGGATCTGCCATTCCTAAGTCCTCCCCTGGATTCTCTGTAACTGGCAGTTGAGGGAGCAAAGCACAGGTGGTAGGGTCCCCAAGAGGGGTTTTGAGAGCTATGTCTGGGGGTGACGAACATCCCTTCTGCCCACTTACCATCACCAGAACTCAGCCACATGTGTGATGGCAGGTGCATCCTGAGATGGTATATTTGGGCCTTCCAGTCATGTTTTAGAGAGTATATATTCACATGGGGAGATAGAAGCAACAGAATATTCATGGGGGAAAAAACACAATACAAAACAAATGCACTCTGGTTCTAGCTCTGTTAATAAAAGAAATATTTTTATTAAACTATAAGGAAATAACATTTTGACCTCTGAACAGTGGATCTGGGAGTCTTCTCAATGTTTTTCATCTAAATTATTAACAATAAAAGTGTTGCTTCTCAAAACAAATACCAAAACATGTTTAAGGTAAATGGCATGTCTTTTTTTTAATGTCCTTGTTGTCTATCAATGTTGTCATAAATGGCAAGATTTTCTTTTTCTGTGTATTTCATGTCCTCTTATACTCGATCGCTGTAATTTTTTTTTTTCACCCTTCACTAACCCGCTTGTGCTCATATCCCATCTGCCTCCTTGCCCCATCCCCTCGTCACACTCTCCTGTTCCCTCTTTGGCATGTCTTTAAAAGATTTCTATATTACTGGAAATTGTCTATCAGAGGCCTAGTACATAGTAGATACTTAATCCATATTCATTCATTGAGCCAGTATGACTGACCAGAGTAAATAGGAGCAAGTCTAAGCACAAAGTGCTAAGGAACTGTTATTACCCTAATGATGCTATTGAAATGTGGTAATTGATGAGCCACATCACCACACTTTAATATGATACCTTGATTTCAGTTTTACAACACTTTAATCAGAGAGTAGTGTGATGCCAGAACTAGCCCGTGACCTGTGTTAGTGTTTCCTGGATTGTACCACCCTTGATCATATCTCCAGTGAATTTATTGCTTTAATATTTTTATAGATAATTGTTCATTCTTAGACAATTAAGTTTCATTTTCTCTACACAGTGATACCAGTAAAATTACAGGATTGTAGTATTAGTTTTTCTACACATAATTAAAATAAATACATAATTATAAAAACTTGTCTTCTGTTAATTATGTCTCTTACCCCCATACTTTAGTGATCACTGACCTACTGTATGTTGCATTTACCTATTTGATTTTTTAAATTCAAGCTTCTGTGTGTTTGGAGACCATGTGTAACCAGTGTTTGGCCCATTTGACAGAATATCTAGTATTTTGACTTATGATCTAGTTTCTGACTTATGTTTATGTATAAGTACCAAAAAGTGAATGTTTAATAGGTGTTATATATAGGTTGGCACTGCAGGGGACTTTTTTTGAAGACCAGGTTTCTTTGGTTTGCAACTAGCTCAAATGAGTGAAATAGCGAGGTCCCCACTGTCGAGATTCTAATCTCATTCCCAGAGATGATAAGTAAAAACAGCAAAAAAGTCGGTCGTTAATTTTACACCGTGGGTGAAGGTTTCTGTTTGAATGACAAAGTAGAGAGAAACTTTGGGTTTCATGACACTTGAAAATCGCAAAGTGACTTATAGAAGCTGTGTCTGGGGAAAGCCTCAGAGTAGAGACATGTTCTTAAAAAGGGTGTAGTTTCTTGGTTATTTCTGGTTTTGTGTTTATTAAGTCTCACTTTTTTTATCCTTATCAAACCAAGCACCAGTTTATTTTTTGCAATTGTGTCTTTTTTTTTTTTTTTTGAGGCAACACTAGTTGACAACACTGTATGTGATTTAGGGGTACAGGGTCACCCCTCTTCAGATTGTGGGTTACCAAACCACACCCATCACCAAGGCACCCATAGCCCTCCCCCACAGCTCATTGGACCCCTTCCTACTTTGCTCCCCACAGCCTCAATTCTGCAGTCAGATTTCTAGGGTTTGTTTTGGTTTAGTTTCATCTGTTTTGTTTATATTCCACATGAGTGAAGTCACCAGGTTTTGAGTCTCATGTTTTTTAAGTCAAGACAGGGGTGTGGAGAAAGGCAAAATGGGTGACGTCAGCATTGTCACTGAGATCTGGGACAACTCCACGTGTCACATTAGGTAGGTTAAAGTAGACACCTACAAAATTTTCTTTTCCTGTGCTTTTAAAAGAAAGCAAAAATCTTTCAGCACACATCCCATCTAGAAGTCCTCGGAGGAGCTCACCGACAGGAGACCTTTAGCACTCACAGTGAGGCACAGCCTTTTGGAACAAGCCCTTTCCTGAATCCTGGTGGCCATACATCGGCTGAGGTATTTGTTATCATTACAAATTAGGAGTGACTGAGTTCCTAGAACATAAACTCCTTCCATCCTGCATTCGCCTGTGGGTATATTTCAACTACTGAAACAAGAATCATTGATAAAGAAAAACCAACCCTTCTGTATGGTCCTTCTAGTGAGGAACTACGAATTGTTCTTTTTTTTCCCCTCCTTGAAATCTCAAAAGAGATGTTCGTATATCTACAAGATGTAGGGGACAGTAAGAAAATAGGGGAGTGAAACGCTCGGATGGAGGATCTGTAGTAATGTCCCATCTGCCCCGTTTCACATGCTTAAATCCTAACCCTATTATGTGTCGCTTTAGTCCTGGTAAACTGTTCTCCAACCCCCTTAATACTACCTCATCTTTTCTCTCGCAGTATATGATTTAAACAGTCTGTTTCATATTATTCTAAATTGACTCATCTTTTTTGAAGTTGGATATAAATTATGAATAATAGATGGTAAATTTGGCCTCAGTTCTGACTGACCTCATTAGACTTGAAATGGGAATCGTGGAGACCCACAAATGTACATGTCATTTGGCACCGAGGCAAGTGGCCAGAGCTCATAAATAAAATAACAGCAGCGATGCTGTCTTGTGCGCACTGCCGGGGAAGCTAGAGATAGATGTGCCGGGGAAGCTAGAGATAGACGTGCTGGGGAAGCTAGAGATAGACGTGCTCTGGGCCCTGCTGGTCAGCGAGTGGCGGGATCGCAGGGAGGTGGGTCCCCAAGAGGCAGAGTTGCAGACCCACTGAGCTGTGGACAGGCGCACACCACAGACCTGCCTTTGCAGCCACATGGAGGGAGCTGGCCATCATCTTCAGGGCCACCAAAACCTCTCTCCTCAGTTCATCTCCATGCAAGTGCCTCTTCATGAACTGTGACATGACAAACAGAATCAAGCTGCTTTACTTGCTTTGTTGTGAGGAAGCGGTGGGGGCAGGAGAACATGCACATCTTCAGAGATGAGAAAAAGGGAACGGAGCGCTCCTGGCTGGAGGAGTATTCCCGGGTAGGGAATAGCTGAGCCAGAGATTTGATTTGATTTTGATTTTTTAATTTTTTTTACATCATTGTTCATTTTCAAACAATATTTGCTTCCCCCCACCCCCTCAGGTGGAGTCCCCATAGAGTTTCCTTCCCCAAGGCACCCGTGCACCATCACCTCAGTCCCCTGTGCTCCTCCCTTGGATCCCTCTCCCTCCTCCTCCTCTGCAGGATGTCTCTGATTGATAATTGTCTTTGCTTTGTTGTGTTTTGTACTGTCTTTTATTTTTTTACACTGATGCCAGAGATTTTAGAAGTCCAAGGACATGGGAAGGGCAGAGGAGAGACTAATTGGGTGTGGATTGAGAACCACAGAGAGCCTTAGCTGGACAGCCCAGAATACACACGGTTCCATCGAGAGCCCCCTGAATGGGATGACACTGAGTGAAATAAGTCAGAAGGACGCAGACGAGCACTGGGTGGAATCACTGGTATGTGGAATACAGAGAAACCTGAGGGTCAGATAAATCAGACTTAAAAATGAAGCCTTGGAAGCTAACCACAGAACTGAGGGATCCAGAGGGGAAAGGCCGAGAAGGAAGTAAGGAGGGAGCAAAAAGAACTAGGGGGGTGATGATGGGAGCTTTGGTGGTGGGAGCACTTTGGTAACTACGCCTGAACGGGGAGAGTCCATACCCCAAAACACAAAGACGAAAACCAGCATCACCTCAACAGAACATTTAAAGCAATGATAGTAAACAAGAGGGGAAAAGGCAAATATATTTCTTTCCTCAACATTGACTGCAGGGAGGAGAAGCCGGTGCTCTTCTACTTGATGCGATCCTGCAGGCTGCTCACTAGATGTTTACCGCACAGCTGTGGCGTTCAGGGGCCGACACCACCTGCACTTGGCAGGATGGATGAGTCAATGAGCACGTAAATGCGGAGTGAGTGTCTGCTGCCCTAGGCCGGGGGTGGCTACAGGGTCTCATTCGCAGTAATAATGTAATGAGAAGATAGAACACAACAAAATGAAACAACTGGGCCTGGCTACGTACAGGTATTTGCAAACTGCTTCATGTTTTAATAAACTTCAACCAAATTGATCTCAGGATTCTATGCAAGGATAAGCAAATTTGGCGTTTTGGCTTTTTAAAAAAAGATTAAGAACTAATTTTAGTTTTATGCTACCAAATTGCTTTTTGCTTTAAAAGATGAGTGCATACCATCTGCCAGGTATTATACCAGGGATGCAAATAGAGGACATTGTTCCTGGCCTCCGAGGAGCTTACGGGCTAGTGGGAGCTAGAAACTTACGAGCAAATGCTGTACAAAGGCAGCTAAAATCACGTGGACAACTTTAATTTGTGCCCCCTACTGCAAAAACATTTAGAGACATGTCATTCCTGCATTTATTTCTGACACAATTTTAAATAAGATGGTTGAAATCCAACATACTCCTGTTTTTTTTTTTTTTCCTAACGTTTTCTAAATAGTGAGATAGCTCATAAGATTATAAAAGTGATGAACCATTTTCTGTTTGGGGAATGAAGCTTTTGTTAATCAGAAAAAAAAGGAATAGACAGCAAACTATACTCCCACAATGCAACTGTGTTAATGGTAAGGAGACATTTTCAGTGTGTTTAGACAGTTTTCTTTCATTGCAGAATAAAGAAAATCAAAGGATTAGACCCCAGAAAACTTTATAAGAACGTCCAGTTTGTATTCTTTTTAAAAAAAGACTTAAATAACCTATTGTGTATGAAAAACATTTGTATAGCTTTCTTCTTACAAAAATGTTTCCATCTCAACATAAAAAGTTTTCTGGTTCTATTTGAAACATGCTAATTCACATACGATTCCATTAATGTGTTCATTCAACAAATACTGAATGACTGGTTGTACCAGGCCCAGGATACACTGTTCTGTACCAGGCCCAGGATACACTGTTCTGTAAATTCTGCAATTTACAGCCTGGAAACTCTGAATGGAATGATTAATGGTTACCGGAAGTATTTCTCTTCCTTGGTCATTCTCTTCACTACTGCCTTTTATAAAACATGTCAGGTTACATTTTGTAATATTTTCAAATATCCCTTTTTTACTGGAATTATATAAAAACACTTTTTTTGAGGTTTTTAGTGTTATTCCATTATGTTTCGCATCATGAATTTATTAAGGAAGTTCATGGCCATGATTCATCCTAGTTAATTCCTTATGTTGAGGGAGGAGGAGAGAGAGATAGAATGCTAAATGCTAATGAGCATAGCTACACATGAAACTCTTTGCAGATTAAAAAAATAAGCAAAATTTTAGAGGAACACAGAATGGAGGAGACATGAAATAAAGATAAAATTATACAACAAATCAGAATTATTTGTAACCAATGAGAAAACAGGATGTTAACAACCAGTGTCTGTAATTTAAGGAAAATCTTCAGTTACATAAGCTAAGCATTGAGAAGATCTTAAATTGGATATGTTATCAAGAGGAAATGACTTATTGCACTTTTTAATTTTAGCATTCAATACAATTTCAGTCACCAATTGCCCTTGTGAAGTCTGCCAAATGACTAGAACTATGTCTCTTGCCTAGAAATAGGTCAATTAAAGAAATGTTTGCAAAGGAATATGTGATGTCTGATTTAATGAGTCATGCAATGCTAATAACAACAATCAAGGGAAAAATAGTTCAAATCTGTTGACTTTGGGGTTTTCGATTTTACTTTGCCTCTTTAATTTTGAAATCTCAGCATGAAAAATCAGAATTTTTCATTATGTTTCTCTTTTTCCAATCTCAAGTGACAGCTTAGGAAGTTACTGTATTACATATATCAATTTTAAAGTGCAGATTACTTCATAGTTTTTTTAAGTTGATTGCACAGATAGAAAAAAAGTGCTATGAATAAGAATTCACACCTGCCTAGTTCATTTTTAAAAAGTGTACATCATTTTAAATATGCATTCTCATACTTTAGGATCTGTGAATTAAAAGAGCAGCTTATATATGAGTTTCCATAAACCTGCATTTACTGATCACCTAGTATTCGAGCACAAGTGATTTTACAAATACCACAGCCTCACCTCATAACTCACAACAGCTCCAGACTAGTCCCGGGCCTCCATTTGGAGCCTATTTTTTCCACCCATCTTCAGGGCTTATTGGATGACTTTTAACTAAGATTGAGTAAAGTCCCTTCTGATTCCTACAAATTTGAAGAATAAATGTTTCAAAGCATAAAATATAAGATAATTATAAGTTAAAGGAAGTGAATACTAGATTGTGTGGAAGGGCTTTTACCAGAGACAACACACACTTTCTCCAGGTAGACAAAGGGGGTGTTCC
This sequence comes from Talpa occidentalis, assembly GCF_014898055.3. Classification (NCBI taxonomy): domain Eukaryota; kingdom Metazoa; phylum Chordata; class Mammalia; order Eulipotyphla; family Talpidae; genus Talpa; species Talpa occidentalis. The sequence goes on along the minus strand of NW_023604295.1, from coordinate 136,702,334 downwards.
ATAGAGATCACTACGTGTTCCTCAAATTCCATCCCTTTCTCTTCCTGGACACAGTTTTAGAACATTTCCCAGATGGTCTTGTTGAGGTCATGTGACCAGTTCTGTTCATGTCACTGTATTCCACTTTCAGGCCTGGCCCCTAAAAATCAGCTTGCACAGGCCTCCAACTTCTGTCTTTACCTTGGTCCCACCAGCAGGTGCACAGACTTCTGGGAAATACTGAGATCTATGGGGTAGAAGAGGTGCCCTGAGGGAGTGTGTGGAACAACCCTCTCCCCCCTATGTGCTTGTGATGGACTGTGATTTGAGCAAGAAGCTTACCTGTTGTACATCATACCCCTGAGGTTAGGGGTTGTTTCTTTAGCAGTTAATACACAATGAATTTTACGGCTGGTGAAGGGAGACAGTGGGTAGGAGAAAGAGAAAGCAAATTTTCCTGCTTTCTAGTTTGCCAGTAACACCATATTACTGTGCGTGCAAATGAATATAACGAGCAAAACCGCATGATGTAAGTTGCAGCTATAAAACGAAAAGTTACCAAACCAACCCATTAAAGTTTAAATGAGTACCTTGCTATTATCCATTTATTTCTTCAAACAAGTTCTGCACATCTGTGCCACATCTCCCCAAACGTAGAGCTGCCGACTCGCCCTTGGGAACCAATTGTTCATCTCTTCCACTCACAATATTTCCCCCATGATTATTTAGCTTCATTATCCTGCATTCTATTTCCAAGTTGTTAAAATTATTTTCTGTTTTTTATAAATGGTTCATAACCACTTCTTTGAGATGAATGAATTTGCAAGGGAAGGAAGATAGATTATTTAAGCATAAAAATAAAACCCAGTTTAAAAAGTATAATTTTGTTACAGTTAAAAATCAACATTTACTTCTGTGTTTATTTTCCCTACCATATACTGTGTTATAATGCTTTGGCAATCAAAACCATAATAATCTGCCCCAATAGATGGATTAATGAATTGAAATAGAAAACTCAGAAACATATTCAAGTATATATAAATGTCATCCTTTTGTATACTATGCTTTTATATGTATGTGGTTATATTGTTTAGGCTTTTTCTTGAATGAATATCCCCTGCTCCCCATATAATGCTATTTCCTTTATTCCTTTTCTTATTTATGTTCTTTCCTCAATACCGTAGTGAGATCACCAGGCCTTCAAAATGACTCCCAGGTTCCTCACTTCCTGGTTCCTCACATCCGTGTAGTATATTCCAGACACCTGGTGTTGTCCCCTCCCAGGGCTGGACTTTGTCCCAGGGTTGGACTCTGAGCTGTAGAGGGTATGTCTTGACGCCACACTGATAGACGTTTCCATATGAGGTGCTCATACTCATTCTCTCTTGGGTCACTTACTCAGGAGAAGCAAGTTCTCCTGTGAGAGGACACACAAGCAGCCTCTGGAGAGGCACCTGTGTGGAGGCCCCGAGGTCTCCAGCCCCTGAGGAATGCCAGCAATCACGTGGGGGAGCACACAAGGGGCCTTCAAGGCTGCGCCTCCAGATGACTGTTGTTCAAATGACAGCTGAGTCAGAACCATCCCCTACCAAGCAGTCCCCAGAGGCCTAGATCTCAGAAAGCCTGTGAGATAATAAATGTTCAATGTTTTAAGTTGCTTGGCTGAGCTTGGGGGTAATTTGTTATGCTATAGATTATTAAACTCACAGCAGATAAATAAAATCAATAAATCCGATATGGTAAATGATTAGCAAATGAGATGATTTGACAAATTTTAATACTTCTGTTTTATCCTAATTGTTTTCTTTAAAATTTATCCCTATGGGTAAAACAATGAAGAATGGTTACCAACAGGACATTAGAAAAATTAACAATTAGCTTTGGGAAGGAAAGTGAAACCACAGCATTATTTTCTGTTTTATTACACTCATTAAACAGTATTGCAGTGTATTTCTGAAAAACAAATCTAATAATGATCTTAGACTCTGGGAGAAAACTTAACTTCAAATTATTTTGAAAAATATCATTTTTTTCCCTAGCAATTGTAATAATTCCTTGGTAGAAGTTCCTAAGAGATGGGCTGACTTTAACATATATTTCAGCACATGATAACATCATAAACAAGTTTTTTTTTTTTTTCTTGTGAACCTCTTCCTTTATACCACCTACATTGTTTGCAATCTTTGTCGTTGTTCTTGGTATAAAATTAAAATTCAGTAGAGGTTCCGTGTGAATTCTAACAATATCTGAATTAATGAAGCCCCAAATAATGAGACTTTATTACATGGAAGGGAACTGGAACGGCTAAAACCCCAAGTTTTGAGTCAAGATACCCCAAACAGCTGTGTCCCAGGCAGGGTCACATCATCATTGTTCTCCCCGCCTCACTGAGGTGGGCAGACGCCTTTGATACTAAGTCAGCCACAGAGCTAGTTTCACTTTCCTACTCACTCATTTTCTGTTTACGAGGATGAAATGGACTCCTCTCTCACGACTTCAGGCATAAGATCCGAGATGAATCAGGGCTTTTCTGTGAATGGTAGCACTTGAAGAATTATAGAAGCAAACAGATTATTTTTACGACCTTGAATTTCTCCATCAAAATACAAAAGCTGCAAATTACAAAGGAAAAGATTAATAAATCTGATTAGGTGGTGAACTTTGCTTTTGCTCTTTAATATTATATTAGTAACAAGAATTTTTAGGAAAAGCAATGTGATTTATTTTTTTCTTCCCAAATTATGCTTATTGAGGTAAAGTAGGTGTACATCCTTGGATCTGCTCCAGGGCTTATAGGTTTAAACCTCTGCAAAGTATACTTTCACATCCATCCTGCCCACCACCAGAGCCCCTATTCACCCCCACCCCGATTTGAGCAATGTGATTTGATGTTAAAATTAAATTTCAAATTTTTGTAATTTCAGTGCAAAAGGTCAGAGTTCTGCCTCCCACATCAACTTTCTTTAAATGATTCTTGGTTTTACTGATTGTCATAGACTTACTTTTCTCATTCATGTTTTTCTTATATCCAGAATATTCCCAATTACTGTTTTCTTTTGTACTGTAGTTATCATTGTAAGTTACACCAAAGCTTATGGAGTAGGAAATAAACAAGTGGAGAAAGCCATTAGATTCAGTTTATGCTTCCAACCGGTAAGTTTTTATAACTTACATCTTCAAAAAACATACAAACTTCACAATCAACAATAGATAATTTATTATTAATTGTCATTTATGGCAATAATGAATGGGTAAATCATCTCAAGCTAATTGAGTTCTGGGGTGTGTGAATACCCTATGTTCTCAGAGATAGAAAACCAAACCTAAGAGGACATGATAGTATTTTCTAGTCACTTGAAGATTCAGTTTGTCAAATTATCTTGTTAATTTTTATCAGGTTGTATCTTCTATGCATTTGCTAAATTGAAAGAATCACATATACAGATTGTACCTGAGCTTCCTGTAAGTCTTCTCAGAACACAAAGCAGGATGAGGAACAAGCTTTAGTTCTCCACAATTCAATTTTGTTGCACCAAGCAGAAGCTTTCGTCAACAATCACTGATGGTGTTCATTGTCGTCCTCACGTGGGAGTTCTGAAAGACTGAAATCCATTCAAGGAAGAAAGGAGGGCACACGGCGCAGCCTTCTATACTAAACAAAGAATAAGAAAAAAATATTCACTTCCATCAAAGGTACTAGCAATAGTGCATCAACACAAACAAAATAGGCACAAACGAGAAAGCCTGTAGGATACTAGGGAAGATCAAAATCTGGTTCTTTAAAGGTGAACAGTATAAAGAAAACACTGTTACTCGCAACAGAATTTTTACAAAAGAAAGACAAGCCTGAATAGGCTGCTGGCCAGATACTTCTTCACAAACTGAGCTCCAAATGGTGGTTGAATTTGTAAGGACCCCCAACTGTATCAGAAACATGCTGAGCAGAAGAGTTCACGGAAGTACTTTGCCACGGCTACATTTAGGCCACAATTAATAAATTCTGAAAACCTAACTTTTATTGAAAAACCACGAGTCTCTCATGTTTTTCCCATAAAAATATGGATATACTAGATTATTTAGGAAAATCATTAGGGATTTACTTATACCTCTTATACCTCTCAGATACCTAAGTAAGTATTTTATATCAATATCACTCTATTATTAAAGTATAAAATGATTTACTTCTTTGATATTTAAAAGTGAAATTTCTAATTAGAGAATATATTCAAGATTTATGATGATTCCTGATAGACAATATAAGAACGTCCTAAACTTAATGCACTATTATAAATTGCACCAATTGATCCCATTAGCATACATGCCAAAGGAAGATTTGGAACACATGAAGGTAATATTACTTTGGGAGGGAAAAATACAATTAGTAAGTAGTGTTCCTGTGGTGATCATTATGGTGAGTCCCCAATTCTAGGTGGGTTCTTTCTAACACTAGGAAAGGTTGTAGTTCCCTGTGCAGTTGGATGAGATGTGGCAAGTGATTTCACTGGCTAGAGAAAGCGAAATCTTGGACAGGCAGTATCCCCTTCCCTACACCCATTTTCCCCTCTGGCTCTGTGATTGATAATATATAAGATGGCAGCTCCTTGGCCAGCTGGAGTCCCTGAGCCATCATCAAAGCAGAGCTCTACTTCCAACCTGTAATCGAAACACAGCACAAGCTACAAATAAGTACCATTGTGCTTTAAGCCTCTGAGATCTTGAAGTTCATCACTGTGTCACATCCTAGCTGTGCTGTCACAAGCCCATACACAAAAATATACAAGCTTTGTTTTATCCAAAGAACCACTGGTAGCTGCCAGGAGAAGGAGATCACAAATTGCATTGATTTATTTGAATATATAAAGATGTGGGTGGTGATGGGGAGGGAGAAACAGATAGTGCATGTCTAATACACAATAGCTGGGAGAAGTCCAGCTATTGGGAGCATTCTTTTGCATTCATATAAATCAAGTGACTAGAAAAAAAAATAAGGGGTTATTTTTGAAAGTAATATGATCTCATGTCACTTGGACCCTGAGATTTCCTGACTAGAAGAGAATCAGGGGAACAACTCAGGAGTTCTTCTATTTATTTATTTTAAAAATTCAAATTATATTGTGGCTACCATGGACTATATTGAAAGTTTTATTGTGTTAATTTTATGAGGGAAGGAATCTTATTGATCATTTTCAGTGCTGTGCCTCCCCAATATGTGGAATAGTACACAGAATTAGACCAAAAATAAATATTTTCTGAATGAATGAATGAATGAATCTACAGTTTTGCTAAAGTTTTTGTTAACTGTAAGGTCAATGTTGGTATAAAGGTCCGTGCCTCTCCCAAGACCCAAAGAGCATTTTCAGCTTCCAAAATAGAAGTATCAGGTCTAAGACGAATGAAGAATTCACTCTCCTACTCTTAGCCTTTTAGAGCTATAATGTTAATTTAATTCTAGCATCACACCACATGGCAATCATTGGCAAATCCTATTACAGGTTTCCCTAACTTTTCTTTACACCAAGGTGACTTCAGAAAATGATAAATATTTCTAGGATATAAGTGGATATAAAAAGTGGGGCCGAAGGGCTAATACATAGCGAAGAATCAACATTTCTTTTAGTGAATCCTCTTTCTAGCCACAGCTGCTGTTTAAATGCTGATAATAAAAGAATACTTACATGTATGACAAGAGAGGAGATTTTTTTAATTCAATAAATACAGCAGTACACAGAGGAAAACATAAAAATCAGATCTGTTGCTTTCTCACACACACCAAGACCATGCCACCCACAGATGATAATATACTTGGTGCCCTTGTAACATGATGTTTGTGCAGCCCTGCTCTGCTATGTCTGGAGGAAAGCAATGGAGTGGAAGAAACGAACTTGAAATCACCGCACTAACATACTAGCCACTCCAAAGTAGGCATTTTTGCATACGTTAACTTATTTAGTCCATTTAGCAAATGGGATGGGTATTCTTTTACTTTTTCATTAAAAAGGCTTACACCTGGGCCTCCCTGGTGGCACAAGGGGTTAAGCACTGCTCTATGGGGCAATCCAAAGCCTCTGCAGCACAAATTCGATCCCTGACCGGCGAGGGAGCTACCCACATGGCACAGCAGACCTCTATTGACTCTCCAGCTGCTCCCCTCAGCAGTGTATTTCAGTCAGTCTGCCTGTTCTGCTCCCCACTCTGTCTCTGGTGAATCCTCTCACCCTCCCGCAAATCTGGCCTGTACCCCGGTTCTAGTGTAAATAAACAAATAAATCTTTAAAAAAAAATAAAAGGCATACACTTTGAAACATTTAACACTACATAAATCTAGGCCCCTGTAAGTGTAAAATGCAGAGTGGGGTTTTGAATTGAGGGCTGACTCCAAACCCCAGTTCTCTGAACTGGGAAGACATAAAGGGATAGTGCACCATCTCCAAATGTTAGGCTCATGTGGCAGACTGTAGAAATTTCTCACACCATGAGGTCAGCCTGGTACTGAGGGGTAGAACACAAAGGATCTATTCCTTTCCCCAATCCTTCCTAAAGATGTGGATGGATAGTAATAAACAACAAATGTTAGAATCCATAGATTGCCCCACTTTGGGAAATGGTTTAAGTAATTTTTTCTTAATGAAGTAACATTTTGCTGTATAGCATTATATATGTTTAAGGTGTTCCTCATTGAGAATCAACAAGTTTTATGTCATTTTTAATATGATTTCATTAGTGTGTGTATGTATAAGTGATAGCACTATATTTATTTTCAGATTTCTTCATGGATTTTATTGCTTTTTAGGGGGAACAATACTATTTATTTCAGAAATACACCTCCATTTCTGCTTTAGAATTACTATTCTTATAAATCAAGGATTCACTAAAAAAATAATTTTTGTCCTTGAGAAAGCACATCCGGGTGAGATTAACCCCTTTGTAAGGGGCAGGAACTGGACACAGTGCAGGTTTTCTGATCCCATGCAGATCGGGTAAAGGAGGAGTCAGAGTCCTCAGTAGTTTTGCAGGTTTTTTATTTGGGGTTCACCAGGCATATGGCAGGCAGGGGTGCTGGCTGGGGCTGGGAGGCTGGCAGGCCTCCCAGCCCCCAGCAAGTCCTCACTCTATCTGGGCTCTCTAGCGTTCGTTCTGCTGCTTCTCGGCTTCTCTTTTGGTTCTGCTGCTGCTGGCTGGGGCTGCTGGCGTCCCCCCCGTGACGCTGCCCTTAAAAGCACAGTCTTAGCTCAGCTGAATCCCATCTACCTATGCCCACCCTACTCCAGGTGCCCACCATCAGGCATGCATTCAGGACAAGGATCCATCATCTATCCTGATGGCGGAAGGGCAGAAAAGCCTGATATTTTCTTTACCCTACAGTCCACCCCTCAGGGTTTTCTGCCATACAGTCTATACATATATACACAATTTTCTAAGCAAACAAACAATGCAGCCATGGCCCACAAAAGCAAATACATCAAATAACAAAATACAACATAACAAAATACAACAGAACATAAATAAGTCCAGGCAGGGCACCAACCAAGTGCAAAAGACAATTATTGGTACCAGCAGATGAGCCACCAAATCTGCTGCCGAAGGCACTGCTCATGCGAGGGAGGGGAAATCACACACGGCATCTGCTATATCACACCAGGAGCCGTCAGGCTTCCTGGCCTTCTCTGGCTGTAGTCTCGGCTACAAGGCACACACCGCATCCACCCCCAGGATGCACTAGCTCTGGGATTGGCAATTTTATTCTGTTGGGGGTAATCGCCAACCCTCAGGGTTTCTGTCTGCAGTCGCTCCAACACTCGGCCTTCATGGCCACCCATGCGACTCACAGACCCCTGCTCTCAAGCCAACCCACTGCACAAGCACATGGGTTGGGGATCCAAACTTTGCATTTGGCTTGGGCTCTACCCCAAGCCACATTCCCACCCGTCCCCCAAGGACGGGCTCCTCAGCTCCTCACCCTCACTCAAGAATGAGCAGGGCATCACCCATAGGTGATTTTACGAGACTCACAGGGCTTCAGCATACCCAGGCTGCTTAACAGCCGCTTTAGGGCTTCTCAACTTAGCATCAGTACCAGCTTTTGCCACCTTAGATGGCTTTTCTCCTCCACCTGGCCACTGGGCATACACAGGCTGCTTTTGGCCATCTAGGCCCACTGGCCACCCCCAGATTCTCAAAAAATAAACATAACCTGCTAAGGTCCTCCGCCTTCTGGCGGGATTGTCAGTCCAAAATCATCAGTTCATCAGTCTATCAGTCCATTGGCCTCTCCCTGCTTCAGCAATGGCCTGCTGCCTCAGGAGTCATTGGCTGGTCCTTTCCGGTGTCGTTGGCTGGTCCTATCCGGTGTCGTTGGCTGGTCCTTTCCGGTGTCGTTGGCTGGTCCTTTCCGGTGTCGTTGGCTGGTCCTTTCGGGCGTCTCCTTCACGCCAGGTCTCATCCTGTAGCTCGTGGACGTATCCATCTTCTATACCGCCATGGTGCCTCCAGCGTCGTCACAGGCAAAGTCTGTTCTCCTTAGTCCCTCCAGGTCTTCGGAGGGCTCCAATACCCGTCTGCATGGATCTTGCCGACATACGCCAATTGTAAGGGCAGGACATGGGCACAGGTGCAGGTTTTCTGATCCCATGCAGACCGGGTAAAGGAGGAGTCAGAGTCCTCAGTAGTTTTGCAGGTTTTTATTTGGGTTCACCAGGCATATGGCAGGCAGGGGTGCTGGCTGGGGGGCTGGGAGGCTGGCAGGCCTCCCAGCCCCCAGCAAGTCCTCACTCTATCTGGGCTCTCTAGCGTTCGTTCTGCTGCTTCTCGGCTTCTCTTTTGGTTCTGCTGCTGCTGGCTGGGGCTGCTGGCGTCCCCCCGTGACGCTGCCCTTAAAAGCACAGTCTTAGCTCAGCTGAATCCCATCTACCTATGCCCACACCCTACTCCAGGTGCCCACCATCAGGCATGCATTCAGGACAAGGATCCATCATCTATCCTGATGGCGGAAGGGCAGAAAAGCCTGATATTTTCTTTACCCTACACCCTTTGTCACTGATCAGGATAGAGAAACTGGGGAGCAGGCAGCCAGCCTGTGACTAGACCTCACCATTCTTCTCTGCTTTGCTCCTTCTTGCTTCCCCTTTTACTTCCTTTTATCCAGGGCACTTGGTGCCTCATTGAAGCTCTAGACCTGTGAGGATTGAAGCCACAGTTATATCTCCTTGATTGTTCATTTCCCAGACTGAAAGCGTTCAGAGACAAACCTAAACCACCACAGAGAAGAAAGTTCTAAACAGAGATGTGGCCTTTCAATCTCTTGCAAGTGATCTCCCTTTTCCTTGGCTAAAGTTTTTTTCTCATTATAAGGAAGAGGAAAGGATTGAAGGCAGAGGGACAGCCTGGGAGAGCTGCAGTCCGGCTTACACTGTCGTTCATAGTATCAATCATTTGTTAAATGAAACAAACATCAAGAAAACTTGCTGAGAAATGTCTGCCTAGAAAAAATATCTGTATAAGTCATTTCCTGTTCCCTCCTGCCTACCATTTTGTAAAAGCCAGGCATACAGTCAGTGACCAATAAATGCTTACTGAGTGAAAAGATGATGTTTCGAAAATAATAATACAGATCACTGTAATTTCATAACCTTTGGGACAACTTAATAGGTGAAACCGTGTTACAATAGGGCCAGTGACAATTTCTTCTTTAATGAGTTCAGAAAATAACATAGTATTCAAGAGTGTGTATTTAGAAATCAGACAGCAGGCAACCAGTTCCCTTAACAACTTTATTACACTGAACACATTTCTTACATAGATTCCCTCATCTATAAATTGGGTTAACTCATAGGGCTGTTGAGAGGATTAAATGGGAGAAATCTTTTAAAGTACTTAGCACAGTGCCTGACACATAATAAGTATTAAAAGAATCTTAATCATTATTATTATCATCAGTCTATCAGCATATACAATAAAGGGAAATTTACAGATAGGAAAGTGTAATGCTAAAAAAGATAATTTGACTGATTTTCATACTTAGGCACTGAATTTTTTTTTTTGAGATATGAGATTACTATTTGATATTTTTCTATGTTTACATGCATTTCAATAATTATCAGGAAATAAATTACTAAATACAACGTTCAATAGAAATACATTCAGGGCCTCCCTGGTGACCTACAGCTTAAGTCTCAGAGCTCCCATCACCATGGTCTGAGTTCTAGAGTTCAGTCCTGAGCAGGGAACTAACCCTCCTGTCTCACCCTCTGTTCCCCTCAGCAGTGTATTGCAGTAGATCTGCCTGTTCTGCTCCCCACTCTGTCTGGTGAATCCTCTCACCACCCCCACCTCTGGCCCACAGCCCTGTTCTTCTACACAAAAATAAATAAAATCTTAAAAAAAATAGAAATACATACAAAATGGTTAAATGCTTTGCAAAGTGGTACCAAATCTAGGGCTGTACAACTTCCTTTCTCAAAGTAATTTCTGTTTTAAACTCATACAGGGACCTTTGCGCACCAAGTCACTGTCTTACTGGGCCCTCTGTTATTCTGATGTCAGGAGACGCAGTGGCCCTAAAGTAAGTGGATTGATCAGTGCTTCTAAGAGGCATGAGCAAAGTTCAGAATATTATCCTGGAAGCTAAAGAAGAACCCTATGTAAATAGATTTGGAAATCTCTTTGTATTGAGCTGGCAGCTCAGTGCTTTAACATTTAACAATCTTCAAGACACTAAAGTTATTAAAGTTCAAGACAATCCCTGATGAATTAGTTCAATTACCATGATGTGGGGCAAAGAGCAAGGTTACACACATCCTAATTGAGAGAGTGATGTCATTTTTTATTAGTTTTCAGACTCCTTCAGTCAGATTTCCACTGGGTTTTTTTCTGAAACAACATTTAGATTTAACTTCTTGTTCACCTTTCTTACTACTTGTTTTTGTCTAGCATGAGTTTTATGCCTTCAGGTGCATATGAATTATTTATGTAGCCATAGGATTTTCTTTCTACATCTCCATGCTGCATTTTAAGTGAAAAGTTATGAAAAAATATTAAATAAGATGAGCGCGAAACCAAGGGAAATGCAATGCAGTTATGTGTGTGTACTGATAAACCGTCAAGTATGCCTGGACTCTGCTGAAAAAAGCATGTATGAGATATTCTGTAACTGACTTCTCAGCTGCTCACTAGCTTATCCTAAGGCAAGATAATTTCCAGGAAGACATTATTGTGTAACATAACTCTTCCTCACCTCTCCTCTCCCCAGCTCCTGCTTCATGTGCCGGGTAATTTCACTAAATAACAATACCTTTGGTCTGCAGTATGGGCAAAGGAACTAAATGAATATTGGATAATCTATGATGCTGGTGGACAAATTACCAAGTGCCATTTCTCCAAATCATGCGCATTTGCAAATCCAGCCTGCAGTGGCTGCAGACAAGCTGGCTTTGCCACACTCATCTTTTATATTCAGTTTAAGTCATAAATCTTTAGAGGGCTTTTTGCAGCCACAGATACCATTATATATTTCTTTCCTCGCTGTTCATGGAGAGTAGGTGAATTTGCCACCCTTGCACTCTGCTCTCCTAACAATTCACATCCTTAACAGGTCTTTCTCCAAGACCCATCTTGCCCTTAATCTTTGCCCATGAAGCTCATGAATTTTTCTATGATGTCTCCATCATCAAAAAAATTTCAGACAGGTTAGTCTGAAATCCCCAACTTTGCATTTCCATCTTCCAAGTCTCCTGTCTGCAAGGAGTGTGCCGCTTTCTTGACTTTCAAGTCAGAAAAACAAGAGAAGTGGTGTTTCAGGTCTAACCTGATCTTCCATGCCTTTATGTCACCCAACACCTGTTCCTTTCTTCTATCCTCTGAGTCTGCCCTCAAACTCTTGTGTTAAAAATTATACCTCATCCATCACAGAGTTAGAGATCAGAAAAAGTGCCTAGCAAGGCTGTTGTGAAAGAAACCATCTGCTGACTTTCAAGTGGCTTCCAAGAAGGTGCAAAGTGATACATCTTTGAGGCTGGTAGCCGCCAGGAAACAGGACCATGGGGTATTAAGTCAACGACAACAAACGATAAGTGATTCTCTCCATCCAATACCCAAACCTGCTCCAATATATCTAGTGGGATCTTTTATTTCTTTTTCCCTTTGGCGATGAGCAAAAGCATGCTCTCATGTAAAATGACCTCTGCCACTCTGCGGGGAAGTGTTAGAGTGGCATCCCGAAATCCAGAGGGGTCTTCTTTGTCATCTAACAGTCCTCTTATTTATTCCCTTGGTGTCCTGTGAGTAGATTTCTCTCTGTGAAACACACACTGCTTTCATCTACTGCAGGAAAAACAGAAAAAAAAAAAATCTTTGCAAACTCTCTGCATAGTGTTATCTTGTATGAGGACTATAAAGTTGGTTTTTTTTTTTTTTTTTAAGGCACACAAATTCACTTACTTTCAGACACTAGCTGCATGTTGGCTTCACTTTTTTGGTCCAGTGTATCCACTATTTTAGCTCCTGACATCATCCCATATTATTTTTTGTCACCCATATAAAAAACAGTAGATCCTGTATCGCTCCTGTAGGTCTTTGTGGTTGAATGTTCCACCTCAATGAAGTATGTTTGTTTTAATTCTCCTCTTTTCCAGATTGGTCATATTGGAAGATATACTTTCTATACACTCTTCTCCAGTGATGATAAAAAGAACTAGGGTTGATAAATCTGTCTGCGAACACATTTTCGAAACGTCGATTGATCCACTATGCATGTTAAAGAAAGTATTGAAATGTCAGTTCTAAAACAAGATAACTCCAGCTCCAGGGCTGAGGAGGCCACTCAGCCCCCCGGGTAGTTCTGATATTTGAAGGATTTCAAAACCTCCTGTGTGTGGATGATGGGTTATACGCCCACATGGGGGGCACCGACATGAAGGGGTCACCAGCGTGGGACTGACAAAACTCTACACGCTCCATAGGTCAGCTGGGCTAAAGAATTAACTTAACCAAGTGCTGTCCTAAATCCTATGGGTGTGGCTCTCCCCTGACCCGCAGTCAGAGCGAAGGTATTCATTGTCCTTCTAGAGGTCTAGGAGAGAGGAGAACTTACAGTGGAATATAGGTCAACGCCACAGCTCCAGCCGGATACATACATTTTTGTATGTGGATGGGAGTGCAGTGAGTCACTCTGTGTTACTGACAAGGAGTATAAGGAGTATGTGGGCTTGACAACCGAGCGTCTCTGGTTAGATCTTACCAACCTCCATCAGGAGAGATCAAAATCTTCATGTAACTGTTCTGCAGCCATTCTCTTTAAATCCTTTCAGGAAAGTCCAGGAATGTGCAAAGGTGATGCTGACGGCTTTGTTTTCACAAGCTGCTGACATGGACCTGAGGGGCCGGATGGGGTGAGAAGACCTGGTGGAAGTTGTTTGCCTCTGCCTCCAGGAACCTCATTTCCCATGATTTCTTAGGCTCCGTATTCTCCGTGGGCCTCTGGTTGAGCTGCAAGTGGGTTCAAAAACCTAAGTAATGTTGGGGCATAGGCTTTGGGGAGGTGCAGAGGGTATAATATCTCTAAGCAAAATCTTTCTCTAACAGAAAACCACCCACATGAAAAATACCACTTTCTTCTCTTTTCAAGGGTTTTTGAAAGTGCTCATACATGGAATGCATGCTTTGCTTTTTGCTTTTTGCTTTTTTTTTTTTTTTCTGAGTTTCTGTTTGTCTTTGCAGCTTTTGACCTTCAGAGTGCCAAAAGCTAGGCTCTTCTCTCCAACGCTAAGATTATTCCCCTGGCACTTGTTCACGCGTGTGTTTAAAACTGTTTTGTAACAAACGTACGCATGCAGTAGACAGAAGTAGTAGTCTTATTTTACATTTGTGTTACGTCTCTTAACACTAACAGTAAAAGCAAAACAGTTGCTGAAAAGAGCATGAGCAATTATAGCAGGGATGACACATCAGTAGTTGTTATAATGACTTAACAATTAAGGGTTAGCTGAAAATCTTGCAAAACTCCAGAGACCGCTCAGTATCATCATGTTGTAGAAGTGCAACAATTAAGCTGACTTGCCTTGCCATGTCATTATTCAGAACTGAGACGCCTTTCCATTGCTGTCTCCTCATTTTCTGGCCTGCTCATTTTACCCAATGCCATGATGACGAGACTGGTGAGTTTTGACTTGTCTTCTGCTATGAAGTTTATTTTTCTATTTTCTATGAAACACCTTTCGCTCCTGTCTAAGCCATCGATGAAATGACCCATTTTTGCAAACTATGCTCAAGTCACATGACTCTTTCTTTCACAAGGGTATATTGTTATCTTTTATATTATCAGCACTGAAATAGTATTTTGGGGTACCTTAGCAAAACAGAGTCAACATCAGTTGAATAGCCTCTCAAAGACTTAAAATGCCAAGCTAATTTTTAAGGTGATCACCATTTTCAGAAGGGTAGAAATTAAGTTCCAAAAGCTAAAATCCCAGTTCATGTCTCCTCCCATGCCCCCCCTAAAATAATTCGTCTCGGATAAAATTTCAATTCCACGTGTACGACTCCTGCTTTCACTTGAAGGTTATAATTAAGTCTTTTTGTTTGTTCTGTCTGCAATTCATTCCTGGCAGTGGATAAGAGCTAAGATACTGCTTCTGCAGGCTCTTCCCACAATGAAAGTGGAGTTAACAGCAGAACATTTACTGGCTTTTCTAATGTGAATTATAATACACATGACAAAACAAATTCACTCTAATATAAAATTGGGTGTAGAATTTTATTTCATCTGCCACCTGCCAGCTATCCTACTATATACATTCTAAATTAATTTGCTAATCTTTGCATTCATGCATTTCATTTTCATTCTCAAAATACATCCCATTTGGGATGACACCCTCTTTCTCGGGTTGATGTACACTTTCACTTTTTAAAAGCAGTTAACAGACTGTGTTAAAGTTATTGCTTCATTTCCTCCATCCTGGGCTTAAAGGTCAGATTCACCATTCAGTCTGCATGTTTCAGAACGAGGTTCTGGGAGAACTCCCTCTTTCTGGTTAACTCTTGTGCAACGTCGAGTCATCTTTATTATGAAGGAGTAAGTTGGACATTGGAAAAAAATGAAACTGACCTCATCATCCTTGGCTTAGCTAAAGATTAGGTGTGTAATAAATGTCTGAAAAATGCTTAGCAATCTGCAAAACAACATAAATCTTAGCAATTTTTACATGACTCTTATGTCTTATGAACTGTTCTGCAATTTTAAGATTCTAAAATGGGTCAGGAAACAGGAATAAAGGCCACCTTCCAAAGCTCTGTTCTATGTTTCATTAACCAGATGAAAAAGGCGGCTTAGTCTTTATCTTCCAAAGGACTCCGCTTTCCATCCAGTTTTTCTGGAATTGATCCTATAGACTTCACATCCTCTGCCGACTGTTAAAGGCCTTTAGCAATGTGACCTTGCTGTACTGATTTGAACCCATTTACCCATCAGTGCCTCCCTCCAACCTTCCACGAGCACATTTTGTCTACTTCCGCTTCTTCCTTATGCTCCACCCTTTCCCCATGTGAACCTCCTGTAATTCTGCCTTCCTCTATTCGCCTTTCTACCTTCAGAGCACAGCTCTGTTCTTATCTCCTTCGTTCAGCCTTCTGTTGATGCCTGCAATTAACACTGATCACCCCCCTCCATGCTGATACTTACAGCTATACTTTTGATGTCTTAATTTTATTTAAATATGACTTTGAATTACATGTTTCTTCTGAACTATATTTCATACTTTTATATCCACCACTAGCAACACAGTGTAGTTTTGTGTATCTTGCTTAATTGAATTGAAGGGTCAACAATGGTCAATGGGCTTCTATTGTTCCTCTGTCCATCTCCCCAGTGGACTGAATGTGTGTGTCCCCTGCAAATCCACATGTGGAAACCCTAATCGCCAATGCGATGGCATGTGTTTGTGGGGCCTTTGGGAAGTTAGTGGATGATGAGGGTGAAGCCCCCATGAAAGAGAAGCTGTCTCTCTCCACCACGTGAGGACACAGCAAGAGGACGGCTGTCTCTACACTGGAAGGGAGGTCTCACCAGGCCCCCGGCCATGCTGGCAGTCTGGCCTCAGACTGCCAGTCTCCAGGCATGCAAACAAGTGTCTGTAGTTCAAGTTACTCAGCCTATAGTATTTTTGTTATAGCACCTCAAACTGACTGAGACAGTAAGCCAATGAACGAGTCAGAGCATGGAGAACCTACTCCATGTAGTTTTGGCTAAAGGATTGAACATGGAGACCTGATATTCAGGTGTTGGGAGATCTTAAAGGGCAAACAGCAAAAGGCACAACCAGAGATTTGCAAGGGCAAGAAGTTGCCATCACTTCTAGGCTGGGAGGGACAGACCAGGAGGCGTTCACCGGAGTTTAGGAGTTGTGGCGGCTCAGAGGGAGCTGGGACGGCCAGGGGTAAGGCTGCCTGGGGCAGATGGGACCATGGGGGAAACACAATGGCTGCCAGAAATACTGGCAAAAGCAAGGGGAAGAGAGACACAGTCTGGCTTCTCTCCACCTCCCACACCCAAGCTCCTGGCAGGGATGCTCGCTGGTCAAACTAACCAGAAGCCAATTGGCAAGGAAGCCTGGGCAGAAATCAGTCTGCTAGAGTACAGCCCAGAGCAGGGAAAGCACAGCAAAGAGATCTAAGAGCAAATAGGCAAATGATGAACACATGGACGGGTCAAAATCAAACAAATTCAAAATAGTTCTAATTGTGGTTAAGTAGTTCAAAATAACTCATAAGTAATTTGTTTCCAATCTCTTTGCTATTACAACTTTACTACTCTGAATGATCTTAATTGCGTAATTTAGACTTCTTAATAATAATTTATAATTCCTTCCTTATTTTATTATAAATTATGAAAGAAACACCAAGTCTTCTTTCTATTGTTGGTCTATATCATGAGGGTCACAACTGCTCTGGCATCTGTCACCTCAAAAAAATTCATTTCTAAAATGTATCTCTTAACTTAACCTAGTCCCATAAATTCTAACTTCTTCCCCACTTATATCTGTTTAATGAGTTTTCCATGTTTACATATCAAAAATAAATCTCATTCTTTTGATAGTAGGTGACACATTTTCATTTGCAGGTAACAGAAATCCAACCCAAACGAGTTTAAAATAGGAAATTTATTGACTTAACAGAATGAACATCTAAATTTTGTATTTAATGCATAGCTAGATCCAGACGCTTGAATGGTATCACTTAAACTCTGTCTTTGTCTCAGTTTGTTTCTCTCTCTCATTCTCTCTCTACTTGCTTTTGTTAATTCTCAGACAGACTTATTGGGTGATATATATAAAATTCTGGAAAGAGCTCTGATTGGTCTGTTCAGGTCACATGCCAACAGAGACTCATTAACTGAAGCCGTGTCTATGGTGGATTCTGATTGGTGAGACTCAATCAGAAAAGTGCCATTAAGAGTGTGGCTGAAGGTGTGATTTTCCCCACCCAGGTGATATTATAGTTTGAGAAGGAGGTTGTTTTCATAGAAAGGGATCCTGAGAGAATAAAAACATATTCACTACATTATTTCTTTCTTTTACTACAAATTTCTTAAAACTTTTTTGTTTTTCCTGTTATAATATTATCAGTCATGAATGTTATAAACCACATGCTCCTTATCTCTTGCTTCCAGGCTCAATCCATCACCAGCCCTTCTGTTTTATTCTTGAAAATAATTCTATTACCTGGCATTTTCTTTTATTCTCACGGTTACTGTCTTAATTTAGAGTAGGCGTCCTCAAACTTGGCACAATTGACATTGTGGACCAGATGCTTCTTTGTTATAAGATGTTCTCCTGTGCATTGTAGAATGTTCAGTTGCATCCCTGGTCTATCTTCAAATGATACAGCAATGTGCTAAATGTTCCAAATATTATAAAAATATTCTGGGTGACAAAATATACCTGATTGAGAGCCTCTGACTTAGACATTTGTTATGTCACACTTGGGCTATTGTGACAGTCTTTTAATTAATGTTTCATCTCACATTACAACCTTTTATTATTTCCCCCACATAGTACTGCCACCAAAGCACCACACTTACAAGAAAATTCTTTTTTTTTTAAAAAAAATATTTATTTATTTATTTATATATATATATAAGCACTGGGTACAGTCAGAAGTGCGGGAGGGTGAGAGAATTCACCAGAGCCAGAGCAGGGAACAGAGCAGGCAGAGTGATGAAATACACTGCTGAGGGGAGCAGTGGGCGCAGCAGGAGAGATCTGTGGCGCCATGTGGGACCCTCGCCGGTGGCCGGGGATTGAACCAGCGCTGCAGAGGCTGTGGGCAGCTTCGCAGTCAGAGGCTGTGGGCAGCTTCGCAGTCCAGCGCTCAACCGCTGCGCCACCAGGGGAGGCCCTATAAGAAAATTCTTTAATAAAATTTTTGCCAAATTTTCTCTACAGCTTGTCTACAGTAAAGACAAGAATCTTTAATCTGACATCCATGTTTAAATTCATTATTTATCACTACCTAACTAAATATAAGGGAACATTTTTTCACTCAATCTAGACTACTCATGGTTTCCTGGCTCAGCTTGTATTTTCCAAATTGTTGGTGTTGCTTCCTCATAGGTCAATAGCATCTTCTCTCAGCTCAATCTGGCAAACTTTCAAACTCCTTTGCATTCTTTGCAGGTCACTGCCACCCTCTCAGATCCTCCAGGAAATCCTCATTTTCTCCTCTTTAATACATACCTATCCCCAAATGCTCTGACTTTCTACAGCACTCATTATGTTTTGGTTTTATCACCTATTTGACTCATAGCACAGGCTTGAGTCAATTGCATTGTTATTATTTACGTCAATATCTTGTCAATCCTGCTTGATGGAAGAGACGGAAATATATGACACTCCCCCTAGCATAACCAGAGATGTGTCTTTAAGCAAGTTATAAATTTTCCTGTGTTTTTGATTCCTGATCAGCTTAATGAGCTAGTCAGGCCTTTCCTTCTTATCTTTGTTTTGTGAGAATAAAATAAATAAGATGAATACACCTCAAAGAGATACTACAAAAGATAATGTAGTTCTTATTTGAACTGTCTAAGATTTATGGTGACTTGCTAAAGATGGAATGAATGGGCAATGAGAAGAGAACTTTATTATGGAGAATCCTTTGTGGAGTTGGCTAGCATAGAGACCAATCCATATTTTCACTTAGATATCAAATTGATTATCATTGTAACAATTTTAAGGGTGGTGGAAAAAATAGAGTAGGGAAATGTAAAATGGTGCCGGTACTTTGAAAAACAATCTGATAGTTTTACCAGTAGCTAAGGGTAACGTTTCCTTATGACCCAACAATTTCACTCATAGGTATCTACCCAAGAGAAATGAAAACCTATGTCCACATATAAAATCATGCATGAATATTTACAGCAGTATTAATCACTCATTTGGAAAAACCCGGAAATCCATCAAACGGTGAATGGATAGACAAAATGTGGCATATCATTCAACAGAATAATATTCTGCCACAGTAATGGATATTATAGGACTCATAATAGATATTATAGGACTCATATATATATAATGGATATTATAGGACTCATAAGATGAAGCACTAATGCATGCTACAACATGCTACACTCTGAGAACATATTTATTGAAAGAAAACAGCTATAATAGCTCTCATATCATATTAATGCCTTTACATGAAATGGTCTGAGCAAGTAAATCCATATCCACAGAAAACAGATTAGTGGTTAGGGCTGGGGGAGGGAGAAGATGAGGGGTGAGGACAAACAAGTGATATCTAAAGGGTACAGGGTTTCTTTTTTGAGGTGATAAAAATGTTCTAAAACTGTGGTGACGGTGGCACAGTTCTGTGGATTTATTAAAAGAACACGGATCTGTGTACTTAAAATGGGTAAATTGTGAGGTATGTGAATTAGATTTCAATAGATTCGTTATTAAAAAAAAAAAAAAACCCAAACCAATCTTCCAAAAACCAGGAGTCTATACTTCTTGATTCAAAACAGGCAAGATTCTCAGCCAGGGTATCTTCAGCCAGCGGCTGCATCACACACGCCCTCGGCCTTAGTCCTTTGCTCCCAATTCATTCCTGTTCCCTTGGCAGAAATTGTGTTCTGCTGCCCTAAATCTGTATTCTGATCTGGCAGTGAACTCAGTGAGTCATGGATCCATAGAATGCTGTTAACTTGCCAATACTAATTCTCTGTTTTTAACTGAGCTGTGTCAAGTTGTCAGAACAGGAAGTTTTACTGGAAAGAATGAGCCCTGTGGTGGGATGTACTTTCAGTGGGATAGGAAATGCTGAGCTTCCAAACTGTAAGAGGCCCTGGAATGGCATCATTCTCCCCATTTACTTACACTGTGGCCGCTTACATCAGAGAGAGCTTGAGACCATGACTTTTTGTCAGAAGTATCCTGTTTTCTTTGCTCTCCCAAACCCATGCTAAGATCACCACCGGCTTGCTGAAGAGTTTTAATTTCTCTGTATAATGAGTACAGGATGGTTCTACATAATCTTCATTTTATTTTTCTCATCTGCTTCCTCTTGGAAGTAGAGCAGGAATGTCTGAGTCTCCTACCCCTTTCCTGGTGGATGCTTTAACACACACCAGCTAGGAAGTTCAGCCTTACCGTCTCTCTTGCAGAAATCTTCTCTGGCATCTCTGACATTCTGGGGTTCTTGATCTCTGTGTCCCGACTCTTTCTTTTGGTGCCAGAGAGAATGGGACAGAGAGACTCCTGTACTTTTCCCATGTTCCTTAACCTTTTAGACTCTTCAAAAGGAAAACATCAATGACATGGTATTTATCAAAACACTGTGATAGTGATAGCTGGAAAAATTAATGTTAAGCTTTATTGATTACTATTTGCCATTCATTATGGTGGATGCTTTAGTGAAATTCAGCAGCCTGTGATGATGTTATTACTCTACCTATTTGACAGGCGAGACAACCAGGTCATTGAGGGAGCAGCCACTGGTTCTAGGTGACACGAGAGCCTGGATTTTAACCTAGGCAGTCACCAATGCTTTTCACCACTGCCAAGATTCAAGGTCTAAGGAATCTGGAGTTTTCTTTATACATTTAAAGGAAATGACCACAAGACCAGGGCTTTTGCACATGAGTGCCCACATGCTGGGCATCTTGTGTTTGCCCTTCAGAACTTCTCTGTGTTTCTCCACTCTGCTCCATGCATCAGGAGATTGACGGTGGAGTGTGTTGAAGGCTCCCTTGAGGAGTATTAGCAGAACATGCTGAGGGGGGAGGAATTCTGGAGGAGGGGAGAGAGGTGAGCTCGTCCTGCCACATGTGTCAAGCTCCTGATCTGATGACTCCCCACTGACCTGTCTAGGTCTAGGAGGCTGGTAGTCAGTCCTTCCATCAGCCTAGGGGTGGTAACACCTGCTGTGCCAGCTCCAGGAATCGCACTAATCCCTTGTGGTTTCTCTACACCCTGCCCACGCCTTTGTCAATAGACCCTTTACAAGCTTGGCTCAGACTGCCCTGTTAGCCTCCATTTGTTTCCACTGGGACCCGGGTTCAGTTCCAGGGATGGGCGTTCTCCATCCCTGACCATCAGCCACACCCCTGCTCACGTGGCCTGGGGCAACGCTGCTCCCTGCCACAGAAGGCACGCATTCAGCTCTGCTTCTTTCCTGAATCCGCCTGTCCTTCCTTTGGGAAGGTGATGGGTATTTAATTGGCCAGGCTACCCCACGTTCTTCCAGGTCCCACTCAGTCTCCTCATTTGGGTGGGCTCTGGTCTGCTGGTACCTTATTAATTAATTACCCTTCCCAAGGACATACATTATTTTCTCAGAGACTACACAGCATAACCTAATCTAAAGAAAAATACTCTCTTATTACCAGGACTGTGGCCTGGACCGCAGAAACAGTGGGTCGTCCTCATTGTGCCAGAAATCACTGGATTCAGAACCTTTTCTGTTCTTCCTGGGACCCTGGCAGCGTGAACAAAAGCCTATAATAGCTTGTAGTGGCTCCCTGAGAATTGTTACCAACTGTGATAAAATTACTTCTATTCAGAAGTTAGGGGTGGGGATTTAGACAGTGCTTACAGCTAAGAGATGCTTACTGATTCTTCCTCATTTGTAATACTGTAATTTTGGGTCTTTAGGCCTAGTCTCCCAGCCAGGAGCGGATTCCAGGCTGTGGGGGCAGCGCTGAGCCCCAGCCACTAGACCCCCACGGGCTGGTGTCTCATGAAGCTGCAGCAGGAAATTCTCAGACGCTCAGGCAAGCAAGCGAAAGAGGCAAATTTGTTTAGAGAAAGAAAAAGTTTATTGAGGAGAAAAGGAACAGAAATAAAGTGGGACCCCCAGGCCCAGGTGGAACCAAGCCAGAGAGGGGCAAGGAAGCCGAAGCGGAGTTGGGCCTCAGGGGATATGCACCTTCTCTCCCTGATTATTCTAAAGTCCCATCAGTCTCTGTGGTTGCTTAGTTCTCGGTGGTCTCACTCCTCTGCCTTCCTGTCTCTGTGCCCAGAATTAAGACTCTGTGTCCCAGCCCTTGGCTTAGCATACTTTTCTGTATCATCCTTGGTGGAATGTCCTGTTGCCCCTCGCCCTGGGGTGTTTGGTTAGTTCCCTTTGGAATTTGTGGCCCTTATCTCTGGAGCTTCCCTTATTCCTTTTGTTGCCCTTTCAAAGCTTCCTTAACCTCCTGAAGTCCTGCCTGCACTGTCCCTGAAGCGGCCTCATTATCCCCACATTGCCCTAGGACTCATTTGTAGGTAAATTGAGATGAGGAATCTTGCTTCTTTGGAATTGGCTTTTTGCTTCACCTCGCCCCACAAATTCTGAACATAGGAATAAATACAGAATCCTAGGGAATACCATCAGAGACATACCTAATTCTAAGGTTGGAATCAAGAAATCTTCCTTCAGGAAGTTAGTTACAGATTTTGGCCAGAGATTTTCTAGGTGGAAAGAACAGTTCATGCAAAGGCAAAGAGGCAGCAGGAAGCCTGAGAAATTTTGGGAACTGAATATAGGACTGCATGGATCCCAGATTCATCCAGTACAAATACTCTCAAATAGGAGGTGAGATCAGTTACAAGGCCGTGTGGGCTGTGGAAGGCTGACATCTGTTCTAGTTCTTGTTAGGGGGAAAGGATGTCCTGAGATAATCTCATACAGGCTTTGTGGACTCCACCCCCACTCCAGACTAAAGCCATCAGGACATTGGGAAAGACAAATCCCATCACCACCAAGGGGAGGGTGGCTGGGACCTGAGGGTGGAGTTGGGCAGCCAGGTTGGATATAAAAACCAAACACGTGGGCCTTGCTCTCTCTCTGGCTCGCGATCGCTCGCCTCCTGGCTTCACCGCTCCTGGCTGGTGGCCAGCTCTCAGAGCGCCATTTTGGGATTCCTGATCGGCGGATCGGGTAGGACTCATTTAAAACTTTGTCTCCCACTTTTCTCCCAGAGCTGTACATTTCCTCATTTCCCTTTCCCTTGTAAATAAACCTTTTATTAACCTTTCACGTGTGCCTGCAGTAGAGCATTGATAAGTCCTTTTAAGCGCGCGGGTGAGGACCCACAGTCAGGCACCCCGTTTTGTATCGGGGTTGCTCTACAACATTCTTAGCACTCTTGCATAAGGTGACTAAACCTCCCAGTTGCCCAGGACAATCCCAGTTTTAGCACTACAAGTCCCACGTCAGGAAACCCTGACAAACCAGGACAGCTGGTCCCCCTGTGCTGCTTCTGCAGTTGTTAAATATTTTGGACACCCCCCCTGCATTAGAATGTGCACACATATAGTGCATCCTGTGGATGTATTTGTGCCCTGGGTCCTTGTGTTACACTTCAATCTTCAGCGGCATCTTGCTCTTTTAGTTTGAACAGATTTCTCATGTATTTTCTAAGATGACCTCCTCCGACCTTGGCTGTCTAAAGTAGTTCTCCACGTTTGCCGTCTCTGAAGCATCTTGAACTTTCCTCTCCTGCTATCAGAATGAGTTTCCCTCAAGGGTCTTTGGAGAACTCTCTTCAGACTTTTCTGTTTAGAGGGAATTCCTTTTGAGCCTCAGAAGATGGCTGGCTGCAGGAAAAGAAGCACTGCTCTGACTGGAATGTTTGAAGACGGTTCCAGAAATTGCAGGTTCATTTTAGTTTTAATTTTAGCCCTTGAATTATGTATTTAATATAGACCAATTTGCAAGAATAGCAGATCTCCCTGCTGACTCCTGTGGCAGCAGGAGTATTCTTTCTCTCTGCAGCTCTGAACCAAACAGCTGTACTCTGCATCTGCTCACCGGGCAGCTGCGGTGCATGGCAGCCCTGCCAGGACCCTTCCCTGCTCCCATGCCATACCTGGAAGCCCAAGATGTCACTGGGTGAGCTAAACTAGGTGACCCCTACTCTAGACAGTGTTGCTGGAAATGCCAGGCTCTGTTACCTGTCACTGTAGAAAGCCAATGAGCAGAGACACGAACTGAACAAACAAGAAGCGTGTTGATATAGCTGGCCAGCCATCCGAAAGTGGTGGGCATATCACCCCGAAGAAACCACCTGAACATCTCATCTCTAGCTGGCTGTTTTATAGTGACTAAACAAAAACAGTTATAAGTGGATCAGTTTATCACAACAGCCTATTCAGAGTCGATATTCTTGGTATTCCTCATGTTTAGCCCACAGAGTTTGTTATCAGCTTCCTGATGATCTTGACCTCCGTATATCCTGGCCTCCCTGGTTAATTTCTGATGGTGTCACAGTCCTGCTCTCATTCAGGCATCATCAAGGCAGGAATCTCAGTTCAAAGAAGAGTTTTAGTTTAAAGAAAATAGATCATGAGTCATATAGTGTGCACATGCAGCCTGTGCTATGTGTGTAAGTGCAAATTCCTATACAAGGTATGTTATAGGGCAGCCCCGATACAAAACAGGGTGCCTGACTGTGGGTCCTCACCCGCGCGCTAAAAAGGACTTATCAATGCTCTACTGCAGGCACACGCGAAAGGTTAATAAAAGGTTTATTTACAAGGGAAGGGGAAATGAGGAAATGTACAGCTCAGGGAGAAAAGTGGGAAACAGTTTTAAATGCGTCCTACCTGATCCGCCGTGATCAGGAATCCCAAATGGCACTCAGAGCCGGCTGCAAGCCAGGAGCCGTGAAGCCAGGAGGCGAGCCATAGTGAGCCAGCCCAAGGCCCACGTGTTTGGTTTTTATACCCAACCTGGCTGCTTAACTCCACCCTCAGGTCCCAGCCACCCTCCCTTTGGTGGTGATGGGATTTGTCTTTCCCAATGTCTTGATGGCTTTAGTCTGGAGTGGGGGTGAAGTCCACAAAGCCTGTATGGGATTAGCTCAGGACATCATTTCCCCCTAACAGGTACAGTGAACCTTTCCTTCCTCCCCAGCCTGCTGGCAAAAGGTCAGCCATCACGCCTTCCCATACATAGCTGAACCACACAGGCGTGTATAGAGCATTTGCCAAAATATGAACATCTGTGTTAGGTTAGCAGTTCAAGGTGTGCCTGTTTAATGTAAAGACGCATTCATGTTTGGAATATTTTTTTCCTTTTGATCTCTAACAGGCCAAAACATTTATCTATAACTCTATGAAAACTGATAATTATCTTCAATCATTATTAGTATTTTCATCTTGCTGGAAAATTAGCCTTGGAAAGTTTCCAAAGAATGATTTGAGCAACTGTCCGGGTTTAAGTCCCATTGAATGACTTTTTGTGCCTGCTTGTCCCCACCCCCCTCATCGACGCCTTGGGCTTTACTAGATCCATAGCAATAGAAAAAAGTTAGAAGACTTGTGATTCATTCTGCATTTTCTCTTCACCTGCAAAAAGAATTTATTGAACCAACCCCTCATTATGGATCCCATGTAATGAGAGCCCACCTCTGTTAATTGTTGGTGGCAGCTTCAGACCAGCTTAGGAGGAGCATTTTGGAGAAGGAGCTAGTGGACTCACATTCCATGCTTGAAATTCCAACCCCATTTTTCAGTGATTTGAGGAGGAAACCTACACAGTATTTAGGATGATGAAAATAATACTACTTTTTCCCCTCCATAGAGCTGCATACTTTTGGGGCTTGAAATGTATTTAGCCATCCTGGGCTATTCTCTCTTTTTTTCTTTCATTGCCACAGACTTCTACATATCAGTAGCTCTCTGCCATCTGCCCCCCTCCCCCCCTTGCAGTGTGAGTTTAGGAAAGTGGGCTGGGTCATGTTATTTTTTAGCATTTCCAACATTTGGTTTACTATCAAGTGTGCTGTAAATGCTCAAAATTGATTGATAAATGATTGTGTGAGGTTCCAGAGAGATGGGTGACTCGCTCAAGGTCACATGGTAGTGGTGGGTCTGAGGCTCAGATTCAAATTCTCTGCCTGGTTGGATCCAGGATTCTTCCTATTCTATTATTTCTATTGTTAAAAAAAATTAACAAATTTGGAGAGCTAATTAATTTTGTTAAATGATTCATGAACTGGGCAGCATCTCATCTAGATACTGTAAGTGTTCATCAAAATGGAAGGTATTTATAGACAGAAAGAGGGTGAGGACAAGGTTATTAGCAAAAGAAAAGATTATTCCAGGTAAAGCCAATTTAGGGGAAGTCAGAGCTTCTGATTAGGCAGATTACCTCACTGGTGTGGTGAAACTCCTCCTTGATTGGTTTAGAATTACATGTACAGGAGGGGTTGAAACTATGGTGAGATTAGGTGTTAAGTCTGAGTGGAGGCCCATCATGATGGACTCCATTTGGGAGCTCTTTATTTCTATTTTTTAAAACAAATAAAGTTAGGGGCTCCCTGGTGGTGCAAGGGGTTAACACGCAACCTATGAAGCTATACGCAGCCTCTGCAGCACGAGTTCAATCCCTGGCCAGGGAGCTACCCACATGGCGCAGCAGACCCCTCCTCACTTGCCCGCTGCTCCCCTCAGCAGTGTATTTCAGTAGATCTGCCTGTTCTGTTCCCTGCTCTGTCTCTGGTGAATCCTCTCACCCCCCATACTTTTGGCCTGTACCCCAGTTCTTGCATGCATAAATAAATAAATCTTTAATAAAAAAATAAAAGTAATGAAGTCAGAAACTGACTACTGTAGATGAAATTGAGCTGGCAAGTGGCTACTTCTGAAAGATTTTCAAAGGGGCATAGAGATCAAGTGAAACAGCAGCAATAAAAGGGTATATTTTAACACTTTAAGATTCAAATATACCAACTAGGCGTGATGGTTCCTAAGGCTCATTTCTTAACAGTTGATTTCTCCTCTATGCCATGTACTATGCTAATAGAGAAAATAAGGCTACCTTTTTAATTTTGTTGTCATATTTAGTAGTTTCCAAGATGAGATATTTGATTAATTGTGATTTTCTATTAATGAATTATTCACTAAATAAGTCTATTCTCTTACCATCTTTTTTTTTTAAGATTTATGTATTTATGCATACAAGAGTTAAGTATTTATGCATACAGGCCAGAGGTCTGGGGGTGAGAGGATTCACCAGAGACAGAGTGGGGAACAGAACAGGCAGACTGATGAAATACACTGCTGAGGGTAGCAGCGGGCGAGCCAGGAGAGGTCTGCTGCGCCATATGGGTAGCTCCCTGGCCGGCCCAGGATCCAACTCATGCTGCAGAGGCTGTGGATAGCTTCATAGGCTGCATCTTAACCCCTTGTGCCACCAGGGAGGCCCCTATTCTCTTCCCTGCTATTGGAAACCTCTGAAGCATGTTCTTAGAGTTCTAACACTTTTGGAACACTGTTTGAAAAATTCCTAATGTGTCCAGCCAACCAATTATTGATCCAGAAACTGAGACCCTGAGGTCAAAGGCACTAATGATTCACTGTGACAAGTAATGTGGGAAGCAACACAAGAAGACCCTGGATATGGTCACCAAGCAAGTTCTCTTTCTCTGAAGTCTTAAGATAATGCTTGAAAAATAGTTACTGTGCAATTTTCTGTGTGTTATCTCATTAATACATCTTGATCACCACCTAAGTACAGTAATGAGAAAACCGAAAATCAGCCCAACCAAAGTTGGGAGACTGTGTGAGAGACCTGAGTTGGACAGACAGACAGGTCCAAACAGGCCTGCTGACTCATGGGGAATTATTACCTATGTATCATGAAAGTTCCTGACAAATCAACAATTTATGGATGACGTCAAAACAAATGAAAAGCAAATACCTGGTGTAAACTGAAAGAAGTGGGAAAAATTTTGAAGATAACCAGTATTGTACATTTTTCTGATCAAAGGGGTTCAGAAAGAAAGTTTGCTAATCTGATGAAAATTTTCCTGTTATGATGCTATTTTGTAGAAAAATTAGGCATACATATAACAAATTGTAAAAGTGTATAGATACAGAATTCTTAATAAAGGTTGTCTTGGAGGTGGAATTATGAGGCACTTTTATTTACTATTTTCCATTTCTATTTATTCTTCTTTAATTAGTAAAAACAATAAAAATGCCAGAAAATGATAGATTTATCTAATTTTGAAATTTTGAGAAATTAAAAAATTACCATAATTATATAAGTATTTATCTATTTTGTATTTTTTAATCAAGGTGACATGGATTTATAACCCTATGTATGATTCAGAGGTACAGGTTGACACCTTCTCAGGTGTATGTTGCCATACCACCCTACTACCAAGGGTACCCATGTCCCCCTCCATAATCCACTGGGTGCCCTGTCATCTTTCCTCCTCACCTTCACCCTCTCCCTCCGGTAGCCTCCATTCTACAGTCTAATTTCAGGGTTTGTTTTGCTTTATTTTTGTCTTTCCCTTTGTTTGTTAATCTATATACCACACATGAGTGAAATCATCCAGTATTTGTCTCTCTCTGGCTATTTTTCTTAGCACAATCACCTCCAGTTTCATCTACAATGTGACAAATGGCAAAATTTCATCTTTTTTCATAGCTGAATAACATTATTTGTGTATATATGCATATCTTCTTAATCAACTCATCTGTCATTGAGCTTGTAGATTGTTTCCATACCTACACTATTATAAATAATGCTGCAACAAACATAAGAATGCACATATTCCCTTGAGTTAGTGTTTCTGCATTAGTTGGGTACATACCTAGGAGTGAAATTGCTGGATTGTATGGTAATAGACACAATAAACCAGTACAATAAAGTGGTAGGTTACAAAATCAGTTGTATTCCTATATGCAAATAATGAACTAGAATATAAAGAATCAAGAAAACAATCCTATTTACTATTGCATCAAAAGAATTAGATAATTAGCAATAAACGTAGAGAATGCAGTGAAGGATCTGTACAATGAAAAACTATAAGACATTGTTAAAGAAATAAAACAAGATACAAAGAAATGGAAAGATGTTCTCTGTTCATGAATTAGAAGAATTAACATTGTTAAAATCACCATCTTACCCAAAGCAATATTTAGATTCAATGCTATACCTGTTTTTCAATGGTATTCTTCAAATAAATAGAACAAACATTACTGAAATTTATGGAACCACAAAAGACCCCCAGTAGTTAAAGCAATCCTGAAAAAAAGAGGAAGAATGGTGGTATCACACTCTCAGACTTCAAACTACACTGCAAAGCTATAATAATCAAAATAGTATGTTATTGGACTAAAAATAGATACACAGGCTAAAAGAATAGAATTGAGATCCCAGAAATAAACTCACACATGTATGGACAGCTAATGTATGACAAAAGAGCCAAGAATATACAGGAGAAAGGAAAGCCTCTTCAATAAATGGTGTTGGGACAACTGGGCATCCACATGCACAAGAATGAAACTAGGCCTCTATCTCATACCATATATAAAAACTAACTCAAAATGGATTAAAGATTTGGATGTTATACCTGAAACCATAAAATACATAGAAGGAAACAGGCAAAACACAAACTGACATTGACTTCAATGATATCTTTGGGGATTTGTCTCCAACAGCAAGGAAAATAAAAGAAAAGATAAATAAATGGGACTCCATCGAACTACAAAGCTTATACACAGGGAAAGAAAGGATCATAAAGATGAAAAGACACCCTACTGAATGGGAGAAAATATTTGCACTTCACACATCTCGTGAGAGGCCAATATCCAAAATCTATAGAGTATTCATACAATATAACAATCCCCAAAATCCAAGAAAAAGGTGGGCAGAATTGCTGTATAACTGTTTCTCCAAAGAAGACACACAGATGACCAACAGTCACATGAAAAAATGGTTATCGTTGCTTATCATCAAGGAATTACAAAGCAAAACTGCAGCAAGATAACATCCACAATTTTAAGTATGGCCCATATCAAAAAGACCACAATCAACAAGTGTTGGTGACGATGTGGTGAAAGTGCAACCCTCATAGAGTGTTGTTGGGAAGTAGTATGGCGATTTCTCAAAATGCTAGAAATAGACCTTCTATACATTAAAGTGAGCCAGAGAGTTTCTTGGACGTGCTCACTTCTTTCCCTTTGTGTGTAGCCTTGGAAATAAGAACACTAACAATATAGTACCTATTCATCATTGTTTAACAATTAACAGAAAATCATTCCTTAATTCACTGTTCTTAGTAACTTCTTTGTTTTAGTCCATTGTCTCAACAGGCCTGTACCCCATTTTTTGTATGCAATAAATGAATGTTAAAATAAATGAATGTTAAAAAAAAGAATGTTAAAATAAATGAATGTTAAAAAAAAAAGTTCTGTAACTAGAAAGCAGAACCATTGCCAGCCCATGGACAAACCAGTCGGATCCAGTTGGTGATGCATGCATCTTGAAAAGAAGCCTGAACTTATATTGACCTTGTCTTCATTACCATACTAAGATCTCTGGCCCTATGTGGGATTTGTCCCCTATTTTCTGAGCACACAATGCATGGAGAAGCATGTTCTCCTGGAGCTGTGCAGGGATGCTTCAAACCTTCCGCTCTTCACCCCACATGTAGGAGAAGTCACCATTGTGTGAGGCCTATTTAAAGGACAGACTGTTCTTCAGAGAGGCACTCGCCTTTGATGTATCCCTGAACATCCTCTTGCTCTATCACTTTAATAAACCTCAGCTTCAAAATCAACTACTGTGGTTAGAATCCTCATTTCAGTCTTGAGGAGGAACTCAAGAACTGTGACCACACGCTGGAAACAAAAGGGAACATATTGGAGCACCTCTTATAAGCATACAGTCAGGGGCCTCCCTGGTGGTGCAAGGGGTTAAGACATAACCTATGAAGCTATCTGCAGCCGCTGCAGCATGAGTTTGATCCCCAGCCAGGGAGCAACCCCACCAGGGAGCAATGCACACGGCACAGGAGACCTCTCCTGCCGTGCCTGCTGCTCCCCTCAGCAGTGTATTTTGATCTGCCTGTTCTGTTCCCAACTCAGTCTCTGGTGAATCTTCTCACCCCCAACACCTCTGGCCTGTACCCCCAGTTCTTGTATGCATAAATAAAAATAAATCTCTTTTAAAAAATTAAAAAAATAAGCATACACTCAGCTCAGTATGTGAAAGAGGGTTGTCAAAAAATTTGATGTATGGAAGAGGGGTGAGTATTATGCTATGAGAATGTAGGGAAGAGTAAGGATGGTATTAATAATGGCTTCAAGCAAAAAGTGACATTGGAGCAAACACTTGAAGCAAGAAGATTATTTCTTCAGTAAGCAACATGGAAGATCTTTCCTTCCAGGTTGAGAGAACATGAGAACCACGGAAACATGACAGCACATAGTCCTCGTGCAACAGAGGCATCTCCATCCAAAGGGGAGGTTCCATGTTCCCTTCCTCACCTAATGAGGGGGGAGCTGAGTGCCCAGGTGTAGCTGTTTAACAGGGAAGGAAACAAAATGGAGACCCAGGAGCAGAGCCACCAGTGAAGAACAAGTGCACACTTGCTTCTCAACTTTGAACTTGCAGCAGGGATTTGGGGGACTTGGAGGAGACGCACGGAGTGGAGACAGGTAGAGAGGCGTGGGAGAGACCTGGGGGTGAGACCCACGGGAGACCCATGGGGAGGCTGACAATGGCAGCTGCTATTTTTAATTTTGCTCCTTTGGTCCTTTTGCCAGGCCCCTTTCACCTCCTTTGGACGGTTCCCCACCAGAAGGTGCTTAGATTTGCGGCAACCTCTTGGGCCTTAGCGACCCCACTTCAGGTGGATTCTGTTAAGCTGGGCATTTGTCCATGTAAATGGGTAACTTTGGGTGTTTCCTTGGGAAACTGGATCCTTTTCCCCTTTCTCTGCACGACCAACACAAGAAAAATTACTTTGGGCTGGTCAACCACGGGTGAAGCTTGCAAAGCACGTTGGGCGCCAAGCTGTCATAGAGCAGCCCTGATTTTGAACGGGTTCCTGGCTGTGGGTCCTCACCCGCGCGCTTAAAAGGGACTTATTAATATTCCACTTCAGACACACACAAAAGGTTAATAAAAGGTTTATTTACAAGGGAAAAGGAAATAAGGAAAATGCACAACTCAGGGAGAAAATAGGGAAATAAAGTCTTTAATGCCTCCTACCCGATCCGCAGACCTGGAAACCCAAAGGCACTCTCAGAGCTGGCCGGACGCTGCTGGCTGATGGAGCGCCAAAAATGGGGCCCCCCCAAAGCCCACGTGTCTGCCTTTATATCAACCTGGCTGCTTAACCCCACTCTCAGGTCCCAGCCACCTTCCCTTTGGTGGTGATGGGATTTGGAGTTCCCAGTGTCCTTGGCTTTGGCCCGGGGTGGGGGTGGAGTCCACAAAGCCTGTATGGAATTAGCTTTAGGACAGCCTTTTCCCCCTAACAATTCCATTCCAGATGCCACACGCTCAGAGTATGCTGTGTCTCTATGCGGTGAATGGCAGACTCCCTTTAGAGTGTGAAGTTTGGGGGTCCCGCAGTGCCCCTTAGTCTGCGTGCTAACACTTTGGGACAGGATAATAGATTCGTGAGAATAAAGTACATTTTCTTGATCGAGAAAAAGGAGCCTTTGATGTAAAACCTTTGTATGTCATGCTAATGCTGAAAAGCCTGACTGTGCCTGCAGGCATTAGGGAAGCCGCAGGAAGCTTTGTGAGGAAGGAATTTTACCTTTTTTCTTTTTTAGTTTTACTTCTAAGTTTAAACATTTTATATATGTGTGTGTGTGTGTGTGTTTGTGCACAGTTTTGAAATACTTTTTTCTCTTCTCCACTTATTAACACATTGAGAACAACTTTTTCTATCAATAAATATAAACATGCATTAATTTGTAGCTTATATGGAAGAATCACATAACTAAACCTGATCCTATTGATGGATGTTTAAGTTAGTTCAGATATTTATATTTATGCATAATGCTAGCATAAGCACCATTGTAAGCACACATTTGTTTTCTTGTCTTCTTAATTGCTTTTCATTATTTTTTAGTGCGTTTCTAAAGTTTCCAGTTTTTCTTTTGTTTCACAAATTCCTTCCTTTGTTCTAAGAATTTATCAATGTTCACTTTTATTGGTGTTAAATGTTTTAATTTTGTATGTGTAAATCTTTAAGCCATTCTAAATTTCTTTTGGAAGAAACGTAAGATGAGGAATCTAACTTAATTTAAAAAAATTGTTTGCTAGTTGTCTATTAAAAAAATCTGCTATTTCCCTACATTTTTAGCACTCTTTCCTGATCATCTACTAAATTATTGCATACATTTGATTTAATTTGTGAATATAGTATTTTTTCCATTCATCTATGTTAGATTCAATACCACAATTCTTTAATAGACTTAATGCAGAATAGCTCCACTTATTCTAGCTAATTTTAGGTAATTTCCTTAATGCACTATAGTAACTGCCTTCCACAATCCTCAAATTCTAGTAAAGGTCATCTCATCCAACTGCCTAATGTTAGTGATACTCTTAGGATTGAGATTTGGGTTGCCATCCTCAGAGAAGGTCGTAATCAGATGAGGGGGAGCTACATGCAAAGGTAGACCATCAAGGAAAGGGTGGGATATGTAGAAAAATTGCAGAAGACATTGTTTTCACTTCAAAGGAAAGAATGAATTCAGATGGCTATAGATCCTGAGGACCCAAAGCTTATATATATTTTGTAGTTTTTATACATATATATGTGTTCATTTTTGATAAAGTGGGTTGTACTGTATTTATAATTTTACATTATGCTTCCTAAAAATTAACACTATTTTAGAGGGAGTCTCTCTGAAAACAGATTTTTATTCTTTGTAAACTTTATTTTTATTGATTGCATAATATTCCATCTCAAGGATGTTGCATGGCCTCATGATGTGTTGAGTAAGAACACTTCATTACTAACATCTCATAACGGAGGAATAACTTGGAAATATTAGAAGGTGTTAGAAAATGTATTTCTCACTGTGCCTAGAAAATATAGTGCTTCACCTCAGTTGCTAGACCTAACAGTTTTCAAATTCATTTGGCTTTTTGTAGATTCACTGTTGAGGAGTATGTGCTTGAGCAGTTTTTAGTAATTACAGGTACACTTTAGTTACTTGTCTTCTATAACTACTTTATGAGTATTAGCATATTTTAAGTAATATTTGATTCCCACTCTTACATTTCAGATCTTAGTGTTTCACTGTTTCAATAAGTTACTAGGAATGGCCCTAACAAAAGACTCAGGAAGCACTTTCATCTTTAAAATATTTAACTTCATGATCATTGATGAAAGCATTACAAAAAGAGTCTAAAAATGAACCCTCATATACTGTTAGTGGGAATGTAGACCGGTTCAGCCCCTGTGGAAAACACTATGGACATTTCTCATAAGACCTAGCAATTCCACTCCAAGGCATCTAGCCAAAGGATGCAATAGCACTAAATTGAAAGGTTATATGCACACCTGTGTTCATTACAGCCCTATTTACAATTGCCAAGTTGTGGAAACAACCTAAGTGTACGATGACAAATGAGTGGATTAAGAAGATGTGAGATATATACACAATGGAATACTACTCAGCTATAAAAAAGTTACTCTTGCCATTTGTGACAACATGGATGGAACTGGAAGGAATTAGGCTAAGTGAAATAAATCAGGAGAAAGACAATACCAGATGGTTTAACTCAAAGGTAGAATATGGAGAAACAAAAGAAAGGATCTTGAAATATGAAAGAAATCCTAGAAATTTGACTGCAGAGTTGAAGCTAGTAGGGAAGAGGAAGAGCAGAAGTGGGGGGGACAAAAAGGAGGGGGCCCAGTGGTGTAGGGTAAAGGACTATGGGTGCATCGGTGGTGGGTGTGATATGGTGACATACATCTGAGGAGCAGTGAATCTATTCCTCTAAACCATACACAGTGTAGTAAACCAATGTGACCCCAATTGAAAAAAGTCTTCATTATTTTCTAAAATCTTATTTTTCATCATTTACTTTTTTAAAGCACATTTTTTTTAAAGCACATTTTTTTTTTTTTTTTTTTAAATAGAGGCATGTTTTATTTATTTATTTGTTTGTTTGTTTGTTTATACATGCACTGGGTACAGTCAGAAGCGCGGGAGGGTGAGAGAATTCACCAGAGCCAGAGCAGGGAGCAGAGCAGGCAGAAGGACCGAAGTACACTGCTGAGGGGAGCAGCGGGCGGCAGGAGAGATCTGCGCGCCATGCGGGACCCTCCTCCGGTGGCCGGGGAGCAGCCGGGGATCGAACCGGCGCCGCAGAGGCTGCGGGCAGCTTCGCAACCCAGCGCTCAACCGCTGCGCCACCGGGGAAGCCCCATCATTTACTTTTAAAGTTGGGAGAGAGATTAAAGATAAAATTAGCAGAGCTCAGACAGGCTAAGTGATCTGCTTTACTGTAGGGAATTTTACTGTAGTGAACTCTCCTTGCAGTCATTGTATAGATTGCACCTAAGCATAAATGGAGTTTATAAGCTAATATCGTTTTTTAAAAGATTTTATTTATTTATACACAAGCTGGGGTACAGGTCAGAGGCAAGAGAGGGTGAGAGGATTACCAGAAGCAGAACGGAGAGCACAACAGGCAGATGGACAGAAAACACTACTGAGAGGAGCAGCAGGTGAGACAGGAGAGGTCTGCTGCACCATGTGGTGTCTGGTCGGGAATCAAACCGGCACCGCAGAGGCTGTGGACAGCTTCAAAGTGCTGCACTTAACCCGCTGTGCTACCGGGGAGACCCCAATATAAACTAATATCTTATTTTTTTGTTTAATCCATATTTACAGGGAGCTTTATTTGTATTATGTTTTCCAGCTTTATTGTCAAAATTAGTGGCATGTTTTCTAGTTCATCCTAATAACCAAAATTATTTGGTCGTCTTGCCTTAAAAATACATTAATCAACTTTTAGGGTGTTTTTGGTTTGTTTTATAATTTCTTATCATTTTAGGTATATTTTTACCTGTTTTTCAATCAGCTATTTTTCCCTTGGAAATCATCTTTGTGATCTAGATTTTCGAATTTATTGGAGCAAAAATTATGCTTTGTCTCCTTTTATAATAAAAATAATCTTTTCTTTTTTTAAAGATTTATTTAATTATTTATACAAGCACTGGGTACAGTCAGAAGTGCGGGAGGGTGAGAGAATCCACCAGAACCAGAGCAGGGAACAGAACAGGCAGACTGAGAAATAATCTTTTCTTAGCTTAAAAATTAACCCTTAAAAGTTGACTATAAAACTGATGCATCCAGAAAGGGCTGGAGGTGGGCTTGGGGTAAGAACAAAGAGGGAAGGAAGCACAATGGCCTATGGTGGAGGTATATGGTTGAGTTGGCAGGTGGGTACACTGTGGTGGTAATACCTGATGGGGGTATTATAATATTACCTCAATTAAAAATAAATTTTAAAAATTAAATAAATGAAATTGAAAATAAAATAAAGAAAATGCAAAAAAAAACCTTGTCATTATTTGCAGCTTGATACATTCTAATTTTATTTTTTTTTAATTTATACAAGAGCAGGGGTACAGGCCAGACACACGGGAGGGTGAGAGGATTCACCAGAGACAGAGCGAGGAACAGAGCAGACAGACTGATGAAATACACTGCCGAGGGGAGCAGCGGGCGAGGCAGGAGAGGTCTGCTATACCATGTGGGTTGCTCCGCAGCTGGCGGGGATCGAACCAGCACTGCAGAGGCTGCGGACAGCTTCACAGTGCTGCTCTCAACCGCCTGCGCCACCAGGGAGGCCCTTGATCCATTCTAATTTCTAATGCTATTTGTGTTTTTAAAATATTTTTCTTGTCAGTTTGTTTTATTGATCTTTCCAAAATATTAAGCTTTTCTGTGATACTGAAAGAGAATGAAACTAATACGTTAGGTCAAATTTATTGCTTTTTAAAAATTTATTTATCCACTTCTGAGATCTACCAAAATCTCACACTTCTTATTGTTTTTCTGTCAGTTTTGCTTTGTAGACTTCACAGCTTGTTCAGAGATGCATAAAATTTTACTACTGTTACAGTCTTTGTGGTTTGTAGCTTTTATAAATATAAAATATCTACTTTTTAAAACCAATGTTTTGTTTACATTTTAACATTAATATTACAATATCAACTTTTGCCGAATCTGTTACATCTTTTTGTATCACTTTATTTTTGACTAATTTGAATGCTTTTTCTTTAACGTTTGCCAAACCTAGGACTGTCTATACATCTCTAGTCATGTCATAATTTTATATATTTGTTTCTGACTGCAGGTAGAGATCAGTTCAAAGGTGCAACATTCTCTTTATTTCTTAGCCTACGCAAGGCTAAATAAGACTGAGGTCCTGGCCACATTCTTGCAGAGAACTGCTTGAAGGAAAAAATCTTTAATCACCAAGATGTCTTGTGTTCTGGGGTCATTGTTGCTTGCTCAGGGATTTCAGGGTGGAAGGACAGCTCACAAACAGGCATTATTCTCACTAACAGAACAGCCTACCTCCTTTATATCTTTATTTTAAAAAAAGATTTATTTATGCATACAAGAACTGGGGTAAAGGCCAGAGGTGTGGGGGTGAGAGGATTCACCAGAGACAGAGTGGGGAACAGAACATGCAGATTGACTGAAATACACTGCTGAGGGGAGCAGCGGGAGAGTCAGAAGAGGTCTGCTGAGCCATGTGGGTATCTCCCTGGCCGGGGATCGAACTCGTGCTGCAGTGGGTGTGGACAGCTTCACATTGCTGAGAGTTAACCCCTTGCGCCACGAGGGAGGGCTCTCAGTGACCTTATTTTTATGACATCTTCCTCCACTTATTACGGGTAAACACATCAAAAGTAGAAAAGATTCAAAAATGCACACAATACAGCGAATTCACCAGACATCTGCTAGTTTATGCTGGCCGACCTTCACCTGCTCAGAACATCTATCTACCTTAGCCGACAGAGGAACCAAATCATCTATTTTATAAGGTGTTGGATATCTCAAAACTAGATGGGTATTTTGTAGGCATAGGAGGCAAAAACCCAAAACAATATCCCGAAGCACAGGAATAGGGCACCTTGGAGGATCCGTCGGTTACCCCAGGACCACGAGGTCGCACGAGGTCGCACGAGATGCGGCTCAGAGGCCAGAAAGCCTGCGCTGGGCTGGAGGCGAGGATGAAGTCTAAACTTCCGAGCAGCTTCTACTGACTTCTACGCTTTTGCATGTGCTGTGAGGTCAAAAATCGTAAGTCGAACTGCCCTACATTTGGGGCCGTCTGTAGTTTGATTAGGTCCTCTGCCTGTGAAACGGTGCTCCTCCGGGTGGTTTCCTTCCAGTTCTTGGGGTCCTCCTTTCTGTAATGAAGAGTCCCTTGTAGTGGCAGGAAGGGCCAGAGCAGGTTCTCTATGACCCGAGCAGAGTAAAGGAGAGTCCTGGAGCCCTCAGTGGCTTTTCAGGCTTTTATTGGGATTTTATTGGGTACACGGCAGGCAGGGGTGCTGGGGGGCCGGGAGGCTGGCAGGCCTCCCAGTCCCCAGCAAGTCTTCACTTTTTCTGGGCTCTCCGGTGTTCTCTGGTGGTCTCTGCTGCTCTGCTCTCTGCTCTTCCTGGCGTCCCGGTGACGCCGCCCTTAGAGGCCCAGTCTCAGCCCAGGTGAATCCCATCTACCTAGACCCACACCCTACTCCAGGTGCCCGCCATCAGGCATGCATTCGGGACCACAGATCCATCATCAATCCTAATGGCGGGAGGGCAGAAAAGCCTGGTATGATTTACTTACCCCACACCCTGTGGCCAACCTGTCACCATTACGTTGTCTGTCAGTAACAATGGCTGGGGAGAGGCAGCTGCAGATTCCTGGTGTGGGGCCACTTAGCTTTTCCATCAGTCTCCACGGGGGCCTCTCCTTCTCCACTGGCACCAGCCAAGCCCCGTCTTGTGACAGGTCAGGGCACAGCAGGCTGCGACTTGGCCGGGGGTTGGGGAGAGGGTCACCAGATGGAGGGCAGCGGCCAGCCCAGCCCAGGTGTCCCAGGGCCGCCTCCTAATTGACCACTGAGGGGTCCTCCAGCCCCATGCCCCAAACCCCTCGACTCCCACCACTTTTCTCTGATAAGGGAATCCCCTCCCTGAGCTGCTCCTGACCCAGCAGACGTTTCTCCTGGAGGAGATAAGATTTATTGTTTTCTCTTGGTTTGTTGCTTTGAGGATCTGATCCAATCTGCTTTCTACTTTCTCAAGAATGTCTCGATTTTTTTTTTTCTTTCCTGATGATATTGTTGCTTGTTTCTGGGCTCCTCTGGATTTGTGTTTTCAAACCAGTTCTCAACCTTTAGTCTGCATCAGAGTCACCTGCAGGTCTTGTTAAAACACAGACTTCTGCATCCCACTCCCTAGAGTGTCTGTACAAGTGGACAGAGGCTGGAGGAATTTGCATTTCTGAAAAGTTGCCAGGCAAAGTCGATGCGGTTCGTTCAGGGACCCGCACCTGGAGAATAACTGCTTTAAAATACGCCTTTCATTTCATG
This sequence comes from Talpa occidentalis, assembly GCF_014898055.3. Lineage (NCBI taxonomy): Eukaryota > Metazoa > Chordata > Mammalia > Eulipotyphla > Talpidae > Talpa > Talpa occidentalis. Next base: position 136,662,508 of record NW_023604295.1, on the reverse strand, counting down.
AATCTTTGGCAAACGGATATGCACGTGGGATTACTTTACTGTATTGGTTCCATCACAGAAGTTTGGCTCATTAGAAACATTTTGTTCCCCTTAACCACTAAGGTTTTGATAATTGGGAATTGAAAGCTGGAGTGGAAGACCAACTAAACTTATTTTTAAACCAGCGAGTTTAAAGTTTTAAATAACCCCGTTTGTGCTGCCTACGCATTTAAAATGATTCTAAATCTTTCTACCACTTCTGAGTGAGCTTAAATCCCTTTCTGCCCCTCGTGGCTCAAAGTTTTCATAGTTAAAATTTTGAGTGAAGAAAAAAATCTGTGTGTGTGTGCGTGTGTGCACCTAGCTTGCTGTCTTTGCATATAGAAATTTGTAGTATTTATGGACAAAGAAGAATTTGGGTATTTAAACATTGTTTCTGAAATCTGTGTTTTTATGAGTAAAGTGCTGTGATCAGGAACATTCTGGAGCTTGTCTGGAATGGACTCAGATAATTTAATCATCTACTGAAGTTAGTCCACTCATGGTTTTCCTAAAGTAGCCACTGGTACCTGAGAAATCCAAACAGAAGGGAAAGCTAAATATACATTGCTTCCTTTTCGCTCATATCCTGTTTCTCTTTTCTTCAGAATTTATTTTCAGATCCAGGCACAAGATCACATAACTAGCTTTTAAGATTAAATGTTCATACCTGCTTTATACTGTTTTTGGAGACTCTAAATATATGAGTGCATTTACAAGAAATACTTACGTGCAAGCATCTATATCATTAGGACATAAAATATAATGCTTATATTGACTGGTATGGTTTACTTTAACCTTGAGGCTCCTCTCCTGCCTTGTAAACAAGATAGCCCTCCTTCCTCAGAGTCTCCTTAACTTAAATATTTGAATGTGCTCTGAGGTTATCTTATTCCCACTACCTGTCATTGAATGTTGAGCTCAAACACTACCTATTTTAAGCTCTAACTACTTTAATTTAAATTTGCAAGCAATTATTTCCCCTCGAATTTGAAATGCATATTTCTTTAAGTGTAAGAATCACACTCAGGCGAATCAGCTTATGTGTGTGTGTGTGTATATATATATATATATATATATATATATATATAAACAACCTAGAAGTAAAGGAAATCTAAATTAACCAGCCTTGTGTTAGCTGTAATCTGAACATATCACACCCGTATTTCAGGCTGCAGCATTCCTACTATAACCTAACGACTGAAATTACTACCTGTGTGCTTGAGGGTAAGTTATGACTGTCATGGGGGCCATCATTTTGAACTTGATATTTCTGGACATAAATCTCAGCTCTGTTTCTGCCTAAACCTTACTTTAGACAGAAAAAAATGTTTTGGAGGCTCCTTTGCATATTGCAGTGAGAGCATTTGGCCTTACTCTGAGCTGCTGAAAGTCATCTTCTAGTTTTTATCAGCTATAACTCTGTATGAAGATGACCCCTAAGTAGAACTCCAAATACATCCTGCTGTCCTTCAGCCTGAGCATTGCTTGATTGCACATAAGCAGAGAAAGAGAGATTTAATGGTCACTGATGCATGGGGATTTTCTCAGGGAGCAAAAAGAAGAAAGAAGAAAAATAACACCTTAATCATCTTTTGCATTATTTGCATAAAAATAAGCATTTGTCCTGAGAACAGCCATGAGTATAAATAGCAGTGGTTTTGTGTTGTTTTGTTTGGAGAATTCAGAGCATGTAGCCATATGGCAGAGGACTTCAGTCTCTCGGAACACCAGCCTTCTGACCTGTGAAATGAAGGTATTAGTGCTCACACTTCAGGGGTTCGTGAAGATTGAGTGAGATGATATGGATAAGGTGTTTAGCACACAGCCCGTGCATGCATACCCAGGCGCTTCATAAAGAATGGTATTGTTGAAGCAACTGGATCAAAGCAAGAGAGTAATGATTACCAGAGGAGACAGAAGCCAAGTATGGGTCAATCCCATGTGTATGTTTTTTAATAAATAATACTTTAAGGAATGATTTCTAGGCAAAATCATATTGAAAAATATATAACCGAAGTGGGAAAGAGAATGAATACTTATTTGGGAAGCTATTTGTATTAAGCGTGATCCAGGTATATTACTATTAAGTGCTACTGAACATAGTTCCTCAAAACTTAGTAGTTTAAACAACACAGATTTATTATCGCACATTTTTGTGGTTTTGGAATCTGGGCATGGGTTAGGTGGGCATGGCTTCTCTGCTTCTGGGTCTTTTGCAGGCTGTAATCAAAGTGTAGGCCAAGCCTGGGGTCTCATATGAAGACTCAACTGGGGAACGATTTGCTTCCAGACTCACTTGGTTATTGACAGAATTCATTTTCTTGGTGGTTATTGGAAATGGCGACTTTGCTCTTTGCCACATAGACCTCTCCAAGGTGGCATCTTGTTTTATTAACACATGGAAGTCAATGAGTCTGCTAGCCAACCACTTTGTGTAACCAAATCATAGGTGTACCATCATCAGCTTTGCTGTATTTTATTGACTAGAAGTAACTGCCAGGTCCCACCTACACACACACAGGGAAGGGATTATACAAGGGTGTGTATTCCAGGAAGTGGGGCTCATCGGAGGCCATCTCAGCATGCACCTGCCATAGTGCTGTCATGGAGAAAATAGAAATTATAATTATAGCAAAAATTAATAGCACAGATGATGTTCCAGGCACTTTTCAAGCATTTATATTTGTTACTCATTAATTCCCCCAACAATCCTATAAAGTACAAGTTGTTACCCTCATTTTATAATGAGGATGATGAAGTCAGGAGAGTTTAAGTGATTTGGGTAAGGGCACACAGCTGGTAAGTGGTAAAGCTGGAATGTGAACCTTGATATTCTAATTCCAGAGTCTTTAATCCTAACCACGCCATGCTGCATTTACCCTATAGCTTTATGCAATAAGAGTTATAAATACTAATTTATGAACAAATATAGTAGATGTTAGTCTATTATTGTCTATATTTTAAAGGCAATGGTTGACTAGTAGTAGACTTACATAAAAATAAAACTATTCTGAGTAGGTGACATAGTGTGTCTACTATTACACAGTGAGTGCTCAGTCTGTGTCAGTTTCCTTCCCTTATGTGGGCAGCCAAGATAGACACTGTAGAATTGGGTAGTATCCCCTGGGGCATTCTCTGGGACTCAAGATTTAACCATATTTTCATATTACCAGCTTCCCGAGGACCTAAAGTGCTCAAAAGTGTTTACGGAGAGCTAAACAATATCCCGACACTTGTGAGATGTTAGGATTTTTGTCTTCAGAATGGTACCCAAATACAATCTGAATAAGTCATTGGCTTTTGATGAATGGATTTTAGTGACAAAGTTGAGTGGCATTTGTTTATAGGGGGATTTTTTTGATCCCTGCTAAAGCTTAGTTTCAATCCTCTGAGTGGCATGATAAATAGGATGTACTTAAGTTGACCTTGGTGTACTACAAAGAGTCCCTTTTGGTTTCTGCCAGGCCTACTCACTTTGTTATTTGGAGGTTCAGTTTCATGCTTTTTGATGTGTAGTCTTCTTACTCAATAAATTAGAAGGAAGCATAAAATAGGACTCTAACAGAGCAGCTCTCCCTACTTAATTTGGAGTGTGTATGTCTATATAGAAAGGCACGGCAAAGTTATGGCCTGTGTCTTCTTATTGGTCCTGTTTCTTCCCGTAGAACAGCTGATAACTAAATAGAGCAGTTGTAAAAATAGTTTTGATTTCCAAGTTACCTGAATTATCTACTTACAGCTTCGTTAGTCTGGATCATTGAAAATTGGCTCTACATGGTCACATTTACACATGCGTGTACACCTGTAGGGATATTGATTATGAAGAAGATAAACTTATTCACATATTAATTTTTAACAAATATTTAGCAATTCTAGACTATTACTCACCATTAGTAAACAAAACAATGTGCATTACACTTGGAAATTAAACTCAGATATCATTTTATATTATACAAAGGAGAGCTCTTAGATGCTATTATAAATAGAATTGTGTCCCTGTAAACTTCATATTTTGAAGCCCAAACTCCATAGTCATATACAGAGACTTTAAGGAAATAATTAAGGTTAACTGAGTCATAAGGTGGGCCTTGATTCATTATGATTGATAGCCTTATAAAAAGAGAAAGGGACAAAGAGATTTCTCTCCAAGGGTGTGCAGAGGAAAGGCCACGGAGGACATAGCCAGGTGTCTACTGCAAGCCAGGAAGAGAACTCTCACTAGAAATCAACCCTGATGGCCCCTGATCTTGCATTTCTAAGGTCCTGAATTGTGAGAAAGTAAGTTTCTGTTGCTTAAGCCACTCTGGTATTGTTATGACAACCCGAATAGATTCATATAGATAGATGTCCACTCAGTTAAATTCCACCACACCTACAGGCCAGTCCTCTATGTCTATTTCCTTTTAGAAAGGGAGCAGGCACAGACTTGCTAGATTAGTAACTACTGGGACATGTAACCCTGCCCCCTGAGAACAGCTATTTATCTCAATAGCTATTTTGTTCCAAGTTAATCCAACAGGTTCACTCCAATGGGAACTGAAAGAGGGACTCAGAAACTCTACTTAGTTTTGGTTAGATGTCATAGCAGAGAAGGTATGTAAAGCCTGCACAAAGTGACCTTGTGAATGCTGACCCAGAGAAAGTAGGTGTTTGGGGAGAAAGGAAAAAATAAAGCAGACAGGCAGTTGTGCAAAGAGAAGAAATTAGAATCCAAGAAGGGTGTGTCAGAGAGATGGAGGAAGTGACCTTAACCATGAACTTTTTTTTTTTTTAACCATGAACTTTCTAATCGTGACTTTCAACCTCTTGAGAGGCTTTGCTCAGGTTTTGCATTCTGTGCTCATGAAATATCTGTGATTCTTTATAAAAATTCCCCTTTACTTTAACTATCTCTAGGCAGCCTCTGTTTCTTGCAACATAAGGAATTCTTAATAAGACACATGAAACCATGCATAATTAAAGCCTGAAGCAAGAATTAAGTAGAAATCCTTTAATAAACAGAAGGTTAATTCATGAATTTGCTAATCATTCCCCTTGCTGTGGAACTAATGGGAGAGGGAGAGGAAATTTTATTTTTAATCCATGCTAGTTATAGGTCTCTATTTAGTTCAGATATTTTAATTTCTTGCTCATAGTCTACATTGAACTTTTTCTGAGGAAGAACCTGTTTACAAGCTATAATGGATCAGGAATAGATTACATCCCATTCATTTGAAATATGATTGAGTACGTACTTTACAGAGTACATACTGGACTTAATCTTGGGCAAACGGATTGGAATTAGACTTTATTTCTATGTATGTAAATATTTCGTGCTAACTGGTAGAGATAGACACAGACACAGAAAAATGTGCAAACTGTTCATTATTCACCCAATCCTGTCCTCTCCAGGTTTGCTGTTAGTCTTAAAACTAATCACTGAGCTGTGAAAAGTAGCAAACTGGAGCATTGTTGGGGGCAGAACAGCTTTGGAGTTCCCCAAAGTCCCATCTCCAGAGAATTGTCACTACTTGACTTGTGTGGTAGCTCACTGAAAAGGTCTATTCTCAGGAATTCTCTGTGTTTTACCTGAATCAGAGCTCTCTGAGTGTGAAGATCTACCCACGAGGCAAGTTAAGATCACAAAGAGAGAAAACAGTCAATAGAAGCTATCCCTGAGAAAATCCAGATGTTGGACTTACTTGACAAATACTTTAAATCACCCAGTATAAATATATTAAAAAAATAACCTCATTTAGGATATTAAAAAATATTATGAGAAACAAAAAATAGAGTTCTATGGCCAAATAAATTGTTGACATAATGAGTTAAATACACACATTTTGTTTTGCTGCATCTGTCAGTACCTTTCTTCTGCTAAGATAAATTGTGATTACTCAACAGTGGAATTACATACGCATTGCTACAGTCTTTTAACTATAGAAACGAAATGTCAGAAAATAACATGGGAATAGTAATGATTCAAGAAGTAAAGGCCTAGATTAGGATCCCTGTAATAGGGTAATTACTAAAATGGAATAGTCTTACCTAATTTGCGTGTTATGAAGTACAGTATCCTGTGGATCCTACACTTTCTATAATTGTTTACTAGGAAATTTTTTGCTAAGGAAAAGCTAGAGGGAAAGAAGCAAATTAGAGGGATGGTAAAATAAGGCACTTGACCTACCAGTCTCCATTCCCAGACCTACTTTGGGTCTGCACATTTCCCTGTACCTGTATTAGACTATATGCCACGTCCTTCCTATCCCAGACCCAACTGATCTGATCCCAACCCAGGCCTCACAAAAGCACTTTGAATTTCATCATCACACTCCACTGTTTCTTCTCTTGTCCTGGCCCCAAAGTCAAGTCCAGATGAACTTGACTCTTAAATAGGATCTGATGGACGGATTTCTAAACTCAAATTTCCAGTTCTTTGTCAATCCTAACCTTAGAATGTAACTGCTGAGAGGCCTATTGCCTCTGCTTTTCTCCCTCTCTGTGGGACCTCAGAGAGGAAGGGATTATTTTGATGGGGGTGTCCCCTCAAGATGTGTATGGAAAAACCTCACTCAGCCTAATTCGAGCAACTGTTTAAAAGAAAGTTTCCTAGTTTAGCCTGCTATGGATAATAGCTCTTCCAAGTTGATTTGCTATATTTAGGAACTTACTTCTGCTCTCCACCGCTCTCCCTTTCTCTACTCTACTCTGCAGCAGAGAGTTGAACTAAATAACAGGACAAGAAAAAAACAGTTTTAGAAAATTTAGTGTCGAGAGGACGGGACTCAATAATGGAAGACATCTCAGCTAAAGTAGGGCATCCATCCCTCAGCCCTAGAAACAATGTAATATCATCTACTGAAGTTTCCACCCAAGTGTCCCTCTGACAAGGACACAGTGAGGTTTTAGAGAACACAGTGAAAAGAAGAGGTTAAGAAACAAATGCTAAAAACAGGAAAAAAGAAAGGCACTGAAATGGCAATAGTTGTGATGTAAATTAATCTTATGTAAATGTAAAAACTTACTAAGAATACTTTAGAGTTTTCTGATAAATGTGCATTTAAGCAACAATAGTCAATTTTCCAGGAAACATCTTTTATAGCATAATTTGATGTGGACCTTTGAATAAAGCAATGAAAAATGTTTGTTCTGATAATGAACAAGAAGACTGCAACTTGAAAAAACTAGCAATTGAGAGGGAGCAGTTTGACCAAATATGAAAAAGGTAAAGAGAATTCCAAATGCTTGCTTTTACTGCCAGAGTATCTGGCATATTTTAAGAGCACCGTCACAGAGTTATTCCTGACATTTAATTCAAGTTCTCTGGGGTACTTGGGAATAAAACTGAAGATCCAGACAGTCTTGGGAGTAAAATCATTATAGCAGAGAGAAAGGGGGGGGTGTCATTGGACGATGGAAGGTAGACATCTCCTGTTCTCATCAGTCAGCAGTCGTGGCTGTATTTTGTCCTTCTGAGAAACAGGATAAAACAGGATAAAACTGGTAAGTTTCAGGGGCTGAAAAATATACATCACAGAAAAATGAAGCATTTGGAGACTCTCAAAACCCAGAGCTTGGGGATGTGTCAACAATATGGAGGCAACAATCACAACACAGTAAAGAGGTAAGTCCTCAGCCAGCACGGGACAGGAAGGGTGGGGACAAAATAAAAGAAACCATCTCTAGTGAAAGGACACAGGAAGGCTGAAGGAAAACAAATGATGTGGATATGGACACATACGCATGCAATTTGTATTTCTGCATGCAAGTGTGAAAATACACACACGTCTCACTGCGAGACTATACTATCCCAATTGTTTTTCTTGTTGCTTCCCAATAAACCCATTTTGCTGGTGAAATAACTAAGTCCTTTTTGCTTGAGGTTAACATAAGCATAAAATTCCACACAATTTATTGAACAAGAATTAGTCAGGCATATCCATATCCTCTCTGAAGGATGTCCTCTTACTAATGTCCATCAGATTTGAATCTAGGATAACACTGTGAGTGACTGACCCTGTGTTCTTATATCTGCATAGCATTTTGAACTATGGATTTGTATGTTATTGTGATGGTAAAGGGAAAAATACCCTCCTAGCATATCACAGACTCTTTTCTATTGCTTCTTTGTTTCTCGTAAGTCACAGGCAGTCACACTTAACTCTCTGCTTGTCTGTACTTAGCTTTTTATGGCTCACATTTTGTGTTGTCCATCAAGTTTCTGCCACACTCACTAGGCTTTGCAACAAGATCCATAGCAGAAATTTATCCACTGTTTTAGTAATCTCAGGCTCTAATTTCCTTTCCTTTTTCTCTAACACTCGAATATACATTTTTTTCCTATAAACTATTGACTTTTCTTCTATAGGACATTAAAAATTGAAAGTTTTATCAGATAATCCTTGGACTTCAAAGAAGGAGGCAGTGAAGTTATAAACACAGGAATTCTCCCCCTCTCAGCTTCTTATTCATAACATTTGCTATCCATCAAATATTTGTAATCCCCTAAATGTCATGCATTGAAGCTCTAATCCCCAATGCCATGGTATTTTTGAGAAGGGAATTTGGGAAGTGATTAGGTCACAAGAGTAGAACTTATGTGGATGGACTAGTGTCCTTTGAAAAAGACCCCAGACAGCTCTCTAGCCCTTCCTGCCATATGAGTATACAGGAGAAGAGACCATCTTAGGTACTGGTCGCTGCCCAGACACTGAATCTGCAGAGCCTGCTGGGTTTTTGATTTCCCACTCTCCAGAACTGTGAGAAAAAATTTTCTGCTGTCAATAAGCTGCTCAGTTGATGGTATTTGCTATAGCAGCGTGAATGGACTAAGATGCTATGCCACTTACTTTCAAGGAGTCAAATAAATTCATTTGCTTATTCAAAACATATATGCCTGTTCATATAAATGAATCACTCCCTCCACAAGTTGGATTTCCAGTAAAGCAGACTGAGATGAAGGTTAGTGGGCAGGATATTTTTTTTTTAACTTTTTTTTTTTTTTTGGTTAAGATTTATTTATTTATTTATACAAGCACTGGGTACAGTCAGAAGCACGGGAAGGTGAGAGAATTCACCAGAGCCAGAGCAGGGAGCAGAGCAGGCAGAAGGACCGAAGTACACTGCTGAGGGGAGCAGCGGGTGGCAGGAGAGGTCTGCGTGCCATGTGGGACCCTTGCTGGTGGCCGGGGATCGAACCGGCGCTGCAGAGGCTGCAGGCAGCTTCGCAGCCCAGCGCTCAACCGCTGCGCTGCCAGGGGAGGCCCAGTGGGCAGGATATTAATGAAGGAATGTTTTTGGTATCACCATGAAGAAAGGGCGAGGTGGAAACAGATTGGGTAGATGGAGCGGTCAAACTGATACAGATCTCAGGATAGGCTCAGCAACCCCACAGGGGTTCCCCACAGGGAAACTCTGGAACTGGTTGGTCCTTGAGTTGGGTCAAGGTGGCTGGGCCTTTATGCCCTGAATTGAAGCATCCTTGGATGTGGGCTACCCTGGGAAGGGGTGTGGTCTTCAGTGAGGGCCTCCTCCAGTTGATACAATCCCTGAAGGGTAGGACCACAAGCCATCCCCACAGTTGAAGTTGATTCATTGCTTGTAAGGGATTGGGAAGCTCCCTTAGAACGAGTCCTTTTTATTCCTTGTTCTAGAAATAATTCTATGCAGTGCTTTTTTAAAAAGATCTTTGTATTTCTTTGGGTGAAACTCAAATCTATTTTTAGCTTCTAAGCCTACTGGCATCCTTTATTCTTTTCTTGCATACTTAAAATGTCTATAGGAAACGTCTTTAATCTTGCTTGATTTCTTTTCTTCTCTTATCAGTCTTGACTCTGTTGACAAAATTGTCTCTGAATATTGTCTTTTGATATTTTACTCTCGTTTTCCCTACCTTGTACTTGGCTTTTCTTGCAGTTGGGAATCTTTAGTGTGCTCATTAAAGGCTTCTATGTATCATATTTTAATAGGTTCCCATTTTCTGACACATTTTCTGACAGATCCTCACTTCTTTAGACCATTTCTGTTACATTTTCCATTTCTTTCAGCTCTGACAGGAATTTTCTTGTTTTTCATTGCTGAAACTCCTGTTTCAGAAAGTTCAATACATAAAGGAAATAGAAGTCCCATTTGAATATATTTTGAATATATTTTAGACAAGTCTAAACTCATGGGTGGACTTGTAAAGAGTTTATCTGCATGAAGTGAGGTAAAGCCATTTTGCTTGTGCCCTGGTGAAAGGGAGGGAAGGCAGGAGGGAAGCCTGGCTTTGTGTTTTGATTCCCGAGGATCCCATGCAAGAATGAGTCTTATGGAGACAGAGACTCCAGTGGGAAACCGAGAGAGCTGTAATCCGAAGAGGGCCACTATGCGACAGGGTTACAGGTGGCCTTGCTCTGGGGCTGGGGTGACAAATGTGTTCCATTAGGAGCAGGACCTCCTTCCTCTTCTTCAGGGGATTCACTCAAGCTTCTGGAGAAAGGCAGGAGATAGATACAGGGTTGACTTGGCAACTCAAAGATTTGCCTGGTATCAGGAGGCTGCAACCTTGGCATAGAAGCATGGTGGCAAACTAGCCCAAAGGCTTCTTAATAGCAGGAAAGCTCACCTGTGATTTTAAGTTGTTCATGTGTGCTCTTTATATGTTCTGCCTCTGCCTCTACTGGTGACCCTCAGACCTATAGTAATGTCTCTCACCATCACAGATGCTTAGTGGGTTCTTAGTTATTTATTAAGATATAAAGAAAGGAAGGGTGCATTGCACTTCTAGGTCATTGCAGCACAGTATGGAGACTGCATGAGACCAGGTGTCAGAAGCCAGAACTGACCTTGACAACAGAAGTCCTGCTTATGCACTGGAGGGGTTGACCCTCTGCAGAGCATGAATGTATTTAATTTGTATTTAAAATTTCAAGTAGGAGACCTCAGATGACAGCTGGCTGACCCAGAGATCACACTGTTGCTTGGCATTCTGCTGATTGGTGACCTTGCTGATCACTGTCATGGGTTGAATAGTGTCCTTCTCAAATTCCTATGTCCAAGTGCAAACCCTCAGTACCTCAGCATATGACCTTCTTTGGAAACAGGATCATTAAACATGAAATTGTTTAACTTAGTGATACTGGTGAAACCAAGGATGCCCAGGGACTCCAAACCATTAAGGGGAAAAAGCCATATTGCCCGTTCTAATGGTCTGCACATCTCACATGCATAAGGGAGAGCAATTAGACTCGAGTGTTCCAAGATTTTTACTAGTAGATGGGGTGAAAGAGAATAGGCATAGGGGAAAGTAGGATTTCAAATAACAGACTCTCAATCAAACTCTGAAGTTACCCATCCCCTCTTGGGCAAATACCCAACTAGGTAGGGCCTGAGGGGAGAGGCTACTGGACAGAAGCACAGCTGTCACAGTGAGTCCAGGCATATGCCAGCAGGAGGACTGGCCAGGGCTCAAAGAGTGGGGAGAGAAGGAGATACCCCAAGTTCAGAGTATATCATCCAAACTAGATAATCTACCACGAGGTCAAGATGACGGCTGCTATTGTCTCTGAAAAATCCGCTTACCAAAAATTACTGAAGTTGTGAAGAGCAAAAAGCAGAAGCACTGTGTTCTCTGTTCCTTACATGATGGCCACCTCGCTCATCCTCCTGCCAGCAGTTCTCTGCTCAGGAAGTCCAGTTCATGGCATGCAGGGAGTTGTCTTGTAAGGTGTCTGAGTTGTCAGAGACATGGTAGCTGGGGCAGGGAAAGTGATGCCCATACTTGTGGGCCTCCAAAAGTGCCCCTCCCCATGCTGCGAAGGGGCATCCTTTGACATTAGCATGTGGTCATTCTAGAACAGGGTAGTCTCCTACTCCAGTAGGACTGGTGTCCTTATATAAAAGGAACACTTGGACCCAGAAATACTTACAGGAAGAACTCTGTGTCTACAGAGAGATGGCCATCTACAGGCCAAGGAGTGGGGCCTGGAACAGATCCTTCTCACAGTCCTCGGAAGGAAACATCCTTGCCAGACTTCTAGCCTCTGCAATTGTGAAGAAATCAATTTCTGTTGGCTGCTTGGTTTGTGTACTTGATTACAATAGCCACAGCAAATGAATATAATCACTGAGATATGCCTGTTGCCAATCACTTCACATGGTTCTTTTTTATAGGTGGTTTCTAATTTTTCAAAAATTACTCCAAGAAGTGATTTTGAGCTTTATGATCTGCCCACACTCTCTGACTCCAGGCACATGCTGTTTGCTTGAATTTTCATAGAGATGTCTTCTTTGTTATCAAGGTTTCTCATGAATATTTTCTTATGTCATCTTCCCCAATGAACTGAGTGAAAACAAATAGGCAAAACCTAATAAAACTCCATGTTTTTTGGGGGCAATATAAACAGTTGTTGCAATTTTTCACTTTTCATTGAGTAGTATTGGTTGAATGCCAGCATAGACCATCAAGGGAGGTCATACGGATGAACCATAAATGCCACGTAATGAAAACAAAATGTCTAGAGTCTATTCTTTCTCAGACTGGTACAATAACATTTTAAAAGTAACACTAAGTTCAGTGCTTCACTTAATATATACCTCAAGCGAAGCTCGTGTTGGTCTTTTGTTCGTTTTTTTCCTCACCTTGAAGAATATTGAAACCACAGTAGGCAGGCTCGCTTAAAACACTTTTACATCCTGAGCTTACTTTTTATTTTAATGATCTTAAACTTTTATGAAAGCATTTCAGGCATCACAGTAAAAACCAAAAAGCCTTAGGAGGCTATTAATAATTTAGTGTCTCAAGTTCATGTAGGAATGTTAATCCCACTTACCAAGAAGAGTTCATTATGATTCATTATGATTAAGACCTTGTAACTGTAGAAATGTGGAAGTGTGAAAGTGTGCTATTATAGACGCATCGAGCATCAAATCCACAGATACCTACTGAATAGAAGGTGAATGTGACTCCCTGAGGAATTTTCCTTGAAGGTCTTACTTTAAAAGTTAAACGCACATCGAGGCTTTTCAAAAAGGTGGGATGTTATCTAGGTTTCTTTGAGGTAATCTTACTAGATCTGTAATAGCTGCTTTAGCTGTATTTATAATTGAATTAAACAAAAAATGCCATTTTCAAACCATAAATAATACACACATGTATTTTTTTTTAAATGATCATGTGCTTTCAGAGGCTTTGACAGAGGGAAGGGATAGGTATATACGAGGAAGGGAGATGGTCTGGAGAGGTTGAAGCAGACTGTAGGGCTGCCTTGGAAATGGTGCTTTTTGGGGGGAGCAGGGAGATTTTCATTTGTTCAAGCCCCATGTGCCTCTGGGATTCGAGACAAGGTCCTCCTTGCTCTTCATTGTTATTTCTGTTTAACACCCACAGTCTTGCTGAAAATCATGCTTTACTGAAGCAAAGGCCTTTGTTTCTACTGACCTATCTGCTGACTCATTGTTCTGACTCCTCTTTACTCCCACTCATTTATTAATGAGTTTTGTGTCCGCCTGTTAGTGATCTTCTCACCACTACCCCCCCCACCACCACCCCCGCTGCCAGATGCAGGCACCTGACCTATGCTTTACAACTTGGCCCCCGTTTTTTTCTTTCACTTTCTTTTTTCAATGACTTCCTTCTCCACATCTATGTACTCCATGAGTCAGATCCTGGAGCTGAAACCACCCAACATTTTTCAACTTCCAAATCACAAATCTGAGTTCTCTCTGCTGGCTGCTTCCTATCTTTCCAGATTTCATGTGTAATTACTTGTCCTATGATCACACTTCAACGTGTGGACATTAACTCTATTCACCGCCCTGGCCTCTCTCTCCTTCCTTAGCCTAGTTTATATTTACTTTCTTCCATATCTACCTTCCATTAAAAATAACCACGTCACTGATTCAGCAGGTATCTTTTATTTATTTTTATTTTTTTAGATTTATTTATTTTTATTTATTTATTTGTTCGTTTATTTATTTATTTATTTGTTTATACAAGCACTGGGTACAGTCAGAAGCGCAGGAGGGTGAGAGAATTCACCAGAGCCAGAGCGGGGAGCAGAGCAGGCAGAAGGACCGAAGTACACTGCTGAGGGGAGCAGCGGGCTGCAGGAGAGGTCTGCGCGCCATGCGGGACCCTCCTCCAGTGGCCGGGGAGCAGCCGGGGATCGAACCGGCGCTGCAGAGGCTGTGGGCAGCTTCGCAACCCAGCGCTCAACCGCTGCGCCACCGGGGAGGCCCTGATTCAGCAGGTATCTTTTAGTCCTCTCTGCAACATTCACCTCTGTTTTTCTGCTTATGTATCATCTTTGTCTCCTTTATTCTCTTCTAAGATAATCTCATTTTCTTCACCACCAGCATTAGAATTTAATATCTTGACCCCCTTATCTCTGATGTATGGAATAAATATGCACCTTCCCTTACCAATGTATACACTTGGGTATCTGCAGTGACCTCAATTTCAACATTCCTAAGCACATCCTTGGAAGTAGGGCATTTTCTCTTGTGATGAATTCCATCACCAGCCATCCATTCATAGAAAATGCTCAAAACAAAGAACTCATCCTTGATGCCTCTATCTCCTTCATCATTGATGGTCTAATTTCTAATTAGGTCTTATTTTTTGGAAAGATTTATTTATGCATACAAGAACTGGGGTGCAAGCCAGAGGTGTGGGGGTGTGTGTGTGTGAGAGAGGACTCACCAGATAGAATGGGGAGCAGAACAGGCTGTTCTACTGAAAAATATTGCTGAGGGGAGCAGCAAGTAAGGCAGGAGAGGTCTGCTGCTCTCTGGCTGGCCGGGGATCGAACTTGTGCTGCAGGGGCTGGCGATAGCTCGATTGCGCTGTGTTCAATACCTGCACCACCAGGGAGGCCCAGGTCTTATTAATTTCATTTTTTTTTCTTCCATCCTCTGTCTAAGCAACCATCATCTCCCTCTGGAGCTATTACTGTGGTCTCCTAACTATGCCTCTCTACCTACCTTTGTTCCTGTCTAATCTTTTCTCCAAGTTGTACAAAATATGATCTGTTAAAACACATATCTGTTGTTCTTACTTTCCTCCTAAATATCCTGCAATTTGATCTCTATTTCTTTAAGGAAAAAGATTGAATCATTAATATGATTTTCAAGACTTCTCTCATCTGGCACCTCCTTGGCCACCTGTACCACTCGCCCTCTCAGTCCTTAGCTGTAGTCACGGTACTGTTCTTTAACTCCTCATAAGCACCGTGACCCTCTACCCCAAGGGCTTTATACTTTCAGTTGACCTTTGAACCATGCAGGAAGTTAGGGGCGCTGGCCTCCTGGCAGTCAAAAATATAGTGTATAGTGGACTCCACCTCCTGACTTCTAGTCTCTGATAGCAGTTTCCTATCTGCCCATCCATGGACAAATGTGGTTGGTTGAGTCTACGAGCGTGGAACCACAGCCAGAAAAATATCTGGGCACAGTTGAGCCCTCATCGTTCAAATCATGTTGTTCAAAGGTCACCTGCATATTTCTTTTTCTTTGGATATTCTCCTCATGCCTCATTACAGCTGCCTTCACTCTTTCGTAGACCTACAGGCCTTCATTCTCTGCTATGAAAATGTTTCTTCTTACGGAAAACAGATGGTATTAAAAGATTGTGTCTGCTCTCATATATCAAAATCCATGATTTTCCTCCCCCAAAGAGAAACTGTAATAACCTGCAGAATGCCTTGCTCAAAGACATTCTTTTGTTTTAATTTAGAGATTATAGTTGCTTGCCTTTTTATATTATTAGATAAAGTGGGGGAAATTTGTGTTTTAGTGTCCTGGACTCGGTAAGAAATAAAGACTGATTATTCCCATTGGCTGTCAATCTCAACCCTTGGAAAACATAATAAAAAGGCTGAAAACGTCAAAATGCCTTTGCCATTCCTCTCTCTGCATAAGAGCCCACCAGCACTGCACAGCCACAGGCAATTGTAGTGATATCCAAAATCTTAAAGATGTTGGAACAATCACATCTTCAGACCAAAAGCTGGAAGAAGCTGTAAAAGTAGCACCATTTTTATGCTGGGAAAACTGGGTCGCTACATGCAAAAGAATGAAGCTTGACCACTACCTCACACCATACACAAAAATCAACTCAAAATGGATTAAAGAACTAGACATAAGACCTGAAACCATAAAATACATAGAAGGAAATATAGGCGAAACACTACGGGATTTGCACATCAAAGACATCTTTACAGACACATCACCCAAAGCAGTGATAGTGAAGGCAAAGATAAACAGCTGGGACTACATCAAATTAAAGAGCTTCTGCACAGCAAAAGAGACAATAACAAAAACAAAGAGAAACCCCACCAACTGGGAGAACATTTTTGCACCCAACACTAATGATAAAGGACTGATCACAAAAATCTGCAAAGAGCTGATGAGACTCAACAACAACAAAGAAAATAATCCAGTCAAAAAATGGGCAGAAGAGCTAAAAAGAAACTTCTCTGAAGAGGAAATGCGAATGGCCAACAGGCATATGAAAAAATGTTCAACATCACTTGTCATCAGGGAAATGCAAATCAAAACTACCATGAGATACCATCTTACACCAGTGAGAATGGCACATATTAAAAAAACTAGCAACAACAAATGTTGGCGAGGGTGTGGAGAAAAAGGAACTCTTCTGCACTGTTGGTGGGAGTGCAAACTGGTCCAAACACTGTGGAGAGCTGTGTGGAGATTTCTGGACCTACTAAACATAGAGCTTCCATATGATCCAGCAATTCCACTCCTAGGTATTTACCCAAAGGACACAGAAACATCAATTCCAAAGAGCACCTGCACTCCTATGTTTATAGCAGCACTGTTTACAATAGCTAAGCTTTGGAAACAACCCAAATGCCCAAAAATAGATGACTGGATCAAGAAGATGTGGTACATATATACCATGGAATATTACTCAGCATTCAAAAAAGATAAACACATGCAATTTGCAGCAACATGGATGGCGCTGGAAGGGATCATGCTCAGCGAAATAAGCCAAAATGAAAAAGAAAAATACCGGATGGTCTCACTCATAGCAGGAATCTAGAAAACTTAAATAAGGGACCAGGAAAAAGAATAACTATAAGAAAGTGAAAATCAAAATCAACAAAAAACTACGAACCAGAGACACTTTTAGGGGGCGGGGGTGGGAGGGGAGGGATTGGGGTCAGAATGGGGGGGCTGCAATTGTATGGGGAATATAAAAATAAAATTTATTATTAAAAAAAATTAAAAAAAATAAATAAATAAAAGTAGCACCATTTTTGCTTGAGGGGGGGTAAAAAGGGACAGAAAAACCATCTCACTTCCATGAAATTTCCATCACACTATATTTAACACACAAAAATCATGGCAGGCCCAGAAAATACTTGTGCTCGTCCTTTGGTATGGAGGAAATGTCATTTCCTTGAAAAAACCTTTCCTGAGTCTGTAAACCAGATCTGCCATGGCTCCCCTCTTTAGCACATCGCATTGGTAGCTATGAAACTGTGAGGCCATTTGGTTGACATATCTGACTTCTGCACCAGAGTGTTCCTTCCCAGAGAGCAGGAGCCACTTCTGCACGGCTCCCCCTAGGACCCCCTAGGTCTGCAGGGGTTTGACTGATGCTGGAGCTGGATAATTGTTGGTTGAATGAATGCATGAATGAATACATGAGTGAGTGGGTGCAAGAGTAAAAAATGTCATATAGCTATAATTTGTCTACTTAGTAGCCTCAGAAATCGAGAATCATGATCTGAGCATCCTATTAAAATTTTCTGATAGTAACTGATTTATGGTTAAAATTTTTTATTCCATTGTTGGAGAAATTTCCCCAAAGAGAGGAAGTGATATTAAAAGAGAGATCGTTTCTTTCACACTGTGGCTACAAAGTACGGCTATTAAAGCTGCACTTGCTCCTTGGGGCCCTCTCTGTGACATTTGTAAGAAAGACTGAGCTCTTTTCGTGGGTGAATGTTTTTCATGCAGTCCTTTCTGGAATCAATCCCTAATATGGCCTGGAACTGGAGACTGTCTGTGGTCACCATTTGCAAAACCTGCTCGTTCGGATCTTTTTTTCTTGCTCCTTGTGACACACATCCCCTCTCTTCGCAATGACTCACCTTCTCCCAGGTGCTGCTGCTGCTTCACAGCGGGGCCTGGTTATTGCCACCTGGCCTGATTTTGTGCCCTTAATGTTCCTCCTGTGGGTGCTGTTCCCTCTCTGCTCTGCGCATGACAAATGCCTGTTCGGCTGGCCTCCCCTGAAAAATGGGGTTGCCTTCAGCCTGACAGCGGGACTTCTGAACAAGCTGCATTTCAGATGGATGCTGGAGATCTTGCCCTTCCATCTGCTTTAGGGAAGAAAAGGACAAATTCAAATCTGACCTTGAATTCCTAAGTGGCATTTTGGGAGAAAACAAAATGACTGGGTATTTTTGTGGCATATTAACTCTCTCACTAACACCAAATGATTTAATGACAGGAACTGGAACTGATTTAATGACATCTACATCATCCACTCCAGTTTTGCACCGTCATTCCATTTACCCAACACCCAGATTTCTACCTATCCTGAAGAACTGACTTCCGTTCGGTGTAATATGTTGCCTCACCACCTGTGTCTGCCAGCGATTCTCAGCTCCTTTCCATTCAGGAAAACGTCACATTCAACCCCTGAACTTGACGCTCCTATTTTTGTTATTTTTGCACTAGCACTTGGATTTCTCTTTTGGAGATTCTTTTTCTTTTGCTCATGCTGCTTTCATCTGTGCTGGGTAATTTGTTTCCTTGCTGATGTGCCTGGCTGACAGGGCCTCCCCTTCTGTAGGCTCCAAGCTTCCTGCCCTCCGTGGGAAGCTCTTGGCCCCACCCACCGGGAGGACCAGACAGACCTGGTCAGACAGAGCAATGTGAGTTTTATTTTTCTTCTAAGAAACTGGAAACAAAATAAAACTTCCTTTGGGGATGACCTAGTTTTGGATGACCAAGGTTTGAGTGTGAATATACTTGGGGTATTAGGTGTACACTGAAAGGCGTGCATGCCAATATTTCATTTCTCGAACATTCGACACAATATTTCACAGTAGAATCTACAAATTCAGACATCTGGATAAAAATGTTAATTTTTAGGAAGATGTTTAGTTGATCATCTGAGCAGACAGGTAGCATTGTATTTACGATACCGTGGGGTGTGGACACCTGTCTGGCCACCTACAGGTTGAAGGTCTGTCTGTCTGTCTGTCAGAGGCTTTTTTTTTGTTTGACAGAAACTAAGTTTCCTGTTCATTCACTTAAGTCTGATTGGTAAGTAATCAGACTTAAGTCACCTACTATTCCAACTATGGCATTGATTCCATGAATTGTTTATCAAGTTGCTTAGTCACAACTAGGTAAGAACCAGGAACCCACTTTACCTTTCTCTGTTGTAGAATTTTTAATTTGTCATGTGAAAGTAAGCAATTAAACATTTACATTAAACATTAATGTAATTAAACATTAAACCCATTAAACATTTCCACCATATAACTTAATTTTACTCTGGACCATCATTTACAAATGCACAATGACATTTTTCACAAAAATTGGAGATAAGGCTTGGTCTTCCTTTCTTTAAATTCAGGGACAGCTTAATTGTGAAAACCAGGATGAAGGCTGCCCAGAAGCCTTAGTCCATGGTCTGCTAGTTGTAATTAATATTCAACTCTACCTTGAAATGCCTTCTGGTTTGTGTAGCCTAACAGTTTTGGGCATTTCATTTGAATTCAGTGAAGTTAGAGCTACAGAAAAGTCACAAAAATTTTTCTCCTTAATCAATTCAGAAACTGCATATTTTAGATTCTGCTGGAGAATTAATTAAATATTCAGTTATTTTAAAACTGGATCGTTGAAGGAGAAATTGTGATTAAATAACACTTTTGCTATAAGAGACATTCCAAAACTTGGTTCTAGAATAATATAGCACGTAGGAGGAGGTGTCACAAGCAGTCTCTCACCTTTGGGTTTTTGAGTTTCTCCAGATGTCTCCTGTGCTCATTTCCCCCTGGCATTTATATTTGTGTTTGGGAAAAGATGATTTGGTGGAGAAGATCTAGAGAGGTAATCCTCTGGATGACATTGTCAGAGAACGAAGACTTCACAGATGCCACTTCCCATCTCAAGCTGTTCTGTGTGTGCTCTGTGGACACCTTTCTCAATGCCATAGTTTGGATCTGCTAAAAGGATAGAGTTGGGTAAAGGGTGGTAGTTTCTGAGAAGCTGCAGAACCTTAGTAACCTCCTGGACTAGACTAGTGAATTTTTCTGCAAAGAGAATGTAGGTAGAAAGTATGTGTACACAAAAATACTTAGACTTTTCCCATTTTATTTGACATCATATATATATTATTTTTTCTGTGTAATCCATTAAGAAATGTTGTCTGTGTATTTCAACCCAACACTTTGGTTTAAAATGCATAACTTTAGGGCCTCCCCGGTGGCGCAGCGGTTGGGCGCTGGGTTGCGAAGCTGCCCGCAGCCTCTGCAGTGTCGGTTCGATCCCCGGCTGCTCCCCGGCCACTGGAGGAGGGTCCCACATGGCGCGCAGACCTCTCCTGCCGCCCGCTGCTCCTCTCAGCAGTGTACTTTGGTCCTTCTGCCTGTTCTGTTCCCCGCTCTGGCTTTGGTGAATTCTCTCACCTTCCCGCGCTTCTGACTGTACCCAGTGCTTGTATAAATAAATAAATAAATCTTTAAAAAAAAAAGATAAAAAAAAAATAAAATGCATAACTTTAATACAGGAGACTAAGTGTGTACCCATTGATGTATTTATTGAGCACTCTTATTTACTAAGTATGCAGAATTAAGAAAATCCTGTATTTGATTTCATTGGCTTATCTTACCTAAATATTTGCTTTTACCTTAAAACGTACTATTTTTTTTAAAGATTTATTTATTTATTTTATTTTATACAAGCACTGGGTACAGTCAGAAGTGCGGGAGGGTGAGAGAATTCACCAGAGCCAGAGCGGGGAGCAGAGCAGGCAGAAGGACCGAAGTACACTGCTGAGGGGAGCAGCGGGCGGCAGGAGAGGTCTGCGCGCCATGTGGGACCCTCCTCTGGTGGGCGGGGAGCAGCTGGGGATCGAACCGGCACTGCAGAGGCTGCTGGCAGCTTCCAACCCAGCGCTCAACCGCTGCGCCACCGGGGAGGCCCCTTAAAACGTACTATTGACCTGTTCTTTGGCATCAAGAGTGACTTGGATTGTAGGGTATTTATTCTATGTCACACTCTGGAACTTACTGCTTTAAATACTTTATTTCACCCTTACAATCTTCTAATATTCATTTTACAACTGTGCAAACATGTTTGGCCTCATCAGGGTTCCCTATAATTCCTATAACTACTATAATGAGAAGCAAGTGCTTTGAACTTGACCTAGTGCCTGCAACCTCAGATTGGCATGAGCTAGAAGTAGATGGAATCCTATGGAGCGACCGCTACTCTGCCTGGCCCACAGGGGTGATGAAGGTAATTCATCCCAGTAGGAGGGACACTCTGAACAGCACGTATTTTCGCTCTACTAAGTCTAGAACAGAGAATGGCTGATGCAAGATTTTATACCTGTCATGATAATGGTTTGCTGATGAGTGGGTTCCCAGTAATCACGAATTTACTGAACACCTTATACATAGTATCTCATACAGCTTTGCTTGTGATCAAGGACTCGCTTTATAGTGAATTAACAACAGCAGTTGATTCATCATCATGTTGATCTTTACATGAGCTCCATCATCCAGGGGCAGCTGGCTTTCTGGAAAGACTTACTGAGTATATACTCATGGTGCCAGCTGGGATATAACATTTGCAAGATGCTCTATGCGGGCATTCAACTATTTGATTTTGGAACAGTTGATGGTGCCTTTGCTAGTTAGAATACATGGATCTTGGAACTAATAAATGTAAATAATTATACCTAATGACCAATTCAGAATTTTTGGTCTATTGATCAGCACCTCAGGTGCTCCAGAGATAAATGTGTCTACTTGAAAACATAATAATTGTTTCACTGAACTAGAAACTGAGATCACTGCCTGATCATTTAGATCTCCTTGTATCATTGGAATAGGGGGCTTTGACATTTGGCGTTGGCTGTGGTGGTTGACTCTGGGTATCAAGGTGAAAGTGGACTGCTGCTATGACATTGAGGTGATGTTTTGGGGAGTTCTACTATAGCCAGAGGTAAAATTGAGTGGAGAGCTAGTGTGGGATCCCTGGCTCTCCTATTCTCAGGGCTTCTGTCTTGGTACGCAGAGTTCATGCTGGTCAACTAGGCATAGTCAGGCAGGAGGCCTCTCACCAAGGACAAAAGTCCTGACCTGAGGAACATTCTGGGAAGCTGGTATCTGCTGAAAACAGCAGGCAGATATTAGAATATCCCTTGGCCAGCAGGAACAATGGAGCAGTGCCCCCCGTCACTCCACCCTGGCTTACATCCCTGATAATGTGTCCCCCATGCATGCACACTGCATATGTACTTCCCCACCTTTATAATTGATGCTAATAAATCCGAGACAGCCTTTGGGTGGGGGCTGCACCTTACTTCTGGTGTAGTCCCTCTAGGCCTCTCATTGCTCCAAACCCACTTGGATTTTGAGTCATCTTTCCTCATCCTGCTCTGCTCCCAAGGCTGCCATTCTGTTAGGGGGGAAGCTAATGCAGTTCTGTCCAGGCAGGTCTGGACTGGGATCCAGAGGAGATGCCTCAGGAACAACGATCGGGGCGACCTGACCAGGAAAAGAGCCTTGTGCAGCCAATGGGATGCGGAAGAAGAAATGACCAATTGTAGATACAGTCAGCACACATTTCCTTCCTACCTGCCTTTCCTTGTTTGCTGTGAAATAGACATGTAGCAACCCTTGTTCTCTGAACCCAGAACCTGGGTTAGAATTGGGTAAACAAAATTAGCATATCTGCTAATCACCATTTTCTTTTCTCTTCCTTTCCAACAATGCAGGGGTAGAGCTATTCATGTTACAACTTTTCCTTACTTTCTGGATGTTAAGATGGGATTCTGGTGGAGCTGGAGGGGTTAACATCCTTCAGAGAGCCTGTGTTCAAGTTGGCACAAGACCTAACATCTTGTTTTCCTTTGGGGAGAGGGTTTGTGAATTTTTTTAAAATATTTATTTATTTATACATATAAGAACTGAGGTGCAGGCCAGAGGTGTGGGGGTGATGAGAGGATTCACCAGAGACAGAGTGGGGAACAGAACAGGCAGACTGGCGAAACACACTGCTGAGGTGAGCAATGGGCGAGCCAGGAGAGGTCTGCTGAGCCATGTCGGTAGCTCCCTGGCCGGGGATCGAACTCGGCTGCAGTGGCTATGGATGGCTTCATAGTGCTGAGACTTAACCCCTTGAGCCACCAAGGAGGCCCCAGGTTTGTGAATTTTTGACTGTATAAAGGCAGTTGCACTTGCTTGGTAGGACCTTTTTGGGGAAATTTAACTAGGGGAAGAAGAATGTGAGCAAGGTTGGACAGATAAATAGATGAACTGGAAGAGATATATGTTCTTTTTCTGGATTCCCAGCATTTAAGCCTGCCATCTGATTTTGAGGAAATTTTTTTAAAGGTTTTTATTTGTTTATTTACACTAGAACCGGGGTACAGGCCAGATTTGCGGGAGGGTGAGAGGATTCACCAGAGACAGAGTGGGGAGCAGAACAGGCAGACTGACTGAAATACACTGCTGAGGGGAGCAGCAGGCGAGTCAGGAGAGGTCTGCTGCGCCATGTGAGACCCTCGCCGGCCGGGATCGAATCTGCACTGCAGAGGCTGCGGACAGCTTCACAGCGCTGCACTCAACCGCCTGCACCACCAGGGGGGAGGCCCTGATTTTGAGGAATTTGCTATGTGTATCTCCATGGTGGGCTGAGTCCTGCCTTCCATGAGAAGATGAAGATCAGGTGTTTCCACTCCCTCCTCTGGCAGCGATGCTATCTATAGTCATGTGACGCAGTCCTGGCAAGTTTTAATCTTCACATGTTCCCGGTGGCAAGTTTTAATCAGCACTGAGGGGGACACAATGCAGAAATCTCACAATGACTAGGCCCAGAGGACTGGAAGCAGTGTCAACGGTCCCTGGCAGCAGAGGCTGGCGCTGCCCAGCAGCAGTGACAGTTTCTGTGGCATAACCTTGCTGACGGCTTGGAGTGACCCAACTCCCTTAATTCCCATCCACTTACTCATCTTGCTCTGCTGTTGATTCTAGCTCCCTAGTACCTTCCAAATAAATTCCTTTTTCGTATAAGTTTTCCACTGCAACTCTTGCAACCAATGAAACTGACTGCTAGAGGTATATACTGATACCCCATCTCCAGCTGAGAATTTGGGTCATTGAAAATTATCTTAATTGGCTAGGATCAGAGCTAAAATTTGTGTTTTTTTAAAATTATTTTATTTTATATATTTTTTTACATCATTTTTTATTTTTTGGTACAATGTATGCATTTTCATCTCGATTATAAGTCCCCATGAAATCCCCACCACCCATTCACCTGTGAACTATCACCATGGTCCCTTGTGCTCTTCACACTGCTCTTTTGATCCTATTCTCTTGTACCCCCTGCAGAATGTCTCTGGTTTATAGTTGCCCGTTGATTGTGATTTTTACTTTATTATAATTTTTTTCCCTGATCCCTTATTTGGATCCTCTACATTCCTCCTATAAGTGAAACTATGTGATATTTTTCTTTTTCTTTCTGCTTATTTCGCTAAGCATAATCCCTTCCAGCTCCATCCATGTTGCTGTGAATGGCATGAGGTTATCTTTTTTGATTGCTGAATAATATTCCATTGTATATACAGACCACATCTTCTTGATCCAGTCATCTATTTTTGGGCATTTGGGTTATTCCATAGCTAAGCTATTGTAAATAGTGCTGCAATAAACAAAGGGGTGCAGGTGTCCTTATGGATGAACGTTTTTGTGTCCTTTGGGTAGAATACCTAGAAGTGGAGAACCCATGTTTGCTTAATGCCAAACTAATGTTCTAAGCCATTACCCTGTTGTTTTAAAACAGAATATGCTACAAAGATTAGCTTACTATAGTTTTTAGAGAATGACTTCTTAGTTTAAGAACACAAACTTAAGGACACCCACAAAAATGGGTGATCGGTTGCCACCCACTGTTGGGACTACAGGTAGGAAATATCAGGTCATGCTAATGAACTAAGAGGTGCCTTGTGTTCTCGATTTCAACACGAAACCGTCAGGGAAGTCTGTGGCTTGGCTAGTCCGTCACCATCTTTCCAAAGTGTCTAGACCTGTGGGGCGCCTCCCACTTTTCCCTTTTGCCAATGGCTGCCTCTTGCCCACACATTCTGCCTTTTTCCTCACTCCCTCTAAAACTGGCTTCCCTGTTGATTCTGACCATAGACTTTTCCTTCCCTGAGCAGAACTTTAGATAATTATTTTCTCCAAAAAAATAGAATCCTATTCTTTTCTGAAGGGCTTTTCCAATCCAAAGGGTCGGAAAATGCTCTCTGTATTTGTAATGAAGCCTGACCTTTTAAAGTCTCCCGGGAAGATGGCTCATGGCTGCCCCTGGGGAGATGTTTCTCACTCTGGCAGCTCTTTTCATCACAGACATTAAGTTTAAATTTCCGTCCTTAATTTCACCCCAATTTATCCCTTCTATTCAACCCAGTAATGACTCTGAATGTTGTTTACACTCTGTGGACATTTTCCAATGAGAGTCACGTCTCTTCTAGGTCGCGACTCTGCAGAGCAGGGCATTTGAGAATCCTTTAATCATTTCTTTTCACATGTCAGTCCCTTTGCCCTCTGAGTCAGATTTGTGCTCTCCTCTTAATGTCCCTCCATTTTAGTCCAATTGGAAATATGATTAGCATGTAGATTTTGCCTGCTTCTGGGAAGGATTTTAAAGAGGAGCTACGATTTTTGGAAGACCCATGTTCTAACCCACAAAATGCCACTATTCCTTGAACCAGTAGCCTTCTTCAAAATCCCTTTATGCCACATTTGCTCCTAATAATAGGAAGTTAATGGCAAGAGTTTGATACAGAATTTGGATAGAGTTTGTATTTTGGGCAGCTCTCTCCCTGAGGCTGTGAATCTCAAGTGTTAAAGCAGAACCACAGTTTTCAGTTATCTTATTGTGCTCAACTTCAGCAGTGTTACTTATCTGAAAATTGATTGTAGAATGCTTTAAATGTATTTGCAGTGGCTTATTGCTTTTTTAATAACCATCACTCTTTTGTAACAGGTATCTCTCTTGCCAGGGATAGTGCCTGTGATCTTGAACTCCAATCTCCTTGGGGATCTAATGTTAATTTTTGCAGCTGTCTTGTTATCCAGTACTGTCTTCATTTTGCCTTAAGGCAGTCACACAGGAGTATTTATCAAGCACTGCACAGTTAATCTGTCTATAATGATTGGGCCCAGGCTATTTAATTACTAGATTGATAGAAATTGGCAATTGGGAGAATGGTCTTCCCATTTTGATGGCTGATAAAGCTCACACATATCCTGCCAAGCTGGAAAAATTCAGCGAGTTGTTTAATACACATATACTATTTCTTTTCCCCTCACCAATATCCCTTATGGTCCTTTAAGTTCCCTCTTCCTTTTTAAGCAGAAACTTCACTGCATTTATTAGTATCAACTAGTATTGTAGCTATTTTGCTTCACCAAGTTATATACAATGTAAATGCTGAATATTTATCTTTGTCATTCTGATTTGTTTTACTATATATAATTCCCTGAATTCTTTCATTTTTGCTGTAAATGACAACATTTCATCTTTCTTTAGGGCTGAATAGTATTCCATCTTGTGGATATACCACATCTTCTTGACCTAATCCTCTCTCAGTGGGCACTTTGGTTGTTTCTTTGTCTTAATTATTGTAAATAACACTGCAATGCACATTGTAAAACATATAGGATTTTTTGAGTTAATGGTTTCCTGATCTTTAGATAGATGCCCCAAAGTGGGATTACTGGGGCAAAATGGTATTTCCATTTTTAGTTTTTGAAAATAAATACATATCACTTTCGCATGGCTGCACCAGTTTACATTCCTACCAATAGGTTTTTATTTCTCCTAATCCTCTCCAGCACTTGTTATTGGGGTTCTTTTTACTATGGGGTTTTCCTTATAGTCTTGCCCTGCATCTCTCCTATTAGAAGCAATGATAAACGTGTCTTCTATGTGTTTTTTGGTCTTCTGGATAGCCCCTTTGGTGAATTGTTCATATCTGTTATCCATTTATTAATTGGGTTGATTTTTTAAATTGTCAAATTATGTCAGTTTTTAATATATCTTGGATATTAGCCCTTGTCCATTGTGTAATGTGTAAATATTTTCTCCCATTCAGTGGGATGTCTTTTTAATTTACTTATGTTTTCTTTCACTGTGTAAAGCTTTTTAATTTGAGGCAATCCAAGTTATTCTTGCTTTTATTTCCCTTGCTAAAGGAGATGAGTCTCTATGAACATCTTTTATTATTGATGTCTTAAAATATATCACCAGTAATTTCTTCTGTGTATTTTATTGTTGCAGGTGTTATATCTAAGTCTTGGATCTGCTTAGTATTTATTTTGATGTATGAAATTAGATAATGATCCAACTTCATTCTTTTATATGTGGCCATCCAATTTTCCTAGCACTATTTGTTAAAGGGAGTCTTTTTTCTCCATTATATGTTTGTGGCAACTTTATCATGAATTAAGTATTGATATATCAATATATATATATTTATTTCCTGGATTTCAATTCTATTCCATTGAGCCATGTGTTTATTGTTTTAATTACTGCTGCTTTATTGTATAAAGAGAGGTAATGTAGTGCTTCCATTTCTCTC
The DNA here is from genome assembly GCF_014898055.3 of Talpa occidentalis. NCBI lineage: Eukaryota > Metazoa > Chordata > Mammalia > Eulipotyphla > Talpidae > Talpa > Talpa occidentalis. The sequence continues at coordinate 136,634,664 of NW_023604295.1, read as the reverse complement.
CTTTTCCCTTTGGGGTTGCTTTTGCTATATGAAGTCTTTTTTGCTATATAAAGTCTTTTTTTAATAATTTTTATTCATTTATTTGAAGAATATTATCAGTGTTATGATGAGAATGTGTTAATTTGTATATTGCTTTGGTAGTCATTTGGACCATATTCTTCCTATCCATGAGCATAGAATACCTTTTTATCTCCTTATATCATGAAGGAAATCTTTTAATAATCTCTTACAGTTTTTGTTGTATTAAGTACTTCACCTCCTTGTTTAATTCCTAGGGTTCTGACTTTTTGAAGTGATTATGAATAGAATTATTTTCTTAGTTTCTTTTTCATCTCATTCATTGTTTGTATATAAAAATATGCAACTAATTTTTGTATATTGATTTTGTAACCATACATTTTATTCATTTTTGTTTCTAATAGCTTTTGGCAGAGTCTCTAAGGTTTTCTAAATATAGTGTCATATCATCTCTGAAGAATGATTGTTTCACTTCCTGTTTTCTAACCTGGATTTCTTTAATTTCCTACTGTTTGAATATTCTAGCTAAAATATCTAATATTAAATTAAACAGAAGTGACAGTGGGCATTCTTGTCTTGTTCCTGAACATAGAGGGAAAACTTTCAGTTTTTCACCATTAAGTATTATATTGGCTACAGGTTTGTGACACGACATTTATTATGTTAATGTAGGTTCTTTCTATTTCCATCTTGTTTTAGAGTGTTTGTCACAAATGGATGCTGAATCTTATCAAATGCTTTCTCTGCATGTATTGATATCATCACATGATTTTTATCCTTTTTTTAGTTGATAGTACATTTATTGATTGATGTATATTAAACCATCCTTGCAACCCTGTGATAAATCTCACTTTATCATGTTATATACTTCTTGTAATATATTGTTTACTTTGAAGAGTTTTGTTTTAATATTCATCAGGGATATTGGTCTATAGTTTTATTGTGTTATCTTTCTCTGGTTGCAGTATTAAGGTAATATTGGCATTGTAACCTATTCTCTCTTCTTGAATTTTCAGAAATAATTTGAGCACGACTGGTGTAAGTTCTTCTTAAAAAGCTGATATTATTTACTTATAAAGTTGTCTGACCCTGGACTTTTATTTTGGGGGAGATTTATGATTACTATTTCAATCCATGATTATGATTAGCTTATTAAACTTTTTTTCTTTCTGGCTTAATCTTAGTAAACTATATTTTTCTAAAAATTTGGCGTTTTCTTTAAGGCTATTGAACTTATCAGCATATACTTGTTAATAGCAATCTCTTACCATCTGTATACAATGTCTTTTTAAAGAGAAATTCGTAGCCAGTGAATGAATAATGGAAGTGTGCTTAGTATTAGTAGATCAATGGCCATTGAATTAACTAATATTTGCTAATTAAGAGTTTGAATTCATCTTTATCAAAAGTGTTGGCATGAGTAGACAAAACTTAATCCTTTACTGGTTGGCTTTTTTATAATCACTTTGCAACAGAATGAACAATTTCATACTTCAGTAGGTTGTGCACTGCTTTCTCAGGACCTTCCTGAGAGGGAAATATTTATCTCATTTCTAATCCTCTCTACTCTACCATCAGAATTCAGAGTTCCTAAGGTGATGGAAAGGCTGGTGAATGAATTCATGAGGAACTCCCTAAAGCATCTGTTTTTAGCCTGTGCTGTTGTGACATTGATGGATAGCCATCACGTGCTGATGTTTCCCCATTGCCAGAACTTGGATTATTCTCAGATTTCAGACTGTCACTGTTCCTTTTCTCATGCTGTTGAGAAAGTATAGCAGGACACAAATGAGTGAGAACGATGTTATTTTAGGGAAAATTCAAATTTCTTTAACTCCATAAAAATGTTATAAACGTTAGTGCTTTACCAATTATTACTAAGTTAATTGTGACAATAACTGATCAAAATACATCCACAGAGACAGGAAGGAACTGAGAAATCCTGCCCTCTGTGTTTTCTTGTCAGGATTCAAAGATGAAACAGCACTCTTCTATCAGCTTACTGGACAGAAGGGAATATTCTGGAAAAGGAAGGAGAGAAGATGCTTTCTAGTCCCCAGGATGTGCATTCCTAGTTTCCTTCCTTTACTGAAAATAACTGTTTTTTTTTTTTTTTTTTTTTTACTTAATAAAAGTTAAAGGCTTCAAAAGTACTCAATATCTTCTTTCCTTTTCTTTTTTATTGTATTTTCTGAGAAAGCGTCAGCCATCTATTAAAAACAAAAGTAAAGGAGAGTAAGATTACTATTAAGAATGGTTTTCCTTTAAATGTGACCACTGACTGTGGTTTTGTAATCCTATAAGCAGATTTTCAGCCTGCTGGCAAGATTTACAGAGCATTCGCCTGGGATTTCTGTGAATTTGATTATATAAACAGCTTCATAGAAGAAAGCTTTGCCATAAAGCATTATTATAAGTTTGTTTTAATGTGTGTGATCAGTGACTATTCTTCAGGAAGTTAATAAATGTTCAATGAATAAATAAATCAATAACTGATAGAACTCTCCCACTGCCCGTCACTTGTAGTACCTATAATTCATTATCTCATTTCTGTATGGTGCGTAGATAATATTACCTTGTTTTGCTATCGCCAATGTTATCTCAGCCCTCCAAATGAGAGAAAACACTTTCTGTGTTCTCCAGATTAAATACTGATAGCTTATGAATCCTTTTTTTTACATTATTATTACTATAAAATCACAGAATTTTCTGTTTGTAAAGGACATTAGATTGCAGTGCTGTTTAAGAATGAAAATCCTGGGGCCTCCCTGGTGGTGGCGGGGTTAAAGGCAGTGCTATCAAGCTGTCTCCAGCCATTGTAGCACGATTTGATTCCAGGCCAGGGAGCTGGCCCACAGGGTGCCGCAGACCTCTTCTGACACACCCACTGCTCCACTCAGCAGTGTATTTCAGTGGATCTGCCTGTTCTGCTTCCCACTCTGTCTCTGGTGAATCCTCTCACACCCCACATCTCTGGCTTGCACACCAGTTCTTGTATGCATAAATAAGTAAATCTTTTTTAAAAAAAGAATGAAAATCCTGAATTTTAGATATTAGGTCATTTACACATGGTTATGCAGCTAATTAGTAGCAAAGTTTAACATCAATAAAATTAGAGTTGGTGACCTGAGAATTGGAAACCAGAACAAATAACTTCCCGATGTGTGTGGCAACAAAGTAAGCCTTGTTCCTCTTGTGGAAATTGAAAAAAAATAATCATTGCTGGTCAAATGCATTGTGCCTTGAAGAAATTTAGGAACATGAATTCACATCAGGGCAAAACAGTTAATATCAGGAAAGTAATTACTGCATCCAATGCTTTGGATTGTTTTCTATTTGTATGATTCAGCAGCACAAGCAAAAGTGAAGTAGAGTTTGTAGGTCAACAACAGTCAGTAAGCCTTCTTGTTCCTTCCAAAGCCCTTTTTATTGTTGCTACAGTCCAGTGTTTGCCTTAGACCTGCTCCTTTCTCAGTTTCGTGCATATCTTGTTGCTTAATTAGGTTCTACTACTCTGGAAAGCTTTCAAATCACAGATTCCTGCTTACACATGGATAAATGTGAAGTTGCTGGGTAAACATACTTACCACGGCTTCCACTCTTTCCTGCCTTCCCTGAGCTCCTTTGGAAAGTGCCTGCTCATTAACAGTGAAGGGGCCGAGCAACATGGGTGGAGCTAGAAGGGATCATGCTCAGCGAAATAAGTCAGAAAGAAAAGGAAAAATACCGGATGGTCTCACTCATAGCAGGAATTTAGAAATAAATAAGGGACCTAAATAAGGGACCAGGAAAAAGACTAATTAATACAAAGTAAAAATCAAAATCAACAAGCAACTATAAACCAGAGACACACTATGGGGGGCGGAAGGGGAGAGGAAGGACTAGGGTCAAAATAAGGGGGGGTGCAATTGTATGGGGAATATAAACAAAATGATAATGCATACATTGTGCAAAAATGAAAAATGATGTAAGAATTATATAAAATAAAATATTAATTTAAAAAAAGAAACAATAGTGAAGGGGCCGAAATGATGATATGATGGGACACTTTTGTCTTAGCGTTACCGAAGGTGAATGTGGGTCTACTACTCCTAGGCAGCCTATTCGACCGCTCCATAATGCCGGGTGCTGCTGAAGAGCAAGATCCTGGCCCTTTTATTGACACATGTAATTGGTTTTTAGGAGATTAGGGAGATTAAGGAAAGGGGAAGGGTGTAGAAGATTAGGGATTGTGAGTCTGCCCTCCAGGCACTTCTTATCTACTTGATGCTACACCCTAATCCCCAGCCAAGGTTCTAATCTTATCAACAAGGCCCTCCACTGATCAGCTTCTGGGGTCCCTTGTCATACATCAGTCCTCGGCCCCCCGGGCATTCCTGGTCATACCTCGTGAGGTATAAATTGGGAGTATGTTATGCATGGGTCCTCAGCCCCCTGGGCATTCCGGACATACCTCCTGATGCACATGTTATGCATGGGTCCTCAGCCCTCTGGGCGTTCTGGACATACCTTGTGATCCAGCTTTGTACTCTTATTTGATCTGAAGGGCTTAAGGGTTTGGGCTCCTGTGCCTAACTGGCCGGGCCACTTTGACCTTGTTTAGGTGACAAAATGGCCGTCGAATAGGCTGCCCAGGAGTAGCAGACCCACAGGTGAAGCCATTAAAATGAATATTTCCCGCTTCTGTCAATAAGTGGGAGCACTTTATATCATTTTTCTACTTATCAGATTGCAGGAATCTACTTATCAGATTCCTCTGACATCTATTTTGAAAGTGGCAAAAATTTCAGCACGAGCTGGAACAGAGGAGGGTCGTTCTTTTGTGATCTGTGCTTCTTGCAGGGAGGACACCACAGTGGGAGAATCAAGCAAGTCCCACTGTCAAGGTAAATGTAGACTGGGGTTTGTGCTACTCTTTAGAGACTTAAGTTTTTCTGCTCACTGCCTGATGGGGTACATTTTTGATTGTGCCACATTTTTTTTTTTTTTTTTGGAATAGCAATTATAAAACAACTCACCACATCAATCAAAATATCCAGATAAGGTATATAGGAATATTACTTATGCTTTAGTGTGCGGACTTCCATTATAATATTTTTCTCCCTCTCTCAGTCTCTCTCTCTCTCACACACTTTCTCTGAATCTTTCTTTCTGTTCTCCATTTTCAAGATTGAGTTAATAGGAACCAATGAGAGTAGCAAGGGGAAGTACACATTTTTCCTGCCATGTCTGTTCATCTGTCTGTCCATTCATCTGTCCATCCATCCATCCAACAAAAAATTTAAGCACCTAATAAATACACATTTTAGATAACGGATTTCTGATTCTGCAGCCCTGTCTTTGAAGTAGCATTTAGGAGGTTTCATTTATTTTTTGTTTATTTGTTTGTTTGGTTTGGTTTATTTAGTAGCTTTGGTTATAAATAAGATGATTTATTGTCTCTTGGTTTTGCTGGGGGTGTGATACATATATAGCAATATAGCATGTCAGGAACAAACCCTGTAGCAAATAGCTTCATTTCAAAGCAGCCTTTTCCCTACTTTATTTGTCTCAGAATGCAGTAAAATTGCACAAACACAGCTCATCCCACATCTTGAAGCTGGGGCATATTTTCAGGAATGTCTATCAGGCATGACTACCACAGTTTGATAGAGGAATCACCTCTGGTTCAGTGCAATGCCAAGGAAGTAAATTAGCAATAAAAACCTAATGTCTTCTTTACTATTTTGTGGTATTGCTAAATTCCCTGACAGCAGCCTCCTTCCCAAATCCTCATTCATCAAGCACAACACAACTCTGTTGGCAATCTCCATAAAGAAAACTGCAAAATAGCAATATTAATATTGTGGGAGGTATTTAGTAATTCAATTGCTTTGTAAGTTCTATTTTTCTTTTTCTTTCATTTTTAAATTAAGTATATACAATTGCATATCAAAACAGAGTAGAGGCTATATTGCCTTTGTAAAGCACCTTCTTCATAACATTTTCATTTAAATACTCTAAATTTAGTTGGTTATTTTCATGCTATTTTGAGACCCTGATTTGATGAATGAAGATTTCAGGGCATTTTCAAGCAATGAGTAGCCTAGATATTAGAATTTACTTATAATCACACATGAAATATTTTATTTTAGATAAAATTTCATGCTAATGTTAGCAAAATATAACAAATAACTATTTGATTTTGATGATCATCCTAGTAAGAGAATTTAAGTACTCAAATTCAGAATTACTTTATGAACCTTGAAGGGGATCAGGATATAAGACCCCAAAATATACCAGTTTGGCATAAGAATTATTTTAAGCTAAAGTATCTGAGTACCTAAGATCATTTACCTGCCTAAAAACCAAAGCTCTGGAAGGAAATCAGAATTCTATTATCACAAATGCCTATGCCTGGAAGAATTCAAATCTCTTGCAGATAAGAAGACTGCACTACACCCAGATAGATGTTGTCACCAAACATCTCCCATCTCTCCTCACAAGGGCTCATTTATATTTCAAAAAAGTCATTGTTTTTCCATAAATGCTCTTTTTCCCACTTCCCTATCTAAGAAGCCATTTGCTTTCCCAAAGTCCCCTCTGCTACTGTCCATCTCCTAGTCAAATGATCTAGAGTCCCAAATTCTTCCTGCCTCTGACTCACAAATCTTTGTAATTGTTGTCCATAAGTTCCTAATTAAATCTTTTTTCACTTGCTGATCTGTTGTCTATCAGTTTAATTTATAGCCTTCTCCCCCAAACAATCTTAAGATTGTAGAGAAAAAGATCTTACCTTCCCAGTTACCCCTAAACGTTGATGATGCAGCTTCAGTCATCATGTTTCATCATATCCACGAATCTTTTGTTAGTGTCTTTAAGAAGAGGATGACCCTCTGTCCTAGCTTCCCCAGTTTGCATCTCTTGTCTTCCCCCATAGTTATTAATAACGCTCCATTTCACTCAAAAATGAGCTGGTTTGTATAATAAGTTATGTGGTCACCATCTCTAAGAATTACCTTGCTCACATAGAAGCTGCTGGAACAAAGACTTTCATTAAATATTAACATGCTTCATTTACATTTTGTTGCAAGACACAAGACAACTGCATGTATATTATCAGATGTCATCATTACTACGATCCTTCAAGGATGATTTAGAGATGTTCAGGACTCTCCCAGTCTCAAATGGGAAGGAGGGCTGTTGCCAGGGCAAGAATGTAATATTTTGACCGCTAACCAGAAACTTTTTCTTAGCTATTCGTTACTTTTGGCCTGCCACTCCCGGTGGTACTCAACCAACATTTATTGAATTACAGTTGGAGAGAGTATTGTGTGCTCAGGGAAGGAGACCAATCTGCTGACATTGTCGGAAACCCTTTGTCTACTTCCAAAGACGAGACACAACAGGGATGATGTGAAGAGGAAGGTGGGGGATTTTGTTGTTGCAACATTTTTCTTTACCCCCACAAGAGCGATACTCTCACTTCTTCAAACTATCAAAGGAAGGAGGCTGATCTGATGGTTTAACTTCTTTCTTGGAGGAAGCATGCTGAGAGGTGCTAGGAATAGAGGAGGGAGTTAAAATAATGTGAGGGCCCCCCTGGTGGCACAAGGGGTTAAACACCACACTATGAAGCTATCCGCAGCCTCTGCAGCACGAGTTCAATCCCTGGCCCACCAGAGAGCTACCCACATGGCGCAGCAGACCTCTCCTGACTCACCCGCTGCTCCCCTCAGCAGTGTACTTCAGTCATTCTGCCTGTTCCGTTCCCCACTCTGTCTCTGGTGCATCCTCTTACCCTCCCGCATCGCTGGCCTGTACCCCAGCTCTTGTATGCATAAATAAATAAATCTTAAAAAAAAAAAAAAGAAATGCGAGGAAAAGAACGCTCTCTGGCAGGCCCTTGCCAATATCTTTGCCAAGTGGCTCAGCTCTTGTAGCAGAGTGCAAAGTGTTTTGCTGGCATCAGGGCTGGGGGGAGATTCATCAGCATCTTTAGAAGCTGCCACCAAAGCTACAGTTCATTTTTCCCCTTAGCCTTTCTCCCTGGCCATTTTAAACCATCACTGCCTTCACCCCACAGGCGGTGTTCTGGCAGCCCACTGATGTCTGAGGAATGTAGAAACAAGGTCATTAGCTTTCCCCCAGTTAAGTCCTGGCTGTCATTCACAATAAAAGAACCTCAACTCCATGTCCTTTCTCAAGCAGAGGCATTTATTATCCAGATGAATTGCCCCAGAGATTGTTTTATTTTAAACATTTCAGTGACTCTGCATAGTTATTTAATTCTTGTTTGAGCTCCCGTCCTTTATAAATCTTTGTCTGCCAACGGAAAGCCATTTTGGAGGATGTGAATGTGCCGGAATGTGCCTGACCCGCTCCCTTCACTAGCAGGTGGATATTAATGAGAAGTGGCTCCTTTGCTTCCAGAGCAGCGTTTCTTTTGTGAGATTATTTCTTTGACATCTCAGACACTCCTACACTTCCCTGCTGCTTCCTCCAGGACGTTAGAAAAATTACTTCAAGGAAAGGAAAGCATGGATCATTCAGTCTCACCCCCTGCCACTGACCCCTCCTGTGCTAGGACAGGGGAGCCCTGATGAGGGCCCCCTTTCTTGGGTTCGTACCAGCTTTATAAGAATGGAAAGTGTTGATGATTAAAGTTTATCCTTTTGATTTGAAATGCATTGTCTAGATTTTGGCCCGAGGATGCTTTATTGTACTCACTGCCCTTTTGTTCTCTATCGAATCTGCACACACATGGCTAGGATTATTGGCACATGTCCACATCAGACATTCCATAAGGAGCAATTTGCTGGGTGGTAGAAATTTGAATGGTAACATCGCTAAAGTGAAGCCCTTCCCTCATACACCCACTGTTGTGTGTCCTGAGTATACACACACACACACGCACACAAAATCAGAAAGATATTTGAAAACAAAGTGATTTGAAGGTTTTATATCGTGTACCATTAGAGACTGAAACTAAATAAACTAAAAAAAAAAAAATCCTCAATTAACTCTTATTTTTGAAGAGGGAGGACATGGGAGAAATAAGCTTTAAATAACATCTTAGTGTTTATTTTCAATGAAAAGAATATTACAAATCGGAGAGAACTGTGGTTCCATCATGGCAGAAATACTGAGCATTTCTTTACTTTCTGTAGCTTTTTCTAATGAGGTAACTGGACTGAGTTGAACATAGTGAGATATTGTTACACTTAAAAGACTTTTAATTAAACTTGCAGCATTTTTCAAAGATGAGAAGAACCAGGGCTCCTTCATACCTGCATGATGTATTCAAAATAAGTTTGGTCAATTATTTGTCACCCAAAACTTTTTTTTTCTCAAGGTAGAACTTGAGTAAAAGCCTGATCTGGGCTAGAAGTGTTGATATACTGAAAACAATGTCAAGGAGATTGCTTAACCATCTATGGCTTCATTTAATTTTCAATACTCTTCTATGGTAGTGTAAAGTTCACTGACAGCTCAGAGGAAGGATGACAATAATTAAATTATTAATGTGCTCTGTAATGCCAGGTACTTAACAGTGGGGGTCTTGACCTATTCATTATAATTTAATTGAGCAATGGAAGTTATTTAAGAGACATTGAGGTATGATACCTTCATAGTGCTTGTTCTTAGCCTTCCAGCTCTGTGATCTTGATTTAAAGAGCTTTAAATGAAGAACCTTCTTCTGGCTATAAATATATATTGAACTGAATTTTGCTCATTTGAATTTTGAGTGATTTGGGGTTTTATCATTTCCAATAGATGATTTTATTTTTTTTTTTTATTTTATTTTTTTTTTAATTTATTTTTTTTAATTTTTTTTTCTTTTTTTTATAGAGGCATGTTTTATTTATTTATTTGTTTGTTCGTTTGTTTTGTTTGTACATGCACTGGGTACAGTCAGAAGCGTGGGAGGGTGAGAGAATTCACCAGAGCCAGAGCGGGGAGCAGAGCAGGCAGAAGGACTGAAGTACACTGCTGAGGGGAGCAGTGGGCGGCAGGAGAGGTCTGCGCGCCATGTGGGACCCTCCTCCGGTGGCGGGGAGCAGCCGGGGATCGAACCGGCGCCGCAGAGGCAGCGGGCAGCCTCGCAACCCAGCGCTCAACCGCTGCGCCACCGGGGAGGCCCCCTCCAATAGATGATTTTAAATATAATAAATGGTTTCTAAACACAAGCCACATTTAAAAGATCATCTTTAAGAAGATATTTTCGAAATGATGAAATTATTGATCTAAGCCATTGACTTGCAAAGTCTGGATCCCAAACCATTAACATCTAGAAACAGATTAGAAGTGTAAATTCTTGGGCCCTATCCCAGACTGAATGAATCAGAGCTTCAAGGACTGAGGCCTAACAATCAGTATTTTAACAATCCCTTCAAGTGTTTAAATGCTAGAGGTTAATAACCACAGGACTAATAGAAGCTAGAGGACTTTTTAAATAAAATGTTAACTGAATATGCAACTCTTAATGTAGATATAATTTGGGTTGAAATGACCATTCTTTTATACATTCATGTGAGAAAGACAACTATGTCAGAGAATTAACTTGGACTTACTAGTGCTGAGACATTAAGAGCTGAGGGCCAAATCAATTTATTATCTCTCCAATTGTGAAATTATCATTATCTAGTGGTCTTATCCCCAAATTCCAACTTAGTAGATTTTAGTCAAGGCCTAAGAATCTAGATATTTAGGAAGTACCCCCCAGAAGAGAAAAATTTCTAGAGAGAACTCACATCTGTACATTTAGAGTCACAAATGGTTAAGAGATATACCTGAACCAAACTTTTCAGAAATAAGAATATTGAAAGACATCAATTTGGAGACTTTCTGCAAAGTAACTGCAGAATCATCTTTGCTTGATAACAGCTTTTTTCCACCCCACTCCCCCAAAGCTGAATTCATTTAACCACAAAGTACACAGTATTTGCTTTAGGATTTATCATCCTGAACTATGCAAATAGTTTTAGTCGATTCCTTCTGTTTTTCAAAGTAACCTGAAAATCTCATTAAGAGAGACTAACCCTGAATTCAGTTTAGTGTTCTTACTTTAATAAATTTGTGGGAAAACCAACAAAAGTAGTACAGAGAGGAGAAACATAATTAAAGGGTTGAAGACACAACCCTCTATGTTACATATAGGAACGATTGCTCAAGCTGTTTTAAGCTGCTCAGTATGTCTCATATTTGGTTTTGCTATGATCTCATAGTGGGGCATGAAGTACCTTGGAGAGTAGATGTTGAGACACTCACAGAAGAAGCCTGAATTCTAGTCCTGACTCTGCTGTGAACTTGTTGAATGACCTTAACCTGATATTCCTTCATATTGGTTCTTGCTTTTCTTTATTATTTTTTTTTAAAGATTTATTTATTTATTTATTATTCATTTATTTATGCAAGCACTGGGTATAGTCAGAAGCGCGGGAGGGTGAGAGAATTCACCAGAGCCAGAGCGGGGAGCAGAGCAGGCAGAAGGACCGAAGTACACTGCTGAGGGGAGCAGCGGGCGGCAGGAGAGGTCTGCGCGCCATGTGGGACCCTCGCCCAGTGGCCGGGGAGCAGCCGGGGATCGAACTGGCGCTGCAGAGGCTGTGGGCAGCTTCGCAACCGGGGAGGCCCAGTTCTTGCTTTTCTTTATAAGGATAGTAAGATCATCTACCGTGGAGGTAGTTATAAAGACTAGAGTGAGATAAATGTAAACTTGCTTTGAAAAATAAAAGTAATAATGGACATAGCTTCTGTCAGTCTATCAGTCATCATCATCATTGATTTATCTCTATCCCTTACCATAATATTGAGAATATGATCTACTAATGTAGATCATATTAGTAGATTGGGATCTACTGATTTTTGCTTGGAAAATTAAAAAAAAAAAAAAAAGGTGAATAGTTCACTTCAATAAATTTTTCAAACCATGAAAATATATTTAAATTAACATTGTCTTATCTCAGTTGAAAAAAATTAGGTGGGTATAAGAACTCTTACTTAAAAGCTTCTATTAAGTGACTTATAAAGAACCACGTGAATGCAATACACAATCATTAGAATATACCCCATTTTCCTTTGGTCCTGGGTTTTTTTTTTTTTTCACTTTTTTTTTAAGATTTGTTTATTTTTTAAATTAATTAATTTATTTTACAATTTATTTATTTATTTATACAAGCACTGGGTACAGTCAGAAGCATGGAAGGGTGAGAGAATTCACCAGAGCCAGAGCAGGGAACAGAACAGGCAGACTGATGAAATACACTGCTGAGGGGAGCAGCGGGCATGTCAGGAGAGGTCTGTGCGCTATGTGGGACCCTCACCTGGCGGCCGGGGATCGAATCAGCGCTGCAGAGGCTGCAGGCAGCTTCGCAACCCAGTGCTCAACCGCTGTGCCCCTGGTGAGGCCAGATTTGTTTATTTATAAGTGGGATACAGGTCAGAGGTGCGGGAGAGTGACAGGATTCACCAGAGACAGAGTAGGGAACAGAACAGGCAGACTGATGAAATACACTCCTGAGGGGAGCAGCAGGCGAGACAGGAGAAGTCTGCCACGCCATGTGGGTTTCTCCCTGGCCAGCTGGGAATCGAATCCATGCTGCAGAGGCTGTGGACAGCTTCACAGGGCTGTGCTCAACCCACTGCATCACCAGGGAGGCCCATCTTAGGTCCTGTTTGAAGGAAGGGGTGAGACTAGCTAATTTCTTACAGATTATATGCATTCATAAGCTAAGGACATTTTAACTTTCCTTAGAGGACCTATGAAGTAAAAAGGTGGGTGGATTAGAGTTAGAGTGATAATACAACTTGTTATTCAAAACTAGGACACATTTAGAAGTGTAAACGGGCATTATTAATTGTACAGGACAGCAGACATAAGCCTGGATGGCCCTGGCGAACCAGGACCTATGTCATTTATATAAACACCCGTCCCCAAGTGAGTAATGTCAGAAACAAATCCTCAGCAACAGGATTCTGGAATACAGCTGGCCTTTCTGCACTGTGGTCAGTAGCTTCTCTGCTGCGCTGAGCTAACGTGGAGAGTGGGGGACTCCCAGCACCAGGCGACCATTGTGTGGTGAGCCCAAGGGGCAACTTCAGGCAGGAGGGACAGAAGAAATGTTCCCAGGTTTCTCTGAAGTGAAGTTTCAAACATGTGTCTGAGCTGTTGTCTGCTTGGAAGCCACAGTATCAGACACATCAGCCTGATGTGTCGTGTGTAGAGATGAGTGACTGTGAATAAAAGCTGCAGGCCAATGTCAAGTCTACCAAATAGAGCTGCAATCAGCTCCCTGTTCTGCAAGCAAAAACTATGACATAAATAAAAGCATAATCTTCCAACTCGAGCCGTGTGGGAAGGGCCGGCCACTTGTCATGCTTGGGTTTCTCGTCACCGTTCCGCACGTGGAGAGTAATCACAGCCAGCGGGTCGTCTGAGAGTTATGGGCCAGGCTGGACTTGTCAGTGAGGTGAATGGAGAGGATGACGTACTTCCACATCTGCAGAGACAAATCACCTCTCACCATTTATATTGACTCCCAGAATCACATAAAAATATTTCCCATGTAAGGTGTTCCTTCTCAGGATATAGATAAAATGCCTTATTTCCATGCCGTATTTCCTTATCTCCAGCAGCTGTATATGAAAGTGGACCACAGTCTTATATCCCTGCGTGGTAAGAAGCCTCAAGATATTTCACCGAAGGGATCCCCAGGGATAAATCAATGATGGTCTTAATTGCATTATTCGGGTGGTTCTTACTTAATCACATCATCTGGCTGCATTGGAAGGTCCAGGGGAATGACTGCTCCTGGGCAGGATCCTACAACACTTCAGACAGGAGGTCAGGGGCAGGAGGTGTAAGCACACACCTGACCATCAAGACTGTTCTGGTCCTCCGGTGTGTGAAGTCCTGTGTCAGCTGATGGTTGTGGGGGGACAGTCGGCTTCTTAGTGGCTCTTTCATTGGGTCTGCCATAAACTTTCCTATAAAGGATTCTTTTTGCTAATTCCTTATGGAGAGAGTTACCAAAGGATTGAAACAGAAGTTTTCATGTAAAGGTAAAAGCACAACTAGATATTTATTTATTTTTTTTTTGGCTGTTTTTTTAAGCCACATAGTTGCCTCTAGAGGAAATGGTGTCAAGTATTGGCAGTGGTTGTATGTTTTACAAGAACACAAACTGAATGGCCTAGCCCTTTCTTTCATTGACCATAAATCCATTTTCATTATGTGTTACACATTTATTACATAAGTTACCAATTCATGGAACTTGCAATACTGACTGAGATATATACGTTTAAAAACTGTCATGTGATCATATTAATATATTTAATGAAATAGCAGTAGACATAGAAGCCAAGATATCATTGCCATGGTTTTAATCTGGACTTGGAACAAAGTAGAAATCCCACTACTGGTTTGCAATTGTTTTTTAGCACATCCTGTTTACATGAAAAGGATTTATAAAATGAAATGTTATCTAACTTCTCGCAAGCCATTCCTTAAGGCCAGATTAAATTTATGATATTTTCCCTCCATTCTGAGAAAAGGTAGGTCAGTACCTTTCCAGTTCTAAATCACAATGTTCCAGAAAAGAGAATCTTTTTGATAACGGCCCAGTCCTGTTTGCCAAATAAATATCCAAACATGTATAAGTTTTCTATTTTCAGAGTGGTAAGCAGAGTCCCAGTTACTGTTACTGGGAATTCCTCCTCAATGTGCACTGTTCTGTTTAGGGGGGATTCTCCAGGCTCCATTTCATTTCACTTGGATGTTCTCCACTTATAAATATTTAACAGTTGCTGGGCGGCTTGAATTTTTAATTTTGGCTTTAATGTCTCAGGTGCCTCTTAACACTTTGTTTGAAAATTTAATTTTTTTGTATTCCATCCTCTTATTAAAGGTTGAGGTGTGCTCCAATAGACCAGTCCCCCCAGACCAGGAAACACCCCTTTATTGATCTTTGGGAGTTACACTAAAATGATGCAATAGTCAGGCTTTCTCAGTGGAAAGTACCAGATATATTATCACTTGCTTCCCAGGATTAGGATGTCCTAACAAATTGCAAGTTTTCCAGGCTACCAGGGTGTGGAACCCAAGCAGATAGCTCTTTGGTGGCACTGTCTATAGCAGTCAATGTTTAGTGACATAATGTGAATTTTTATAGGCTCATCCAAGGCTACCACCAGATTGCTCTCTGAACACTTGAGATAAATCTCCACTCACTCTTTGAAATTGTTCAACACAGGTTAATTTCTCCCATTGATTTTCTCCACTATGCTTCTTGAATGCTTCAAGATCTCTTGACCTGCACACAAAAAATCTCTGTGACTGTCAGTTTAAAAAGAATAGCTCTTCAAAAGAATGCTTGAAAAATCAGTAAAGATAACAAGATAACTCTTCCCCAACTATTAGCAGGACAGTTTAACTGGACATTTTGATTAGGTTTTGAGGAGAACAAAATCATGAACATTTGCAATAAGAGAGTTCATGTATTAAAGCTTCTGAACATGGAAGCTGCTCTTCTAGGTGTCTCCAGGTATCCTCACCTAGTGGCTGAAAATTTCAAGTTAAATCAGAGAAATCACCAGAACCACCTAGGATAACAGAAGTAGCACAAATGGAGAAAATGCACTGGACTAGAGGTCAGAAGACCACTCTCCTTGCTAGAAATTAGACCTTCCCTTTCTGGACTTCTGTTACTCATCTGTGCAAAGGGTTTGGATTCTAAGAGACTCCCGCAGTTCTAAAATTCAATATTTCTATATCCACAATATGCATATATACACACACACACAGATATATACATATATATGTATACACACATTTTTATTAACAAGAACACCAAGTTAAAAGAAAAAGAAAAACAAAAGCAAAATATAAATTTTTTTCTACCTGAAAAAAACTTGAGAAATATATAATAAACCTGACTCTTCTTTAGACCCATCCAGATCCCAGTTTATTCCTCCCCCACCCCCACTATTACTGAAAAGTAAAAAAATTCTCTTAAAGATTTAATGTTCCACTTAGTTTTTTAAGCATTCCTTTCTTCACCCCTGAAATATTATCCCATTACCAGAAAATGGTGTTAGAAGCACTTTATTAATGGAAGTTCCTTCTGTATGCTTCCAAATAAAATAGCAACATCATTAATATCAACAATATAAAACCCAAAAAAATTCAAACCAAACAAAACCACTCTGCGTCCCCAGGGCTGATCAAACAGAATTGAAGCGAACCAAGTCACTTTCAGACATCACTTGGAGTGTAGATTTATTTGAGCTTAAGAATCTCCTAAACAAATGACATCAACCTCACTCCATTTCCTTCCTTAATAAAAATTATGACTTGACAAACATCAAACGTTTAAGATTCTAAAAATAATAGAAAAGTAAAAACAGATTTCCTAGGGAAATCCCTCTCCTAATGTTTACATGGTTTTGCTGCTTCTGTGAAATCTTTCTCTTTGGAGTAACTGGGTAGCATAGTTTTTTGTTTTCGACTGGATTCATACAAGGGCACTGAATTAGAACTTCAGTTGGTTGATAGAACATGAACTTTCATGGACACTAAGTAACTTCTGCTCTGAAAGGAAAATGGCAAATATGAATGAAGGAAACGGGTCGCTGGGAGATCCATTTCGTGATGTGATCTGTGTTACATTTGATAGCGCACCCCTGTTTCAAAATAAACAAGAAAACAGAATGGTATGAGCACTCTAAAATCATCTGCAGCACTTTTAAGGGTTAAACCTGCTTAACCCATTCTTATTCAGAGAATGGCACCAAGGAGGACAGCTCACCCCTTAAGTGTGGCTAGTTCTTAACCTGCTGTACCCTCAGTTGTCAGAACAGACATGCGCTCCTATTCACCCCCCTCCCACCCAAATAATAGGATCCATTCATAGCTACTCACTACTGCAGGATTTGACCTGAGAAAGGCTAGGATTTATTAACTCAGCAGTTGTTTCGAAAAGTCCCTAAATAATCTTTGCCCTTGGCCAGCAAGGGAACCACTAGTCTCAAGTTCTCAGAAGCAGCTGGTGAGGTTCTCAGCCAAGTTCTTCAGATGCAGGAAGTTCTTCAGGACAACCTACTTGGACGTGGCATTTACAGATCTTTAAACCAGGCTTCCTGGATCTAGGAAATGTTATTCCTGACTCCTTCGACCCGGATGCCGGCTAAAATGCAGTGTTTATAATCTGTAGGTAATCACTCTTTCTTCCTTCTTTCTCTCTAGGAGCTGGCACGGTGGTTAAAATTTTCTAAAACAGTCTTATTAATATGTTCAAAAATCCACTGCTGAGTCTCCGAGAGAGGGTCACATCTGGCCATGAAAATCCTCTTTTCTGCCGGGTTGCAATCCATGCAGCTGTTGCTCACAGGATGGAATAACGTTCTGTCCTAGATTGATGAGAAAGAAAAGACTGACATAGTATATAGTGCATGGTGAGCATCTTAAATATACAGAGGAAGTAAAATTTCCATGTTTCCATTTCAGCGTACACCCATTGTGTGGCAGACATGCTCCTAAATCAAACAGTAACAGGCTGAGTTGCCGCCTGGACCAATGCTTCCTCCAATCCATTGGTACTTTGCTCTCCTCCAAGCTGGTCCAATCAGAAACCATTCATTCATTCATTCATTCATTCCTTTTTTAAAAAAAATATTCATTTCCTATTTTGTGGTTAGCATTTTTCTACATGTTGGGTTTTGACACTAAAAGTTATATGAGGTTACTTGTCAAGTAGTTTATAATCTAGCAATTTGATGAGAGACATGGGCACAAAAATGGTAATTTAATCCACAGGGTACATTAACGTCCACGCAAGCAGGCATGCGCAGCACAACCACACAGAAGAGCCTTGATTTCCTGACCCTTACACTGAAGCCTCAGGGAAGGGGATGTGCAAAAGCAACCGGAGCCAGATGAGCTAGTGCACAGAAGATGGATGCGGGCCCGGGATACGCCCGGGATAAGACCACAAGCAATAACTCAAAGTGCAAACTCAAATTTGTTAGCTCTTGAGCTCCGTCTCTTCTCAACCACTTTATTGCTTTCACACCCTTCCTGTGGTGTGATTCTCTTAGCTTTCTGTAAAATGGAGGAGGCTGTGTTCATGTTTCGGAAAATGTCAGTAAGGACACGATAACGCGTCCTGTGGATGAGGGTGTTATCAGGGCACCACCAGGGCATCGAGCCAGCCTATTATCTGCATCGCTATGAGCACACACCCTTTTTTTATTGTGCAAGCCGGGGAAAAGGAAGTCCGTGCTAAGAAAAAAGAGCTTAACTGGTAATCAAAACTTGTCTCTACAGTGTTCATGCTAGAAAAAAATGTCAAGAACATAAACTTCAGAAGAAAGTAATGTTTTGTATTTCGCTTAGGAAATGTGTACAGGTTCTGATGATTTTCTTTCACTGAGGACAATTACACTCGCATGGCTTCTGGAATTAGCTTTGCAGGCACCCTATATAAATATTTCTGCTCCTGTATGGTAAGATTCGGGTGACCAATGTTTAATGTCCAATAGGATCCGGATGTTTGCAGAGTTAGGCACTGTGTGAAGGAAGAAAGAACAAGGAAGGAGAAAAGCCATTCAGTGTGTTTGTTTCTGTTTTCAGTGTCAACAGAGCTGTGCCTCATACAAAGGCTCACTATTCTCTTCTGTTCTCTTTATTTAAAATTTCCTGAGTTTATCGTGGGTTTGATTTTTCATACACAAAGAGGGATCCCGAGGTCTCCCTCCATTTTCTTTGCCTCCTGATTCACTAGCTCTGCTGCTGTTTGACCCAATGGAAGGCTCAGAGGAACTCTTGGCTGCTGAGAGCAGAGGTAGCAGCTTCTGGAAGGAAGGAGGGGGGCTGTGTGGCTTGCAGCACCCACCCTTCCCTCTTGGGGACAAATGTGCTTGCTGTCACAGAGGGTCAGATGTGCTTGCTGTACTATATACTTCTCCAGTTACCAGAGCTCCTTGGCAGAGTTTCCTTCATTTCCTTCATCCCTTACTTCTCAGCATTCCTTGCGCTCTCCCAGCCTCAATGTCAACCACTTTAACTCTGTGGAGCTTAATTTAGATGAGTTTTTCAAAGAGCATTATTAAGTTGTTACATTCATGAACATTCTATATGACCTGCTAAATTCAAATTCAAATTCACTTAGTTCCACATTCATGCATTCCACATTCACGCGTATATCAGAAATCCAGATCCATTTAATGACCTGTATTTCTTCCTAGTGTTATTTTTCCCAACAATTCAAGTAGGGACCTTCATAGGCCTCCAGTTTCTCCCCCAAAGCACCAATTTCCAGAAAAACTAAAAAAATGAGGAAAGGAGTAGACCATGTTTCTCTCCTCTTCCCTTCACCAGCTTGTGTACCTCAGCTTAGACGCAAAAGCCAACCAGATTTTCTGAACATTTCATTTTTCGCAACCTTTTTTCTGAGCCACAAGGTGAGCATGTTTTTCCAAATCTCAACTTGAAACACATGTTCTGACGAATGTAAGTAGACTCCTGGGGTCAGCCAGGCAGAAGATGCAAATGCAGCCCTACCCGGAAAAATCCAGAATGTGTTTTCTGTTTTATGCTCTCCTAAGAGTTGGATCTATGTCTGAGACGCTTTATCAGGGGATGGACAGATCAATCTCTAGGGCTGCTCCCAGTTGTAAAATTGAACAAACATTTATTCCAAAGTTCACTCATGACAGAGACAAATGACAGGACACCTGTGCAGGGACTATCAATACTCTTCGGTAGACCCACAGCTTGATTGTTTCTTGTGAAAGACCGAGTTCCACTTGTCCTTGTCTTTGGAGAAGGGTCTGTGTGTCCTGGAGGAGAAGCTTCTGAAAGCCTTTAGCCTTCGCAGAGCAAGGGTTTTGCACGTCTGACCTTGGGGTTACATAATTGCTATCTTTATGTTTCTGTCAGGTTCTGCTGGATTACTAAATGCCTTTACTGAGGTTTTTCCTGGCTGGTATTAAGTCAGTGGATCAAGTCACTGTTCTTTGAATATGGTCTCTTGTTCTGTGATGGCCCTGCATGCCTCTATCCTTATCTTAGTCAAGATAAGAAATGACTGTAACAGAACTGAATACAGTCTTTTCTTTGGAATGGACTTCCAGTGTTGTAGCCATTTTTTTGTCCTTAATGGGTGCTTTTTTTTTTTTTTTAAGATTTATTTATTTATACGACCACTGGGTACAGTCAGAAGCACGGGAGGGTGAGAAAATTCACCAGAGACAGAGTAGGAAGCAGAACAGGCAGACTGATGAAATACACTGCTGAGGGGAGCAGCAGGCGAGACAGGAGAGGTTTGTCGTGCCATGCAGGACCCTCTCCGGCGGCCGGGGATCGAACCGGCGCTGCAGAGGCTGCGGGCAGCTTCACAGCCCAGTGCTCAACTGCTGCGCCACCAGGGGAGGCCCCTTAATGGGTGCTTTTAACTGGATTATTCTTTGTTCAGTCCTGAGGGAAGGCTCAGTATAATCCCTGCTGTTCACATGTAACACGGCAAACCACACCTCCACACCCTCTCAACTTGCCTAACTGCCTCTTTTTTTGTTTTTTCTGTTTTGTTTTTGCATCAGAAAATTGGGAATCCTTGAAAATAGAAAATTAGAAATCCAGAAAATAGAAACATTAAGGTGCAGGGTTGCAGAACTATTCTTCACAAGCAATCAGGTCAAGCTAACTGCAAGGTGCTGGCCAATCAGAATGCACGTGAACGCTGAAGGCGGGACTTTTCAGGTAGCCCCTTGAAAGGGACTCAGTTCATGCAGGGCGTCTTTTTTTTTTTTTTTTTTTTTTAATATTTATTTATTTTTATACAAGAGCTGGGGTACAGGCCAGAGGCGTGGGAGGGTGAGAGGACTCACCAGAGACAGAGTGGGGAACAGAACAGGCAGACTGAAAAAACAGACTGCTGAGGGGAGCAGCGGGCAAGACAGGAGAGGTCTGCTCGCCATGTGGGTCTCTCTGAGGCCGCTGGGAATCGAACCCGCACTTCAGAGGCTACAGACAGCCTCACTGTGCTGCACTCAACCCGCTGTGCCACCGAGGAGACCCTGCAGGGCATCTTTGTGACCTTTTGTGCATTTGCAGGTCAGCACTAAATTTTATTAGATTCACCTTTCCCTAGTACCTGAACTTTGAAAGAACAAGTTCATTCTAGAAAACATTTCACACTGTGTTTAGGGTAATACAAGAACCAAACACCAAAGACAATAGCACAGGCTGTGATTCTCACGTAGAGAAAGGTGACTGGAGAGGATACTCTCACACAGTGAGAGGAGGCAGCCTAGTGCTCAGAATGGCACTGGGGTTTCATTCCTAGGTCATTGGTGTCTATTTCCAGTCATGCCACTTACTCGCTGTGTGACCTTGGCCAGCTATTTAATTCTGTGAACTCCAGCATCCTCATCTGTAAACTGTAGATAACATCTGCCTCACAAGTTTGTTGTGAGGAAAATATGAGTTCATCTATGTGAACTTGGTGCTATCAAGCTATCACCAGCCACTGCAGCATAAGTTTGATCCCCAGCCAGGGAGGTGACCCACATGGTGCAGCAGACCTCTCCTGTCTTGCCCGCTGCTCCCCTCAGCAGTGTATTTCAGTAGATCTGCCTGTTCTGCTTCCCACTCTGTCTCTGGTGCATCCTCTCACCCCCTGCACCTCTGGTCTCACCCCAGTTCTTGTATGCATAAATAAATAAGTCTTAAAAAAAATATGTGAACTTGCTGGCACAGTGTCCTCCACAAAGTAACTAAGAAATAGACATAACAATCCCTTAATTTATCTGCAGTCAGGTGCATCCCCAATTGTAAAAATCACAGTGTACTAACCATATGATCTGAGACCAGCTATTCAAGACCAGATTTCATTTCCTGAAATCTTGGCAAGACAGAACTGGCAACCACTAGCTCTTGCCTCAATTAGTTATCCAATTAATCCACCAGTAGCTTTGGTTTTAAGCAGAAGGCTTTATGGGACAAACATCACCCAGGGCTCTGGACTGAGTTCCTCTCTATAATTATGGTCAGAGTTTGCATCTGATCTCTGTGTCTAGGACTTTTGCCCAAAATACAATGATATTCAGCAAATATGTATTGAATGCCTTTTATTTTCTGGTTGTCTTTGGATACAGGTACACAAAGATAACCTGAGATAGATCCCTTGATCCAAGTGGAGGAGACCAATACATAAACAAAATGTGTTTGAACTAAAAAAAAAAAAAAATGTAAATGAGATTGTAAATAACAGGGAATAGGGTGAACAAGGACATTTCAGGCATAGGGAAGAGTAGGCAAAATAGTAAGTATATTTATATATTTATGCATTTAATGCATTCAATAACATTTACTCAAGGGGCCTCCCTAGTGGCACAAGGGGTTAAGTCTCAGCACTATGAAGCTATCTGCTGCCTCTGCAATCCCTGGCCAGGAAGGTGACCCACATGGCGCAGCAGACCTTTTCTGTATTGCCCGCTGCTCCCCTCAGCAGTGTATTTCAGTAGATCCACCTGTTCTGCTCCCTGCTCTGTCTCTGGTGAATCCTCTCACCTCCCGCACCTCTGGCCTGTACCCCAGCTCTTGTATGATAAATAAATAAATCTTCAAAAAAATCTACAGTCAAATTTACTCAATAAAAACACAGTGGGGGGCCTCCCCAGTGGCGCAGGGGTTGAGCGCTGGGTTGCGAAGCTGCCCGCAGCCTCTGCAACGCCAGTTCGATCCCCGGCTGCTCCCCGGCCACCGGGCGAGGGTCCCACATGGCGCACAGACCTCTCCTGCCGCCTGCTGCTCCCCTCAGCAGTGTACTTCGGTCCTTCTGCCTGCTCTGCTCTCCCACTCTGGCTCTGGTGAATTCTCTCACCCTCCCGCGCTTCTGACTGTACCCAGTGCATGTATAAATAAATAATAAATCTTAAAAAAAAAAAAGATCTTAAAAAAGAAAACAACACAGTGGGTACATAGTACTTATCAGGCACCTGTTTAGGTAGATGGGAAATATCAATGAACTTAATAAGACCCAAGTCTCCACCCTCCTGGTAGAGGTAGGACTGGGGGTGGAGCAGAGAGGGCTCACACAAGAAACAGTGGGCTTAAAATATTTAGCCAGTGTGCAAGCTTAAATAGGACAGCACCTCCCTGAGAAGACATTGGGCTGTCTGGAAGAAGGTAAAGGAATTAAACATGCAAATATTTGGGGAGGGGGGAGGAAGGGGGGAGCCGGGGCAAAGACCCTAAGCAGGAGCACATGGTGTGGGCTGGAGGAGCCGCAAGGAAGCCAGAGTGAGGGAGGACAGGAGAGCATGCCCCAGGCAATGGAGGCTTGCTCATGTGCTGGGGCCCCCAAGTCTGGCATGGCCAGAGCGTGAGAGACAGTGAGGGTGGGGGGGTTGTTCCAGACAGTGCGATCCAGGAGAGACGCAAGGGTCACCTCATGGAGATTGGGGTACAGTGCTGAGGCTTGATTTTTTCTGCAAGTGTGAGTGGTGATCCTTGAGGATTTAAAACAGCAGAGCCACAGGACCTGCATTTTAGTGGGGGCCACGCCAGTGATGGAGAGTAGGATGAAGTGAGGGTGCGAGGAGGCATTGACTACAGCCAAGAGAAGTCAGAGGCTTCTCATCATCCCGATGTAAACTGAGGCAGAAGCAGTGGGGGGAAGTTGCTGGTGACCTGAGAAGTGATCTCAGGTATTTGAGAAGATGCTGCAGAGGGGCTCCTGGCGAATGGGCTGTGGGGGTGAAGGCAGAGTGAAGGAGGGCCTGGAGGAAAAGCAGTGTTGAGACTGGACATGCAGGAAGGGTAACAGGATTCAGGGTAGGGATGATCAGGATTTTGGGTTTTCCATACATAGAACCAGCTGGAGATGTTTATGGCACAGGCAGGTTTGGGTGCCTGGCCAGGAGCTGGGGTGTAGAGCAGATATTAGGATCACTCCTCTGGGTAAAATGGGGGACTTGTATGTTCCCTCACATTGTTGATTTCTCTGTAACATACACTGAAGAGAGTGCGCTTGCGGGAGAGGAGTCTGTGATGTCCGCAGCCTGTTGCGTCTGTTTTGGATATGGGAGAATGGAGGCTTGGAATTAAGTTTTCAGTCTTGGTTTTATTTCTGGCCGTCTTTGATCATCTTTATACCTGACCATCTTTGATTCAAATTTTGCATCTGTGGAATGACATATGGGATAAAAATCTCTGCTTTCCCACCTCTTTGCAGAGAAGAATAAGACCAATATATCATGTCCTTTGAGTGCTGGAAGAAAGACAAATTACGTAGGTTTTTTCTGTCTATTTTTCCTGTGGCATCTGGGAGAATGCAAATGAGCAGTCTGATTGTTTATCCTTCATTTTCCCTTTGACAGGTAGACTTTCTCACAGGAGGAGAAAATTGGTCTTGCATCACTGGCTAATTGACCGATCAACAAGAATGCTTCCAAATGACCTTGGGCCACAGAAAGACCTCAGTGCCTCCCTTTGCCCTGCTCACTGGTTATTCTGGGCTAGCGAGGGGATACTGAGTGTATCCCCAATTCTCCTTGTAGCAGCCAGATTCATCATAGAAATCTGTTCTGATTTGTTAAATCTCTGCCCATTAAACCATTCGAAGGCTTCCTGGTCTTTTAGCTAAGTTCTGAGCCAGGCCTACAGGGTCCTGTAAGTCTTGTCCCCTGGCAAGGTCTCTGGCCTTCAGCTCACTGTTAACCCTCACAGTCTCATGCATTACCACGGGCTTCTCTCTGTCTATCCAAGAAAAATAAGACTTTGCCGATATCAAGGTCTTTTCACAAGTGGATTCCTAGATCTGCAATCTTTTTCCTTGATCAATTTCTCCACTTATTCAATTACTCCTTTTTTTGTACCCACTAAAAAGTTCAGTCTGTCAGAGAAGCCTTGCCTACCTCTCTGATTTGACTGTAACCCAGTATTTTGTGTTCTCATACTATCCTGTGCATGTAATTTATTTCATTATTTGTCTGCTTCCCCAGTAGACTGAGCACTCCGAGGGTAGAGAAAGCCCATCTGCTCTGCATCTCGTTTCCATCTGTCCATACCTCTTCATCTCCCCTCAGGAAACCTGCCGGAAGTTACATGAACATAATAATAACTGCTATTCATCACGTACATTAAGAGTTCTACCTAGATTTTCTCATTTTATCTACCCGAACCACATAAACAATGTGAAGAGACATGTGGATAAACAAGAAGCTGGGCTCATTTATTTATTCATTCATTCAAAGAACACTAAGTACCTACTATGTGTCAAGCAGTACTTTAAGCACTGCATGAAAGAAATCAGGGGCGAAAATCTACAACTGAATGGCATTTACATTCTACTATTTAACTATAGCTAAATAGTTGAAAGAGCACATCAATATGCCTTATGGAAATACGACTGGTCAGCCTATCTTTTTCTGTTCATAAACTTACTTGGAGAGTCAAGTCAGAAGACAGTTTGCTGAGTATGTGGAATAGTCGTAGTTAGTGTGAATTGAATTTTTATTTTTATTATTTTTTAAAGATTTATTTATTTTTATACAAGAACCGGGGTACAGGCCAGATGTGCGGGAGGGTGAGAAGATTCACCAGAGACAGAGCGGGGAACAGAACAGGCAGACAGATGAAATACACTGCTGAGGGGAGCAGCGGGCATGGCAGGAGAGGTCTGCTTTGCCATATGGGATTCTCCCTGGCCGGCTGGGATCAAAGCCTCATTGCAGAGGCTGCGGACAGCTTCACAGCGCGGTGCTCAACAGCCTATGCCACCGGGGAGGCCACAAATTGAATTTTTATTAATTTTTATGCCCTGGGTGCATTTAATTTTTTTTAATCATCACAATATTCTTCTAGTGGAGATGCTATTATTACCCATCTTTTATATATGTGGGCACAGATGTGCATTGTAAGGGAGATTCCCAAGATTCCAGAGTTAGGACCTACAATGGAACCAGAACCCAAATCTCAGCTTCCTCAGGACACAGAACCTGTATCTTAGATCTCTATATTAGTTTCTCCCTCTTCCTGACTGAGCCAATGAGCCGTCTTGCTCCCGTACCTGCCCAGCAGTCAGATATTGTCCTCATTAACAAATACTCATTCAGTGTTTTTACAGTTTCTGTTATCAAGGTTCTTTTCTGCTTGACAGTCTAGATCCTGGCAAGTTTTCAATTCAGGAAGACTTTGTCCTTAAGTTGGAGCTTCAGATAGTTTGTGGTGAATCTTTCTTCTTCTGAGTGGCCAGAGAATGACGGTTTAGTGTGTTAGGTCATATGGTAATGGGTAGGAATATTACTAGGTAGCTGGAATTTCTCAAAAAAAGATAGCTTCATTACTGGGAGGAATGTATCCCCTTCTTGGAAGTAATCCTTTCTCTTCTTGATTCAATTGAATCATCAATTTGAATTGAATTCTTCTGTAGAGGGATCACGGCTTCTCAGAGTACAATGATTTGTTTCCTATTACAAAATGGGGGTCATTGTGTATTGGGTTTTCAGCAAGATGTTTTAAAAGTTTGTTACTTTCTTATGGGCTAGAAGATCGTACTCTTGGGTGAATTTATATCTGGTCGAGTAATTTCATTAATGGGGCAATGTCATCTCTGTGATAGAATACAGGGCTTGGTTCTTGGTCTGTGTATTGGGCTCAACAACTTCGGTGAGGGCATGAGTGCATGCAGGTTGAGGTCATGGATGGTACAAAACTAGTTCTATTGCTAATAAATTGCACCAATGACTCAAAATCCAGGTTGGAGTAAATAAGGTGAGCTAGCATTTTGTAGAAACAAATAGTTACACAAGTATAAACGATGAACTGCACAGGTATAGACTGAAGTGTCTGTAGTAAAACAAGAGAAAAAGACTGTGGCTCTATCTATCGATCTCTATTGATATATGTATATACAGAGGGATACCTATCTATAGCTATTGATAATAGATAGATAGATAGACAGACAGACAGACAGATATAGATCCACACACACTGAAAACTCATTAAGAATCCAAGTATGTGAAGTTAAGGCAGAAAGTCAATCATCTCAAGGTAAATTCACAAAAATACATTGCTCATAACAAAAGAATGTTCCTAACAGAGGGGGCTAGAAACATACTCATTCTACTTCCTTTGGTTAAAACACACCTAGAATACTGTGCTCACATCTGGGCATCATGACCCTCCCAGGATGGCCTGGATACCTTAGGACTGAGTGTCCAGGAGGCTGAGGGAGATCCAAATTAAGTCATAAGGAGAATAGTAACACAAAATTGAGCCTTTCTATCAGATGAAAGTGTAAGTATCAGGCAAACATTGTTCAAATATTTGGGGTCTGTCTTGAACAAAATGGATTAAGTATAATCTGTTTGTCACCAGAGACCGGGGAACTGTCCACATCCGAATGGGCTGTTTCTGGATAGTGTGGTGGCCTGACTGTGACCACAAGTGCAGAATTTTGTAGTGGGGCTTCATATATCAGCCCCGATGTCAAATTACATGCCTTTTTAATTAAACTCTGTATACACTTTCCTCATTCTGGGTCCTGAATCAATACCTAACCAAGATGATTTAAAAATAACAACCTTGCATCCTGCCATCTGGCATCTTTTTGGACCAATATGATGTTATGAATGGAGAGGCCAAGGCTCTGGCATACAGCATAAGTTTCAATAAATAGTCCAATGTAGGCACATGGCAGGAATTCAACCCCCTTACTTTTTAAATGAATGTGACTGTTGCATTGTTATCAATTTAGCCTGACAGGTACTTCTTATCTCTATTTCCTGCTTGATGCTATTTTTGAGTCCTTTCCTGTGGAAGTTAAACTAGATGAATACCCCAGAGAGTAACTAAGAAAAGTTATCTAAACTTCTCACATTTGGTCGTTGGGAGGCTGTGTAAGTGGTTCTGAGGTAAAGGAAATTCTATGGGGACAACACCTGAGTGGATGGGGGAAGCAAATGTTATTTAAAAATGAACAATGGGGGCCTCCCTGGTGGCACAAGGGGTTAAGAACCACACTATGAAGCAATCTGCAGCCTCTGCTGCATGAGTTCGATCCCCAGCTGGCCAGGAAGCAACCCACATGGTGCAGCAGACCTCGCCTGACTCTCCCGCTGCTCCCCTCAGCAGTGTATTTTGTCAGTCTGCCTCTTCCGCTCCCCGCTCTGCCTCTGGTGAATCCTCTCACACTCCTGCACATCTGGCCTATACCCCAGTTCTTGCATAAAATAAATAAATAAATCTTTACCAAAAAAAAAAAAAAAAAGAGAGATCCTTCTATGTTAAAAAATTTCTTCTCAGTGATGTTTTGAAGTTTTCTGTGTAAGGGACTTATACAACTTGTATGTGATTTATTCCTAGTTATTTGATGCTTTTCATAGTGATCAAATGGAATCATTTTTGAATTTTGTTTTCTATTTTTGATTGCTAGTGTATAGACTATTAATATCCTGATATTGACCTTGTATACAGGGACTATGCTGTGTACTTATTTTAATAGCTTAGCTGCACAATCTTTTGTATTTTCTACATATCTATGTCATCTGGATATAGACTTTTATTTTTTCTTTTCCAAATCTTAAAGCTTTTAATCACTTTAGTTTGCCTGGTTACTCTGGGTAAGCTATTCTGTGCAAGGTGAACAGAAGTAATGATATCAGATATCCCATTTTATTCCCGGTATCTGGAGAGAAGTATTGACATTTCTCCACTAAAGAGTGGTGATGGTTGTGAGTTTGAGATATCCTCTTATTAGATTAGGTTAGTTTATTTCTATTAGCTTACTTCCTATGTGGTTAAGACTTTCTAGTCAGTAAAAAGTTGAGGACTCATAAATAGAGCATGTATTTTAAGGCCCACTGGCTTATGACAAAAATGCACTTCAGTGTAATGGGAAACATGGTCTTTCTAATAAATGGTGGTTGAGGGTCCTCACTGGTGGTGGCACAAGGGTTAAAGACACAGTGCTATCAAGCTATTGCCAGTCACTGCAGCATGAGTTATATCCCCGGCTGACCAGGGTGGTACCCACATGGCACAGCAGACCTCTCCTGTCTTACCTGCTGTTCCCCTCAGCAGTGTATTTCAGTTAATCTGTCTGTTCTGCTCCCCACTCTGTCTCTGGTGAATCCTCTCACCCCCACACCTCTGGCCTCTACCCCAGTTCTTGTATGCATAAATAAATAAATCTTAAAAAAAAAAAGATTGTTGACCAGTTGGACATAAACATGAAAATGGATCAATAGCTGACTTGCATTATACACAGAAAAGTATTTCAATGAATTATTTACCAAAATGTAGAAGATGAAACAATAAGCCTTCCAATAACAAGTCCTTATATACAGGGAATTGTGCATTTGTCACCCACAGAGATGTAAATTTGATCATAAAATTGTGCTAGAAATTCACATGTGTTCTCTCAATTATTATCCCTATCATTTGATGAAGTTGAAAATCATAGCTGCAAAATAATTGATTCGAGATCACATTAGAGTTCCAGGATGAATTAGGATGTGGTAGATTGGCCAGGCAGTCTTCTTTTTTTTTTTTTAAAGATTTATTTATGCATACAAGAGCTGGAGTGCAGGCCAGAGTTGTGGGGTGCAGGCCAGAGAGGATTCACCAGAGACAGAACAGGGAACAGAACAGGTGGATCTACTGAAATACACTCTGAGGGGAGCAGCGGGTGAGACAGGAGAGGTCTGCTGCACCATGTGGGTAGCTCCCTGCCCGGGGATCGAACTCAGTGCTGTAATAGCTGCTGATGGCTTCATAGTATTCAGACTTAACCCCTTGTGCCAACAGGGAGGCCACAGGCAGTCTTTACACTGACCCAATTGTGAAGAGTCAGGATAAGAACTGGGAGAAGAAGGAGTTTCTACTCAGTGGGAAACAGGTGAAATTGTAAGAGACAGGAATGCAGTGGTAAGGTTCAGGATGGAAAGTGGCTGGAGGGGAAAGGGCAGGAGGCAGGTGACCCTCCAGGTGACTACTGCCATGATCCAGAGGTAAGACGAGGAAGGGCTGCAAGCAGGACACAGGAGGGAGGGACTTCAGAGATATTGCCTGGGGGAGGGGCTGCCAAGTCTCAGTGGCTAATTAGATGTAGAGGCTGGAGAAGAGGGAAGACAGATTCTATTTTGCTTCTCATGTTGAGTGATAAATGTTTTTACTGAGGTCGATTCAGCAATTCAATGTTTCTGTAACAGGGGTCCCTCTGGTGGCAAAAGAAAACCAAGGACAGCATTCCTTATCCTGGGCACCTGCAATTGTGGGGTACAGTTGTGTACCTGGGCCTAGTTAGAAGACCAAAGAATAGGAACTCCCCCCTTTTTGGGCAGTGGCCAGGAGCCTCAGATAAAAAGAAATGAAAGCTGGTGAGGGGTGGAGAGGAAGGGAATAGGCGAAGGTGGTCAAAGGTACCAAGTTCCAGTTCTAAGATGAGTAAGTCCTGGAATGTAACGGACAGCTTGGAGCCGACAGTGACCAATGCCACATCCATCCTGGAGAGGTGCTAAGTGTAGACCTTAAAAATTCTCAGCACAGGGACTCCCTGCTGGCACAGGGGTTAAAGTCAGCGCTATGAAGCTATCACTAACCACTGCAGCACAAGTTCAATCCCCTGCCAGGGAGCTACCCACATGCCACAGCAGACCTCTCCGGCCTCACCTGCCGCTCCCTTCAGCAGTGTATTTCAGTAGATCCACCTGTTCTTCTCCCTGCTCTGTCTCTGGTGAATCCTCTCACCCCTCGCTGCTTCTCTGGCCTACACCCCAGTTCTTATATGCACAAATAAAATAAATCTTAAAAAAATTCTCAGCACATAGAAAAAAGGTAACTATGTGAGTTAATAAATGTATTAACTAAACTCAGTGTAGTGATCATTTCACAGTCTATACATATGTCAAATCATTGTATGGGATACCTTAAACTTGCACTGTATTATATGCTAATTATATCTCAAGAAAGCGGGGAGGGGGAGGGAATCTTCCAGAAAAAAACAGCTGGGAGCTGATAGCTGCCTGTGGGTCAGAAAGTGGGACCTGACAACAGCCTTACTCAAGCAAGGCAGCTTCTGGCACCTTCTCCCACTGAGAAATCTCAGGTAGCTAGAGGAGGTGGCTGGTATCAGTGGAGGGGAACCTAGGTATTGGAGAGCTGCCCAGGGACTATTGTTCTGATTTCTTAAGAGTGTGGCAGAGCAAAGAGTAGAGACTTTAAAGCCAGATGTACCTGAGTTTGAATGTTGACTCTGCTACAGACCTGGTAGCAGTTTCTTCCTCTGTGATTGTATGTGACAGTGCCTGGGAAAGTGTGAGGCGGAGGTCACTGTGCAAAGCACCAGTTTAGTGCCTCTTTCCCAGTCGGTGATGATTACTTTAGGGCTTTGGAGATGGGCCACTGAGCCCCTTCAGACAAGTATTAGTTTAAGGGATCCCTGTTAATTCAGGAATATGCTAATAAAAGGGGGAGCATCCCCAGTGTCGCGTGGTGCATCTGAACAGCAAGGTAGCATCCCCGAGGGTTCCTGCCTCTGTGCTTTCTCCCTTGATGCCATGGGCATAGACCTTGAAACTAAGTAAAGCATCTTTCTAAAACAGGTACACTTGAGTAGCCCTGCATCATCAATCAAATGAGATATTTCAGGAACTTTCCATTCTGAGCCTTTGGCTTTTTCCTGATTAGGTATAAATACCTTGCTTGTTATATAAATACACAGTGAGTGCAACCTCTTGCTAAGCGATGCAAGGCCACCAGCTACAGAGAGATCTAAGAAAAGAACCACCACACATGGCACCTCCTGGTTCCTCATCAGTCCCTTTGGATCGTGGAAAGGTTTACAGTGTTAAAGTTGCCAGTTACCTCTTGAAATCACGGAGGCTGTTTTTTTCTCCCCAGGAGCTCGGCGTGCACAGGTACTCATTGGTCCTATCCATCTGTAAGCTTTTGTACGCTCCCTAATGAAAACATCTGTATTTTCCTGGCTTAATTGCACATTATTGAGTGTTCTGTCTCTCGTGCAATAAATGTGCAGTAATGAGAGATGGTCTCCCATCAGGGGCCAGCAGCACACCAGGCTGACGGCGAATCAGGTGCTTTATTGATACCCAGCAAGTAACTCCTTAAAGGTCAGAATCCAAACCAAACTAAAAACTTTCTTATGGCTGCACAGTCCGGCAGTGTCGTATTGCAGAGCAAAGGCATGTGATAGGCTTAGTCATTTATAAAGAAAACAGTGAAGTTTTCCTATTGCTGTGATTCCCTTGGCCCCCAGATTGTATCTGATATCATGCTATTAGCGCTTTTGATTTTACATTATTTTACAGGATATAACAATTGACAATTTGTACCTTTTTTGGGGGGGGCACATAACCGTAATCTGCCAGGTAGGGTGTGTGTGGGGAGTGTGTGTGTGTGTGTGTGTGTGTGTGTGTGTGTGTGTGTGAGTGAAAGAGAGGGAGAGAGAGAGAGAGAAACATGTACAAACTGATCTGCCTTTGAATATAATTTTAGGTGTCCCTCTAAGCAGTAGATACCAGAGAGAGTATTAAGTGGGAGAAGGGTATTAAAACAGGTTCCTCTCACCCCACCTCCCATATTGATTCTCTGCGAAGGCTTCCCTTTAGCTTTCTGTCATTTCAGGGGACGACTTGGCCTCAGTCGAGGGATAGCCAAGTTCATGATCACCGTGACGGGTGTGACATTTTCCTCCTAGCCTAGGGGAAGGCTGGCTATGTCAGAGCATGAAAAGACAAACAGGGCATCTTCCACCTGTCTGGAAGGTCTCCAGCAGTTCTATGTACCTGAGGGACAGAAAGAAGCTTCTGGAACACTTGCTAATTGACAGCCAAGTTCTGCCTTAAGAGTCAAATGAGTTGAAAAGATTGTATAGTAACCTAAAAGTTATCAGACAACTTAATGAAAACTGGTTCCTTTTACTCTAGATTATTTTACATGCTCCAGCTATGTTAGTGCATGAAGCTACAGTTTATTCATTCTCATTTCTATATATTATCCTGTAAAGCAAAAAGCACTATAATATTCTTCTGCTGAGAAACTCTGTTGGAGATATGCTTAGGAATGGAATTATTGGGTCATAAAGCAGACGTGCTCAACTCTAATGGATATTGCCTAACAGCTTTTTAATTAATGAAAACATTTTAAGATGATAATTGGTCTTTATTTTATTAGCTCAACAAAATGTGATCGTATATTTATTTCTGAACTATTTTTTCTATCATAAAACCTTAACTTTATAATTCTTTAAATCTTTAAATTCTCCAAATAAGTTTTCCTTTGCTGCAGTTGGGCAGGCTTTTGGCCACGTTCTATGCAAGAGTTTCAGCAGTTACATTACAGGAGGGTGTAAATATTTACGTGAATGCAGCTGTCCTAACCCAGGTAGCTCCCAAGCAAATAAGCCTGAGATAAACAATGAATAGGGGTGTGTGGTGTGGGGTGGTGTGTGTGTGTGTGTGTGTGTGTGTGAGTGACAGAGAGAGAGAAAATTGGGGTTCTTAAAATTCACATGTGTATTTTTGTCTCTTGGGTACATGGTCCCTTAGTTTGGGCATTTTCTGGGTTAAAACCTCTTTCATAAAGAAAAAGAAAAATATCTGATGGTTTCACTTATAGGAGGAATAGAGAGGAACCAAATAGGGATCAGGAAAAAAAAAACTATAATAAAGTAAAAATCAAAACCAAAGGCAACCATAGACCGGGACATTCTGCAGGGGAGGCGGAGGGAGAGGGATCAGGACAGGGGAGGGCCGAGCACAAGGGACTAGGGTGATGGGGCACGGGTGAATGGGTGGTGGGAATTTCACGGGAAAATCATACATTGTACAAAAATGAAGGATGATGTCATAAATATATTTTTAAAAAAGGAAAGGAATCCTCTCAGAAAAACAAAAACAAAAACCTCTTCCCTTCCCTTGCTGTGCGGGTCCCGGCGCCAAGCCACCGTCAGTCATAAGTGAGTGTCATGAGCCTAACACCACAAGACGAGTCCATCTTCCTTCCTCTCTGCTGCTGGCCTCCCAGTGCATGAGCCAACTGTGCACCCCGTGTCCAGGTAGCCGCTGACAGCAAGACAGCGGGTTGCAAGAGCAAAACCATGAGGTAGGAAACTTGAAGTGGGGGCAGCATGAGAACCCCCGAGGTGAGCCCACCTTACCTTCCTGTGCCCCCAGAGCTGGTTCCCCTTCATGCCGTGACAGTCATAGAGGGTGACCGGGCTGTTGTAGGAGATGGCATCGAAGCAGAACTTCCGGGTGTGCAGCGGCTCACCGGGTCGAATATCTTCTCTCCATCCAAAAGTGAAGAGCTAACAAAGCGACAATAGCAGAAAAGCAGAGATGAGGTTAATTTGGAGAGCTGGAGAGCGGGAGGTGGGGGTAAGTGTTTTAGCAACGTGGAGCCCGCACTGAGATTTACAAGAATGCACTCTGTCCGGGCATCCTAGGCGGTGAAAAGGCATGCATGCTGAAGTGCTCCTGCAGCAACAGCTGGGCCTTGCAAAAAATGCAAACAAGTTTTCAGTTAGGTCCCAGGAAAAATAATGGGGTGTCATGGGTGGCACCTGAAAAAGGAAGGATGTTGCCTTCACGCTCTTCATTCAGATTCCCTGTTATTGGATCACACGCTACCCAGTTAGCTAAATGAGCAGAATCACTGATAAAAATCAAGAGTAGACTTGAGCTGTCTTGGTGCTAGCAACCTAAAAAAGAAAAATCTGATTTAAACAAAAGCTTAAGCTTGTTGAAGTAAACAGACCAATTCATTTCCTGGCCCTGGCAGAGTAACTCTGCAGGGCAGTGTAGAAAATTTTGGACAGTAACTCACAGTAACAGATACTGTTTACGCACCCAAAGTGAAACAGAAGTTTCAGAAAACATTATCTATCATTACTGTGTTTAATAGATGCTTGTACCCCACCGAAAGTTCTCCTAACCTAGTCTGGTCTAGCCTATCCATTCATTCTATTATTTAAAAAATGCTGCTTCTGATGCATTACATTGATTTTACAATGTAGTAAAACACTACTCCTGTGGAAGATATTTTCTGAGATTTTTTTTTAAGCTGGGCAGCAGAAAGAGAAATCCTAAGCAAAGGGAAACATGGACTAGATGAGCTCTGCAGTTTTTTCCAATTCTAAAATTATAATAAGGTTACATAATTCCTCTAGCAGGGCTGAAGGCAGGCCTGGCTGGTGAAGTCAAGCTGTGAACTGCTAACGAAGAGCTGTCAAGGAGGCCCCGTGGATATGAAAGAGAGCACAGTGCTGAGCGCTGTGCGGATAAAACACTTAGCACTTCCCAGGCCCTCTGTGTATTTCAGATCCTACCTTGGAAAGAAAATGTAGGCAATCTTGTAAGATTCCAGGGTGGCTAATGACAACGGTTAAGTGGAGGGGTGGGGGGGAACTAGAAAACTTGAAGGAACTGGGCTAAGTGGTCTGAAGAAATTCAGAAAGAAATGATCTAGATCACCATGAAAATCAATGGTCTGAGGAATGGTGAGTGACGGGAGTGTTCCTCTGGAAGACACCACAAAACAATGATTTAAGTAGAAAGACAAAGGGCTTTAGGTTAGGTGTTTAAAATAGATCCATGAAAAGGAATTGTGCAGTCCTTTTTCCTAGGTTGGTTTTTTCAAAAAAAAATTTAATGCCATTGTGGACTGAGACATTTTTAGAGTCATTTGAATCCTTTTTGAGGGGCTGACATCCCGAGTGTCTCTTCAGCTATTTCTGATCTTGATTATTCCCTTTAAAGTAGAACTCACTACTCCCTTGGCTTTGGAAATACAGCGCTCTCTGTTATCCTGGAACTGCACCTTCCCCCTGCCCGTCTTCACCAGAGGTGCTGCTTAGGCTTTTGCTGGGACCCTCCCCTGTACCGTCTTTGGTTAGTCTTAGACCCTCTCAATTCGGCTCTTGCCAAAATGTTGGTAACTCGTGATCCATGACTTGTCCAAGCACGTAGGATCTCCCAACCGCTTCTCGCATGGACACCTCCAAGTCAATATATAGAGATTTTCTTCTCTTCTAATCCTGTTCCTCCGTCTACATTTTGTTTTATTTGGTGTTGATACAAATCAGCTGGTCAACCCTGGAATCTTACATCTTTAACACCTTTGTCTTCTTTACCCACTTCATCTACACAGTCACCAAGTCTTGCCTTTTTGTCTTCTAAACGTTGCTGGAGGGACTCTCCTGCTCTCTTCACTACCCTTGCTCTCAACATTTCTCATCTGGATTATCAATTTGCCCTTCATTGGTTTCTTTTCTACCTTCCTTTCTTGGTTCCTTCACATCTATTTGCAATACCTCTTTCACCTGAAACCTCAAAGTTTGTTCACATAACCTTTAGAGAATTCAGTTTAAGTTCTCTAAAATATGAAGAACTTTCTACAATTTGGCCTTTGCCTCCCCACCCCCCAGCTGTATCCCTTGCTCTTTATGTTCCAGACACAATTAGATACTTGTAGCTCCTTACACTGATCAGAATATATTCCCCCAACAACCCCCCCCCCAACCCCACCCCCTCCTGACCATTCATTAGAGTCTTCTGACTGGAAGGTCAAGATTCACCAGTCAAATTTAGGGGTGGCCTGAGATATAACTGGAACAAAATATGAACAAATCTATGCAAGAGACAAATTCACCTATGTTTGCCCCAACATAGCAATTTTTCAGACTTATCAGATCCATTTACTAAATACTAAGAAAAGTAAAAAGTAAGAATCTAAAGAGTAAGAACTGTCTAGAAAAGGCATTGAACTTTACTCTTTGACCCCTTCTCATCCTTTACCTTATTGCATCAAGATTGTCTATTTATGTGTCTCTACCACTCACGAGGCAGTGAGGCTCTTGGTGGTGGGTATCATTGTTTATCTTGTGTCTCCAGTTACTGACATATAATAATGTCCAGCAAAGCTTCTACCAAGTGCTTCATTATAGTAACAGAAAGTATGTTGGGATACTATCAAGATGAATGACTAGTCCTTTTAGTATCTCAAATGGGTCTGGGTAGCATGTGTCTAATTACACCAATATCAACATTACTATGTTTCAAACTTTCAACTTCAAGAGTTGTAGACTATCATTGCCTATTATTGGAACTGCAATTTCCAGGCCTATCAACCTGCCATTGGTATTGATTAAGTCTTTATTTTATTTAAATATCACATTTCTGGGGCCTCCCTGGTGGCACAGCGGTTGAGCGCTGGGTTGCAAAGCTGCCCACAGCCTCTGCAGCGTCGGTTCGATCCCCGGCTGCTCCCCGGCCACCGCAGGAGGGTCCCACATGGCGCGCAGACCTCTCCTGCCGCCCGCTGCTCCCCTCAGCAGTGTACTTCGGTCCTTCTGCCTGCTCTGCTCCCCGCTCTGGCTCTGGTGAATTCTCTCACCCTCCCGCGCTTCTGACTGTACCCAGTGCTTGTATAAATAAATAAATGAATCTTTTAAAAAAAAATTGCTACATTGGGGCAAATTTAGGTGAATTTGTCTCTTGGATAGATTTGTTCATATTTTGTCACAGTTATATCTCAGGCCACCCTTTAGTGACTTTTATTTCTTGTTTCTAGGTTTGTTGCTATAGTGCAATGATCATTCTTAGGTTTGTAGACTGACTGTTAGTCTATAGTCATCACAGTGTTTCATGTATTATTATCATCATTGTTGCTACTACTGCTACCACCTACAACTACCTGCTCCTCTTACATATTTTCCTGAATCCCAGGTCTACATCTTTAATTATGTCAATTGTTTTATTCTTCTGCATCTATCATTAGTTAAATTTTTTTCTGTTACATCTTTGACGTGCTTTCGACTGACCTTTGTCTTATCCTAATACCATATCAAACAAATGAGGCTCTAAGCCTTTCATTTTGTTAGGCACACCTTTCTGTGTGCCATCATGTCCAAGCTGAAACCAGCAGATATGCTGAAAGGATTTCCATTGTTTGTAGTGGGTGATGTTATTGTGACATTCATGGCTTGTCTTCTGCCCTTGGGCTGTTTCTTATTGACAGAACTACTTAAATTTCACTCAGTTTTCCTGTACAATAACACCTGCCCTGTTTTTCAATTTCAAATCCCTCGATTTTAGTATGAATTGGTGTTTCTCCACCTTGTTTTGAGTGATACTTTTAAATATAGATTCAGAATGACACACAACGTGTTTTTCTTTTCTATTTTTTTTTTAAGATTTATTTTGTTTATGCATACAAGAGCTGGGGTGTAGGCCAGAGGTATGGGGGTAGGGTGGGTGAGAGGATTCACCAGAGACAGAGTGGGGAGCAAAACAGGCAGACTGACTGAAATAACCTGCTGAGGGGAGCAGCAGGCAAGACAGGAGAGGTCTGCTGCACCATGTGGGTCAGCTCCCTGCTCATGCTGCAGTGGCTGCTGATAGCTTCATAGTGCTGAGACTTAACCCCTTGTACCACCAGGGAGGCCCTTTCTTTGTTTTAATAGTAACATGCTCTGTGTGTAATGCTGCCTGGGACCGCAGTGTGTGATTTGAATAAGCTCACTAGACTTAGTATTGCAAATTCACTTATTATCTTAATCTTGCTACCTGACTTGAGAAGATGGAAACTATTGTTCTCTCTGTGGGTAGTTTATTTTATTTCATTGTGTGGTTTGCAGAGATCAGGGATATTGTATCTGTCCTGAGTGAGACTGTTCACGGAGAATCTGCCCTTCCCCCACCTCCCCAGCCTTGCTTCTGTCTCTGCTTGCTCCTCTCCTGTGTGCCTCTTGGAGAGGGAGCATTTGCTTCCCAGCAGGCCCTGCTCTGCCACTGTTCTTCTGCCCCACTGGACACAGAGTCTGCTGCCTCCAAGCTGCGCCAGGCCTCCACCCTTCTCTCCTTTACACTCACAGAGGCAGCTGGGGCGTATCTTTTCCAGACCTTCCAGTCTTATTAGAGTCTATTTCCTTTTTTCTTGGTCCCTAAAGAAACTGAAGCCAGCACAGAATATGACAGTGATAGCAAACAGCTGAAACACAGCCTCGGGTGAACACTGTTTAAAAATGGACAATGATGTAAAATATATATAAATTAATTAATAAAAAAAAGAAGTTTAATAAAATTTGACATATTGCATAAAAAAAAAAAACCGTCTCGGAGAAATGAATCATACACTGGCTTTGTTCATAAAAGCCAAATTAGTTCTTTGCAGGAAAAGACATTTTCTTATAAAGATTCACCCTTAGAGGTTCCTCCAATTCCCATGCAACTATTTTGTTTATTCATTTGTATTTTATTTTTTGCCATTAATTTTGGGCAGGGGTGTTGTAATAGGTGATTTTGAATGAATGTGAATGAAAAAGAATGCCTGTAATTTCCCTGTCCTGCTATATTTATTTTCTCATGCAGGAATTTAAATCAAAATGTAAAAGAATGATTTTTCTAAGTCACTGAGTAAAGCTTACAGTTTATTACTGGAGAACAAAGCAGGTTGGCAGGTTGTAATATTTTAACCTCCAGGTCGATATATGGTAGCACATATTTCACATAGGATGCATTTTCTACCTGCTGCCAACCTGCTTAATCTCCCTGCAGCATGGTTTGCAGAATCTCTGGAGACTGGAAATCTTTTCAAAGTGCTGCATTAGCTGTTCGTTCTGTGCCTCTTTTAAAGTTGTCTACTTGTCTAGTGCTGCCCTCTGGTGATTATTTTTTGAATTACAGACCATGGATTTTTGCCTGCTAAGCTGAAAAGGTGAAGGGGAAGAAGTAGGGGAAACGAACCAGTAATTTTGGAGATTATACAGTGTTGCTGATTTTGTTTATATTCATTTTTCAGCTGTCAAAAAATGATCAGTCTGGTACACATTTCACTCTAGAACTTTCCAGGGGATAGAAGTTAGTCCTGATTCAGGCACTCAGATATGCATACTTCAGATCTACTCGCTGCCCAAGTACATTTCCAGGTTGCACTGAACAGCAGCAGTGCAACAGATTTAGCCAACAGATGAGGATTTTTCCTGATGACATGCTCCTATTTAAAATATCCTTTCCCCTCTAGATGAAAGTCCTGCAGCCCTCTGAAATCTTCTCTCTTATTCACAGGCTGAAGTCGGAATGGCTTCTTGGTATTAGGCCACTATCACATCCCTGTAATATCCTCCTGATGCTTACAGAAGAAAGGGGGCAACAGGGAGACAAGTGAACTTTCACCAGTATTTCCTTCCAATCAGTAAAAGCTGAAATCCTTGTTCCTTCTTTAGAAATCTGTCTCTCATGTGGACACAAGCCACAGGATATATTGAATGAATGATAAAGAGCATTTTTTATTTGCAAGTTCCCTGGGACCTAAGAGAAATTTCTAGATTGGTGCTGGCACACAGGATTGTGGACAGGGGGTCTTGTGAGGTGGCAGAAGGGGCAGCACATTTACTCTGTGCCCACGGGAAGGATGCTGCTTCTTTGTTGGCAATGGTCTGGAAAGATCTAAGAATTTCATGAGCCCACACATGTTAAACTGGCTGAAACCCAAAGTTGACGGCAGGCCCATGATCCTTCTAGAACACCAAGAGGACTGGTCAGTGGGGAGGAGATGGCAGGTGTTGGTTCAGTGATGATAATTCTGATGATTTTGATCATTCTGGACTGTGCTGTGGATTTGGCCCAGGGTTCCTTTCTGAGGGGGCCGCTGTGCTCTGTAATGCAGCCAAGAGGTGGGACAGGATGGGGCAGTGGCTGGGAAGAGGGAAGCAGAATCTAGGGTACCTGCACAACTCCTTAATGTCCTAGGCTGGGCACAGTGGGCCTTTACCAGGTTGCTACAAAAGACAGACCTGGAGGAATGCAGCTGTAGGACAGAAGGAATGCCTTACTGAAGCTGCCTGTCGACTTTTGTTTTTGTTTTCATGGTCAGTTCTAGGTAACAGCGAGCACAGGCAGGAAAGAAACTCTGTCCTGAACTTGGGTCATGTCCTTCTGCAGAGGGGAAGAGGGGCAGGAATGGGAGGAGGGGCTTTAATGCAGCTATACATTTTTAAAAAGATTTATTTATTTATGCATACAAGAACTAGGGTACAGGCCAGAGGTGTGGGGTGGGAGGGTGGTGAGATGATTCACCAGAGATAGAGTGGGGAGCAGAACAGGCAGACTGACTGAAATACACTGCTGAGGGGAGCA
The DNA here is from genome assembly GCF_014898055.3 of Talpa occidentalis. Taxonomy (NCBI): domain Eukaryota; kingdom Metazoa; phylum Chordata; class Mammalia; order Eulipotyphla; family Talpidae; genus Talpa; species Talpa occidentalis. The sequence continues at coordinate 136,593,504 of NW_023604295.1, read as the reverse complement.
GCGGGCGAGACAGGAGAGGTCTGCTGTGCCATGTGAGTTGCTCCCTGGCCGGCTGGTGATGGAACTCAAGCTGCAGGGGCTGGGGATAGCTTGATAGCACTGTCTTTAACCCCATGCTCCACCAGGAAGTCCCCATTTTTAGTCTCTTAAAAAATATGGCAATAGCCGAAGATGCCTGTTAAATCTGTGTGATGAATACACAAGCGTCTGCTATCCTGTCTTTTTACCTTTCTATTTGAAATATTTTATAATTAAAGATTAAAACACTAAAGGGAAGACACAATTCTGTCTGCTATCTTTCTCTTTTACCTGTGGCACAGTGTAAGGAAACACTCCTTACGAGGAATGTCAAGTTTCAAAGAGGGTCAGGAATCACACCTTACTGCATAAACTGAGTTGCTTTGAAATGGTTCTCAATGAAAGGCAATCAGTGGTCTTAAGGTATCCCCTGAAGTCCATGTGGGGGTGCCACTGCCTCAAAGTTACCCTTGTGTGTAATGTTGCGAACTGCTACAACGTCAGGAGGTGTTGTATATCAAGTGTTCTTTTGTACATACAGCAGAGGGGAGAGTAAGATTATTAGCCACAAAGAATCTTTCATTAGAACCATGAAAGTCACTTGGAAGAAACCCATAGCACTCTGCAGGCTTTTCATGGTTTGCAAATGATCATTCTGGGGAAGGAAATAAAAAGCTAGGGTCAGAATCAACATTCCTACTATCCTTTCTGTTACTGAAAGCATATTTTTATGTATGCTCTCAATGGATGATTCCAACTTCTCTGAGAAAAAACAGATGCAGAGAAGGTAAGTGGTTCACTTAACTGCAGAGCTGTTTAGTAACACACCCAGGTGCTCAGCCTGGCTCGGATCTAGAACTTTTTTCTCTCTGTACCTCCTTCCTGCCTTGTCCCCCACCCTCCCAGGAGCTCACATACCTGTTCATGAGACCAAGTCCTTTCAGAGCCATCTTTGATGCAGATGTCCAGCCTCAGCTCGGTTCCCGTGGCTCCGTGTTTGCTGTCTACGCAGAGATTGGCGGCCATGTTGCGAATCTGTGGAAAGAAGAAGGAAATGAGCAGAGGCATGTTTCTTCTTATGCCCCTAGCTCCTGGTGGTCCTGGACTAGATTGGATAGTTCTTTTTAAAATCATGTGATTATTCACTTGTCATCAGGGAAATGCAAATCAAAACTACCATGAGATACCATCTTACACCAGTGAGAATGGCACATATTAAAAAAACTAGCAACAACAAATGTTGGCGAGGATGTGGAGAAAAAGGAACTCTTGTGCACTGTTGGTGGGAGTGCAAACTGGTCCAACCACTATGGAGAGCTGTGTGGAGATTTCTGGACCTACTAAACGTAGAGCTTCCATATGATCCAGCAATTCCACTCCTAGGTATTTACCCAAAGGACACAGAAACATCAATTCCAAAGAGCACCTGCACCCCTATGTTTATAGCAGCACTATTTACAATAGCTAAGCTTTGGAAACAGCCCAAATGCCCAAAAATAGATGACTGGATCAAGAAGATGTGGTACATATACACCATGGAATATTACTCAGCAATCCAAAAAGATAAACAGATGCAATTTGCAGCAACATGGATGGAGCTGGAAGGGATCATGCTCAGCGAAATAAGCCAGAAAGAAAAAGAAAAATACCGGATGGTCTCACTCATAGCAGGAATTTAGAAAACCTAAATAAGGGAGCAGGAAAAAATAACTATAATAAAGAAAAAATCAAAATCAACGAGCAACTATAAACCAGAGACTCACTACAGGGGGAAGGGGCAGGGAGAAGAGGGACTGGGGTCAAAATAAGGGGGTTGCAATTGTATGGGGAATATAACCAAGATGAAAATGCATACGTTGTGCAAAAATGAAAAATGATGTAAGAAATAGATTAAAAAATCATGTGATTATTAAATGATGCCTCAAAGTCACCTACCACCTGTGGAGAAACACCAGCAAGCCCACTGTAACGAGGAGTCTAGTCTGCATGCAAAGGATCGGGAGGTGGTTGAATATCTAAACTGCTGTTGGCTGCAGCAAAGGGAAGTCTGAGAAAGCAGAGGGAGCAGCATAGAGTTCAAGACTTCAGTAAAATGGGAGTTCAGTTTTAGGGAGTTTGGAATTTAGGAAATTTGCATTTTAGGAATTTAGGAAATTTAGAAAACTTGCATTTAGGAAATTTGCAAATTTAGGAAATTTGCATTTCCCTGAACTTGGAATGTGTCACTTCTCTGCTTCAAAGCACCTGCTGTCTTTACCGCCTCAGCTCGGAGAGGGGTCATGCCAGGCAGGTGGTGCGGAAGAGAGAACACTTGAGCATGTCCCATGCAGGACGTGGTGACCTCCTGTCTACCTGCCTGCTGTCATGGTTTAGCATTTCTCCTCATTGATAAATGTCACCCTAGACTTCAGCAAAGCAGACAAGGCAGCACTTGGTGCAGTCCCATGCTGGATGAAGGCTCTTTACATAAAGTCTGAACCTTGAAAAGTCGCAGAATCAGCAAAAAAATTGGGTCTAATTACGTTAACACTGATATAAAGAACTGAATAGTTAGGGCTGGGAAAAAGCATCAACAGCAGAAAGAATCTGCATGGAGACACAGATGAAATCCTCCTGCCTGAATAGATTTCCCCAACTGGAGATGTCCCTGATTCTGTGCGCACCAGGAAGCCTCCTGTGGTTGAGGTGGGAATTGTTTCTAGTTAGGTAAGCTCAGTTATCTCAACCCCTTTTATGCCTTTAATGGAAACTAGAGGTTGCACACAAGTGATCATTTTTGTTCAGGTACTTTTGCCCAGAACGGTGGGTAAGGTAAGGCATCTCCAGCACACCGGGATGCCTGGAAGGGGTGGGGCAGTGAGGCTGAAGGAAGGTTCTTATGAAACATCCTGGGTTTGATGAAAGGAACGTTCTGGGACAGGGTGGTGTTGGTGGGAGCTATTTTGTATTTTAGGCGCTGTAGGAGGAGAGGGTGGTGTAACGCCACTCGGGAGGGAGTCAGTGCAGTGGGTACCAATCCCTTATCCAGGGCATTTGACAACAATGTGGGCTCCCCTTCCACTGTGGCGCTGTTACTCTGATGGGCTCTGTGCTTGATGACGGGGCATCTGAAATAAGTTAGGATGCGGAGCCGTGATTCTTTTAACTTAGTTTAGCCTGCAGACCTCTCTGACCATTAAGGAAAAGCTATGGACACCGCTGCAAAAACAAACAGAGCTGTAAGTGGACACAAACAAGCCCTTTTGCATTTATATTCCTGGCACCCGTAGACTCCACAGTTGACCCCAGATTAGGGGAAATGCTTGCCTCCCTCCCCTTGCAAGCAGAATGTACCTCTTTGCCTAGTAGTTCGAGAAATCCCAAAAGATGGTCATGAACTTGGCTGGTGTCAGAGAGCGCCTGACTCACTCTCACCTTCCGAGAACAAGCGCCAGAGCAGAACTTTACCCTGGAATTTTTAGAGCCAACTTAAGAAATATATAGAGAGACCTTTAGTAAAATCAATCCCCCAGTGTGCGAGTTTCCTTGGTGAAATGGAAACACCCAGAAAAGTTTGATCTGCCATCACTGGCTTGAGCCTGGCACAAACTCTGTAACAAACTCCTCGTTGATCTTATCAAGTCCCTGTGTCCCTTTTCCAAAGCGTCTGCCACCGGGGCACGTGGACAGGGCTGGGGGCAGCGCTGCCTTTTCATTCTCGGGCCGTGCACCTCACAGGCACACTCTCTTTGGAAAATCAGTCTCAACTTATGCCAAAGACTTCTGCAGGGTGCTGTTCTCTCTGCTTGATCCTGGGAGTTCTGAGCCACGGTTAGAGGGAAAAAAGCAACTGCTTATCGCTTTAGGGTCTCTTGGCCACAGGGGGGACGCGCGCCCTCCTCTGGGGGCTGGCGAGGCTCTGTCGCTGGAGGGGCTCTGCTCTTGGAGAAGGAGGATGTGTGGGGGGAACTAAAGAACATGTGCGGGCCAGGGACACTGAGCAGCGGATCTGCCAAACCTGCGTGTGGACACGCACCAAGGCCTTTCAAAGAGCCTTGTTTTCCTTCTGAATGCTGTTCGCTGGAAAGGGCTCTGGCAGGGCTGCAGGAAACCATTTTCTAAACTCTTGAATTTTCTGAATTCTCACTCAGATGGTATCTGTATAGACAATGGGATAAACTGCTTTGGGAGCCAAATTTCAAGTTTCAAAGGCGTAATTGTCTACATCTGTGTAAATTTCAACGCATAGTTGTGCCAGAGAGGAAATGCTGAGAGTTTAATATAGGCCGAGCGAGGCACCTGGACACAGGATTAATGTCAAGCATCTGCCTTGTGCTCTCTGCTCAGTGCATACTCACACGCTTGTCCTTGCTCACAAACATGGCTCCATCAAAAATAAACCGGTGAATAAAATGCCAATAGAACAGACTCTCATGCTTGTGCAATCATTGGAATAAAATTTTTAAAAATGTAGAGAAGAAAACTGACAAATGACATATACTTTTCCACATGATTCTGTACCTGTGGCTGTTCACCCACAAACACCATACACCACCCACCCCACCCCCGCCGCCGCCCCACTAGCTCTGCCAATGTAAGGCATGAGATTTACATGCATATTCGGAATGTGGCATAAATCTAAGACAGAATAGGTCAGTGTCATGTTTTACTCCTTTGATGTCCAACTTTAGGACACGGCATCGTGAGCGTTATGCGAAGGACTCCTGAGTGACACTGTGCCGGGTTAGACAGCAAGGCAGGCTTCACCAGGAATGGGTGGAAAGCAGGAGAAAAATGGAGGAGAGGGAATCATTATGTCTGACAGGATTACAGAGATAAACCCCTTTTTGAGTGAGGATTAGGAAAAGGTCTGGCAGGTGTGAGGATTTCTTAGGTAGACAAGAGAAGTGAGGCTCCGTCCTCCACCTCCCCCACCCCAGGAGCTCTTATAACAGGTGCAAGAGGAGGGGGCTGCGCTGTTAAGGTGCAGGTGCGCAGAGGATTGGGGTAGCCGACCCCCAGTTTAGCAAGTGAGAGAGCATGGCTTGCTGCTTTCTCCCTCATAGAGCTGGGGGTTATTTATTTATTTTTATCAGCACTTGGCAAGTTTATTGAAGGAAGGAAAAAAAAAAAAAGAAAGAGAGACACCTGCACAGACACAGGAGGGCAGTCTTGAAAGACAAGAACTGCCTAGACTTGGGGGTCTTTTTAGTAAGAAGTAGAAGGTTCATAATTCAATAAATGTGCGTAAGTTCCCCGCCGTGTCTTCGGCAGTCTGCCAGATACTGAACATAGCGTGGGGGGAAAAAAAGGATCAGTCCCCTCTGTGAAGTTTTTGGTCTAGTGAGGAGATTTCTGAACACATGAATAGGAGGAAGGCTTGAGATTTCCATTATTTCTGGCCATGAATTTTTAATATGGCAGAAGGCATCAAGTTGCTCCCCGCAGCTGGGCTGAGGCTAAGCGTAGAATCAAATTGATCCGCAGAGCTAGAAAGAGACGTGACTGTACTTGGGAGAGAACTGAGTGGAGATGGGGCAGGTCTGAGTTCTGCCCCCCACCCCCCACTTCCTCCCTATCAGGGAATGTAGTTTTCCTATAACCTTAGCCATATGCCCCTTTTCAAAATCTCACTATATCAGTTTTTTTTTGGGGGGGGTGGATTGTGGATTTCTACTGATTTATAGAAAGTCAGCATTTGAAGAGTGCCTCCAAAAGAAAGACACTTTGACAACTACTGGTGGAGGTTCAAAGGAAACAGCTTCTGCTCTCCAAGTCCACAGTCTTCAGGGAGGATGTCACAGGGAGGTGTTTTGTTAGACCACAAAATGCTAAATGACGATGGCGGACAGGGCTCTGGAGCATGAGCAGCATTAAGTCTGGAGAGTGAAGTGACAGAGGACGCTGTAACCTTAGAGATCAGAAATGTACACAAATATGGAGATTTGACAGCGCAGACTTTTTTTTTTAAAAAAAGGAAATGCACATAAGTTGGTATAGCTCGACTTAAGCCTTGTAAAATGAAGACGATCATGCCTCAGAGAGAGGTTGTAAAGCTTAAACTGACTCACGCAGAGGGTCAGACAGTGTGTCGAGCACGGAACTGGTCAGTAATGTCATCCACTATTGATTTCTTTGTTAACTTAGCTTTTCAGCTGATCACACTGAAATGGTGAATGGGGTGACATCACAGTCCCATCACATTCCCGTGACACCGAGAGGTGACCCCCAGGCACGTCAATAAGAAGGATCCACAACTGAACACGCGTGGCTCGTTCCTCCGGCCGATTCTGTTAATCCTGACAGTGCTGCCTGCATCAGGATGATTCCTAGGCCAGCCCCCCATCAATTAGCCATCTCTGCTGATCCTCGCCCTTAACACTGCACCTCCCAACTCCTCCTCGCTGGTCTCACGGGCCTTAAACATCCCCCCATGGATTTTTGGGTAGTAAAATATGCATAGTTTGATATTTGCCATTTTAACCATTTTAGGCGCTCAACTCAATGGCATTCAGTAAATTCAAAATTCTGTGTAATCATCACCACTAGTTCCAGAATGTTTTTATTACCCTGAATGGTCCGTGACCATGAAACAATAATCTCGTCACTCCCCGCTCACTCCACCCCTGGTTACCACTATTCTAGTGACGATATTTTTCTCTTCTTGGAAGCTCAGGTAAGTAGAGACATAATCGTGCTTGGGTCATGCTTATTTTACTGGGCACAGTGCTTTCAAAGTTTATCATTTCTTTTAGAGGAATTTATTTCTTTTTAAGGGTCAAAAAGTTTTCGACTCTTCTTTTAACTTAATGGAATAATGTTCCATTTTATGCATCGTGCTGTCTGTCTATCTCTGAGAACCATTTCACAGTTATTCAGCCATTGATGAACACTCGGTTGTTTCTATCTTGGCTATTGTGAATAATGTTGTTGTGAACATTGGCACACAAATATCTGGTCCTATACTTGTTTTCAATCCTTTTGGGTATATGCCTAGGAGTGGAATTGCTCACCGGACGGTAATTCTATGCTTAACTTGATGAGAAGCTGTCCTGCTGTGCTCACAGTGGCACCGCCACTTCTCATGTCCACCAGCAGTGTACACGGACCCCGATTTCTTCACATCCGTGTCCACGCTTGTTTTCTATTCTTGGTAATAGTGTGTGTGTGATGTGGCCACATGAGAGTAAAAACAAATCATAGAAGGAAGAGCATCATACAAGCAAAGACTAGGAAGAGGATAGAAATCTGGGGCACTTTGCCCACTTTGTAAGTGGGCAAAAAAAAAAAAAAATGTAGCTATGAGTAAAGAAAGGGAGGAAGAGAAGCGGAAAGAAGACAGAATTTTGAGGAAGAGTTTTGAGACGCGACTGAAAGGGTCAAGAGGGTCAAATTCCAGAGTGGTCAAGAAGGAGAAGGCCTGGGGAGAACTGCTGGGCTTTGCGGCTAGGAGGTCCCTGGTCTCCCTTCTGAGCACGGGGTCTGTGGTGCGAGGAATGAAGGCAGGAGAGAGATTGCCGAGTGGGCTGAAGAAAATTGGGGGGTGAAAGTTAGAGCCAACCAGCACCTGTGTCTCTTTCAGGACGCTTGACAGTGACGGGCAAGATATACCGGTGATGGGCAGAATGAAGAAGCAGCAACCTTTTGGGGGTGGGGAGCATAGAATTCCAGATAAGCTCTGCCCTAATTCATTTGAGACTCAGATAAAAAACAAAAACAAAAACAACAACAACAAAAAAAAAACAACTGTGAGGTGCTTTTAGAAATTAAAACCAGTATATAAATACAAAGCACAAAAGTGATTTCATTATCCTTACATTTCGCTGTGGACGTTTCTGCCTCGGGGTAATCAAGCCATCTTTGCTAGAGCAAATCTGCTCCCTCTCTAATTGCTCGATGCTTGTGGCACCCAGTGACTGCTGCAGAGACCATCTACTGCCTTTCCTTGAAATTATGCCCACAGAGATTTTCTTCCTATCTTCTGCACCTTTTCCTCTTCTGAATTTACCGTCAGTGTGATTGCCTTGGCACCTCTCTGTAGCCCTGGGAGTTCCTACAGCTACCACTGCGGAATCTGTTACATTATGCAAGAAAAAGATGAGCCCATGGAAGAAATATTCCCACAGGGCCTTCAGCTTTCTGTGGGTTCTGTTCCAAACGGTCTTGTTTCCTAACCCTCGGCCTGCCACTTGAAGTATTGTTAGTGTGGTTTGTGAGATGTATACGGCATCGGAATACCACTTTTAATGTAAGGGTTAATTGCCAGAAAGAATTTGAATTTCGCAAGTAGATACAAAGGAAGATTTGTAGAAATATGTCACTTCTCATTGGGTTAAGATCAGCAACTCTTTTCTGATAGAAGGGGAGGAAAGTAGGGCCTCCCCGGTGGCGCAGCGGTTGAGCACTGGGTTGCGAAGCTGCCCGCAGCCTCTTCAGTGCTGGTTCGATCCCCGGCTGCTCCCCGGCCACTGGAGGAGGGTCCCACATGGCGCGCAGACCTCTCCTGCCGCCCGCTGCTCCCCTCAGCAGTGTCCTTCGGTCCTTCTGCCTGCTCTGCTCCCCGCTCTGGCTCTGGTGAATTCTCTCACCCTCCCGTGCTTCTGACTGTACCCAGTGCTTGTATGTATGTATGTATAAATCAATCAATCAATCAATCAATCAATCAATCTTTAAAAAAAAATTTTAAGAAGGGGAGGAAAGTAGATTGTCTACCTCATCCCAAACTGGGCTGATCACTTTACACCTCCTGCCCTACCCCTCCCATCATGCTGTGCATCTGTTCGCGTTTGGAGGCTCTGGGGAAGCAAGTTGTCTGTTCAAGGTCATTCAAGGTGGAGGGTAGGATTTGTAACTTCTCTGATGCCCAGATTTGCGTTCTTTATGCCCCTCTTGGTAATGGTTACACTTAGTTTGCCAGAACAGTGCAATTTTGGTTGCTAAATTGTGGCAAAATCTTTACTGAATTCAAAGGAGTTATGGAGAGTAAAGAAGATGGAATCCATGGGTTTAGAAAAGAACTATCCAGGTTTACAATTAGGGTGGAGTGTGACTGGATAGAGAGGGAGAAGCAGGATTAGAAATAAAGTCATTTAGGGCCTCCCTGGTGGCGCAAGGGGTTAAGCACAGCTCTGAAAGCTGTCTGCAGCCTCTGCAGCACAAGTTCAATCTCCAGTCAGCCAGGGAGGTGACCCATGTGGCACAGCAGACCTCTCCTGACTCGCCAACTGTTCCCCTCAGCAGTGTACTTCAGTCAGTCTGCCTGTTCTGCTCTCCACTCTGTCTCTGGTGAATCCTCTCACCCCCTGCACCTTTGGCCTGTACCCCAGTTCTTGCATGCATAAATAAATAAATCTTTTTTTAAAAAAGAAATAAAGTCATATAAATGCTCAGGGAGCTTTGGTAAAGTCATCCCAAGTCAAGGAATACAGACGCGACATAAAATCATGCAGGTCCAAGACAGGCAGACCAGGTGGTCGCCCATGGTGGGTAGACCCAGAGGGACACTGTGGTCGTCTAAGGGGACCTCATAAGGGCTAAAGAGAAGGAATCATTTCCTGACTTTTGCATGAAACTCTAGGTTTAGAATCTGAATTTAAAAATACTTCCATTTTCTGCAAAGAAAAGTTAGACTATAGCAGAAGAGGGATGACTTTATCCTGACCTATATAGTTGGCTAGAATATGCTGCTTTTTATGTTCAATCGCCAGGCGTCTCCTTTGCAAAGCAGAGAAAATGAAAATTGGCTAATCTTGATTTTCTGAACACACAACAGTATACCTTTGAATTCCTAGTGACTATGATTTTCTTTTCCAGTTTGGATTTTTTTCCCCTTAAATTTTCATGTTGTAAGTTCATAAAGTTCAGGATGGACCTATGTTAGCATAACCCCCTCAGGAGCACATGGCAGAGCAGGGTCGTGGTGCCATGGGTGAGGCATCAACAGGTGACGTGGTGACAGGCTTTGGTATGACTTCCACACGTGTGTTAGGAGACAAAGTCAATGTGTGTCAGACACAAGAAAGCATTTTTTCACTTTTTTAAGTGAAAAGAGTAGCTTAGGGGATGAACAGGTTGATTTGTGCACCTTTTCTGCCTGCAATTGACAAAACTCAGAGGAGTAAATTACAAGTCGAGGGGAGGAGAGAAAATAAATGAAAATTTATTCAGTGACAGTCCAAGAATATCTACTGAAAAACTTCTTAAAAGGATATCTGAAATCAGGAAAGGCATTTAAAGTCAGATGTTCACCTGGGCTTTCCAGGATCCTGTGGAGAGCAGGCATCTACGGAAGACCTAACACTGACGCCACCTCTGTCAGGTGGTTCATAAGCAGAGGGTGCTGATTTGAAGGCAAAGACAAGCCCAGGAGAAGCTGGCATGTGTGCTGCAGAGGCACATCTCAGCCCCGTCGTGGGGAGAAAACCCCGGTGGACTGCAGGTGGAGGTGCTGTCACCACCCTTCCTGCTCTACCACTTAGAAAATGTCACTTAGAACCTCCTTGTGCTGGCCTGGCCTACGTGTTTGAATTAATGCCTCCACATTTAGTATTCCTATCTTACCCCCCACCCCCTTACAGTGTTATTTTACAAATGCACGCACTCTAGATTTGCCCCAGTTCCTGTATAATCATGGTCACCTCCAACATTATCCCCAAAGTCAAGGGCAATAGCCTCGGACATTGAAAACCAAGCAGCTTTTTAGAACATGGACAAACTACTCAAGTAGCTTGGTGTCTAGGTTAAATAATGCTTTCTTTGAATTCAAAATAGATTGTTGAAGTGTGGGCAGGCTTAAAGCTTCTCTAATACACGAGATGTTAAAATCTTGTGTAAAATTCTGGACTGCTCATGAAGATTAACAAATCAAAATCATAGGTTGATTCTGAGAAGGATGTGACCCTAGGGCAGAATTGCAGCAAAATCCCCTGACACCCTGGGGGTCGTGGGCTTTTCAAGTTCTCTGGAGAAATGGATTCTCTTGAACTCATTCTTGGGTTTAATAGCCAAGTACTTAATCATTTCCCTTTAAATAAAGAAAAATGTGAACTATTTTTTAAATTTCTCTGCTGATAAATGACAGGGGTCACAATTGTAGCTATTTATTATTATTCTTGTAGTTGATCTTAGGGTTTCACAAAGAGGCTTTATCAAACATTGAATTTTAGAGGACTTAAAAGGAATTTATTGCTAGAACATTTCACTGGATGTGTTTAACATCTGCTTTCTGTTGCTATACAAGTCCCAGACCTATTTGGGAGATTGCTGGAGTCTCAAAGCCACTAACTTGCATTCATCTCTCAAATCCCTCATCCAAATCCTGGCTCATCTCTTGTTGCTGGAACTGGTCACAGGCAAACTCCAACAGTCACTTTCTGAGCCACAGGTGGCCCTCCAGATGAATGTGACATTTGTCTTATTTTTCTTTTGAGCCCATTTTAATTTTTTCATTCAAGGCTGTCAGTATCATTTAATGTAAGAGATTTTAAATTTTCTGGGGGGTCAAGATTCCCGTAAAATTTGATGAAAGCTATGGACTCTCCAGAAAAATGGACATGTATACAGACACAAAGTTTGGCATGGAAAGTATTCTTGCTTTAGCTATCTGGTGGCCCAGAAAGACTATTTCACATTTTTGTCACACCTATAGCTTTCTCTTCACTCCCCCAGCACACAGACACACGGGAGCTTGGAATTTTCTCTTTGGGGGCCTCCCTGGTAGTGCAACGGGTTAAATCTCAGCACTATGAAGCTATCCATAGCCACAGCAGCACGAGTTCGATCCCCGGCCAGGGAGGTGACCCACATGGCGCAGAAGACCTCTCCTGTCTTGCCCGCTGGTACCCTCAGCAGTGTATTTCAGTGGTTCTGCCTGTTCTGCTCCCCACTCTGTCTCTGGTGAATCCTCTCATCCCTTCCCCACCCCTCAGGTCTATACCCCAGCTCTTGTATGCATAAATAAATAAAAAATATCTTTTAAAAAAAGGAATTTTCTCTTTGGATGCTTGATGTCATACTTTCCCTGTACTTACGGAAACTGGGAGATACAAAAATGTCTATAGCTTTCATTTTAAAACATCACTGGGTAGGGCCTCCTTGGTGGTGCAAGGGGTTAAGATGCAACCTATGAAGCTAGCCGCAGCCACTGCAGCACAAGTTCGAGCTACCCACATGGCACAGCAGACCTCTCCTGACTCACCTGCTGCTTCCCTCAGCAGTGTATTTCAGTCAGTCTGCCCATTCTGTTCACCACGTTGTCTCTGATGAATCCTCTCATGCCCCCACCACACACACCTCTGGCCTGTACCCCAGTTCTTGCATGCATAAATAAATAAATCTTAAAAAAAATATAACTGGGTAGTATTTCATGCAAAAACAATGATTCTCTTGAACCTGTGCTTCTTATATCACTTTGGTAATATGTTGCCTCCTCTATCCATATGAAATGCAAACCAGAGTTTCAATGGCAATAAGAATAGAAGCCAACATCTTATTGAGAGCTTGCTACATTAGACCCTATGCTAGGAGCTTCCCATGGATAATAGCTATGTAAGGTCACCTGAAGGAGACAGGATGGTCAAGAAAATTCCACAGTGGATTCACTTGGTGGATCAGCATAGTAAAGTGTGTTGGTTAGGAAGGGTTTTGAGTAACAGAAGACTAGATTGGGAAGTAAATGTAGGCGTTGCCATCCAGTGATTGGGAAGTAAATGTAGGCATTGCCATCCAGTGCTGCCCAGCTACTACCTGCTGTAAATATTTCCCGTCTCAATGGCAGGTGGTTCATAGTGTGCAACTCCCATCATGAGGTGGGAGGCTGTAGCCAACCAGATAATTTATTCTTCCTGCCAGATCAAATGCGTTGGCATACCTGATGCCATTAAATATTCTCTTGGTCTTTGTTCTGGTCCTGTGCTCACCAGCAAACTTGTTGACCTTCGTTGTCTGCTTACATGGAGAGAACGTGTCTCCAAGGTGGCGCTCATGGTTCTGTGTCCCCTGTGATAGTGATTTGTCAGTGGAGAGGTTTCCAGTGAACATTGGGAGCATGCACACCATTCTGAGACTAAATGTACTGGTTTTTATTCACACATGGGTGGATTTCTGAGCTTTGTGACTGTTCAAGTTTCACTGAGAATAAATAGTGGATATTTTGGTATTGCTTTTTAGCTTTGTGCCTCTTAGTTGGGGTAAGTCAGTCTCTTGGGAGCTAATCACTGTGTGAGCGTCAGAAAAAAGGGAGTTTCTAGAACTCTGAAAAGGTCGGTGAGGCTCCTCCACCGGCCTTACGCTGCTACCTGTCATACTGTTCCACATGACCAGGTTGACGGACACCGGGTGAACATGTGTGTGGGGATTGAGCATCTTGAACCACAGTACAGCATTTTCTTGCAGGAGTCTTCTTATTTATTAAAAAAAAAGTGATATATTGGGCATTCTATTCTATAACCTATCTGCATTATATGTTATTTTCCTAATAACCTGAATAAAACTGACACTCTGGGAGGTAAGTGGTGGTTTCCTGTGGCTCCAGCTTCTCTGGGCTCATCCCTGAGGATACTCATGGGTTATGCTGATGTACATTTGAGAGGCCCTGCTAAATGTTTGTAGACATGTGACTGCTTTCACTTGGGCTTTTTAGTCCATAATCTTTAGTTACTTTTCTTCCTCTAATAGGATTATTTCTTCCTTCCAGAAAATGAACTGGCTATTTCCACCCTTAAAAAAAATGAACTCAGATTGTTACATTTTAATTGTTGTCTCAAGTAACTAAAATCCCTGGTGAACATGATTCCCCCTCTTTTTAAAAACACCAGCATGGTCCCTGTTGCTGGCTTGTTATATGATGACTAATTGGACTGTGTGTTTCATGTACATTTTGAGGATTAAAACAATTACAGTAAGCACTTGGAAAAGCTGAACTATTTTATGAATTTTGCTAATGATAAGATAATTTCAAAAATTGATATTATTTTATGATGCAAAGGAAGAAAGCTCTATACATAACTAATAACCAGTGTGCCAACCTTTAGAAATGAGAAAAAAAGACAGGGGAGGGAGATTATGGCAACAAAAAGGGGCCATCTGTTCATATATTATATAGCATTTTGTCTCACTATTCCACATCAGTTCTCAGATACAGCTGATAAATAACCTAAATATAACATTTAAGTAAAAGATTATATTATTGATGAATTACGCACTCAAATAGGATAGGATGATGCATTTCAATCTAATGATTTTAGTTCTAGGGTACAAGTAAAATAAAAATGCCTATATCTAGCCCTACCTACAATAATACCAACATGTTATCTTCTTTCTCTTTCCCTGTTATTATTATGTTCCTTGCTTCCCTTCCAAAGCAATGCAGTTGAAAAAAACTTTTGTTATGAAAATTTCTATGTACCAGTTACTGATCTTTGAAAAGTATCAACATTTTTCTGTACTTCTTTATCTGCTCACTTTTCAGTCTCCTTTTTTTTTTTTTCTGGGAGAATTTGAAAGCAAACCCCACATAGCAGTCATTTCATCGCTAAATAGTGAGATTCTCTTGGGGGGAAGGAGGTGGAGGGAGGGAGCCAGAGAGAGGGAGAGAGAAGTTCTCACATATCCAAAAATTGACACTAATTACCTAAATCACCTAAGCCCATATTCAAATTCCACTGATTGTCTAACAAAGTCCCTTTTTACTTAGTTTATTCTGCTCAGGATCCAAACAATCTTTATTATTTTGATTTAGGTATGCCTTGGAGTCAAATGTTCTTTATTGGTCTGGCTGAATTTCTTCTTTAAATAGATTTTTAAATATGTTTGATCTTAGTTTTGACATACTAATGTATAGTTACTGTATCTAGAAGATCATTCAGTATGTGATCTGTTTTCTTTGCTTTTTCTAATCTTTGATATTTAATTTTTGTATTTATTGTCTGTATTTTTTTCCCTACTGGTTACCTTTACACTAATAGTGTACGTGATACATGATATACTATTCCTTTTTTTTAAAAAAGATTTATTTATTTGTTTGTTTGTTTGTTTATTTATTTATTTATTTATTTATTTATACAAGCACTGGGTACAGTCAGAAGCACGGGAGGGTGAGAGAATTCACCAGAGCCAGAGCAGGGAACAGAACAGGCAGACTGACAAAGTACACTGCTGAGGGGGCAGCGGGCATGGCAGGAGAGGTCTGCGTGCCATGTGGGACCTTCGCTGGCAGCTGGGGATCGAACAACCCACACTGCAGAGGCTGCGGGCAGCTTTGCAGCCCAGCACTCAACTGCTGCGTCACCAGGGGAGGCCCCACTATTCCTTTTTTAAGATGATGCTTAACTCTACGGTTGGTTATAATTTTTTGCCTTTTAACCCTCTCCTCTGGGGTCTAAACATAGGTGATATTCTTTAATCCTATTTAATGCCTGGGGAACAATCAGCAAACTTACTGTTTTCCACTTACTCTTCCTATTTGCTAGCTATGTTATTTCTGCATTATCAGGGCATATCAAATTTGCATATTATTTTATCATTATAGGCAATCTATCAGCCCTTAGGCCAGCCTCCTCTGAACACCTGTTCATTATTTTTTGTATTTATTTATGCATACAAGAACTGGGGTACAGGTCAGAGGTGTGGGGGGTGAGAGGATTCACTAGAGACAGAGTGGGGAGCAGAACAGTTAGATCTACTGAAATACACTGCTGAGGGGAGTGGCGGGCGAGACAGGAGAGGTCGGCTGTGCCATGTGGGTCACCTTCCTGGCCTGGGATCAAACTCATACTGCAGTGGCTGGCAATAGCTTGATAGTGCTGTCTTTAACCCCTGTGCCACCGGGGAGGTCCTACATCTGTTGATTTCTGATGCTATTTCTCCAGTAGGATTCTCAGAAAGACTCTTGGGACCCAATCCTTTGAGTACTTGCATATTTATACTTCTATGACCTTCATATGTGAAGCATGCCTTGGGTGTATAAAAGATCCTTGGTGCACATTTTATTTTCTGGAGCATCTTTAAAATGTTTTATTGTCTCCTGGTACAAAATGTTTTGTGCCTCAAAAATCTCTCTTAGCTTTTATTGGTTTTGTTTGAATTCGTAAAATTGTTTTTCTTCAAAAAAATTGGTCTTCCTGGAAATGTCCAGTGTTGATGGTTTTTAGGTGACTTTCTCAGAAACAGCCTTTCAATTTGTAGATTCAAATCTTTAATTTTGTGGAAGTTTGCTTGAATTGTTGTTTTATATATTTTTTGGCTTTCACTTTTGAGGGGGAGGGATTTCTTCTTTGGGAATTGATGTTCAATCTTCTTTGTATCTGATGTTCCAAATCTTTGGTAAAATCTTTTAGTCTCTTTTCTCTACTTTACTTTCTTAATTTCACTCTCCTTGTTTTAACTTCAAGGACTCTCATTGTGTGTTTCATGATCTCTGTTTCTTTGTTCCTTTTAATGTAGCCTTCGTTTCTCTTTTTTTTCCCCTAATAGGCATATGAAAAAAAAAATATATATATATACATAAAACCAGGGCCTCCCTGGTGGCGCAGGGAGTCTCAGCACTATCAAGCTATTAAGTCTCAGCACTATCAAGCTATTTCCAGCCACTGCAACAAGAGTTTGATCCCCAGTCAGGGAAGTGACCCACATGGTGCAGCAGACCTCTCCTGTCTCGCCTGCTGCTCCCCTCAGCAGTGTATTTCAGTAGATCTGCCTATTCTGCTCCCCACTGTGTCTCTGGTGAATGCTTTCACCCCCTCCACACCTCTGGCCTACACCCCAGTTCTTGTATGCATAAATAAATAAAATAAATCTTTTTTAAAAATGATTAAAACCATTAATGTGAAGTGATATATGCTGTGTTCACTGTAGCACCACTTAGAGCAGCCAAGCTATGGAAGCAACCAAATGCCCATGGGCAGGTAAGTGTCTGGCCTGTATTTCTGAAATATTTCTTCTTGTGTTTTCTCTTCATTTCCTGAGTTTTCAGTTCTCTTTTGATATCATCATCGTTCATGTCATCCTGGGCATTCCCTTTCTGAGCGGTTCTAATTCTGATTTGTATAGTCCTTTCAAGCTTTGAGTGCTTTTAAGATTCTTTCAGTTCACTTTGAAATTTACCTTTCAGTCTTCATCTTCTTTGTGGTCATATTTGTAGTATGTTTTTATTATCCATGGAACTTTATTTGGTTCATTTCTATCTTTATCCTTGTCATATCTATTGCATATACTTCCATATATTTCCACATATAAACAAAATCTTTTTCATTTTCCATAGAGAAGTGAAATAGTTTCTTATCATACCATATAGACAACCAGAAGAAAGTTCCTCTATGGGCTCTTTTCCCTGCTGTTGCTTTGAAGTATTAAAAAAACAGTTCTTGGGCCTCCCTTGTGGCACAAGGGGTTAAGCACTGCACTATGAAGCAATCCACAGCAGCACGAGTTCGATCCCCGGCCAGGGAGCTACCCACATGGTGCAGCAGACCTCTCCTGACTCGCCAACTGCTCCCCTCAGCAGTGTATCTCAGTCAGGCTGCCTGTTCTGTTCCCCCCTCTGTCTCTGGTGAGTCCTCTCACCTCCCACATTTCTGGCTTGTACCTCAGCTCTTGTATGCATAAATAAATAAATCTTTAAAAAAAAAACAACCCAAAAAACAAAACAAAAAGAAATCTGTTCTCTACACAGTCATTTACTGTCTTCCAGGACTAAACCTGATTCACGAAAATGTCCTGCCTCTTACTCTGTGTCCTTTAAAGGTCTTTCCTGCCAGGCCAGTCTTGTTACCTTTACATGCATTTGTTGTTCGTTACTCTCTGCAGATGGATCTATCGTAGACCCTCCAACTCTGCTATGAGGGCTTCTGTCTCCCTGGTGTCCCAGTGTTTCCTTTTGGATGAAACCGGGAGGTTTATTCTTTTTTTAGTAAGGGAGTGAGGGAGAGAAGGGGGAAAGAATGAGTCTCTGTCTTTCCAAAAGGAAGTATTTCAGACTGTTTCTAAGATATGTGCAAGCGAAGGTTGACTCTGCAGGGTTCAGATTCCCTCAACCCCTTCCTGGTGTCCTGCGGTCTCTCACACTTGCCCTCCCCTTGGCGCCTGTGAGGAGGTCTTTAAATTTCCTGGTGATTTTTGGATTGCATTGCCTCAGCTCCTGGTTCCATAAAGGATCTCTTCTTGTGGGGGCGGCTGTGTGTTGATTCTGAGAAGCCATGTGCAGAACTGTTTGTACTGTCCTTTTCTTTCCAAGCTGCTCATTTTCACTGATCCCCCACAGCCCCACTGCTGTCTGGGGTTGAGGTTACGCTGCCCCATATTCTGGAGCTTCTGGTTACCTGTTTTATGGAAGAGGATATCCGTGTTGAACATCTTTTCTTTTTCTCTTCTAAATGTTCCTTCTGTTTTGTTTTTTTAAAGCTTCATTTATTTATGCATAGAAGAACTGAGGTACAGGCCAGAGGTGCGGGAGGTGAGAGGATTCACCAGAGAGAGAGTGGGGAGCAGAACAGGCAGACTGACTGAAACACACTGCTGAGGGGAGCAGCTGGCGAGTCAGGAGAGGTCTGCTGTGCCATGTGGGTTGCTCCCTGGCCAGGGATCGAACATGTGCTGGAGTGGCTGCGGATAGCTTCATAGGTTGTGTCTTAACACTTTGCGTCACCAGGGAGGCCTGCCTTCTGGTTTTTATGATAAAGCAAAACCATGCTGCTACTGTGTTTTTGGCACTGGAAATCCCAAAATATCCAAAGCAAGAATATTGTGAGGTATTTTGCTTTTGATTTCTAGCATCACAACTTATGTTTTTTCAATATTTCCAAGAGGATGGTAGTAAATGAATGTTAGAATCAGGAACCAAGCTATTTGCCACCAACTTGCATGCAGTTCTGGCAAAACCAAACCAAAACAACACAAAGCAAAAACATCCCAGGCACAGAGTGTGGGTGTGTGTCTGTAATTGGTCCTGGATGATGTGGGTCTTGAATACGACTGGGTAAATTGGATTGGTCCATCCAGTTCGATTGGTCTAGGGCATTAAGTTTTTTTCTGAGATTATTTTGTTATTTTAGTTTTCCTCTTTGTAATGGACCTGAAGCTTAGAGCATCTTAGAAATTGATCCACAAATAGGTATTAGATTGGAATTTAGTGGTTCAATAAAAGGATTATGGTTTTCACTATAAAAAGGAAAATATCTAAGGCAAGAGCTGGTTTAGTCAATTACTACTGGGTTGTTGAATAGATGCAAACAGAATTCTGGAAACCTAAGCTGGTCAAAGTTAATTTCTGTATCTCTTAAAATTAGTAAGAAGAAATCTAATCAAGTAAGTAAAAAACAGAAAGATAATTGTGAGAAAGAATTTAGCCATTACGGCTTCAGGGGAGCACAGGAGGGTTTATTTAACCCTTGTAAACTGAGGCAGTGTTATTTCAAGTTGCTCACAAAATCTAAGAATGACAGATGACCTTTGGGTCACCTAAAGAATCTGTCCTATGAATGTAACAGAATAAAACTTACCCTGAAGCATGCAATCACTGTATTTACCATAGCAGTGCTGCCAAGAACTACTGCTAAACAAATACCTCAATACATCGCAAGGACACTGAGAGGAATCTCAGCTCTTGTTTTTAACTATTGTTCCCTTGCAAAGAACTAAAACCAAATCTCGAACACAATAATGCCACTAGTGTCAGTCTGGATCAGGTAGTATCAACGTGCAGAATAAATTCACTTTTATTCTAGAACCTGAGGAATCTTCCCCATTTTTTGTCTGTGCTTATTCTTTTCTTCGACCAATCTGCACAGGGTCACTGGATTTTTAAGGAAAGTTGCCACTATAGAGACCAGTCTTAGCTGTTACTGAAGCCAGCTGGGCACTCTGTTTCAGGCTGGGTGGGATGGAGGTATTTCTGTGTCCGTGAATATAACAAGTTTGTTGAATTTTTTTCCATCTCTGCTAATTCTTTGAGGCTGTGGACTGGAAATCACTCAAATAATTGAGTGATACTCAAATTCTATTAATTTTATGTCACTCTTGAATTAGAAGGTAACTAATTTTCATTAAAAATTAAACACTAAGGACTTCCCTGGTGGTGCAGGGGTTAAAGTCTCAGCACTATCAAGCTATCACCAGGCACTGCAAAAGGAGTTAGATCCCCAGCCAGGGAGCTACCCACACGGCACAGCAGACCTCTCCTGTCTTGCCTGCTACTCCCCTCAGCAGTGTGTTTCAGTAGATCCGCCTGTTCTGTTCCCCCCTCTGTCTGTGGTGAATCCTCTCACCCCCTCACTGCTGGTCTAGACCCCAGTTCTTGTATGCATAAATAAAGAAACCTTTAAAAATAATAAAATTAAATAAAAATTAAAATTAAATACTAAAATGATCTCATGACTAGGGGAACATGCACTTAAAATTTGTTTACTCCTGTGACATGAACCCAAAAGCATATATAGGGTATGTGCAGACATAGATCAGTATGAATACATATATTTTGCAGAAAAAAGCTAAGTGGAAAGAGAAGACAGAAAAGTTATTTGGCATTTTTGTATAAGAGAAGGAAAAAATAGCTCTGAAACACCTCTGGTTTCATTATGACTTGGGTCAAATTGCCTCAGTTGAGACACTAAGATGTCCAGTTCGCTTAGTGGAGACCATGAAGCTAAAATCATGTTCATCATAAGACACTTTATGCCTGTCTTCTACGGTCTCAACTGTTGAGAACTCAGAAAACACAGGAAAATCTGAAAGGATAATGCAATTCTTTATGTGTTCTTACATGGCTCTCAACCTGGTTGTTGAGCTCTAGAGAGACGAATTAGCAGAATGCACCAGCATTGCCTGTGCCAGAGGAAATAAATGACAGAGCAAGTCAACTCTACTACACTCGGAGAATGACAAATCATGGCAGATGATGCTTAATTTAAAGATCTGGTTTCAATGTATACCAGTTGAATGGCAGGGGCGGTCCCTGCCTAATTGCCAGGGGAGTAGCTTTCCTGGTTGCAAGATGGGGTTACGGGGGAGGCGAGGAGCTGACATGCCTCTCCCAAGATAATGTGGACAGAGCCTCAGTCATCCAGTAGAACACACCCTGGCTTTCGACTCTGCGGTCTACAGTAGCACTTATACAGCGTTTGCTGAAAGAGACAACATCACGGCTCCAGATGGTCTTTCTGATAATGCACCTCCTACTGTCGAACTTCCTTTCATGTGAGCTGATAGGGAGAGATTTGAAAAGCTTTGTGTGATGTGAGACTATTAGAAAAAAGGGAAAGCAAGCAAGCAAGTCAAAAGAAGCCAAAGCAGGAGAGAAGGGCTGGAATTATTCAAGGTGCCTGTCTCTGCAATTGCTCCACAGTGCAGGGTGACATGAATCTTGAAGGAAGGAATTTAAATAGCAGTCAAAGAAGTCTGGCGCTGAGATGAATTTTTAAAACAAAGATTTTTTAAAAAGTTTTGCACAATCGCAAGATGACAAATGGATGCATCAAGATTGGCACATTGAGGACAGTAAGCAGACACCACTTCAAAGAATTTATGGCACTGGTTGAAAAAGACACGTTTGTCTCTTTTACATCTTTTATTCCATTTTATACATGGTATTTGGGATTCTGCAGAGCTCTTCATTTTGGACTATAAAGGACTACTATAAATGACTTTAGCAGATTCATGAATTCTAAGGAGGGGACGAGGTAAGAGGGAGAGAAAGAATAGGAACTTCTGGGTTTTTTTTTTCATTTAGCATCTTGACACAAAATGAGACACTCCATATGTGCTTGGTTTAAGAATAGTTTTTCCATTTTAAGCCTATTCTTACCCTACCCAACAGAACATCCTGGAACAGCACATTGTTTCTGTTTGAATAGCACTGAGGAATGTTCTAGTGATGACATGGCCCCAAATTCCACTTGTGCCCTCTGGGTTCCTGTGCCTGCTGGCTCCACGTACTGCCTGTGCACACCAGAGGATGGAAGACTTCTGCAGGGTGCTCTTCTAGCAGATGTGACTTTGATCCCTTCTTGCCTTTTAGGTAGGAAGCTAGCAGGAGAGTTTGGAAGTAGCCAGAATAGAGGATTTTCACATTTGAGGGTTCCTGGTCTTTTCCTTCATACGTCAGAAGAGAATATTTGGTATCTTGTTTGATTCTTGGGAATCACAGATCTGACAGCCCATCAGAATTAGTGTCTCCAGATTTAATACTCAAGCTGTCTTCTTCATCAAGTTTCCCAAAGACATGAACTTTGCGTGGCCAAGGAGGGATGGTATAGAGACTCTAACTCTGTGCAGTAAAGACATGTGAGCCCACTATTTTTGTGGGCAGAGGGCCAACAGGAAGTGAAGACTCTGCAGTTATCCATCCAACAAAGATTTATTGAACATCTACTTTGTACCAAACACAGTTTCTAGCTGCTGAAGAGCTGTAATAACTTAAAAAATCCTGGGTTGTGGAGCTTGCTTTCTAGTGGGGGAGGTAGATGAGAAACAGGGTAAATAAATACATTACCTGCCTTGTGATGTAGTGATGGAAGTAAGGGTGTAAGGTGGATTAGAAGTCATAAAGTATGAATATATATGTGTGTAAATTGTTGTGCACAATAGGTAAGATGATAGCGAAGGCCTTGCTGAATGATTTTTTTGAGTAAGGACCTGAACAAAGTGAGGGAAGGAGCTATGGGATTTTCTGAGGTTGGAGGAACAGCAAGTGCAAAGGTCCTGGGGTAGAATTGTGCTTGGCCCCTTTAAGGAAGAGTAAGGAGGCCCATGTGCCCAGAGAAGAGTAAGGGGGGAGGGGTGAACAGCAAGAGATGAGGTTGGAAAGGACACAACAGGGTCAAACAGGGTGTAGGCAAGGACTTTGATTTCTATCTAGAGAAAGATGGCAGCCTTTGTAAGCTTTTGCATGGAGGGGTGATCTGATCTCACACGTTAAGTGGGCCCAAGCTGAAAATAACAGAAAAGCGGAAGGATGGAAGCAGAGAGATGAGTTAGGAGACAAGTGCAATAACCCAGCTGAATTTGTCAGGGAAATGAGTTGCAATTTATTGGCTGTTTATGGTCTGTAACGTACTCTTTACAAGCTGGGATCTAACTACCAGAGCCAAAAATTGCCTAAGCACTTCATTGTTTACCCAGAATCAGGCTGGCACAAAAAAGCAGGTGGAAAACCATTCCAAATACAAGTGCATAAAACAGCGTGTTAGCTGCTTCTTGGCACAGATCTCCCATAAAGTATTCTTGTGTTTACGTTGCCGGAGGCTTGTGGTTCCTTCCATGACTGCTTGAGAAGAACCACCAGTCTGAATCTCCCTTTTCACACTCTTACTAAAACAGCAATTGACCCATTGCATTTATTTAGGAGCTTTGCCCATTCCAACAATTAATTTAAAGTTCATAGGAAATTAAACAGCCCTCTCCTATGCTAGATTGGATCCTGAAACAGAAAAGGGACATTAGTGAAAATGCTGGTGAAATCAGAGTAAAGTCTGTGTTTTAGTTAATAGCATTGTCCCCGTTCATTAGTTTAAATGCACTGTGGTTAATGTGGCAGAGGTAAGATGCTAACTCTAGAAAAAGTGGGGTGAAGAGGATGCATGAACTTTCTGTGCTATCTTTGTGATTTTTTTGTGTAAATATAAAATTATTTCAAAATTAAACATTTATTTACAAGAAAGTCCCCTTAGGGGGAAAAGAAAAAACACCGGAGTGAATCCACTGGAAGATTGCTTTAAAAAGTTAAAATGGGGCCTCCTCGGTGGCACAGCGGGTTGAGCACAGTGCTGTGAAGCTGTCCACAGCTTCTGCAGCGCTGGTTCGATTCCCGACCGGGCAGGGAGCGGCAGACCTCTCCTGTCATGCTTGCTGCTCCCCTCAGCAGTGTATTTCAGTCAGTCTGCCTGTTCTGTTCCCTGCTCTGGCTCTGGTGGATTTTCTTACCCTCCTGTGCCTCTGGCCTGTACCCTAGTGCTTGTGTAATAAATAAATCTGAAAAAAAAAAAAAAAAAAAAAAAAAAGGTAAAATGGGCCACATATATATTCTGCATGTTTAATAATTTTTATCTGCGATGAAAAAGTAGGTTATTACCCAATAAAGTGTTAGAAAATACTCTTCCTTTATTGATTTCATTTGACTTAAGCTGCATTTCAAACACTTCCCTTGCTCCCGGCATTAAATGTATGTAAGTTACTTTTATTCTCAGAATCTACTCTGCTTGCAAAATAGATACTTTTCAAAACAATTTACCAGCCCAAAAACCTAGTTACTTGTTGATTTTCTTTCTTCCTGCCTTCCCCCAGACTTCCGTCTTCATTCTCACTATACACCCCGACGTTCACTGAGCAAATGCCATGGGGTGTACCTGGCCCTGCAACTATATCCCTGCTTCCTTCCTCAGGTATAAATATGACCTGTGTTTGTTCGCTGTCTTAAAGCTTTGGGGAAAGAAATTTGCCCTCTTGTCAAAAAAAAAAAAAAAAAAAAAAAAAAAAGTTGGATCTTCTCAATGTCTGGATGTTTAGACCAGGAACGATGAATATAAATGTCCTTTGGGGATCTCTGAGCCACAGAAGGTGTGAGGCAGTCAGGCATAAGGGGGACGGCCACTCTGGCATAGCCTACCTGCCCTGGGATAGTCCTTCCATTGTTCATTCCTGGAAAGTCGTGTCTTTTCTAGAATCTGAATGGAAGCATTGAGTCTGTTCCCAAGCAAAGTGTTTTATAAATACTGGTCATGAAAATGTGACTAGCTGCAGTCTGAAGTAGTTGGGAGACTAAGAATTTGTTTCCACATGAGGCAGAGAAAAGATTGATGAGATTTTAATCCAGTTGGGATTTCCCAACAAGATGGAGGTCTTCAAGTGTATTTCTTAGTCCCTAACTCAGGGCTGCACTTAAATTATCACAGAAAGAGGGCAGACAGAGCCTTAACCACAGAAATACCTGGGAAGCAACTTACCAGCATATTGGATAACATGTTCTCATGACCCCCAATGCCCTAGACTAAGAAACTTCTCTCTGGGGTCTACTTTACATTGCCACGAACCAAGCCACAGCAGAGAGCTACACCGAATACAAGCAGATGGCTGTTACTAATATCTCAGGGAAGCTTTAATGAAACGTTGAGAATGCAAGGATCAGAACAAATGACTGACTGGAGCAGCCAGCATGGGGCCACGTGCAGATGCAAACCAGAGTAGGAGATGGAGCACCCAGTCATGGCCTTGGCCCTCCTTTGGCCTTTGGGATCCTAGACACAGGCAGAGAATGACATCTTTTTGGACCTTCTCAGCAAAAGAAACAGTATGCATGCATGGAACTTGCTGAACACAGTTTCTGTGGGAAGGGCAGCGGGGTCAGCTCACCCGGTCTTGCTGCTCCATCCCCGCCTCTCCTACCACACTCTTTCTGGAGCTCTGGCAGGCCACAGGCAGGAGCAGGCGAGAGTTTTCTCTCCCATGCCACACAGCCAACCGCGGTGAAAAGGCCTCTCCACAGCCCAGCAGTTGACTCCTGGCTTCTGGAAGTCCTGGGAACTGGGGTGGGCTTAATCACCTCCCTCTGCTCCCCCATCACAGCCTGCATTTCCCCCTTAGCCTCTGCTGAAAGCAGACTAAGGTGCCCAGGTAAACCCTCCCTGTCCAACTTTAGCCCTTGCTTTCGCACATGCTTTGCTTGTGGCAGAGACTATAGTAACAGGATGCAATGGAACCAAACTCAGTGTGGTCATCCTTTTTGTGCTCAAAAGGGGAGGTTTTTTTCCCCTTAATATTTAATTATTTTGTATTAGAACTGGGGTAGAGGCCAGAGTTGCAGGGGTGTGAGAGGATACACCAGAGACAGAGTGGGGAGCAGAACAGGCGGATCTACTGAAATACACTGCTGAGGGGAGCAGCAGGGTAGATAGGCCAGGTCTGCTGTGCCAGGTGGGTAGTTCCCTGGCCGGGGGTCAAACCCAGGCTGTAGGGGTGTTAGCACTGAGACAGAAACCGAAAGGGGAGTTTTAAATCAGAAAACTGAGGCTATTCAGCTCTTCCTGTCATGGAGTAAAATCAAAGAGACATGTTCGGAAGTGAAAGCTTAGTGTTTGTTGACGGAGCCCGGTCCATTTTGGGTGTTGTGGACTTGCAGTTCTGCAACACCCGGCACAGAGCTCACTGTTAGCAAAAGCTGCGGCCCCCTTGGTCACAGGCCAGCAAAGATAAATAGCAACAGGGCCCGCGTGCTGGAGGACCAGCGGGGATTTCATCATGGACACCAGGTCGCTGGAATTTACACAGGACCACGACAGATATTTTATTCTTACAAGCTCTGATGCCAGTTTCACGCATCTCAAATAAAAATGTTTTTCCAAGTGTATTTAAAAAACCCATTTGGGGGCCTTCCTGGTGGTGCAAAGGGTTAAGATGCAGGACTCCGAAGCTATTGGCAGCCTCTGCAGCATGAGTTTGATCCCTGGCCAGGGAGATACCCACATGGTGCGGCAGACCTCTCCTGTCTCGCCCGCTGCTCCCCTCAGCAGTGTATGTCAGTAGATCTGCCTGTTCTGCTCCCCACTCTGTCTCTGGTGGATCCTCTCACCCCCGCCCCCCTTACACCTTTGGCCTGTACCCCAGTTCTTGTATGTATACATAAAAAAATCTTAGAAAAAAATAAAAAATCCATTTGGGACCAAGATTTTGGGGGGGAGCGGTGGCAGCTCTTTGAAGACTGAGGGCTGAATCCCCATTCCCAGCAATTTTTAAAGAGAAGTCTGACATTCATTTATTCATGATGATTTAAGTGAATCTTACTTGATGGAGGGACAAAGAAGTGGAAGGTTTGGCCAGTGCCCACCCTCACCCCCACTCTCACCCCCCACTCTCAGCCCTACCCCACCCTTACCCCTCCCACCAGGGGCAGGCACACCAAGGCGAGATGCTCTCCCTGCAGCCTCTCCTCACCTCCCCCCAGGCTGCGGGCGGGGGCTCCACTGGAGGGTAGTACTTAGGCACATCCCAGGCCACAGCCGCCATGAACCACTTGAAGTCCTTGCACTTGAGCTGTTTGCGCAGCTCCTTCTGGGCGGAGATGTCCCCCGTGGAGAGGTGCCTGTACTCTGGGCGCCGCTGGTAAATGTACTCGGCAAACTCATCCATCCAGGTCTCCGCCACCCGCTTCAGGTTCTGTGCAGCAGAAAAGAATGTCATTATTGGCCCGCACACTCCAAGGGTTTAGTTGCGCTACAGATTGAAAAATAGAAAGTAACAGAAATCAGACAACCTCAGCAGCTATGGTTGGTGGGTCATTATCAATAAGTGTTCAAAATTGCAAGGAGTGTGATATGATTAGCCTGAGGCTTTGCATGCATTTCTGCTCCTGGCATGGAGTTCAAATGCCCAGTAGAGAATTAATTTATCAGAGTCGGTTAAAATTCCGCTGACAGTGATAGCAACTTTTTCATCCTTGTTGCATGATTAGAATTGTTTTTTTTCCCCACAAAGAACTAAAGGAGTTGAAATTGGAACTAATGAAGTTCCTTTTAGGCATTAGATTGCTTAAACTGTTAGGAGTCGCAGAAAGAATGAGAGCAAAGAAGCTGTTAGGAGTCGCAGAAAGAATGAGAGCAAATAAGCTGTTATGGTCTTTTCCCAGTTATAGAAAGAACCCAGCATTGCTTAAATTCAAGACCTCGAGTTCTGATGATATTTGATGTGTGCAATATGGCAGCCATGACATCTGGCAAATGACCAAGGAGAGGCAGGGCTCAGGAAGCAGCATAGCCAGTCTTCCCGATGCTCGCTTCCCTGGGGCGGAGGCCCAGAGGATGTAGGTATGGAAACACAGCCCTCAGGGACAGAGAGTGAATGGGCTCAGGGCGGGAACTCAGCCCCTTTGTCAGTTTTGGAATTGAGTAAATGTTTTATTGGTTCTGGGTCTTACATTCCTCACTCGCAGAAGGCACACACAGTAAAACGTACCTACATCATAGTAATGAGGTAATGGTAACAATGCAGGGTGGCTGTGGGATTAAGCAGGGCCACCCTTGAACCTGGCACTGCAGGAATTATGAAGCTCAGCGCTATTATTAGTAGTGCTAACGGTACAGGCAACCCGGTGTGAAATGGGTTGACTGTGGGCCACACCCGCGTGCTCAAAAGGACTTATAATGAGACTCAATTGCAGGCAAACACAAAAAGGTTAATAAAGGGTTTATTTACAAAAGGAGGAGAAATGAAGAAAAGAATAACGCAGGGAGAAAGAGAGGGAGATAAATTGGTGACTGCGCCTACCAGTTCCATTGAGCTGGGACCCCAATAGCACACTGAGAGCTGGCAATAAACCAAGGACCACCAAGGCCCACATGTCTGGTTTTATACCAAACCCGGCTGCTTAACTCCACTCTCAGTTCCCAGCAACCCTCCTTTGGGTGGTGATGACATTATGGGATTTGGTGTCTTGGATGTCTTTGGTCTGGGGTGGGGGTGGTGACCATAAAACCTACTTGTGGAGTTTGTTCAGGACATCCCCCCACAACACTAAGAGTGCAGCTTGGAAATCCAAGAGCCTGGGTCCCGGGCTTGGCCCACACAGACTTCTTTGAGAAGAAGTTTCTCATTGGCACTTAAAGCACTAGTTTCTCATTGGCATTTAGAAGATAAAATGAGCAGAATGACTGGAAACTTTAACAACATCTGACATAGCGATTAAAACAAAAACTAGTGACATTTAGGAAAATCACTGTATTGTACACATTTCTATGAAATCCTAATGCAGATCTGGATCACACCTAGAAATCTGTTCTACTGGGAGACTCGTTCACTGATATTTTCTTTCTTTTTTGTTTTTGCATAGGAGAACTGGGGTGCAGGCCAGAGGTGCAGGGGTTAAGAGGAGTCACCAGAGACAGAGTGGGGAGCAGAACAGGCAGACTGACTGAAATACACTGCTGAGGGGAGCAGCTGGAGAGACAGGAGAGGTCTGCTGCGCCATGTGGGTAGCTCCCTGGCCGGGGATCGAACTCAGGCTGCAGCGGTGATAGTGCTGAGATGTAACCCCTACACCACCAGGGAGGCCCTGATATTTTATTTCTAATGAGATGGTTCACTTTTCTTGTCCTGTCCCTCCACCTCCACCTCCAGCATCCCCCAGTGGGCCTTTCCCCATCTGACCTTGAACCCCACTTTCCCCATGGACTCGGTTATTTTTGGTCAATGGTGGGTCCTAGATAGGGCTCAGTGAATCCAGCAGCGTGCATAAAGGAGACACCTCTGGTTTCCTGGTTGCCTCTGTGCTCCTTGCTTGGTATGTTCCTGGTGTGGAGATCATGAGCCTTGTTCTCTGAGGCTCGCCCGCTGCTTTACTTCTCGGTGGCCTCGCCTCGCCCCATCACACTGTCCACTGTCCTGACTCCAGCTGACCTTGGCAGGTGGTCAGAGTCATCCCGGTTTTGTCATATTCTAACCCTTGCCAGAGATTGTGAACTGATTTGTTTGCAGAGGGAAAGGAAACTGGTGATGTTTTGAAGCTCCTGCTTTTGGTGGTGCCATGTACTATATATATGTGTACATGTATATATATATATATATACATGTACTATATCTGTGTACACATGTATATACATGTACTGTATGTGTGTACATGTGTGTATATACACGTACTATATATTGTATATATGTGTATATATCACTATATATGTGTGCATATGTCTATATACATGTATTATATGTGTGTACATGTGTATGTATACGTGTACTATATATGTGAACATGTGTGCGTGTATACATATATATATACATGTACTATGTGTGTGTGTGTGTGTGTGTGTTCCTGTAGTTCCTGTAGCTGGTAATTGTCAGCAACGTTAGGGACATTTTAGTGCAGTTGACCAGGACACTAGCCAGGTAATCTCTCCGTGGGAGTCGTCCGTATCATTTCATTCTGATAAATGTTCCGGAGGAAACACATTCCATTTTCATTTGTCCATGGGTAGATAATTTTTAAAGTCAGTGAAAAGATTCAAAGATAGAATGGAGAATAACTAATCCATGATATCCAAACTTTATTTATATTCAAATTTGATTTTAGGCTGTCGTTCCAACCTTTATTCTAACCCCAATTATTTCATAAAGTGAAAATATTTAATTTTCACTGACTTTATGCTTTTCTGATAAATGAGCATGAGTAAAGGCAGGGGAATGGCAAAAAGCAGAGGCAAAGAGGTAAATTTCCCAGGCGTAATGAAAAAGTGACTTTATTAAGTAGAGCCATGCCTTCAAAATTCTGATGGCTTGCAGGAGAGCTTTGTCACAAGAAGTCTATTTTAATTTGGGTAAATAAGTGCTTTAAGACAGTAAATGCCACAAAGTCAAGGATAGGTCTGGGTTTTTTTGAGGGTGGGATTAAATGCCAGCACTTTTCCTGATTGCAAGCGCATATGCACTCATCTGGGTATGCTAATTGTTGAATTTATAAAAAGCCATATTATAAAATGAATATGAGTAAATTCATAGCATGTGAATTCATCAGGACCCTGAAATTAGAACCAATTTTTTAAAAATACTGTTGCAAAAGTATAGGTATTATTTGCTTTGGCATTTTGAATAGAAATGGGGATTATTGTGAAAACTCAGAGGCACTGACTACTTCAGATACGTTCGATTGGAAATGACTCAAAGGATCATGACAAACGTTAGTGAGGCTAACCAAGATCAATATATATGGAGGCAATGGGATAGAAACAAAGCAATACTTCCCACTCAGACATTCCTAGCTGAGCACACACATGGAGAATCATAAAACTGAGACATCTGAATACCCTCTCTTACAGGAGATGGTAGTGTTAGGGGGAAAGGATGTCCTAAAGCTAATTCCATACAGGCTTTGTGGACTCCACCCCCACCCTAGGCCAAAGCCAAAGACACTGGGAACTCCAAATCCCATCCCCACCAAAGGGAAGGTGGCTGGGACCTGCGGGTGGGGTTAAGCAGCCAGGTTGGTATAAAGCCAGACACGTGGACTTTGCGGGGTGGGGGGGAGGTCCCCCATTTTGGCTCTCCACCAGCTCGCAGCGTCTGGCCAGTTCTGAGAGTGACTTTGGGTTTCCAGGTCAGTGGATTGGGTAGGACGCATTAAAGACTTTATTTCCCTATTTTCTCCCTGAGTTGTACATTTTCCTTATTTCCTTTTCCCTTGTAAATAAACCTTTTATGAACCTTTTGTGTGTGTCTGTAGTGGAGTATTCATAAGTCCCTTGTAAGCGCGCGGGTGAGGACCCACAGCCAGGCAACGCATTCAATATCGGGGCTGCCCTATAACAGTAGCAAAGGGAAAAACAATCTGGCTTGAGCCGTCTCTCTCTGGAATGAGCATAGGTGAAGGTACAAGAGGAAAGTTACTAAGAGGAAAGGAGTAAAGCGTGGACTGGGACACTCCCCAGCTCTCAGGAGATGAACTATAAAGACTGTCTGCTATATGGGAACAAGCTGTTAGCTGGGATGCTTTTTTTTCTCGAGATTTAAATAAAATTGCTTCATTCCCCAAATTGTACATTTTTGTCTTCCCTGAGATGGGTGTGGATTCTAGGGGTGCCTGTTTGCACGTTCATCCTCCAGTTTCCTCTTGGGGAGCTTCCCTTCCTGCTGGCATCCTTCCCCAGACTTGCGCTCTCTTCTGGCCCTGCAGAGATTTGAGATTTGGGGTGTGCAGGGGCTTTTCCTCATCTCTCAAACAGGTAGATCAGCTAGGCAGAGATTTGGGTGAAGATTTTCAGGACATGGCAGCACTGTATCGGCAACTCAGTCAATGATGAAGATGGAGTATTTCACTTGAACTCTCAGATTCTTTGGCTGCTATAAAGAATTTCACTCTGGCCAAAATTGCCTTCTTGGCTTTTAACTTCCTGCCTCGGTGCAAGCCTGCTCAAAATTCCCCTCTTATGTCTTCTTTGGAGGCCACCCCAGAATATCATAGTTTCTTCCTTCTTTTCATACAGAGCAATTCAGCTTTCTCGTCGTTGCTGCTTATGTTGTCCAAACTACCTCTCTGTAACCAAAATGTCCAATCCCAGGTGTTCTGCTAAGCAGAGATAATGCCCCCCCCCAACCCTGAGTTAAACAGTTCGTTCTTGAATTATGCCCCATCCCCAAAGTTTTGTTTCCAAAGGGTTGCCCACTGTTCAAGACACTCCACAATAGGCCCCCAACAACCCTCTTTAATTCTATTCCCCACAAAAACCTCCATTCGGGAGAAATGCTTTAATCATCACCACTGAGAAAAATGCAACCTCCCCTGCCTTTGTCCACAGCTTCACCTGCTTCAATTCACTCTTCTCCCATTTGCCCAATCATGTCCACTAGGAAACTCTCTTCTTACTTCTTCCTATTAGTGTTGCCAGATAAAATATGGGGCACAGTAGATGTGTGTTTCAGGTAAACAACACATATTTTTAAAATACAGTTAACACTCATGTCATACTTGTATTATTAATATTACATGGGATACACTTAGGCCAACACAATTACTTGTTTATTTTAAATGCAAACTTAACTGGACCTCCTTTCTTGGATTTGCTAAGCTAGCAACTCTACTCCTGATATACATAATAAGCATATATGGAACCAAATGTTTTTTTAATTCATTAAATGATGATGCAGAATCTGGCAGCGTTTGATGCTATTGCCAATACAGTGAATGTTTTGCTTCTGTGGGAAATTATTCCAGAGAAGTTTCAAGCACTCAGCAGAGAAGGCTGCTATAACACATGGTTGATGTAAATATGCTTTCCAATCCCACCGCTTTTCTCTTTCTAACAGGCCTCCTGCTGGCCCTCCACCTGTGAAGCAGGCAGGGAAGCAGCCCCACAGCTAAAGAGAATAGTATTGCTAATTGATAGCCAGAGGTGAGGGCTCAGCAGGACTAGAATGGATGAGTTAGGGCTTCCTGTAAACATCTGTCTGAAAATAAGATGAAGGCTTTCCTGTCTCTTCACAACTGGGCTGGTTTCTTCTCGACTCTGATGTAGTTGGATAAGATTAGTTGGAGGATTAGTTGAGGGTGCAGGATCAGCCCGGAGGTTTTCACCTGCAGGGGTTATATCCAGTGTGGAAGTGACCTAACAGTTGGAAAGATAGCTATGAGATAGCTTAGGTGAATTAAATTGTGAGCTGACAGGATGAGTTTGCCCAACATCCTGTTTGAACAGGTGGACTGAACTGTGCTGCTAAAGGTCTTGTTTTAACAATCTGTCCCATTAGACCGACCAAAGGCACCATACTAGGCAATAGGGGCTATATCCTAACAAATGGTTATTTTACAATTTTCTTTGGGTGGGGTGGGGATAGTCAAGGACCCTGTGTGCACAATCAATAAAAATCTTGACCAACTCTCCTGACCAAGGAGACTAAGGTCTCATTAACATGCTAAAATGCACACACCTGGATGGAGGATTAAGATGCTGAGATTTGTGACATCTGAAGAAGCCTGTAACCCACCCACGCATGCCCCAGCGTAGTCCAGCCCCAAGCAGGCTGTGCTGCAGCTCCCCTCTGCTCCTCCCCCTCTGCTCCCCTCTGCCCCCCCCCAAAAAAAAAACCTCTTTCCCAACTCTTTTTGGGAAACCAGGCAGGAAACTTCCTCTTCCAGTAACTACCTCCTTTGTGCACAAGTATAAGCTTAATAAAACTTCACTGCTTTTCTCTTTTTAACAACCCCCACCCCCCCCAAGCAGGTAGGGAAGCAGCCCCCCAGCTAAAGAGAATAGTAGTGCTAATGGATAGCCAGAGGAGATCCTCTAACCTCTTTGTTGAATTCTTTCCTGAAGAAGGTAAAAGGACCGCAACTTTGGTAGCAGCCACAGGAGCTGAGGAATAGATTTATTTTTGGTATGGAAAGTAAAGGAAGGATCTCTCTCTTTTTAAAAACTGCAGACCTTCGTACTTTCTAAATGAGAGTGAGCTAAAAGCTGTTATTCTGAGCACCTTCTCTGCACCAGACTTCGAGGGCATCCTCTATTTTTATGTCACCTTTCTGTGGCTCCTTGTGAATCACAACATGCTCCCTTGTTCAACTAAAACTGCTGTTAATCTCTCTGCTGCCTGCACCGCCCAAATATATTTCAAAAGGCCATCACTGAGTTCATTCATTCAGCATTATTTTTTTTTTAATTTTTTAAAGATTTATTTATTTATGCATACAAGAACTGGGGCCAGAGGTGTGGGGGAGGTGAGAGAATTCACCAGAGACAGAGCTGGGGAGCAGCACTGAAATACACTGCTGAGGGGAGCAGTGGGCGAGACAGGAGGGGTCTGCTGCGCCCTGTGGGTCACCTCCCTGGACAGCTGGGGATTGAACTCGTGTGGCAGTGGCTGGTGATAGCTTGAGAGCACTGTCTTTAACCCCTGCACCACCAGAGGTCTTAGAATTTAAGTCTTGTTTTCTTTGCACTAATCAACACTAAATATTTCCCTAATTCTAGGGCTCATCAGGTTTTTGAACTGATCTTTTTCCAGGAGTGTTAAATCGTATTTCTAACTCAGAAAATCTAGAACAGATTTCCTGCTCTGAATCATCATCTTTTTGTGCAGCAGGAGCAAAACCAGATAATTCCATCATACCTGCTGGCTCATGAAACTGCAGAAATCAATTCACTGATTGTTTTTTTTTGCCAGCAACATTTCAGACCCTACTGTTGGATTATCCTAAAAATACAATCGCTGTTCAGTGTTTGAGCATATATACTGGAGCCAATTGCTCTCTGGCACGAGGTTGTCCTGTGCATGTGTGTTATCAGGGCCATCTTCCCTCAGAAGCATGTTTCTATCACTTTGTGCAGGTCTAGTCATTACATGCATACTGGGGTGACCCCAACCCCGGGCTGTGCTTGTGTCAGTATTAAGCGATTGCCTTACAGAGGGTTCAGTAACAAAATTTCTCTTTCTTCAGCTATCTTTTATTTTATAATTATTACTTTTACTCTACAAATTGCTGATATCTGGCAAAGCCCATCTCACACATAAACAGCGTCCTATTTGCCGTGGTCACTCTTCCTGCAAAGAATTGCATCCTTTATCCCATGATTTAAAATTCTGTGCCAATTCACATGCATTTCTTGTCTCCCCTTTGAAGTTTAAGAGCAATCTAGTAGCTCATTGTCCCACCCCGAAGCCCTCTTATCACTGATAATGTGATGTCATCACGGATACAGCTCAAAGCAGATCTCTTTAAGAGAGCTTCAGCCTCACTATGATTATCCAGCCAGTGCTACTTTTCTCTGATCTGAATTCTTTGAAGTCAGTGGGAAGTCTTTAGCATAAGGAGAGGATGGATAATCCAGACCTAAAAAGGGAGGCTTCTCTGACAAGCAATTTCCTTTCTTTTGCTTAAGGCTATGTGAGAATTTTGCGAGCAATTACCTGCTCTAGGCTGTTTTGATATAATTTAATTATATCTCTATTATACTTTTAGCTGAACATTTTGGATGTTTATGGTAGTGTGTCTGATAGCATCTAACATAGCCTTTAGATAGAGGACCACAAAGCAAATACAACCTTCCAGATTATTTTATTACATATCTTATTTTTAAAAATGCACATAAGCCTAATTTAAAAACAGTCTTATTGAGGAATAATTGATATGACTGTCCATATTTAAAGCATGCAATTTGGTATATTTTGACATGTGTCTCTATGAGTGAAACTGTTAGGGGGAAAGGCTGTCCTAAAGCTAATTCCATACAGGCTTTGTGGACTCCACTCCCACCCCAGGCCAAAGCCAAAGACACTGGGAACTCCAAATCCCATCCCCACCAAAGGGAAGGTGGCTGGGACCTGAGGGTGGGGTTAAGCAGCCAGGTTGGTATAAAGCCAGACACGTGGGCTTTGGAGGGGTCCCCCATTTTGGCTCCCCGCCAGCTCGCAGCATCCGGCCAGCTCTGAGAGTGCCTTTGGGTTTCCAGGTCGGCAGATTGGGTAGGACGCATTAAAGACTTTATTTCCCTATTTTCTCCCTGAGTTGTGCATTTTCCTTCTTTCCTTTTCCCTTGTAAATAAACCTTTTATTAACCTTTTGTGTGTGTCTGTAGTGGAGTATTCATAAGTCCCTTTTAAGCGCGCGGGTGAGGACCCACAGCCAGGCAACCTGTTCAATATCAGGGCTGTCCTATAACAAAACCATCACCAAAATCATGATAATGAACCTATTTATCACCTCCATGTCATTTCATAGTCTTTTTGAAATTTTTCTCCCTTTTTCTGATGCTTTCATTTTCAAACAACCACTGATGTATTTTTAAAAATTTTTAAATAAGATTTTAGAGCAGTTTAGTAAAACTATGGGGCAGGTGCAGAGATTTCCCATATACCCCCATCCCACCCCTCCAAGAATGGCCTCCTCCCTTATCAACAACCCCACTAAAGTGGTACATTTGTTACAACTCCTGAATCTACACGGATGTGTGATCATCACTCAGAGCCCATAGTTTGCATTAGCGTTCACACTTGGTGTTGTATACAATTGATTACTTTTGGCACTATAATTTAGTTTGCATTTTCTAGATTTTTATGTAAATAGATTCATAAGGTACATGCTCATTTTGTCTGGCTTCTTTCACTGAGTCTAATTACTCAGTGGTTCATCCATGTACTCGCAGGTATCCCTCTTTATCACCTTCCATGCATGACCATGCCACAACTGGTTTACCCATTTGTCTGTTGATGGATGTTTGGGTTGTTTCTACTGTTCGGTGATTGCAAACAAAACAACTATAAACAGTCTTGTACAAGTCTTTAGGGACTTTTGTTTCTCTTGGTTAAATATCTTTTTTTTTTTTTTTAAGATTTATTTATTTATGCATACAAGAATTGGTGTGGGTCAGAGGTGCTAGTGAGTGAGAGGATTCACCAGAGACAGAGTGGGGACAGAACAGGCAGACTGACTGAAATGCACTGCTGAGGGGAGCAGCGGGTGAGACAGGAGAGGTCTGCTGCGCCATGTGGGGCAGCTCCCTGGCCAGGGATCGAACTGCTGCTGTAGCTGGCAATACCTTGATAGCTCTGTCTTTAACCCCTATGCCACCAGGGAGGCCTTTGGTTAAATATCTTGAAGTGAACTGCTGGGGTCACATTTGATGTCCTCTTATCTCTTAATGCAATTGCTGAACTGATTTCCGAGGAGGTTGCTCCAATTGCTACTGCGAAGTAGCAGTGGACAATCATTCCAGTTACACCATAACTTCTCCAACATTCATGTGACCAATCATAGCTTCGGCCATTGTAAATGTGCAAGTGTGGAGTGGTTTTTCATGGTGGTTTTAATTTACATTTCCCGAATGACTAATGATGTTAAATATTTTTGTTCATGTTCTTATTTAATATCTGCGCATCTTCTTAGATGAAGTATCTGTTTAAATTTTGTACCCATGTTTTCTTATTATCAAACTTTGAGAATTTTTTACATATTCTAGATACAGATTCCTTGTCAGCGATGTAATTTGTAAATATTTTCTCCCAGCTTGTGTCTTAACTTTTTTAGTTCCTTGTGAAGAGTAGGAAACCTTAATTTTGATGGAGTCTAAATTATTAATTTTTCTAAGGTACGTGCTTATAATATCACATCTAAGATGACTTTTGTCATCTTCCTGAACTGAAACTCTGCTGTATTAGTTATCTACTGATAGATAACAAATTTTCCCAAAATGGAGTACATTAAGATAACAAATATTGAAAAACGATTTTGTGCCGTGCCAGTAAGCCGGTAAAGCTGTAAGTTGGGAGTGGCTTGGTTCAACCATCTGGCTTGGATTTCTTGTGTTTCAGTCAGATTTTGGTTGATGAAGAGTCTTCTTAAGTCTTCAATGGCTTGGATGATCTTCCTGCAAGGTGGTTCACTCGCATGTCTGGCAAACTGGCATTTCTATTGGTGGGAGGACTCAGTTCACGCCACCGTGGGCCTCCCTGCCGGGCTGCCTGAGTGACTTCCCCCTAAGTGAGCCATTCAAGGTCAGGGTGGAAGCTGCAACAACTTTTATGAACACACCAGAAGCAAAAATACAGCAATCTGCAGCATGAGTTTGATCCCTGGCCAGGGAGCTGACCCACATGGCACAGCAGACCTCTCCTGTCTCTCCTGCTCCCCTCAGCAGTGTATTTCTGTTCTGCTCTCCACTCTGTTTCTGGTGAGTCCTCTCACCCTCCCGCCCCCACCCACGCACCTCTAGCCTACACCCCAGCTCTTGTATGCATAAATGAATAAAATAAATCTTTAAAAAAACCAAACTCCACAATGCAACGGGGAAATATTTCTGAATAAATTTAGTGTAAAATGCCGGATCAAGTTAAGGACTATATGCATACTTAGGAAGTTAGCAAGGAAGGATGAAAATTTAAAAATTGATTAGGTAAACAAATGTTCATTATCAAAAATAGTGTGTGGATACCTATGATGAAATGCTATTCATAAAGAATTTTTATATTCATACCAGTATATAAGATTAGGATAAAGTTTCTTTTACTCCTCACCCTGTCTCAATCCTTCATTTTGTCCATTTATGAGAATTAAACCTGGATTTTTCTGCTACTCTTTGACGTACAGCTCACAATAAAATGAAATAAATTGTTAAAGCTGAAAACAAAAGGCAGGAGGATCTTATTTTAGATGACTATTAACACCTTTGCTTTTTTCTTCTTTAAATAAATCATGCCCAGCATTTGTAGCCACCAAAGATGATATGAAGTGTTTTGCTCCCTCGCAAGAACAAGCTGTCAAACACACAGATTAAGCTAAATGTTGCCCCAAATTTTTTTCCATGGGTTATTAGTAGTATGGTTTTATTTCCTATACTTCATTTTTAATAGCTCATGCAGAGTCCTTAGGTTGAAATGATATCCGTGCCAAGTTTAGCATTCTGTGAACTTTTAGTTTTATAAAGTATTTTCAGAAATAGAACACCGAAAGCATCCAGACACCAGGCTGCCATGTGGTTTGTGGCCATTTCTCAGCTAACAGGGTATCAAGAAGAGTGAATTTTCTCCACCACAAATGACATCCAACAGGAGAGACACTTGGGTTGGGATTACTGTTGGAAATGGAATTTTGCCATAAACCAATAAACTATTCGAAACAAGGGTGATTAGAATAGAATGGAAATGCAGCAGCAGCCACCTCAGCCACCCAGCTAATTTCCCAAACGAGGTCTTTGCTGCCAGGAGCTCCTGTGGCTTCATCACCCCATTTGGGTCCTAAGAGCGGAGTTAGAAAGCAGCCAGCCCTTCGCCCTCTTGCAAGAGTTGCATTTTTGGTTATTGAGATTACCGCGTGCTAAAATATCTTAATGTGCTGAAGTTTTAGCCACTTAATTTGGTAGCAGCAGGGACCCATTTTGTCTAAGCAAGCTTTCTCCTCTCTAAGCCTCTAAGTGGAGTTGTGAATGCTGGAAAATGCTCCCTTTAATGGGGATAATGATAAAAATGCAGTTATAATTCCCCCTAGTCCACAAATAGGGTTCACCATGTAGTTTGTTTCTCAAGAGTTTTGAAAAAAGAAAGCTGCATGAATGCTGAATAACAACATAGAGTGCCAAGGTGCTCTAGGTGGGGGAGAAATAAACAAAAACAAACAGTGAAAGTTACTTTAAAGAGGAAGTAGGGCCTCCCTGGTGGCACAAGGTGTTAGGACACAACCTATGAAGCTATCCGCAGCCACTGCAGCATGAGTGTGATTCCCAGCCAGAGAGCTTCCATGGCTCTCTGGCACAGCAGACCTCTCCTGACTCTCCCGCTGCTCCCCTCAGCAGTGTATTTCAGTCAATATGCCTGTTCTGCTCCCCACTCTGTCTCTGGTGACGCCTCTCACCCCCACACCTCCGGCCTGCACCCCAGCTCTTGTATGCATAAATAAATAGATTTTTTTTTTAAGAAAGAGCAAGTAAATCCCACTTTAATTTCATTAAGAATGGGGAAGTAATTCGTCATGGCAGGCAATTATCATGTAAATACCTAGGATCATGTAAAAATCCTATCTACTATAGAATTTTCCAGTAGGCTGAGCAAAAACAAATGTGAGACTTTGGTCCTGCCTGGAGAACCTGAGTAAAGTTGAAGGCTGTCCCCACAGCTTGGGGGCCTGCCAGCTCCATGACAGGTTCTGCTTTTCGACTAGCAAGTCTTAGCTAATTGCTAATTGATTCATCAGTCATAGCTGAGGCTGAAACTTGGGAATGCACAGAGAAATATTTGAAATAATGTAACTAAGCAAAATAATGTTGGGAAGAATATAACAATTCTGGAGTGTTGGGAAAAATATGTAGAGCAAATAAATAGGAGGAATCCAAACCAAAACTGAATTTGGAGGAAATTGCTACTTTAAAATAATGTCTTTACCCCCTATTTTTAAAAAAATGGTCCTTCCTGTTAGTGATCTTTTAGGTCATTTTCTTGTTCAGTGTCCATGTTTGGCATGAAAATTCTATGCTTTATCTCCATATT
Source organism: Talpa occidentalis (assembly GCF_014898055.3). NCBI lineage: Eukaryota > Metazoa > Chordata > Mammalia > Eulipotyphla > Talpidae > Talpa > Talpa occidentalis. Next base: position 136,553,079 of record NW_023604295.1, on the reverse strand, counting down.
GTTTAAAAAGTTTAAAGTCAGTGTGTAATACTCTTGCATTCATTAAACAAATAAAGAAAAGGTAAGGCTGACTCGATCAATATGAGTTTGAGCTGCGCGGGTCCAGCAATTCGTGGATCGTCTTGTAAACAGATGGCATCAGCTTATGGTATCTGTAAATGCAGTGCAGGCTGTAAATGTGTTTTCTCTTCCTTATGATTTTCTCAATGTTTTCTTGTTTCAGGCTTACTTTATTGTAAGAATTCAGTGTATAATACGTGATAGGTGTTAATCACCTGTTTATGACAATGGCAAGGCTTCTGGTCCACAGTTTATTAGTAGTTAGGTCTTTGGGGAGTCAGATGTTATATGTGGATTTTGACTATATGGAGGTCATCTGCTGTTCAAGAGTCAAGTGTCTATGGACACAGAAAACCATTTCTGATACCACAGGGCTAGGAAATAAGTATAACTGGGTGGTGCGGCCTTTCCCTGCCCTGTAACAGTATCAGGCAGTGAAGAATAGATTTTAACCATGGTTATAATTTTGATGATTTTTTAAAAAAAGATTTAGTTATATATTTACACATCCAAGAACTGGGGTGTAGGCCAAAGGTGCAAGGGGTGAGAAGATTCACCAGAGACAGATTGGGGAGGCGGATCTACTGAAATACACTGCTGAGAGGAGCAGCGGGAGAGACAAGAGAGGTCTGATGCGCCATGGGGGTTGCTCCCTGATCAGGGATTGAACTCAGGGAACTCAGACCATAACTATGATAGCATGATAACACTGAGACTTAACCTCTAAGCCAATAGGGAGGCCCCAAATTTGGACTTTTTAATTTAAAAAATTTTAAACATCCTTGTCTATTTTTTCACAGTATAGAAATCTCCCCTCAAGTGTAGTCACCTCGGTTTTCCCACCACCAAAACAGCCATAGTTCTCCAACACCACAGTCCACTGTGCCTCGTCCCCCTATTTTCTACTCTTTCCTGCTCCCTTCTTGCCCCCCCCACCCCCAGCCCTCCTGAATCTCAGATATATTTTCTGCAAGGGTGGGTCAGTCTGCCTTTATCTGATCCTTGGTTTGGTTTCTCTGGATTCCACAGGTACCTTTCTCCTTCTGGCTCACTTCGCTTAGAGTAACCCTGTTTTCTCATTTTCTCTCTCTAGCTCCTTGACAGACTGAATAGTTTTACTTTGCCTATTTTCCTAATCTGCAAAAACACATACAAACTGTCTAGAGTTCAAAAAAGGAACATCATTAGAGACTGAGTATGGTTGCTCTACCTGTGTTGTGTTCCAGATACTCATCTCCAGAATGGGGAGATGTCCCTGGGTGAGGTGACATTTCTTTACAAAGGGTTGACTGGATATAATTTGGAAAGGTCCATGTCCTAGGCATTTCTGCCTGGCACATAGCAGGCATCTGACATAATAATTGTAGAAGAATTTCTCTAGCCTAAATCTTCTTGGAGGCTCAAGAGGACATTTATCTTCATAACATACAATGGACTCATTGTACCTGAATGATTAATTTAATTATTACTATCACAGAATGAACTTACGACTGACTTCTAGGGAGACTCTCGTGAAGGGTAACACAATATTATTTATGGATGATCTTTGAATTTCTTGGGGAAAAAAAAGCTCCCTCTAAATAGGAAATATTCTATTTTAAAATGAGGCCAAAAGCAACAAAACCTTGGTCATGGTCTGTGAATCATCTTTAGTTTTTGCTACAAGTATGGCCAGAGTCCAGGTTCCATTTTCGTTATATTCTAGTGAAGAAATAGACATAGTTATTGTTTTCAGAGGAATTGCTTCTATGCAGAAGTCCTAGTCATTCATGCAGGCTGAATCTTTTGGGACGAATTCCTCATTTCCTGCTTTTTGGGAGAAAGCCGTGATAAGCCACCAAGACCCTGGACTCAACGATGATTTCAAATAAAGCACCTCAACTCTATATTAGGGAGAAGTGTTGGCTGCTGGTGACAGCTGTGGTTGTTCCGCTCCAGCTTGAGTTTGCAGGGCAGTTTTATGAGAGTAAACTGATTTACAGGCATGGGGGGAGAAACATCAATTTGGGCCAGTGTCGATTTCCCATTTATCATCATACTTTAGAGCCTTGTTGGTAATTTTATTTTCAGACCTCAAATGAACCATTCTGGTCTTGTTAATGCTTTTCCTCAACTGATGGATTTTTCTGACATGAACAAAGGAGAGAGAGCAGCGTGCATCAGATGTTGCAGTCTTCTGTTTAAACTACTTTGAGATGGCAATGAACAACGAGGGGGCTTTCATTAATAAGCCCAGGTCATCTGACTTTGACATCAAAGTCCCTCCTCTACACCATCCGCCACCCCAGGGATTTAGAGGATCTGAGAGGCAGTTAGCAGGACTGTCACCAGGGATGAGACAGTAGAAGTAAGGTACCTGGGGAAAGAGGTTTAAAAGTCATTTTAAACAGGCCTCCCTGGAGGTGCAGGGGTTAAGTCTCAGCGCTGTCAAGCTATCGCCAGCCACTGTGGTGTGAGTTTGAGTCCCTGCCAGGGAGCTAATGCACATGGCGCAGCAGACCTCTCCTGTCTCGCCCGCTGCTCCCCTCAGCAGTGTATTTCAGTAGATCTGCTTGTTCTGCTCCCCACTCTGTGTCTGGTGAATCTTCTCACTCCCTGCACTTCTGGCCTAGACCCCAGTTCTTGTATACATACATAAATAAAATAAATCCTTAAAAAAAATTTATTTTCTTCTTCCTCAGACATTGGATTTAACCTTCATGCTTACAAAATATAATAAACATAGGAAGGTTCAAAAGTCACTACATTCTACTAAGAAACCCTAAGTGGACATATAAAGTGAATATATAAAGTCAAGTATATTTGTTGCTTATATTTAGCTCACAGTTGCCTATGGGATTGTAACAGGGTGGTCCCCAGGAAAGGGGAGGTTCTAGGTTCCCTGCCCCACCCAAGGGAGGGTGGAGCTGAGCAGGGAGGAGAAGAAGCTGCAGAGGAGACTGGGGAAGGAGGGAAGAAGCAGGATGGAGAGCAAGAAGGAGACCTGGAGGAGGCACATGGAGCAGAGAGACATGTGAGGAAGCTGCACTTGCTTCTTGGTCCCGGACTGGGTGACACAGATGTGGGTGAGAGACCTGTGGGGAGGTGACAATGGCAGCGTTTATCTTGATTTTGATTTTGCTTTTTTCCTTCCAGGTTAGTCTGGCTCCTCCTTCCCCTTTCTTTTGGGTCCCCACCAAAAGGTGCTTTAGACCTTTGGCAGGCTTTCAGGCCTTGCTTTGGGCCAACCCTGGTTGGCTGCACATTTACCCACGAGGGGGACGGGTAACTTTGGGTGCTTGAAAACTTTATTCTTCTCCATTCTTCTTCACTGTGTTACACACTAATGGTATTAAAGTTCCCTTCCCTTGAGGGTCTTACACACTAGATTATGTTTTGTCTTGATGTGGCTGATGGCAGAACCTATTTAAAACAGACAGGTTTGGGGGTTTTGGGGTGCCCCTCTCCCAGCCCTGTAACAGGATCATTAAATATAATCTATAAAAAAATAGAACATATGTCACTATATATGTTATATAATCTTACTACGTTATCTGTGATATATACTTCTTATAAATCATAATTGCAATTATTATAATCTATACAAAATAGTTTTTCAATAGGTAAAGTATATGAGAGATGGGTCTCATTCCACACAGAACTTGATTAATTGTGTCTAACCTTCTCTTGTCCTCACTATTTTATACATCTTGCTGGGTGTGTGGATTCTATTTTACCATCACCGTTGGGGTCATTTATTATGAGAATTCAAGGCTTCTGTTTATCTTGGTCATCATTTATATCTCTGCGACCTAGCACAGTAGCTGGCACGATATTTCTTTTCCCAGAAGAGAAAAATCTATTCGTAAAGAAAATCTGGCCCAAGATTTTGTGGGTTGTTAGACTTCTGGACGAGAAGGGTGTGTGTGTCTCCCTGAGCCCACATAAAGCCGTCACTTCCAACCCCCCTAGTCTCAAACCCCTGTCAGCGTAATCTCATCTGACTCCCTCTTTGTCCTGCTAGTATTTTCTCTCCCATGCTGCCGCGATGCAAACCTCACAGCCACACCTGGTCCTCTCTCCCTGTACACTGTGGACAATCAATACAAATGACTGAGCAAGATTTCTTTACAAATGCTGCTTGCATTGCAAGTGCTACTTTCTCCCCTTAAATATTTACTTGCTGGTTGATCTTTCCAACATACCCCTGCTATTTTTATGCCTGCACTTCCTTTTTAAAACTCCAGATCAGTGTTCTTGTGTCCTTTGGGTAGATCTGAGGCACACGGCAGGGGAGGGGCGGGAGGGGATCAAAGCCTGGGTCGGAATAGCCAACCAGACTGTGGTGATGGGTCACGGGTGCTGTGATAGTGGGAGAACTGCAGGGGCTACACTGGAGGGGAGAAGTCAAATGCTGTTCAAAAATGAACAACCTTGTAAGAAAATAAATATAAAAAAAATAATTAAAATGCACAGGCGCCTCCCTGCTGTCTATAGAAAGCAGGTGGACACCTGGGGCTGCATTCCAGCTCCCCAGGGTCTTCTGGGTCTGCCTGCAATGCTCATTCCTGGTTCAACTCCAGAGATCCCCAACACAATCCTTTGTCCCTCCGTGCCCACTCCCTCCTCCTGGGACTTTGGGGGTGCTGGCACCCCTGCCCTAACTGTCCTCCTGCTGATCCTATTTACTCCACGCCTTCTATGACTGAGGTCATCTTTGGACTCAGGCCTGGGTCCACCATCTCAGGTTGGCTTACTTGACCTTTGACCTCTAACCTTTTAAAGTGATTTACACTTTCAAGAGCTATAGGCTAATCTTGAGCTTTCAGACTTTTATGGGGACTTGACTTCCTGGGCTTTATAGCTCTTATCCTAAAACATAGATAATGATGGCCATAAAATGCAAATGCAGTTCTAGAAAAGAAGGTGTTATTGACACTATGTCAGTTACAAATCATAGGATATGGTCCCTCCATTTGCATTCTGTTGTCCCTGGCAGATGTAGGGTGAGGGTGGGGTCTCCTGTGAAAGCCTGCCGGTGGAGCTAGGGAGGCAGCCATGTGAGCTCTGGGGCTACCCCTCCATGCCCCATGGGACCCTTTTGGGAAACAGTCCTGGGTCCAGTGTCTCCTCTGTGTTCTACTGTTGGCTGCAATTAGCTCTGTCCTGTCCCTGCTGCTAGAGCCACCTGGCTCAGGCCCAGTAACTTTGATTGTCCCGGAACACACAGGCAACACTGGGGAGTCTGAGGTGTCAGTGATTGCTGCTCCTCAGCACAGCGCTGGGCTCACCTCCCAGCCAGCCCGGTGGAAGGTTTCTTAGAGAAATCTTTCCTGGTCAGCGTCTATGCAAAGCATTGCAGCAAATGGCCCAGGGCCTTCCCCGAGGAGCTGCTCCTTCCTCTTCTGTGATGCAGGCTCAGTGCCATCCCAAAGAAGGGACTCTGTCAATAGCCCTGGGGCCTCCCTAGTCCCCATACAGCTCTAGGGAGGGCCTCCCCTTCCCTCAGGGCTGTTGTTAGATCACGGCAAAAAGACACTGGTTGACTGGTACTGAACTCTGAGGCCTCTTGGCAAAATAATCTAGCTTTATGCATGGCAAGTGAGTGCTCCCGGTTCCCAGGTGAAGCTCAGCCCCTGCTTCCAGGAGTTGTGCACTTGGGGGGAACTGACACAGGAATGCTAATTTTTATCTTTGCCAAATAAGTCCATTAGTAAAGATCTACTATCACACATCCTGCCATAAAAAGAGAAAAAGACTGAGTTACTGTGTTGAAAAGGTGTCACTGAATTGAGTAGGCTTAGCTTTGTGATTTATATATTCCCCAGTTCACTGGAATTGGCTGAAGACTTGGCCAGAAACTGGTCCTGAGTTTGTGAACCACTATTCTATGAACCTTGTTCATTTAATCAAGGTATCCTGGAGTCCTCATTCAATCAAAAGCTGTGGAACCCAGGCCCTCTCCTCTACATTTACAATGAATTTGAAAATTATTTGTTGTCTGTTGGTTTCATATATGAATATGTAGATTATAAACAGAAGGAATTGAATAAATATTTGAACTTACTTCTATAATATACACCTGTATGCTGTTTAGAGGACTGTGGGCTGTTCATACACATACACTGGCGCTCACACACTTGTATGTGTGTGTAGTTTTTTTTTTTTAAAGATTTATTTTATGCCTACAAGAACTGGGGTACAGGCCAGAGGTGTAGGGGGTGGGGGTGGTGAGAGGATTCACCAGAGACAGAGTGGGGAGCAGAACAGGCAGATCTACTTAAATACACTGCTGAGGGGAGCAGTGGGCGAGTTAGGAGAGGTCTGCTGCGCCATGTGTGTAGCTCCCTGGCCGGCTGGGGATCAAACTCGTTCTGCAGAGGCTGTGGATCGCTTCACAGTGCTGTGCTTAACCTCTTGCGCCACCAGGGATGCCCATGTGTATATGTTTTTGAAGTCTGCTGGAATCCTCAATTTACATAGGTTCGTAAATGAAAGATGTGTTTTTAAAGAATTAAAAGAGGGCCTCCCCTGGTGGCCCAGCACTTGAGTGCTGGGCTGCGAGGCTGCCGGCCACTGGCGAGGGTCCCACAAAAAAAAAAAAAAAAAAGAAAAGAACTTTGTAAAATGAGAACACAAGCTTTTGGAGTTTGACTTCCCTCCATTTCCTAATGAGGCTGCAGAGATGATTCTGCCTGTTAAGTAGAGGGGATCCTGCATAGGAAGCAGCTTCAAAGTCATCACTTGTGATGATTTAGTAAGAATGTAGGGTGTAGTAATAATGTGGGATGTAGCTGTTTTTGAGGTTCTCTCATAGAACATCAGAATTATTTTTCATTTTAGTATTTTCTATTTAGAAAATCATAACATGTTCCTCATAGTGACAGTTGAACTTCAATATATATGACTTTCTGATTGCTCTAGCAGTTCAGAAAAAAATAATGATGAGCCCTCAAATAAAATTTAAGTGGAAAAGATTAAAAATCAGAATCATGGACTTTTTGCATTTGAATAAATACTTTTTGCTGGATATTTTATAGGCTAGTCCTAGTTTCCCTATATTTGACAGTTCTTGAAAAAACACTTTATTTCTTACTCAAAAATAGGTGAACAGATTTATTTTTTGAAAGTAAACCTTTTCAGGTCGTTAAAATGTTCCCCCAGCTGTTCCACTCAACTTTGATTATAAACCAAGACACACACTGACCATCCTGCAAATGAATGGTTCAGTTTGAGACACTAGTTGGAGACCTTATGAGTGAGTGAGGACAAAAGGAGGGTCATCATTAACTTTGGGACATTTTATTTTATTTTTTTAATATATTTTTAAAAAGATTTATTTATTTATTTATACAAGAACCAGGGTACAGGCCAGATGCGCGGGAGGGTGAGAGGATTCACCAGAGACAGAGTGGGGAGCAGAACAGGCAGACTGACGAAACACACTGCTGAGGGGAGCAGCGTGTGAAACAGCAGAGGTCTGCCGCACCATGTGGGACCCTCGCCACCGCGATGGAACTGGCGCTGCAGAGGCTGTGGACAGCTTCACAGTGCTGCGCTCAACTGCCTGCACCACTAGGGAAGGCCCCATTTTATTTTTTTACTTTGGGATATCTTAAACTCCTGATTTGTGATATATGGTCAAAATTGTTCATTGACCTTTTTGGTAGATTCTTGTTTTTCTGAATGAGTTTTCAGATCCCAATGTATTAGGTATTAGCACAAAATTAAATCCTATGTCCTAATCCAAGATGCAGCTCTTTAATCACTCCATGACCTTGTGATGCTCCATGACCTTGCTTCAGATAGCTTATTTCTTTGGCTACTTAGTGCAGTATGTCATTAATATCAGGCTACATTTTTGAGGAAGGTAGAAAATATGACTACATTCCTTCATGGAGGTGCAATGTACTTCACTACTGTTTACTGTAACTGCTATAAAGGAATTTATGACTGTGCCTATGGAGAAATGGACTGTTGGAAAATAATTTCAGAAAGGGATTAAGGAAGGCTCCTCTTTCCCCCAAACAGTCACTATAAGTGAAAATCTTACACTTCATGAAACTGTTCAAATTTTAGGAAGAGTTTACACCTGTAGCACTTTCTTGTCTCAGTTTTTGCTGAGTAATTAGTCATTCAGTAAATGTTGGTTGAGTGCCTACTGGGTCTTATACTCCTACTCTGCTATTTATCTTTTATGTGAGCATGATCAAGCCATCTTGCTGATCCTCAGCTTTGTCAACTACAAAATAAAAGTCAGAATACTAGCCTTAGGTTGGTGAAGAATAAATATGATGCGTGTGAAAGTACTTTGAAAAAATGAATAAAAATGAATAATAAGGAATGGGCATAAAACTCTCTAAATACTAAAACCTGCTAAATGCAATGGCAAGTGATGGCATTTTGATTTTATTCCGGTGTTTCTGTCAGACTGCCTTAAATTATACCCTGTGTGAGGCTGCTTACTTTGTCTTGAGAAAGTCATTATCAAGTCCAATTTATTCTGATCCCCAGTTACTCACTCTTGCCAGGCTGGTCCCAGATGGAACTTTATAAGGGACGTACTTTCTGTAGATATGACCAACTCTAGAACATGGAACGTCAAACATCTCTCCTCCACACATCCATACCTAAAGAAGGGAAATTTAAAAGTATAACAAAAGAGAACAGTAAATCTCCCACAACAAAGAATTTATTGTCAATGTCATAAAAAATTCTCCGAATTTCTCATAGTCTGTGAGTCAAACTAAATATAACAGCTTGTATTTATTTATAAGTGCCTAACCAAAAAAGAAGACCATATTTTCAAACATTCTAGATTCATAAAAGTATAGAACCAAAATACTAGCTCAGTAAAATCTATTTTCCATGGACAACATATTGGCAGTTTAAAAAAATTCTAGTAAGAATTTTTCACAGGTATTGCATTGAACTACTGTTTTTATTTGTTTTGACAACCTTGTGAAATCATTTAAAGAAATAACATTGAAATTTTAGAAATTTCTAGAAAGGGCAAATGAGCCTAGATATATGCATATTTTAAGTTACATCTAGATTCTGAAAATTAAAAATTATAGTTGCATTCTAATTTCTCTCCAACCTTGATCTTTTCTCCAATATGGAAAATAATTGATTAATGATATCAGCTCAGGGAATATTAAACTCAAGGTACATGTTGAGATTCTATGCTTATGTTTAGTAACAGAAATAGTACCATTTTGGCAGAATGCCCTACTCAGACAGAAACATACTTAATCATACTTTTATATAAAACAGACTATTTCCTATAAAAGGATTACTTATCAAAACATAAATTCAGGCTACATATATAATAGATTTTTAGTTATTTTATTTGTCAAAAAAAAAAAAAAAAGGAAAAGAGATACCATAGTGGTTGGTTTTATGTGGCGGTACCACAGCGCTCAGGTATTATGTCAAACATTATTCTGATGTTTCTTTTTTTTAGAATTTTTTTTAAGATTTATTTATTTATACAAGAACCAGGATACAGGCCAGATGCAGGGGAGGGTGAGAGGATTCACCAGAGACAGAGTGGGGAGCAGAACAGGCAGACAGACTGAAAGCATTACTGAGGAGAGCAGCAGGCAAGACAGGAGAGATCTGCTGCACCATGTAGGTTTCTCCCTGGCCAGCCGGGAATTGAACCCGCTCTGCAGAGGCTGTGGACAGCTTCACAGGGTGTTGCTCAACCGCTTGCACCACCAAGGAAGCCCTATTCTGATGTTTCTATAAGGGTGTTTTTTTTTTTTTTTTTTTTGCATGAGACTTACTTTTTGACTTTTCAATTGGTGGACTTTCAGTAAGGAAGATTACCCTCCATAGTGTGGTTAGACCTCAACCAACCAGTTGAAGACCTGAATAGAATTAAGGAATTCTGCCAGTGAACTGCCTTTGCACTTGAACTGCAGCTCTTGACATTGGTCTTCAGCCTGCTGGTCTTCCTCACAGATTTTGGATTTACTAATCCTTGACAATCATATGAGCCAATTCCTTGAAATTTCTCTTTCCCTCCCTCTCTGCAGAGCCCTGACTAACACAGACATACAGCTTGTTTAAAGTGTAATATTGGGGTCTCCCTGGTGGCGCAGCCAGTTGAGCGCTGTGCTGTGAAGCTACCTACAGCCTCTGCAGCGTGTGTTCAATTCCCAACTGGCCAGGAAGAAACCCACATGGGAGCAGACCTCTCCTGCCTCACCTGCTGCTACCCCCAGAAGTATATTTCAGTCAGTCTGCCTGTTCTGCTCCCCACTCTGTCCCTGGTGAATTCTCTCACCCTCCCAGTTCTTGAATAACAAATAAATCTTTTAGATTTCTTTAAAAAAAAAGTGTAATATTGAAGGAGAGAAAGAAATGTTTTTGCTTCCATCTTCTTTCATTAAGATACATGACACCCTACGTGAGACCGGTGAACAAGTAGTGATTGGGGTGAATGGAAGCCCATGAGGAAGGAAATTCAATAATTAAAAATAATACTCAATTGCTCTGAAGTTCAGAACTGTTCATGGCATCAATTTCAACTTGAACTACTTATTCATGCTTGGATCAGGATGTCAGAAGTCTCCCTGGGTGAGCTGTCTGGTAGGGATGGTGAGCATTCCACATCACAGTAAGTGCGCTGGGAAAGATCTTGAGAGGCTCGAGTTATATGAGATTACAAATGACATGAGTAGATATAAAGACTTACCCCAGGTCATATAAAAATCAACTGCCCCAGATCAGGATTAGGAGTAGCATAAAACACATCATTAGCATGATATGGAGAGTTTAGTAAGGGTCCTGATCTATCTGCCTGAATTCTTATGCTAATTTCTGAGTATACATGCTTTATATTCTCTTCTAAAGAGGGTTACTAATGTGGAAAAGGGATACAGACTGTGTTTTAGGAGAAACAGTGGAAAGAACTGGAGATGTGTAGTCTTTAAAAAAACTTTTTTTTTAAAGATTTATTTATTTATTTATACAAGAACCAGGGTAAAGGCCAGATGCGTGGGAGGGTGAGAGAATTCACCACAGACAGAGCAGGGAACAGAACAGGCAGACTGACAAAATACACTGCTGAGGGGAGCAGCGGGTGAGGCACTAGAGGTCTGCCGCTCCATGTGGACCCTCGCCTGCCGGCTGGGATCAAACTGGCACTGCAGAGGCTGTGGACAGCTTCACAGCACTGCTGCACTTAACCACCGGTGCCACCAGGGGAGGCCCGAGATGTGTAGTCTTGATAAGGTAAAATTCAGAGAAATCCTTTTCCATTATTGAACAACCTAATATTTAGTGGAGATTTTCTATAGTGCCTCAAGGAGATAGAACTAGGATTAATAGAACAGAGCTATAAAGATTTCAACTCAGTGGAAGGAAGAACTTTCTTCTAATAGACAGAATGATTGAAGTCAAAATGGGCTCCCTGAATCATTAGATGTGTTGAAATTGGTAGTTGATGACACTTTAAACATAAGTGGATAATGTTGGATGGACAGTTGATCTAGCTGCTGTTTTAAGGTGATTCTAATAACATTCAATGTCAGGCTCTACCATTTCTCCCATTATAAAGGTGGGGGAAAGGTGACCTACAGAGACTGAATAATTTGCACAAACTATACTACTGGCCACCTCCAGAACAGAGATGCGGTCTCCAGTGCCCATGCTTAGTTAATAATCTGTCTACAGTCAGCAAGCCTTGTCTGTAAATACTTTAAGCTCTGTAGTTTCTATGACCTCTCTTGCAACCAGGCACCTCTGCTAAGGAAAAGACATGGGTGTATTTCTATAACATTTTGCAAATAAACAGGCAGGAGGCGCCAGTCATGACCACTCTTCTGTAAAGTACGTAGTCTTTAAAAACACTGGTATTTAGTGAATCAAAGATAATAGAGATGGGAGGTTGTATTTTCCAAAACCGGACACCAGAGTATTGCCCATTGCACATACTCCCTTACAGTGTGGCCTTGGTACCTTCCCTTTATTTTATTTTTTTATTTATTTATGTATACAAGAACTGGGATACAGTCCAGAGGTGTGTGTATGGGGATGGTTAGGGGATTCATCAGAGACAAAGTGGGGAACAGAATAGGCAGAATGACTGAAATACACTGCTGAGGGGAGCAGCGCATGAGTCTGGAGAGGTCTGATGCGCCATGTGGGTAGCTCCCTGGCTGGGGATTGAACTCGTGCTGCAGTGGCTGTGGACAGCTTTGTAGATTGCATCTTAACCCCTTGCGCCACCAGGGAGGCCTGGTACCTTCCCTTTAAAAAGTAGCCTACGTCCTCTCTCCTTGAATGTGGGTGTGCTGATGAATGCTTAGATCAACAGAGTACAGAGGACGTGATGGAGCTTAGGTTTCAAAGGCAATGTAGCTTCTGACTGTCCATGGGGCAGTGAATTTTGTAACACTGAGCTGCCATCTTGTCGTTGGTGCCATTGTATAGGTCACATGAGAAGCCACATGTGTTGCTTGGGTCAACAGCCTCGGTTGTTTTAACTGACAGCCAGCTTCAACTATTAGACATATAAGGGAAAATTCCTGTAAAGGAGTCTAGGTTCTAGCTGTTGAGTCACCCCCAGTTAAGGCCCCATGTATCATGAAGCAGAAATGAGCTATCCCTTCATAGTTTCCTGGATTTGGAACCTATGGAGTCTGTGAGATTAATTGTTTTTTTATGCTGCTAGTTTTTGGGGTGCTTTGTTATGCAGCAATAGTAACTAGAGCTACACATCTGCAAATGCATGATAAAGGCGAACTGCTAGCACAGAGAACCAAAATCTGTTGCTCACCCCCAGATTCCATCTTATTCTATGTTGGGAGAGAGAGTGCTAGAACTCACCAATTTCCATGCTCACTTCTTCCTGGGCATACAGCCAAGCTATAATTTCCAGCTCTTTTGTACAGTCATGCATTGCTTAACGATGGAGATATATTCTGAGAAATGCATCATTAGGCAATTTCATTATTGTGCGAATGTCTCAGAGTGTAATTATTCTTCCCTCGGTGGCATGACCACTCCACACCGAGGCTCTGTGTATAGCCTATCGGGCCCACACATGGTATATGTGGTCTGTCGTTGACTCAAATATCCTCAGGCCCTGTATGACTAATAAATGGGGCTCTGTGACTAGTTCTTGCAGTGGAATGCAAAAGGAAGTGATGTGCATTAACTCTGTGCCAAAATAATTAAGAGTGGGCTTCCTTTTCTACCTTCTTCATGGTTTTTTTCGCCCTCAGAGCCTGACTAATTGCATAAAATCCAGAGGAGGTCTTTGAGACCCTAGAAGATGACCCACCCCTAAACGGATGGGTCTTGGGTCCCTGAAAACGTGTTTGGATGAGTAAACCTGGGCCCAACTGTGATGGGAGCAATAGAGAAATTATGATGTGAAGTTGCCAGGATTAGTCTCTTTTGATATATCAAATCTAGGGAATGTAGTTGTTTGAAAGACTATTTCCTTTTATTATTTCTGCATTTTAAAAAGGTAAAGTCGTTGACAACAGGTGAAGAAGTTGGAAATGAGAGGCCAGGGAATGCTAGGCTTTTCCTGTGCATAACTGAAGGTGAATTTCTGTTGGTTGAAGATAAGCAAGTGTCCAGGAGAGGGTAAATTGTTGGCGTGGGCATGAAGAAGGTGGCCATACAGCTCTGTTGGTGGAAGTGGCCAGTCTCTTGCAGAACAGGGGATGGTGACAAATGAGGCTAAGACGTGAGACCAAAGTCTGGGACAATGCCTTACGTTCTTTGATCTTAATCTATTTTTTTTTTGATTCACATCAGCTTGTGGAATACTTAGAAAATAGGCAGAAGTTGAGTCACTAAGCACTTTTCAGAGAGTTTGGCACGGGGAGAACTGCCACAGTGGAGAGTTAAATAAATCATCATTGCCTTCTTTTCTATGACATAGCAAAACAGTCTAATAGGCTCACAGAAATGAAGTTCTAGCTAATCTTCAGAGACTCACTCTAGGGCAAATGCAGTTTTTAACGATCTCTGGATCAGTTTCTTATAGGATATAATGAATTACCATAAACTTTATGGCTTTAAACAACATGCACTTGTCTGATAATTCTGTGGGTTAGAAGTCTGGTTCCTCTAACTAGAATCTCATAAGGTGATGTTTACGTGACTGCGGGCTGGACTTTTCTCTGGAGTCTTTGGGGAAGGATCTACATCCAGGCACATATAGATTGTTGGCAGAATTCGGTTCCTGGAAGTTGTAGGGCTGGGATTCCCAATTTCTTGCTTAGCCAGTGGCTGAGGGGTCCCTCTCACCACACAATTGTTAACCTCCCTGACAGAATCCTTTTGATGTTTCACATCTCTATGGCTTCTTGTGTTTCATGGCTTATGGCTGCTGATGGAGAAAACTCTCTGACACAGAGCGCTCCTGTGAGCCCTCATCATCCTATCTTTTTAAAATTTATTTTTATTATTTATTTTTAAAGATTTATTTATTTATGCTGGGTATAGGCCAGATGCGTGGGAGGGTGAGAGAATTCACCAGAGACAGAGCCAGGGAGCAGAACAGGCAGACTGACAAAATACACTGCTGATGGAAGCAGCGGGCGAGACAGGAGAGGTCTGCTGCACCATGTGGGATTCTCTCCGGCTGGATTGAACCCGCCCTGTAGAGGCAGCGGACAGCTTCACAGCACTGTGTTCAACTCCTGCACCACCAGGGGAGGCCCTCATCATCCTATCTTAAAGTGAACTGACTACTAACCATAATCACATTTGCCGAATCTCTTTTTCCGTGTCATGTAACATAATCATAGGAATAAACCAAACAAGGGGGTCCTCTTAGAATTCTATTTTTCACAGTCACATTTTTTAAAATGTATTATTTTCTCTCAGTAACCTCCTCCTAATTCTTAATCTTCTCATCAAAAATTTCTCTCGATAGCTAAGTCAAACTCAGGAAACTTCTGGAAGTCTTTTTTAATGCTAACTTTAGTGTTAAAACAAAGCAGAAGAACCACAGGATCCTAGCATCTGTTTCTCCACATTGCTGAGGTGCTATATGACAACGTAAATGTGAGTGTATTACACCTCCACTTTAGGTCCGTCAGTAGTTTCCTACTGTTGTTAGGGAGAAGTAAATTCAAGACCTTGCATGTTCTGGCCTCTGCTTATGTGTCCCTTACCCCTATACCATCCACGCTTTCTAGGCTATTTTAAAAAATTCCTTAGAAAGCAGCAAATTCCTTTCTTCAGGACTTGCTGCTAGAAATTGTTATGTCCAAAGGGAAATCCCCCCCTCTAAATTCCTTCCCCTCTTTCCTATTTATTTTTCATATCTCAGCTCCACTGTCACAACTGAGGCCCTGGATGGGGTTAGGCTTGTGTTTGACATTCCCGTTCCACCCAATGCTTCTCTGTCACTTCCCACGTTAGTGGGGTCAGCGAAGGCATGGCGAGTGCTTGCTCTACGCCAGGCATCATCCGATATTCCCGAGCCACAGCGTGTGAACATGTGGAGATTCCTTTCATGTGGAGACGGAACATGCGATGGGCATAATTAAGTGATTTATTCGTGTTTGTGGAATGACTTGCTTAGTATTTATCTCTGCTCACTAGCTTAAAAGTTCGATGACAATTTTAGTCATTACGTGTTTCCTTCTACTAATGAAGGGTTTAACACATTACAGATGCTCAGTGAATATTAGTTGAAAGTTGAGCATCATCAGCTCTTGTTTGAATGGTACTTATGTACGTACTTACATAGGGGACCTTAGGCCTTTCCAGTGTAGTGTTGCTTCTTACAACTTCAGGGCCTACCTGCTTTTCACCCTTAACATGCCAGGGCAATTGTCCCTAATCACCATGTTTTTATTTCTATACCCTGGAGATCACTGCACACTTCTTTATTTTTTTTCAGTCTTCCAACAACAATGCCTATTTGAGTAGAACTGCTCACATCCTGCCATTAGAGAGAAAGATGTTTAGGTAACAGTGTGGGGAGATGGTTCTTTAGGGAAGCACATTTGTTGTGGCATTTCTAAATCCTATATTTGATCTGAAAGGTATAGTTTGTATTTTTAAAAGACATTTCCTGGTAGGACGATGTGATACTACTCTAAAAAAAAAATCTGAGGCATTATTGTACTTAAGTATCTAATTCTCGGTGAAATGTTTTGGATTTACAAACAATGTGTCTTCTTTTGACAACATAAATATTTTAAAGCAATGTTATTTTACCCATGAATGAGCACAGAGCATTTTTTCTCATAATGTAGTTCAAATTGACTGAATAATTGAATGCTTGCCTTATTTTTTTAATCACTTTTCAATATCAGCCGCAAACTAGAATTTAGACTTAGAAAATGTTAAATTGAATGGAATCATGCAATTATATTGGTCACACAGAATACAAAATTAGTTTCAGTAAGAAACTGATTGCCAGGAGGATATTAAGGGAACATTAGTATCAAGTATAATATGATACACAATGTCCTATAGGGAACTGGTGATCAAATTCTCAAAAAATTTTATTAATGCATTCAGTTCCAAACCACCCCATCTGCTATCTCATCGCTGTTCATCCACCCTCCCTCCTCTGCTCAGTCCATTTTGGCTTTTTTCCTTTCCTCCAGCACACCAGATAATGTCCCATATTTGGGTATTTGTCCTGGCTGTTCCCTCAGTCTGAATTTCTTCCAGAAATCCCCATGGCTAACTCCCTCATCAACTTCAAGTCTTAGCCCCAAATCCTCATGTCCCAACCCCTCTGTTATCCTGCACATCAGCCCTCAAAGCCCTACTCTGTCTCTATCTTCACAGCACTTTCACCTTTGAACTCAGTAGATGCTTCATTTTATTTTAAGGGGTTTTTTTTTTGGTGTTTTTGTCTTCAAATATTTTATTGGTTTGCCATTTGTTTGCAAAGATATGTAAGCATGGGAGGACAGCTTCACCTCTGACATGTCACATGCTTCACTGGCCCCTCACCAAGGCTGCATTGCCTGTACCCCATCACCTACCCCTCTCTACCCTCATCCCTCTCCCCTTCTGCTCCCCACTCCACACCCCGTGGTAATCACCATAGTTTCACAGAATCTAAGAATTATTTTTGTTGTGTTTTTCTAGTTTGTTTTCTTTAGTTGTTTGTATTCCACAAATGAGGGAAACTGCACAGTCGTTGCTTTTTCCTTTCTGACTTATCTCACTGAACACCCTCACTTGATATCCCTCTGTATTATGTCAAAAGGTGCTATTTCACCTTGTTTGAATAGCTGAGTAGCATTCCACTGAGAATAAATTTCACAGCCTCTTCATCCAGGCATCTGATAGTGTTTGTTATTTGTCTGCCTCTGTCCTCCACAAAGACAAGGGTTTTTGTATCTTTGATTAAGTGATGTATCCTAACATTTAGGGCTATGCCTGGCATTTTGTTGGTGCATTCTAAGTACTTGTGAATGAAGGAATGGATTACTGTTTTGTTAATATAAAGTGAGGTTAATCCCAGACAATTGAATTATTTAATAATGATAACCCACCATTTTGCTGCCATTAAAAGCAAGAGCTGGGTCTTCTAGAAGATTCAAATACAAATTTCAGGGTAATAAGCTATCTGAAGCTTATTTTCATTTGTAACTGGTTTATTATAAAATAAGGAAGTGATTTATGTTAAAATGTAGTACATTATTTGTACGTAAGTAATGAAATTTCTGGGACTATAGAAAATCTTTTCACTGTATGGTGTAACCTGAATAGGTTAACTTTGAAAATCTTCTGAACACTAGATAATTAACCACTTTTCCACCTACCTAGAAATTAAAGCATTAATTGTATACCTAAAAGCTTTGGCATGTAGACTTTGAAAAGGGCCATGTCTGTCATTAAAATACTTTTCTGAACTAGATGTACTACAAGCTACACCTTCTTGGTATGATTTGATCTAAAAATGGGTAAAAATGGGACAGCACACCCCCACACAACATTTCTTTGGTTTATTGTTAGAAACCTGGGTTTTGAGGTTATTCTTTGAGATCAAGAAAAAAGAAAGAACCGCTCATTTTAACCTTCTCTGACTCCACTTTCTATTTGTTGAATGAAATATAATAAAAGTAGAAATTGGAAAATATAGTTTCAGTCTTTAATGAGGATCAGGTGGTTTTAGGGGGAAAGCTCTAGGTTCTTGAGCCATCTGCTTAGGAAGTTTTCAAAGTAGGAATGTTCTGTCAGTATTAAAAGAATCATACCCAAGATAGTTTGCATTTACTGAACTCCAAGAGCTGTGGGTCGGGGTAGGAGGGACGTGAAAGGTGCCTTGTTCAGAAGGTGACACTTTGAAGATTCGGTGTTCATATTTGCAATGACACCAGTGATTTGGGTGGAGACAGATACATCACCTATTGGTTTATTGAAAACATTAACTTTTAGGGAGGAAAGAATGGATCTCAACATCTTAAAACATCTTAAGAGTGCTTCTTTAAGTACAACATTGTGATTAAGGACATAATCCCTTATTTCCCTTAGTTCATTATTCTATATTTTAGAAGGTGCATTTTTTTTTTTTTTTTTTACCATTATTGCCATGTCTCCACATTTTGAGCCTATTGCTTTAATTTTCTGGATTTATCATCTGCTAAAAATAAAATTCTTTGAAAAGATTAAAAAATACTGTATTAGAACAATGACTTCTCTTTTTAAGGAAAATAGCCAAACTTGTGCATTTGGCCTTTTGCCCCTCCAGTAGGCTGTAAATCAGACGACCTCCCTAAAGGGGCGGGGGTGAGGTGGAAACACCCAACTGAAGCCAGACTATATTGAAGTCCTTTCTTGAGGTTTCATCAAATTGGAACTACCCCTGGTTCTGAAACAGAAAACGAGAGCATGGGTGGATTTTTGGGGCCATTATCTAAGGGCTGACAGGAGAATCTGTTGGAGGGGTTGAAATTGACAGAGAGAGGCAGAGAGGAGATACTCAGAGAAAGGGTTCTAGCAGTGTTGGGGGCCCTTTTTCAGGCCTCCCAGAAGCTCACTCATTTCCTCGAGGTTTTCAGTCTGTTTACATAAGCATCTTTTCCAGTTTCCCCTTCTTTTTTATTTTTTTTTTTAAATTTTTTTAAAAAGATTTATTTATTTTTATACAAGAGCTGGGGTACAGGCCAGAGGGATGGGAGGGTGAGAGGATTCACCAGAGACAGAGCAGGGAAAAGAACAGGCAGACTGATGAAACACACTGCTGAGGGGTGCAGTG
Source organism: Talpa occidentalis (assembly GCF_014898055.3). Classification (NCBI taxonomy): domain Eukaryota; kingdom Metazoa; phylum Chordata; class Mammalia; order Eulipotyphla; family Talpidae; genus Talpa; species Talpa occidentalis. The sequence goes on along the minus strand of NW_023604295.1, from coordinate 136,533,833 downwards.
GACGAGGCAGGAGAGGTCTGCTGCGCCATGTGGGACTCTCCCTGGCTGGCCGGGATCGAACCCTCACTGATGAGGCTGCGGACAGCTTCACAGCATGCCGCTCTACCTGCTGCACCACCGGGGAGGTCTCCTTTCTTTTTTCTTTTCAACATTTATTTTTGCATAGAAGAACTGGGGTGCAGGCCAGAGGTGTGTGTGTGGGGGAGAGGATTTACCAGAGATGTAGTGGGGAGCAGAACAGGCAGATCTACTGAAATACCCTGCTGAAGGGAGTACCAGGAGAGACAGGAGAGGTCTGCTGTACCATGTGTGGGTAGCTCCCTGGCTGGGGATTGAACTCAGGCCATCATGGCGGGCCTTCACTGTGGTAGCACTGATTTAACCCCTAGGCCACCACGGAGGCCCCATGGGGGTTTTCCCTTCTTTTGAGCTTAAACTGAATTGTGTTTATATCTTTTTTTTTTTTTAAAGATTTATTTATTTGTTTGTTTATTTATTTATTTATTTATGCAAGCACTGGGTACAGTCAGAGGTGCGGGAGGGTGAGAGAATTCACCAGAGCCAGAGCGGGGAGCAGAGCAGGCAGAAGGACCGAAGTACACTGCTGAGGGGAGCAGCGGGCGGCAGGAGAGGTCTGCGTGCCATGTGGGACCCTCCTCCCATGGCAGGGGAGCAGCCGGGGATCGAACCGGCGCTGCAGAGGCTGTGGGCAGCTTTGCAACCCAGCGCTCAACCACTGCAACACCGGGGAGGCCCTGAATTGTGTTTATATCTTTTAGTAAATCAAAGATTCCAAATAAAAAGTCCCTCCTTTTGAACTCTGAGGGTGTGATGTCCAGGAGTATCCAGAGAGCATGTCTTTGGAAACAATCCTGCCCCTCAAAAGCTCCTTAGGTGAATCCATTACAAAACTTTGGAGAAGTGAAGGGTTTTCTAAGCTTCCGATAAGCAATTACCTTTTAAAAAGCAACATTCAGTAAGAAGAAAGTTCATCAAAGTGAACAATGTGAAGTCTCTTCAAAGTTCATCATGATATTTACAGGTTATTTTTATTTTAAGAAGTGGAGAGACTTCCATGACAAGGTAGAGTGGAAAGAAGCCTTAGGACTAGGGTTCAAATTGGACAGGTCACTGCCTTTATCTGAGTCTGATTTTCATTTTCTGTAAAGAAGATGGAATAAAGTGGAGTAAAGTTCTTCCTAGGGTGGTTAGAGGACGAAATGCCTTCCTGTGGCACATCGTACGTGCTCAAGAATGGTGACCCATTGATATGGTCTGCCTAGCGGCCCACCTTTATTCTGGTATGTTGGGGTCTATGTGGGGTGGAAGTTATATGCCCACATGTTGGTCTCTATTGAGAGGGGTCAGGGCCTGGGACTACACGCAGGCCTGTGAAGTTGCATGTGTTGGGATGGTGGCTTGTGTTCTCCACTGTCACTCTCACAGTTTAGAGAGGAGGAGGGAGATGTGGGGTCAACTTCCATCAGCCTGTGTGTTATAGGTTGCTGTCCTTGATGCAGAGTGTAAAAATCAAATCCTTTGAGGCCTCTCTGGTGGTGCAAGGGGTTAAGTCTCAGCACTTTGAAGCTGTCAGCAGCCACTGTAGCACGAGTTCGATGCCCGGACCCACATGGTGACCCACATGGTGACCCACATGGCTCAGCAGACCTCTCCTGTCTTGCCCGCTGCTCCCCTCAGCAGTATAGTTAAGTAGATCCGTCTGTTCTGCTCCCCACTCTGTCTCTGGTGACTCCTCTCACCCCATCTCTCCACACCTCTGGCTTACATGCCAGCTTTTGTGTGTATAAATAAATAAATCTTAAAAAAAATCAAATCTGTATACATCTAAAGTTCATGTGCACATATACGCTGAGGCTCTCTACAGTGTTGTCATTGAGATTTGGGTAAAGGACTTGAGAATTGTATGGTGGGTGGGTGTGGGGTGTGTGGGGTGTGTGTGTGTGTGTGTGTGTGTGTGTGTGTGTTAACTTTCTGTGCAGATACCTCCTGAGCTTGACAACCATCTGACTTGCTTTATATAGATTTACATTGCAGTGGTTAGATTCTATTTTGTTTTTCGTGTTAGAGAAAAATGATAACCAGAAAATTTGTTTTTAAATCTCAATAGTAGAAAGACTTGAATAGGAAGTCAAGTTGACCTTAACACAGGTACTGAATGCTGTATAAATTGTGACATCTTGCTCACTTTACAACTATCAATAAAAACTAAAATAAAATTAAAGAGGGAATTAGGAAATGCTATCAGACATAAAGAAAGTAGCAGCCCGGAGGAATGCAGACTTGCCGCTAGGCTTATATCTAATGGGCATAACATTTAACTTGAAAATACTGTTACACCTGAGGTATCTTTTGTTGGCTAATTGAAATGAGTCTCAGACTGGCGTGTGAGACATTTAGCAGCTGTTTCTGTTTATCTGTGAATTTCTCAATGAGTTTAGAGTCATTTTAATATTTTCTCTGGCAGATCAATTCTGGGCATGTTGAACTAAAGTGACTATTTTTATGTCTCCTGCGCTAAATACTGTAGGGGAAAAAGCCCATAGGAGCAACTCCAGATACTTTCTTGTGTCTCTGAAGGTACATGATGTGCCATAAAAAGACTTCTGTCATATTTTAGATAGAAAATGCAATGGCACTTTGAGGTACTCTGCAGGCTCAATGTATGGAGAGGTCTTTAATATAGCTGTCTCATAAAAGCAATGAAAAGGTAGATAAAATATTTTGGAATCATCCTTGGCGTGTACAGGATTTCTAATGAGCACATTTTATAAGGCTGAATTTGTTTCTAACAAAACCATTTGCACAAAGTATCATCATGATAGTTTATAGGGAGATGGCTTAGGGGAGAAAGAGCACCCTTCTAAATAAAATTGAGTTGTACTCTTCTGGGGAGGCAAATCAACTATTTTAGGAGTATAAATTAAACACCCTAGGAGGTTTTTGTATTTTCAGAGGACTAAGGAGAAAGTGATCAATGTTTATTAATTAAAACTACAGGGTTTTTTTCTGGAGTACCAGAGGCTTGTTTTGGGACCCAAGAGTATAGAAATTAGCAAGCGTTGGGTGCGGGTGCAGGGGGGGTGGGTGGGACAGAAGGCCCCACCCCCCTTGGGACAGGATCCCAGGGAATGATCCACTTTCTTCGGGGATGCTAGTGTGGCATTATTTTGTCATTTCTCCTACAAATGTATGTGCTGGCCAGGTAACAGAGGGCTCATTTCCTGCTGTGGTGGTGGTTAGGCGAGTGGCTCTCAGGTTGTTTGAGTAAAGGGATGAGGACATGCGCCACGCTGGGGTCCAGGTCCATGAAGGGGAGGCCGGGCCATTGACTGAATGACTGAATCTCTTTACTCGAGGGTTTTCTAGTGGACCCAAGTCCTTGCTTTAGCTTTTGACTGAATGTTATAGCTTGATCTGAATCTGGAATTTGTAGAGTTTGTATTTAAACAATCCTGATGGGTCTCCCTGGTGGCACAAGGGGTTAAATCTCAGCACTGTCAAGCTATTGCCAGCTGCTGCAACATGAGTTGCATCCCCGGACAGGGAGGAGACCCACATGGCGCAGCAGACCTCTTCTGTCTCTCCCACTGCTCCCCTCAGCAGTGTATTTCAGTCAATCCACCTGTTCTGCTCCCCACTCTGTCTCTGGTGAATCCTCTCAGCCCCCCACACCTCTGGCCTACATCCCAGTTCTTGTATACATAAATAAATAAAATCTTAATAAATAAATAAGGTGCATTGGAGGGACCTCCCTGGTGGCTCAGGGGTTAGGTTCAGAGCTAACAGGAGAGGTTAGCAGGAGAGGTCTGCTGTGCCATGTGGGTTTCACCCTGGCCAGCTGGGGATTGAACTCATGCTGCAGAGACTGCAGATTGCTTCATAGAGTGGTGCTTGTGCCACCAGGGAGACCCTCCAATGCACTTTAGAGAACTTTTCAGACCCCCACTCCCCCCATACTCTGCCCGTTAAGAAGATAGTCATGTCAGGAACTTATAAAGGCCAAAAGAGACCATCTATGTATATACAGTCAGATAGCAGGTTGAACGTGGTAGAAATGGGGTGGGGGGGGCAGAAAACAGTGAAGTCTCCCTCTTCTTCCTTGGTGTTTAGATGCAAATATTTAAAAAAACATGCTAGACTAATACAACTGTCTCTGCTCTGGGGCTTCTGCTGTGTAATATTAGCTGGTTTATTTTCTTTTTTGCACTTACCAATGCCAGAAATTACTCTTTCTCTCCTCACAGTAAACTCCATGAGGGAGAACTTGTTTTTCTTGTTGACTACTATATTCTCACTGCCTGGCACATAGTAGGCCCTCAATAAATACATGCCATATATATGAGTACATCTCTGACTATTGCCGGCATATGCAAGGATAAAATTTAGTTTTAAAGTATTTGCATATATGCTACATTACATGTTATAGATATAAACTATTAATGTAAATATACATTATCTTCCTCCATTTTAATTGTTGTAACTATGTCCTGTTTTTTGCCTTTTTTCATTTAATAATACATTTGGATATTATTCCATATTAATAAAAATAAAGCTGTAGCATTCTTTTTAAAGGTTACACTATAGTCCACAGTATAGGTAAATAATTAATATATTCCTCATAGGAGTCATACAGTTAGTTGTTCCTTATTGGATTAGCTGGGTTTGAGAGTATCTGTTTCTCTAAACCTTTGTCAACGTGTTATGATATCAACTGATTGTTGCTAATAGGTGAAAAATATGACATTATAATTATACTTTGCATATTGTAATTGAGGATGTGTAACTCTTCATCTTTAAGAATCACTTGTTTTTCCTTTTCTATATGAATTGTCTGTGCCCATATTTTGACTATTTAAAAAAAGTTTAATCTGTAGGACATTTTTATGGATTAAGTGTATTAGTTGCAAGTAATTTTTCCCAGAATCTCATTTGACTTTTGTCTGTTTTTTCATGTAGAGTTTTCATGTGGATGAATTAATTTTTCTTTTAATTTATTCCAAGTTCTTTTAAGCTCTGGGGGGATTTCTCCATACTAACTCTTCCAGGATTTTGTACTTTTTTTTTTTTTTTTAAAGATTTATCTATCTAGGGCCTCCCCGGTGGCGCAGCGGTTGAGCACTGGGTTGCGAAGCTGCCCGCAGCCTCTGTAGCGCCGGTTCGATCCCCTGCTGCTCCCTGGCCACCAGAGGAGGGTCCCACATGGCGCACAGACCTCTCCTGCCGCCCGCTGCTCCCCTCAGCAGTGTACTTCGGTCCTTCTGCCTGCTCTGCTCCCCGCTCTGGCTCTGGTGAATCCTCTCACCCTCCCGCGCTTCTGACTGTACCCAGTGCTTGTATAAATAAATAAATAAAAATAAATAAAAAAAAGATTTATCTATCTATTTATTTTTTTATACAATCACTGGGTACAGTCAGAAGCATGGGAGGGTGAGAGAATTCACCAGAGCCAGAGCAGGGAACAGAACAGGCAGACCGACGAAATACACTGCTGAGGGGAGCAGCAGGCAGCAGGAGAGGTCTGTGGCGCCATGTGGGACCCTCGCCCAGTGGCCGGGGATCGAACTTGTGCTGCAGAGGCTGCGGGCAGCTTCGCAACCCAGTGCTCAACCGCTGTGCCACCGGGGAGGCCCTTCATGTTATTATATTTATCTGTTTATCATTATGAACTAGAAGCATTTTGTCCAGTCCCTACCCCACCCAAAAAAAAATCATGTTATAATTTTTACTGGGATTGCATTACATTTATGATTGATGCTTAGGGAGAATCATCTTCATTATGAATTTTCATGTATTCAAGAGTGTTTTTGCATATTCCTTAGTAGTAGTATAATGTTTCCTCAAAGATGTCCACAATATTTCTTAAGTTTCTTTTTAGTTGATTTTTCTCCCTTATTGTAAGTGGTTTCTTTCTTTGGTGCTTGTTTGAATACATAAAACACACATACACACACACACACACACACACACACTACCCAGGCAACTTATGGAATTTCTTATTGTCCATAATAGTTTTCCAGTGGTTCAACCTGAATTGTTCAGGTAGATATAGGAAACATTTCCCTCCAATTTTATTACCTTTCATTTCACTGAATTTTCTACTATCTCCACAGTAATACTAAATAGCATTAAATAATAATTTCATGGGAAATTTCCTAGACAGGCACTTACTTTGGTAATTAGTCTTTGACTAATTTTTCTTTTGTATGACTGTTATTATTTTTAATGTTGGTGTTGATCATCTGTACTTTTCTATTTCATTTTTAAAGATTTATTTATTTATGTATACAAGCACTGGGTACAGTCAGAAGCACGGGAGGGTGAGAGGATTCACCAGAGACAGAGTAGGAAACAGAACAGGCAGAGTGACAAAATACACTGCTGAGGGGAGCAGCGGGTGGCAGGTGGTGGCAGGTGAGGTCTGCGCGCCATGTGGGACCCTTGCTGGTGGCCAGGGATTGAACTGGTGCTGCAGAGGCTGCGGGCAGCTTTGCAGCCCAGTGCTCAACTGCTGCGCCACTAGGTGAGGCCCTGTACTTTTCTATTTTTTTGGTGCTATCTTGGTCAGATTTTTAATCAATATTATGCTGCTTTGACAAACAATTCAAGAGATTTTTTTCTTTTCTGTTATCAGGGAACAGTTTTGGAAAACTTTTACAGTATCTATTCCTAGAGGTTTGGAAAAACCTAATCAGGTTTGGAGGGAATGGCTTTTTGAGTGTGGGAGAGACTATGAATATGATGGATTTGGTACATGTAATTAGATGACATTATGTGACAAAGGTGAAGTGACTTTGCAGATATAGCTGTGGTCCCAAGTTAGTTAGTTTTTGAATTAATCAAAGGGAGTTTCTCCTGGCCGGGGCCAGCCTTACAGGTGGAACTTTAAGAGGGACTCAGCCCACTCTGAAGGAAGTGACTTGAATATTTGAAGTGTAAAGCACATAGTGTTGTGTACCAACATTAGGCTAATGGCTTAATAAAAAAAATTAAAATGCTCACCAAGGACAAAAAATATTTGAAGTGTGAAAGAAATTATGTTATCCACCATGAAGAAATGAGTTGCCACATTGCATAAGGGCTGTGGACAGACCTTTATGGCAATGGCCTGATCTCCAAGAGATCTTTCTCTGCCATTTTAAAACGTAAATCTATTGTAGTTGTATAATACTCAATTTTTAAACTATAAGTGTACTTAATTTTTTTTTGATGGCTTATGTACCATGTGGGAAAACTAAAATTTGATATTGTTAGGTTATTATTTTGATTTTTAAAGTACAAATAGATAAAATCTATGTTCTTGAGAAGTTCTGTAAGGAGAATAAGGTCTAGGATATATGATTTACTGCATGATAGCCATACCAAGTTGATGGGTGTTACCTTGTTGGAGTAAAGGACTGAATATTCTATACTCAATGATTAGTCCCTATTGTGTATATCCAACCCTTATTGAATAACCATTGCATTTTGAAGATAGTAAAAAATTAAATTTTACATTAAATCATAACAAGAGTTGTCAGCCCTCATCTTTAATAAAAATCAGAGAGAAGGAAACTGCATTTCTTTTTTCAAGTGCTTTTGCAGAGTGACAGGCACTTTTCCACCAAGGACATAGAGTCTTCTATTTTTCTAGCTAAAAGAAATTAGGCTAATGGCTTTGAGAACAAACCTAAATTCTAACCTTCCTTTGATATTAACTACGTAATGGACTGTCTTTGCAATTATGAAATAGAAATTATATTTTTACTTTGCATTAGTGCTGAATGGAATAAGAAATTAAATTCAATGACCTTTCAGGGCTAACTCATTACTTTTTTTTTTTTTTTGTTAAGGGAATAAATAATAGTTATTACCACTATGGGAAGAATAGCCAGAACTTTGGGAAACAGGTAGCTCAAAGTAAAGATTTGTAAGTCATAAAAGCATACGAAGCAAACGGAAGCTGTCAAAGTCTTGGACACAGGGTGGTCAATTCAAGTGAAGCTGGATTATTTTGGTTTAGAAGGACTACAACTAACACATCTCGTTATGTCCCATGTGTTTCTCATCTTCTCTGTTTACCTGGAAGCTTTCTGTATTCACACCCAAGTATCACAGGTCCTTGAATAAGGTCATTTCAATCAATGTCCTTTCCTTAGGATGTTGACGAGAGGGAAAAAAAAAAGTTGACATTGCTCTATGTGACATTGTTCTCAAACCTGATTTCCTTTTATGCCCTTTTGCTTAAAGTTGCATTTTCCAAGAACCTATCCATGAAACAAAGTTTCAAAGAAAGCCCAGAGGCTTATTTTAGGACTGATTTTTCCCCTTTTACACTTTAGAAAGACTACGCAAGATTGGGCCTGGGGGAGGGAAAAGAAGTGGAAACTATAAAACAGGAGAGGAAATTGGTATGTGGGGGTAGCAGAGTGGAAGAGAATGAGAAGGCTACCTCTCCAAGACTGACCTTCCCCGCCCCCCCCAAGCCCAGCCTCACTCAACAAAACTGGGACTCACAAGCCCCCCAGATAAAGGTGAGGGGACTGGGAACCTGAATGGGGATGAGGACCAGAGGGAAAACCTCATCCCAGTCCTAAATTAACAAATGGGAAAGTTACCTGACTCTGCTACTTCAGGTATTCCCGTCTCTTTTGATTGAACGTTTTTGATGGCAAGGACTGAATTTCTGTTCAATCAACTCAGTGATTTTTTTTTTTTTAAAGATTTATTTATTTATTTATACAAGCACTGAGTACAGTCAGAAGCACGGGAGGGTGAGAGAATTCACCAGAGCCAGAGCGGGGAGCAGAGCAGGCAGAAGGACCGAAGTACACTGCTGAGGGGAGCAGCGGGCGGCAGGAGAGGTCTGCCCGCCATGTGGGACCCTCACCGGCAGGCGATTGAACCAGCACTGCAGAGGCTGCGGGCAGCTTCGCAGCCCAGTGCTCAACCGCTGCGCCACCAGGGGAGGCCCTCAACTCAGTGATTAACCGTCACTCTCCATCCATTCTATAAAGGCACTGGATGGTATTCAGATTATGGTCAATATATTATGGAAGAATGCAGGTTGCACTGAATACACCTGAAAGCTTCTGCTGTCACTGGCTAAGTTACATGATTATCTCAAAACATTTCTTTTTAAACTTCACATTTCCAACCAAATGTGATTGTGCTAGTTCTAGTTTGTAAATAAGGCTTGTAATTATGGAATTTAATTAAATATCACTTACACTGATGATATACAGTTATGAAAAGAGAAAGAACTGTTGTTCATGTCAAAATGAATTTGAAGAGTTTGAAAAGATTGTTAAAAAATTGCTGTGAAATTAAATGGCAGTGAAGTAACCATGAAAGATTGGGTGAAATCATAAACATAACATAATTCCTTTTTTCTTTTAAACAGAACTCTTTTTTTTTTTTTAAAGATTTATTTATTTTTATACAAGAACCAGGGTACAGGCCAGATGCACAGGAGGGTGAGAGGATTCACCAGAGACAGAGTGGGGAGCAGAACAGGCAGACTGATAAAATACACTGCTGAGGGGAGCAGTGGGTGAGGCAGGAGAGGTCTGCCGCGCCATGTGGGACCCTCGCCGGCTGGCCAGGATCGAACCAGCATTGCGGAGGCTGCGGACAGCTTCACAGCGCGGCGCTCAACCGCCTGCGCCACCAGGGGAGGCCCAAACATAACGTAATTCTTATACTGAATTGAGACAGCTTCAAAGAGTCTTCAAGTTCTTATTCCAATGTAAAAGAACCCAAAGGAGCTCAAGAGAATGCAATGTGGGTGTGGTTTGTGAACCTCTAGTTTTAAACCTGTCAATGGATCCAAATGAAGAAGGAAGAGATTTGGTCTCTCACATTAGAAGCCTGGTGGCCTAGGGGTTACGTCTCAGTGCTATCACTGCTATGGCCTGAGATCAATCCCTGGCCAGGGAGCTGACCCACATATGGCGCAGCAGACCTCTTCTGTCTTGCCTGCTGCTCCCCTCCGCAGTGTATTTCAGTAGATCCACCTGTTCTGCTCCCCACTCTGTTTCTGGTGAATCCTCTCACCCCCTGCACCTCTGGTGTGTACCCCAGATCCTGTATGTGCAAAAAACTCTCTTGTTTTAATCAATGTTTATGTTTAATGGGAAAAATATTTGTGTCATTTAAACTTCATTTCTTCTTAAACTTCACATTTCTGACTAAATGAGATTGTACTGGTTTTTAAAACTTGTAATTATGGAATTTAATTAAATATCACTTAAACTGATGAAATATAGTTATGAAAAGGCTTCTTTTGCCTTCTGCAGTCTAGTTTGAATGGTACATGGACTCATGGTGAGGGTTGCTGATTGATAGTTACGTAATCAGTTCTCAGGAACGAACAAAGTTTGGGTGGTTCGTTAAAAATCTCTGCCATAAATAGGATGGAAAAGAAAGTATGAGTTGCCATCTTTTCTGGGAAGGAAAGGAAAGTACTAGTTAAGTGGGTTTGCAGCGCAGATGGAGACAGGTGAGGCAGATAATTAATGGAATGTTTCATGTGGTGATTCAGTCTGTTCATTTGATTTGTGTAGTAATTAGGAGCAACTGTGAACTTTCCGGAAGGGTAAATAAAACAACTCGAGATAAAGGCATGAAGTATGAAGACACGTTGAAACAGCAAAAGAATATAGGAAGGGATGCTACTGAGAAGGGTATTGTATATGTCCTGAGTTATTACTGCGACCACGGACATAAAATACGTTCTAAGCAGGTAGAATGAGTAATGGTGGTGAATTAATTCTCTAGGCTGCTACTGGAGAGTAAGCTTCTCCAGAGTGAGAATCTTCTCACCCCCGAATCTCGAGAGTTAGCTCAAATCAGCCATTGTAATGATGAGTGAATGACTGTTGAATGAATTAATAATTGATTAAGAGTTGAAAGATTGTTGAGAGTTAAAGTTTCCTTAGAAGTCTGAATCTTAAACTCAACACACAGGAAGGATGTTTAACATGTACATTGTGTGTCAAACTATTAGGAGTGGGGTTCAAATAGGCTGGGGAGCTTCTGGTTTGTCAATTCCTTCAGGAACATGTAGTATTACCTGGAGCCCCAAACTGTTTCTGTGTAGCTGAGTCTAGTAATCTAAACTCTTCCCAGACTAAGATGTTCCCATAGGTACTGGATCAACATGGGAGCATGTTTGTAAGCTTATGGGGGTGGAAAAGGACACCCTAAATTAAATATAATGGCCTACTGCCTGGATCTAAACTTTGTCTTGTGCCAGAGAACTTTTGTGGAAAAAAGCTCTTCCCTGGGCTTCATTCTGATTCTTGTGGGTGTCTAACTAGTGTTTACTCTTCACTTTTACTTTCTGAAAAGTGTTTTCTGCATTTGAAGGACAGATCTTTGGAAAATGCTAACATTTGGACTTTTATCATGGGGGAGTGGATGTATAATGCACTACGGAACATCAGACTCATCATGGTTTTAATATTATTCTAGGAACCTCAACCGATAGACAACATTTAAGGATGTGGGTTAGCTCTTTCACGCTACACTGTGCAGTTCCTCTTGGCTTCCTCTTTGCGGGCCCGATGCTAAACTGAGTACCTGGAATAATGCCTAGCATAAATTAGACGCTCAATAAAAGTTTGTGCAATGACTGACCAAAAGCTGCTCTCTCCTCCCTAGCAGCTGGCTAACCTAGCAATGTTTGGAAGACAGTTGGCTGATTCAGAGCCACACTGAGAACAGTGCAGACAGATCTTTTCTCTAGAAAGCTCTTTCAGGGGTGGATTGACCCCTCCCTAATTGACTCCTGAAAGTGACACTGCATTGACTTTATGGCATGAAAGCTACTCTTCTAATGGGATGTTAGAAAAAGGAGAGAACGATATTTATGGAGAGTGAACAGAGGAGCACTCCTAATTAGATGCTGTTGGATCAGAAACCCAGCCCTTCCTATGCAGCAGTTTTCTGGAAATATTTTCATTCAATGATGGAACTTGTCATAAACTTCAGGGAAATAATTCTTTGGTTGAAAAGTAGACAGGACGATGCCTGGTCATAAATCACAGATAGAGATCCTTTGCATTATAGCTTTTATGTTGTAGACCTAATACAACTTCTATATCATGTTATGAAATAGAATTATGAACTGTCAGTTATCTGTCCCACACCTTAAGTGCTGAGCAGCGTATATCTTAGAGTGCTTGGCACTGTAAAATTAATCAATGTGGAATATAGAATATGTCTCAAAATACAGGCATTTGATTTTTCTCTTTTAGGTTTTATTTACCATTTAAAAGAGCTATTTACATTTAGTTTTTTTGATTCCTTTCGCATGGAGAAAACTCTTGCTTCAATGCAAATTCTCTACAAAAGTCTGTTCAAATCCGGCTCCCTCATGTTAGAGGCACTAAGAGGGAAGGACAGGAACCCCAAGGTCAGCACACAATAGTGAGAAGAATGAAGGGATAGGTCTGAAATGGGACCCTGCACGAGAAGATATAGCTGTCACCCAAGAATCTGTCATTCCAACCAAACAACCTGGGGCAATTTAGTCCTGCACTTCCAGTGCTGTTGCCATGGTTTCTAGACAAAGACCACAGGGCTGCATTCCAATTATATTCTTCAGAATGACAGATAACTGAAAAACAGGAAATGGGGCAATAAAATCTCAGGTCACTCGGAGGAGATGTGATAGATGCAAGTGACAGAGAAGCGAGAGATTCAAGTTGTGTGGGTCTAAAAACCACCTTTGTGATTTAGAATGCAAACGTATATTCTGCTTACTCTGTAGACTTTCCCAGGGAAACTTTATCCTTCATCCAGTTTATTATTCAAAACCAGGTATCTCTTGCTTAATAGAATTTTTCCTAATAACATTTAAACTTAAAGAATTCATGAGTGAGGAGAATTTATGAAAAAAAGATTTCTTGAGCCATGGAAAATAAAGTCTCTCCTAAATTCTGATGATATTGCAAATTCAGCAGTGCTATTTTTTCTTGAATACTGGGGTCAAATGTAATATTCTGTTTTTCTAGTTGAAGGTATTATTATAAACTCTGCACCCAGCTTTGGGCAATATCTGATAATCAATAGTATTTGCCAGGGTCAGCAGAAAGTTTGTTGCTGTGCTATTAAAGTAGAATGAATATATTAGCCTCTGGTCAATGAGAGGTGTCATTAGGTAGAGAACAAAAGGTTATCAATGAATTCTGAATGGTGACCTGGTGTCATAACAGACTATTTTCTGTTTTTACATTCTCTGCAATTAAGCAGACATGGAGTCTTTTCATCCTTAAGTGAAACCAGGTAGTTTATTTAATTTTTAAAACTTAAGAAGTTTTCATCTAAAGTCTTTAAAATTATCTTGCTTCTTTCTTCTATAATGTGGAACAATACACACCTATGTTTTTAAATTAGATAATGCATATGAAACACTTAGCTCAGCATCTAGCACAATATCACTAAGTAGATGCTATTTCTACCATTATTACCACTATTATCATACCTTTTGCCACCTATTCCGTGACAAGTGCTATTACTATAACAGAGGAACCCAAAAATCATGGGTAAATTCAGGGATTTAAAACTAGGTGTCTATAATAAAGTTAAGGAAAAAACTACCCTTAGATGTGAAATTAGATGTGTTTGAATGATGGTGGAAATAAAAAATACACTAATGTAATACAGGGTATTTCAAGGATTACTGCTAGCCTAGGGAGAGGAAAAATTCTAGATGTCCCACAGCCTGCAATCATGCCTCCTGAGTTTCTCTTTGGGGATACTTATTTATAACACTTGAGAACAACATAACATTTCTGCTAACACATTGAATATAGTAGTTAGAATTTTGTAAAACTCAGTTTTATTATTTCCTTTTTAGGCATAAATTCAAAAAGTTTAGATGGAGTCTTAAGTCTGACTTTTTTTGGTCGACAAGAATTGGTTTGATTTTATGATAAAAATGATTAGGAAAAACTGACTTACTTAACAGGAGACTTGTGTAGGATACATTTTCTTTTTTTTCTTTTTAAAGATTTATTTTTTATTTATACAATAGCTGGGGCACAGGCCAGAGGTGTGGGAAGGTGAGAGGATTCACCAGAGATAGAGCAGGGAAAAGAACAGGCAGACAGACAGAAAGCACTGCTGAGGGGAGCAGCAGGTGAGACAGGAGAGGTCTGCTGCGCCATGTGGGTAGCTCCCTGGCCGGCCGGGAATTCGAACCCGTGCTGCAGAGGCTGTAGACAGCTTCACAGCACTGTGCTCAACCCGCTGTGCCCCGGCGAGGCCCCTGTGTAGGATATGTTTTCTAAGAATCAATTTATACTTTTATATAATGAATGACAATGACAAAGGTAAATGGAAAGAAAGAAAAATGTTTTTTTTTCCCTTCCGTGACTGCTTTCTCAAAACAAATTTTTTTTGATATTTGGAGTGTGGTCTTTCTCTGTTTGCTTGGCTTATCTGCTGTGGTAATTTTTTTTTTTTCATTTATAGGCCCTGAAATGTGATATTCTATTATATATATGTGTACAGATGTAATAAAATGTATAACTTTACTAAGCATTTATAGCTGAAGCTATAGAGACCTGGGCAACTTTAGATAAAAATAAATTTAAAGACTCACTTGTTTTGGAATTATCTGAAGAGTAGTTTTGTCGTTCAGTTTTTAAAATTATCTTCTGATATTGAAATTTTGCAATAAATGGTTATGATTGAAGTGTGAACTACTATTTCTAGCACAAACACAAAGGGCAAAACTCCAGTAATTGAATTTCTTTTATGTTAATTCATCTACTCTTTATTCTAAGTACTTTAGAAGGAAAGCACTTGTCAGTAGAGCAGTAGGCCTGTGGGTGTACCATCCTTTCTGCCTGCAAACAGGACTATGAATTATTTCTTTTTGCATTTCCTTTATGGCATGGCTGGACATGCCAATTTTCACCAAACCCTCTCACAGCATAAGTCACAAATAAAAACGATATTCTATGAGAATTGTCAAAAATATGAAGACATGTATGAAGGGGACTTGAGGGCTTACCTTGAAAGAGATTTCATATTGTTCTCCTCCCCAGATTTCCAAACCTGGATCGTAGCCACCTAACTCCCAAAACCATTTTCGATCCACAGCGAAGAGCCCGCCAGCCATAACGGGAGACCTGTGAAATGAATAAGGTCATCTTTAAAGGACTACAAACACCAGGGGCAGTGGCATTTTGCTTGGGGGGAAAAAAAAAGAAAATGTCAGGACATGTTTTGCTGGTTAAGGGTTTGGAGTTTTTCACCCCTGGATTTTTGTAAGAAGATTTAGGATTCTCCTTTGGTCTGTAATTCATCTTGGGATTCCCAAAAGCATCAGACTTTGCAGTTCAGCTTCTAATGCAACTAGTGCCCCTTGGAGCCACATTTGCTGCACATGTTTATCTTTAGCAAGAAAGGCATACCTATGATTAATCGATACTTGGAGAACTATCATTCTATTTTAGGACTTTTCTTAAAGTGAAAGGAGTCTTTTACTATCAGATCAAAATATAGAAAATAGCATTGTAAGCGATATCTTTGAGTTAATCTCTGCATAGGTGTTTACCAGCACCAAACATTCACAGCTCATGTCCACTCTACAGACTGTGAAACGATCAGTTAGAATAAAATAACCAATTGGTTCTTTAATGAAGATGCTGAAGATGGAATTTACACTAGATCTTTTCACTTTAAGTATATTATTTTTTTGGCTTTTTTTGTCTTCCTAAAAGATACTCCTTTTGATCAAATAATAACTTTCAAGTATTCCACTGCACTAGGAGGCATTATAATCACGTCATTACATAACTGTTATCGATAGTTTTTAATCTTTGGCTGCTGTTCTAAAGCTTTTAGTGATTGAAAGGTATCTGTTGAGTTTTTGAGTGCCCACTGTATGCTGGGTTCTAGGCTGAGAGCTGTGCCTTGATGAATCCTTAACAACATGAATATGAATATCATCCTTATGTATTATTTGAAGAAACAGACAGGGAGAAGTTAGGAATGTTGTCCGAAGTTGAATCTAGTGTGTGGTGTTGGTGGAACTGCTCCTAGGTCCTCTGGTTTCAAAGCCCTTAAACTTGTTACCTCAGCTTTCTCTGTCTCCATGTTTGGGGGTGAAGAGAGACTACTGTATAAATGTGACTAGGTAACAAATAGGAATAATCTTCATGCAGACCAAGCAAGTTTATAAACACACTTTCTTTTTTTTAAATTTATTTATTTATTTATTTATTTATTTATACATACATACACACATACATACATACAAACAAGCACTGGGTACAGTCAGAAGCGCGGGAGGGTGAGAGAATTCACCAGAGCCAGAGCGGGGAGCAGAGCAGGCAGAAGGACCGAAGTACACTGCTGAGGGGAGCAGCGGGCGGCAGGAGAGGTTTGCGCGCCATGTGGGACCCTCCTCCTGTGGCCGGGGAGCAGCCGGGGATCGAACCAGCGCTGCAGAGGTTGCGGGCAGCTTCGCAACCCAGCGCTCAACTGCTGCGCCACCGGGGAGGCCTTATAGACACACTTTCAACATAGTTTTGAAAATGCTTGAAACAGGATATTTATAAATAAAAGCGCAAGGCATTAAATGTTGAAAATACACATTTAAAAATATTCACAAATGGATTAGATGTACCAATTTACAGACCAAGTGAAGATTTGCTCTTGGTAACATTTATGAAGCACTTGAGCATAAGAATGTGAATTTGTCTATCTGTATTCGTTTTCAAAGATTTTGCATGTTAAGATGGCATCTATGTCACTTTAAGAATATTTTTTAATGTGTAGGCTCTATATAGATGGAAATATAAGGTTGGAAGAGGGATTTGTTTTCTACTCTAGGAAAGTGAACAGGACACAAGAAAATAAAAGTTTTTCATGCAATTTAATACTTTGAAATAAAAATTCTAGAAATAAGTGCAACTACTTTATCCCTCTCTCCAGCCACCTAAACCTTTTTTTTTTTTTTTTTTTTTTCATTTTCCACATACTGAACTTTAGAGTGGAACAAACTTAGTGCTGTAGCAATTATTGGGTACAGTTCCCCAATGAATATATTACTGCAGTGTAAACTGTACTTCTGCAGTGTTTGGAAATGATTAGAAATACTCAATCTTGGGCCTCCCCGGTGGCGCAGCGGTTGAGCACTGGGTTGCGAAGCTGCATGCGGCCTTTGCGGCGCCGGTTCGATCCCCGGCTGCTCCCCGGCCACCGGAGGAGGGTCCCACATGGCGCGCAGACCTCTCCTGCCGCTTGCTGCTCCCCTCAGCAGTGTACTTCGGTCCTTCTGCCTGCTCTGCTCCCCGCTCTGGCTCTGGTGAATTCTCTCACCCTCCTGCGCTTCTGACTGTACCCAGTGCATGTACAAACAAAACAAATAAATAAATAAAAATACATGCCTCTTCAAAAAAAAAAAAAAAAAAAGAAATACTCAATCTTGTTCAGTGTGAACCACAAATAAAAAGATCTTAAAATTATACAAATCTATTCTCTTTAGATTCTGTAGAACATGAGACCAAAATGTTTGAAAATTAATACTGTGTAGCATGAATCTCCACACTAGAATTATCATAGATATAGATTATTATAGATATTAGACAAAAGGAAGTCTATTGATTTTTTATTAATTTTTTAAGAAATAAATTAACTTGTTTTCTTAACAAGTTTCTAAAAATTCATGTATATTTTAAGTTAATTTTTAGGCATAATAAAATAAAATAAAATAAAATGGATCCTCTTTACCTTCATTGATATTTTTACCAAACAGAAAATGAAATATAGTATTTCCTATCCTGACTTGTGTGAATGACTGGTAAGAAGAAAACCTTTTATTTACTTACGTATTTACTCATATTTATCTAATAATCTTTTAAACAGTTGAGGTACAGTTGGCATACAATAATTTGCACATATTCTGAGTATATAATTTGATACATTTTGTTTAATATCTAACCCCTTATCGTCACTACATTCGACAGTGAAAATATCTATTATTCCCAAATGTTTCCTCATTGAAATTCCTTCCTCCTGATCCTGTCCATGTCATTCCTTCCTCTGGGCAACGACTGATCTGTGATTAGCTCACATAATCTAGAATTTTATATTAGTGGAATCGTACAGTATGTACTCTGTTTTGTTTGATCTGGCTTCTTTTGTCAGTATAATTATTTTGAGATTCACCCATGTTGTAGCAGATGTTAGTAATTCATAATTCATTCTTTTTCATTGCCGAGTAGTATTCCATTTGCATGAATATCACAGTTTGATTTTCTGTTCATCTACTGATGGATGTTTGTGTTGTTTCCAGTGTGGGGCTATTATTACACATAAAGGAGCTTTGAGTTTTGTGCACTAATCTTTATGTGGACTAATGCTCTCATTTCTCTCTAGGAAATATCTATGGATAAGATCATCTGACATAGATCATATGATGGGTCTATATTTAACCTTTTAAGTAGCTGACAGGGCCTCCCCGGTGGCGCAGTGGTTGAGCGTTGGGTTGAGAAGCTGCCTGCAGCCTCTGCAGCTCCGGTTCCATCCCCGGCCACTGGGAGAGGGTCCTACATGGCACTCAGACCTCTCCTGCTGCCCGCTCCTCCCCTCAGCGGTATATTTCATTAGTCTGCCTGTTCTCTTCCCCACTCTGGCTCTGGTGAGTTCTCTCACCCTCCCGCGCTTCTGACTGTACCCAGTGCTTGCATAAATAAATAAATAAATCTTAAAAAAAAAAAAAAAAAGAAAAAAATTTAAGTAGCTGACAACCTGGTTTTTCAAAGTGGTTGTATTATTTTATATTCTCACCAGCAGTGTTTGAGTTCCATTTGCTCCATACCCTCATCAATACTTGCTATGAATAGTCTTTTGAAATTTAGTATTATAGTAGCAGTGTAGTGGCATCTTACTATGGTTTTAGTTTGTGTTTCTAGAATGCTTACTGATGTTTAGCATATTTATGTCTTTTTTTCCTAACCAGTCTGGCTAGAGGTTTATTAAGTTTATTGATCTCCTTAAAGAACTAGCATTTGCTTTCATTGATTTTTTTCCCCATTGCTTTTCTGTTTTATATTTCAATGATTTCTTTTTGATCTGTATTGTTGTAATTCTTCTACTTACTTTGTACTTAATCTGTCCTTCACTTTTTAGATACTTAAGGTGGAAGTTCAGATATTTGATTTGAGATTTTTTTTTTCTATTCATATTTAGTACTAAAATTCCTCCTAAGTACTACTTTAGCGGAAGACTACAAAAATGTATGTAATGTTCTAATATTCATTATTTCAAAACATTTCCTAATTTCATCTTATTGTTATATAGTTTCCATATATTTAGGGATTTTTTGAGATCTTTCTGTCATTAATTCTAATTTAACTCTAATGTGGTCAAAGCATATACTTTGTATGACTTACATTCTTTTAAATTTATTGACACTTTTAAGTGACTCAGAATGTGGTTTTAGTAAATGTTTCATGTAGTTTTGAAAAGAATGTGTATTTCATTGCTGTGGAGTGAAGTGTGGGGTGCTCTATAAAGATTTACTAGGTAAAGCTGGTTAATAGTGTTCAAGTATTCTACATACTTACTGATTTTCTGTCTCCTTATTCTATTGGTTATTGAGAGGATATTGAGATATAGCACTATAATTCTGGATTTGTTTCTTCTTGCTGTTCTATCAGTTTTCAGCTTCATGTATTTTGTAACTGTCAATAGATATATAAATATTTATGACTTCTATGCATTCTTGATGTATTAACCTCATTATCAAAATGAAATGACTTTTATATTTTGTATATTTGTGTATGATGTATCCATGAATTGGTAATATTCTTTGCTCTGTTAGTTCCTTTGTCTTCATATTAATATAGATATATTAGAACTCTTTAGTATTTGCATTGTCCAAATACTAATATTTATAACTCTTTACATCCTTTTACTTTTCTTGGGCCATGGAAGCCCACTGTGCACTGTGGAAGTGCACCTGGGGGTTGTCAGGGAACATGTAGGAAATACAATGGAGGCAAAACCCCACACATTCAGACCTTGGCCTTGACAAACTTTGTTTTGCGTGAAATTGGCAGAATTCCTGCATTTGAAATAACCCAGTGGCTTGGGCAGTAGGGCTGGGGAAGGCGATCTTGCTGTTAACTGTTGATGATAATCGGAAGGATAACCCTGGTGATGTGGCTTGAGTAAAGTTCTAGAACTCTTGGCCTTTCTGAGAAGGGGGATCTGCCCTGACAAGTACGCTGAATTCCTGACTCATTTTGTGAAGAGAACTCAAGAGTTGAGTTCCAGTGGCTCCGAAGAATTAACATTGTGATAGATCACACACAGCTGAATTTGTGAAAGAATTCCAGACCCCCCCACCCCATCCAAATATGAGTTAACTTTTGTGCATTGTTGCACTGAAGTCAAGAGAAGGATGGTTGTTTCTGCACATATTAAAGGTAAAGGATTTTAATGTGTCACATTATTTCCTCCTCAGATGAAGTGGAGGCGAGTAGTTTATTCCTTCCAGCAGGTTCTTCTGTCCTCTGTTTTTGATTTTAAATATGTTACTATATATTGCTTGAAACTTTCTCCACTGGCCATATTTCCCAAAGTCTCTTATTTGTTTATCATGTTTCTTGATTTCTTCCAAATATTCCAGCTGGTTTTGTTCCCTTCAGAATGTTAACGTGCTGTAGATGTGTTTTAATGTAGTTCTGTGTCTATGTATCTTTTAATACAATAAAGTACTTTGTGAATAGTTCATAATAGCACAGATTGGGTTTTGAGTTTTGCTATTAAAAAACAACTGTCATTCTTGGGATGTCTTTTAAAATTAATGTAACCATGGAGGCAACATGTTCCCATTGAAGATCCTTTATTCTTCAGGTCATAGAATTTAACTTTTCTAAATATTTAATGGAAATCAATTTTCTATTTTATGTGAAGTCTAACGAGGCTGGTAAAAAGTATGCTTTCCTTTTTCCTTGTGGTAGACCAGCTTACGTTTCTACATCAATTTTTCCCTTTAAATTTATAAAGTTAAAATGCAAAAAAGAGTAGTAAAGTTATTATTTTGTACCAATAAAAAACTCTTCGTGTTCTCATTTGCAATGTGTTTTTTCAAGTGTGTAGTTGGTTGTCTTCACTGACCCAGATATAGTTCTGACCCAGATATAGTTCTTTTTTTAAAGATTTATTTATTTATGCATAAAAGAACTAGGGTGTAAGCCAGAGATGCAGGGGGTGGGATGAGAGGATTCACCAGAGAGAGTGGGGAGCAGAACAGGCAGATCCACTGAAATGCACTGCTGAGGGGAACAGTGGGTGAGCCAGGAGAGGTCTGCTGCGCCATGTGGGTTTCTCCCTGGCTGAGGATCGAACTGGTGCTCCAGTGGCTGGTGATAGCTTGACAGCGCTGTCTTTAACCCCCGCGCCATCAGGGAGGTCTGTAGTTCTTAATGCGTGAAGGCTCACCCTATAATTTCCATGGCATTCCAAGGAGTTGCTGATCTTCCTTAGTTTCTATTTTATAGTGATTCTATTTTCTCTATATGAAAACACGGTGGCATTTTAATAAAAAAACTTCTACAGGATAATTTTGCCTATCTTTTGCATTTCAGACATAAAGAATTATTTTAAATTTTGACATATCTCCTATGACCTTTGGGGGTCAGAATAATAAAAACATGACATTATACTAAAAGATTAATATCCCAAACTTTTTTTTAATTGCTAGTAATTAAAACAATCTCAGAAATCTAAAGGAAATCTTCACTTTGTTCTATCAGAAAAGAAATCGCCTCTCCATTTCTGTTCACTTCTCACTGGCTGCAGTGAGGATTCTGGACATGTGGTTGGCAATGTGAATTTGATCAGAAATGAAATGGCACAATGTCCCTCAGGACTCAATCCAGCCAAGTCAATCAACATGCAGATGAACCATAAAATTTTCAATTATGTAACTAGAAATTTTTAGTTGGCCCATGACTCAGGACACTTACGGCAAAGAGAGAATTATTTTCAGCTAGAATTCAGTTCTTGAGTAAAATGATATTGCAGATTAAAACATAATATTTTTAACAATTTTGTTCTTTTAAGTATTGTATCATTATTTCAATTGGAATTTTGAAAAGAGTGGCTAAATAACTACTGGTAAATTCACTTGTATGATTTATCTTTAAAAGTTACCTTGTATGATTTCCTTACTTTTTATAGAATTATAGAGGTGAGGGAGGAGTGTGATCCTTCTGTTTGGCAAGGAGTTGGCCACTTGGGGGGCAAGCAGTGCAGTATGTCCTGGGCTAGGAGAGAGAAGTCCTCTTTGGAAGACCAGGATGTCGAGTAATGAGAACATTTGATTCCAATCACAGAAAGCTGTGCTTTCTTCTGACTCATCCTTCTTGGGACAATGGATGCATAATGGGAGAAATGACTTGAATAATGTGTCACCTGACAGAATTGTCTAAGTAAAGAGCCTTGACGGTTACCACACGGTTACCACACGTGCATGCCGAGGGTCATCACAATTGGGTCAGCTGAGGCGCCTCTCTGCTCCCTGATGACGGAGGAAGCCCTATGGCCGAGGATGCTGAAGTTTCTGCCTTAGCAGATACTTTTTTTTCTTTACTTATTCTACTAGGCTGCCTCAAACTGCCAGACTAAAATTCTTTTATTTTTTTTTTTAAAACAGGGACAAGTGCCACCTGTAGCAAAAATAGCAATAGGGTTTTTCTGCCTTTTTTTGTTTTCCCTGAGAGGGAACACTTATTTGGACTGTATCCTAGGAGTGAGGGATTCTTTGACATCCCAAGGGGAAGACGGAGTAACCCCAGGAACAAGATGGGATCTCAGGTTGGTTAAATTTGAACTTTGGGTGGCACATGACCTTATGCTTGATCGTGACCTTATGCTAATGGCCCTAGGGAATCATGGCTCCTGTCTCCATGACCTTGTAAGCACTGCCTTGCTTGGCGCAAGACTTGGTCTAGCTTCGTGCCATGGGGTTGGCACGCTCTTCTTCTGGAAGCCTGGCTGCTACCCTGTTGGAGACACACGTCCTGACAAGCAGCACCAGCCACTGGAGCTGTGAGTGCAACTGTCCTTGAATGTCCCTGTCCACTGAGCCCCCGACTACTGCATATGAGTGACCTGGGTATAGGGTGACCAACCGCCCCATTTTGCTGGAGACTCATGGGTTTCCCTACGCGCTGAGTTTCTAATGCTAGAACTGAGATGGTCACTGTTAAAGCAAGAGGAGTTGCTCATCCTATGGAGGTGAGTCTAGCAGAAAAGCTGTTCGGTGGAGGTTCGTCTGAACTGACCTTGAGAACTGCAAGTCAACTAAATGGTAGCTGTTCTAAGCCCCTAAACCCTGGCATGGTTTGCCAGGCATCCAGGGACAGTGACCAGACCTCACACTCTGTCAATGAGATAACAGACCTCGCTTTGAATCCCAAGGTCTTAACGGGGACATAATGTGACTTGTAAATAAAAATAATCCTTGCTAACATTAGGATTTGCTTAGTTTCCTAATTTCTATGCTCTAACATAGGCTTATTTAAAAAAAAAAAATCACTGACACTGAAAACATAACTGGATTTCAGACCTGCTCTGCGTGAAAGTGAGTCTTTCTTTAAAAAAAAAAAAAAGAGGTGGGGTTCTGTTTTTTTAGATTTACAAAAACAATTCCTTTTCATAGAAAAGAATAAGGACCAATTAACTAGTAATCCAAAACCAGGGGAGGGAAACAAAGTTATGGATCACAGCACAAAATAATATAAAATTTGTACTATGATTTATAATTTTGGTTTTGTATCACAAGCCAAAACACTTACAAATACTCTGTAATAGTTTAAAAGATTTTATCAAATTGAGTATGCTTTTTGCTGCCTACTTTATATTTAGAATGGTAGACTCTCCATGAAAGGATTTCAAGAGCTAATGAGGAAGAAATCTCGCGTATGTCAGTATATGTGATGTAGCTCATTAAACCAGACTAGCAGCATAAAAATAGTGTGATGGCCTCGGTTTGATGTTCCAATTAAGTGACTGGCTCTTAAGTTCTCACAGGAATGTTGCTTTCAACCCATCTTCATTGGCTGGCCCTGATCTAACATGAGATGAAATCGAACATTCTGGATGTCAAAGAGCTACAGCAACAACTGTCTTAGTGGGTACAGGAGGAGAATAGATAAAATTTGAGAATATTTCTTTCAGCCTAAATCTTCTGTTACGTGACCAAGATGCTGTGCCTTAAACTTCTCTGCTTCAACCATGGTGTGTGTGTATGTATGTGTATGTGTGTATGTGTGTGTGTATGTGTGTGTGTGTGTGTGTTTATATATGTGCAAATTGAGGACCTAACAAGAATGGGGACCACAGTGACTAGTTCTAAAATACCTCTTCTCACTCCTACAGTGAGTGCTGTTTTCCTGATAATCCTGCCCTTTATTATTATTTTTTTGAAAGATCTGTCTATTCATGCATACCATACAAGAACTGGCGTACAGGCCAGAGGTGTCGGGAGGGTGTGTGTGTGAGAGGATTCAGTGGAGACAGAGTGGGGAACAAAACAGGCAGATCTACTGAAATACACTGCTGAGGGGAGCACTGGGTGAGTCAGGAGAGGTCTGCTGTGCCATGTGGGTAGCTCCCTGGCCGGGTATCCAACTCGTGCTGCAGTGGCTGCAGATAGCTTCATAGGTTGCGTCTTAACCCCTTGAGCCACCAGGGAGGCCCGGTTATCCTGCCCTTTAAATGGGTGCACACTAAGCCCCATCCTAGGACCAACCACACCCAACTCCTCAGATGTGGATATGCCTGGTCTCCCCCAGGGACTCTCTACCAAGGTGTCCAGGGAAGCATAAAGTGTGAATGTGACCGTTCATTTTCTTAAGTCACTTCCTGTCCATTTCTCTCTCTTGGAGCCTTGCAAGGGGTCGGAGACTTGGCAGGAAGTGAAGCTTTGAATGTCCTTTACATTCCAAAATGATGCTCCCTGTATAATTGCCTTGCTGTTCTTCCTGGATTCATTCATTTCTAATTTCTAAATGGCAACAGATTTTAATCATAGCTTCATATTATCTAGAAGGGTAATGACCACGGTGATAGTTTCAATTATGAGTCCTCACCTTATGTAATGGAAACGGTGCGAGCTCTCCCTGCCTGAGGGGACAGATGAGATCACGTGAACACTAATAATCAGATGATAGTGGTTCTTCAAGGTCTTTGGGTTCATCTGCCAGACAGAAGGACTTCAGTCTCCTGCCTACTGAAGTTTTCTATTCTCTGGGAGTCTCTCGGGAAGTCATTTGTGTGCTTAGGAAAAGGCCTTGTATCTTTCTATTCCAACCCATGAAGTCATCTTGCTGTTGCCAGCCTCCTCCATGAGAAAGGGGCTCACTGATCATGGTCTGGCCCTGCTGGTGGTTCCCTTATAAGGGCCTGCCTGGGGAAGGCTGTTCTGGGCCTAGCTTGGAGTTTAGAACCCTGCTGCAGGCCTCAACTCTGAGCCACGCTGCTCACAGTGTGGCTGAGTCTGTTCCCAGCACAGCTCATTCTGCCTCTGAGATGAAGTTCACCCTCCTGAGGGCCACCGCCAGCTCCTCAGGCCAGGCGGGGCAGATGCCTATCCATCACGCTGAGATTCTCTTTACTGTCTTTTTGCCTCTCTAAGTCTCTCAAGCTCTTCCTATGCTGAAACCTAATTTTTAAGGTCATGGTATTAGGAGGTGGGACCTTCGGTGAGGATCAGCTACCTGGCCTGAGTGCCCAGATGAAAGTGGCCGGGGAATGCTTGCCTGTGCCTTCCCCCATGTGATGACTACCGAGAAGCCATAGTCTTCAACCCTCAAGGGAGCCCCCCAGAACCTGACCAAGCTGGCATCCCCTGACATTAGACTCCCAGCCTCCAGCACAGTGACAAGTAGACCTGTTTCCAAGCCACCCTGTCTGTGGTATTTCATTATAGCTGCTGGCATGAACAAAGACACCTGCCTGCCTTTACCCTAAAAAGCAAAGCTACCAGCCCCTCCTCTGTTATGTGGCCAGCCCCCCAGCACACAGCCCCTGAATTCCAGTTTGGACTCAGCCCCTTGCAGCTCTTACATAAAACACAAACCAGATTTCCTAATATTATCTGGATGGAAATTCCCAAGCTTTACTGTTTCAGTCCTTTTCCACTTCCAACATGACCCTCCCTTCCTGAAACCCACTCTCTGGACCAGGAGGTACCTTCAGATGCTTTCATGCTGTTGGTGAGTGCACATCACTGTAGGTGCCTCTCTAGTCTCTCAGGTCTGGAATATCCCCTCCCACTTTGCCTTGGCCCCAGGCATCATCCTGTTTCCCTCTTGCCGGATCTCATCGCTCCTGTCCACGCTGACGTCAGAGGAAGCACAGTAATAATGTGGCCGGCAGAGCAGATCACTTATTTCATCAATAACAGCGAAGGCTGGGTGCTAAAAGTCCCATGTGCAGAGCGAGGGCCTTTCTTCTTGCATACAAATAGAACTTTTCATTCAAAGGATAAATGCTAGTTATTAAAATCCAAACATGGATAAAGCTGCAGGAAAGCTTGTTTTATGCTTCATTTATTTAATAAACATTTGACAGTTTCTTCTTATGAAAACATTACTCCTTCAATGCAAAATATGCTTTTTCTCTTCAGCACTGATTGCAACTCGAAGGCAATTTTTGTCCCATTTCCTAGCATTTTATATCAAGCTGGAATTGACTGTAAGTGGCATGGACTTTTAATACTTCTTGTCAAATCTTTACCTTTTAATAAGTTCATACTGTACATCTATCTCCCCTTACCCCAGCTTGATGATCTTAAGTCTGAAAAACATAACAGAATTAAAAAAAGTGCCTGAGGAAAAGAGGTGTTAACAAACAAACAAATAATAAAAAAAAACACTATAGCTCTAACTTAGAATAAATCTGGATAAGAGGATCATCTTTGCCCCTCTAGGTCAAGCCTGTCCATAAAGAAGTTCCAGCTAATTCTATATGGCAGGAGAGAAAACCCACATTCGCTGTGCTCTGTATTGTTTGCAACATGTTCACAAGTCCTTAGACCCTCTTCCTATTACAAAGTGGCCCCTATATCCCTGCCCTTGAATCTGGGTGGGGTTTGGCTGCTCTGACCCCTGGGTCATCACAGACCAGACACCCTGTGACTCCCAAGGGGGTGTATGAGAAATCATGTAGCTTCTCTCTGGTGATAGCTCAGAGCTCCAAGATCAAAAAGTTTCTATTTTTTAATTTTTTAAGGTCAGTCCAGACTGCTTTCCATAGTGGGTCACCAGTCACAGTGTAATTGTGATCCTTTTTCTCCACATCCTCTCAATGTGTGTTGCTGGGGGTCTTTTTGATATGTGCCATTCTTATCTCTGTGAGGTGTATCTCATAGTTTTAATCAGCTTCTCTCTTATTAGGAGTGATGATGAATACTTTTTCAAAGAGTCTTGGCCTCTGGATATCCCCTTTAGTGAATTGTCTGTCCATACCTGTTGCCCATTTGTTAATAGGGTTATTTGTTCTTTTTGTGGCTGAATATTCAAGTGCAATGTCAATATGGAGATGCATCCCAAATTACACTTGTGCCAAATTGTATTTGGTTTTAATTTTTTAAGATTTCTTTATTTATGCATACAAGAACTGGGGTACAGGCCAGAGGTGTGTGTGTGGGGGGGCGCGGTGAGATGATCCACCAGAGACAGAGTGGGGAGCAGAACAGGCAGACTGACTGAAATACACTGCTGAGGGGAGCAGCGGGCAAGACAGGAGAGGTCTGCTGCACCTGTATTTGGTTTTAATAGGCCCAGAGAATACCAGATGTATTTACAAGGAACTTATTACAATATCCTTTCTGAGGAAATGTTTTATTACTTTAATCTTGGTCACATTTTCCTAGTAAACACTGAGCGGAATTTCTCATGTACCTATAAGGGTCGAGATTTATAATCCGCAAACCAGGTATTTTTGTCAGAGCTGTTTAATTATCTCTAAAACCAGAACAGGACCCAATTTGCTCTATAGCTGGTCCTGACTGATCTATTCTGTGGCACCTAATGGTTCTGAGAAACAACATTTTTCATTTTGTGTCAAACAATTGCTGGCAAAACTATTCCTCAATAAAGGGGCCAAAGAACAAATGCACCAGGCCACGGCCTAAGGGAAGGGACGTCACCTGAAATTGTGTGATGCTGTAAAATGCAGAAGAAA
The DNA here is from genome assembly GCF_014898055.3 of Talpa occidentalis. Taxonomy (NCBI): domain Eukaryota; kingdom Metazoa; phylum Chordata; class Mammalia; order Eulipotyphla; family Talpidae; genus Talpa; species Talpa occidentalis. The sequence continues at coordinate 136,505,612 of NW_023604295.1, read as the reverse complement.
TGGGCTCTTTACTCTGATATAATAAAAAAAATGCTACAAAGTTTTAAATTCTCCTGTAACAAGAAAATGTACAATTACAGCAGTTATGGGACAATATACAAATTGGTTCAAAAGTAGAACTTTCTTTGATTTCTAAGGTTTTTATGCTCTTTAAACTTACCCATGGTTCAAAGAATATGAAAATACTGATATGAAAGGATTTATTCACCCCTATATCCATAGCAGCACTATTCACAACAGGCAAGACATGAAATCAACCTACAAGCCCATTGAGGGATGATTGGATAAAAAGCAATTGGGGTGTATAGTCAATGGAATATAACTCAGCTATTAAAAAATGAAATAATGCCTTTTGATAAAATGGATGGATCTTGAGGTGATTATATTAAGTGAAATGTCAGAAAGTGATAGACAATTACTGGATAGTTTCACACTTATGTGAATATGAATAAGCAAAGAAAACAAACTGGCAAAACACAATAGAAAAGACCCTATAGGGCCTCCCCTATTGGCACAGCAGTTGAGTGCTGGGCTGCGAAGCTGCCTGCAGCCTCTGCAGTGCCAGTTCAATCCCCGGCTGCCGGGCGAGAGTCCCAAATGGCGCGCAGACCTCTCCTGCTGCCCGCTGCTCCCCTCAGCAGTGTATTTTGTCATTCTGCCTGTTCTGCTCCCTGCTCTGGTTCTGGTGAATTCTCTCACCCTCCTGTGTTTCTGACTGTACCCAGTGCTTGTATAAAGAAATAAATAATTCAAAAAAAAAAAAAGACCCTATAAAAAATACAGTGGTGTGAGGTGAGAGGGGGAGGTAGAAGCGGTAATGAGATGGTGTAGAGATACTGGATTGTTGGTTGAATTGTGAGTGAGGCGTGTACCATATTGAGGGGTGAGGTTGTACTCCCCAAATTACATTGTATGTATATGAATGGCAAATCAATACAATTTGATTAAGAAAATAAAATAAAATTTACCCATGGTTCCTAGAGAACAGGTATGGGAGATATTGGAATGTCTGTCTTTTTAGACAACTGATAAGTTTGACAGGAAAGATCACAGAAAATACCAGGGTGTGTGGACTAAGGAAATAAAGAGGGCAAGTAGGCCACAAGTGAATATATGAATGATTATATATTCATGTATTCGGATTATTCTGTCGATCCTTGTCTATTTGTAAGAGTTTCTCCAGATCCTACAAGATGACTAGCACAGAGTGAATATATTGATTATGCGAGGGTTGATTGCTCCCTAACTCGAGACCAGCTCCATGGAAACATGTAGAATAAGGATGGAGGAGGGAGTTGCTCCTGGAGAGAAATCCGAGTATGCTTGCCAGGATGTAAGTGGATGTTGACTGGCACATAAGCAGACATGCATCACAGGGTCTTTGCTCACATGTGAGCACAACTCACACAGCACTGGACCTAAGTCGGCAGTGTTGAGACTGAATGGTAAGGACTAAGCATAGAGCGGGGTGAGGAGACTCCCTGGTGGCACAAGGGGTTAAGGCACAACACTCTGAAGCTATCCATAGCCACTGCAGCACAAATTCGATCCATGGTCAGGATGCTGACCCACATGGTGCAGCAGACCTCTCCTGTCTCGCCCGCTGCTCTCCTCAGCAGTGTATTTCAGTAGATCTGCCTGTTCTGCTCCTCACTCTGTCTCTGGTGAATCCTCTCACCCCCCCCCACACAGCTTTGGTCTGTACCCCAGTTCTTGCATGCATAAATAAATGAATCTTAAAAAAAAATAATGGGTAGTGTTTCATGCAAAAATAATTAGCATGTTTTCTGTGATGAGGATAATGTCTAGCTGTGTATATGTCAAGAACATTCATTTGAAGGGAATGATTCCATTTCATTCCATTCCTTTCTACTCCACTCCACTCCATTCCACCCCACCCCATCCCACCCCATCCCATTCACAGAAGACACTGAATCCATAGCACTTCAAAGTATGGTAGACACTAGAACACAATGGAAGACAGGGTCTCTTCTCAAGAGAAGTTTATAATGGTTCAAGTTTGGAGTTTGGGTAGCAAATGGTAGAAATTTTGAGTAGTGAATCAAGTATGTTTCCAAGTTAGGTCATCGGTGGTGTTACAGTGGTAATGAAAGCATCTACATATTTCAGTCCTAGACGCTGCTGATGTCCTCCTGGACCCAACCTCTCTAGTTGTCTGGGAGCAGCTCCATCTACTGCTTCTCTGCAAATGTGTCTTTGGTGGAAGGCAGCTGGCTTGCCCAGAGAGGCTTAAAAAATTATACCCACTTTGCTGGGCTACCTTCCCTATCCCAACCCCTGCTCCTGGTGGGTTTTTTCCTGAAGCAACTACTACAAAAAAGTGTAATGCATCCAAATCCTTGTCTCAAGCTCTGCTTCCAAGAAACTCCACCTAAGTCAACTTCTTGATAGCTATTGGCTGTTTTGATATTTACAACAGGAGGCACTGATACATATTTGTTATATTAAACTTAAGGATTTTACATATAAATTTGTGACCAGAAATTATTTGCATTAGGATTCTTCTCCACATCTTCTGATACTTAAAGGCCACTCCTTGCCTTCCAGAATAGAATACCACTAGATCCTCTAGTGGTATCCTGATTCCATTTTGGAATCAGGTTCAGAATTTAATGTCTGCTCAGTGTTTAATGCCCAACATATATGACAAATGAACAGGTTGTCATGTAGCATGTCAACTTGATAGGTTTTGATATTCTTGAGATTGTGGTCAGGACAAACTTTAGAAGACGAGTCATGTTTCTCAGTTAACTTGTTCAGTGTCCTCAGGTCCTAGTATTAAAAAAAGTGTACTCAGTATTTTAGATTTGATTCCAAGCTTGGTGCTCCTTTTATTTTCCATGAGTGAGTCAGTGAGATCAACTTACATTTATATTTCTCCTAGTAATTCTTGGGATTTGAAGCTCTACCAAAGACCCACTGATACATTATTCTGAAGTAATAGATATCTTAAAGACGGGTTTTCTCTGATATGAAAAGGCAGAAATTAACAATTGACTGCCTACTTTCTCTCTCCTCAGGAGACTTTTCTATAATACATGCATAGCCTTTTCCAAATTCCTAACTATTATAATCTTTTCCTCATCCTAGCTCATGAAGATGTTGAAAGGACAAGGAGTAAAAAGAATCTCCTAAGTGCTTTGACCTGCTCCAAGCCAGGGTCTCATTTCAGCTGATGGTATCAGCAAAAAGAGACTGTGATTATGGTGTTGGGTTGCTGTGGACTTGCCTGGATTTGAACCATTTATCTATTTCTATATTCCTTCAGGGATTGTAAATTGCAGTCACCAGGTCACCCTTGGCTTCTAAATATTCAGTTTGGGCTATAAATAGAAAGAAACCCGCCTAGAGTTCATTTTATTCACTGCTGTGTTCCCGTAATACAAAAAGGGGCCCCAAGGAAGCTTTTCTGGTCTTTGTAACATGACATTTGTTAGACACCCCTTTGGAGGAATAAATACACAGAGTGCGTGTGGAGGGGAGGGCACTACCCCTAATTCTGTACACGTACCAGTTCCTATTAAGTGTTGGTTATTCCAAATTGTGTGTTTCCGCTGTTATTGCTCTGTTCATGTGTCAGTCGTGTGGCACAGATAATCATATGTACAGAAAATGTTAGTCTTCCTGGGTGGTCATAATGTTCTCTGTTCCCTAGAGTTGTAAAGGAGAAAGCTAATTGTTGTGCTGGATGTTCTGGGTCGCAGGCATATCTGCTTGTCTCACAAAGACAGGGAAATGTGGTTGTGTGATGGGGCTCATAGAATGTGGGGAGTTAAAGCTTTTCTTCCACCAAGGAGGGCACAAGGTGCTTAGAAGACAGGTGAGCTTATTCCCTTCCCTCAGTCCACTCATAGCTGAGTGTTCCTGATGGCCTGGTGTGAGGCTCTTCTCCTTCGTGAGGCCCTTATCTCCTTCTCCTCTGCCAACTCAGTGTGTTTCTGTTTTCAGAGGGAGACCACATGTCTTCTAAAACCCTTGAATTCCAGGCATTCAGCAAACATTTACTTTGACTCTCCTAAGCTGTGTCAGAAACTGTCCTCTGCACAGATGGCACTCTCTTGATAACCTGGGCGGGGACACATTCATTACAGTAGAGCTGTAAGTAGGTGACACTAGTCCTTCTTGTCAGGGACAGCCCTGGTTATGCCTATTGCAGAGGGTATTTATCATTCTTAAGAATATCTTGATTTGGACAATGAATTAACATGTGTCAAATTTAGTCTACTCAGAAGATTCTGGAAATTTCATTTCTTCCAGATAAATACCTGAGTCCCTGAAATTCAGGATTAAGAACTCCTTCTACATAATTCCATGGAGTCTGGAAGCACAGCTAGCTCAGCATCTGCTATCCCACCATACCCTGTCAGTTTCTTCAGCCAAGATCTGTATTTCCAGTTATCAGTTTCTTCTCAGTTGGCAATGGACTGATACACAGTGGGCATTCAATTTTTGATTTAAATGACTATAAATTCATAGCACAGGCCTATAACCCAGATAGAGGTGTGGGATAAGGAAAGTGATCCAGAGTAAGAAATGCCTGATCAGAGCTAGAGGGGTATGTAGGAACTGGTCAGGAAGGACACAGGCAGGACATTTCCAAGGGATGGCAGATAGCCACTGCAGGAGGTTTAAAACCATAGCACTTTAGTTGACACATAGAATCCTGGGATGCGAAGGGTTTGGCCAAAGATGAGGTTAGGAGGTACTAGGTCCATACCATTGAAAAGTCAGGATTTTTTTCAAGTGAGTATAATAGCTACCACTGATCAAACACCTAATAATAGGGCAGGCACTAGATTAAGTATTTTGAACAGCATTATCTCAATTTGTCCTTGTAATTCCTCTAGGAGTTAGATTTAGCTATGACCCCCACTTCAGTTGTCTGGGTCTTCAGATCAGGAGAATTTGATACCAAAGTCTAGCATATTCTTTATTCTTCTCATTCTCCTTTTCTTCCTCTTTAGTTTCATCTTCAGACAGGAAAATAGACACATGCCACCCCAGAGTCAATGAGGTTCCTTCAAAGAGTATAAAGTTGGAAAAGTACATGAGCAGATTCCTATTTTGGAAAGATTTCCTTGAGGAAAGCTTGGAGTACATACCGGCAGTTGGAACACCTACTAGGAGGCTGTTCCCAGCATCCAGTGGGAAGGATCTGAATCTGAACCAGGGCACAAGTAGGGGAGATAGCGAGGAGAGGGAATGGATCTGAGAGGTGTTGGGGAGAGAAAATCCACAGAATTTGAAAGGGAGGTTGACAATTTTGGTTTCACTTTCAAGTTTGGTATCTTTGGAAATCCAGGGCGTTCAGTCAGGTGGCACAAGCCCTCGAAACTTGGAATCAGGAGTGTCAGCACGTTAGATGCTGTGTTTAGTCTGGGACCTGCTTGGTATGAGTTATCTGCACTATCCAAATGGGTGTATTAAATAGGTAATAGGACATGCAGGACTGAGACTCGGGAGAGAGGCCTGGGATTGTGGTATAGATGTAGGATTGATCAGTGTGAAATCATGTAATGACCAAGGGCAGAGCTAGAGTGAGAAGAGGATGCAGGACCTTTTAGTCCTTAAGGGGTCTAAGAAGGAAAGAGGCACCAGGGAAATCAGAGTCAAATTATTTCACCACAGCCAAGGGAGGGGAGAGGTCAAAGTGGAGAAGATGGTGAATGGAGACAAAAGATAGATACCAGTTGGCATAATCAGCCTCTATAAATGGAAAAGCAAATATATAAATGGGCTAATGTCTGTCTTATAGAGCACTTAAACTGGTTTTCATGAGTGTATTTGAAAATATCATAGAACTAAATTGAGGGCCTCCCCTGGTGGTGCTGCGGGTTGAGTGTAGCGCTGTGAAGCTGTCTGCGGGCTCAATCCCGGCTGGCCAGTGAGATTCCCACATGGCCCAGCAGACCTCTCCTGTCTCGCCCGCTGCTCCTCTCAGCAGGGTATTTTGTCAGTCTGCCTGTTCTGTTCCCCACTCAGTCTCTGGTGAATCCTCTCACTTCCACACCTCTGGCCTGCAGCCCGGTTCTTGTATGTATAAATAAATAAATCTTTAAAAAAAACAGGCAATTAAAAAAAAACTCAATTGATACTTAAAGATGTCAGAATCATAGTGGCTGTTCAGCTCATTAATTAAGTACCTAAGGGTCTGACTACCACCATGCACCTTAATTTAAACCTAGTAGCACCACTGATTTGAAGCTTTTACCTTCAGGAGGCAGAAAGACTGGTTACAAGTTCTGCAAAGGTCATACAATCCAGATTTCACTGTTGACTCCCCCGAGCTGGAGACTGAATAGTATCAGGAATATCGGCTTGCAGTGCTGCGTGTTGGGGCTTTCTGAACAAGTGGTGTTTATCTTGATGTCATAACCCCGGTTCATCTGGATGAAATAGTGCCGTGTTGGCATTTTCATGGAATGGGTCACCAGACCCAAATGAAGAAAAATTGAAGTTATTGTGCCCTAGAGTACCAGTCCTTTCTCTATGACAGCAGTTTTGTCCTTGTCCTTGATATAGATATTTGAAACCCTCAAGTCTAATGAATTTTCTGCTCTATCTGGATATGTTCCCTTGGCAGCATATGGCAAATTTGAAAAAAAATATTGTAAAGGTTATCAAAGGTTAATAGTTTCTTAACTTTCTCTTTTTCTTGGAAGATAACAAAACCCAAATCCTTTCAGGCAAGGAGATCCAATACTATCACTGTAATTACAACTGTAACCCTATCTGGGTTTTGTTACACTGATAATTTGCCTTTATTTGAGAATTTTATTTTATTTATGTCGCTATCCATCACCTTTCAGAATTGTTTGAAATAGTTTTGAAATGTGACACATACACAAATACAGTTAAAACAAAACACCAAAGACTATGTAAAGGAAAAAGGATATAAATATTCCCTGAACCCAGTCTAATGTATGTGATATGCCATAACTTACATATAGTTTTGAGATTTTTTTTTTAAAGATTTATTTATTTATTTATTTATTTTACTTATTTCTACAAGCACTGGGTACAGTCAGAAGCGCGGGAGGGAGAGAGAATTCACCAGAGCCAGAGCGGGGAGCAGAGCAGGCAGAAGGACCGAAGTACACTGCTGAGGGGAGCAGCGGGCGGCAGGAGAGGTCTGCGCGCCATGTGGGACCCTCCTCCAGTGGCCGGGGAGCAGCCGGGGATCGAACCGGTGCCGCAGAGGCTGCGGGCAGCTTCGCAACCCAGCGCTCAACCGCTGCGCCACCGGGGAGGCCCAGTTTTGAGATTTTTAATAGATTAAAATAAACTTTCTTTGAAGTATCTGCAAGTATTTTTTCCCCATTAGTCCTATAAAGTAAATAGATGACTTAAATGTATGTCATAGCTGAAACTGAAGTAGAGATACCATGTGCAAGGGAAATAGTACACTGTACTAGAAACAGAAAGGACTCCTGCATTTGAGAAAATGGTTCTTTTCCTTCCTTCAATAGGGTCTCTCCAAACTTACCAGGTAATCTCCATTCTACTTCTTTCTTTTTTAAAGATTTATTTACTTATACCTGCAAGAATTGGTGTGCAGACCAGAGGTGCAGGGAAGGTGAGAGGATTCACCAGACAGTGTGGGGAACAGAACAGGCAGATCTACTGAAATACACTGCTGAGGGGAGCAGCGTGTGAGTCAGGAGAGGTCTGCTGCGCCATGTGGGTATCTCCCTGACCGGGGATCGAACTTGTGCTTCAGTGGCTGCCGATAGCTTCACAAGACTTAGCCCCTTGCATCAGCATGGAGTCCCCACAGTCTGTGTAATTTGAACGTGGCGTTGATCTCACCATGGTAACACGGTTGACTAATTCAAGCACTCATGAGCTATACCTGCAACCACTCAGGAAGTGAAAGTCTCTGTGGAGATGCTTTGAAATGGGCTTAGAACCAAGAACCAAGAACACAGGAAAACAAAAGCCGAATGGCGCAGTGCCCCCTCATGGCCAAGTGAGCTGCAGAAACAAGCTAGGGTAGGCGGGTCCTGCAGATCAAATAGGAAGTATATTTCCATCAGCTTCTCTGCAGATCTCATTTAACCCAGTGCCATGCAGAAGATTCTAGACTATTTTCTCTGCTGAATGAAGTCTACAAATATTTGTTTATCTGTCCTATCAATCATTTTGAAGAACAGAGTTTCCATTTTTCCTGAGAAAAGAAAATAGCACCCAAGTTTCTCTTCTGCAAGCTAAACACAAAGCCTTGAGCTGTAGTTTTGCTGATGTTATCAATATTTCTGATGAGCAGAGTGATACTTATATATGAAAAAACCATGTGGAATTTTTTATCCAATTAAGCACAGCACTTATTAAACAAAACAGTCAAAACTGTCAGGTGCTTTTCTCAAGTTGGTAAGTAACTATTGCTAGGTAACAGTATAAAATTCACCTATAAAAAAGCACTCAGGCCTGAATCCAATCCAAGTCTCATTAATGTGGTCTATTTTTAACTATTTTTTAAAAAAGATTTATTTATTTATGCATACAAGATCTGGGGTACAAGCCAGATGTGCAGTGTCGGGGGGAGGTGAGAGGATTCACCAGAAACAGGGTGGGGAACAGAACAGGCAGGTTGACTGAAATACGCTGCTGAGGGGAGCAGAGGGTGAGACAGGAGAGGTCTGCGGCTGTCTTCACAGTGCTGTGCTTAACCCCTTGCACCCCAGGGAGGTCCTAATTTTAACTGTTTTAGGCATCATTTATTTATTTCCTTTCCTCAATACATAATTCAGGAAAATCTTCACTTACAGACACTACAGTAAAATAGAGTTTGCATCCTCTGCACTGTTTATTAGTTTTTTCTAGTTTGCATAGCACTTCTCTGTAGAACATCTGATGGCTTAATATATACATAATGATATCCCTCCACATGATATTTTCCTTTGAAATAAAGAAGAGGTGTTTTGAGACACAGAGGCTGATTTTTCTTAAGAGTGAAAAAAGGCTGAGAAAATTTAATCTGCATCAATGTGCATTTTCATTGTGAAATAAAGATCAAAAAGGCCTAAGGCAGTGGATTACCAATGAGCTTCATCAAAATATTTAAAAGCCATTAGATGCTAGTTTTTTGGTCATTCTTATTCTAGTAGATTTCCTAAGAGAAAAAGCAGTTCAATTTCATAGCTCTTGAACAAAATTAAAACAGGAATGCTCTATTACTTACTATAATATGCTGTAGCTCATGAGCATTTGAGTAAGAGGTAGTCTCTGTCCTCAAATTGGTTATAATCTTATCAGTGAATAATACATATGCAGCATAGAAACAGTCCCAAGACCTATACAGAAGAGTATTTATAAAGACAGAATGAACTCTGTGATTTTTTTTTTTTGTGGGACACTTGCCGGCGGCCAGGGAGTGAACCAGTGCTTCAGAGGCTGTGGGCAGCCTCGCAGCCCAGCGCTCAGTCGCTGCGCCACCAGGGGAGACCCTGAACTCTGTGATATTTAAACCTAGTCTATTTCAAAGTGTGCTTCAGATAATAACAAACTTTCATGTGTTTCTTTGTTAGGATTGCATATATTTGTAATATTTAATGACAATAAAAATAAGAGGTGGGGCCTCCCCAGGTGGCACAGCGGTTGAGCACTGGGCTGTGAAGCTGCCCATGGCCTCTGCAGTGCCGGTTCCATCCCTGACCACCGGTGAGGGTCCCACATGGCGCGCTGACCTCTCCTGCCGCCCGCTGCTCCCCTCAGCAGTGTACTTCATCTGTCTGCCTGTTCTGCTCCCTGCTCTGGCTCTGGTGGATTCTCTCACCCTCCTGCACTTCTGACTGTACCCAGTGTTTATATAAATAAATAAATAAATAAATCATAAAAAAAAAAAAGAGGTAACATTTAGCAAATGATTCCAGTCTTAGATACTCTTCTCATCATCTGATATTGTAATTTTATTTTACCCCCATGAGGGAAGCAGACATAGAGCGGTTACATAGAGAGGAATAGACCTCAGAACCACAGTAGGCTGGTGTTTTTGGAGACTCCACTGTAAATAGTTCTGCTCCCCAAAGATGACAAAACTGGAGGTCATCCATCAAGGCTCCCTATGCAAATTCATTAATTGTAGAGACTAAATATGTGTGGTTTTTTGGGGGGTAGCAATTATACCTCAATAAAATTGTTATAAAAAAAGTAAAACAATTGAAGAACCCATCATCAGACATGTCCAGATATTTCATTTTAGTGTGCAAACCTTCTGAGGGTCTCAACAGCTGTTTGCAGCCAAAGTAACCAGCATTTCCTCAGTTTGTACTTATCTGATGATGTGGTCAGATAATTTAGATAATTCAAGTACTTGTGTGATTTTTTTTTTTTCCCTATCTCAAATGTTCAGATAAGGTGTCAACATAAACACAACCTCCTCTTATTCTGTGCTAAGCCTGACAAGGAGGTGCTTCCGTGAAACAGATATGTTCCTTCAATTTTTAAAATAGAAAATACATAGGGCCTCCCTGGTGGTGCAGGCAGTTGAGTGCTGTGCTGTGAAGCTGTTCGCAGCCTCTGCAATGCGGGTTCGATCCCGGCCGGCCAGCGAGAATCCCACATGGCTGGGCAGACATCTCCTGTCTCTCCTGCTGCCCCCCTCAGCAGTGTATTTTCTCAGTCTGCCTGTTCTGTTCCCTGTCTCTGGTGAATCCTCTTACCCTACCGCACATCTGGCCTGTACCCCAGCTCTTGTATAAATAAAATAAATCTTTAAAAAATAGAAAATACATAATTAAAAGTTCTAAGTATTTTCTTTCTGCTGCCAGGTTGCAATCTGACAGAGCAGCAGGCAAAGGTAGTTCAAAGATTTATCTCTTTGTTGTTTTTATTGTTTAGAATCACATCTGCCCAGTAGCTCAGTGTGTTCAGGTTTGGCTAAGGTGAATATGTAAAACTGACTTGCTTATGATAAATGGACCCATCTTCATAACAGACTGAAAACAGCAACAACTAAGGTGCTGCTTCTGTCCAGGCATGGGATGGAGGAGTGGTGTTGACAAGCTTTATTCTAAAATATCTTTATTGAGGTTTATAGAGAAAGTACTGCTGAGTCTACAACCCGGCTGTGTTCACTAGTATTGGAAGAAGTTATCTGGGAGAGTCTACCTGTGCCTCAACTCAGCGTAAAAGCACCTGCCAAGAACGACGTGGCAGTGAGTTTTTGGGATAGGTTTATTTCCCCGCAGCATTTACATCTTGGGGTGTTATATTTCCTTTTCTGGATGGCTCCCTACTGGAGTATGAGCTCCATGAGGGCAGACATATGGGTTGTCTCCTTTACTCCTGCGTCCCCAGCTCTGAGCATCATGTCAAAGTCTGCACCCCGAAAACACTCCCTGAATGAACAGATGACTGAATACTCAGTGAACATAACTCTTAAAAATTGAGAACAATTTCTTCTTCAGGGGAGCCACCTGGCATAAGGGGATGACTCTTTCCACGGTGCTTTTTGCTGAGTCATTGCAGATGCAGTTTTGGGAAATTGTATCTATGTGATGAGACTCCCATAAAGGACACTCAAAAGGTAGCTTTTTCAAGGACACAAACTGTTGTCCCAGCTTAGAACTCTTCAGCAGAAAAGTGGAGATTAAGTGAACTCCATTCTTTTTGTATTTTCAAAGAATTGCTTACAGAGTAATCGGGTTACCAGCGATTGGTCTCTAGTTACACTCAACCCTCCTCTCCTGAGGGCAAATGAAACACAGTGGAGAGTCGTTTCTTTCCTCAAAGCCAAGATTTGATTTTTTAGGGATTTCTGGTATGCTTCTTAATGGGCCTATGAGCGAAACTTTAATTAGGAGAATTGCTTTTATCCCATTCATTAAAGAACCATTGGATTTTAAAGTCTCTTTCTAAAGGCCTAGAGAAATATAGTCCTGAAATCATGTACTCTGAAAAATTCAGGTCTCTCCGTAATATCTCAATTAAAGGACCCCAATAAAATTTCTCAAAAGGATCAGCAATGAACTCATATCTATCTTATATCTATCTATATCTGTAACTATATATATTTGAATAATCTGATAATGCCCAGTCCCTCTCTAAGCTCTGAATACCTGTCACTTTCCTTCACACAGATCCTTTCAAAACCTTATGTTTTGCACACATGTACTGATATAATAGGCCTTTTTTCCAGACTCCTTCCAATGTGCCCCACGGTGATCCTGATTTAAACAGACAGGGGCCTTATACTTTGCTAAGTGAATGAGACATATGGCTAATGATGTGGCTTGTGTTCAGCCAAAAAGCTGGGGATGAGACGGACTATTTCTCTTTGATCAGACCCTCAGTAATACTCTTCTCTCTTTGGTCACACACTGCCCTAATCCAGGCTTCAGGGGACATGGAATAAAAGGTAATTATAATATTTCATTTACTTCCCGCCTATGGGGATTAACATGGAAGTCCAATGCAATTACATGGTGACAGGGATGAAGAGTGAAGCCAGTGGAACTGCCTGTCTCTGCTACATAAAGCAGGTCATCCAGTTACCGCTGGACAGCAATTTCCAGAAAATCCTGTAATTAGGTTGTGAGACGGTGGCAAATAGGATGAACTGAAGAGGCAGATGTGTGGCCCAAAGTAATTTGGTTTCTACTAAAATGTGCCACAACCCACATCTTTCCTATTTATTAAAGTCCTATAATATACCATGTTAGGCTATACGGAGGGGTCATGGGGAGGCAGGCACTTAACTATAATGAAATTAGATTCCCCCTTGCCTACACCAGAGGCACAGTGACATTTTCTTGTAAAAGCTGTGAAAGTGGTTTCTCAAAAATAGACTTGACAAAAAAAAAAAAAAAAAACACTGGAATCCACTTCACCATAAAGAAGAAAAGAGCTGAAAGCTGATGGGATTGGACACTTTATTGTCCTGCTGTACTGTCTGCTCTTAATTTGAGGCTGTTGTGAAGCCAGACTGCTAGAGGAGGAGAAAACACAGTCGGTGAACCTTCATGTTTTATCAGTCTGCAAAAAGAGCATATTTTCTTATTTGTAGACAGCGACAATGATGTTGCTGCCTTGCCATTATGGTGCTGGCTTCTGCTGTTTTCATGAATCTGCATGTCTTTCCTTATCTCTTTTTCAAGCCTGACCATAGAAGTAAGAAGATTAGGAAATAAGCACCCAACTAGCATGGCATTTTAAATAATTTGAAAAAGTGTGTGGATACGTGTGGTCTTTAGGTTAGGTTGTATTGAAACAACTGGTTCTCCTGTCCCACGCCATTTTATCCCCCGTTTTGTCAACCTGATCTATCTGTTGCTTTTGGAGCGTACATGATTTCAGGTAGGAGTTGCTTTCATGGCTCATTCCATAAAAAAACACCGTCAGGGATCACGAGGTGGTCAGAAGAAGGATAATATGTAATCATTCATTTAACAATCAGTGGGAATAACCAAGCACATTTGTTGATTAGAAACTGACAAAAAGTGAGAATAACAATGCCGCTGATGAAGTAGTTTTCCTAAATGAAGCCAAGGGCGGTATTGTTGGAAACTCTAGCCCTCCAAGAGAGCTATCAGCTGTCCTTTGCTAGATGGACGCACAGTTTCATGCTGGGTCGCCGCAAAGGAATCACTCCTCTGGACCTGGTCATTTGTTCAGAGACCCAGACTGAAAACAAATTGAGGCATCATAATTGCTCCACAGACAGGGGATTTTGCTGCAAGTAGACAGGCAGGCCTCTCTACGGAAGAGGAGAGGCACTTTAGCCATGACAAAGACACTTAATCACACACACTGCAGAGTGAAGCTTGAGACCCTGGTCTGGGAAGCCCATCTACAGGAAAAAGAATTGGTTCTCATGGAGGAAATTCAGGGATGTTGGTAGAAATCGCCCTCATATGGCTAGGATAGCATGTGTTCTTTTAATAAAGCAAATACCCCAGGGCTGAAAACCCTTGAGAAAAGCTTATGCTTTATATGCAGAGATCTTGCAGAAGTGACCTAAGAGGCCAGGGGGAATGTGAGAAATTAGGGGTGCCAATGAGATTTTATGACCTCGATCTCCAGTAGTAAATGGGAAAGAAAGGTCACTGTCTCCCAAGCTGTAGTCCTATGTGTCAGCTTCTTAGGACTCCTGGCATCTTCTATATGATGTGAACTATTTATTAGTTTCTTAATGCTTTCTTTAAATGCTAACTTTTAGTTGAGCTTCAACCTAAGCAGAATGGTATTACTAATACAAATTATTTGTATTTCTTACACACATTAAATTATATACACTATATGAAAAAGAACAAGAGTCTCTCTCCACTGATGATGCAGTCGGAAACATCACCAGTGCTACAGGCGTCACATTTTCAGAAAAGCATTTGTAAAACCATTCTTTGCTTTTTCCCTGAAAGTTCTCAGAATCTTAGCTTTCTTTCCACTGGTATAATTATTCCCTCTTCAGATCAGCTCTTTTGCTTTTTGTTTTAAATAAAACATAGTTTTGCTTGGTTTCTTTTAAATTCACTCTCTAGAAGAGAGTGAATAAAACATCGATTTCATTTTTTATAAAGACAGGTGGATTTGCTGGACCTTTTCCCCAAGTTTTTTGGAATAAATGTTATTTTACCTGCTATTGCGGGGTCTGTGTGGGTATTCAGGAAGAGAAAAACACGAAAGAAGCAGTCCCCACTCTCCAGAAGCTGACAATCTCATTGTGCAACAGAGAGGCCATACAACTAGTAATCAGTGGACAAAGGAAGTCAGAAAGCAAAAATGAAGTGACAGGCCATTAATTCCAACTAAGAAAGTAGGGAAATTTCTGTAGGGACAGAAGAAACTTAGTTTGACCATGAACACCGGTGAGAGTTTTACAAGTGATTAGCGAGTGAGAAAAGACATCCTAGTTGAAAGCGGCAGCTTGGAAAATAGGGGAACTCAGGGCTGTTCCGTGTGACAGGAACACACAGCAGGTTATGATGTGTTCATGAGGATGTGCAAGACTCCCTACTTCCTTCTAGCTCACACTCTTGACTTTTTTTTTTTACTTCATAGTATTTTTAATTATTTTCTTGGGAGTGATAAATGGATGTAGAAGGTATTTTCTGTGTTTAAAGAGTTTTAAATTCATTCAGAGATACTCTGAAATGTAGACAATCCAAGCACCAATTGAATGTGCAGATGAGTGTTGATAGGACTTGTGAGAGTGGAATATGCTGAGGTGTAGGGGATGGCATCGGGGAGACCGGGGCTTGCTCTTGGCTTCATGAAAGGAGGGGAAGGAAATGCACTGAGGAGGAGGCAAGACATTTTATTTGAGTAGGAGGGCAGAGGGTGGTAAGGCATTCTAGGACAGAAAGCATGTGCTATATTTGAGTAGGAGAGTGATTAAACATAGGATCCATGCATTGAATACATCTGGAAAGGAAAAATTCGGCAAGATTATGTAGGTTCTTGAATGCCTGACTAGCAACTTTGGAAATTACATTGTATGAGGTCACTGGAGGTGGCCGAGGAAAGAACAAAATGAAAACATAGAGCTGGAGAGGATCTTCGACATCATGGAATCTTTTCCCCTCATTTTATGAAGAGGTTAAATTACTTTGCCGGTGCTCTGTGTGGCATTTAACAGAGTCTGCTTTGGAAAGCAGTGCCCATGAAGCAAAAACATAAAAATTGTATTAGGAATATAAATCTGGAAGATATTCTCTGTCATAATAACCCTCTCACAATACAAATATGCTTCCCGAGTCACAGAATGCAATAACAGCACAATTTGATTTATTTGATTAGTTACTTGGTCACCTTGCAAGGTCCTAATATTGGACAATTAGGTGAGTGGGTGAGCGGTTGGGGGAGAAGTAAAACCTCTGATACAGGTTATCCTGGGGGACCCGGTGTCCATGATCAGGTCTGTTGCGATTTGTAGGAATCCACAGGAGGGTCCTGGACATGCAAAAGGATTAGGAATTTCGAAGGAGGAGGTAGGAGTGGAACCCTAAAGACAGTCTTTTAGAGTGGAACCCTAAAAGACTTGTCATTTAGTGTGGTGACAAGATAACTATGGGGTCCACCTGACTGGATTTTAACCTCTCCTTTATCATTTACAAAATATATAGCAATTGATAAATTAATTGACTTCTTTATTTTTATTGATTTTATTGAGATTTCTCTTCAGTTGTCTGGATGTAATCACACCTATCACAGGATGACCTGGTGTGGTAAACACAATCTAAGGGCTCATATGATCACTGTCCCTCGTGTTCAGGTCTTGAGTGATTCCCCTCTCCCTGAGTGCCGGCGGGATTAGTGTGTGTATCAACTTGAGCTGCTATAACAAAATACCATAAACTTAATCAACAGACATTAATTTCTCACAGTTCTGGAGTCTGGGAAGTCTAAGAGCAAAGCGCTGGTGGATTCATATTCTGGTCAGACCCTTTTCCTGGCTTGCAGATCTTGCCTTCTCCCTGTGTTCCCATAGGCTAGAAAAAACAGCAACTCAGGTCTCTCTTCCTATTCTTAAACAAATCTTCTATTTTTAAAAAATAATGTCTTGTAGTTTTTGTTGACTAGGTCTTTCACATCTTTTGTTAGGTCAATTCCTTCATTACTACTGGAATTAAAAAAATTCTTTCTCTTCTAATTCGTTATTTTCATATAGGAATGCAATGGGCTTCTGTATATTGATTTTGTAGGCCGCCATTTCACTCTAATGATGTATTGTCTCTAATAGTTTTTTTAGTGGAAACTTCAGTGTTTTCTATTATATTATTATATCACCTGCAAAGAGTGATAGTTCTATTTCTTCTTTCCTAGTTTGAGTTTCTTGTTTTCTTGGGGCCATGTGACTGAATTAAAGTCAGTGAAATGTGGGTGGAAGTGATGTACTGCCAGGTCTTGATCTGCTAACTTTTTGAATGTGATTTACTACATCCTTTCCCACCCCCTCTACTACCAGAAGTGAATGCTCTGACTATATAAGGGTGATGGAGTCTCAAGATGCAAGGAGCCTGGGATTCTGAATGACTTGCATATCTCTAGAATAAGACTACTCTTTGATTGGAATTAGAGTGAAAAAAATTCATTTGTATTGCGGCACTGAGGTTTCAGGGTTTATTTATTATATAAGCGACTGGGGGGCCTTCCCCGGTGGCGCAGCGGTTGAGCGCTGGGCTGCGAAGCTGCCCGCAGCCTCTGCAGCGCTGGCTCGATCCCCGGCCACCGGCGAGGGTCCCACCTGGCGCACAAACCTCTCCTGACGTGCCCGCTACTCCCCTCAGCATTGTATTTCGTCGGTCTGCCTGTTCTGTTCCCTGCTCTGGCTCTGGTGAATTCTCTCACCCTCCCGTGCTTCTGACTGTACCCAGTGCTTGTATAAATAAATTAAATAAATCTTAAAAAAAAAGAATTTCTCTCTAAGTCAGTTTGGGCTATTATGACATATTCATAGACTGGGTAGCTTAAACAATAAACATTTAGTTCTCATAGTCCTAGAGGCTGGGAAGTCCAAAGTCAAGGTGTTGGTAGATCCATGTCTGGTGAGGACCAATTTGCTGACTTGTAGTTGGCTGTCTTTTCACTGTGTCCTCATATGGCTTAGAGCAGAAAGACCAGTAACTATATATTCTTTGTCATACTCAATATCCCAAGGATGAGTCAATTCAAGGTGCTGTGAGGGCGAAAGAGGGCAATGTTAGCTTCTGTCTGAAGCTTACACGAATTATAGAGTTATTCTTGTGGTCAACTGCTACTGTCCTTTATAAAATTTGTTTTCACCTTCTAAACTTTAAGGGTCTGCACTTTTTAACCTATAACCTCCAATATATAAACATAACCTATCAAGTAAAGTTAGTCCACAGTTCCCTACTGAAGGATGCTTTCACATAGCATATAGCATAAAAAGACAAGACTTTAGGAGGGAGTCCCTTTCAACAAGGAGTTAAATGAAATTTTTTTGAAGCCCTTAAAGATTCTAAACAACTTCAGTTAGTGTATGACTCCCTTCTCATTCACCACATTCTAACTCAGAACTGTACAAAATTTATTTTCTTTTTCAATTTTAAAAAATTCCTTTTCAGCATTAAATATGAATTAAATGACTCGACAAACTGCTTGCCATTTGCCTCTAGATTTTACATGCAAATTTAAAACGAGAGATAGTATTGTTTTACTATGTAGAACTACAAAGACATAGAAAGTATCATTTATGGACATATAGAAAGTTAATATTACATGGTATAACTAATCTGCCTTGTTCAATAAGTTACTTTATATTACTCCGAAAGGCTTACAGAAAGGTGGTATCTTTATATGGATACATAAGGGTGATGGAGCAATGCAAGAGGACCAGGTTGTCACAGTCCTATATACCAGACACAGGTAGCGCATATTAAAAAAACCTAAAATTTATCCCAAGAGAAGAAGTTAAATGACCATTTGGTACATGTCTATCTAATCCAAAGAAATATAATACCCCCAAAGAATTTTGAACTACAATATAAATGTCTGTATCACTTTTATATACATGATAATTAAAGCTACAGATTATGTATAATAAAATTACCTAGTGAGGGTAGGGTCCATAGAAAGAGTATTTCTCAAACTGAGCCTTGAGTAGCTCCTACACTTACTTAATGACTGGTGGAGGAAGAAAGTTGGAAAATGTGGAAACCCAATTTTAAGTTCCCCAATCATGCATTCTTACTGGCAGCTTATGGATCTCCTATGCCTTATAGGTTTAGAAATTGACTTATACATATATTCTTGTATTCTTAATAAGAGTGAGGGATTACAAAAGATATTTGTGTTACTATCAAGTTAATGTCATTTTCTTCATTGGATTGAAAGCTCAACAAGGGTGGAGAATGCCTCATTTGTTCATCCAATTCCTAATACTTAGGATAGTGTCTGGTCCATACGGGAACTCATTAAATTTTTGCTTAAAAAAATCCATCCACATAACCTTGTTAATATGACAATTTAAACAGCTGAAGTAGGATTAAATGCAAAGGAAAGTACTTAGAATAGAATAATCATAACTGTGAGCACACGTGTACACAAACACACATGCTCAAAGCAAAATCATATTCTGTTCCACCCAATTTGAATTTTCTCATTTGTTCATGTATCTTAATGGTATCTATGAATATTTCATTTTTGGAGAGCTCTATAATGGAATAGAATGCATTGCTAGATCCAAAGAAGAAAAGGATAGGAAATTACACATCTGAGGCCAAGACAGTCGGTAAGAACTCATATAAGTTTGATAGAATTGTCTGAAATAAATTCCTCAAAGGAGATGCAACACCATGTTCACCCTTGAAATGACACACCTCTAAAATAAAGTTTGGTTCATGATTACTACAGGGCAGGTGATTGCTTTCAATCTGTGAGCAAAAGAAAATGCAATCCCTTTCTTACTGCCCTTCTATGCCAATGAGTAAAAGTGACTGTGACTTATATTTGCAAAAAAATTTTAGTATGTAGTTATCAGAAACCTAAGCCAGGAGCAATATGAAAAGAAAAGGAGAGAAAGGAAGAAAGGAAGGAAAATTAAAAAAATATATAAGATAGAAAAAAATTATCATCATAATAAGATATGGTATATTAACTGCACAAGACCCCTAGACACTGGTGTACTCAGAATATTTGGGACTGGATTAATCAGAAATATTAAGATTCAAAATTTCCTTTTTATCAGTTGTTGAACCCCCACAGTGTACATGGCACTGTTATCAGCAAATACATTATGTGATATTGCTCTCTAAGTTAGTAAGAATGATAGTAATGCAACTCCTTTATGAATCAAAATTCATTGCAGAGCTCACTCATGTTACTAAGGGTAATTTCACATGATAGCTGTTATTAAAACAACAAACTGAAACCCGCTCTATAAGATGACCTCATTTCCCCCCCCACAGAAAATAAAAAGCACGTTGCTATTATTGTTAAATAATAGTATCTTAGGATTAAATTAAAAGTCATTATTTTCAGGGTTTCAGAATTGAGCTTTCATCCTAATAAAAAAAAAAGCATACAGTAATGTTCTCTGTGCAAATATAGAGGACAGATAAAGAGCTGGTGTCTGTAAGTGAGTTGTTTAGAGCTCAAAGTGTATTTTTCCATATAACAATTATAATGTCAGATTTGATGGTGAAATGGCACTGAAATGGTCCTGTTAAAGGGTAAGATGTAGGGTTTAAATGGGCGTCTGTAAGTGGTCTGGGGACAGTGACCATTTATAATACTTTCTTTTCTCCAGGAAAATACATATTAAATCCCGATCTGAGTTGCCAGGAATGCATATTCTCCCCTCCTCGGTAGCGGCTCCTTCAGTGTGGGTGCAGGGCCAGGGTTCAGTCGGGAGCCACATTAGGAGCTTGAGCATTTATAACCGAGAAACCTTTGCATGTGCCATAGGAAATTTCTCTTTGGGGAAGTCAGTCTCCAGGTTTTGTGTCTGGGAGAACTGAGCGCCTCTCCCTCCCCTGGCAATGGAGTCAGTGCTTACTCTCATCTGAAGCAGCCTCTCCATGGTTCCCATGTCCTGCGGTGCCACCCTCTGCCTAAGTGATGACTGGATTCAGTCCCTGATGTAATGAATGGAATGTGGGCGAGGGAATGGAAGGTCCCTACCAAGAAGAGGCAACAAATGATTGTGGCTTGTCTCGTGGGTGCTCTCTTTGGTTCCTTGAGAGAAGCCAGCTGCCATATTGTAAGACAAAAATATAAAGAAGCAATCTTTCCTTTCAGTGTTTTAATGTACTTAGGGTGTAACTGTGTAGTGTAACTGTAGCCTATATTACATTAAAAAGGAAAGCAAAACTTGCCTTTTAATAAAATTACTTATAAAATTATAAAAAGCATGCTTTCCACTGACAAATATGAAAATAAGAATAATTATTTACAATCTCACCTTCCGTAGACATTTTTAGCACTTTGGAGTATTTCTGATTTCTTTTCCACGAAAAACTTTTTTCATATTATTTTACTTTTTTTTAAAAACAAGATCTATTTTATTTATTTTTGCATACAAGAGCTGAGGTGTAAGCCAGAGTTGTGGGGTGTGTGAGAGGATTCACCAGGGACAGAGTGGGGAGCAGAACAGGTGGCTCTACTGAAGTACACTGCTGAGAGGAGCTGTGGGCAAGACAAGGGGAGGTCTGCTGCGCCATGTGGGTCAGCTCCCTGGCTGGGGATCGAACTTGTGCTGCAGTGGCTGCTGATAGCTTCGTAGTTCTGAGACTTAACCCCTTGTGCCACCAGGAAGGACCTTTCATATTATTTTAAACTCATATAGGTCATTTAAAAAAGAGAGACATCCTATTCCATCATTTAAGGATACCATAATTTACTTATTTCCCTATTGTGGACTGTTCAAAAAATGTTTACTATTATAAACGTATTTGATTATCAATCTTTGTGCACATTTTTCATTAGGAAAGAACTTTCATTGGGATAGAACTTCCAAAGAGTACGACCATTTTAAAAACTTATGGTATACATTTCCACCTTACTTTTTTTCTTTTTTTTTTAAAGATTTATTTTTTATTTATACAAGAACCGGGGTACAGGCCAGATGTGAGGGAGGGTGAGAGGATTCACAAATACAGAGTGGGGAACAGAACAGGCAGACTGATGAAATACACTGCTGAGGGGAGCAGCGGGTGAGACAGGAGAGGTCTGCTATGCCATGTGGGTTGCTCTGCGGCTGGCGGGGATTGAACCAGCACTGCAGAGGCTGTGGACAGCTTCACAGCGCTGCGCGCAACCAGCTGAGCCACCAGGGAGGCCCCCTCCACATTAATTTCAAGAATGATTGAAGTGAACCACACATTTATATTTCTACAGTTAATATATGAACTTTCCTGCCTTTCCTATAAAGAAATTTAACATAAAAACAAACCCTTTGCTAATTCGAAGGTCAAAAAAAATTCCCCCCATTGTTGCCCAAGCTATTTTGTAACAGTTTATAGGTTCACTTGGGTCCATTTAAGGTCTCAGTTAATGAGGGTTTGTTGTAACCACAAATAGTAAGAGGCAATGAAGAGACATCAAACTAAAAGTTAGTGAAATTATTATCCACTAAATTATTATTACTCTCAACAGTTTGGGGAGGCAGAACTTAATTATATATCACTGCTAACAATGATTCTATTCAAAGCGAGTCTCAGGGAGGGTAACTTTGTCTAATCTTGCAAGTTCCAAATAGCAGCTCTTATCTGGAACCTACTTCCTCTCCACGCCCTCCCACCCACAGTCCAATGTGTTTCTAAATATGAAACGTTCCTGGAACCTACTTGAGATTGATTGGATCTCTGGGGCCAGAAAATCTGAATTTTAGGAATAATTGATATTTACATGTATGTGAATAAGGTGAATTTTTTTTCACCTTTGCGTCAAATTTTACTTTTCATAACCAAGGACATTCTTTGAATTTTGCTTTTATGCAAAAGTTACAACTCTTCCCAGAGGTTAATAAGTCTCTTAGTGAATTTAATTATAAACTGGCAATAAAGAGCTGTTTATGAAATGCTTGCATAATTGACCTGTGGTTGCCAGAGTGAGAACATGGCCACATTTGGCATCATTTTAATTTAAATAGTGTTTGGTGAATCAAATCATTTTTAAAAAAGTTAATTCTAAATACACTCACACCCACAAAATCACCATTTTTCCTGACAAAGAAAGGAGACATTTTAATTTTAGATATTTTGAGAAAGCAGAGCTAGGATTACCTAGGTAGAATTAATTTTAACTGGAAATTTTCATAGAACTTGGTACAGGTTTTCCCTGCAAAATCTAAAAGAAGGAAGTTTCTATTCTGTGTGACTTAGTAGGTTGTTTGGGGGGCCTGGGACTACTATTACCATTATTTTTGGTATGTGGACTTTTTTTTTTTTTGCATTCGCAGGCCCAAGAAATAACCTACCAAATCTCTCCAAGTAGCAATGCTTTACTTTCAGATAGTGGGGAAAACCTGATTGCCGCTAAAACCCAGTGCAGAGTTTGAACAACACCTTAGCTTTGGAAGATGATTTGAATTTAAGTTCTAGCTCTGCCACTCTATAGCTGTAGGTGCCTGAGCAATAGCAGACACTCACCAAACCTCAGTTTTCCCCTCTGTGAAATGGGAATATATCAACAGCTGCCATATAACTTCACAGGGTGTTTATGAAGATCAAGTTAAGATAATAGAGATAAATATGATGTTGAGTCTCAGCTGTTTGGTAAATAGAATAAGGAAAACATGCATGGGGCCATCTCAAGTCTGGGTAACAACCAGATTTAGGAGGCTTTTGAGGATTGGGCCTCAGGCACTTTTCAGCACCTCACCACCCTGGGACATGCACAGGTGCGTCCACAACTGAAATGAAACCACACTGGCAGCCACACCCAGGATTGAAATTCAGCCATGTCTTGACAAACTTTCCACCAATCAAAACTACACTGATTGGAACCCTCATTTGCATAAAGCAGACCTAGTCCCGCCCCTTTTACCCACAGCACTCCTCAGGCATTTAGCTTAAGAGCTCCTTGAGTGTTCATCTGCAGAGTACAAACTTTTGCTGTGATTCTTGAGCTGCAAATCAAGAGTTGTAACGTTACTGCTATGATACAAGACCTTTAACATTTTTGCTATGACTTCGGAGCTATAATAATCAAACTTTAACTTGACCAGAATTTGGTCCACATGCTGCAAAACATCTTCCCACCATGGAAATTGCCACTCTACATGGCAGACAGTGACAGCAGGTGTGGCTCCATGTGCTTAGTATGAATGAACTGAGACCTTATTTTGTAGAATGTGTGTCACCTCTTTTCTGTCATATGTCCTGTCCAGATTTAGGCAACCAACCATTATTTTTCAATGGTTGTTGAATTGCGCTGTCAAGAATTACTTCTTTTGTGAGGAATTCTATGATTTTTATTATTTTGGAGCTTTTGAAAAGCCAGGCTTTTGTAGTTTGTCAGTGTGGTTGCTTTGTTTTAGCTCTACAGAAAAAGCCACATGCCTACAAATTTTATACCAGATCATGGAAGAGAATGTTAGCTGAGCAAACCTGACTTCACAAGAAAAGAGAAAGTTAAGTCAACCTTTTGTGGCTCTCAGCTGTCATAGTTTTTCTTTCCTTCAGCACAGGAGGCTGTCAGCTGTCATGCTGAAAGCAGAGAAAATGGACAATGAAGGAACAGTTTGCAGGGCTTGTACATGTTCATTAGGGGTTATTCATAAAAGGTCTTAAGCAGGCATTACCCAAGCCACTTTCAAGTGCTACAGATGTCAGCTGGCTTCAGCAATTGCAGGAAAGGGTGATGCTGGGAAGAGGCCCAAGGGAAGTGATGGGAGTTGGAGGTGAGTGAGGGCAGAACTTTTGACCTATAATCAAGAACCTCCATTTATAATGGCACATTTTTCCTGGACCTTAATCTGCCCTTAAAGGAAAAAAAGTAATAAAGTAAAAATGAAGTGCCCTTCGGGGGATTGAGGGTGGAAAAGAGGGGGTGTCAGCCACCGTAGACCTTTGACAAGGATCTCAGTCTTTTGTACTGAACCGTTCCCAGAGGGTGAGCTGGCCTTTCACTGCTGGGAAAAATTGTCAGGCAGCAAATAATAGAGACAAAGAGAGAGTTTCCTGAGTCAAGGAGCAAACCTTGTGGAAGTCATTTTTCTCTGTCCATTTGCTCCTGTTGCCCCAAAGCTGGCATTACCCATGGGGGTGAGAGCTATTCTTTCCTCACAGCTCAGAGCTGTTCCTTCCCCCCTTTTTGGCTAAGAACAATTTATAACTTATAAATTTATTTAAATTCATGTAATTCTACCTCCATGGAAAAAAATGACAAAATGGAAAACCCCTTACTTACACTCTACCCCACAGCTCCCCAGTCTCTTACTTCAGTCACAGGGGAGACCACTACTTGCTGAATTTAATAGATTTATTCATGGCAAAGGCCTCAGTGGTCTCGTAGAAATTAAAATTATCTTCAAAAAACAGATTATGACATCATTATTATACTTTGCAATCTGGGATTTCCTAGAATTGCATCATTACATTAAAAATAGAGTGAACTATAGACTGTGGTTCATTTATAGCGTTTGGTTTTAAAACTGAAGAATATGATTTCTCTTTATTTGGCAAGAAGCGCTCAGATACCCTCAGGGAAGCTCCAGAATGTGCATGGAGAAGGAGTCTGAGTGATTTAGGGTTATTAAAGAAGGTCCCAGATCAAGCCTGAGCCGTCCTGAGGGGCGGGGGGTGGTGGGGCTTCTGTAATTCTGGGCTGTTTGGAGAATATCTATGGTGGTAAAATAAAATTGATGGATCCTAAAGATGGTCACTTTCACTCATTTTAGGTTAACTATAACTAATAGATAGGCATAGTAAAAGCTAAATAACTTTGTTTGGAAACTAAATACTAGATGCCTCTGCTATTTGTGAATTCTGACTTTGGGTAATGTTATGAACCTGTTTTCTTATTGGTAAAATGGGAATCACTGAGT
Source organism: Talpa occidentalis (assembly GCF_014898055.3). Taxonomy (NCBI): domain Eukaryota; kingdom Metazoa; phylum Chordata; class Mammalia; order Eulipotyphla; family Talpidae; genus Talpa; species Talpa occidentalis. The sequence goes on along the minus strand of NW_023604295.1, from coordinate 136,480,144 downwards.
CAAGGCCAACTCACAGGGATGTTTTGACAATAATTTGAATCTATAAAGGGATGACAACAGAGATAGGGGCTCATTAATTGTAGGTGTTACTTATTATCTAAAAGTGCTTCTAATGCATAATTCCACTCTAGTTACAAATGCTGCTATGCAATTCGTTATGACACCAGAGGGTTAGAGAAATGGTATACACTAGTAGTTAAGAGACTCTTCTCTGGAGCTGTACTGCCTTGGAGCCATTTAATAGCTGCATGACCTTGAGCAAGATGCTTAACTCTCCTGTCTTCCCCTTTACTCATTAGTTGCAAGGAGTTAATAATAGCCTCCACTTAGAAAGTTACTGGGAGGACTGAATGAGCTGACATGTATAGAACTCGCGAAGCCTTGCCCAGCACAGGGTAAATCCTAGTTCCATCTTTGCTGTAGGTATTGTTATCGTTATTTACCCTCTATTTAATGCAGCAGACTCCAGTAGTGTATTCCTGAGGGTCACATTTACCCAAAGGACACAGAAACATCAATTCCAAAGAGCACCTGCACCCCTATGTTTATAGCAGCACTGTTTACAATAGCTAAGCTTTGGAAACAGCCCAAATGCCCAAAAATAGATGACTGGATCAAGAAGATGTGGTACATATATACCATGGAATATTACTCAGCATTCAAAAAAGATAAACACATGCAATTTGCAGCAACATGGATGACGCTGGAAGGGATCATGCTCAGTGAAATAAGCCAAAAAGAAACAGAAAAATACCGGATGGTCTCACTCATAACAGGAATCTAGAAAACTTAAATAAGGGACCAGGAAAATGAATAACTATAAGAAAGTGAAAATCAAAATCAACAAAAACTATGAATCAGAGACACTTTTTGGGGGTGGGGGGCAGGAGGGGAGGGATTGGGGTCAGAATGGGGGGATTGCAATTGTATGGGGAATATAAAAATAAAATTTATTAATTAAAAAAAAAAAAAAAGAAAGCTAGGGCCTTGGTTTATTTTAAAAATTCATGCAAGAATGTTGCTGGTTTGATTTTCCCAGAAACAGGCTCTGACATCAGGTTTTTTAGGGTGATTCTTGGAATCAACCCCCAAGAAGGGGAGGTGCAGGAAGTAGAACTGAGGAGCGAGAAAACCAGGTTGCTCGAATGCCTGACAGGCAACTGACCCCAGCAAGGCATGGTGCTGGGCAGCAAAGGTTGTCCCTCTCATCAGTCACTGGTTGCAGGCTGCCCTGGGGTGACTGGAGCAAGGGTGTGGGACAACCCCTGAAGGGAGGACATCTGAAGGATATCTGCCTGCAGCACCCCCTATCAGCTGGAACAAGTCCTTCCATGAAGGTGAATCTAGGGAGCCCATTTTGTCTATCAAAATACTTCTTTGCCAGGCATGGAGACAGTTGTATTCGTGCTATTAAAAAATATCTGTAATTCAGGCCTCCCCGGTGGCGCAGGAGTTGAGCGCTGGGTTGCGAAGCTGCCTGCAGCCTCTGAAGCGCCGGTTTGATCCCCGGTTGCTGGGCGAGGGTCCCACATGGCGCGCAGACCTCTCCTGCCATCCATTGCTCCCCTCAGCAGTGTACTTCATCTGTCTGCCTGCTCTGCTCCCCGCTCTGGCTCTGGTGAATTCTCTCACCCTCCCGCGCTTCTGACTGTACCCAGTGCTTGTATAAATAAATAAATAAATCTTAAAAAAAAAAAAATTCGTAATTCTATACAATCTACAATTCAGTATAAGTAGGACTTTAGCATTTATTGATTTAAAAGCTGCCAGAGGGCAGATACTTTGTTTTAGTTCATCTTCCCCTCTCGAGGATCTAAAATAGTGCTCAGTGTGTAGTGCCTGCTCAAAAAATGAACAACCAAGGGAATTCATGAATGCTGAAGGACAGAGAAAGGTTCATATAAAAAACTTGTGGACCAGAGCCTCCTTGGTGGTGCAGGGGTTAAAGACAGTGCTATCAAGCTATCTCTAGCCCCTGCAGCATGAGTTCGATCCCTGGCCAGGGAGCTGACCCACATGGCGCAGCAGACCTTTCCTGTGTGGCCCACCTGCTGCTCCCCTCAGCAGTGTATTTCAGTGGATCCACCTGTTCTGCTCCCCATTCTGTCTCTGGTGAATCCTCTAACCTCTTCCCCCACACCTCTGGCTTATACCCCAGTTCTTGTATGCATAAATAAATAAATATTTTTAAAAAATAAAGAACTTGTGGACCATAAAAGAGAATGAGACAAATTTGCTGATCTCATGAGAACTATTAAATGGTGCAGGGCAATTGGGGACAGGGGAGATACATATTAGGAAGTTTGTGGTGCCTGAAAATAAATGGTTAAAATCAATGCAATTGATGGGTGTGAAACTGATCTAGGAGAAGAATTTGAACTTAGTTTTTAGAGCTTTTCTGTGTAGTGATTATCTGACTAAAAATACACAAGTGCCCTAAAAGGTCAATAAAAATTTAGGGATAAAAATACATTACTAGCCATATTTTCATCTCTTCAGAAGTAGGGACAATTACGGACAACAAACAAATGTTTGCTGTGATGCTTTTAGAGATATTTCATAATTTTCTTTTTTTTTAAACAGATCTCTTATGGAGGATTTATTTATTTTTAGTGCTGAGAATATTAAGAAATCAGTATAGTGTTTGGAAGTATTTGCCTCATCTTCTGGCACTGAAGTTAGGCTCATGTCTATAAGGGAGAAGACAACTAGTCTTTAGAAATTGGGCCGTCAATATTGTGTGACTTTTCCTTAGAGTCTCCTTGAAAATTGCAACTGTTCACAAAAAAAGAAACTCTGCTCTTCAGTTCTCGTCACAAAGGAATCTTTTTGATATGCCAAGAAATTATCTTTTCTATTTCAAAAAAGAAAACAACAATTTTTCTGTTGTTAGACATTTTAAATTTTTTAATGTTTAGATCATTCTTTCTTTCCCACTAACGTCACTCAACATTTTGAAACAGAATTGTATTTTCAGATAAAATGATAAATATTTTAAAACTTTTGCTTGGCATGTCAATTAAATCTCCTGTAAGACTGAGGATTATCAATTCTGCAGTCTAGAAACAACTTTAATAATGATAAATATTCGACAAGGACCTCTTCAAAAATTTGGAGTAAAATCAGACAGAATATATTTTGAAATAATAAGATAGTATCTCAGATATTTTACATACACACATTATTATCTTCATTCCTTTATGTTCCTATGACCTGACATGACTCATAGTTTAATCAAGACTCAAGAACATAAGAGAATTTTTATTTAAACTAGCTTCCTAGTAAAAGGTCATAGTGATTATTAGACACTAGGGCAGAATATCTGAGAATTTTCTCCCATCACTTACTTAAATTTAATATTGTCTTGGAATTAGATTAGCAACTTCAGGTCATCTCAATCGTTAGTATTTACGTCCTCCATGAAACACTGGTGTGATGGCTTGGGCGCGACAGGCCCCACCTGCTGTGTCTCAGCCATATCCATGACCTTGGCTCCTCCCTGGAAGGGCAAGTGTTGCATATTTACCATCTCAGGGCATTCACATTTTTTTTATCAGCGCAAGCAAAACCAAACCCTTTATCTGCGCTATTCTCTCTATTACAAACTCTCTGGCTGTTACAATCTGCAATAACTACCTTCAAATGAGAAAGCCAATTGGTTTTTTTTATAGCAAGTATAATGAAACAAACTCTAGATTAGTTAGGTTTTCCTTCACTTGTTAACAGAAGCTAATTGGATCATCTAATTGACTCCTCCTGTCCTTCATTGATTTAGGCCCTCTGGTGACAGGTTAACACGATTACCTGTAGATTTCTCTAAATCCCAAATCTATGGCTACTTTCTAATAATTAAGCTGGCAAAGAGTATTTTTCAAAAATGTAAACAAGCTTCTAGTACAGTCTTTGGTGACTAGAGGAGTCACATACACATCAGAAGAAAGCACTATAAACACAGGGATATGAGATCTATGGGGAAGCGAGAGATTTTAAACCATTGCTTTTTTTTTTAAACTCCCTTCCCACAAAATTACACTTAAAAAAAAATTGTATCTTATTCTCCTTACAAGCCAGGGATTAAGTTGTGCACACAAGAAACCCTTCTTATTTAAAGAATTTTGTTTGAAGGACCTCAGGTGGTTCACACAAGAGTCCAGTTGTAGAAAAGAGGTGGGGGACAGGAGAGTGCAGGTGACCAAGACCCAGCTCCCCCACAGTAGCAGTTTCCAGAGAACACACTACATGGGAGCATCCTTTAGACTCCTTTGTGGGTGGGCAGAGCTGCCATATTGTTGAGCTCCTGACTCTGCCCGCACTGCTGTGGCCATGTGCGTAATCTCTGTCCCTGAATGCACGCTTGTAGGGTAAGGAAAAAGCATCAGGCTTTTCTGCCCTCCCGCCATTAAGATAGATGAGGGAGGGCCTCCCCTGGTGGCACAGCGGTTGAGCGCTGGGCTGAGAAGCTGCCCGCAGCCTCTGCAGTGCTGGTTCATCCCCGGCCCAGCCGCCGGGCGAGGGTCCCACATGGCGTGCAGACCTCCTGCCGCCCGCTGCTCCCCTCAGCAGTGTACTTCATCAGTCTGCCTGGTCTGTTCCCTGCTCTGGCTCTGGTGGATTCTCTCACCCTCCCGCGCTTCTGACTGTACCCACTGCTCGTATAAATAAATCAAAAATAAATAAATTAAAAAATTAAAGAAAAAAGTAGATGAGGGAACCCTGTGGTCCTGAATGCATGCCTGATGGTGGGCACCTGAAGTGGGTACACCTGGGCTGAGAGACTGAGTTTTTAAGGGCGGCATCATGGGGACGCCAGCAGAAGCTGAGAGAAGGAGAAGCAAAGAAGCAGAAGCAGAACTACAGAGAGCCCAGATAGAGTGAAGACTTGCTGGGGGCCAGCCTCCCGGCCCCCCAGCACCCCTACTTGCCATGTACCTAGTAAAATCTAAATAAAAGACCTGCAAAACCTGCAAAATCCACTGAGGCTTCCAGGACTCTCTTCTCCTTTACCTGTCCTGCTGGATTAGAATTCCTGCACTGTGGTCTTCCTGCCCCTACAACGCTCCATTCCTGCAAGATTCAAAATCCCTGACTGACCTCAAGGGGACCATGGGTACCATGGGAGTTAGGCGGGGGAGAGGCAGAACTCAGGGCTTGTCCTCTGCCTGCCACCCAACCCCCCCCAAGCCCTCTAACCCCACCTTGAGATTTCCAAATGTAGGAAGCCCATTTCCATGTTGTACAAACACATGGACACATGACTGTTAGATTGAGTTCCTGCCTTGGAGGTGTTCCTTTCAAGAGTTGATACAGAAATAACAAAGTACAGAAGCATGGAGAAACCTTACCCTTGTACTCAACGCCGGTGTCAACACTGACCCTTAGAATTCACTTAAAACTGCCTGGTCAACTAGAGAGTGGAGGGTGATCATGAGCACAGAGTGGAATATACTCCTCGCTTCTTGTTATTTTGAGCTACTGAACCCATGGAGATAGTTTTCAGCTCTTAGGGGTTGATTATTCAATCATCGAATTGTCCTCGCTTTCATTTCTCTGGGTGTCATGAAGGCAGCCATTTTCTGTGTGGAATTACCTTTATCATAGGCAGTTGGAGTACAACAGGAAGGAGAGAGAAGTTTCATGTTGAGAAATATCGCTCCTTTTCATTTGCCAGCTAGGCAGAAACTTTGGCCCCAAGTTGAAAGTATGTGTGGTTTTCTTATGACCCTCCGTCTTTTGTAGGTTTATCATCCTGCATGTATTTATGGAATGCCTTCTCTATGTATGTAGGGAAATATCCCTTGACATTACATTTTTTTCTTTTTTCACCTAGTGACCTTTGCTTTTGTATTTGTTCATTCTCTTTTCCTTTCTTTCAAAATATTTTTTTCCCACATTGGCATTTGGGCAAAATAAATGTAAATATCAATAGATTATCAAAGTCACAAATCCCTAGGGAAGAAGCAGCAATTTGTGATCTGCTATATATGACCAAGGCATTGAACTTGACATCCTGAGGCTAGAAAGATGACAAAATCTTATCCTGGACAACATATATTTTCACATTTAGAGAAAATTCTTTATAATGAAACTACTGACATAACAAGAAAGAGGCAGGTAGGAACCCTGAATGTGCCAGCCTCATAATTTGCTCAAAGTTGGTCAAGCTACACTGCTGTAATTTTCCTACAAATTGCTTTGGCACTTGTGCCTTAGATACTGAGAACGATAGTAGGATTTTATATTCTTCCTACGAAAATCAAATGTATATTAGGGTAGAGGCCTTTTCCATGTTTAGATGATCGGTAAAAGTCTTTTTCACAAGGGTACCTTTCCCTAAGTAATCAAGGCACATGATTTGATAATTGATGCATAGGGAAGTGCTTTAATGAATTATTGAAGCACTTGGCTCAGGTGTGTGTCTCCGGGGCACAGAATACAGAATTACTGCTTAGCAATTAGACCATCAATGTTCCTTACCCAGTTGACCATAATTAAAATAATTTTATTCTTGGTTTGATATTGGGAATTAAAACTCACACCTCCGTTCCCTGGTAAAAGATTTTCAAGGCTAATGGCATGAGACATGAGGGTTTTAAAATGCCAACCTGTGTTCTTCCTCAGAATATAGAATTCTTCAATCATTCATGTCTGATTAAAGTTGTATTTGACTAATTGATAATGACTTTTCAATTAGGTAAAAGCATATTTTATTTAGAAATTACATTTATTTACATTGATTTTCCCCTCTTTCGGATGCTTGGGCTTCTGCAGCCAATGTGATGTGACTGCTACAATTCTTAGGAAGCCAATGAAAGGGTAACTGACAGTCATTTCCAAGCCCAGGCTGATATAATCAGGTACCGCGTAAGGTCAGAGTATTATTTTTGAACACTATGTGGGAAACATCCGTAGCCCCCATAAGAACGTCCGTGGAGAAGTTTAACTGGGAATGGACAAGGGAATGAAAGCCACAGTCTGAACATTCTCTTTTCTGGTAGTGGTCCCAAGAGTTTCTCCAGGTGAGGGAAAAATTTATCTCAAGTAACATTCTGAGTGCCCTTCTCTGTCCATCACTGCTGAAGGGCTGTGCTGAATGAAGTGGGCAGATGGACGAGTTAGGACACCCTCCTGCTGTCCACGGGGGAGGAATCAGAAGACAGGGTCCCTCTGGTCTTTTTGGGCCCTACAGGGAGGAGCAGTGCTCCAAAGACTCCCGAAAACAGTAGCCCCAATAGCCATGGACTCACCTTCAGGTAGAAGTTGACTTTTTTTTTTTTTTTGAAAGATATGCATACAAGAACTGGGGTGTAGGCCAGAGGTGTGGGGGGTGAGGGGATTCACCAGAGACAGAGTGGGGAGCAGTACAGGTGGACTAACTGAAATACACTGCTGAGGGGAGCAGCGGGAGAGACAGGAGAGGTCTGCTGCACCGTGTGGGTAGCTCCCTGGCCGGGGATCAAACTCATGCTGCAGAGGCTGGCGATAGCTTGATTGCACTGTGTCTTTGACCCTAGGCCATCAGGGAGGCCCTAGAAGTTGCCTCTTTATTGCCCCAGCTTAGCTCTGGGAGCCAGGGAAGCATCATAGATAATGCTCTGGAGTCCTGAATTTTAATAGGGAATGAGGTGATTTCTATGGAGGCTGGAGGCTACAATTTTCAGGATAACAGTCATATATTCATGGAGACAAGTCTTTGTTGGGGACTCAAGTTCAGTCCTGCCTCACCTCTCTGTATTATTCTGCCATCTCTACAGCCCTAATCATAATTTTGTCTCATTATTGACTCTTTCCTTATTCACTTCTTGACTAGGGTAAGTAAAATCACTTCCTTCTGGCTGCGCTGTTCTGGATTGTGTATCCTGCCACCTGAGATCTGCTAACAACACAGATGGGATCATAGAGGTTGCCTCTCCAAAGCTTCCTATGGTTTTATCTAGTGAAGAAAACCCAAATTTTTAAGATTAGATTTAAATGTACCATATGTGGATTCTACTCGGTGGTTTTGGTTTTCCCACTGACAGTCACACGCCACAGAGCCAGCAGCCAGGCTGGCTAGGTCACGGATCTGTGCCCGTAGCGGGAACTGCTTGACCTTTCTCCTCTATACTTTCCAAGTCTCCTAATGCCTCCAGGTCCAAGCCCAGGGTCCACAACCCCAGCTGGCGTTTTCTGGCACCACGTTATATAAAGTAGTTTTTATCCGGATTATTTTGTGAGTAATCAGTGCTTCTTTCACTGGCTCGCTCTGCTATAAATTCCTTTTCCAAGAGAAAAGCCTTCACTACAGAATTAAAGATGAAATGCTGTGAAGGCAGTTTATCGATCCGGTGAACTTGGTGAGGCACCATCAGGAAACTGCTCTATTATTCTCCCATCATCATATTCAAATGCTTTTTGTCAGGTTACCTTTCCTGCCCCAAGCGACATGTTTGCAGGTCCCAGATGTTCAGCCAGAACAGCTCCTTCAGATACTACCGAGTATCAATGAGACAGTCTCACACTCTGATCAGAAATCCACGCTTTGGGCTTTCATCCAAACCAAAGCTTCTCCCTCTACCCAGGTCAAGGCACAGTCCAGGGAACAGGTGGAGCGGACGGGCCTTTCTCTTCACGCTGCTTCCCCTTCTTTCTTCCTGTGGCCTCTGGCTCTCCTGGGGATGGAGCAGGGTCAGAGGAAAGGGGCCAGTGGTCATTTTTGTTTCCTAGCTGGTGCCATGGATTGGTGTCTTGCTTGTTGGAATTCTGTCATGGTAGGTGCCCCCAACTGACTCACACATGCTCCTTCTCCACCAGAGTTTTTCTGTTGTGTGTGCGCATGTGTTTGAGTATTGTGCATGTGTGTACGTGTGTATATGTGCATATGTGTTTGAATGTGTGGGCAGGTGCATGTATGTGTATGCACATGTGTGTTTGAGTGTGTAGGTGTGTGCATGTGTAGGGTGTTACCCACTAGCACAGGGATGCCTTTCTGACCCACCAGTGCCATCAGCCTTGGCAGGCGGTCTCCGTGGCAGGCAGTTCTCCTGCAAAGAGTCTTTCAAGGAAATTGCAAGCCTGGTTTTCTACCCACTTGGCCCAAGAGGAATCTCCCTGTGCGTGTCCTGGTAGGTAACAAAAGTAGCCAAACACAGGTGTGGCCCCAGTTGTCTGTTCTCATCTTGCCATCACCGGCTGCTCCATCCACACTGCAGCCTCCAGGCTCCGCCACCCAAGCACACTCAGCAGCCTCTCCCGGGCCTCCGCGCACAAGGGGTGTGTGCTGGGACTCCTTTGCTTGCTGATGGGGGGCAATCCAGATGGGCACATGCTTTTCTAAACAGAGAGAGAACGCCTATCCCCGTGATGCCCCTCCTCACAGGGGCGGTCTGGGGCCCTTTTCTCTTAAATTGGGCCGTGGAAAAGCAGATTCCACCCTTCTTTCATTGATGTTGAGCATCTTTCTCTAGATAGAGGGAATTTTTTGCTATTATAGCTAATAAAAAAAAAAAAACCTTCCAGTTTTGAGGCAGTGACCCCCACCCCGTGGAACTGGGCGACCTTTCTAATACTCCGTCTTTGAAGAATGGGTTGTAGCCGAGATCATCACAGGACGCTGAGTCGGGGGAGGCCCTTGGATGCCAGCCTTTTTCCCTGGTTTTGAGTGACCCACGTTGCCATGGAATTCTCCAGTTGTCCTTTGAGAACACTGGTTAAATAGCATTTCCTATGAAAAGAAAGAGACTTGGAAGTTTTGGGCTTATCTTCTGTTTCATCATCTTGTTGATCATATGAAGGAAAAAGGGACTAAAGACCCATTTCCTTAGGTATACGGTGGATATTACAACACTTATGAAGGCTGCTCACGGAATTGTTAGGAAGCGACATACAAATCGCACATGAAATTACTTTGCAAACTGGAAATCTCTAGACAAATGTAGGACGTCATTATTAATAATAGCGGGAGTATTTTGAATGTTATTTGAAGTAGTATTAGGCCATTTCCTTTGGCAGCATCTGAAAAAAAAATTGATGTCTTGGAGAAAATACCTACAGAAACATACATATCTTTCTCTAAACTTCCTGATGTGTCGAGAAAGATTCATTTTGGCAACGAAGCATCCAGGTGCTAGAAGGTAAAGGGCTGCTTTAGAGATGCATATTTTAGATGAATTGATTTAAACAAAAAACTTTTAAACACGAAATGCCTAGTAGTGTCATATTATAGAAGGTGTTTCCTAGGGGAGAGGAAAGGCAGACCCACACCTGACAGACCTTGGTTGAAGAGTGATGTGGGCTGGCTGCTTTGAGGAACAAATCAGGGTTTATTGGTCAGGGTGTTATTAGTCATTTGGTAGCCTGGGAATGAAGAAAGTAGATGGTGTTGAGAAAGAGGAAGTGCCTGCTTAATATTCTAGCTGAAGGCTGGTCCTCTCCAGGAAATCCAGTAAGAGATGGTTGCTATGGAAGTGAAGCCCCTCTCAACCCACTCCCATACCATCCCATAGCCATAGGAGAGCGTCAGGGAGAGGCACCTGGCTGGGCCTGCTGTGTCTCCCGTTGAGGAAGGAGCTTCCTACAGCTGGCCCAGGTGGCTAGGCAATTGATGGTCTTTGCAGGGCGTTTGGAGTCTCTGCAGTCACTTTGCAACTCTGCAAACACGGTGGTGATTTTAGCATAATTGCACCCCATGAAGTTAGGGTTTGTTTCTGGAGGGGATAATAAAAGTGTTAAGTTAGAAAGCTCTTGAGAGTCTCCAAAAGCATCAGGATGGTCCAATTTAGACTATTTCAGCCAGCAATGCAGCCAAAGAATATTGGTGGGACGACATTCTCTCCACAGTAAACCCCCAGTTCAGTTCTGTTGAAGACCTAGGGGTAAGGAATTAACTTCCCATGATTCCCACACAAGGTCCTTGAAACAGGTAGACTTTCGCATCGTTGATTTCTGACAACGGGTAAATATTGTGCGTCTGAGCAGGGTCAGATCTAGACGCGGATCTCAATCTTGCCACTTAGTTGTGTGACTCGGAGCGAATTATTTACTGTCCTCGAGGCCCCATTTTCTCATCAGTGAGATGGAAATAATAACAGTTATCAGCCACAGGAGGGTTGTGAGGCCTCAGGTCAATACAAGTGAAAGATGTAGGGGGTAGAACCGGCAGTCAGAGGTGGCGCAACCAGTGACGTGTTGTCATTATGATCAATCAGTTGGGTCTTGGGGTAGTTCTGTGTGTCCTCGGGTGTGGGCGACTCGATACATGAGCATCTCTGGTGTGCATTCCTTCCTGGGAGGGAGCAGGTCCTCAGAAGACAGCCCCCCAAGTCACTTTAACCCTGCTGCACTCAGGCTTGTGTCTCTATGCTGTGGCTTAGACCTCAGCGACCACCAAGATGCTCCTTTTAGGAACACCTTGTGCCATTTTTTTTCAAGGGAATCACCCCAATCACACCCCCGAACGGCTAAGCAGAGCTGTGTGCACAGCACCCACTGCAGCTGATCACGGAGTGCAGCAGGTGTTACCATCTGTCTTCAGCAGCGAGGGGTGCAAAGCACAGGGGAAAAGCCTAACTTTTCTCCCACCTGCTCCTTTGGGCTCTCAGAATGGAGCCTCCAGCCTGCAAGCCTGTCCATCCGAGGGCCCGTCAGGGAGCCAGGCGTTCCGATTCCCAGTCTTGTGTCTACATCCAGCGCACCAGACGCCATCTCCAAATACCGCCCTACACTGCCCCTGACAACCCCTGGATCTAGTTTTTCTTCTGTCCCCACATTCTTAGGAGAGATCTGCTGAGATGTCAGAAAGATGTGTCACTTCCTCATCTCACGGATAAAACATGCCTCCTTATTGCTTGATGATTTTTACAATGAAGGTTTATTTTGTACTTATTCAACGTGGATACTTTGCACATTTGACCTGGAGGTTATTTGTCTTAATTTTCAGCGTGGATTATCTTTAACTTGAGAGTCAAAACTTCCTTTGCAAAAACTAGGATTTAGAGGTTTGGTCAATGTGCTTTAAAACTATTCACCTTCTATTCCAGCAGGTGGCAGTATAACACAAACAATAGTCTGAGGATGCCACATTTTTGCGTATTTTAGGCTCACGTTAGCATCCTAGTCACAGGTGTCCCATTCGGACTGGATTTCCATGATTCTAAATTTAAAGACAAGCGCTTTTAAAAGGTTTATTATATCAGTTGTCTTTCACCTGCAATCATTCTTATATACTTTCTCAGGTGGGAAAATTTAGCCCTAGCTATACGTCAGACTTTATCTCTAACTTGAAAATATAAAACAAAAGAGGATCTTTAAGAAAAACTCTCTAACTGTTTCAGTATATGTATTAGTCTTACTTCATTTTTTTTGCCATTTATTTCATTATATTATAGTAAGGCAAAATTATTTGTGCTATGATGTTATCTCAATTGAGAAAGTTTCCTGTGAAATTTCCTTGAATGTGTAAGTTCCAGATGTGTGTCTATTTACTGGAGTATGTGTCTTCCAGAGTTATTTCAAACTTCCAGAATTAGTTTATTTTTTAGACTCAACATAGTTTACAGAATTAGATTAGTTTTAGTTTCTCAGAATTTAGTTATCCATAACTTTTAGGAATTTCTTAAATAAAACTGGAAGAAAATAGTCATCAGACCAAGATTAGTTACATGTGAGATGAGCCATAAAATAGTTTTTGGGGTGTGCCTAGTTAAAAATTTGAAGACTAAGAATCAAGGATTAGAAGCCTGTCAGCAGCCAGCAATCTCTTGTGAAAGGACATTTGTATGTACTGCCGATTATTCCCCCAAAAGACAGACTAGTTAAGATGCTTAGTTATGATTTAATACACAGTTCCAGTTATGGGATCCAATACCATAAAATTGTGGGTAAAGGGCATCAACTGTTTGTGGTATCCAATACCACATGAAATTTCTTGTGTGTAAATATGCATTTCTATGACTTGAGAGTATTTTCTCATCCTACAGCTAAAAAAAGTTCCTACTATGGATTTCAGCTTCTAGCTCCCCTTTGACCAGTAAATATTTTAACTTCTCTTTGCATTGTACTGGTAAAAAAAGTAGACAACAGACACCAGAGCCTGAGAAGCAGTAAGCAACCCCCCCTCCATCGAGGGGTGGGTAGAAGGAAAGATCTAGCAAGGGGTGTCTTGCAAATACTGATTTCTCACTTCTTGCTTCATCCAGTGAATTCTTATTTAGTAGCTGCCATCAGCGTATCAGCTGCGGGTGAGAGAGACAGGCTCTTGGCTGACATTCTTTTGGACGGAGGCCTATTTCTCTCCCTTTCCCTTATTACTATCTCACACCTGTATTCTGCTTTAAGACTTATTTATTTACTTATTTAATTTATTTTTTGGAAGTAATATTGGTTTAAAGCATTACACAGTTTTCAGGAGTACATTATACCTGCACATTGGTGCACTATGTATCTGTATTATGAGGTCACCACCAAAAGTCCGTTTCCATCCACCACCACCAATTGATCCCCTTATGCAAGTTACCCACCCCCATTCTGGCAACCATGCCTGGTAACCACCATTTTGTTCTTTTTTTTTTTTTTAAGATTTATTTATTTATGCACAAAAGAACTGGGGTACAGGCCAGAGGTGTGGGAGGTGAGAGGATTCATCAGAGACAGAGTAGGGAGCAGAACAGACAGACTGACTGAAATTCACTGCTGAGGGGAGCAGTGGGTGAGACAGGAGAGGTCTGCTGCGCCATGTGGGTAGCTCCCTGGCTGGGGATCGAGCTCGTGCTGCAGTGGCTGCGGATAGCTTCATAGGTTGTGTCTTAACCCCTTGCGCCAACAGGGAGACCTCACCATTTTGTTCTTCTGGTCAATGAGTTTGTCTTTTTATTTTTCATAAGTGTGAGATCATAGGGATTTGACTTCTCAGTCTGACTTACTTAGCATAATCCCTTCCTGTTTTTGAAAATGGCAAATTTCATCTTTTTTTTTTTAATAGCTAAGTAGAAGTATGCGATTGTGTGTATGGATGTGATATATAGATGGAATATACATAGTACATCTTCTTGGTCCATCATCCATCGATAGGTGTTTAGGGTGCTTCCACCCCTTGGGTACTGAAAATAACGCGCAGTGGATGCGGGTGCTGCAGCTCTGATTTAGTGCTTCTCTTCTTCGGGTAGATGCCCAGGAGTGACTAGCCGGATCTTGTGCTATTTCTATTTTTTTTTTAATTTTTAAAATTAAAAAATAATTTTCTTACATTGTTATTCATTTTTGGACAGTATTTGATTTCTCCCCGTGCTCCATTACCACCGTCCCTTGTGCTCTCCCCTCCAGTGCTGAGCCTACTTTTTCCCTCTCCCCCACTGGATGCCTCAGGTCTGCGATCAACTTGCAAGTTTTGTCTTTTTTCTTTGTTTGGTTTCTGTATATTTTCTATATAAGCGGCACCATCTGTATTTATCTCTTTCCTTCCGGGTTATTTTGCTTCGCATAATCCCTTTCAGCTCCATCCATCGTGCTGCACACTCAGTGATCAAAACAAGACATATTCTTGCTCCTTTGAGGACTCCGTGCTGTTTCCGCAGTGGCTGCACAGGTTTTCCCTCCTGTCGGGAGTGACTGTGGGTTCCCTTCTCTCCACATCCTCGCCATCACTTGTTTCTTCTAAGAAGGTCTTCACAACACTTAGATGGGTAGTGAATGTCTTGCATTCTTCTCTCTCATGTTGTCAGTTTTCTCCCGTAGTTTCCACCACATGCACACACAGAGGGGAGACACTGGGGATCTCCCTGTGCAGACAGAGTGGAATGAAGTATTTTCAAACCCAGGAGCCAGGGGCCTGCCAGAGCCAGGGGAGGGGCGGGCCAGGTCCCTCCCTGCAGCTGTCAGAGGCACCACACTGCTGACATCTTGACTTTGTACCTCTGGCCTCCAGAACTATGAGGCGTAGCTTCTCTCTTGCATTATGTGACTCAGCCTATAGTACTTTGTTCCAGAAGCCCTAGGGAACTAATCTGACTTTGGGGTCCATTTTCTTGGTTTACTGCATGAGAGATCTCTGTGACCTTCACTTCCAGATCCCCAGCTGGGGCTCTCAGCCCCATGCATTCTGTTGTTCTGTCCTTCCACTGAATTTTGAATTTTGTTAAATGTTCATGAAGATTCTTGTTCCTCTTTCACAGAAAGTGTTCTAGATTTTGGATGAAGATTGACTTTGTAAACAAGAATCTTTGTTCCTTTAAGTTTAATTGTCCTGTTAGTTTATTCTTTTTTTCCTTTTTATATTGACTCAGTAAGTTATGGTAATCGGATCAGACTTTTGAAGAAACAACACTGATAGATTGCTCGGCTCATCTGTCTGTCTGGAGGGTGGTGTGGGATTCCTCAGTGGGAGTGGTTCTCCCCTCCTGGCCAGGCTGACTGTGGGTCCCAAGGGAGCGGTATTGTGGTAACAGGCCAGCTTCCCTTCTCATGGGGTTTGGGTGTAGCAAAGGCAATTGGCATAATAAAGAGAGTTAACTTGGGGCTTCCCTGGTGGCTCAGGGATTAAAGACAGCTCTATCAGGCTGTTGCCAGCCACTGCAGCATGAGTTCAATCCTGGCTGGCCAGGGAGGTGACCCACATGGCGCAGCAGACCTCTCCTGCCTCGCCCACTGCTCCCCTCAGCAGTGTATTTCAGTCAGTCTGCCTGTTCTGCTCCCCACTCTGTTTCTGGTGAATTCTCTCACCTCCTGAACCTCTGGCCTACACCCCAGCTCTTGTATGCATAAATAAATAAACCTTAAAAAAAAAAAAAGAGAGTTGACTGAGGTTTGGGGCACTTCAGTACACTTTCTCCCAGCAGAAATACATTTGTTTTTTTCACTCAACATCTAATATGTGGATCAATGTTTACTTAATTTGTTCCCTATTCTAACATGAAAGATTGCCCTGAAAAATCTTGTGTAATGGGATAATATTTTTGAAAGAAATTATTATTAAGATTTTTTTTTTCTTTTAAATTCTTGCTGCATCTGGACTTCTTCCCACTGGAATTGCGTCTTCTATTGCATTACAGGGAAGCAAACACCACCAGAAATAGGAAATTCATTGCTAGCTTGGTTTTGAAAATAACATAGTCTCAAAGAGGCAGAGCTTTCATTTGCAAAAGCAGTGGTGTGGTGAAGCAGGAAAAGAATTTGTTGATTCCAGCAAGACAAACTTGGCAGACTTTGACCCAGTTTTCATGGTGGGAGTGGAGAGAGGAGATTCTGGGTCAGTTTTAGGATTCCAGAACAGGGAGGCATTGGCCTCACTTCCTGCCTCTGTTCAGTCTGGTCTATGGATGATACCCTACAAATACTGTGAGCATTCTCCTTAGCAAATACCTTTTTCTGAAACACTTGTGGCCTCTTATCAAAGATATACAGCCTTGTGGAATTACTCCCTCTCCTGAGCTTATTGTTTGTTTCATTCAGTCAATAAATATATATTGAGTTCCTGGTATATGTAGGTACTAGTGATGCAATACTGAAAAAATTAAATAATACCTCCCTCCCAGCCCTCATGGAGTTTCCATTCTAGTATCAATGTTAATAATTATTAAAGGAAAATAAAAGGAATATTGACTTTAGATGGGGGGAGTGGGCCTTTGGCAGTGAAATCACATGAAAAAACAGCTGACTATAACCCAGCCATGGGTCTAATAGTCTTATCTTATTGGAGGGGTGGTAACTGCTGTGTGACCAGCAATCGGTTTGTTAAGTTCTGCCAAGCGCTGGTATGGTGCTGTCCTGAGTAACAATTGCTAACTGGGCATAAAAGTGGCAGAGTGAAGCCGTCAATGGTTGAAAGGACTGGTAGATGGACAACAGATGTCATCAAGTGTGTAAACTCCATCCTTCTTCAACACATAGGAAGTCACTGTTAAATCTTCAGTGGTGCAGGTTTCTTGGTCACTCTTAGATGGCACTGGAGGTGCAGAGGGGATGACTGATCTGCTTGGGGTGCTAGGGATGAAGACTCAGTCTCAGATCTAGCTATGCAAGAGCTAACTCACCTGGCAGCTGTGAGGTGAGACCTGGAAGGAAAGTCAGAAATCCAAGTTCAAGAGGAAACGTTGCCAAAGAAACAAGGGTGTGGAGCAGTTGAACAGAGTCATGGTAGGATTGGGTGGGCAAGACCTGAGTCCCACTGGCACGATGGTTCAGACAGGGATAAAAATCTCTTTACCTCAGAACAGAGCACTAGGACCCACCTCCTTGCAAAATAGCTTCCCCTACCCACTGGTGATTGGGTGACCCCTGATGGAAGTGGTGGTAGCAAGAAGAGATTCAGAAGTCCAAACACATGGTCAGAAACCAGAGAACGTGGACCAGCCCAGGAGCCAGAGGTCTCAAGAAAGTAGAACCAGGAAAGAAGACCAGGGAAGCACAAGTGGAATTATGGCAGTGACTGCTTGTCTAGGAATTAATTTTGTTAATATTATTCTGGGTGCTAAAAAAGGAAACGAGCAAGAGGCAGCACATGGCCAGGCAAAGATCATTCCCACTGCCAAGGGGGGCTGTAGGGTAAGTGAAAAAGTATCAGGCTTTCCTGCCCTCTCACCGCCCATGCGCCCTCAGCCAAGCCTCATCCCCTCCACATCAGCGCATCCCTGCCGGAGACTTAGAGTGCAGTTGGTAGTGGTGGGAACCCACTTTCAACAGGACCCATCTTCTTTGACCTGGGGGCCTTCGGTGGTCGCGAGAAGAGAAGCCAGGGTGGCCAGGATGGTGTGGTGTGGTTTGGGATGGTTGCCTGACAGAGGCGAAGAAGTCATTGTTTCTGGTGAGCCGGTCCTGACAAGGGAAAAATAGTCTCACAAGCCCTTGGTGTGAATTGTTGATCAGATGGTGACTGCCTCCCAGCCTTACGAGGTGCCGCCAAAGGCTGGGGGAGCAAGCAGTGGGGAGAGGTCTTCAAAGCCGAGAGATGCGTAATTTACAAGTTTGCTTTGCAGCATCTCTGCCGCTGTCACAGCATGTTCCTTAGCATTAAAAAAAATCTTCCATGGGGCTTCATCTGGGCTTTAAGGGAGATTGATTTTATTCAATGTTTTCATTCGTTTTTGAGACCCTTGAGCCATTTTCTGTTCTTTTACTCTCAACTCTCTGTAGATTAGGACACCATTTAGAAATTCGACAGTATTTTTCCCTAAACATTTTGTCCTTTTGCGGTTGTCAAATATTGAATTAGATCTTGTTATAAACATACCAGAAGCTGGCATTGTTGACATTTCCCTTCATTAGGAAGAAACTGAAAGCTGACATTTTCAACCTATCAGCTCGAGTTTGGTCTCCCGATAAGAACAGAATGGAGAAGGAGCAATCTGTCTCCCTTCCTGCTCGTATTACAGACACACTGTGAAACATTAATTGATAAAATGACTTCGCTTAATGGGTATCTAAGTTTCTCTTCAAAGAAGAGGAAAAGTATTGATTAACTCTAGGATTTAAAGTCTGAATGAATGAAAGTAGGCATTGATTTGAATCCTATGAGATTATTGATTAAACCTAAGGTTTGAAATCTGCATGAATGAAAGAAGACATTGATTCAAATCCTAATTTTGCCTGTAATTAGTTAATTTTGTTGGCTCTCACTTACTTTACTTGGAAAATGGGAAAAATAATAATAGCTTTACCTCCACCAAAGGATTCTTACAAGGTGCCAATTAGATAATGTAGTGAAGTATTTTACAAATTGTGACACACAAGACAAATGTTAGTTTTTACATTACATACTACATAGGCTTAATGAGATAGGTTGTTGGGTTAGACTAATTGAAGGATATTCAGAATAATGCAAAGTTTAGGTAAGATTTGTGGTTATAGTTTTGGAGAGTTAGAATCCTATTTCACTCTCCTGGAGTTGATCACTAGACAAAATTGATGAATACATTTCCAGCCTAATTCTCTCAAAAAGTGGAGACCACAGTTTCAAAACCTCAATCGCAGAGCATTATCTGATTGGAAGTTGAGGCTGAGGCAGCTAATACAACAGTCGTGGTATCAGTTTGGTTTTCTCAAAAGGGGGACAAAGTTTGGAAACAATTACTTGAAGATCATATCAACATTCAAAAGAATAATGACTGAACTACAGAAGTAGTGGGCCAATGACCCAGACCCAAATTCTAGTAGAACCTGTTATGTGTGACCCTAGATTAGTCATTTTGATTCTGTCTACTTTTCTTCTTTTTTAAAAATGATGTTGAATTGTCTCTAAGGTTTTTTTCTAACTTGATGGGCTTAGGATTATTTATACCTTTTTTTCCAGATTCAATTAGATTCTAAACTTAAATTTAGCATGTTGTGTTTGTAACCCAGGAGAGACTGACTTTCACCTGATTTGGCATCAGTCCTTCCTGACATTTCTGCTTAAGAGAATCAACAAGTTCTCAGGGATCTTCACTCTGTTCCTTGGAAGAACCAAGGAAGACACAGTCAGGAGACTTAGTAAGATGTTCTACTCCCGCGTAACAGGGATAGAACCCAACTGGCTGTAATGGAGAGGTGGAATTGTATCCACAGTGGCACTGGCTATGCCTCTCACTCTGGCTGGCAGAACCAGCCCACATGAGTCTGCTTTTAATACTTAGATCCCTGGGGATCTTCTGTATTTGAAGTGCCCACCTTGAGATACCTGGCAGTGGGTCATTGCCATCACAATCCATGCCCTGGGGGTATTTCTAGCCCCTAACAGATGCAGACACACTGAATCCAACTAATAATGTCTATGGACACAGGGGTTCTTGAGAGAATGAATGAATATTTGTAGCCTCTGAGGTTTTCTCTCTCCAAGTGAGATATCCTTATTTTTAAAATTTTGGAAGTTGGTGGTCTATGTGAATGGAAAATCAAGTATATCAGTTCTTGCTAGTACAGTCCTTGCTATGTAGTTGTTTAAAAGGATTCCCTTCATGATGATTAAAACTGTATGTTTTCAAAGTCTTTGAGGAATTGTCAAGCTGTGGTTAAGGAGGTCTGGCAGAGTAGAAGTAATTTCTTCACAATTCAAAGATGGGCTAAAGGTGAATTCTGAAAAATATTGTGAGTACTTAGCAAAAAGAAACATAACCTCTCTAGGAATCAGTGCAAATTCCCTAGAAATTAACTTCATGGTTGACAGATTCATGTATTAGGACCTGAATACATGATATGTTAAGTAGACCGTTTCATGTTATCCTTGTGAAGAAGTTAGAGAAATTTGAATGTGATTGCAGAGTCAAGTGAATATATATGTTTATGTATGTAAACATAAAGATTATTACTCAAGTATCTTGTTTCAGTTTTATCTGTGAATTTATATAACAGTTATATTATTGAACATGAACTTTCACAGGATTCTACAGGGCCTGGGGAGAGAGAACTAGAGATAGTGAGCCTGGAAAAGAAAAAAATGTTTCCCTTTTCAAAACCCTTTTGGGGGCCTAGACATAGTAACTGTTTTCAAATAATTTTAACCTCTCTACCATTGAAGAGGAATTAGACACTGTTATGTCTCAAATAGGACAATTTGGGATGGTAAAGGCAGAATTTTCTTAATCCAAGGGAAAAGGTTTCTATTAATCAGTGTGATAGAATGGACTGTTTTTGGAGGGAGCAAGCACTATTTCCCGACTAGTTCTAGAAGCAGCTTGTCTTAGACGTTGTCTAGTGTTAACTTTTCTTAAAGGGAATTTGGACAAGATAATTTCTTCTGTTCCTTTTTAAATATTGAGATGCTGCCATCAGGTTGAAGAAGTAAGTTAGAGGTCAGAAAGCAAACAGACATCTTTCCCTTTGTGATTTGATGAAAGGAGCTTATTATGTTTTGTCATAGAGAAAAGGCTTCTGTTCAAAAAATAAATAAATAAATAAAGGGGCCTCCCTGCTGGCGCAGTGGGTTTAGTGCTGCGGTGTGGAGCTGTCGGCAGCCTCTGCAGCACAGGTTTGATTCCTGGCTGGCCTGGGAGATGCCCACATGGCACGGCAGACCTCTCCTATCACGCCTACTGCTCCCCTCAGCAGTGCTTTCAGTCCATCTGCCTGTTCTGCTCCCCGCTCTGTCTCTGGTGAATCCTCTCACTCTCTTGTGCCTCTGACCTTTACCCCAGTTCTTGTATAAAAATAAATAAATCTTAAAAAAAAAAGAAAAGACTTCCATTCAAAAATGCCCTGCATTAGAGGTAATCCAGGAACATGAATGCCTTCTAAAAGCCTGGAATAACAATTTCCTTAAAGAATTATATCATGATAGAAGCCATTGGAAAATACATTTTTTTTTCAAAAGACAAGAATACTTATCACACGTACCTAGTCCAGTCAGAATTATGACTGCCATGTGGTCGTCTACACTTTGGATATTGCATTTTCTCTCATTCTAGGTTTTAAGTATAAATACATCTTTTCTTTGTTTTAAAGTTATCTAAGAGTTTTCTTTTTTTTAAAATAAAATTTATTTTTATTTTGTGTAGAAGAACTGGGGTGTAAGTCAAAGGTGTGGAGGGGTGAGAGGATTCACCAGAGACAGAGTGGGGAGCAGAATGGACAGATCTACTGAAATACACTGCTGAGGGGAGCAGCAGATGAGACAGGAAAGGTCTGTTGTACCATATGTGGGTCAGCTCCCTGGCTGGGGATCAAACCTAGGCTGTAGCGGTGATAGCACTGAGACTTAACCCCTAGGCAACCAGGGAAGTTTCTCGGGGTTTTTTGATCCCCATTTTAGAGAGTTGGTAGATTTAGAACTCTTTTGACCATGCAACCCATACTAAGAAATACAGTGTATGCCGTGACCCAGCCTCATATGTACATTATAACTGATATAAAATATTTGAGAACTGCTATTTGTATTTACATGCCAGTATAATAGTCTGAAATTTTCAGTAGAACTCATTAATAATTAAATACTGTTCATGTTCCATTAATTTTACAGGACTCACAGATTGAAGAGAATGTCTAGTCAATCTTTCGTCCCTGAAAACACAGTGCTGGCAAAATAGAAGAGAAAATTCTGGTCTGGTCACCTAGGACATTTGATAAACTTGCTGCAGACAGATCACCTCTGCACTCACATTGTAGGAGAAGGCCCGGGGCTTGTAACCCATTTCCACACTACTCTTTAGCTCCTGTCATTCTTTCCAGCTCTACCATCCTGCCTCCTCCAAAAAGCCACATGCCCCTCTGAGTGGCCTCTCAGAACACTGAACGAAGAGAGAGCTCTGGGCAGACTGTATTCGTTCGGTGCATTTTAAAGCTTTACATCAAGAGAAGCAGGTTTAGCCTAAAGCGTGTCTGTTTCTGAGCGTGTTCAGGTGACTACTGAGATAATGGAATTGCTGATACTCTGCTCACAGCTGCTTGGTAACCATTCTTTTATTATCAGGAAGGCAAATGCAGTTTTTAAGATCAAAGTGGACACCTCCTGGAAGCTCGATTTATTACAAAAGGCTAAAGTGTCCACGTTCCTAGGAATCAAAGGGAGCTGAGCAGAAAGGAGTAGTATTCAACAGACAGATGGGGTTTTGACAGGACAGCAGCCTCCTAAGTGGGCGACAGGAGCAGAGGTAATTGAATTCTGCACGTTGCCAACTCCGTGAGCTCTGGGGTTGAACACGGGGCCCGAGCGTGGATCTACCACAGCCCGGGTCTGCTTGACAAAAATTTCAAGTGTCAGTGCAAGGACTGAGAAACTTTTATAATTTGCACCATTTGTGATTCCTTGGTAGTGTCGTGAACTCATTTCTGCAGAAAGTGGGGGCCCCCTCTGTTACTACACTGTTGTGGGGTCAGTCTCTGGCATAGGCTCAGATAGCTTTTTCCAATGTGCTCAGAGTAGGCTCCTTGCAATGGGCATCACCTTGCTGTGGGGACCAGAGGTCAGTGGGGCTCCGTGGACATCTGGATGTCTGTCTGCATTCTCAAAGAATGCAGATTATTTTAGGTTAAGAGCAGTAAAGACCTTGGAGATTTTGTCCTCAGTCCTTTTTCCTAGTCAATGAAGAAATTACTGTTTTACCTAAAAGAATGTAGTTTGGGGGTATCATCTAGGGGTAGGCTTATCCTCCCTGATAATCTCTTCACTCTAGATGTAAAGAAGAGGTCACCCCCTTCTTGTCTGTCATGTAAAGTCACCTCATCTCTGTCCTTGATGCTCCAGGTCCATGAATCCAAGGAAAACATCCCTGGTTCATTCCATTATACTTGAGAATTTATAACATGTGAATTCTCCACATGTATGTTGTTAAACTTTGGCCTTTTCTCCTGCTAATCTGTCTGCTGTTAATTTATCTGTCCAGAGTCAGAAGAAATCAGATGGGGTGGGGAAAATTTCCCTTGCACCCCAACAACTACAAGTAGATGTTCATTATAATTTAGTCACTATTCCAGAATTTGGAAAGCCATTTTGACTTTTTAAAAAAGATTTATTTATTATGCATACAAGAGCTGGGGTGCAGGCCAGAGATGCAGGGGATGAGAGGATTTGCCAGAGAAAGAGTAGGGAGCAGAAAATGCAGAGTGACTGAAATACACTGCTGAGGGGAGCAGTGGGTGAGTCAGGAGAGGTCTGCTGCGCCATGTGGGTCACCTCCCTGGCTGGGGATTGAACTTGTGCTACAGTAGCTGTGGATAGCTTCACAGTACTGTCTTAACCCCTTGTGCCACTAGGGAGGCCCTGGAAAGCCATTTTGGATACATTCTAGTCCTAAAAACATGGCAACATGGGAGAGCAGCACCCGCACTGTGGCTACTGTCTTGTCACCTGCCCTTAAGTAATGTAACAGGGTAATCCCCAGGGAAATGGGAAGTTCCAGGTTTCCTGCAGAGTAGGGAGAAGCTAGAGAAGACTGAAGGAGAGCAAGAAGGAGACCTGGAGGAGGCCCATGGAATGGAGAGACTTGTGAGGAAGCTGCCCTTGCTTCTCAGCCTTGGACTCTCACCAGGGACGTGGGGGACATTGAAGAGACAGAGGTGCGGGTGAGAGACCCCTGGGGAGGCTGACAATGGCAGACTTTATCTTGACTTGTATTTTCATTTTGCTCCTCTCCTTCCAGACTTGTCTCGCTCCTTTTGCCTCTTTCTGTTGGATCCCCACCAGAAGGTGCCCTTGACTCATGGCAAGCTCTTGGGCCTCAGTGATCCTGCTCTGACCCAGTCCTGTTTGGTTGAGCATTTATCCATGAGGGGATGGGTAGCTTTGGGTGTTTTGTGGTAAACGATTTTAAGTATATTCTTTCTCTTCTCTTCTCTGTATTGCACACCAGTTGTATTAAAGTTCCTTTCCTTTGAAGGTCCTATGTATACTAAAGTATATTTTGTCTTGAGGTGGCACATGACATGGCAGAACCCATTTGAAGCTGGCAGGTTTGGGGACTCTGGGGTGGCCTATCTCCTGTCTAGTAACAGTAACAATTTTACCTGTTCCTCGTCCTTTTTATCCTCTCCGTAGCCCCCAACTTGGCTTTAAATCACATCAGAAGCCAAGGCTTTCAGTGACTCCCTTTGGGAGAAAGCTGAAGAGCTTCTGTCAGCTGCACCCACTTCAGGTACTTACTAGAAGCTCACACTAAAAAACTTTAGTAGCTCTGAATAGCCCCCAAATCTTAAGGGAAGCATTTAGAAGAGTAATAAGGGACTTCATTATTTCTTCTCAGAAACACTCCAGCAATATGAAAATGTGAAGAGGTCTACCTTCTGAAATTCTGTATACTTAATGAAGGTGTTTCATATCACTGGAGAAATGATTTCTCTCTTTTTTTTTTTAATCAGGCTAATGTTTTCTAAAATCCCCTTTGATTTCCCCAAGAGTTTGTCTTTTCAGACTAGAATTGGAGGAAACATTTTCCTGTTGTTTATTGTAATTTAAAATGTTAGCATCTGTGATATTGTGATTTATAATAAGTATATATTTGCTCTTCAACCCATTTCTGGCACAGAATTCCTGAAATCCTTGGATTTGTCTATGTGATGAAAAGGACAGCGGTGTCTCTTGTTAGGTTATTAAGGTGATCTCTGGAATGCATCTAGCAACGGGTTTGGTTGCCAGGAGAACTGACCTGTGATGACATGGCTGGCAATTTCAGTTGCCCCTTCCCAAACCTCTGGGGGAAGGGAGAGGATCTGGAGGCTCAATGAATGACCAGTGGCCAATACTTAAATCAATCATGACTGTGTAATGGAGCCTCCATAAAAACGCAAGAGGAGAGGGTTTGAAGAGCTGCTGCGTTGGTGGGTGCATGGATGTGCTGGGAGGGAGGTTTACTCTGATAGGTCACAGGAGCTGTGCCCTTGTCCCATATCTTCCTTTATGCATCCTTCCACCTGGCTGTTATTGAGTTGCATCCTTTTCAAACCAACCAGTAATTAGTAAGTAAACTGTTTTGCTGAGTTAAGTGTACTGTTCTAGCAGTTAATTGGAGCCAAGGAGGGGATTGTTGGGCCCTCCAATCTGTAGCTAGTTTATTATAATTACAGGTGATGACCTGGACTTGCAGTTGGCATCTGACTCTGTGTGTGTGTGTGTTTTCTTGTACTACTGAATCCTTAACTCGTGGAACCTGACAAGTGTCAGAATTAAGTTGATTTACAGGACACCCTGGGTCAAGACAGCCTGGTGTTGGGATAATTGCTTGGTATTGTGTGGAAGTCTCCCCTTGAACATATGTTGAATTGGATCCAGGAACCTAAGGGAGTGCTGCAGAAGTGGTTTTCATGCTTGAGAACATCTCTTCTACAAACTTTATTGCGCATATTATTGATAGAGACAATGCGGATTTAATGCATCTAAATGCACTCTTAAAGAGTGTGCAAAGACTTGATTGCAGGCATTTTTCTAGTACTAAGAAATATAAGTTTTAAAATTAAAAAAATTTTAATGAGATCAAAAGGGTGCAATGGGAGGAATTGATAATAGTATGCCCTGGGCAATCTCTAGACAAACTTTTGAAAAGATTCACCATTAACCAATAATGACCGTTATGATTTGCCAAAGTAAGTGACATTTTGCTTTCCTTGACGTGTACACTTCCCATGTCCACATTGGAAAAACAAAGAATTTAACTTTGTAGGAATCAGTAGATAATTGTAAAAGTCCTCTCTTTATAGAATTTAAATTAGCAGCAGGGCCATCAAAGGTTATTTACTCTGGATATATCATTTTGACTGGATTCCCCAAGTTTTATTGATGGGAGCACCTTCTCGGGAGCACTGCCTTCCCTCATTGAGAGGCAGTTCCCAACAGGCACAGATCATAGGCTGCAATGCTGTTTCCTATTTTATGTCAAGTCCCAATTAAACCAAAGTGTAATAGTGAACTGAAAGAATCCTTAAGGGAACAGTAAAAAGAATAGAGAGACCTGAAAATAAACGAGAACTACTCAGAGAATCACTACATGGGAGAATATGCATTCCTTCTCCATACATTTTCTGTAAAATCTGCATTTTCCTGATTCTCATCTGCATACGTGCTCTCGCGCTTAGCAGAGTTTGAGGAGGGGTGATCCATGTATTCAGCACAGCCTGCAATTTTCTACAGCACGTAGGTCAGACCTTTCTCCAGTATTTTGCATATTGTTGCCACCTGTTTTGGGTCATTTTCTTAGCGATAATTGCCCTCGTGGGTCTCGAGTTGATACACCTGGAATGAGTTACCTGCCCTCTCTCCCTTGGCCCCTCCCTGGGCTGCTACTCACTCAAAAGGGTCGCTGGGATCTGCCCTCTGGAGCTCTGGAGGGATGGGGATTCTTTTGTAGTACATTTCCCAGTCGAAGGCGCCTCGCATGGCATCCCCAGCTTGTGCCTCATACCCAAAGTGATTGTGGTCAATGACATCGATCATGGGGCACACGATGGTTTTGTGGTTTAGTGCAATTTGGTCTGAAAAATGAAAGCACAAAAATAGGAAATGACAGGCCTGTCTAGGTCATCTATCACTTTGCAGCAGAGAAGCCAAGAGCTTGCTATGGATGTGCCGCGCAGTCAGCCTGGCTGCCTGTGGTCATTAGAGCACTTGGCGGGGTCTGCTTGAAGGCTGGACTTAACGTGGCGGGACAGTGATTAGATACAATTAGTGTCTCTGTGTTTGCCTTTAAGAAAGTCATGTGCCAGACAGACTTGGAAGAACCATTTTGCTTTACCTCTGTCACATTTTTGCTCTGGCCTGTCCCCAATCTGTCATGATACAGCACATCCAACATGCATGGAGTATAACCGGTTCTTGTGTTCCTTCAAGCATACAGCTGGGGCCTGCTGAGACAATACTGGCCTGTTTTCTAGAGGTTCCAAAAATGTAAATATTTAACTTCATGTCTTTTTTTTTTAGCCTCTGATTTTACGGTGGCCTTGATTGCTGTCCTCCCCAGATGCCGACAGATCATCCACAGAATTCCTTGCTCTCACGCTTACCAGAGATTTCATCAAGTCCTATTTTGCTATTGTTCTTTGCTATAGGCTCTGCTTCTCAAGGCTGTATACTTTGATCTCCTATCGTATCCAGAAAAATATTAACAATATGGCTATTATTATTCCTACTACCATTAAATTCTTGAACAACTACTAAGTTATTTGCAGCTATGTTATTTCTAATTGCCCTGGTAAATCTGCGAGGTAGTTATTATCATTCCAAATCTCAAATGAAGAACTTGAGTTCAGAGGCCTTAAAAGGCGTGTCAAAGGTCACTCAACTTTGGAGATCAAGACCGAGGATGCAAGCCTATGTGAAGGATGCAAGCCTACATGCAAGCCTATGTAAAAACCTTGCCCTTCTGGCTTGCCATGGGGCTTCTCATGTGGCAGAAAGGGGAGCTCTTTTTCAGTTGCATCTCCCCCTTCTCCCTTTCCATGTTGATATCATTATTGTGAGGCACAGGGAACTGGTGCTGGCACATGTGACTCACCAAGAACAGCTACAAGTGAAGAATTTTCCCCCTAAGAATATGCATGGAACAATATTTGTTATAACAAACTAGCCCGGTCTAGTAGAACTTTCATTAAGCATGAACTTCTGCTTTCTGGTTATTGGGGAGACCTTGGTTCATGGCATATGGAAGAAAATATATTTAAATATCTTTAAAAAAGAAAAAAAAATCTACTGTCTAGAAAGAATGAGGTTTGGTTGTTTCAGTATTGTTATTTTAATGACACCGATGTGGCAGGGTGTGAAAACTCCAGCATCTTGTGGCATCTCTCCTAGATCTCTATGCCTTTTCTTTCATTCAGCCCTTCATTCATTCACATTTCACCAGCTATAGATTGAGTAGAAATCATGTGCCTGCCTTGGTTCTAGATTCTGGGATTATAGCAGGGAATGGCCACTGCACGAAAAATCTCTGTCTTCAGGAATGAAGCAAAGACAGTCAATATACATGATAAATAGCTAAGTGAGACGTAGTATGTTAGAAGGTGATAAATAGGATGGAAGGAAAATGAGGTGGAGCAAGGGAAATGCTGAATGCTGGCATGTGGAAAACATTGCAATTTTAGATAGTATGGCCCCATAGGCCTTGGAGAGCCTGGGGGTCACCTCAATCTCATTTCAGTTAATTAGCAGAGAGAGACCCCTCCCTAGCCCAGCACTATTTCAAGTTAATCTCCACCAAGGGCTCTAGGAGCATCCATTTTCACCTGGGCAAGCATTACAGTGGGTTTTAATCTTTATCTAAATGGTATTTCCCCCTGGATGTCTTTGACAGAGGAGAGCATCATTGCAGTGTCCAAAATATTTCTTCTATCACTTCTGCAGATATTTTAGTATTAAGGTCTCAGTGACTTTCTTCAATCAAATTCAGAACCAGGTTGATTTACAAGTTCCTTGACCAACAAGGAGTCCCAAGGTGACCCAAAGAGAATGAGTCTGTTAAATTAACTGTCAACTTTCCCTTCAAATTTCCTTCCAGCTCTCATCCAGCCGCACTAGCTGGGGTGAAAGCAGCATGACTAATTTCTCATCTAAGGCTTGTGCCTACATTTCAATTTCCAGGGATCAAACAAACAGACTCTTAATGGGAAATTGAAATTCAGGTATAATCCCAAGGTGAAAAATGAACCAAGAAACAGCGTGGCTCCGCCCGCTTTTTCATTTTGGATGATGTGTTGGACACCGATAGAGGAAAATAAAACAGATAGTGATCCTGAGCTTGAATCATTTCTTATCCATCAGGCCTACAGGAAATGAAATGCTTTAATGAGAAAAAGTGGGTTTCTCTTTACTCTCTGTCTTTTTCTTTTTTTCTATTTCTTCCCCCATGCAGATTCAAATGAACAATCAGGGGCTCAATAATTGGCATTTAGGGATTGCTCTGCTACGTAAATAAATTAGGACTTTGGCTGAGTTCCTTGAGTATTCAACAGCACATAGGACAAATTCAGTTTGAGGGAATCTCACCGTTGCTGATGAAATTCTAAATTGCTATGTCCTTGGACAAGCTACTTTTAATTAAAAGCTCAGAGCAGGCTCCGGCCTCAGAGCAGTGAAACATTCCTGTTGATGAGGATGGCCGGGCACTCGTCTGCAGGGATGTGTGGATGGGAGGTGTGCTGGGGGCTTAGTTGCTGGTTGTTTCCTGTTTTAAATCCTATGCAGTTTCAATTGAGCCACCCGATTTCTCCCCCCTCCCCCCTCCCCCATCTTTAACTAATGGAGCTTTGCTGGTTCAAGCTGAAATCCTACACAATCATCAATAGCAAATCATTCTTTCTCAGGCAAGTATTATGGAAGCAGTTGCTACTGGCTTTAGTTCCAAGACCAGGGATATATTTACAATAAAAGTTGATTTAATGAAATCTGGAAGAATAGAAAGAAAGACAATATGGGTGCACCAAAAACTTTAAGAAACACCTGGCTTTTTTTAGGCTTTTGGTTTATGTCTGATTCACTAGTGGACTTTATATCTGACTTTACTGGGAAATAAAAAACAAAACAGTTCAGTTTGCATTGAACCACATGAATGTTTTGTAGGCCGAAAGGCCTCCAGTTCTTTCTTGTGTCTAATAGTTCAAGTGCAAGGCGTCAGAGCCACTGTGAGCCTTCGAGACGGATGGATAGCAGCTCTCCATGTGCAAGACAGTTTATGTCAATGCATAGGATCACATGCTGAGGGCTGCAGGCTGGTGCCAGAAGTGAAAAGGAGGTCTGGCATTATGAATCTCAGAAAATGTCAAGGTGTTTTAACTGTAATCTGGGGCTGAGTAATTTTCTTAGGTCCTAACAGCCCTATAATAATTGTTAAACTATGTGTGTGTGCATTGAAATCTTACCGTCCTTATAGGTAGTGTTTTAGTACGTTTCCCCCACTTTATTCTTTACACGGTGACTATAACTGCAGTACAGGAAACTTCTAAGAGAATTGAAACCGTTCCAGTCCTGAAGCTAGATTGCAGTTGGCATTATCTAAAATGTCGATTTTAATGCAGTTTTCCATTTAGCTGTTTGTCCTCAGCTGTGGTTAAGATAGAATAGAATTCATGGCTCCTATGTAAAAACTGTGGACGGGGTCTCTAGCCTTCGTTGCTGTCACTGCAACAAGCAAGCCACGTGCTCCCTCTGCTGGGATCCAGTCCCCAGCCTGCTCCTGCCCACCCCTCCCCAGCAGGCCCCATTGGGGTGTGTACTGGGGTGTGTACTGGGGTGTGTACTCACTGAGGAGCGGTGGCAGCCAGTTCACATTGACCTCGCAGTGAGAGTCCAGGAAGGTCAGCACTTCCCCTCTGGCCATCGACGCCCCCAAGAGTCGGGTGCGAATCAGTCCTTCCCTTTTCTTGGTGCGGACAATCCTCACTTTGGAAAACCGGGCCATATATTCTTCTAACTTCTCCTTCAAGTGTTCTGGGAAGGAAGCAGAGAGTGCACAGAAAGAGCACGAAGCATTAGTTTCAGGGGACTCGTTCATGGGGTGATGATCGAGAATGTGTGAACGGCGGATACAAGCTTAAGTCCATTTTTCTCTTCATCTGGAGGGGAGATACAAATAAGATTTTATGCTTTGAGATTTTATACTTTACATTTTCCAAAGTGCTTCCTAAACTGCAAATCCTGGCCCTGGAACGCTGACACATTAGCGCTCTACCGCGTGGTCACCGTGGCCCGGCGGCCACCAGCACCAGCCCTGCTGCGTGTGTTCCAGAGTGGCATCTCTCCTCTCTGCTTCCTGATGGGGTTGTGGGAACTCGCCCACCTGCCGGTCCTTTCTGGCAGCCTTGCTGTGTTCTCAGGGATGAAAATAATGCATGTAAAACCACAAGAAAGAAAAAAAGTGGCATCAAGTCAACAAGACCTAAGCAGACCATCTCCCCCTACAAAGTAACAGCAAGCTGGTGAGCCAGGCTGGCATCTGGTTTCAGATTTGAAATGGCGAAAGGGCCAACTAACTGTGAAAAGAAAGGGGAAGGCAGGTGAGTTTCCACAAACTCACTAGGAACCTGGCTACTTAAGATTGGAAAATAAAACTTTAGAAGTATGTCTGCTTCTAATTAAAAGCAAACAGTGGGGATAGAATCACAGCAGGTAACTTATTTAGTAGAATAAAACATTTCCACTGGCTTTCCATGGGATATGTACTGGTATAATCCGAATCCTCTGCTTTCATTCTTCCATATCGAAGGCATTATGAGGGCTTTACTGGAGTTTCTTGAAATAGAATCTTAGTATGCAGTGTACTGCAGTGTACTCTGTAGTTTTCACTTGCAAACTTTCTCTGCATGTCTGCAATCAAGGGCAATGTTATTATTAAGTCTCCTCCTATAGTCACAGGGACTCATGGAAGGATTTTTATGACCCTTCACTGCTATCCAGTTTACCAGATGTCAGAATTTCTCTGCACTGGATTTCCTCTGTACATAAGAGTATAGTGTTCTTCTTATTGCTTCTTATTATTAGTATGGTGTTTTTAAAATTCTCAATTTCCTTTTTTTCTTGACTGCCCTTTAACTATATTTTACAAATGGGGCATTTAAAGAATATTTACTTTCTGATTGTCACTGTAAAGGAAGACCTGTGGAATCTTTCACGAGAATGTTCTTTTGTTTTATACTATGTTTATTGAGATCATATTGTTCTACAAATTTGTATATGCTTTTGGGGCTCAAAATAAGTGCCCCTCTATTTTGTTCTTCCTGAAATGAAGAGAGAGATGGAGATAGACAACAGAAAGCAGTAGCTATAGGATCATGAGTCAGAAGAGGCCCGTTGGGATGTCTCAGCAGTGGAATAGAAGAGCAATGTCTTTGAACTCTCTAATTCTTGATTTCTTCACCTACAAAAATAGGGAAGCTAGGGGATTTTACTTCCCACCTACAGTATGGTGCAGGGTTAAGGTTTTGGTTAGAGATCTGAGAGTATTCAGTGTTCAATAAACAGTAAGTAAATAATTGGAGATGCCAGTAAGTCACTTATATTTAGTACATGCTTGTGAAACTGAAGAAAAGCTTTGGAATGGTAAGTCTGAAAAATGAAAAAGATAGGATTTTCTAGTTCCTAGTGAGATTTTGATAATTTATCATCTTCTTTGTATTGGAAATTTAAAGAAAAAGCTTTTGGCCAGTAAGAAACAGATATGAACATATGGGCTCTCACTATCTACGCCAGAAGGCTGGCTTCACCATCTCTGCCTCCTGCCCATCTCCCTTTTGCTTACTCCTCCCCTGCTTCTTTCCATGTGATCTGTGAAGATGCCAAGGACTCTACAACATAGCATCACTGTGAATAAGACTGGAGCTTTCCCCTTGTTAAAGATACAAAACAGAGACCCGCGCCCCCTGTGCAGTCAAAGGCAAGGACTAAGTGATGAGTGAGCAATACCAGAGCAGTGTGTGTGCCAGTCTGTAAACTCTGGGTCCTGATAGGAGTTCCCACAGAAATAAACGCTTAAGAAAACCTTCTAATCTCTTTACTGTAATTTATTCAGACATTGAAATCCTCTGTGACAGCCATTTACAAACAAGAGTAATTCTCTAAGTCTATTTGTAAATCGGTTGTTTGTACCACAGAATGTATTGTCTCCCGGAAAGTGTTACGACAGTTATTAGGAACTGAAAATAGATCATGAATATCTGTGAAATCCACCAGAATCATTTTTTTCTTTTACTTTATTGATGTTTTATGATATTATGTATCAGAAATATAGCTTCAGGAATATCTATAATACACACCCCACTGCCAAAGTTTTAGTTACCATTGACCGCTATCCAGTTGACCCCTCTACCTTCACCATCTACTCTAGTAATTGCCACCATTTTGTTGCCAGCATTTAAGGTTTTGTTTTGTTTTTGTCCATTTGTTGTTTGTTAATTTGTCACTTATTTTGTGAGATCACTCAGCATCTCTTTTTCAAGGTGAGGTATATATACACAGTAGAATACTACTCAGGCATTAAAAAAAAGATGAAATCTTGACCTTTTGCAATAACATGGATGGCCCTTGAGGTGATTATGCTAAGCAAAGTAAGACAGGACTTTTTCTTCATTCTTCAAACTTCATGGTTCTTTTGTAAAATATACTCAATGAGTGCCATCTTGACAGTTCTGGCACCTTCACTTCTTTCCATACAGACTCCTAAGAACCAAAGGGGTCTCTCTTGGGAAGAGATGAGTAATTCTCTTGGGCAGCATAAGAGGAAGTGGGTCTAGAAGACAGTCCCACCCAGGTATTCAAAAGCAAGAATCAGAGTACGGGCTGAGGGTGGTGGTCTTGAGATTCAAATAGACTTGCACACTATTTAGTTTATAGAAAATTCTCTTGAACTCAAGGGCCCATCTATACCTGCTTCTTTCCCCTCTATGCACATTTTCTGAATCTTTGTTTTTTCTCTTTTATGAAAGCCCATTTCAAGGTACTAACAGGATTGTACCATATGAATTTACTAAGTAAAAGGGGTTTGACCTTAACTAGGGTCCCCCAAATGTTCAGGTCAGTTCCTCCAGGTTGAACTTTGTGGTGATAATTAGGCAGGTTTGCCTCACAGTAATGATTCAGTTGACTGCCCTAGTGAGGGGCCCCTTCTCTCTTAGCAGTTCAGTTGTAACATCTAATTACCCATAACTCACAATGAAGACAGGTCTCATCAGTCTAATTAGCAAATCAGACTCATTCAAGGGAGTTATGGGGATGGTGGCAATGGCTTTAAATTAAAAGCATTTTGTAGTTCTTTTATATGAGCAGATTTTAGATTCATTTCTAAAATATTATTCAAATGATTTTAAACATGATTTTATATTATTTTAATTCAAGTGTAGTATCATTGACTCATTTAATGTTAAATAATGAGAGAATTTATAGTATTTTTATAAAACAATTTCATTTGTAGAACCATTATAATGTTTTTGGTTGGTGGCCCTTCACTGTAAGTGGATATTTTACTGTTAAAAAATCACTGAATGATGTCCTGATTACCCGAAAGAGTGGCCACAACTTCAAATACCCCAGGTTTTGCCAGGGTTTAATTTCAACAATAATAATGAAAGGTTGTTTTCACATTAAATTGTGGTATCTTGCTACTGTGAATATTAAATTTTAGCAGGTTTCTGAATGTATTGTTCCCCTTTTTTAAAGGATCTTACTTATGCCCTGTGAACTTTTATGGAGAATATATCATTCATTAGTGAGTTTAGTGTTTAGGGTAGCAACTAAACACTAAAGATAACGCCTTAACGATTTGCACAGTCAGGAGTCAAGGGCATGAGGTCTAGACCTGTTGCTGGCTGGGCCCAGGCCTTTGATAATCACTTGATCCCTTTCAACCCCATTTCATCAGGTATAAAGTTAAGGGAATGTGGTGATCTTCTATTCCTTCTAGTTCTATGATTCTATGATGTCCCTTGTGAAATTTTACTGATAGAGCAGATACAGTCCTATCAAATACTTCAATTTTTCCTAAAAATCTTTCTCATGGTTTGTATTTCACTGTTTCCTTGGGCTTTGTCTCAGTTTTGAAAGCAAGAGTCAAATAAAAATAAAGCTCACATCTATCAAAGGCTTAGTCAAAAAGCAAACTCCAGGGGATTTTCTTTGGTCAATACAGCCTCTCTCTAATCTTCTGCAGTTCACTGTCTATAAGATTGTCACTGATGTCAAAATAATGAATTTGAAGCACTGTAAGTTCATCAAAGATATAAGTCTATTCAATCAGTTGTGTTTACTATGTCAGAAAAGTGTGGTAGAAGTTTTAAACAGTTTTCTAATCTACTTCTGCAATCCCTTCAGGGACTGCTCTCGAGGGGACAGTCCATGACCATCAACATTACAAGCCATGGCCAGGGTGACCTCAGTGGAGAACTCCCGGAGGCCAAACAGCTTGCCCTTTAGCTCAGCAGCTGATATTGAGTCCCTATAATTTGTTGCCCAGTTCTTCCATTTCCACAAAATCCCCCAATTTACATCACAAGGGGAGAGCAAGAGGGGCAAAGAGACACTATCTATCTCAAGATATGGATTTGTGTATTTCAGTACATACCTATGGAGATGAAATTTCTTTGATGTTTATACTTTGGTACTGGCAGAATGTAGTAGAGCGTGACCTTTGATCATATAGAGTAGTGAGTCCTAATTATAAGTTCTGGAAGGAAATGTGCTATAAATATACAGAAATATAAAAATATTAAACTTTTAAGGTTAATCCTTATATGATAAGAATATACTATTGAATGCAACTCAGCATTCTGGGAAATTTAAGGTTTTATCACAGTGACAAGAAATACTTCACAATTAGACAATGTATTTTTCTGTTTCTTATCTACTTGGGATACGTGATACCTATGTATATTTTAACCCAAAGTGGCAATGTTAATGATAACCCGACATAGTAGGGCCTGTAGAAACTTTTCTAAACTTGTTATGCAGGAGAAATAATATAGATTTTAAAGACTCTAGCTGAATTCCTGAAACATGTCAGTCTTTTTTTTTTTTTTAATATCTTACCAGGTAATTCATGTCTTTTATTTATTTGTTTATTTTTAAAGATTTCTTTATTTCTTTATTTATTTTTTTAATTTTTAAAGATTTATTTATTTATTTATTTATACCAGCACTGGGTACAGTCAGAAGCGCGGGAGGGTGAGAGAATTCACCAGAGCCAGAGCGGGGAGCAGAACAGGCAGAAGGACCGAAGTACACTGCTAAGGGGAGCAGCGGGCGGCAGGAGAGGTCTGCGCGCCATGTGGGACCCTCCTCCGGTGGCCGGGGAGCAGCCGGGGATCGAACTGGTGCTGCAGAGGCTGCAGGCACCTTCGCAACCCAGCGCTCAACCGCTGCGCCACCAGGGAGGCCCAAGATTTATTTATTTTTATGCAAGAATTGGGTTACAGGCCAGAGATGGGGGTGTGTGTGAGAGGATTCACCAGAGACAGAGCGGGGAACAGAGCAGGCAGACAGACTGAAGTACACTGCTGAGGGGAGCAGCGGGAGAGACAGGAGAGATCTGTCCTGCCATGTGGGTTTCTCCCTGGCCGGCCGGGAATCAAACTCGTGCTGCAGTGGCTGCGGATTGCTTTATAGGTTGTGTCTTAACCCCTGTGCCACCAGGGAGGCCCAAACTTGTCAGTCTTTTTGTGTCCTGGTTGACCACACTAAATCTGTCTTTTTTGATAGCATTCAAATATAGACATTTTCACATTATCTCTACAGCACAAAATATTCAACTAGGAAAGCAATAGAATTGCTGAAACCATATTCAATTGCTTCTATTATGATTGCAACTGGGTCCTATCTCTGAATGTCCTTTTTTTCCATTCTTTTAATATGCAAGGCAATTTAAGTCATTTGCAAAATAGCTGGGGACATGAACCTTAAATAAATGGACAAAATACTTTCCAGTTAATATTAAAAACAGAATTAGAATATCACCCTTTTGCAACCTCTAATGAACTAGTGGATCAAGTCATCAACAATTACTAATATCACAAAAGGAATTAGTGTCCACCTATTATGTGCCTCCTGATAAAGGCCATATCACTTGCCAAAAGCACTGTATTCTTGCCAAAAGCATTGATTCTGAATTTGATCATGCTCTTAGATCTAACTACCAACATATAAGAAATAAAGGATTGAAGAATATGTTAAAAGGCATATCAGGGATGTAATCAGCAAAATCTAAACAATGGGTGATCCCCAGACCAAATGTCTTGATTTTTTTCAACAGATAAATTACCAGAAAAAAAGAAAAGAAATGGAAAGAGACTCCTAAAGATTAAAGGACACTTAAGAAACACATCAACCAGTCTCAGTGAGAGGATCCTGATTGAAAAATATAGTTGAGAAAGAACAAAAGCCACCCCCGATGTCTGAGAATAGGTCTGCTGTTCATGGCTAGTTCATCTTGTTTTACTGCTGGATATAACAGCCTCACAAGTCAGCAGCATCTGACAAGGTCACTCTGAGACTATGGCAAAATGAGGCAAAAACAAGATCACTGTGAAACCCACAGTGTACCAAATATTCTCCTCTTTTGGCTAAGATAAACAACTGCTGTTTTTTATCAATTATAGCTTTATCAGTTATACAAAGGACTTGAGATATTTCTCACCCTAAGAGACCTCTTGACTTTGGAAAAAAGTCCCCCAAAGGATTCTTCCTAATCCACTAGTTATCAAATATTCTATAAAGAAAGAAGAGTGAGTACTGAAAATGGCATTTTCCATGTAGAATTCAACAGCTACCAAAGTAACAAAAACAGTACAGACACCAAAGTTTTAGGACTGAAGTGTAAGAAAAGCCTTTTCCCTTTCTGCAATATAGATTCATTAAGAGCACCTTCCTCAAAATAACCTAGTTCCAATCTACATGTCCTCGTGATCATCAAGCTCACAACACTGGCTTAAAAATATTTGTGCCAATTCCTCTCTGTACATCTTACCTCCTTCAATCTTAGTTGTGTGGACTGCAGGCTGTTGCCTTTTCTTAGCCTTCCCTCTTCATTATCAATTATATCAGGGACCTAAATGATAATTTGTACATGATTATCTTAATCCCAGTCCAATATTTACCAATACATCTTTTAAATATCATCTTCCCCCTTTCCAAGAAATCTCATTTCCTTATGTTTTAATGATTTCCTTAATCTCCAAGGCTGTCAAAATTACTCATTTTTATAAGGTAATATGTCTTGAGATAGAAGGGGAAACTACTTAAAAATTATCAAAGAAGAAACATCAAAAGATCCAGTATATTCATGTTTTACCCTCTAAAATCCTTAGAAGTCACTTTTATAAATTTCACAATTTCCTTGCTACTTAAAAAACTTATTAATGTCTTTTGTTGAACACTGGTGATTTTTAAAGCAATTTTTTAGTATTCTAACATTAATGCAACTGTTAATTTTTGATTTACTTGTACCTGCACATATATTCATAGTTTAAATAAGTAGCCTTTTGTTAAGCTAGTCTGACTCTTAATGTCCATCTCTAGAAATTAGGACTAAGAGTAAGTTTTTCCCATATAAATAACTAATGATGTCCTATAGATTATTTTGCTAAGGCAAAAGAGGATGAGAAATGAAAACTGTGGGCCTAAATTATTACTGGGTAATGTTAGCACATGACCAAGGGGTACCCAGGTACTCCAAACTATTAAGAGGTGTACTCTGAAAGGAATTTGTCCATCTGTGTGCACAAAGGCAAAGGAAGCAGACTCTTAGTAATACACATTTTTAATAAAATTAATGTGCATAGAGCAAGAGAGAAACAAGAAAGGGCATTTCCAATGAAACTGTAAAAATTACCCATCCCCTAATGGGCAAAGGCCCAGTGAAATAGGCTTGGCCTAAGCAGGGCTGCTGAGGCCTGAAAGCTTGCCACAAGTCTAAGGTATCTTCTGGCAGGGCACCACAAGAAAGGTGTTAGGCAGATCCCAGAGAACTTGGATA
Source organism: Talpa occidentalis (assembly GCF_014898055.3). Taxonomy (NCBI): domain Eukaryota; kingdom Metazoa; phylum Chordata; class Mammalia; order Eulipotyphla; family Talpidae; genus Talpa; species Talpa occidentalis. The sequence continues at coordinate 136,441,337 of NW_023604295.1, read as the reverse complement.
GAAGGAAAGAGAAAATGCAAAATATAGCACATAATCCAACATGAAGTCAAAATAATGGTGGCGATAGTCTCTGCCAAGAACCAGGAGCAGCCTCTCCCTGACATGTCTCTCCTCCATGTCTCTCCTTCAAATCATCTTGCACGAGGTGAAGGTGAAGGTAAAAAAGAAAGAGACAGCCAGCTCTGTCTTCCTGCCATTTTATACAAGTCCACCTGGATGCTCACCTCTGCCCCCAGTAGTTCCCCTTGCTCAAGGGTTCAGTTCATGGCACACTGGAACTTGTAATCCAAGGTGACTGTGTAGAAGTGGGGGTGGGGAAAATGGCACCCATTCTATGCTCCTCTCTCAGAGAAGTGTTTCAGTAGCAGTGTGAGCCACATCTACAAGGCTATTAGAAAGGTGAAGTCACAGCCTCTCATTGAACCCAAATACTGAATATATCAAATCAGCAAGCTTCATAGAATCCACCCTGAACTTTATGGGATTTATAAATTCAGTTAAGCAATTTTTAGAAAACTCAAGGTGATGAAAAACCAAAGCCAGGATATTTGAGAAAAGGGAGAAATTGATCTTCAGTGAGTGAAAAAGCATGTAATTCAGGTAGAACAAAAAACAAGAACAAAGCAAACTCTAAAATGCCATATACCAGCACAGATATTAAAAGGGAGCAATAAAATCTGCCCTTTCAAAACTACTTTCAATTCTCAGTTTCTTTCCAGTTGGAAAAAAAAATAGTCTAATTCAAATACACATGCTAAAAGCCATTTTGTTTTCTCCAGTTTCTTAGAAACATCAAGTTGAGTTGCTAGGTGGAATGCCACATGGGTAGAGTTCTCGGTACCTTAATCTCAAATTAGCATGTGTATAGTGATTGAATAATGTCACCTATAACTGCCAAACAGCCATAAAGACCTCTGGGGTTTGGCTTGACTTCACAATAAATAAAGACAAATTGGAAAGAATTCCTCCGAACAGTTAGTGTGAGAAAAATGCTTTGTCAAAATTTCAATTTAGATGAGACCAGAACTAAATTAAATGTCTGGGAATTGGTCCTGTTCCCAAGGCTACAGAAACTCTGAGTTCTCTCAATATTCTTGTACTGCAGTATAGAAGGAGGCATGCAGGAAATGGGCTGTCTGCCCTTGTTGAGGAAAATTGACCTGCTAAAGGTATGTCTCTCATGGAATTGCTCCATTTCTTGATGATGCTATTAAAGAATGAAAAGGAAAGGTTCATATAAGATATTGTCTTCAAATTGGTTTCAAATTTTAAAAATAACATGTTAAGAGGAACAAAAATGCATCTCATATTCTTGAATGAAAAGAACCAAAAAGATAATATGACAATATGTGGACATTATAACAATATAATAATAAATGACAATAAGGATATCTATATTGAATGCTTGTAATATTTCTAAGCATTGTATTAAGACAGAGTCATATATTGATTCATTAGGTCCTCATTTTACTGATGAGAAAAATTATACTCATTTACAAATGAGGAAAGTGAAGGTCAGGAAAGTTAAGTTGGCCTAAGATCCTGCAGTAAAATAGTCCTGGAAATATTGTTAAGTACCCAATAAATGTCAAGGATTATATTTTAGGAGGAAAAAACCCTCAAACCCAATTGTACCATTTCAAGTATAAGGAAATTTAATATAGAGAATTAGATACAAAAACAATGTGTAATTATTACAGAAGACCTAGAAAACTTAGGCAGGTGGGAAGGAAGGGAAAAAAAACACACTAAATTTTACTACCAATGTCAGTCATTGCTAATAAACCAGAGAAAGACAAATATTGGATCTATCATGCAAATGTGGACTCTTAAAAAAAAAAAAGTGGCAGTCATAGGAACGAAGAGTAGAAATTAGGTTGCCAGGGCCTAGGGCAGAGGGTGAGGGACTAATAGGGACAGAAGGGTAAAAGGAGCAAAGTTGTAGTTAGATGAATAAGGTCTGAGGGTTTAATGACAACACAGTGATGATAGTTGATAGTAACTGTATAACTGAAATTTGCTAAGCAGCTGGAACTTACATGTTCTCTCCTCCTAACCACCCACTCCGCTCCCCAGAGGCAAACATTGGAGGTGATGTGGTAATTCAATGTACCCATCATCGTACTGGACACTTTAAACATCTTAGTTTTCTCTACTATACCTCAATGAAGCTGAAAAAGTCAATCGCTGTCCATGTTTTCCTTTATTGGTGCTTATATTTAGACCCTATGTGTTCTTTTAAATCTAATATTAAAATTGTTCAGGTTAATATCATGAAATATTACATTTTAAATGTGCCATAATTTTTTCCTTATTGTTGATTTCAGTTGTTTACATGACTGTAGTTACCCTCAGAAATAATAGAGAATGAAACTTTCGAGAGTGTTTCTTTATAATTTTCCATAGAAGGGATTCCAAGAGCTGGAACTAATACGTCATAGAGAATGAGTCTGTTTAAGTGAAAAGGCTATAACAATTCATCTCTTTGGAAGAGACAAAGCTCTGTGTCACTTGCTAGGATGTGTAAGTATTTGGCATGGGGAAGAGAACTCATCCTTGGCCATACGACCCATTCGCTATTGAAAAGAACTGGAGCTCTCTCTCATGCCACCAAACCACCACCACCTCTCAGGATCTCTCGTCTCTCCTGGTAAACAGGATGAACTCTCTGCACCCCCAGGGTTCCACCCTGTCCTCTGTGCACTTGGCCCCCTTCCTTATGATCTTCCTGACAACATGGCCTCTGCAAGGTGCCCCATCTCTTCCCGGCATCCTCACCTTTGGTTTTTCTACAGACTCACTCCACTTTTAAACCAAAATGTTGTGCTAGCCAGCCCTCTTCTTAGCAAGCAGACCTTCAACCATGCTCTCCTCCAGCTTCTCTCCACTTCGTCTAGTTCAGTTTTTCAGCAGGATTTTGTGAAGGAGCCATTTAGATGGCTACACTGCATCTCCCCCTACTTGCTACCCCTTCTGTGCATTCACTCTCAGTGTTCATGGGGCTCTGTGCAAAATAGCAGTGTCCCAGAGACCATGACCAACTACCTTTGGAAACTGGCAGGGGCTTTGTTTCAGAGGAGACTCCCTCTGCCAAGGCACAGCTCTTGTGTAGATGGAGAGTAGAAGGCATGGGATGAGAAAAACTGAATTGGAAGTAGAGCTGGAAAGGACAAAGCGAGTCATTATCAAGGAAATGATTTTGAAGTTCACTGACAGAGAAGAGAAAATGGGTTCTGAAGCATTTGGGTCTAATTGTGAGGATAGAGTACTTTTGTGGTCACCTGCAGGTTAATTCTGACCAAGATTCATACTTGGTTGATATATCCAGGGAGGCGGGGGTCATGAAGCAAGATATAGGTTCTGGAAAAAGTCTGCAGTGGTGAAAGCCCCTTGCTTGAGTAATTGAAAGCTAAACTGGACCCAGCACTATGAAATATAATTTGTCCCTCTTCTCTCGGGAATGGAGAAAATGATCTAATAGGTCTTTTCCATCTCTGCTTTCTGTGACCTCTGGCTGTTAACATCACTTTTGCTCGTTATGTCAAAATGAATTGCCTATTTACCACTGAACTCTAAAAAATGCTTTTTCTCCCTAGGTGAGACAACAACCTAGCATTTACTATATGCACTTCATTTCAACTTAATCAATGTGCCGAGGAGCCATTTTCAAATGGGTAACACTTTCCAGGAAATTTTGCTTACTCGCTGGGTGCTGGGTTCCCCTTCACTGTCAAGGCAGAGCTTCTCCCCCAAATTTAGAAGAAATGTCTAAAAGAATGTAAAATATATTTGCAAAATGGGAAGCCAAATGAAGTGATACGGTCTTGAAATTGCCAATAACCGACATAGCGGGGTCATTTATTAGTATTGGAATCTGCTTGGGCTGGTTTTTTCCATGACAATAAAAAGCAGAAAACCCTGATGCAGGATGACTGCATTTATATTCTACACTGCTGCATAAATTTCTCTTTTTTGAGCAGGCAGGAGGAATAGAAATTATCATTTAAATTTCTTACCAAGCAATAAATAAATGGCATTCCTTGGAGAACACACACACACACACACACACACACACTCGCACACACAGGTACATATATGCACATATCACATCTGTCATAAGAATAAGAGGTGCCTCGTTTATAATTTACAAAAAAAAAAATAGATCATTGTTTCCTCCACAGTCTTGATTAAATGAGGCAATAAATCATACATCTAAAACATGCCAAGCACCTGCCAAAGCAAAAGTTGGCTTAGAAAATGACGAATACAGACTTGTGGAGCAGTAGGAGTTTTATAGTCTGTCACTGGCGTGACAAGTCATGATAAAGGGTAGCATTATGTCTCCTCCACTGATAGTCCAGCCACAAATTTTCTACTGTAATTCTTTTGTTTGGCCCTCTTTATCTTCATTTAAATGGGCTGCATCTCCTTGAGCTGCAGCAAAGATATATATTTTCCCTACTAATGATATGTCTCCCACGGTCCCAGGGTTATTTTCACACTTGATGTAGTTCATTGGTGGAGGGGGGCACCGTCAGTCAGTGTGCTGCAAATAGAGAAAGATACACGTTGATTTTTTTTCCACTCTCAGGGGACAGACAGCCTCTGACTGCATGAGTTTCCCAAGGCTTTCCTCCCAGGAGAGATTCGTTTTTCCCAATTACTTTATAAAGATCATTTAGCCTGTAAGTTTGGCCCGTCTTTCAAAATTTGTGTTAGACCAAATCCAGGTTTTTGAATCTGAAGCTAGCCTTGCTACCTATTTTCTTAAGATGAGAGGAAACCAATGTAAACAAAAAGCTTTTTAAAATTAATAAAACTACAAATGTACAAGTTAAGGTTCAAGTTAGAAGTGCAAGGCTAAGCACAAAATATTGAAAACAAGTTCCTTTATTGTTGGAAACACCATGACTAAACCCATTGTCTTTCTCCAGCAGGTATTGAATAGTTCTTCTCCAGTTCTTATATTTAAATATAGTGTTTCAAAAGGAATATAAAAGTGATTCTTTATCTCTTCTTTGCTTCTTTTACTTGTTTCTACTTTAGTGCTGCCTACATGGTGATTGTTGGGTGGCAGTTGTTGGCTTACATATTTGTCTCGTTCTACTGGTCCATTTGAGTATTTAGCATAACCCTTGGCACACAGTAGGTGTTTGGAAGATCGCTCAGTCTTTTTTGTCATTTTCTTTGATCAGGTTCATTGTTAAGATGTGGAAAGACATTGTGACTTGAAAGGAGTATTTAAGAAACAATGATCAGCTATTTCCAGAGTGGTGGGTCCATTGCTAATTAGGCACTGGTTTGAAAAGCAGTGTAGGGATATAGACTGTGGAAGACAATGAACACTCAGTTCAGTAAGGAATTTATCTATTGTGTTATCAAGAATTTATCTAGCGCATAATCAAGAACCAGCAGTGAGTTCTAAGGAACATGCTTTTTGTGGAACTACAGATAAAAGGCGAAAGTTGGGAGGGTCCGGTAGACTCTGGTGAAGGACTATGGCTGCATTTGTGGTGGGTGTGGTGTGGTAACAGACATTTGACTATGTGTGAACATCTACCTCTGAATCATAGACAGTGTTATAATGCAATTACAAAAAAAATTAGCCTTAACCGAAAAAAGGGGTAAAAATTTGAATTAGAGTGCTAACATTTAAAGAAAGACAAATGTAATGATTCAGAAATTTTGCTTTTGGAATAACCTGTCTTCCTCAATTTTTGTAAAGTTAATTATGCAGAAAGCACAAGAAACCTATATACAAGAGCTTTGGGGTTTTGTTCTGTTAGTTATTGTCTCTCACTTATATATTCAAATTCTTTATCAAAGCAGACACACATTTTAAAGTTCTTGCCTCATTGAATCTTACCACTTCTTTTGAAATTTCTTTCTTGCTTTTTGATTCTGTGTTTTTAGTAATTTCTGTTTCTAGACAGGCTCATTCTGCTCTTAAACCTTTAGAGGCTGGTGTTCCTGGAGACCCTTCCCTGTCCCTCAGTTCTCATCTCTCTTGTGATTTCAGCTCACCCAGTGAGCTGATGATAGCCCACCCTGTGCTCAGCACCTTCTGATTTTTCTGTTATTTCCACTGCCTCTGAGAACAAAAACATAATGGTGGGATACTTCACTTTAAGAAATAAGGTCAAATGACCTCAGTTTTGAGAAGAGCTATGTTACGGTTTCTTAGTTTTTTTTTTCAATTTGAACTGATAAGCCTTCGCTATGGGGACTATTGTAAATGCAACATGATGGCCATTACTTGGTCCCAATCAGACCCTGGAAGTTCTGATTACTGCATTATCTCCAGACTGCCAAATGTTTCCTATAGGGCAAATTTTCCTCTGGTTAAGAACCACTGATCTGTCTGAAAGTGGTTAAAATAATAAGAAAAAGAGAAATGATTAGTTAATTGTGTTATTTGGTTCTAGAAATGAACTCTAATTTCAAACTCATGTGATCATGTTTTGAATGAGATCATTATATCTGAATCTCACCTCTACTAGTCCGATTGCCTTTGTTCCTTAGTGGCATAATTTGGCAATATTTCCTGGAATTTTATCTTTTTACCCTCTTTGTTCTATTATTTATTTTCCCTGGAGAATGGGTTGACCAGTGTTAGCAGTGAAGGGAATCCTGAACTGCAGTCCAGAATAGAAGGTCCTTGTGGAGAGAGATATGGGGATTATTGATAGCTAACTGGTCATGAAAGATGGAAAATAAAACTCTTATAGAACAAATCAAACTGCGCCTAATTCACTTTTTGATATACTACCAAAGCTTGCAATGGCTTGATCTCTTCATGCACATGAATTCAATTAATATGAAAATTAAGAGAATCATCCTAGTAAAATTTTGAGCTTTAACTACTTTTCATTGCTATATTTTAAGATAACTGTGCATATGATATTCCTTTCCTGAACTGGCAGACTGCAACATTCTATAAGAATGTGCCCTTCTAGAACACTTTGGTGAGGGGACCTCTTTCTATCTGCTTTTAAGTTAGTATCTTAAAGTAAACCAGTTACTGAGGTTAGGAACATGTCACTTTTGGATAGAATTTGTGTGTTTAGAATGGAAACCTAAGCATGTATAGATAGAAGAGTTTGTTGGATTTAGTGTGAGTAGGTCAAAGCAAAACAAAATGTGAAACAAGGACAAAATAATCTCAGCCGAATATTTGTTATATTAAAGAATCTTATAAAGTAGATGAAAGAAAACCCTTTTCTTCCATGATGTGATACCTACGTAGATTAAGCAAGATCCTAAAATAGGAAGAAAAATACTGGACCACAAAGTGACCATGACAATTCTATTTGAAATTTGATCAAGACTTTTATGTTTGCAAATTTCCAGATAGAGTGCTATTGATACAGCTCCAAAGGAAAATACTCCCTTTTGAGAAATACTCTGAGCTTCCCCTTTGTGAAATTTATGTCTTCTGAGGTTTCTTAAAACAGCTGAGTTGGGGCCTCTCTGGTGGCACAGTGGGTTGAGCACAGTGCTGTGAAGCTGTCTGCAGCCTCTGCAGCATGTGTTTGATTCCCGGCCGGCCAGGTAGATTCTCACATGGCACGGCAGACCTCTCCTGTCACGCCTGCTGCTCCCTTCAGCAGTGCCTTTGGTCCGTCTGCCTGTTCTGCTTCCTGCTCTGTCTCTGTTGAATCTTGTCACCCTCTCACGCCTCTGGCCTATACCCCAGCTATTGTATAAATAAAAAAATTAATCTTTTAAAAAAAAGCAGCTGAGTTGCATAGTTGGCAGACAGCTGATTGGAGAGAACTGAAATTCAGGTATCATTTCCATTAGCACCTCTAGCTTGCCCTATTTGGGAGTCATTGACTTTTTTCATTCCACAGAATTCAAGGCACACAATTCAACGATGAGACTGTTAACCGGGCAGTAGTAGAACTGAGATTTCCCTTAAATGATTGTGACACTCTCAGGAGCAAGACCATTGATTACTTTTAATCTTAATGGATTGGAACCAATTTCTGAAGACCTAAAATTTCCTCAACTGGAAAGGAAATAAATTATAAAAAAACACCAGCAAAAATACACATGCAGTAAACATAAGCTCCAGAGAGTAAAAGTCAAGTCTTAACCAAACAGATCATCAGTGATGATTAATGTCTTCTGCATAAATTTCTCTCTGGAAAACCCTAACACTCACATGAATTCAACTTTCCCATCACTCTTTTTTTAAATCTACATTTTTTTTATTAACACTTATGATGTTCTCACAATTATGTGTTTTTATTTATGGTTATTCTCTCAGAGGATCTAAGTTTCAGGAGAGTGGGGACCCCTTTATATTCTTCACTGCTCATGGAGTAGTTTCTGCCTCATAGTAAGGACTCAGCCATAAAGTAAATTGCATTCCCAATGAGTAGGTTTTAAAGACATAATTCCACTTCCCCTGTGTTTGCTGTTGGATTACTTCATCCTTCACCTAATATTACATTATTGTAATATTACTTTGACAATTTACCATCTTTAAAATGAGAGACCGTGGATTCCAAATCTCTGTACTCAAAGCAGAACTGTACTCAGAGTAACTCATGAAGATAGTTTTTGACTCAGGAGAAGCCCCTCTTTATCTCTTTTTGACTATTTTTTTTGTAATTATCAAAACCAAAATCATATACTTATAGTTTTCCTCCAGAATATTCAACTTTTAAAATGCTACCATATCCTTTCTGATATCAATGATTTCCCTTGTATATAATGGAAAATCATTATCTTCCTTTTGACTTTTTTTTTTAGGATGGATAAATATAGTTTGAATCAGACAATGAATACTGAAATGTTTGGAAAAGCATAAGTTATCCTGAAGTTTTAAGACTTCTTGAGAAGCTATTTCTATACAGGCTGATTTTTACATTTTTTCAAATGGAATATTATGACCTTATTATGTCTTTCTGTTTATCATTATCTCACTCACCAATTTTCAGAAATATTCTTGTATTTATTTAATTTCTCTTCTTTGCATTAAGGAAAGGCTAAGAATAATAGAGCTTCTAGAACATGGGGATAAGAACCTCACTGTGTTTCCATCAGGTTTTGTTTCTTTTTATACCATTTACTTGCCAAAGAAGACATTCTAGTGTGTACTGTGTACTCGGGACACCGGCAAGAAAGCTATAGGATCTGATATGTAGATACTGATCTCACCTAATTTTCCTTTTAATGATGACTTCTTTGGATTTGTTCTAGATCTCAGAAGGAACATGACGCTCACAGGCATTCAGTGGGTATGTAGTGGAAGGAAGGCCCAGAGCAGGTTCTCTATGGATCCAGGTAGACAGGTAAAGGAGAGTCCTGGATTGGCTTTTTCAGGCTTTAATGATCTGTCTACATCAACTGTAGTGTGGCAACCAGGCACAGGGCAGGCAGGCCCCTTAATCTTTACTCTCTCTGGGGTCTCTGGCATTCTCTCTGATTCTCATAGCAGATCTCTGCCGCTTTCTCTGCACTCCCACACCGCTCTCTGCCCCACTTACATGCTCAGCCTCCAGGCTCAGGTGAGCCCTCTTACACATGCCCACACCACACTCCAGGTGTCCGCCATCAGGCCTGCGTACCCCGAGCCCACCTCCCAAGCACCTCCTGCATTCAAGACCGGGGTGATAGCCAGAGAGGCCAGCAGCGGAAAAGCCCGAATAATCTTCATTTACCCTGTAGGTACCATTCCCAATCGTGCTTCTGAAAGTTTCCATAACAAAGATCACTTTTATTTTTATAAGTAGCAAATAAAGCACTTCATCTAAATTTTGAATCAAGAAGTTACAAACATACTTTTCTCTCAGTGGCTTTAGTGGGGAGAGGCTTGGGGGAAGAGGGTGAATTTTAGATTCCCTGGAAATCTTTACAACTGCACAGCTCCCTCATCCATGCGTGCACAACTCTCAGCTCTGCAGTAACTGGTAAACAGAATCATGGGCCCCAAATTGCCAGAACCTGTGAAGATATTACCTTGTATGGCAAAAGGGACTCTGCAGCTGGGATGATTTTAAGGCGTGTGAGATGAGGTGGCCATGTGGGTTTTCCAGGTGGACCCAATGCAATCAGGGGATCCTTATAGAGGAGGGGGTGGCAGAAAAGCCAGGGCTACGTTGCTTACTTTGAAGATGAAGGACAGATGGGCTGAGAGCAGTGGAAGCAAACGGCGTCTAGATACTGGGAACATCAAGAAAAGTCTCTCTCCTAGACCCTCCGGAAGGAAAACAACCCCGCCGACTCGGTTTGAACCTCTGAGCACCACAACTGTAAGTTAATAATTACTTTTTGTCTTATACCACTGAGTTTATGGTGTTTTGTTAGGCCAGCAATAGGAAAGCTAATACAGTACAGCCCACTGGCATGTTTGGTCTGGAAAATATTCCTGATACTCTGGTTTTCATGAGAGTCACTGTTTGGTATTTTAATGAAAAAATATTCAAAATAACAAGTGCTTTGTTATATTAAACTTAAGAATATTGAGAAGGAAAATGTTAGTCTGAGGGCTGGCTTTGTTTGAGAAGAAGTCTTAACTACTAAGCAAGCCTAGAATTGTCCTGATGTTGTGTGTTCTGAATCTTTATTTTTATCTACTGTATAAATTTATAATGATAGAATTAAACTTACAGCTTAAAACAATGAGGTGGATTAGCCTAACTTTTAAAAAAGTAAAAGCTAGGTTTATATTGAGTAAAAGAAATTACCAAAAATCAAGGCAGATTCGTTGTAGAAATCTTATTCTTTCATAAGCAAAGAATGGATTTCTTGCAAACGCCGGGTGATGTGATTTGTTAGCAGTTTGCTAACAACCAGTTTTCAGCAGTGTTTCCATAACTGAATTGGGATGTCAAAATGTATGAAGAGATTTGATAAGCGACACTTAACAGCACCAAAATGTAATTCTTAACAGTCTATTCATTTCTCAAGTGATTGTGAAACAAAAGTCCTTTAACATGATAAACAGGACTTAGAACTGCTAATAAGCGTGATTGCTGGGGTAAGGTTCAGATGGTTCCCATGTCTTCTGCAGCACCTGAGGTTGGGCTGTGTGAATGCAATGAAGCGGTCTCTTCAGGGAAGCGACTTGGTGCTCTGAGCCAGGCGCCAAGGGGAAATGAAATGAACTGCTTAGACCTTTCTGGGTAATCATAGAACAGAGAAGGAAAATTATTACAATCTTTTAAGGTTATCTGTAGTGTCTTTAAAATGATAGTTTTGCCAAAAATTATGTAATATTCTTTAAATAGATGGTTCTTATTTTTGACCTCAATAAAAACTAAGGGCATGCTATTTTAATTATTGTTCTTGGATATCATTTCTCTAGGAGACTAAGTAATGAGTCCATTTTCATTTTTTTGGTGTTCTTAATGGTGCTTTGTATGTACAATGCACATTCATGGAGTATAGTGCAAGGTATATACTCAGATGAAACTGGGATCAAAGAAGTAGATGAATTGGGTCAAGGTGACTGAGGTGGGGTTTGAGCCCAGGTCTATGTGGAAACTAGAGTACTTACTCTCCAGATTTGCGAAGCAGGAACCTGTTCCCTAAACTATGCCTATCAAATAGCAAATGGTTCAAATAATTCTGGACAAGATGAATTAAAGTTGAAGGTGCTGGTAGTGTCTGAATGCATTTTGTGGTTGCTTAAAAGGAGACTCAGGGAGAAAAAAGACTTGGACACTTTCATTATTCCAACTGTGTACTGAGATGTTGATCATTTATTAAAATTCAGGTCCGTGTTTTTGTACTGTCTCAATGAAGAATCAACTGATTTTTATGCTGCAAGGTGAGGGGATATCAATACTATGAATTTGCTTCCACAAGTAACTTTAGGCACGTGCAAATGTTTCAATAATTCGTCTGAAGATCCAGAAGTTAGCAGAAGGAGTGAATGAGAAGGGACTGATTTAAACAGTTTTGAGAAGGTAGTACCTGTCCTGGTGTGGTTCCTGTGGAATATCTGATTTTAAATGTGCTGTATCTTGACTGTCTTCTAGGGGCTGCTAATACTGTTCTCCTGAGCAGGGAGTGCAGACATGATTTGGCATTAACCTAATTGATAACAAGCTGTTTCTGGGGGGAAAAAAAGGCCAGCTAGTTTCTAGCCTATTAAGGCCACCCCCTAGGATGTGATAACACAAAGACTCTCAATTTCTCTTATAAAGAGAGCATAGAGTTGTTTTACCTAAAATCTGATTCTTATTGCCTAGGAATAATAAAAGGAAGGGGATAAAACACAGGTTTGAGGTTGAGAATTTCATTTTCCAAAAGTCCTTTTTTTCTATCTCTTGGGGAGGTATTTTAAAAATGGGATCTGATCAGAAATGTTAACAATATTTTCATGGTCTACTGAGTCAAGGAATGACCATAAATTTAAGGTGATAAATGATGAGGGAAATTTAGTATTTTTTCTTATATGACTGAACATATACAGCCTCAGCAAGTACAGTTGTACAATTATAATCCTAAACTATGCATGTTTCTCAGACTCAGCCAAGTGCTCTCTTGGTAACACAACTGACATACAGGACTCACTTGGAGTTTCATTTTCATTTGGCTTGAAGTCATGTTTTTTTTTTTTATTCTGAAGCTTTTATTTCTTTGTGATATTGTTTATTCTAAGGAATGTGCCATTCAGTTACTTTCATTGCGATAACTTTGGTTTATAACATTAAATAAGTTTTGGGGGCATAGTCATAATTCAGCATCATGTTCACCACCAATAGTCTAGTTTTTTCATCCATCTCCATACAATTTGTCCACTTCCCTAATTTTCCCCATTCAACCAGACCTCAGACCCCTTCCCCTCTGGTAAACACCAATCTGTTTTCTGAGCCTAAAAGGGTCTTTTAAAATTTTTATTCATTGTCTTTGTTTATATTCCACACATGAGTGAAATCATAGGGCCTTTCTCTGTGCGACTTATTTAACAGCATTATACCCTTTAGGTCTACCCATGATGTTGCAAAGGGCAAGATTTCCTTTTAAAAATAGCTTAGTAGTATCCCATCAGGTATACATATACACCCTGTCTTTGTCCATCCGTTCACTGTTGGACACTTAATTGTTTTCACATCCTGGCTTGTATGTGATGTGCAATGAACAAAGGGGGGGGTACACATCTTTTCATGTTAGTGTTTCATGTACCATGTACCTGCTGATAAACATCCAGAAGTGGAATAGATGGATTATATGCATTGGTGAAGGTTAATTCATGGCCTTTTGTATTTTAATTCATATATCTAAGAAGATGTACACATATTAATATCTCTCCATTGATAAGTATATCTGTACATACAAGTATATATGTATACACATAATAGTATATGTAATGTAGTATATATAGTATACTAGTATATATATACTATATACAGTATATATGCTATATTTACTGCATGTATTGATAGTATATATACTAATATATACAGATAGATATATTAATACATAGATATACTAATATATAGATATACATATATACTAATAGATATACTAATAGATATATAGGTATACTAATACAATGGCACTATGTTGATGGCCAAGTTCCTCCTGGCTGAAAGTTAGCTTCACCATAATGCATTGATTGCTAAGCACAAACACGGCGTTCCATCTATCATGCAATACTGCACTGTCCACAACCCCCTCCACTCAGTCTTTGCCACACGTCTAATCCAACTGCACAGCCACCTGGAACCCCTAAATCTAGGATTCCTTGGTCTGGCGTTAACACTTTTGGATGTACAGACTCTAGGTGACTCCTCCCCCTCCATATTCTCACTTCCTTGTGTTCACACCTTTGTGTTGTCCTATACTTTTTTATTTTTTTTTAAATCATTTTTTAAAAATATTTATTTATTTATTTGTTTGTTTGTTTGTTCATACATACAAGCACTGGGTACAGTCAGAAGCACGAGAGGGTGAGAGAATTCACCAGGGCCAGAGCGGGGAGCAGAACAGGCAGACTGACCAAAATACACTGCTGAGGGGAGCAGCGGGCGGCAGGAGAGGTCTGCGCGCCATGTGGGACCCTCCTCCGGTGACCGGGGAGCAGCCGGGGATCGAACCGGCACCACATAGGCTGCGGGCAGCTTCGCAACCCAGCGCTCAACCACCGCGCCACCGGGGAGGCCCTGTTGTCCTATACTTTTGAAAATAGGTACAATCTGTAATTTGCTTTAACCAGTAGATTGGTAAAGGCGATGGATTGTCACCTTCCAGCAACCCTGTCCCTATGGTTAGGGTGCTTTATATGTGATCTCATCTAAACAGATGAGCAGCAGATTGAAAGAGAAGCCCTGACTGGCTTGGTAGTAAGTGGCCACATTGCAGACCCAGGTGGCAGGGTGTTTGGCCAACAGTCATTGCTTCAGCCCAGGCCCATCTGAAGCTGGCAGGCAGTGCTCTCTGCCCACCGCCTGAGGGCGCTTGCACGCAGCGGCACTCACCCCTCCCCGGCGCAGTTTAGCCTGGCAGATCCCTAGATGTCAGCCTTGTGATGCCCTGAGCTCAGGGCGGGCCTGAGGGGCCATGGAAACCATGTCATAATTAACGTGTGTTTTGCAAGCTCCTCGGTTTGTTGTAATTCGGCATGCAACAATAGAGATTTTCAAACTATCACGTTTAAAATCATCTTTTCTTTATGGTGAGATTTTTGCAAGGATCCTGGTATTTTTACTGCTCTGCTCCTGCCATGAAGCAAGGAATGAGCCACTCTACACTGTGCAGTAACCCCAGAGATGGTTAATATGTGCCCCAAATGGGAAGCCAGCAGCTGCCGGAGGACTGGTATTTTTCCTAATACTTGTAGCTTAAAAGACAAGTGTCCAACGTTGAGCTGCATTGACTCGCTAAATAGGGTGAAACAGCACTTGCTTGTTAGGGCCCAGTTAACATTCATTATTCAGACTTCTTTTAGACCATCTGCTTTCAGCAGTTTGACTTTCTATATACTGTTGACAGGAATATGACAGATTAATCTGAGAAATTGTATTTAATGAAGGGATATTTATGAGATGTTGTAGACTTAAGTGGACAGGAAAGAGCAGAGGGGAGTCAGGGGATAACGGAGAAGCCTTGAGGCAAGAGGGGTTTCCCTTTACCTCTGGCTGAGGTACCCGGAGTCTCCTTTGTGCTCTACTATGCTGATTTCTGATTTGGGATTTTACTAGATGAGTGTCCAAAATGTGCACCCAGTTAGCACGCTGACAGATCTGGGTTTCCTTCTTTGCTGTCTGTCACTCTTCCTTCAGGGATGACACTGTGCATTTATGCTCTGTGTTTTCCGTAGCATGGATTGGAAAATGAAGGGAAGAGGGAAACAAGGCATTCCAATTCAAAGGGAAATGAAAATAAAAATGTTCCCCCAAAATAGCTGGGGATTGAGGAGCAGTCTTTATAGATATGGGTAAATTATGTGGTAATATTCGATTTGCTATATTCATCTCTGTTCTGGTCAGAGGTTAGAAAATGAAGAAATGATCAGGGTAGTGTCAGCAGCAGCTAAAAAGAAAATGATTTACCTATTATTGCAAAAACTGTTTTGTCATCATTTCCTGTTGAGGACCTTCGTGATCACTTGATAGAGCTGGGTCTCTGACTCCCATTGTGGAAATGGAGGCATTGGAAGCTGACTGCTCTCAAGTTGAATTGTGTTCCATTGTGATCTTTCTGCCTAGCTCGTGGGGTTGCAGATAAGAAAACATACTTTTCATTGTGTCCTCCTCATGGTAGGTGCTCGGTAAATTCCCAGGCTATTTCCTTGCCTTTGCCTTTTGCTTTTTAGTTTAATTTTTGATCTATCATTTGATAAGGAGTCAACAAAAACAACATCATTTGAAAATAAGGTATTTCCTAAAAAAAGAGATTTTTCTTTCACAAGTGGTTGCCTGTAACCTGTTTACAAATGGGTCCGTCTCTTCCCAAGCACCATAGTCCATCATTGCCGCCCAAGGCAGTGATGTGCACACAGGAGATCCCAGGACCGCGCATCATAATGAAGTCATTTGGGACTTGGACTACATACATGTGCTGTGTCGAGTTTCCTGGTTGTGGCAATGACAGGTTTGTTTATTGCTTTCCATTGTCCTGTTATTTATTGTCACAACAATAATAAGCATAAAGTCACTTTGTAATTATGTAGCAGAAGAGCTTAGGAAAAGGCAGTCTGTGAATACAAATGAGAATTCGCATAGAAGCTGTTTCCAACAGTAAGTAGCATTGGCCATTGATATATTCATCTTACTGCATTTGGAGTGTGGGATTGTTAGCATCTAGATGTCACTTATTTAATAGAGACATCCTTTCCATATTATGAGTCATTTATGATTTTAACAAACTGCCAGGCATGTTCAAATGTGTACCACGTTATAGGTGGCCCAGTGACATCTACCTGGCAGCACAGAACTATTTATTCCACCTGCTGTAAGTGTTATGTTGATACAGAATAATAAAATGTAGCTCTTGCATCTAGGCATATGTGATTTAAGTCTGGAGGTAGAATGTGATATAAGTCTGGAGGTAAAGCCATATGTAGCCACAATATGCTCATCAGACGTGGTGGCTAAATTAGTGGTCGAGACCGTAAATTCTAATGGTGTTTGGAGGGCTGGTGAATTGCTGATTAAGTACAGCTGGAGTCAGTGATTCATGAGGTAGACTTCTAAAGAATTTTTTTTTTTTTTTTTTGTGGGCAGAATGAAGTGCCAATGGGCAAGATATTTTTGCATGTGACTTCTGATGTTGCCACGGCATGTTGAAATCGGTGGTGATTTGTAGCAGCTGGGGAATCTAGCAGTACTGTAACAGTCTGGGAGAAGGGAAGGCCACCATCCAACCTGGACAGTGTCCGTGTGTTGCAGGAGAGTAACATGAACTTTTCGTTGGATGCTGTCAGCTGCGAGGGAGTGAAGTGCTAGGCACACTTCTTATCCCCTTGCTCCCTGCAGGTCTTGGTTGAAATTTTCAGGGACTCTTTTTCAGACTCTTCAGCCAATGGCATATGCCTCTCCTGCTCCACCCCTGCCTGAGCCCTCGGCCCTAGAACTTTTCCTTTACTTAGCGCTATTAGTCATTCTCCTAAAACTTCTTCACGTCAGCAACACCCCTCACCAGCACTTGTCTGTTTCTTCTACTGGAACATGAGCTCCATGAGAACAAACACTTATATTTGTGCATCATTTTCTGTACCCAGAGCATAGAAGGGCAGCTATGATATAGTAAGTGCCCAAGAAGGATTTGTGTCGTGGGTGAGGACAGCTTGACACTTAGAGTCCCTGTATCCAACTGCCCTGTCTTTGAGGCACTGAGTAGTTGAGGCAGTGATGCCACATGTAAGAACGAGGTGTTTATAGAAGTTGACAATCATCTTCATACGCTTCAGAAACTGAAGCTTGGCCTTCTAGCATCTGGGAGCCTGAACTCACACAAGCGCTGGGTATGCACACGGTTGCCCAAAGCTGTTCGCGTGGTTATTGACAAAAAGGAAGTTTGTGCTGATCTTGCAGAGCAGACGGGACCCCCCACCTCATGTGCAGGCTTTCTGTCACCACAGGGGAGAATTTTGCCAAAGTTAGATTTTGGGGCTCATTGTTATCCATTCAAATGTCTCTTTCTCATTCATATGAGACTAGGCAACCCACCAAGTGAAAACCCACAGTTCTCTAACTACTGCCAGTACTGTAACAAAGCAAAGGGTCATTTTTTTGAATGATTACAATAGACAGACTCGCAGTCTAGAATGGGTTAAAGCTGCTGAAAGCCCATCTGTACAAAGCTACAATTACCAACATTTACTGATGGCAATTGTGACAATAGGGAGCAATTTTCTTAAAGCTAATTCAAACAATCTTTCCAGTGGTCATTTGTAGCAGTAAATACTTTGCTGCTGCAGTCGAGGATGTAAAGAGAATTTTTTCCCCATCGTGGAGCTAAACTGAGCATAGATTGAAACTTACTTGGGAAGGAGAAAAGGAAATAGGGGGAACATATATCTTAGTGAATGGCATTCCTTTCTCTGTTCTCAAACTAATGTGCCGTGCTGTTACTTCACTACATAATGAGTGAAACAGTGGTGCATAATTAGATATCACCTTATGACAACCTGAGCCGTTCATCAACCAATAATTTTAAGGGTTGTCATGGAAGGAAGATTCAGGTTTATTCTGGGACTTTTTTAAAGTAACAAACTGTAAGGTAGTGAAGTTCTGAAAAAGAAACATCAAACCTAAAATTTCTGAATCTTTTTAAGTGAAATAATATGCCTATTCATCATTTGAGGTTGTCATTTCAATTCAGTATTGCCTTTAAGATTTTCTTTGGGCTTCTCATCACTGAAACTATTTTAGTCTACTCAAAAGAGAAGATAAATGGACTTAGGAACTTTTAAGTTTTTTGGTTAAATCTAGGCAAAAATTTGGAGAAGTAAATTTCACTGCCTTATGTTTGTCTCTCCCTTATCATAACGCACATGAAGATGAAACTCACTGATGTCATTTTTAAATAGTATTAAAAGCAGTTGGCTGGTTTAAAATTTTTAATCAACCAGGTAATTCAGTTTAAAAAAAAAATGAGGTTTGGCCCATTTAATTGATTTTCAACTTGTTGGTTTGTAATTAGTAAAAATACAGTAGCCTGGAGATTTTTCCTTAGCTACCTAGATTCGAATTTTGGTTCACTATGTTGATGTGGATGATAGTGATGTCTGTTTCACTCAAACCACCAGGGCACCACTCCCACGGAGCCTCCATAAATGTTTGCTTTTTTCATTTCTGTCTCCTTGCTTTCACGTATGGAGCATTACTGTTGATTGAATCTTGAAGTCCCTCTGTGTTTGAAAGAGACCCAGCTGGTCCACTTGATGTGGCCACTGAGACACCTGGGCTCTGCGAACACATCAGCTCCTCGGGTGTGCGTGTCACCTGTAACACAGCTCACACCCAGGGATGATGATTTCTTCCCGCAGAAGAACTGTATCCCCAGGACAGCTAATGATCAATAGCCATATCTTCAAGGAGTATGCCTTTTGTCAGTGGGAAGATGAGTAAGGAGAGACTTGGGAGCATTAAATGGAGAAAAATAAGTTTTATTTCTGGTGGTGATGAGATTGGTAGGCAGTTCAGCAAATGAAACAAGAAAGGCTGAACTAAAAGTCCACAGAGAAGAGCAGTCAGCCTGCATTGCTTTATAGCAACAACAGAGCAGCTAGGGGTGCCAATCCGAGCTTTAAAAGCACCCTAGAAATTGACTGCAGTCTCCTGACTGATCATTAAATGCCGTGGTAAGGAGGACCATTAAGATGTTTCTAAATGAAGGCAGATAAGGGAAGTAGGGGCTTTTGTTTTATGCTTTTATTTATTATTTATTTATTTTAATACAAGCACTGGGTACAGTCAGAAGCACGGGAGGGTGAGAGAATTCACCAGAGCGGGAAACAGAACAGGCAGAAGGACCGAAGTACACTGCTGAGGGGAGCAGCGGGCGTGGCAGGAGAGGTCTGTGCGCCATGTGGGTCCCTCGCCGGCAGCCGGGGATTGAACCGATGCTGCAGAGGCTGCAGGCAGCTTCGCAGCCCAGCGCTCAACCCCTGTGCCACCAGGGGAGGTCCGGGAAGTAGGGGCTTTGAAGGAGTAAGCATGAATTTCCAGCAGGGTATGAATCTTAGTGAGTTCACTATGAAAAAGCAAGCTAAAATAAAATGAAAACATTGTCACATCTGAAGAACAGTTGTGAATAAAGGGAAGTGCGACACCATCAAGGCCGTTGTGCATTGCAGAGATGCCTGGCTTTCTAGAATACAACACACCACTGACCACCAGTGGCGGGCACGGGACCCAGTTGGAGCAGCAGCTCCGACCACAGTCACAGTGACCAGTGTGTGTAGCAGTGAGATGCCGTGAAGCGTGTAGTTCAGAGAGTCTCTGTGGCTGCAAATAGCCCTTTCATATTCCTGAGTGATTTATTTTTCTAAAGACTTTTTATTCCCAAAAGATGGAAGAAACAAGCCAATATCAGTTGTCTTCAGAAGGGGCAATTGAGGGCTTTGAGACAGCAGAGGGAAAGAAACTTATTTGCACTGTCAGTTTTTGTACCTTTTGAAATTCACAGCCATGTAGTGCTCATATATATCTGTTCTAAAATACATGTATTTTCAACTTCTTATATATATATTCAAAACATTTTACGTATTTGATGGCTGTATCTCTTCTTTCAATGCTTAATACTACTTCCTCGCTCAGATTTGGGACTTTGGGATGTGCTTACTTTCCTGATCCCTAATAATTCCGGCAGCCAACATAAAGGTGAAATAATATCTCTTTCAAAGCCCATTCAGTTGACTATAGCTCTGCCTTAATTGTATTGTTAGTTTTTGATCCACTTTGCCTGAATATATAGGCCACTTGGAAATAAATTCTTTTTACTTTATAAATCTCACATGAGAAATATTGACAGGGGCAAATGCTCATGCACACATATGGGTCTAAACACTGGGAGGTAATAACTGGTACATATTAAATGGCGAACTTTGGACAAAAGGATCAGCTAGTCTCCAAAAGGAAGTCAGATAAGGACTGAAAGAGGGACTGAATAATTCTGGTGAAAATTTGGGGAACTGATTTCTACTGGTCTTGCTGCCTTGCACCCCTGGAACTCAGCTGGAAAACCTTTTACGCCTTCTTAGCTAGATAATCTTGAGTCTATTAGGGAACTCAGTATTCCAAAGCCTCTACTTTCCTGTCTTTTTCACAGGACAGATATTATCAATTCAATAGGTGTATATAAAAAGGAAAGACCTTACGCTATAAGCATGGATGCTTGAAATTGAGGCTGCATTATTTGTAAGATCTATATCCACCTTCCTCCTCACTTTCCTTTATCCTCCTAGCATCCTAAAAGAAAAAATGAAACTAAACGATTTCAGATGGCTCAAAATCTGGGACTAGGTACACTTTCATTTTCATGGTTTAAGATTAGCTTTCACACTAGTTCATTCATTAAATTGTTAGCAGAAAAAATACAATGCAGAAGGAAGAAAAACAGCAATCTTCCAACTGTGGAAATTGAAGAAAAGTGTGTGCTTAATGAGAAAGAAGCACAGTACTTACCCATTATTGTGATTTCAGAGAAAAAAGCAGTGTTAAGGCACAATAACTTTTGGAAATGCTTATTATGCATGACTGGAAAAAATGTCACCAGCATTCCCTGAGACAGAGCCCAAGATGCAGGGTAATTGGCAGTAACAAATTAGTGGTGATCAGGTAAAGTGTGCCTTACTGCTGAGAAGCCACCTCATTTCAAACATCTCAACTCACTTGCAGCTCTCTTGAAATATAATCACCAAGGCTTTTCTGAATTGGACCTGCATGGATCAAGCTTAGAGCTACTCTTATAAACCCATCCTAAGAATTGCTAAGATGCTGCTCGTCTTCTGTCTCAATAAGACCCGAATCACGGACTGTCAGAAAGGACTTCAGATGGGTGGGTTTAAAGAGATGAGAAGGCACAATTTTCAGAGAGCTGAAATTATTCGTGATTTTCTTGTTAAGTTGGGGAAGAAATTCTCTGTGATCTTTTAAACCTGAATTCACCTAGTAACTCTCATGAAAACAATTTTAGATTTTAGCATATACAGTTAATACAAAATCTATTTTTATAGATTTGCAATAAATGGGGAAAATAAGATGGGATTCTATTTACAGTTGCATCAAAACAGTAGATACTTAGAAACTGAATGAAAGAGGTGTGTGACCTACACAGAGAAAATGATGAAACTTTGCTCAGAAAAAAATGGTGAAGATATACATGAATGGAGAGAAATACTATATTCAAGGATTGGAAGACTTTGGTATAGCTAAAAGTTAGTTATTCCTCAATTGATCTATAGATTCAATCAATAAGACCCCCAAATAGGCTTTAAAAATACAATATAAGATTTCTATACTGGCGCAACAATGTATGAAGAGCATAATGGTTTGGAACAACACAGCTTAGGGCCTCCCTGGTGGTGCAAGGGTTTAAGACGCAACCTATGAAACTATCTGCAGCCACTGTAGCACGAGTTCGATCCCCGGCCAGGGAGCTACCCACATGGTGCAGTAGACCTCTCCTGACTCGTCCGCTGCTCCCCTCAGCAGTGCATTTCAGTAGACCTGCCTGTTCTCCCCACTCTGTCTCTGGTGAATCCTCTCATCCCCCACACTTCTGGCCTATACCCCAGTTCTTGCATGCATAAATAAATCTTAAAAAAAAAATAGAACAACACAGCCTAATATTTTACAACTAGAGCCCTGAACTCTGAAATGGGTCTAATCAGCTGAAGTCAAGGTGTTGGCAGGTCTGCTTCCTCCTTGAGGTACCCAGGCGGCGGGGGGCTATCCTGTTTGCTTCAACCAGCTTCTGTGTGTTCCCAGCATTCTTTAGCTTGTGGCCACATCACACCAATATGTCTCATTGTCGCGCTGCCCTTTTCTGTAGTCAAGTCTCCCTCTGCTGCCTCTTTTCTCCCTTTGTGCTTCCTCCTCTCTTTATCCTCAGAGCCCTCACAGTGCTTATGGATGTCCACTAGGTTTTGAAAGTGTTTAATTATCGAATTGTTGCTATGTAAATGTCCAGTATTTGTTTTTGTCATTCTGAGTTGTTTTGCTACATGTATTTCTCTTAAATTCCCTCCATTTTGCTGCAAATGGCAGTGATTCATTCTTTCTTAAGCCTCTGTCTGCCTATGATAAGAAGACTTGCACTTGTATTTATAGCACACCTGGACAATCCCTGCCAGTCTCCCCACTTGAGATCCTCAACTTAATCACCTCTGCAAAGTATCTTTTGCCATATAAAGTAATATTTCCAGGGTCCCAGGGATTAGAGCCTGCATAACTTTGAGGGCCGTTATTCAGCCTACCATGGAGAATGTAAACTCATTCTAAAATTTATGTAGAAATGCAGAGAGTCTAAAAAGAAAAGACAATTTTGAAGAGGAACCAAGTTGGAGTATGAATGCTACCTGATTTTAATATATACTATAATGCTGCAGTAATCAAGTCTGTGGTTTTGGCATAAGGATAGATAAATATGCCAATGAAACTATATAAAAATAAAGCTTCCTGAATTTCTGTGTTCTGTGAAAAGCCTCAGCCTCCTACGTCATTTATGCTATGAAGTTAGGAATGGTAACTTTCATTTATCCCAGATATCATAAGCATTAGGTTTGTAGCTATTAAAAAAAAAAAATCACTCTAAAAGCCAAGCGGTTACTTCCCTAGATGAGCACCTATGATAGATTAGCTAGGGAGGCTAGATTGTTAAATTCTAGGTGTTTACATTTCAAATAATCAAATATTTAAAGGAACCTGGGTAAACTAAGCCTAATGTAACTATTAGAAGCCAAATAATTCAGCAAAAGTGGTGCTGAATTTTCTAATTCTACTTCAATAAGAAGTGAGTCCTTTGGCTAAAAGTTTGAATTTCCTCTTTCCATCTCTCAGCCCATAGAATATGGAATCTCAAACTTGAGCATGTTTAAGATTCACTGAGATTCCTAAATATAGACATTGATACACAGTAGGTCTGGGATGGTGCACAGGCAGCAAATCACAGATCACAGAGGAAGATGAAGTTGTCTACAGAAGGCAGCTAAGAATGAGAGGCCATGTAGATCACAGAAGCATTCAAAAAGCACCAAAGTGTTCCTCAGTCCAGTCTGCTGTGCAGAGTCCTCAGTGACCAGGCCTGGTGACAGTTCCGCAATTAACAGTTTATTGTTTAATCATCTTCGCCGAGTGCCCTTTAAAGAGAAGGTACTTGTTAATGAGCACTACTAAACGATAGTGACATGAACTCTACTATTCTATTACACCTCTCTCTTCCTCTCATTTCTCTCATTTAATCCCCACTAAGGGGGTGTATAATACGGTCTCAGACTTTTTAGATGGGAAACTAAATCATGGGAGAACCACAATTTGAACCCAGGTTGCTGGGCTCTGTTGCCTGTGTTCTTAAACCCCAGTTTACATTAAATTGCCTGTGACAGTATTTAATGGGACAGCTTTGTAAGTGGGAACCTGGGTCAGCTAGGTCTACTGTGACAGTCAGGAATAATTCTGCTTCCTCCGAGTGAGCATAACCAAAAAGCAACTTTTTTTTTTTTTTTTTTTTTTTTTGGTAAAAATGTATATTTATTTAAGTGGTCCAATGTAGAGGTAATTGGGAGATTTAGCAAGTAAGCAAGAAGCAAGGTACTGATAATGAGGGGCTTTGTTTTAAACTCCATGGGGGAGAGGGGTGTTGGGGGAACCCTTGAACGTGTGACATAATGTAAGGTTTGGGAAGACTGATTTGACATTGCTCTCCAACCCCTCTCCAACATGGGTTAAACTGCAAATGATCAGAAAATTGATGTAGGCAAGAAATGATAAATTCTGATATTAGTAAGGCATATTGAAATTCTTGGAACCTTGAGAAAATTGGGTCCCTGGGGCGTTTATAAAATCTTTCCCACTTCAATTTCAAATTACTGAACTTCTCAATTAGGAAAGCCACTGTTATTTGTTTTTTTTTTTTCTTTTCACTAGATTACTTGGGCAAGTTTTTCGCTTGGGTAAACAGGCCGTGCCAGGTGGTTATGTCATGGTTTTGAAAAAATTTAATACGTTTAGAAATAAAATGTGCAGGGTTGCTCAATTCAACTAACCTTTAGGGCATTTAGTTTCTTCTGGAAATGTGTATACCTGACTTTTCAAAACTGCCTCTGACGAATATATCTTTCCCCTTGGGTCTGATATTACAGTTAAATGCACCCCAGAATTTTATTAAAAATGCAGCTATTTTGTGCCAAAATAGCCTTAGGACAAGATCAGTTGTTCTACTTAGCTTACTTTGGAAATGACAGAGATGTAATTCATGAATAGTGCTTGCTACATTTTCATGGTGCCAGAGCAAGTGGCATATTCAGTATCAAAGCCACTTGTACAAATGAGAAATCGATTGATCTATTTCTGCTTTTCTACTAGTTGCTTGGTCCATGAATATCCTTATCTTGGTTGGATTAACTTTCTTAAATACAGTATATCAAATATAAGTAGTTCTTTACCTGGTATAGTAGTCTGAACATCTCAGTACATTTAGCTTTTTTTTTTAATTGATATAATAGAAACACAAAATTTGACAAAAGAATAACTACCATTTATTAACTAAAATGTGGATGGTACTATGTTAAATCTTTTATCTATAAAAGCTCATTTGTTCCTCGTCATCATGTAGGTCTCTGTGCTGCAGGTAAGAAAACTAAGATGCAGAGAGGGTCAAAAGTTGTGTGACGAGAGAAAAGTTGACTTTTTGAGATTAAATTGCTTTAACCCCAAACTCAGTGATCCTCTACATGATACTATTTTCAGTGACAGTTAACATTGAAAGTATCATCAATGCTATATTATTACAAGAAATACAAAGACTGATTATGGTGTAAACCTCTTTTTTTCTAATTTATTTTATATATTTTTCACATTTTTCATTTTTGCACAATGCATGCATTTTCTTCTTGGTTATAATCCCCATACAATCCCCCCTCCTGCCACCTTAGTTTGACTCTAACCTCTCCCTTCCCCCACACCCAGTGTGTCTCTGCTTTATAGTCGCTTGTTGATTTTGATTTTTACTTTATTATAATTAGTCTTGTTCCTGGTCCCTTATTTAGGATGGAGCTGGAAGGGATCATGCTCAGCAAAATAAGCCAGAAAGAAAAAGAAAAATACCGGATGGTCTCACTCATAGCAGGAATTTCGTAAACCTCTTTTATTTATAAGATGAATCCACATCACGTCAAGGAGAAGCTAACTATAACCTAAAGAGAGCAAGCAATAGGGGGCCGCGGCTCTCTCGCCTTTAAGCAGATAATGCTCAAATCTTTATCTCTTGCTCTGACATTTCTCCAAAGTCACTGGACATCTGTCCTTTGAGGGTTTTCCAGTACCTAAAATTCAAAATGTCATCAACTGAGCTCATTCTCTTGGATCTCATGTCTTTAGTTCCTGATTCCTTTCTGCCAGTGGCTCCATGATCTTCAGGCCTTGCACTGGTGGCTGTTCCCAGTTTCCTTTTTCCTCCCAATTCCTTTGCCCAATTACCAGGCCCTGTTGATTTTTCTCTCAAAATTTCCCCTTTTCACTGATTCTGCTGTTACTACTCTAATAATCCAGACTGCTTTTCTTTCCTGACATACCTTTGCACCTCTAACCAGCACCTGGCTGGTGCCACAGCATGCTTCTGAGTCACTGCCCTAATTGCAACGCCTGAGGTGCTCACCAGCTTCACAGCTACGGTATTGGAGGGTTGGCAGATGCATCGCAGGATCCTGTTACATTTGGATTTAATGGTTGCATGGGACATACTTAGAGTAAAAAATGTTTATATGAAATTGAAATTTAATTGGTGGCCTGTATTTTTATTAGCTAGTTTCTGGCAGCCCTACAATTGAATATAAAATCTTCAGTTAACTGCTTAATAAATGAACCTGGCCAACAGCTTCGGTTTGAACCATCACTTCTGCTCTTCCTTCCTGCAGCCAAATGATATTGGTCACTGGTCCCACATAGGCATTATCCTTCTACATGGACTAAACAGTTGTGTCCCCTCCCTTCAGATGTATGGTTTGAAATGTAATCTCCAGTGTGATGTTTGGAAGTGAGCTCTTTGGGGATTCACTGAATGGGGAATCCTTTTATAAATGGGATGAATGCTTTTATAAAAGTCCCCAGAGAACTCCCTTGTCCCCTCCACCTTATGAATACAGAGAAGACAGTTGTTTCTGAACCAGAAAAGGGGCTCTCACGAGACACTGAATCTGTCACCTTGATCTTAGACTTCCAATCTCTCAGAAGTTTGGGTGGCTTCACAGACATTTTTTCTCAATCTTTGGTGTTTTTGTTATAGCAGACTGAATAGACTAAGCTAGGCCTTTACTGACCTACCTACTTGTTTGCAGTTAAGCAAAAATGCTTCTCTTTGAAGGAGTTTCCCCTCAGAACTCCATGGCTCTTGACTTGTATTTTTCTTACTCATTCCAACCTCAATTGCATAATTTTAAGCTGGCTACCTCTTCTCTGCACTTAATTCTGTGTTCCTTTTGCACAGGGGCCATATGTCTCTTGTTTTTATTTACCTTCAATTCTAGAATTTATGCAAATTAAGCACTGTTTTTATTGAATGAGTGAAATAGTTGCAAAGACTTTAAAAGTTAATTTTTAAATTCTTTACACTCTTAAAAGGGATAATCATCTCAACATTTAGCATCCTTCTACCACAAAGAGAAACTTGCCTAAAGGGGGTAAGTGGTAAATGTGGGAATACTATTCCACTTTAGGGATACTGTGTTACATTCTGTTAAAATAAGAGTTCTTGGGTTTTCCTAAGAAATAAACCAAACTTCTTTTACACAGGAAGATTATTTTCTAATTTTGCTAGAATGTTAAACTACTTCAGATTACCTAGCAATAATTTTAATTACCAGATTTTTTCTTTTTTTAAGATTTATTTTATTTATACAAGAGCTGGGGTGTAGGCCAGAGATGCAGGTTGGGGGTGAGAGGATTCACCAGAGACAGAGTGGGGAGCAGAATGGGTGGAGTGACTGAAATACACTGCTGAGGGTGCAGTAGGCGAGACAAGAGAGGTCAGCCATGTGGGTCAGCTCCCTGGCTGGGGATTGAACTTGTGCTGCTGTTGCTGCTGATAGCTTCATAGTGCTGAGACTGAACCCTTTGTGCCACCAGGGAGGCCCAATTACCAGATTTTCTTTTAGGGAAGAGAAAGATTACATAGGCCTAGAGTGGGTGATGTAGCAGGCTAAGTGGGGGTGTATGCTGGAGAAGACACTTGCAAGAATAGTTAAATCTGGATGTCATGGACATGGGTTTTCATTTACAAAGGCTGCATTTTAGAATCATTCTCTATGCTCCTTGGTATATCAAACCATGTTTTGTGAAACATCTGGCCTCAGTGGTCTACTTTGATTCATCTTTTATCAGTTTATATTGAGTATCTTGGTATATGCAAGATCATACGTTCTTGTTCCAACAAATAAATTGCATCATTTGGTTGTTTCTGATCTGACACAGAAAGGTGAAAGACAGCTCAGTGTGGCTCTTTGCAGACAAGTTTTACATGGCTTCAAGGTTCTTTACCTCTGATTTATTAACTATTTTTCAAGAACACATATGCAAGCTGCACAATGCTGAAAAAAGTAATGCCTGGGAACACAGTTCTGGGTTCTCTTAACCTCATCAATATGCAAATCCTCAAGTAGGATACAAATACCCCACCAGCAAGAGTCAGAATGACATCCCCACCACTGCATACGGATGAAGCCATGGCTGATAAATTCCTTGTCCAAATATACGCTCTCCCTGCATTATTTATGGACTTTGAAATTGCAGGTTGACTTCCGCAGTAATTCCTGGCACTATTCTCTTCCTAGTGAGGTCTGTGAGCTGTAACCTGATCCTTCGATGGAAAGCATTTATCCTTTTCTTGACAGTAAAATTGTTATTTTAGAGCAGCAACAATTGCATTAAAAATTATTTTGGCGGCCTTTACAACCTTACAGCTGAAGTTGGAAGGACAAAAGTGAAAGTTTACCTGATTTAGCTGCCTTTATATATCTAGAAAAATATTTAATATGCTTCTACATGGTCCTTTTCAATGAGAATTGGAGCTGGGGATCTTTTAGGCGTGCTGCATTATCTGAACATTTAAATATTCTCAGTACTGTTTAGTTCAAGTTCTTCCTTCAAGTCTCCCATTCTTTTTCTCATTCTGTTAGAGCCATTGAAAGCAGCCACAGAGACAGCAAAACTTGTTAGGCAAATTTGATGTAAAGTACAAGAGGGAAAAGGATTTTTTTGCAACATAGACATGGAATGCATATAAAATACTTCAAATAAGTAAAATGCAGTTTTCAGGGGAGGAAATATTGTCTCTAAAATATCCAAAAATTTCACTTGGGAATGAGTACTTCCTTTCTGCATAAAATCTGAAAATTCTATTACAACAACTGTACATATTAAAATAAGCTTAGGGACTGAAAGAATATGCTCTAGCCAAGGAAATGCTGAATAATCTGTAAGGAGCAGGAGTGGGGAACAGGAGCAGAGGAGAAGTAGGAAAAACAATTACCTTCCCTTTTAAAATAATTACCTTCCCTTTTAAAATATAACATTTTATAGGTCCCAACTTATTTTTAATTGAAGTATCATTGATATATATTAGTTTTAGGGTACCACATAATGATCTGACACCTGCATACACTACAAATAACTAGTAAGACTAGTTAACACCTGCCACACATATTTTTTTTCCTTGTGAAAACTTGATATACTCTCTCAGCAACTTTCAGATATGTAATGCAGCATGATTAACTGTAGCTGCCATGCTGCATGTTACAATCCCATGACATAATTATTTCATAACTGGAAGTTTGTACCTTTTGACCCCGCACCACCCATTTCATGCCCCACCACCCCCGCCTCTGGCAATCACCAATCTGTTCTCTGAATATATGAGCCTGGATTTTTGTTGGCCCCAAATTTTTAATGATTTTTTGTTTCCTCTGTCATGTCACATTTAATGCTGTTTAAGTCCTTGAAAGCTTTTTTTCTGCCCCTAATAGGCCATTACTGAAACATGACTCTAACCCCTGAAATATGGTGTCTTTTAACTTTTCCATAAGTTTATGGAAAAGTTTCAGAAAGATCCAATACCCCAATTTTGACTTATTTCCTTCCAGGTACACATACACATAAACAATATAGGAAATTATATCTTTTGATTCAATAATTAAGCACTCATCCATTTTAATAATGATTCTTCACAAAACATGAAGTATTTGTTATACATTATAGGGTTATATGTTTCACCACTCATAATTTTTAAATATATTTTTATTCAGAATAACTGCACAATGAGAGATTTGGCTCATTATTTCCCTTAGATTCCTAGTATGAAAATGATTACCACAGTGCATAATAAAAAACCAACTTTGGCATATATTTCCAAATGGCCTTAAATGACGTTGTAATAGACTTTCTCACCTTGACAAATTATTTTCCCTCATTATGTTAGGAGAGATTAGTATCTTGTTTGCAATTACTTTCCTTTATTAGCAACATGGAACATTCTTGATTTGTTTATTAGTCATTTCTATCTGCATTTTCTGGAGGGTAGCTTATGTTTTTAAATTACTGACATACTGATCACATCAGGTCTTCGTTTTAACTCTAGGGGTATACAAAATAATTTATACACAATGTTTTGTAGAAAAACTAAGCCTCTTTAAGCACAGTGATTGCTCTGATTCCAGAAGTCTGGAGAGATCACCATTCTCATTAAAGCTATTTGTCAAATGCTTGTGAGTATCCATGCTTGGAGCTAATAGAGGCAGTTCCTTTACTTTAGGCATTCGGGATGATGAATGTGAAAGCTTCAGAAAGATGTTTACAAGGTAATTATTTGTCTTATTCTTAGGTAACTGGTTTTAAGAACTTTAATGGAAAAGCAGAATTTGTAAAGTAAAATACAATGCCATGGTTTTCAAACTGGTTTCCTTCATTCCACTGTATGACCCAAGTCCTTTAAGTATGTGAAAGAAATAGAAATTAAATTGTTTCAAGTTCTCTTTTGCTCATCAGTGAGAAAATGAATATAAAACCAGAACATTTTAATGTTAGAAAACACCTGATATTGCTGAATACTCTTGACCATTGTTTTGATATACGTGAGCTTCACATTTCCAGATTACATATACATATAGATTTTAATAATGAATTGCTTTGCTTTTCTAGTTAAAAATATTCCTAGTATATGTACATTTTTACTTTCTTTAGATATGTAAGTCACTCAGCAGTGATGAGTTTTTCTTCCTTTGTACTACTCATCTGTCTCCCACTGTATGTGCAGTGTCTGTGCTGAGTGAATGGGAACTCCCTAGCTAACAACTTAGGGGAATCTTGTGGGTAATTACTTTTTGGTTGCAAGTATGTCACTGGCCACCATCAAATGGCAGACTTAAGAAATATTTATTTGAGCAAAGAGGAAACACTAAGTTGTGAAATTCTTCTGTTTTACTAAATATTTACCTTCTTTATTGTGAATATAGGGAATACATTTTCTCAACTTCAAATCCTCCAAATACTTGGAGGAAATAAAAAATAGATGCCACTTTCACTCAGTCTTTGACCAAGTCTGCATTTTTTTTAAAAGATTTATTTATACAAGCACTGGGTACAGTCAGAAGCATGGGAGGGTGAGAGAATTTACTGGAGTGGGGAACAGAACAGGCAGACTAACGAAATACACTGCTGAAGGAAGCAGCAGGCACTGCAGGAGAGGTCTGCACGCCATGTGGGATCCTCACCAGTGGCTGGGGATCGAACTGGTGCTGTAGAGGCTGCGGGCAGCTTCGCAACCCAGTGCTCAACTGCTGTGCCACCAGGGGAGGCCCCCAAGTCTGCATTTTGAAGGATAATTTTCATCCAACCTGGATTTTCTGTTTTAAGAACTAGTTGTGGTATTATCAGACTATGGTCATGCCCCAGTGCTTCTTCTCTCTAGCACTTGATTAATGTCATGACAAATTCAGAATGTCACGTGGTGGAAAATTCCATGATTTGAACTATTCTGGAAGAGCTACCAATGGGGCAGGTAGGGGAGGGACAGGGACAAAGCAGATCACAAAAGGGGAAGCAGTAGGTTGGGAAGGTTCAGTGGCAATTTCATGTAGTTTCATAGCATAATTTTCTTTTAAGTTGCACACAGTCATTTTTCTTTGGCATAGTTATTAGTATTAGTTTTTAGTCCCTCTTTACTGGCAATTATTTAATAGCTTTTTGAATAAAAGCTAAATGAAATGGCATGGAGCCAGTTTCATTAATAGAAAACATTTATACAGCTTAGCCCCCAAGAACAGGATATTCAAATCTGTAAATTCCCCATATTTGACTTTTCTCTCATGTACGTCTGCAGTTGAATGAGCAAATGCATCAATGATGCTCAAATAAGCTTTTCTAGGCTATTAAAAAGTAAATCTATAAAATAAGAATGCTTCAATTTTTCTCTACAATATGGTAGGTAGCTTTTTAAAAAAAATTATATAAATTACCCAAGAACAAGGGGAATCGTTATGAGGTGTAAGTGATATATAATATTATATTAGTTTCAGGTGTATGACATGATTCTCTATTTGTACACAGTGCAAATAATAACCATAATATGTCTAGTTAACATTTATCACCATGTGTAGTTACAAAATTTTGTCTTAATTGGGAAAGAAGACCAGAAACTATTTATCTTTTTTTGATCTAGCACAGTTTACATTCCCTGGTCATATACTTGTACCTTGTACATGATTCTAGCTAAGTTGATTAAGTGGACGATCCCATTGTATATTCCAGGAAAATGGGAATCAAGGGGAAAAAACAGACATCAAATAATCCTTAAAAAGAGCTGCTCTCTCATTAGTTTATCCAAAATAATAGTAATTTTCTGGATGTAATATTAAATTTTGAGTATTGATTATGTTAAAGGATGGTTCCTAAATGATTTATAATAAAATTCTTTCCCCATATGTGAAAGTGAATGCGTAGAACCATACTGCAATTCTACTAGGAAGCATCCTTTAATCCAGAGTCAAGGTGGATAGAATAATTTCTGAGATTTAATAAAAGGTCTGGCTATAGATTTTCCAAGTTGAACCACCAAAATTTTCCATGCTGAAAAGCAGATATCTTTTTTCATTTTTATTTTTTAATATATTTGTTACATCATCCTTCATTTTTGTACAATGTATAATTTCCCTGTGAAATTCCCACCACCGATTCACCCATGCCCCATCACCATGGGCCCTTATGCTCTTCCCACCCCTGTCCTGATCCCTCTACCGCCGCCTTCCCTACAGAATGTCCTGGTCTATGATTACCGGTTGATTTTGATTTTGATTTAATTATTTTTTAATTATTTTAATTATTTTTTTCCTGATCCCTTATTTGGTTCCTTTGTATTTCTCCTATAAGTAAAACCATCTGATATTTTTCTTTTTTACTGAAAAGCAGGTATTTATAGGAATACCTCCTCCTCTTGAAGAGGATACACATTCTATAGACCTGTCTATACTCACCTTGCCTATCCAGGTCCGATCTAGTCTTCATCTAGATATTTACCTTAGAATTTGCTTGTTCCTGCCACAAACAGAGAAGAGCCCAACCAGCGAAATCCATTTCTCTTCTCTCTTGGTCCACACCTTTTTCAAGTCTCATTTGCTTATTGTCCTCTTCCCTGTCTTCTGTATTGACTCTGCATTTGGTCACTGCATTTAAGGAACTGGTCAGAGGTGCAGGGGGTGAGAGGATTCACTAGAGACAGTGGGGAACAGCTGCGGAGACAGGAAAGGTCTGCTGAGCCATGTGGGTTTGTCTATTGTCTCATTTCTGTGGACTTTTTTGACACCCCCGGCTGTCAGGGGCCCTGGGACCTCTCTCTGTTCAGGAAGCCACTCTGAGGTTGGGGCAGGGTAGTCAGACCACCCCAGAGGAGGGCAGTTACCCCACTCAGCAGTGAGTGAAATTGGCTTTGGGGAGGCAGATCAGCAGTGATCAATAGCCTTGACCATTTGCTTCATTTGTTACTCATCGACTGTACAGGGAGCCAGAAATCAACAGGTTGTTTTAGGGAAGTTGCGGGGAAGCAGAACTTCAATGTTTTCTACACAGCGGAAATGAGGTTATCACAGTGGTGTCAGCCTCTTGGGAGGAAGGTGGGAAGGTAGGAGCAAAAAAGCCTGAAGACTTGTTTTGGAGTAGGTATTTGTTTGAAAATGCTAGAAGTGATGACACAAATTATTACCATTAGGTGTCCCTATGGCCCAGTCATTCACCCAGCAGCAGAGGAGAATTATTAGTACGTATTGGTCATTTATGACACCCCTACTATTAATGGGCGAATCTATTGAGGGGTTTAAAGACATTTTACTTTTATACTTTGCTGCCTCCTCCTTCCTATTGTTATAGGGTTAGAAGGTAGATAGGTAAAGGCAGATGAAGGTAATAGTATATTAGGGACACTTAATTTTGCTACCATTGTAGCACATTTTTGGGGCCTCCATGGTGGCACAGGGGTTCAAGTCTCAGTGCTATCATGCTATTGCAAGCCACTGTGGCATAAGTTTGATCTCTGGGCAGTGAGCTGACCCACGTGGCTCAGCAGACTCTCCTGTCTCCCCAGCTCCTCCCCACTGTCTCTGGTGAATCCTCTCAGCCCCTGCACCTCTGCCCTATACCCCAGTTCTTGTATGCATACATAAATACAAAACAAATCTTTAAAAAATACATTTTGATATATAGGAAGACTGATTTCAATTGTGAAGTTGACTGAAAAAAACATATGAAGTGGGGGCCTCCCCGGTGGCACAGCAGTTGAATGGTGGGTTGCGAAGCTGCGCGCAGCCTCTGCAGCGCCGGTTCGATCCCTGGCTGCTCCCCGGGCACTGGAGGAGGGTCCCACATGGCGTGCAGACCTCTCCTGCCGCCCGCTGCTCCCCTCAGCAGTGTATTTTGGTCCTTCTGCCTGCTCTGCTCCCCACTCTGGTGAATTCTCTCACCCTCCTGCGCTTCTGACTGTACCCAGTGCTGGTATGTATGTATGTATAAATCAATAAAAAAATCAATCAATCAATCTTTTAAAAAAAACATGAAGTGGAATGTAATACCATTTATATAAAATTCAAACATGTATATGATTCTGTCCTATAAAATTCTGTGGACCTGTAGATGTATATTGTGCTTGTGTGTGCATGTAAACATGGCCAGAAGGTCAGGCCACATGTATTATACTGGCTAACTCTTGGCAGAGGAGAGAGCCAAGTGATACTTTTCTTTCTATGTAAAATTTGTCAAATCTAAAGATGTCCATGTAAGCACCACACAATCATTCCAGTTGCCAACCGTTACAATGTTAGGACATGTATAACAACTATTTGTTCTAATTATGTTCTGGACATTTTCCTGTTT
The DNA here is from genome assembly GCF_014898055.3 of Talpa occidentalis. Classification (NCBI taxonomy): domain Eukaryota; kingdom Metazoa; phylum Chordata; class Mammalia; order Eulipotyphla; family Talpidae; genus Talpa; species Talpa occidentalis. Next base: position 136,406,304 of record NW_023604295.1, on the reverse strand, counting down.
TACAATGGTTCGAGAATCATGTAAAATACAGTGAAAAGAAATAGAAAAATACAAAGGGAGTATAATCTCAACTCTTAGTTCCAGTTGGAGGAGATGGATCACATAGATATGTTCAGCTGTTAATATTATAGATTGTTTCTCTTACGCTGTGTGATGTTAACTATTTTTTAATTAGTTCATGAATGTTGAATTGCAAATACTTGGCATAATTCTGAAGGATGATGTTGAATTTGATTAATGTTTCCATTCTGGGTTTTGCGAGTAAATGGAACTTAGAGGCTGTAGTTGGAGAGTTCACGTTTTGGGGTGAGTGCCTCCTTGTGTGACTTGAGCCAAATCTCAATCTCACTGAGCATCAGTTTCTCACAGTGAAATGGGGAAAATGACAACTCTCTTGTCAGCAGTTGCACTTCCTACAGGAAAACATGGGAGAGTGGGCAGCACTATGTGTATGGTACATTGATTTCTGAATTTAATTTTTTTTTTTAAAGTAGAACTATTCTGGGATGGTATAGTGGAATAGGGAGACGGGTACATGCTTTTTAATTCTAGTTTAGAAATTGTTTGAAAAATCTTAAGGTTAAGGAAATGGTAGCTTTGTTTTCCTTGGGCATACCTGCAGTGTAGCCTACAAGATTATGCATTAGAAAATGCACAGGGTAAAGATGTGCTGAGTCCTGGCACCCCTGATGCCTCAGCAATAGAAGCTCTATCAACTGTGTGTTATGAGTTCTTGTATAGTTACAGGGTCTAGTACAAACTAAGGGAAAAAAAGAAGAAATTGAAGGCTTTGCAGAACTTTTGCTATCAAATAACACACATAAATTCTTAAACTGTAGGAATAGCTCAAAGGTGAATTTGATCTTTAAAGAAATAATTAAAAAATACAGTTTGAAATGAAAGCTGGTTACTTTTCTAATGTAAAATATGAGGTTATATTTAGATGAGAATGAGTCTTAATACTTTGCAATTTTCCTCTGAATTTTATTGAGATATAATTGATACACATCATTTAAGTTTAAAGCCCATAGCATAATGGTTTGACTTAAAAATACTGGGAAGGGCCTCCCCGGTGGCGCAGCGGTTGAGCGCTGGGTTGCGAAGCTGCCCGCGGCCTCTGCGGCGCCGGTTCGATCCCCGGCTGCTCCCCGGCCACTGGAGGAGGGTCCCGCATGGCGCGCAGACCTCTCCTGCCGTGCCCGCTGCTCCCCTCAGCAGTGTACTTCGGTCCTTCTGCCTGTTCTGCTCCCCTGGCTCTGGTGAATTCTCTCACCCTCCCGCGCTTCTGACTGTACCCAGTGCATGTATAAACAAACAAACAAACAAATAAATAAATAAATAAAACATGCCTCTATTAAAAAAAAAAATAAAAAAATAAAAATACTGGGAAATGATTACCACATAATTTTAGTGAAAAGCCATCATCTCATATAGAGACAATCAAAAGAAAAAGGAAAAAAATTCTCTTTGTGATGAACTCTTAGGATTTACTCTTAGCAACTTTCACATGTACATATATATGTATAGATGTAAAGTACATGATGACCATATATGCGTACACATATGTGTGTGCATGACTGTGGAATTGTCATGTTGTACATTATATCCCTAGTAGTTTTTGGTTATTTGACATGTATACTTTAAATTTATCAGTGACAAGTTATGAAATTCTGTAAAGGTATAGGCTGTAATGAGTGCTGTTGTATTTATCACATTACATGATTTTAGCACAATATTATTATCTATTCATCATAACGTGCACTAGATACTATGGCTTATTTACTACTCATTGCAAATTGGTCTGCGTAAGTAAAATCAATCTTAACTCCATATCCTCTTTCCTCTGGTAACAATTAGTTTATTTTTACAAATTTGGCTTTTTTAGATTCCACATATAAATATCAAAAAGCACTTGTTTTTCTCTCTCCTCTGCCAGTTTCTGTGCCTGGGCTCAGTGGGATAAGCAGCTCCAATGCCTGTAAGGCATTTTTCTTGTGGGTTGACTCAAGCCTATCCACACACCAAGTTCTCTGGCCAAATAGGACTGCTAGTTTTTCTCTCCAGACTATCATCTCTGCCCATGCTGACTAGGCTATGGAACTCTCACTAATTCTCTGGAGGCCCTCTGGTCAGTAGGAGTCAAAGTCAGCATCAGAGGAGGTTATGGAGCTCTGCTGCGGGGTTAGATGGTGCATGTGTGCCCACTTCAGGTGACTCCCTCCACATCTGGTGCTAGCTTTGCTCTGTGGACAATCAGCTCTGCCTGTTTGCTTCTCAGATGGAGTGTTGCTGCATTACATACCTTCTAGGTGTCCTCGTCAGCCTTTCTGGTCAGACAGGGCCGGGGGCCACATTTCCCAGCAGGTGGCCCAGGACCCAGCTCTTGCCTGGTTGTGGGCAGGCTGGGCTCCAGGGCAGCCTCTGAGCCAGGCAGATCTGTATCACAGAGTCCCCAAGGCAGATGTGCGGACGGCCTGGGTTTGTAGATGAAGAAAGCTGCTGGTTGGGGCCACTATATGAACTCTAGATAGGAACTCAGTCTGAAGATCCTAGCGCTGGTTGTTGGAAATCTCTCTCCCCATCTCGGATCCCCAGTGGCTGAATCACATAGCTGTCCCTGGAATTGCCATGGGTAGGGGCAGACTCTGGGCTCCCACAAAGTAACCCACAATGCTAGGAGGGCTGGATGTCACGGTGGACGGTCCTCCCACTCTGGGGACACCTCTCTGCACAGGGTATTCAGTGTGCAGCTCTTACTCTTCCAGTATCATCTGTTTCTCTGTAGCGCTGGGGAAAGCTTCAGCCTCACCAGTGTACCAGGATTTGCTCATTGTCATCCTGTTCATGAATAATTGGTGGTGGTGGTTCTTGGAGGTGCACCAAAGTCAGGAATAACCTATGTTGTCATCTTGGTGATGTCATATTAGTTTTTTTTTTTTTAAAGATTTATTTATTTTATATGAGAACTGGGTACAGGCCAGATTCATGGGAGGGTGAGAGGATTCACCAGAGCCAGAGCAGGGAACAGAACAGGCAGACTGATGAAATACACTGCTGAGGGGAGCAGCAGGCAAGACAGGAGAGGTCTGCTTGCCATGTGGGACCCTCGCTGGCCGGCCGGGATCGAACCGGTGCTGCAGAGGCTGCGGGCAGCTTCACAGCGCGGTGGTCAACCACCTGCGCCACCAGGGGAGGCCCCATATTAGTTTTTTTTTTTTTTATAGAGGCATGTTTTTATTTATTTTATTTGTTTGTTTGTTTTGTTTTTACGTGCACTGGGTACAGTCAGAAGCACGGGAGGGTGAGAGAATTCACCAGAGCCAGAGCCAGGAGCAGAGCAGGCAGAAGGACCGAAGTACACTGCTGAGGGGAGCAGCGGGCGGCAGGAGAGGTCTGCGCGCCATGTGGGACCCTCCTCCGGTGGCCGGGGAGCAGCCGGGGATCGAACCGGCGCCGCAGAGGCCGCGGGCAGCTTCGCAACCCAGCGCTCAACCGCTGCGCCACCGGGGAGGCCCCCATATTAGTTTTTATGCAAAATACTTAGAAACAGAAGTCAACCATATATTTTATTTCTTATAGGAAATACACAAACATGTTTTCGAAAGGAAACACTAATTCCTTAATCATAGCTTCAGTATTGATTATAATCATAAAATGAACTCTGTGATAACTAGATCATCTTATTTCTTATAACTGCAATAGAAAAACCACTAGTGTTTCAAGTAATACTGTCTCATTTTTTTAAATTTGCATATTTATAGATTTTTTTTAACACCTAAAGCCTACAGAACTTTTATCATGAATTTCTGTTACTGTTTTTGCTTCAGTTTGCTTCCAGTATAAATTTTCCTTTCTACAACTTTGTACATTGGAATTAGGTTGATTTAATAGCTTTACAAACACTTTCATTACTACCTTTTCATTTTTGTAGATGAGTATATGGCTTGATAATGATTGAGATCTAAAAAGAAAAATGTTTATTAATACTTTTGCTTCCTCATTGGTAACCAACTGAAGGGAGATTTATTAACTACTGCTTTTCACAGTGGTTAATAGCCAGAAGAATGAATTAAATATCACGAAGTGATTGAAACTAAAAAATAAGGCTATTGATGAAAATATAATGAAAATGGTTAATGCAAGAAACAGGAAGGATGTGGCACAGAAAAATTAGCAGAAGCTGAAGGATACTTTGTAAAAGTAGTTGATCAAAATCAATTTAGCAGAATTTAAATATCATAGTGCAATCTCCAGAAGTCTGCAGAGTTTAGACTGAAACTAGAAATGCTTTTGTACATTGTGTCTGTTTTTAATCTCATAAATGAGTGAAGTGAATATAGCTACATTTTCCTGATACTTTATTTTAAAAATAAGATTGTAATTTTATTAATACTGGAAAAAAAAAAATTCCTCCAGGCTTCCGCCCCTGTGCACCAGCAATGCTTATGCTGTTCTATAAGATTAATAATATTGATCCCTTAGGAGAGACCAATTAGATGGAAGCAGCAGGGATCTGCTCCCTTCATTAATGTCTGGATGCAGCATCGTTTTTACTTTCCTTAAAGAAAACCTAGTTCTGTTTATTTTTTAAGAAACCTGGGTTAAGCAAATGACACTCAGTGAATAAAACTTTTTTTCAATTTAAAGTTGAGTTGAAGTGAACATTTTGTAAATATGCATCTATCATATCATTTATCTATGTCACATATTATTGTCTCTAACACACTCCTGATAAGCTTCTATAACAGGCTTCAGTGATGCAGCAGAATCTGAAATTGGGCAATGTACTAGGATTCAAAGTTAGAGTGAAAATAGTAATAGTTGGTCAATTAGAACAGGTGGGATACAGCATAGTCTGTCATCATCAAATGTCTTTCCATAAAATGTTGTTGTCATGTAGGTGATACCACGAGTGTTCTATGGAAGACCTAGGGACAGCAAAGATCATCTCCTTTTTCTCCAATCCTTTTCTTCTTCCACTTACAGCTTTAAACTGTTCTCAAATTTTGCATGTATGTGGGGCTCTTTTACTTTTGTTGTGAATGCTATGAGAATCTTCTGTTCTGTTCAACAGTTAGACTAAAAATTTCTAAATATCAATCATTAAAAACATTCATTTATATATTAAAACTTAATTTTCTACTTTTGAGTTAAGATAGGAGAGGCAATGAATATAAAATACTCATTTGGCCACCAAGATCAAATATCTATTTTTTATCCCTTTTTTGTGTGTATATGCAGTGGAAAATGAAGATTTATAGTTCTTCTAATGACTGCCAGCATTAAAATACTTAGAATATGGAGGGAATTTGATTGGTAAAAAGTCCTACAAACCCAAAATATCTTCAACTATTACTTCTCAAATTTTTAATATTAAAATTTTATACTCTACTCTTTTATTCTTTTTGCTATAAAATATCTTCACAGAAAAACAGGAATAATAAAATTGTTTAATTTATGGGTTAGAAAATTGAACTTTTGTTAAACATGAGCATGAACAGTTATATAATCAGAAACATTAACAATAAATTATGAAGTGTCTACAAATTTTTAAAATCATAATACTGAACACAATTCTATGGATATATTTTTGAAGCAGATCATCCAACCTATGGAAGAGATTATATTCATGAAGTACTGCATTAAACAGTCTAAAAATAAAATTTAAATCTAAAATTAAGGAATGTTTAAGCAAATCATGTTATATTGAGTGCATGAACACCATAGTCATTAAAAATAATGATTAACAGATCATATATATATATATATGTGGGATAATACTTACCTTTTAATGTTAAGCAAATTTGTATTGCAAAATTGGATGCATAATGTTTTGGGGGAAAATGGAGTATAACTGTTTTAGTATATTTTTATCACATCTTTACAATTTTTTTTCTCTTTTATGATCAGTTTCATAACCATTCAAGAATCTTGGGCATCATAATTTGTTTACTCAAGGAGACAGAGTGATTTATATATGTGTATATATAATATATAAATTAGTTTTTTAGTAAGCATCTATAAAACAAGCTTACTAAAATAGATGTATTATTTACATTATTCACAATAGGACTTTTGGCAAGTTCTCACTTGTAGGGTTTTGGCAAGTTTCTACTTGTGGGCTTTAAAAAAATAAAGGTTGGCTTGATATGGCTTACTTAGCATAATTACTTCTCTTGGGCCACCACAGAGTCCATTAATCTCATAATGCTGGTTTTCTACCTTGATATTTTTAATGAAAGAGATCCTGCCGGGTCATGAGAAGTACAAGCACGTATGACTTTGTACCTTCCCTGGCAAACTCAGACAGAATAATTTAGCCAGCCGAGGAGGCAGCTGTTAGCAAAGTCAGCAGACGTAGCTGCCCAGACTCGGGGTGCTGCTGCACTTGCTTGATGCTTCTCACAGCCGTTGGGAGACCAGAGATCACAGACAGTGCATCAGACAGACGCTGGCCTTTGTGTGTTATGGATGTGTCTCGAGGCTGCCAATTGGGCAGTGTTGTGCCAGGAAGTCTGAAAATGAGGGTCCGACCCTCTGTTTCTTTGACTTCAAAAGGCTCAGGGATATCACGGCAGCCTGCAGCTTCCCTTCCTAAAATTGGCATTGCCTTTTTGTGGTGCAGGGAAGACTCTAAGGAATGCCTTGCTCTGAGTTTACTTTGTCCTTTCCAGGTTCTCAAACAGTAACAGAGGAAAATTAGTGTTGTTGATACCTTTAAGATCAATATTTTCTTCAACTTGGATGTGGTGAGATTTCTTTCCCCTCTCGCATTATTGAAGCCATATTGGCACACTACTTGAATGAAATTCCACTCTGAGTCTAACTGCATTTGCTGTTTGATGTAATCACTGATATAATGCATTTTGTTTACGATTTCGATAATATTTGAAAGACTGAAGCCTCAACAGCCGTTGAACGTGAGTTAGTAACATTTTTTACCCTCCTGTTTCATTCTTAGTCAAGTGCTAATTATATCTGTTACCTGCACATGGTTAAAAGGTAAAATCTTGTATAAAATCAGGTACCAACAGCCAGCATGTGACAGTATGACCTCTTGTCAGTGGAGCATGTCACTCCTCAGAATTGGCCCTTCAGGATGTGTGCTCTTAAAACACCCCCCAAACCCACTTCTTCCCCCGCGACCCCCCACCTCAGGATATTGAAATCCTGTCATCACCACAAGCCACCACGTGGTCTTTCATCACAACATCACAACCCACATAAAAGATCTGTAGTTGAAAGGGGACTTTTTTTTTGAGAATTTATTTCATTTTATGTTTTTTACATCATTTTTCATTTTTGCATAATGCATGCATTTTCATCTTGGCTATAGTCCCCATACAATTCCCACCCCCATTATTTTGACCCTAATCTCTCCTTTCCCCTGCTTCCTGCAGTGTGTCTCTGGTTTATAGTTGCTTGTTAATTTTGATTTTTACTTTATTATAATTAGTCTTTTTTCCTGGTCCCTTATTTAGATCTTTGAAATTCCTGCTATGAGTAAGACTATCTGGTATTTTCCTTTTTCTTTCTGGCTTACTTCACTGAGCATGATCCCTTCCAGCTCCATCCATGTTGCTACAAATTACATGAGTTTAGCTTTTTTGATTGCTGAGTAATATTCCATTGTGTATATGAATCACATCCTCTTGATCCAGTCATCTATTTTTTTGGCATTTGGGTTGTTTCCAAAGCTTAGCTATTGTAAATAGTGTTGCTATAAACATAGGGGAGCAGGTGCAAAAGGGGACTTTTTTTTAAGGTACATTCCTAGAAACTAGACTACTTAAAAAAATACTTAAACTCCAGACTCACACGAATAACAAAGTGTCTCAGTTATCTACCTTAAAATAGTGGCTGAAAGAACTACTTTCAGAACATCGTGAAAAAAGATAAAGGGAAATCACAAAACCATGGGTAAATGCAATAAACTTTGTTGAATTTGCAAAGATTTCTTTGAAAATTATAATATCACAAACTACAGTTTATAATATATTATGCAGTTTCCAATGTACATACAGAAACTACTGATGGCAATTATAGGAGGTACAAATTTGCAAGAGTGAAGCAAGTGGATGAGTGAAGTTATTATCCTGATGTGTGAACACTGGAGTGTTTCCCCACAGGAGTCAGGTCCAAAGTGACAGTGTGAGTGTACCATTGGCTCCTAGGAGGAGTGTCTCCTGATAGGACCTGCCCACCAGGACTGGACAGTAAGGTTGACATTACCTGGGGTGGCCTTGTGATTTATTTGGATGAGTAGCTGAGAAAATTGGAGGTTGCATGATTTCCAAATGGAAGACCTTTGAATTAGACTGAAGAATTACATTTAGGAACCACCAAGCTTAACTAATAATCTCTTACATCTGGATCCATGTATTTATGTTAGCTTCAGTTATACAACATAATGATTCAATATTTAAATGTTGCAAAATAATCACCACACTAAGTCCAGATATAGAGTTAAAAGTTATCACAATTAAATTAAAAAAAATCTAAATTCTTAGAAACACTCAAATATGCTATTGAGTATTATTAATGATGGTCCTCATCCTATATGTTACATCCCTGTGACAGCTTTTATAATTGGAGCCTTGTATCTTTTGACACCTTCACCCATTTTGCCCATCTTCTCCACTATCCCTCTGGCAACCATCAATCTGTTCTCTGCATCTGTGAGTTTTGTTTAGATTCTACATATAAGTGAGATAATAAGGTGTCTTTCTCCTACTGACTTGTTTCACTTAGCATAACATCCTCAAGATCCATTCACATTGTCACACACGGCAACTGTTCATTCTTTATTATGACTGAATAATATTCCATTTTGTGCTGTATACATCACATGTTAAATTGTCTTTATCCACTGATTTAATATGTGCTCCATTTACTTCTAGTAGAAAGAGCTTTTAAATGATTCATAAATAACCATGTATTCTGCATTAAAAATAATTTGGTTTTTGGAATGAAGTGAAGCATACATGGAACATAAAAACATACTAGGGACATTGAATATTTTAGCGAAACATACCATAATTTATTCTTTCATTGTTTGAATTTAAATAATCTCTCTTAGTATACATAGCACTAACATCTTTGTGTATAAGCTTTTAATCAAAATTAGGGTAGATTTCAATAAATTGAGCTTCCTGGCTCAAAGTTAGTAGCATAGGATGTACTTTGTCAATATCTTCTCTAAAGGCCAATTAATACTATATCAGCAATAGGAGGTAACCAATTTAGCGGCACCTTGAAAGTACTGGGAACGATCTCTATAAAAGCAAAGATTTGTTTGTGCTCATTTATTAAGTAAAAAAGGTTTCCATTTAATTTTGAATTAGTAAGGTGGAAAATTTTCTATGATAATTTACTAGATTTACTTTCTAGTTTGAATAATTTCCCTCCCTTTAGTGTTGTCAGCTTTAAACCTATGATGTAAATACAGTTAACCCTACAAACTTCTAAGTCCTATTGCAATAAGCATTTCATCTGTATTCTTTGCTGTTGCATCCACATGATTAGAATATTATGTGGCACATAGAATGAATAACATTTTTATATGGATTAGGAAACTGATGCTTGTTATTTAACTAAATCCATACTACTTTGAAAGAACATAAGGTTTTTAAACATTTGTCAGGAAACTCTAATCCTAAATGTTCTGTGCCTAAACCTTTGCACTTATTTTCAATCTTATCTTTAAACTAGAGATACAATTAGCCAGAATTTTTCACTTAAGTATGAAAATTCTATTACACTAGTCATCATTCATGGAGTGTGGCTTAATGTTTTGGAAAGCCCCTTTGGTCAGCTGAAAATATCATTGTTGGATTTAAATATGAAAAGCAGATTTACAATCCAGGTTAGGAATGGTACTATTTGGCCTGGTATGCTAAAGGGAATTTAGATTTCTTAGAAGACTGTCAGTTTGTGGGGCGCTTGCAATGCAGTACAAAGTTCAGGTGGGGGTGAAGGGCCTAAAGACTAAGAACGAGGGTATTTAATATTCAGTTGAAATCTGCTTTTATTTTTGCTAATTAAAATCCTCATTAGTCCCCACAAATACTCTGCAGTGTTTACTATGCATGCAAATAACTTGTGAAATGGATTTTCTGAGAAAGGGAATGAAAGTTACCTTTAAGTTGTTAGATACAAAAAAATCTCTGACCCAAGCTCTTTCAGTACCAACAGGAGCTTGGAAAGAGAAAAATGCTTCAAAAAACCTGAAAGTGACAGCGGGGTGAGATTATGACTTGCTCACAGTGTGTAAAGTAGGTTTGATTTGGTGACTCTAATGCCTTAGCAGCCACGTAAGCAAACCAAAACATAAGCCAGAGTCAACACACTGGAATTCTGGAAAATAAACCTAAGAACAAACATCATTACCAACCAGCTAGGCTTTCTTAAATGAGGCAGCCTCCTAAGCTACAACCAATTAGATTATTTCCTTGCTTTTCTTCTATGTCCTCTCCATAAACACCTCTCGGCTCACTCTTGTTGGCGGTGGGGGGGGGGGGGGGAGGGCGTCCTCATTGCCACTTTATACATGGTGCCGCCTCGTTTGAATGGATGTATGCCCTAACAAACTCTTTCAAATATTAATGTGCCTCAGTCTATCTGTTAACACAATCCTATCTAGTTGGCCTGGAAAGGGAGTGCCCAGCTGGTGTCTGGCTTCCACAGTGGTAATTCTCAAGCTTTCTTGTTCTCGCCCTTGGTATCCAGATTCTGAGTCCTTAATTTGAGATTCCTTTGAGTCCTAGATCTATTACCTGCTACTTTTCCCCTCAAACTTGATTCCTTTGCTATATTTTCACATATAAAACTGATTCTTTAGTACTTGATTAAATAGCCTCTTATTAATGCAATCAATCATTACATAATGTATTAAGGGTTTACTATGTGTTGGAAAATGTTTAGGAAAACCAATGTGAAGAATCATAGACTATGGAAGTAGGAGACACTTGCAAATAGCAAAAGCACAAAACAGTTGTGTCAAGGCTACCATAGAAAGACAAGTACAAGAATACCCAGCAAACTCTAAGGGAAAATGGGGGGAAAACTTGACAAAAGTGGAGTTTTTCATGATGGGTGTTAATATAAGAACGGGATGTTGTACAGGATAAAAAAAAATGGTTTTCTAGATAGGGGCAACAATACAGAAGCAGAGAAATACACTGAATTAGGAGAATAGTGAGAAACTGAAAGTGGCTGAAATGTAGGGGAAATGAAGTAGAAAGGAGATAAACCTGGAGAAATACATTGGAATGAAATGATGGTCTTAATGTGCTATGATAACGATTTGGGGACATATGGACTGGACAAAGAGCTAAAACCCATTTTAAGTGTTTTGTTTCTTAGGAAGATCAGCAAATCCCTCATGGCAGTGGGAAGGGTTAAACAGAGTGTGTAGATCATTGGTGTCTCTGTATTAGAGATTTACAGTACAGCAGAGGACAAGATACTGCAGGTACTCCTAGGTCCTAGTAACAAGATGCAAAATTTGTCAGGGAAGTAAAGTGTCTTGAGTTCCCTCCTCCAAGTGCCATGGATATGGTTTTGGCCAATGCTGTAAGAGTGAAAATCACTGGATGAGGACTCTGGGAACATTGCATGAAAGGGACACAGATGGCTGCCATGTGGCTGTAGCCTCTTGCCTTTGACTCTTTGCCCTTACCCTTCTTCCTGAACGAAATGTGAGTAAAGTACCTATAGGCATGGCTACCATCTTGTAACATGCCAGGGAAAGCCATGCAGTAGCGGGGTGGGGGGGAGTTTGGTGGGACAGGAGATTGGCTGTGGGTCCCTGACTGCTGGCTAATCCTGAACTTTCTCACCTCCAGATTCTGTTACATAATGAAAACACTTTTTTTTAAGCCAGTGTTGGTTGGGTCTTCTGTGGCTTGGGTTTGAATGTGTGCCAGGTGATACCTTGAGTAATAGAGAATGATGATGTGAAGTAGTGTGGGTGGGAGAAATTGAGAGGAAGAATTTGAGTATAAGTAAAGAGCATCGAGTGATTGCTTTCATAGAGTAAAACAGATTTGAACAATAGTGTGCTGGATTGAGAGGTGGGGAGGGCTACCACATCATCACAGATGCCCTCTTCCAGGTCACATCTATCTCCCCAGTTACTAATATTTAGTGGTCCTGGTTTTAGACCAGGCCCAGAGCTTTATTTATATCTAACCCTGTTCAAAGGTACTTTTTAGTTTAAGAAATAGAATTCCTTTTCTGGAAGGAACTTTATGCCAGTCTACTTATTTTTCACCAAAAAAAATTGGGGACATATGCAATTTAATGAATGTAGAAAACAATATTGTGCCATAATCATCAAACATGCTAAAACTTATTAAAACTAAATTAAAACTTATTAAAACTAAAACCAACCATAAAACTAAATTAAAACTTATTAAAACTAAAACCAACCATTAGAATAAAGGATATGTCATATGATAGAGGTGCTAAATAGCACTGCGACAGCAACTTTATCACAGTACATAAACCAATCAAATTAAGGTTGCATACCTTACATTAATACATTATATGTCAAATACATTACATATCAAATATATTCAATGAAATGAGCTCTGTGCTGTTTACCATAATCATCTCACAAAATTATAATACTTAAAACTATTTACTGCTATTAGAAGAGGAAACTGAGGTTTATGAGGTTTAACTTTCCGACGGCCACTTAACTAGCGATTGCGGGGGATAGATTTCAAACTTAGGGCTAGATTTGAGGGCCTCTTTTTTTTAAAAATTATACATTACTGTGATTGATAAATGGCCCCTAAAAATGTCCATATTGTCAACCCCAGCCCCTGTGAATGTGTTAGTTTACATGATTAAGGACATTGAGGTAGGGGAATAATCCAGGATTGTTAGAGTTGGTCCAATCTACTCAGATTTAAAGAAGATAAATTTTTGGTAATCATGGAGAAGAGGGCACAGGGGCTATGGAGGACTAGTCAGAGATACAATATTGTTGGCTTTAAAGAGGGGGGAAGAGATACATAGGTCAGCGAACTGGGGCAGCCTCTTGAGGTTGTGCAGGTCATATAGCTGATAGGACTGAAAGAACTTGTGCCTTTTAAGTCACTGAGTTGGCAGTATTTGTTATGGCAGCAATAGAAAACTAATGCACTTGCTGAGTCTCCAACTTTTCTGCTAAATTTCTCCTTCCTCTTGGATCTGGGCAACTCTGTAGTCACTCACAAGTTAGCATGAAATTTATTCACAACAAAATGACCTTTCCTTTTTGCCTTGGGTGACCAAAATATTAGAGCCAATTTTGAGTTCAATCGTAATGACACAGACATGAAAATATTTTTTCCTGTTTTTCTGTACAATTTCTGATCTTCTATTTCTATTGGCATTTTTCTGTGTATTTTCACACATGTATTTTCATATCAAGCATTGCAGAGAGTGAGAGAGACAGATGAATGGGGGAAATAGAAGAAGGCACCCACTCAAGTGGGTTGTATGAAACTGGAGAGATGGTTTGTAGACTGGCATGCTTAACCCCTCATAGACCCCTTCCAAAAGAAAAAATAAGAATATGGGATATAGTTGATCAATTGATTTTAAAAATTAGAAAAAAATTTTCTCAATTTTCATCCAACTCTGTAAATGCTTGCTCTGAGAAGAGCTAGTACTTGCCACAGCAATTTATTGCTTCTATGCCCTTAACAGACTTATTTATTTCCAGTGATATGCAAGTTTCATTCATAAATATGGTCCCACTTGTCCTGGGGTTTTTACACAATTAAAGCTGGACTGTGGTGATACTTTCAATTTTACTGGGGAGGATGATAAAAACATATGAAAGGTGAATCCATTTAAGTCAAAGATTGCTAATACAAATGAGGTTTGGTTTGTACCTTGCCGGGTATTCAAAAGATAGGCTGATCACATTGTCAGGAAAGAGCCGCATCATTAATCAGAATTCTGTTCTTGCAGGACTGAAAGTGAATTAGGGACTCATGGTTTCAGAAAAAGAAAAATAGCTTTGTGCCACCTCCACTGCAATATTTGTGTTACTAAGCAACAAAATTCTCCTATTTAGCAAAGCCCTAATGAAGCTGGCAGTGCAGTCTTGGGATAATGCTTAATACAACTTCATTATTCCCTGCACTATAACTGCATTGCATATGCAGTACCTGATTAGGGATAACAAGTAGAGTGAGTGCTGTTTGGTGCACCTGCATCTGAAAGACCAAATAAAGTATTGATTTGGATGAATCTAATGACCGTCATTTAGTGTGTTTATCTGCTCACAGCATTCATTTGAGCTGACAAAGAATGCAGCACAACCCACTGGGAAATGTGTAAATTGTAAAGCCTTAATGATTTTGTCGTGACAGGTCACACAGACACGAAAATTGTGACATTAGCGGTTACCAGCTCTATTGACCCCTGGTTATGGGCTTTCTCTAGGGAAGTTGAAGACTGAAATCACTGGATGATTTCACATCTTTCCATGTGTCTTTTGAAACTTGACAAACTTCCTATTTGCAGCAAAGCTTGCTGTTTCTGCAGAAACCTAATAGTAGGGAAAGTTTGTTTCTATTTCCTGCTGAGAAGTTGCTCAAAGGATACTAATAGTGCTGTAGAGAGCCTCTTTCTCTTCTATTTTCTCCCCCTTCTCATTACCCTTGCACTTTCTTCCATATATATGGTTTCCAAGGGTTATCATTGTGGAGTAGATATTAAAGGAAGATGCACTGGAAATAAAATTCATGACTATCTTGGGTCAATCTTTTCAAATGTTATTGACTAAATAGTGACATTTATGACATAGCATTTTAAATTCACAAAGCAATTTAGAAGGATCCTTCCATTTTTCTATGTCACTATCCTTTTTATTCCCATCTGTATTTCTGGATAATTTTTATAATGCCATTACATAAAGGATATGTGTAATATTTTTCATCCCCTTCTATGGTGACATGCAATATTTAGAGCATATGGCACAAGGCAGATGTAATTCAATTAGAAGGAAGAATCACCCTAGAAAATGTAACACCAAGGGCCTCCCTGTTGGCGCAAAGGGTGAAGATGCAACCTATGAAGCTATCTGCAGCCTCTGCAGCACAAGTTTGATCCCCGACCAGGGAGATACCCACATGGTGCAGCAGAAATTAAAAAAAAAAAGAAGCAAGCATGCAAGTTCTTTAAAGATGAGCGGAATAGTATTAAGTGGAGGTAATATTCTAATTGAAATGGGCTAGCAGTGAGAAGTCATGTCCTTTTTCTCATTCTTTACCAGTAGAGGGACATGCTAAATAAAGGCATTCAGATCCCATACATCTGTCTACATCTTCAATCACATTGATTTTAAAAAATATTGCCAGCCATTTTTATTTTTGTGTGTATTGTTTGGCAGAAGCTTTAACATTTAATAGTATGCTGGTGTTTCAGAGAAAAAAAATCAACAATTGTTATTTTTAACCTATGATTGTTGTAAATATCTTCAATCTATGGATTTGGCAAACTGCTCTCATCAAGCATCCATGCTGCCTTCCCGGGACAGGGATGCTCTCCTTTCCTGAAAGGAAAGTTAAGGCAGGATGTAAAACATGTGTGCCTGATCATGGACTAAGTGTGTTATGCACATTGCTTCAGTTACTTTCCACTAGTGTCATTTTCTCCATTTTACAAACGAGAATACTAAGAATCAAAAAAATATTATAACTGATTCTAGGGCACCAAATCAAAAGTAAGGTATGGACTGAAACTTCTATGACTAAGATTTTTTTTCCTACTATGCCTTCATGTAGAAAATTCATCCTTGGTTCTCAGTTTCAGGCATGTAGACAAACCTAATTCATTCTGAATGTGTCTCCTTTTTATGGACGCAGAAAGGGCTAATTTGATGACTAGTTTCTATTCTAAACTGTGCTCCTCCACTGTAATTTAAATATATATTATTAAGCAGTTACAGAAAAATTAGCCCACAAGGGTAAATCCTTTTGATGCTTTTCAAAGGGGAAAATTCTGAATTCTGGCTTTTTGCCCATTATGATGTTGTAATTTAAATAACACAAACTGGAGAGTGATTGCACTGAGTTGCTAATGTTGAAACAGCTTGCATATATAATTGCTTTAATTGTTTAGAAAACTATATCTTTTAAAAAAGATTCTCTAATTCCTAAAACTTAGATTCCGTGGCAGTAATAAAATGATAGTGTTCCTAAATTCTGATGATTTTAACTCGGAAGCATCACTAGGTATTGCTCAAGGTAGACCTGGCATGTTGCCTTAAAAACATATGGGAGTCCCTCAAGGGGCTGTGCTCTCATATTTATAGAGAAGTATTTAAAAAGAATTGTTTCTTGTATGTTTCAATTTGCAATTATGATATGACAATACATAAACTAGTAAATGTGTATTTAGCAAAAAAAATACTGTAATTTAAACAACTTGCTTTTAAGTCACAAATCATTAACGATGATGGGGGAGGTTCTCTGTAAGTATCTGAACAATGGAGCTGTGTTTACTCAGTGCCTAAATAGGTCAGACTTTTTCTTTCTAACCACAATTTTTTTTGTTGAGATAACATTGACTTATAACATTGTATAAGTTTCAGGTATAAATCTTTCTACTTCCATACCTGTATTTTTCTGAGCATCACCCCAAGTCTAGTTTCCATTCACCACCACACAATTGACCACCTACCTGTTCCACCCACAGACCCAAACCCTTTCCTCTCTGGTGCCCACTATTTTGTTGTCACAATCTAAGAGTTTGTTTTTCATCTGCTTTGTTTCTTGATATTCCACACAATTCCACAAATTGTGAATAGCGTGAAATTTCTATTCACAATTTGAAGAGAGGTTTAAAACATGCCATTCTGCTACCTACTTGGTTTCTAGTGGATATAAACATTATTACATGCTAACAATGTTGCCTGTATTTCCATTTCTAAAACTATAGTTGTATAAATTTGAAAGCTTTCATAATTGAACATCTGATGGCATGCCTTTCAATCACTGGAACAGAAAATGAGGTTCCTCTACAGATAGAGATACACAGAGTTGGATACACCTTGCCTCAGATTCTACTGTCATTTATCAATTGGAGTCTTCTGGGACTTTTCTGCTTTTAGGCGTGTTCTTGGGGACCCAAAATGTATTCATTTTTTCAAGTCAGTAAGTCTTTAGTAAATGATTTTCCTAAGGGTTCATGTATTTGATTCTAATATCTGAATTATGCAGGCATGGTAATTGTAGTTATCTGGTATATTGTATTTCATTCAATTGTAACAGCCCATCATTTGGTGCTAAAGTGGCATTTTCATTGATTCTCAAGAACTTTCTAATATTCATTTGACCAATGTTTGCTAAAGTGCATAGGGATCAGCTCTAGCACATTGAACACTAAATGTTCATTCTGTAGAGAATGGACTTTGGTCCAATTTAAGGAGCACCAAGTTTGAGCTAGGTATAGTAAATATAGCTTTCCTAGAGTGCCATGATTTTTTTTTTTTTAAGATTTATTTATTTATACAAGCACTGGCTATAGTCAGAAGCGCGGGAGGGTGAGAGAATTCACCAGAGCCAGAGCGGAGAGCAGAACAGGCAGACTGAAGAAGTACACTGCTGAGGGGAGCAGCGGGCACCACAGGAGAGGTCTGCCGTACCATGTGGGACCCTAACCGGTGGCCAGGGATCGAACTGGCGCTGCAGAGGCTGTGGGCAGCTTTGCAGCCCAGCACTCAACTGCTGCGCCACTAGGGAGGCCCTAGAGTGCCATGATTAACTGGAACATTTAAGAGCATAGCTCTTTCTAGCATGGTGCCTTTTATTGGTATAAATCTGCTCGTAATATTATTGAGCTATTAAGGAAGAAAATGGTTGAAAATATATTTTAGATAAGGCTTTATTTTGGCTACTGAAAATTAAATAATGCTGAATTTCTTGTAGCTAAGTGTCACATTTTCTCATACAGGATCATTAATGTTTAACGCTGGTAGGATAACATTTGTGCTGAGGCCAAGGGATTTAGTTATTAAAATTTTCAATATATGGAGACATCTACAAATGTGTGCATTTGGTGTCTACTTAAAACCAACACACATTTATCAGGTGCCTTTTAACATATAAAAATATATAGCATATAAAGGATTAGATAAACTCAAAGCCTTAGGGCCTCTCTAGTGGTCTAAGGAAGGCCTGAGGGGTTAAGTCTGAATGCTTCCACCATGAGGGTCTGAGTTCAAACCCCAGCCAGGGAGCTAACCCACATGGCTCAGCAGACCTCTCCTGTCTCACCCGATGCTCCCCTCAGCAGTGCACTTCAGTAGATCTGCCTGTTCTGCTCCCTGCTCTTCTCTGGTGAATCCTCTCACACATACCCCCAATACCTCTGGCCTACACCCCATATCTTCTACATAAAAAATAAATCAAAGCTTTAATTCTAGTCAAAAAATTTATAGCATAACTATGAAAGGCAAACTAAATTTTCCTATGTTGCCTTTTCCGTATTGAAACTCAGTAGAATGTGCATATTTGTAAAATGCAAAAGTCATGGCAAAGATTTTTTAAAAATCTACAAATCAAAAATTATTTGAAAAAGCCATGGCAAAATGTAACTTCTGGTTTGGTAAGTCTATTTGAAATTTTTGTTCCTAGAAGTGCTACAGAAAAGAGAGTTAAGCTTGGGGAAGCCCCTGAAAGTGGATTACTATGGAACTGTGAATCCCTGAGAAATTAGGGTCAGGTGGCGGGACTGACCAAAAACTACCTGGGAGACACGGGGAGCAGTGCCACCTGGAGTGCCCGTAACCCAGCATATGAGGAGTGTATCCCAGAGAGCCATCAATATATTGTTTCTTCACAAAGTCTTAGCATAAAAAAGTGTTACTTGAGCTGCTCTGTGACACAGTTGATGGACATCCTGGTGCAAGCCTTCATCTTATGGAACTGGCGGCTGGTCCATGCACCATATTTTCAGTAGCCTCAGCTTTGGCACTGTTGACATTTTTGGACCATGCAGTTCTTTCTTGGTATATAGAATGTACCAGAGTTCTGTGGCCTCTGGTCACTGGATGCCATTAGCACTTTGCCTCACTAAGTTGTGACAATGGAAAATGTCCAGAAACAGCCATTATCCCATGGGTGGAGAGGACAGAACTATCCCAGTTGTGAGCCCCTGATCTAGACATTTAAGTCTATGTGATCTCTCTGTTGGTACCATTATAGCATCTGAAGTATGGATGAATGACTAATTACCAGGGATTAATTGGGACCTCAGTGTTAATTGATTGCAAGGCAATACAACACACTGTTTAGAATAGTTCACAAAGCAATATGTAGTTCATCATACTTTTTCTATAGATGCATTCGAGTATATCCTAATTCAAGGAACTGAGCCTGATGTGTCGCTGAAAATGGTTCTAATAGCCACATACTGGACCATCTAGTTATCTTTGCCATTATGAAAAGTAGCAAGTGAATTAAGTTCTGAAATTTAAATAGATATGCTAATTAAAATGCCTTCTTAGAATGTCACTTATTATGTATTGGAATGTTAGAGAACTGTATGCCTGTGACAAACTCATCTCTGAATACAAAAGACATAAGTTTGCTTTCTTCTAGTTATTCACAAATAACAGCAATAATAACACTAGCAACACAATAGTACTACTTCCTCGTGTTTGGAAAGTGTGCTTCTCAGAATGCCTTCACAGACCTTATTTCCTTTCATCCTTCGCTCAGGATCTCGATCTACTGTTTGCAGGATCTGTATTCTCTCTGCTGGTCTTTCCATTATAATAGAAGCAGAGATAGCGATCATGGGAACATATCAACATTGGTTCTCACACATACACTGATGTGGTTTTTCTTATGGGCATTGTCCTCTGAAGGTATATGAGGTTTGGGTTTTTTTTTTTAATTCTTCCTGATAAATGAGCTTGTCTCCATTGCAGAGAAGAAAAAATAAAATCGCTAGACTTCAAATAGTGAATTCACAAGCATTTTTGTTTCATTGGATAAATTAGATATTCTAGATTAGTCTGAAACGAGGTTTTCATTAAAGGGTTTTATAGACTGGCTTTTAGGACTGGGTTAATTTTTCACCTTTTTTGTGCAAATGTTACACTTAGAGTTGTTAGTTAGCAGTGCTGAAAAAAGGAATAGTGTGGAGAATTAAATCTCAATAGCCCACCTAACTGTTCAGGTCCTTCAAATGCACACAATTTTATATTTGAATCACAGAAGTTTTTCATGTTAAAATACATGATGTGTAAATTCTGTTGTAATGTATTTAAGATAATATGTCCTTACGCTCATTCGTTCTGTAAGTGAGCCTTACCACATTCCCCTCCTCCATTCATCTTGATTTTTCCTGAATACTGAGTTTCAAATCAGTAATTTTAATTGGCCTATGTATTGACTAAAGGGATCTGTCTGTCTGCCACTGAACTGTAACCGAATTAATTGAATCTGTGTGGTTCCACTGGGTAGGCGGTTTTCAGAAATAGTTGATTCTTTCTTGACCCAAGTTCCCTTATTCAGTATTCTCTCTCTGTCATGTCACTTATCGATTTTCCATTTGAACACTTTTTTTCTAGTCCTTCTCTGCTAAATTAAAACAGATACTAGAT